>NC_134353.1:613585425-614868758 GCF_048569485.1 Anomaloglossus baeobatrachus | reverse complement strand
ATTGCAGAGTTCCGCTGCTGTTCACACTATCTGCCATCCATCCATCCCAGATGGAACCTCTCTACCAGCTGCTGCCACAATCTTATACCAGGGACTGTCGCTCCCACACCCCGATGCAACACCAGTCTTCCCGAGTGGCACTCGGAACTGGGGAAAACCAGGTTCGGGTCCGTAGCTAAGCCCTCTGGGTTTTCTGTGTGTTGCGGCCTAGTGGGTCCACTATATCCCTTCTCGCCCGGCAAGCATAACATACGTCAATTAATTGAGCAAGTTAAATGTGTGTTTGTTGATTTTTATTTACCTTTTTTAATGAGAGGTGAGTGTAGGCACGCCGGCTGCACCCCTATAACTGAAAGCAAATAAGCTGCAGATTAATCCCATATCTGTAGGTTAATTGCATTTTTTTACATGACAGGTTCTCTTTAAGGGAGCTATCCAAAATAATTAGAGTGCTGCACACAGGTATAAGTGTACTTTTAAGAGGTTTTCTGGGAAATTGGCTTTTATTACCTGAAGGTTAGATTTAGTAAAAATAACAAAAGAAATTGTACTCATTTGCTGTCTACCTTCCTGGATTCCGCGCAGGCCGCTGTGTAATTTGGGCCAGCAGCTATGATGCCCCATTCTACCAGATACAGGACCACTGCAGCTTGCGATCAGCGGACTTGAACTGCACGTCATTGGTTATTTTACTGATGATGGGCCTATCACAAACTGCAGGGGTCTGCTATGATGCAGAGGGGCCTGTGCTAGATAAAGGAATATGACGACAGATGAGTATAATTTATGTTGTTATTGCTACATAATATGGACTGTAGTTAATGAGCAACGTTTGTCCGGACAACCCCTTTAATAAACCTATAAATACGTGTTTTTCAAGGTCCTGGCTTCTCTAGTGTCACATCCCGGATACTTCTATTTCTATTTATATTGTCTGCAATCATCAAAGCCAGGACACTCCATGTAACATCTTCAGCCAATCACTGGCCTCAGGGTCTCGAGCCGTATACCACTGACGACCTGCGAAAGACACATAGGGCAACCATATTGTGCTATCTGCAGCAAATGTAAACAGAAGCATGTGAGACATGGCGATGTAGCTACAGCAAGCTTGAAGGCTTGAATTATGACTTTTGCAATGGGGACCCATGGTTTCTGTGTATTCTCCTGAAGATCTGTATAAATATTTAAACATTATTGGGTAAATTGGAAAATGTATGTTAAATTGGAAATCATTGATATTTATTAAAGTTGTGCAGATACAAAACACATTATACTTCTAGTATGTAGAAAATCATTTTGGGGGTGATTCCTTACTAAAGTTATTTTGTAGATGGAAATAAATTACTCCTTAGTAATAACGTTATGTAAATTATCAAGAAATAAGACTGTAAAAATAAAGATAACCAATACTCCTGACATAACCATATAAAATAGGGAGTTAGCTTAGTGGTAGGAAGCAACCTCTAGGAATCCGTCACTCACCATAATTGGTAATTTCCTTACCTTCCTCCTCATGATAAACGATCATTGCTGAAAAGGAACAAGATGAAAATACAATATGGATGATATATAAAGTGTTGGAAAAATGCTGAGAATTGAGTAATGATTTACCTGCTTTACGATTATAACTGTCAAACAAAGAGAAAGTTGAACTCCTGGTAATAAATGAACATGGATTAGAACCTGTATCAGCAGCTTAATTTGTTATGATAATATACTTGTGATTTGTGCGTTCTGCTCATAATGTAACCATGATATAAGTCCTGACACAATTAGCTGTGACCCTGTCTCCCATCCACCACTAAGCCCCCAAAAATTCCAGCCTCTCTGTGGTTTGGATCTGCCTGTAGTGGTTTAAAGTATGGTTTACTCCCAAGGTTGCTGGCTAGGAATGAATGCAGTAATTATACTTTTTCAGTCACCCAAGAAAAATATATATTTATTCTGCATTAAACCAAGACATGCTGATAAAACAGTATATGTCAATGAATATTCAAGACAGAAACAAACTGATTTACACCAGTTGCCATGCTGGGATTTAAAAGAGCTTTTGTTAACATTCTAAAAATTCCGCTCTTGATCTGGCCTGTATTATTGATAAAAAGTATCACTAGATTCTCCTACCCATGGTAGTGACGCTTTAGGGTTTCCTATTGGACAAAAGGGGTTTGTAATTGATGACAAACCTTTTCTACAATTGTAGGACAGTAGTAAATAGAGACATTAAGGCTATGTGCGCACGTGTGCGTATTACATGCAGTTATGCTGCGATCTGCAGCGCAGCGTAACTGCATGTGTCCTGCGTCCCCTGCACAGTCTATGGAGATTGTGCAGGAGCCGTGCACACATGGCGTATTAGAGCGCAGTGCTTTGGCTGCTGCCCGAATCGCTGCGTTCTAAGAAGTGACATGTCACTTCTTTCGTGCGGTTTGCATGCTGTCTATAGGGAGAGGCAGCATGCAGAGCGCACGTTCTCTTGTGCAACACCAAGTTCAGTTAAAAAGGTGTCGCCACAAGTGAAAAGTATCTCCTATCTGCAAGATAGGTGATAGGTATGACTACTAGTGGTCCGAATGCTGAGACACCCTTGATCTACTGATGGCAATAACATGGCTATCAAGTTACTCCACCACCTCATTCTCCCTCAGTGCATGATTGCAGAAAAGAGCTTTAAATTATCAGTGGTTGACTATGCATCCTGTTGCTCCATGAAGAAGTTTATACAGGGGAGAGTCGAATGAAGAAGCCCATACAGGTGAGTGTCGAAGAAGCCCATACAGGGGAGAGTCGAAGAAGCCCATACAGGGGAGAGTCGAAGAAGCCGATACAGGGGAGAGTCGAAGAAGCCCATACAGTGGAGAGTCGAAGAAGCCCATACAGTGGAGAGTCGAAGAAGCCCATACAGGGGAGACCGAGCATTGGGGGAGACTGGAGAGGTGATTTGTTAGATTTTTTTCTTTACACTACATTTCATGTTTACTATGCTCTTGGAAATAACTTAGCTACAAATTGAATTTCACGGTAAAATCTGCTAGATTTGGCGAATTGGAATGTCATTGCTCATCTCTACATAGTGTTTGCTCTAAAAATTTTACTTTCTAGAATGTAAACAAAGAATGGAGACATTTTAGCCAGTAGAATTATGAATATAACTCTGGACTATGTAACTCAGGATTACGTTAAGATAAAAAGTGTTATTTCCATCTTAAATTGCTATTTTTTTATTGCCAAGACATGATCTGGAGAATAAAGGACTTTAAGGACCTGTCACCAGATTGTACAATGCAAACTCTATATTTTTTTAACTAGCTCTCTGAGACATTAAGAGATTGATGCACTTCCTTTGAAAATCCATGTCAGAATGGCTGTATAATCCTGATATTAGAATAAGCAATCTATATGTCCAGCTACAGATTGAAAATCCAAGTGTATTTCATTTCTGCACACCAAGCGTAACTGATGATTGACAGATGCAGCTTGTACTGAGTAGTGTGAGAATTCAGCAGTGGCATGGAGAGGAAACACTGAATAGTTGTCAAGCAAGGTAGATGGGCAGAGATTGTAGAATCTTTTATGAAAGCTTAAAGGGTTATTCACATCTCCAAGATCCTATCCCAATATGCAGTAGGTGTAATAATAAAAATATTAGCAAATACCTCCAATTAGAAATGTAGTCTAGTTCTTCTGATTCACAATGTTGCTTACTTCATGTTCAGGGCATTGCAGGACCTTAGGTATCCATGGTTATGACCACAAGCAACTAACTCTGTCTAATGTGTGGTCATAACCATGGATACCTAAGGTTCTGCAATACCCTTTCTAATTGGAGGTATTTGCTAATAGTAGTATTATTACACCTACTATATAATGGGATAGGAACTTAGAGATGAGAATACTCCTTTAATCCAATCCCGCCTTGACCATTTTCTGTTTTTGCGCTTAGTTTTTTTCCTCCCCTTCTTCCAAAAGCCATAACTTTTTAGTTTTTCTGTCAATATAGCCATATGAGAGGGGTTTTTTTAATTTCGGGACAAGCTATAGTTTTGAATGACATTCTGACACATAGTGAACTGAAAAATGGGGAAAAAAATCCTAGCGCAGTGAAATTGTTGAAAAAGATCCATTCTACAATGTTGTGTTTCTTTGTTTTTTTTTTATTTACCATGTTTCCTATCTGGTAAAACTCATCATTATGATTCCCCAGGTTAGTACGAGTTTGTAGACACCAAACATGTATAGTTTTTTTTTTCATTTAAAGCATAACCGTCGTTTTAATTTTTATTTACTAAATCAATAGTACTCATGAAAACAAGCAACTTTGTAATATATCTTATCAGACTAATCTGCTTCTTTCTTTGCCAAAATTGATCAGTCATCATCAAAATACTCAATTCTGCGGTAACATCTGTATTCAGTGACTACTTTCCCATTACTGAGAGGAGATGACAGTTGCTATGGATACAATTCTATGCACACCAAAGGCGGCAGAAGCTAGATTCAGAGCTCCTCCCTCCGTTTCTCCCTTCTATTTTGCTAATCTCATCGGCACCATCTGCCATCTCCTTTCTCAGTAATGCTCTCTGCCGATGCATGTTAAATACTAGAGATTGACAGTGGGATGTAACTGGTTAACAGCTGCGGGTGTATCTCGCATCCACTTGCACCTGTTAGAGACAAATCAGCAGATCAGATCAACCGACATGTGTAGAAAAAGATGCAGGCTCAGCGTGTGAGCCTGCATATAAGTCAGGGAGCCGACATAGGACATACTAGTAAGTCCTATGTTTTTAACGGTTAAATTCAGTCATTTTGAGATCGATTTTTAAAGTAGGCATTTAATAATATATACATTTTTGTTGTGAAATCTGGTGACTGATCCTCTTTAAATGGAATTATTCAGGAAAATGTGACTAATAAATTGAGTGGTAGAGCTATTTATGTCTTAGAATAATAATAAAAATATTACCTGTTTTGTAGAATGTTGAATTGCTCTTGTCGAGAAGTCAAGCTTTGAAGGCACAAGTAAATTAACCTGGAAAAACATTGGAAGACATCTCGATACACTAGGTGTGCATTGGCCTCGGCCCCAATATGCTTTCAAATAAGTATAATTGCATTGTTAATCTAGGACATATACAGCCATTTCCTGGATGTCATTAGTAAAATTGTTGACATTCCATTTTTGGAATTTTTCATTCGCAGTGCTGCTCCCAGACACCCACTGTACAAGGAACGGGTATATTTTTATATACAGAGATGATCCAGGAATTCAGCAATGGATAGGATTCCTTGGGGTGTCTTAGGAATTATACCTCCATCAATCAAAACTGATGGCACAAGCCCGTGAATGTGGTCACTTTCTATGGTGGTGAAAACCAATTTAAGAAGTATATATACAAGTATACAGTGTGCCCACCCATATCCTGTCCACCGCCATTAACTTGAGAACGGCAGCAGCTATAGGCATAGAAGTGGTGTCTAGGTATAGTGAAGTATCCATGCGCTATGCAATGAAACCACCTATAGCGCCACCTGGTGGAAAACAACGGGGTTAGCATTTTTATCTTGAAAACGGAGTGAGATAGAGAAAAAAAGTGAATTACAAAGTTATAGGGCATCATCAATTCAATACGAATCGACACCTTGCATACAGAAATGCTACGATTAGAATGTGTAAAACTCACAAGGCTGCGGACATGAAGCGATACCTCATGGAGACCTTCCTACAAGTCATTGGGTATGGTTGCAGCGTGGAGTGGCCTCCACGCTCACGTGACCTGACCCCATTGGACTTCTTTCTGTGAGGTCACATCAAACAGCAGGTGCATGCGACCGCTCCACCAAAATTGCAGGACCTACGACGACGTATTACAGATGCTTGTGCAAACGTGTCACCTACCATATTGCACAACGTGCAGCAAGATACAGTATGCTGTCTAGAGTCCAGATGTGCATTGCAGCTAACGGTGGCCACTTTGAGCATCAAAGTTAAATGAGCGCCATATGCGTGACAAGCATTCCATGTTTTGGGGGGGGTCATGGGTTTCGTATCATAGCATTTCTGTATGCAAGGTGTCGATTCGTATTGAATTGATGATGCCCTTCAATTTTTTAATTCACTTTTTTTCTCTATCTCGTTCTGTTTTCAAGATAAAAATGCTAACTCCATTGTTTTCCACCAGGTGGCACTACAGGTGGTTTCATTGCGTAGCGCATGGCTACTTTACTATACCTAGACACCACTTCTATGCCTATTGCTGCCGCCATTCTCAAGTTAATGGCGGTGGACAGGATATGGGTGGACACACTCTATAGACACATGTATCTCCCCATAAGCTGTATTTTACACTCTTCCTTCAGTTTTAACAGAAATCTAGTCAATAGCCTTTTTAGATTGCTTATATAGTGTGCTACACAGCGGAAATTGCATTTGGTTATGCAGAATACTTCAGTGAGAATGTACAAATCTCACTCTGTAACGGTAACACACTGCACGTCTACCTTTTTTCAATTTGTAAGAAAGCTATTGCTAAGTGATTGAAGATTAGACATTACTCGTTTCTTGATGTCTTGTGAACACAAAGTCTTAATACTTGAATTAAAGAGTGGTGCAGTGATGTATCCTCCTTAATAAGCACGTCTAGCAGCAGGTAACCGGTGATTAATGATATTCTTCAAGTAGAAATTTGGTATTGCAATAGATTTATGTCATTTTTCCAGATAGATAAAGTGAAGCTTGAGTAAACTTACTATCCTTAACTTAAAATGTACATATCAGATTTGAGATGATTTTATTCTGGGCTTTCGTCCAGACCACAAGATCTAGCACCACTTCACATAGACAAATGCTGTAGGTCTCCCCTGTCCAAGGTTCAGACATGTCAGAACATCAAAAAGATTGGTGTGTTTTTACGGAAAAGTTTCAACAGCAAATTATACAAATGCCTCCGCCTTGTATGAAGTTAACCCCACATTTAAACATCCTGTACCAAGCCCAATGACACCATGAATAGGAGTCTTAAACATAACTATATCTGTGTGAACTATAGGTGGTACATTCTTTATGGTATTATAAACAGTCTGCCCGGCGTCTCTGAACCACAACGCCAAGTTAATAAGCATGTACTGAGAAATTATAGCCACATCCAAACTCATTGTAACTATGGCACACAGCACCAAACAATATCACAATAGATTTTTTCTTAACATAAGAAGGATAAGAACAATAAGCTTATCAGATTTTCCTGTATATCTCTCCTAATGCTACACATTCACAAAAATAATTATTTCATTATTGTACAATATTTATACACTGATCCAATGTAATCAAGAGGCAAATGGTTGCTATTTATCAGCGAGCCTGAAATTACAATTATTAAAGGGGATGTCCACTACTTGGACAACCCCTACTCATTCCCCTTGTTCACCCCCTTAAAAATAAATAAGCCTATACTCACCTCTGGTGTGGCCGCGGTTCCAGCGATGTCTGAAGTAGAGTACCTGAGGTGCACATTGTTATGACGCACGAGCCCCCCGACCAATCAGGGCTGGGCATCTGTCAGCCTGCCTTCGGGCTTTTGAGCAGGATTTGAGCGGTGCACTGACTTCCTGCTCAAATGTCTGAAGGAGGGGAGAAAGAAGCCGACACTGGTTGGGATTTGCATGTTATAACAATGTCATGTGAACCCCGGAAACGCGACTTCAGACATTGCTGGAACCGTGGTTGCGCCAGAGGTGAGTATATGCTTATTTACTTTTACAGGAGAAAACTAGTGGACAACCCCTTTAATAAAAATAATATACTACTATGATTATTATATTATACTTACCCTACGGCTGTTTCATCATTTTTCGGCTCCTCTCTGGTTCTGTGGCGCTATCTTGTGCCTGTAACCTCTAACTGGCCTGAAGTCAGAAGTTAAATCACAAGCTTTCAATACAAGTCTATGAGAGCCAGAACAATCCCAGAACAAAACTCTCATAGACTCGTATTGAATTGTGATCTCCAGCACACTCCATTTCCATAAAACACTGCAACTGCTGGCAGATCACAAATCACAAGAGACCGGATCGGCACTGGAAAAAGATGAAGACAGTGATATAGAAGGGTTAATAGTTTCTCTATTTCTTCATTAAAGATATTTTATTGTTATTAGCAAGTATATCTGATGGTAGTTCATAGTCATTATGGAGCCTTCGGAATAAGAGACAAGCTCAAGGATTATTATTGTCTCTAAATGTTCTTCTTATCTTCTTCTTATCTCATATGCATGACTCTACATTTTTGTTTTGCTAAAACTTAAAGGTCATATGAGCAACTTGTAAAGTCCAGCTAGAAGCCTTTTTTACAATATCACATTGATCTGTAAATGGTATAAATAAACTGTAACCTCAGAATTAGAATTAACAGATCGATACCGTTTCTATAACATACACGAAGCTCCGGCGAAACGCGTTGGGGTGCGGGGCAGTGTGACCTGAGACCGGGCATGGTAACCTTAGGTGGCTATTTCAGGGAATGAATTCCCCATATTGTATTTAAGAGCAGTTGTTGAGGCTAGACCATTGAGCCTGGTATAATGCCAATATTGCTGTATAACTATATATAATCTCTCAACCCTGCTGTTTCTTTAGCCACACAGTTTAGTATTCATATTGAGCATGGTGTTTTGTACAATTCTGTACCATGGGTTTAGTCCAATGAGAATCTACTTTTGACTAATGGGATATGTGCAATATGTTTATAATAGTTATACATATACTATAGTCAAGCGCTTTATCCTAATCATTCTTCTATACATGTTATGTACATTGTACATGGTGGGATATGTGCAATATGATTGAAGTGCAATAAGATGGAATATGTCATTTGATAAATCAGCACTATAAATAAGCACTTTAATCTGGGGTCATATACCCCCGTGTACATATATATATATTTATATATTTATATTGCTCTTATGAATGCTGCACAATAGATCATTATATGAATTGTTTTGATTATTGCCTGGTTCTTGGGTCGCACTGTCCTGTGTTTTCTGTTTACCCAAACGTATATTTTGTTTTTATACTGCACTTTTTGCACTTTGTGTATCCAAAAAATTACAAAAAATAATTAATTTAATAAAAGTGATATATTGAATCCACTTGGAGAATATTTCTTGATTATATATACTATGAGTCGTTTGTAGGATTATATAAATAAACTGTACCTTAGCTGAATAAACAGAAAATTGATCATGCTCACATGAATGCAGGTCTTTTTCTCCGAGCACTCGATCTTGATTAGGTCTGAAGAGGCCTAATTCAGAGGACCTCACTGGTGATCCCATAAGCTGACTTGTGACAAAACAGAATAGCTACAACAACAGTGATAGGTGAGTATAGGGCAGTGATCAGGGAATTACATTTAAAGCACCACTCCAGCGGGGAAAAGTAAATAAAACACTAGAGTGGTGATTGAAAGAAATAACTCCAAAATAAGCTTTATATCTGTAGCGCTAACAGAAAAAGATAGCTGCTGAATGATAAAAATAAAGTATTGAGATCAACAATTTGACAAACTATTTTAAGCCATCATATAAAGTTTTATATTACTGTCATAACAGCAAATATAGAAAAGGATCTGTTACAGAGGTATGAACATATTTTATCAAATCTTCAGTACCTGTTTCCCATATGCATGGAAGCATGAGCACACAACAATACACTAGAATTGCATAAGAATAAGCCAGATAATGGCATAATACCAAGATGATGTTATATTTGGAAGCTATTGTGAGATTCATTCTGTCCTAACCATGGGCAGAATTAAATACCGTTATGCTGCTTCATTCTAAATACAAGTATCTGACAAAAGAGAAAAAGAAGCCTACACATTAAAGCAGATTGGTAAGATATATTACAAAGTTTTGTATTTTTATATGTACTATTGATGAAATAGAAATTAAAATGTTGGATAATCTTTAAAGCGTTTTTTTTTTCTTTAGCGCTGGAATGTTGCTTTGAATCTAAGTCCCCTGACCACCTACATTATACTTACCTTATGGTATTTTTATCCTAAGTGCCGCTCCGAGCCCATGGTACCATCTTGTGTCCGTAATGTCTGACTGGCCGGAATCAGAAGTTACATCACAAGTGGTCAATACATCTCTATGAGAACTGTAACAAGGCTCTCATAGACTTCTATTGATTTGTGACCGGCGTGCTCCATGAAACACTGGAGCTGCCGATAGGTCACAAATCGCGTGAGAACAACCAGAGTAATGCTGCAAGCAGCAGGTGAATATAAGACTAGGGGCAGACCCTTACCTTTAAAGCACCACTCCAGTGGTGAAATAAAAAAAAAATGCTGGAATGATGCCTTAAGGCATGATCTCCCACAACGATCCTGGCTCTGCAACATAAGGTGATAGTGCACGGTCACATTAGAAAACGCAAAAAAACATTGCAGCATCCAGGACACACTGACGGAGACACAGCTGTGATGTCAGTGAGTTCACCAGAGATTACAGCTGCTGGTTCCCACAGTACCCCAGCTGTGATCTCAACTCAATGAACTCACCTGCGGTGAATTCAATGAACTTAAGCTAACGCAGTAATCCAGCATTATGTGCGCAAGTTGAGGATTTGGTTGCAGAAAATCTGCATCTCCTAGCAAAAAAAAAACCACATCAAAAATGCAATGCTGTTTTGATGCCTTTTTCTTTTAGGAGATGCAGATTTGGTGCAGAAATTTGTTGCAGAAATCTGCAATAAATCTGCATCTCCTGGCAGAAAAATGCGTCAAAACCACATCCCATTTTTTGCTGCTTTTCTGCCAGGAGATGCAGATTTGGTGCAGCTTTCTCTTCTTTTGGGATAATCTTCTTTATGGCTGCTCCTCAATTCGAACCAGTCAATCTAATAACATAGTGAGCTATTAAGAAATGTGAGAAGTTGTACTTTATAATGTACAGGAAGAAAAAGATTTTTCCACCACCAGGAGTAAAACAGTAACATGCAGCAACTAGTGATGAGCGGACCCGTGGATATTCGGGTTCACCAAATCAGCATGAACGAAAATTCGAGTTTGACGTCCAAACTTGACTCTGAACAACAAATCCCATATAGGACAAGGAAGACAAAAAGTTTGAGGCTGTAAAAATCGCAGTAGTAAGTGCTAGGGGGCTTCAAATGGAAGTGAAATAGTAGTAAAAGCAGGATAGTTTTACATACCATGTTTCCCAGAGGATCACACTGCAGTCAGACTTTTTTCCAGGCCCACTTATTAAGGTTCATTAATTTTCACTGCTTCCCTCACCCACCCTCCCTGTGCCAGTGTCTGTGGTTGGTTGAAGACTGCTATACATGCCCCTCACCCAGTGTTCGCATCTGTGATTGGTTGAGTTAGCTGTATAGTAGTGTAAAATAAATAAATACCTAAAAAAATGACGTGATCCCTATTATTTTAATAACCTGCATAGGTAAATCAGCACCTACAGGTTGCAGCTCCCACCTGTAAGCTTTACCATGGCTAAATATCAAAAGAAATAATTAAAAAAAAGGTCGCCCACTTTTTATATCAAGCCACAGTAAAGCAGACAGGTAGCGTGTGATATTATCAGGATGGGAGGAGCCATGGATATCTCCCCAGCCTAAAAATACCAGCCCACAGCTGCCCAGTATTGTCGCATCCATTAGATGTGACAATTCCGGTGCTTTACCAGACTCATCCCAATTGCCCTGGTGCGGTGGCAATTTGGGGTAATATAAGGGGTTAATGAATGCAGTGATTTGTCAGTTGTCATCAAGCCCTGGATTAGTAATGGGGAGGGGTCTATGAGACCCCCATTACTAATCCTGTAAATGAAAAAAAAGCACAGACACTGAAACAATCCTTTATTTCAAATAAAATGCACACACCCTTTCACCCCTTTATTAACCCCCAAAACACCTTTGCAGATCCAATATAATCCATACAAGTCCCACGATGATCCTCAAATCTGCTACATCCAGAGCCTACAGAGAGGGAAAAAGTGTATACTACTGAAGATGGTCGTCATTTTTTTCTTCTAGTTTGTATTAAAACTTGTGAAGCAACTGAAAGGGTTAAAAAAAACCCACAGAACTGAGAATTTTAATAATGACTGATCAATTCTGGCAGAGAAAGAAAATGTATGTGAAAATATATTACAAAGTTGTTTATTTTCATTTACTATGGTTATGCTTTAAGCATGAAGGGGTTAAATGTGATTGGCTAATTCTGAATGATTTCAGTTTATTTCTTAATGGATTTACACAGATAATGTATTAAAGGTGGAAAAAGTTCTGAAGAATTTTTTCTTGGTATGGCTTTTTTTTACATGACAAAACTTTAGTTAGACTTTTATATCCCCTGTATGTTTTCACATTATAAATAGAGTAACGCTGTTTTAGGCCTCTTTCACACGTACGTGCCTCCGGTACGTGTTTGGCAGTTTTCTCATGTACCGGAGACACGTACACATGTAGACCTATGTATTCCTATGGTTTTGGACACACGTATTTTCGCACGGAACGTGTGTTCGTTCCGTACTTACGTGTGTCAGTGTGTTTCTCACGGCAACATGTCCGTTTTCTCTCCGGCATCACGGGTGTCACACGGAATGCAAACGTGTCACACGGAATGCAAACGGACCACACGGATGTGTTCCGTGTGACACGCACCGGAGAAAAGACATGTGTCTGTGAGACAAAAAAAACAAAACTTTACTCACCTCCTCCAGCCCTGCAGTCTCTGCCGCTGCTGTCACTTGCTGTCGACCGCCGCTCATTATGCTCATTGAATATTCCCTTCACTGCGGCCGGAAGCTGCAGCAGCAGGGAGTCGGCGGGACCGGAGATCGAAGATCATCACCACGGACAGCGACGCCAGGGACAGGTGAGTAGAAAGTTCCCGTTCTCCGTGTGTTATCACGGAGAACACACGTAGCCCATAAACACGGCTCACGGAGGGCAAAACGCACCTCTGACACGTCCGTGAAAAACGTGCGTGTTTTTCACGAACGTGTGAAAGAGGCCTTATTCTGAAATGGTTCTGAGAAAACAGATCCTAGCATGGGAAAAAGTATCCACTAACTAGCTGTCTCCAGTTTTTCCTACCCAACTCAGCTTGATTAGTTAATGAGATAAAGAAAATATGGGTCCTACGGTTTGTTAAATCATGTGACGTTAACCATTGTCTCTTCCCAGACTGATTGGAGACTTAATGTCTATGTTTATTGCCTCAGCCCTTCTTACTGTATAGTTCAGAGGAAAATTATGCGGTCGGATTGAACTTGTGACCAGTGAGAGAGCAGTCATCTCCACCAATCATGTAAGAGAACTGAGTGGTATAAAAGGGACTAGATTCTGTCACCAGTAGTTAGACGCTACATGCCCCTGGCTGAGGAACTTCGGCTCCAGCTGGGGAATCACAAAACTGCTTCACTTGAAAAGGATTCTACATCATCTCAATCGAGGAACCTCGGTTCCGACTGAGGAAACACAAAACTGCTTCACTTCAGATAATCTACAGGATTTTAGTTTAGGATCCATGATTCCAGGTGAAGGTTCACAGAACTGCTTCCTGAGCTTGCTGCTTTGTCTTCTCAGTGGGTGGGGCAAAAAGTGGGATGCTGCTGGACTAAGATAGTTGGCCCTGGAAGCCCCAAAATCACAAGGACTAATCTCTGGTCGGCCAGTGGAAGGGTTAGACTCAGTTGCTGGTACCATCATGTTTTCTTGCTGGTAATGTACAATATGTTTTTTGCCTGTTGGTGAACTAATAAAGTCTTACCAATGTGTGGCTCACTCACTCTGTTTTGTCTGAGCAGTGTTTTGCCCACAGGGAAGGAGTGCGAGCGTTCAGTGGAATGAGCCCTGGTGCACTCAGTAATCAAGGGTATTCAGGGGGGTTAGAGGGTTTTGTTTATATTTAGGTAGATAAATTGTAAGCTCTTATGCTGCACCACTGGTAGGGCGTGTTCACACACACACACACACACACACAATTACTCCTGTTATCCAGAGGGATTACCAGGTGTTAAGCTGGTGTCACACACAGCGACAACGACGTCGCTGCTACGTCACCATTTTCTGTGACGTTGCAGCGACGTCCCGTCGCTGTCACTGTGTGTGACATCCAGCAACGACCTGGCCCCTGCTGTGAGGTCGCCGGTGGTTGCTAAATGTCCAGCTTCATTTTTTGGTCGTCACTCTCCCGCTGTGACACACACATCGCTGTGTGTGACAGCGAGAGAGCGACGAAATGAAGCGAGCAGGGAGCAGGAGCCGGCATCTGGCAGCTGCGGTAAGCTGTAACCAGCGTAAACATCGGGTAACCAAGGGAAGACCTTTCCCTGGTTACCCGATATTTACCTTCGTTACCAGCCTCCGCCCTTGCTGCCAGTGCCGGCTCCTGCTCTGTGCACATGTGGCTGCAGTACACATCGGGTAATTAACCCGATGTATACTGTAGCAAGGAGAGCAAGAAGCCAGCGCCAAGCAGTGTGCGCGGCTCCCTGCTCTCTGCACTGTGACATGTAGCTGCAGTACACATCGGGTTAATTAACCCGATGTGTACTGTACCTAGGAGAGCAAGGAGCCAGCGCTAAGCGCGGCTCCCTGCTCTCTGCACATGTAGCACAGCGACGTTATGATCGCTGCTGCGTCGCTGTGTTTGACAGCTAAGCAGCGATCATAACAGCGACTTACAAGGTCGCTGTTACGTCACAGAAAATGGTGACGTAACAGCGACGTCGTTGTCGCTGTCGCTTAGTGTGAACCCAGCTTTAGGCGACTGTTTAGACAACCCCTTGGTTAGGCAAAGGTTGGTGAAAAGGTGGTATATATCTCCATTACGAGTGGCGCAGCATAGGGGTGTAGGCTTTTGGCCTTGTGAATATATTGTTCTGTTCTTTTTGTTTTCTGCATGTTTTTTTTTTGTTTTGGAAAAGTAAAACAATAATTTGTCACCCAACTGCCTAGAGTCCGTTTCCTGGTGCGTGGTTTTGCTGTATTCTGGGGAGCCCACCCTGTACACGACTTACAATACAATGTAAAGTGGTCACTGTCCAGCTTGTATAACAGTGTACATTTGGTGTGCCCTCTAACACAACCCACAGCCATTAATGTCTAAACCACAGCCAACAAAGGTAGGTACACCCCTAGGTGAAAATGGACAAATTGTGCCGAATCAGGCATTTTTCTCTCCCCGGTGTCATGTGAATTAGTGTTACAAGGTCTCAGGTGTGAATGAGGAGAAGGTGTTGTGTATTTGGTGTTAGCATTCACACACTCTCTCATACTGGTCACTGGAAGTTCAACATTGCACCTCATGGTAAAGAATTCTATGGGGATCTGAAAAAAAGAATTGTTGTGCTACATAAAGATGTTATAAGCTATAAAAAAGATTGCCAATACCCTGAAACTGTGATGCAGCATGTGTCACAGAGTGGCAGGGAAAAAGAGGACTGGGGCTCCTAAACTGGCCCTAAGGCTAGGGGGTCCTAGCTGTCCCTGATCTCCGAAATACGTCTGAAGGTGACGATGGCTGGACCAGCTTCCTACCCCTGCTCCTGACCAACCCTAATCTAGTACCCAAGTGGGTGAGGTGGGAGGGGGGGCTGTAATAGACAAACAGGGTAAACCAAAACTTTATCACACCACAGGCTCACACAGAGTAATCAGACAAGAACTAAGGAGGAAAACTAAGCAGGAAGGGAATAACCAGATGACAGGAAGAATTCCACAGCACACCAAGCAACACACAGTAAATCACCAGACTGGAAAATAACACAACATGGACCAGTGTAGCAGAAAGCTATTGTCGGAACAGGAAGACAAATTCCTCCAGCTTAAAAAGGCGGGGAGTACCAGTGGCAGGTCTCCTGTAACATGTGATCCAAAAGGTAACCAGCAGGCTATTAGAAATTTACTCCTGCTAATCCTATCACTAATGAGCACACAGCTTGTCAACGCCCGATCCTGCCTGTGCAACTCAGAAGCAACAGAGAAAGTATAGTGAGGAGCGTCAGAGTCTGTGGTCTGAACAGCATCTGATGCCCTCATGACACTCAGCGAGTTTAGAATAAAACACCGTGTGACACCACAGTGGCCAAGATCATATAGAGGTTTACCAAGACAAGTTCCACTCAGAACAGGCCTTGCCATGGTCCACCAAAGAAGTGCACATGCTCAGCATCATATCAAGAGGATGTCTTTTCAAAATAGACTGAGTGTTGTGAGCATTGCTGCAGAGGTTAAAGTGGTGAGGGGTGTCAACCTGTCAGTGCTGTTGTTCAAGGCTGTTGTTCCAGAAAGAAGCCTTTTCTAAAGATAACAACAAAGAAAGCCTGCAAACAGTTTGCAAAGGCAAAACACATGGTTCAAATAGTGTTAAGCGTGTGTGGCAGCAACCAGGTGAAACGTACAGTCAAGCATGGTGGTGGGAGTGTCATGGTGTGGGGCTGCATAAGTGCTGCCAGTAGTGGGTTGCTACAGTTCATTGAGGGAACCATGAATGCCAACATGTACTGTGACATACTAAAGCAAAGTGTGATCCTTACCCTTCGGAAACTGAGCTTCAGGGCATGATTCCAACATGATAGCGACCCCAAACACAGCGATATATCTCTGCAGACCATACAAGTTTAATAAAACTTGTAGTGGCCATGTAAGTAAAACAGAACACATGAAAATATTTTATGATCAAGACATTTGTCAACAAATATAATTGAACCTTCATTTAAATACATTTGTAAACATTTTGCTATATTTTGTCATGATGTATGCCTTCTTATTCTTGTAAGTGGTAATTACTCAACACGCCTCTCAATGTTAATCAAGACTACAGTGGACCCTTGCTTAACGAGAACAATCCAATCTGGGACTGTGCTTTTTAACCAAGTTACTCGTTCAGCAGAACAAAATTTCCCATAGGAAATCATTGCAATGCAGACAATTTGTTCCACAACTAGTTAAATGTCCCATCCTGGTCCCCTATTCTGTCATTCCACACATGCACAAACGCACACAAACACATACAAACACATAGAAACACATACAAACACACACAAACACACACAAACACACACAAACACACACAAGCACGCACGAAAACGCACATATTATATGCTCACCTTACCTTCCGTTCCATCGCCGGTCTCCTGGGACTTGCTGTTCTCCAGTGCGGGCCATGTATCGGGTTACCATAACGAGAGAGAACCTCCTGCCAGAGCGCTGACGTCAAAGGCAGAGCTGCTTGCCTCTGATTGGCCAGCGCGCTGCCTTTGAGTAGTGGTGACAGGAACCAGGAAGTTCCTGCTTCGTCGCTATGGATGCCGATGCACAGCCTGGAGTGGAGCGGAGCGTCGAACTACAGGACCCAGGAGGCCGGCGATGGAACGGAAGGTACACATATTATATGCTCACCTTACCTTCCGTTCCACCGCCGGCCTCATGGTACTTGTAGTTCGCCGCGAGCACGTCGCGATGTACCCAGGAACTACAAGAACCATGAGACCGGCGGTGGAACGGAAGGTAAGGTGAGCATAATACTGTATGTGTGTGCATGCGTGTGTGTTTGTGTGTGCTTGTGTGGACTGCAAGTGCGGGTCAGAGCGCGGTGGATGGACGAAACTGGAAGTGTCTGAGGTGAGGATTTTGCTCGCACAGCAAAGCTTTCTCGTAAACCGGGTTACAAATTTACAGAAAGCTTTGCTTGTTAAGCGAAATTCTAGTTAAGTGGGTTACTCGTTAAGCGAGGTTCCACTGTATATTATTCTTGTGATATGGAAACTGTTTCCTGAACACATATGTGCAAAGTTTTGATTGTTTAGTGTAAGAACGACCAGTGCTGACTAGACGACATCAAACTTCTTATTTTTCTCTCCTTTTCATTCTTTAACGTTCCATTAAAGTTCACAACAAATTATTCCAGGCAAAATCTTACGCAGACATACTGTAGATCCTTTGCATTTCATGACCGTAATGCATTTACAGATGTGTGATTGTCAACAAACCAAACCTTACCCTCCTCGCTACATGAATGCAGACAATAGCACATAGATTTATTTCACCCATATTCACATAACAGATAAAAGGATAGATAATTTTTGGCTGCGATTCATAGTCAATTTAAATTTCCTGTCATTCAAATGTTAGTGTTGGGAACAGAGGAACAAACATACAAAAGGCATTAGAAAACTCAACAACTGTGTACAATACTTTTATGAAAATCTAATTTTTACATTTGTTCACATTACTGCTAATTTTAAGGGGTTGTCCAGGTTTATGGTATTGACCTATATTTCGGATATGTCATCAATATGCGTTCAAACGGTTCAGAGAAATCAGTTTAAAAAAGGATCAGAGCATGGAAAAAGCATCCACTAACTAGCTGTCTACAGTTTTTTCCCTACCCAACACCCAACTCAGCTTGATTAATCAGTGAGAAAGAAAATATATTTTTGCCTCCAAGGTAAAGAACGAAGGGCTCATGACACATTTTTCAATATTTCTCTCTAGCATTGTATCTGAAACTAAAATACTGTGCATTTATGTTGCAGTATGAAAACTTGATGCTACCGATTTGGAGCCTGTTGGTGTGCCAGTACACAATTAAACTTTAGGCTCATATCTACAAAAGACTGAAAATCATAGAAATCAGAAAGATTTTTCACATTCTAATTGTGCAATAATGAATCTTTCTAAAACTTTATTCTGCTGGGTTTCCTTTAAAAGATCTTTCACCACCATGACAGACATTATTTAAGGGAACCTGTCACATAAAGCGCTATTCACTTGCAGATGAAGCGTTTGAAACCTGCCTGGTGAAGATGAAGATGAAGTACGCCTACGTCTGAGTAAATTAAACATTGACAAATCCCCAGGGCCAGATGGCATTCATCCACGAATATTGAGGGAATTGAGCTCCGTAATCGACAGACCGCTGTATCTCATCTTTTTAGACTCACTCAGGATTGGAGGATTGCTGATGTGGTACCGATATTTAAGAAAGGTAAGAGGGTAGATCCAGGCAACTACTGTCCAGTAAGCCTGACATCAGTAGTATGCAAAGTTTTTGAGGGCATTTTAAGGGATGACATGCAAAAATATATTGCAGAAAATAATATGATAACTGACAAACAGCATGGATTCATGAAAGATAAGTCGTGTCTAACCAACCTGTTGGGGTTCTATGAGGGGGTAAGTTCAAACCTGGATATTGGTAATGCAGCTGATGTGATTTATTTGGACTTTGCAAAGGCATTTGATACTGTACCACCTAATAGCCTTATACTAAAGCTCCAGAAGCAAGGACTAGGGGACACAATATGCAACTGGGTAAGGAATTGGCTAAGAGATAGGAAACAAAGAGTAGTCATAAATGGTACATTCTCTAAATGGGCTATAGTCAGCAGTGGGGTGCCGCAGGGATCTGTGCTTGGACCGATTCTTTTTACTCTCTTTATTAATGACCTTGTGGATGGGATTGATAGTACAGTGTCAGTCTTTGCCGATGACACCAAACTATGTAGGATATTAAAAACTGACCTGGATAGTACAATATTACAAAAAGATCTGGATAAGATGTCAGAATGGGCAGATACTTGGCAAATGAGATTTAATGTTGATAAATGTAAAGTAATGCACCTAGGACGGAGTAATCCTATAGCTGCGTATACATTAAATGGAAGTAAACTCGGGACTACAGAACAGGAGAAGGACTTGGGTATTCTCATTACAAATAAGCTGAGCAGCAGCACTCAATGTCAAGCAGCAGCTGCTAAAGCAAACAAGATTTTAGGGTGTATAAAAAGAGAGATTAGATCCCGTGATCCCAACGTATTGTTACCCCTCTATAAATCACTTGTAAGACCACATCTGGAATACGGGATCCAGTTTTGGGCTCCACATTTTAAAAAGGACATTCAGAAGTTAGAGTCAGTTCAAAGGCGGGCAACTAGACTATTACAAGGAATGGAAGGCCTCCCATATGATGGCAGGTTGAAAAAGTTAGATATGTTTAGCTTAGAAAAAAGACGTCTCACAGGAGATCTCATTTATATGTATAAATACATGTGTGGTCAATATAAAGGACTGGCACATGACTTATTTCTTCCAAAAACAATACTAAGGACCAGGGGGCACTCACTGCGAGTGGAAGAAAAGCGATTCCGACACCTAAATAGGAAAGGGTTCTTTACAGTTAGAGCGGTCAGACTGTGGAATACACTACCACAAGAGGTTGTAATGGCAGATACTATAACAGCTTTTAAAAAAGGGCTGGATGATTTCCTCAGTACACACAACATTGTTGGTTATAAATGACTTAGTGACTAAATGTAGAACTGGTGGAGGAAGGTTGAACTAGATGGACCTAGGTCTTTTTTCAACCTACGTAACTATGTAACTATGTGACATTGAACCCCACTGCTGGGAGGAAATTAACTTTAATCCTCCTGGCAGCTTTTGGGTTTTAGTTAGATATTAGGCGCCGGTGCAGGTTCAGTCAACCCTCTGTATTGAGAGCCATAGCGACTGTAACCCCGCCCCACATGCCGACTGACAGCAGGTCCTAATGCTCAATAGCTGTCAGTCAGTACAGGGGGTGCAGTTACAGCTGCTGCTCTCGATACACAAATTGTTGACTGAACCTACGGCGCCCCGTGACTGGGACCGGAACGCAGCTGGGAGGATAAAGTTCATTGCCTCCAGGCAGCAGTGTTTGAAGTGCAGGCACCAGGCAGGTTTGGAATGCCATTAACCTGCAGACTAACCATATATCTGCAATTTAATAGTGTTATTTTTCAAGTGACAGGTTCCCTTTAACATTTTTTTCTGGAGGTACATAAATACTTCCAGTCGATTGGCAATCTTAGCTGTGCTGTAGAACAACTAAACCTTTTTAGCAATTGATCTACTGTAACTAAAGTGAGATTTACCTGGTTCTGTTCTTAAATAACGTATTTTACGGAAGGTATTGGTAAAATAATGAGCCCAATAGATTAAAACAAATAAATCTAAATAAAATTGTGTCACTCTGCCACCTCTACATCAAACAAAAAAGGAGAGCTAAATTATTTGAGCACAGCCTATAAATAAAAATTAGACTTACTATGTCAGACACTTTACAGAACCAAAATATTTTTAATAAACTGTACAAGATAAAAAAAGTTATGTTTTTATTTTCTTTTCCGGACGAGCTCTATTTAAGTGCCAGACGCTACAATGTAACACCACGAACAGACCTTGGACAAAGCAAACACAATATACATATTATATATATATATATACTATATATATATATATTATATACATATATATATACTATATATATATATATTATATACATATATATATATATATATATATATATATATATACATACACACACACACACAGACACACACACATATACCGTATTTTTTGGACTATAAGACGCACCGGACCAGAAGACGCACCCTGGTTTTAGAGAAGGAAAATAGGAAAATAAAATTTTAAGCAAAAAATGTGGTCATGACACACTGTTATGGGGTGAGGATCTGCTGCTGACACTATTATGGGGGTAATGTCCCCAAATTCTCTACTAAGGTACCCCATCCTGGTAATGATCCTCCTGACATTTTTCATACCTTCATTCTTACATATAGCTATTAGATTTTTCATGTCAGTATTCACACAGCAGTTTCTGCTTTTCATATATTCCCCTTACATTGTCACTGGTGTGCATACCTTCTCGCCATATAGTGTAGATTTTTTTTAGGTTTTTGCACCCAGTTCAGACTCAGAATGGTGTTCCAGACGTTATTTCTTGTATAATATATATACAGCTTTGGCAAAAATTGAGACACCACTTTAAAATTGTCAGTTTTTCAGATTTTTCTCTTTTTACGTATATTATTGAGTAAAATGGACATTTTTTTATTCTATAAACTACTGACAACATGTCTTCGAATTTCCAAGCGAGACATTTTTTTATTTCCTGAAAATGAGAAATGGGAAAAATAACAAAAGTGCATTGCTTTCAGACCTCAAAAAATGCAAAGAAGACAAGTTTACAATAATTTAGAAACAAAAATACTAATGTTTTAACTCAGGAAGAGTTCGGAAATCAATATTTTGTGGAATAACCATAATTTTTTATCACAGCTTTCATGCGTCTTGACATACTTTGCACCAGTCTTTCACACTGCTTTTGGGTGACCTTATGCCGCTCCTGGTTCAAAAGGTAAGCAGTTCTTTGTTTGATGGCTTGTGACTACCCATCTTCCTCTCACATTTCAGAGGTTTTCAATGGGTTCAGGTCTGGAGATTGGGCTGACCATGACAGGGTTTTGATGTGGTGGTCCTTCATCCTCACATTGATTGATCTAGAAGTAGGGCATGGTGCATTGTTCTGCTGCAAAAAACAGTCCTCAGAGTTGGGGATCATTGCCTGAGCAGAAGGAAGCAACTGTTTTTCCAGGATAACCTTGATTCATACGTCCTTTGCAAAGTTTAATTCCAGCCTTGCTGAAGCATACCCAGATCCTGACTTATCCTCCACCAAATAACACAGTGGGTGCAAAACAATGTGGCTTGTACACCTCTCCAGGTCTCTGTCTAACCATTAGACGACCAGGTGTTGGGCAAAGATGAAAATTAGACTCACAAGAGAAGATTACCTTACTCTAGAAATTGGGCAGATTAAACTTTGCAAAGGACAGATGAATCAAGCCGCATACAAAATTATCCTGGAAAAACAGTTGCTTCCTTCGCTCAGGCAATGTTCACCAATTTTGAGGATTGGTTTTCACAGCAGGACAATCAATGTGTGGATAAAGGACCACCACATCAAAACCCTGTCATGGCCAGCCCAATCTCCAGAGCTGAACCCCATTGAAAACCTCTTGAATGTAATCAAGAGGAAGATGGATATTCACAAGCCATCAAACAAAGAAGAACTGCTTACATTTTTGAACCAGAAATGGCATAAGGTCACCTTAAAATAGTGTGAAAGACTGGTAGAAAGCATACCAAGACGCATCAAAGCTGTGACTCAAAATCATGGTTATTCCACAAAATATTGATTTCTGAACTCTTCATGAGATAAAACATTAGCATTGTTGTTTCTAAATGATTATGAACTTGTTTTGTTTGCATTATTTGAGGTCTGAAAGCAATCCTTTTTTTGTTATTTTTGACCATTTCTCATTTAAAAAAAAAAAAAAAAATGTATTGCTTGGAAATTCGGAGACATGTTGTCAGTAGTTTATAGAATAAAAGAACAAATTACATTTTACTCAAAAATATACCTATAAAGAGAAAAATTAGAAAAACTGACAATTTTCAGTGGTGTTTCAATTTTTGCAGTGGTCTTTTAATTTTAGCCAGAGCTGTATATGCGTACATATAAATCTTCATTGATGCTCCATGAAAAGATAGAAAATATGCACACACACACACACATTATATATATATATATATATATATATATATATATATATATATATACACTGTATATATATATATATATTATACACACACACACACACCAGAAAAGTGAGTACACCGCTCACATTTTTGGGGTAAATATTTTATTTTATCTTTTCATGGGACATCACTGAAGATATGAAGATGTGACACTTTGATGCAATGCAGTTAGCGTACAGCTTGTGTAACAGTGTAAATTTGGTGTGCCCTCTAAATAACTCAACGCATAGGCATCACTATTTAAACTGTTGGTATCAAAAGTAAGCACACCTCTAGTGGCCCAATTACCTAGTTCCCCTTTCCGACATCATGCGACTCACTAGTGTTACACGCTCACAAGTCTGAAGGGGAGCAGATGTATTAAATTTGGTGTAATTGCGCACACACTTTCTCATACTGGTTACTGTATGGGGTTTACTAAGTTAAAAGAAAGAAATATTGCTCTACATAAAGATGGCCTTGGCTAGTATTCCCCAACTTCAGTCCTAAGAAGCCACCAACAGAGCATGTTTTCAGGAGTAAGGATTGCACAAGTGATAATTTAATTCAACACCTGTGCAATACTAACAAAATCCTGAAAACATTAACTGTTGGTCGTGCTTGCGGACTGTAGTTGCGGAACACTGGCCTAGGCTACAAGAAGGCACCCTCAAACTGAGCTGCAATATGGTGTCGGTTTAACAAGACAGTTCCACTCAGAACAGGCCTCACCATGGTCCACCAAAGAAGTGCACATGTTCAGCATCATTTCCAAAGGTTGCTGCCAGCATTGCTGCAGGGGGTAAAGGGGTAGAGGGTCAGCCTGTCAGTGCTCAGAGCATACAACGAACACTGTCAAATTGACCTGCATGGATAAACCTCTTCCTGAGATAATGAACAAGAAAGCCCACAAATGGTTTGTGAAGACAACCAAACTAAGAACATCGATTACTGGAACCATGTCCTGTGGCCTGATGAGACCAAAATAGACTTATTTGGTTCAGATGGTGTTAAGCGTGTCTGGCAGCAACCAGGTAAAGAGCACAAAGATAAGGGTGTCTTTCCTACAGTCAAGCATGGTGGTGGGAGTGTCATGAGTGCTGCCGGCCATGAGGAGCTACAGTTCATTGAGGGAAACATGAATGGCAACCACTGTGACACACTGAAGCAGATCATGATCCCCTCCCTTTGGACACTGGGCCTCAGAGCACTATTCCAACATGATAAGTCCAAACACACCTCCAAAATGACCACTGCTTTGCTAAAAAAACAGAGGCTAAAGGTGCTGGACTAAACCCTACTGAGCATTTGTCGGGCCTCTTCAATTGGAAGGTGGAGGAGCGCAAGGTCTCCAACATCCATCAGCTCCATATGTCGTCATGGAGGAGTGGAAAAGGATTCCAGTGGCAACCTGCAAAGCTCCAGTGAACTTCATGCTCAAGAAAGTTAAGGCAGTGCTTGAAAATAATGGTGGCCACACAAAATATAGACATTTTGGGCACAAGTTTTTTCATTTAGGAGTGTAGTCACTTTTGTTGCCAGTGGTTTAGACATTAGTGGCTGTGTGTTGAGTTATTTAGAAGGCATACCAAAATTATACTGCTCTACAAGCAAGTTGCACACTGAATACTTTACATTGTAGCAAAGTGTCATATCTTCAGGGTTGTTCCATTAAAACATATATAATACTTACAATAATTTGAGGGGTGTAATAATTTTTGTGATGTACTGTATATAATATATATATATATATATATATATCTTAATTCTTTCACAACATTTATAATCACTCAGATCATAGTTTAATGTGAAACACAATAAATCTGCACAATAACAATTTAATGAATTGAAGTCATTCTTGTGTAGTTTCCTTCTTCTTCCATAAGAACTTTTCATTCTTTACCCAAAGTGAATCGTTGCAACTGTCCTTTTTAGGCACTGAAGGCAAAATTGAAGACTCACAAACTTTTTTAATTACAGACATGTCAGTGAGCCTGTTGATACTTTCATCATTTTCCTCACAAAGAATATCCCAGAAGTCTTTAGACCGTTGTCTTGGTATGGTTGCTGCAGGTTCACACAGAGAAGGTGTTGGTGGGACACCCAGACCTAACCGATAATTACTTTGAGAGTTAAAAAGATCATCCAGTATAGATGTATCACCAAGCAAGCCGGCAACAGAGTCTTTCTTCCTTTTCCCTGGTAGATTTTCTTGTTTTAACAAGTGGTCTTCTGTGACATAGTTGATCTCTTTGGAAAAACTTGTTCCAGGTTCTGTCATTTTTGAGTCAGTGTGTTTAGACTGTTTACGTTTGTGGTTGTTACTACTCTTTTCCATGGTCATATTACGAGACAGTTCAGGATTTCTGGTGTCTGTGAGATGATCTATATTTGTGAAATAAATTTCATTTTTTCGTCCACGGTCATCAGTATTGTCTAATTTCTCAGAAGCGGGAATCCTTTTACTTGTGTACTTTGGAGACATCTCTATACATTTCTTTCCTCTTTTAAGTTTTCTTACATTATTCTTTGATTTGCTTTCTTTCTTTTCATTTACAGTTATAGGATCATGGCTTGGGTAAAGTTCTGAGACCTCAGAATATTTTTGGGTATAAAATTCTCGAAGCATGGCTTGTCTCACATGTGATTTCGCACTGACAAAATGATGAGCAAGCTCTTCTGCAGATGCCTTTTTGAAGTACGCCACCATTTGTTCAAAATGCCTCCTATAAAATGAAAGTACAAAATGTGAATGTTATGTCCTACTTTATGCAGAAAATAAAAACAAGATGTGTTATACAACTAAAGCAACATTTTAGATTATTTTGGGAGAGATGAAGTCAAGCTTCTCACTGTAACAGTCATTTTTTCTAAATAATTTAACCAATTTTATAACTCTAATCTATGTTTCATACTAACGGAAGAAGCCGCAAAAAAGGAAACCTAAAATAGTCTTACAAGATAGGACTGACTAAAGTGTCCATCTTCCTGAGTTAAGTAATATTTTCTTATATAAATTTGAATTCCATGTGATAAGATTCTAAAGACTGCAGCTATAAGACAAGTCATGAACGTTTACATATTAGGTGGTTTACGAATGTGTAGTATTTTTTGTACTTCTAGACTTTTTTGATCCCAATTAACCTTTCCACACTTGGGACATACCTACAGCCACCACCATGGTTAACTATTTGTGTACATGAACTGCCCTGTGTCCATCACAAATCAAGAGTGTCAACGTTAAAAGAAAACATACTGGTATATGACTCTGGTTGCTATTACTGCGCAGTGGCAGATCTCTACAGACCATACAAGTCTAATAAAACTTGTGTTTGCCATGTAAGTAAAACAGAAAAACATTTTATGATCAAGACATCTGTCAACAAATATAATCTAAGCTTCATTTAAATACATTTGTAAACTTCTTGCTATATTTTGTCATGACGTATGCCTTCTTTTTCTTGTAAGTGGTTATTATTCAAAACGCCTCTCAATGTTAATTAAGACCATATTATTCTTGTGACATGCAAACTGTTTCCTGAACACATATGTGCAAAGTTTTGATTATGTTTAGTGCAAAGGCCCCGTTACACATAGCGATGTCGTTAGCGAGATCGCTGAAACGTCACAGGTTTTGTGATGTGACACATAGCAGCGACCGCCCCCCCCACTTCCCGCTGCGAATACCACTGATCATACCTGAACGTCCTGGTTCATTTTTTGACTGTTGTTGTACCGCTGGGCACGCCTGGGTGGAAACACTACACCTCTATCGAGGTCTGAGTCATCAGAATAGCTGCTCTGTGACAGGGTACCAATGACCGCTCAGGCCGTTGTACGGATCGCCGTATCATTGCTGCGTTGTTAATTAGATCTGCCTGTTTGCCATCTCACTCGCAACCATGTAGCGACGTACCAGCGATCCTGACCAGGTCGTATTGTTATCGGGATCGCTGGAATGTCGCTACGTGTAACGGGACCCTAAGAACGCCCAGTGCTGACTAGCCAACATCAAACTTTTTTTCCCTGAGGAAGCCGCTTTTTGTGGCGATATATGTGGGGTTTCACCCACGGGACTTTCCCTTACTACCCCCCCTTGCCTGTCCTCTGGCATTCCACCTTCTCACAGGATCTGCTCTGGCCTATGAACCTTGCCTTTATCATAAATTGCATTTTTTTAAAAAAATGGCACAGTAACTGCATCACCCTTGGCCAGACACTTGGATCATTGTATACATATTCTATTGTGAGTAGTCCCTCTATTGATCTTTGTGTATTTGTACTTTCTTTCATGGATGGACTTGGTTTATACCATTTCTAGAGGACATGTAATTGCAAATATATTGTTGTGTACATATTTATGTGATACATTTTTTGTTTAAATTGTTGGTAATCATTTTACTGTGGCTTTGATATGGGGGTTGTTACATCTTGACTCACTTCTGGGTGTGTTTTTTGGTTTTTATGCTTTTAACTATGTTACAATAAAGGATATACTTTTTATATATATTAACTTGGATGTGCTCCCTTTTCTTGTGCAGTACTTTCTCTCCTCTTACATTATGGTCCCTTTACTGCATGGGTGAGCACTCATTACTTATTACTTCTGGCGGTGCGCCCTTCCCCCTTTTCTTGTTGACTAGCCAACATCAAATTTCTTGTTTTTCTCTCCTTTTCATTCTTCAACGTTCCATTAAAGTTCACAACAAATTGTTCCAGACAAAATCGTAAGCAGACATACTGTAGATCATTTGCATTTCATGACCATAATGCATTTAAAGATGTACGATTGTCAACAAACCAAACCTAAAGGCCGCTTTACATGCTGCGATATCGGTGCCGATATCGCTAGCGTGGGTAGCCGCCCCCATCTGTTGTGCGACACAGGCAAATCGCTGCCCGTGCCGCACAACATCGCCCAGACCTGTCACACTACTTACCTGTCCGGCAACGTCGCTGTGACCGGCGAACCGCCTCCTTTCTAAGGGGGTGGTCCGTGCGGCGTCACAGCTGCGTCACTGAACCGCCGCCCAATAGAAGCGGAGGGGCGGAGATGAGCGGGACGTAACATCCCGCCCACCTCCTTCCTTCCGCATAGCGGCCGGGAGGCAGGTAAGGAGAGCTTCCTCGTTCCTGCGGCGTCACACGGAGCGATGTGTGCTGCCGCAGGAACGAGGAACAACTTTGTCACTGCTGCAGTAATGATTTTTGAGAATGGACCCCCATGTCACCGATGAGCGATTTTGCACGTTTTTGCAACGATGCAAAATCGCTCATAGGTGTCACACGCAACGGCATTGTTAATGCGGCCGGATGTGCGTCACCAATTCCGTGACCCCAACGAGTTCGCATTAGCGATGTTGTAGCGTGTAAAGCCCCCATTACCCTCCTTGCTACATGCATGCAGACAATACTACAAAGATTTATTTCACCCATATTCACGTAAAAGCTAAAGGATAGACAGTTTTTGGTTGAGACTCATAGTCAATTTAATTTCCAGTCATTTAATTTTTAGTGTTTGGAACAAATCAACAAACATACAAAATGCATTAGAAAACTCAAGAACAAAATTTTATACGTTTTACATTTGTGTACATTACTGCCTTTTTCAACAGGTTGTCCAGGCTTATGATATTGACCTATACTTAGGATAGGTCATCAATATGAGTTCAATGGGCACTCAGAATTCCTACCGATTCACTTTTTTCAGATCAGTTGGTTTGGTGTAAACAGTGAACGAAGGTGGAACAGCCCAAATGTCCCGCTGTGACTACCAGGGTTCCGCCAGGTATAAGTGAACTCCCAGTGTGCACCGCAACACACAGAGTACACAGGGAACAAGATACAATGGTGAACCCTGGCATTACAGAGATGGGTGCAGGATCATTCCCTGCCACTCACCTCAGGCTGATCCCTGCACTCCCTAACATGCTTATACGGGTCCTTCAATTATGTGCATAGACCCTCACGTGCCCTGGCTAGTAAAAAGACCAGCGAGAGCACTAGTCTCACCACTGCAATAATACAACACAAGAGAAAGGAGACAAACAGGGGGAAAATAGACACAGGGGGAAAATAGACACAAAAGGAAAAACACTCCAAGCTCCTCTAATGCAGCTAAACATCACAGCTACAACTGTCATTACTCCTCAACTTCTTAGAGAGTCTGGCTCCTTCCAAAGTGGTTAGCATAATAATGTAGATTCTATAACCGGCGTCACATGGCATGGTTTCACACTTGCGTTCAGCGCAATCCGCCGCTATGGAGAATAGCGCAGTCCGTTAACGCACTGCGCTATTCTCCATAGACTTGTATTGACGACGCAGTGTAACTCAAGTGTCTGCGTTGCATCCGCTGGATGATGGCAAGTCGTTATTTTGACGCAGCGGAGGGAACGCTACATGTAGCATTTTTTTGGTCGTTAAAATAACGCACCTTGACAGATTCCATGGGAATACGCCAAGGTGTCTAATGATTGTCTATGGTGGCGGATTCAGCCGCTATGCGCTAAGCGTCGGAATCCGCTGACAAATTCTGTCACGTTTTACTGAGCATGCTCAGCATGTCCAGCAGAACGATCTAAATCGTTTAAAATCACTCCTGGTCTCTCTCCCCCCCTCTCACGCTCACAGATCACGGGCGCGGCGCTGCACGGCTGTCAAAAAGCTCCGGCGGCTTTCCCTCTTTTGAAAATGCCGGCTGCTCATTATTCAATCTTGTATTCCCTGCTTCCCTCGCCCACCGGCGCCTATGATTGGTTGCAGTCAGACCCGCCCCCACGCTGAGTGACAGCTGTCTCACTGCAACCAATCACAGCAGCCGGTGGGCGGGTCTATATCGTGCAGTAAAATAAATGAATAATTAAAAAAAAACCGACGTGCGGTCACCCCCAATTTTGATACCAGACAAGATAAAGCCACATGGCTGAAGGCTGGTATTCTCAGGATGGGGAGCCCCACATTATGGGGAGCCCCCCAGCCTAACAATATCAGTCAGCAGCTGCACGAAATTTCCGCATCCATTAGATGTGACAGTCCCGGGACTCTACCCAGCTCATCCCGAATTGCCCTGCTGCGGTGGCAATCAAGGTAATGAGTTAATGGCAGCAGCCCATAGCTGCCACAAAGTCCTAGGTTAATCATGGCAGGCGTCTCCCCGAGATACCTTCCATGATTAACCTGTAAGTTAAAGAAAATAAACAGATGCACCCAAAAAAACCCTTTATTTGGAATAATAGACAAAAAAACCCTCTTTCACCACTTTATTAAACTCCCAAATACCCCTCCAGGTCTGATGTAATCCACAGAGGTCCCACGACGCTTTCAGCACTGCTACATGAAGCTGACAGGAGCGCAGTAGAACACCGCCACTCTCTATCAGCTCCACACAGCAACTGAAGTGAGACGCGTGATCAGCTGTGCCCTCATTCAGGTGACCCGCGGACACAGCTCTCGGGTGGAGGACTTCAGCTGTGGCCGCGGGTCACCTGAGTGATGGCACAGCTGATCGCGCGGCTAACTGCAGTCACTCAGGGGATTTGCGGTTACCTCTCTCGCTTTCCTCCCGACCACATATCTCCTTTTCCAGGCGAAACATTAATAAAAAAAACAAAAAAACCCCAAAAAACGCAAAACTTTCTTTTACAGGAATCCGTTACTTTATTAGCACACTATTTGCAGCGCATCCGTCACATGCATCACACAACGCACTGTGACGGATGCCTCACAACGCAAGTGTGAAATCAGCCTAAGACACATAACTATTTATAGCGAAAGGGAGTGATCACAAGAGAACTGCACCTGGGATTAAGGCTAAAAAAGGACAGATAGGAAAAAGTCTTTAACTGGAATGATACTGATGTCCGGGAGCCAAGCCCATCCTCACCATCAGAGGTTCTGGTGAAAACCTGGTAGGCACTTACTCACGCCCCTCCAGGGTAAGCCTGGTCCATGGCACAGTGGGTCAGACAGCCTGGGAGATTATGCAGAGATCCCACCACTGCCACCAATTTATCACAAACAGTACTCCACTGCCTCCAATCATCAGGACAATTACGCAGTTGACTGACGAGTGATGGACGAGGTTTTGGCTTTTTCTAAAATTGAAGTATAAAATGTTAAAATTTGAGCAATTGAGGAACTATACTCCTATCCTCTAACATGCTAACATGCTATAGAGAGTTACTTTCAATACCAACTTTCTAATGGATGTAAATGTAAGGATAAACACAGAAATTACGTCAAACTACTCTAACATCTTTCTGTCAACTGCTATGGTAAAACAGATACAACTTCTGTAGGCCACAAAAAAAATAACACTGTGGTGGGCATTGCATTTATAACATGGTGAACGCTACAAAACAAAGTTAGCGCTTAAATGGAAGTATTCGCTTCCAATTATGTAATGCAAATTTGGTGGAAAAACACCATAAAACCTTGTGCATTTTGGAAAAAAAGAAATCAAACCTTTTCATACTTAGACTGACAATCTAATGGCTGTGATAATGATAAATAACAAAACATTACTAAACCCCACTTCAGCATTTTTTTTTATTTCAGTGTTGGAGTGGTATGTTAATTGGCCCTAGTAATATACAAACCAGCTGCCGTCTTCTGCTCTTGCCAGCATCACTCCGGTCCAATTCTGCCATCTTGTGAAAGTAGTTTCTGACTGACTAGAAGTCATAGCTAACAGTCACAAGTTCTCAATGTAAGTCTGTGAGAGCCTCATTCTGGCTCACATAGACTTACATTGAAAAGGGACCTCCGGCTTGCCCAGAAAATATTGAAGCAATCCAGCAGGTCACAAATTGCAGAAGAGGACAGGAGAAGTACTGAGAAGAGAAGAAGACAGTGGCTGGTAAGTATTTTACTAAGGGCAGGAAACATAAATGATACCACTTGGAAGGTGAAATAAAAATAACAAACTCACTCTGGAGTGCCTTAAATTATGTTATTGCCATTGCAAAAATGCAGAATACAAAGTATTTTACTGGTTATGAAAAAAGATGCGACAAATGTATTATAGAAAAAACTAAATAGTTTTCAAAGCCAGCTTACCCGTACACTCCTGTGTGTGGATTCCAGTATCAATCCAGAAGATAGTCCGCACGGAAAACCAGAGCAGGAGCCAGCCACGGGAAATCCAAATGAAAACACTTTATAACTCCAGCGGACAAATTTGAGGATGCAGATATATAGTAAAAAATTTTTTGCATTTGCAAATCTTTATTTTGAAAAACTTCCATAAAATTGGAGCCACACTACTGGGCGGTGAAGGAAAGAGATTAGGAGTGGTAGCCTGCTTGGACTACGCGTTTCGGCGTACAAGCGCCTTCTACATGGTCTATCAAACTAAAGGCTAGACTGCCAAAATATAGAAAAAGGGGAGGAAAGGAAAAAGTGAAGGAAAGGGATTAAAATCAAACATGAAACCTCCCATGTTTTAACCCTATGATGGCAAAAGCTCCTTCTATACTTGTTCATGGAAAATCATTAGTAGAAGTAACACATATTCATACATGGGATAAATATATATTATATGGCATTAATTCATAGATGTTACAGTATAATAGATCAGAGCAGATAGAACTATATATCAAATGTAAATTTATCATTTTTTTAAACAAAATTGTTCTAATAGTCACCCATAATTATTGTAACCCTTATAGTATTGTAAATCAATCATTCCAATGTATTGTTTGTTTAGTGTGATTGAATCCCAGCAATATTTTTTTCAGTTCACTCAATTTTCAAATCTTGGATTTGTATGCATTAAATGATTTTCTAGATTTTTTACTTATATCTAGTCAATTTTCTATTGTATATTATTAATTTATTTGTCATAGATATTTAAAAAAAAAAAAAAAAATTGCAATAATTAAATCCACTGATTTCAAATCTGTAGAGCTTTATATAGAAAAATCAGAGATTTGTTCACTAACATGTGATGATATCCTGTCTTTTGTTCATACCCCCAGGCATGCGGCTGCCTAGAGTGAAAATCCAGAAACTCTCTCTATTCAATAGCTTGCGTTTATAATTCCCACCACGGGGGAGTGGAAAAACCTTTTCAATGCCCATGAGAGAGAGAGTGTCTGTACTTCTATTGTGCGCTGTCACAAAGTGTCTGGATGCGGCAGAAATACCAAGTGCTGTAGTACTTTCAATATCAGATAAGTGCTTGCGAATGCTTTTTTTTAAAGGTCCTGTAGTGCAGCCTATATACTGAATCAAACAGCTATTACATTCTATCGAATAAATAATATGATCAGAATTACAGTTTATAAAGCTGTTGATTTCATAGGTTTTATTATAGGCAAATGAAAAAAAGGTTTTTGATTTTTTGGCAAAATGACAGCACTTGCATTTCTTAGCACCACATTGAAAAAAGCCTTTAATATCTAACCATGTTGTAGATGAAGTAGTTTTTTTTGAGAAATAACTCGGAGACAAAATGTCTCTCAAAGAAGGTGCTTTCCTAGCAACAAACTTGATTTTATTGTTTTTTAATATTTCTCTGAGTTTAGGGTCCTGATTAAGGATAGGTAAATATTTCAGAAGAATTTTTTTGATGTTATAAAAATCTGTGCTATACTGGGTTGAAAAAACAATTGTAGATTCCTCATTTTTAGGGCATTTTTTCTTATTGATTAACAGGTCACCACGTACTACCTCATTCACTATTTTATCAGCTCTGTTTAGACACCATTGAGAATATCCTCTTTTTATCAATCTTTTATGAGTTTTTTGTCTTTCACTCTCAAAAGTAATAGGATTTGTACTATTCCTTTTCATTCTTATTAATTCGCCAATAGGAAGATTTTTTATAATATGGGGTGGATGGCAGGATTCTGCTGCTAAGATGTTATTAGAGGCTGTGGGTTTTCTAAAGGGTGAAATTATGACCCGCTTGTCAATATCAAACGTTAAAGTTATATCCAAAAAATTAATTTAATTTTGATCAGAACATGAAGTAAATTTCAGGTTGAAATTATTAATGTTGATGTACTTTACAAAATCCTGCAATTCTATTTGAGTACCTCTCCAAATGAACAGCAGATCATCTATAAATCTACCCATCCATACCACATTCTTTTTAAAAGGATTTTTTTCACTATACAAAAATAATTCTTCCCACCTCCCCATTACAATATTTGCAAGGGAGGGGGAGAATTTAGAGCCCATAGAAACGCCAGAGTTTTGCAAGAAAAAACGATCATTAAAGGATATATAGTTGTGTGATAACAAAAAATTAACTGATGATAGCAAAAAATCCTTAACAATATCATAACTACTAAAATGATCCAAATGATAAGAAAGAGATTCAAGAGCTATGGAATGTGGTATGGATGGGTAGAGAGCAGTCACATCACAGGAGAGCCAGGTATAATCCTCCTGCCATTGAAAACCCTCAAGCATTGAAATAATCGCTTTTGTATCTCGGATGAAACTAGGTATCTTATATGTGAGGGGCTGAAGGTAAAAATCTACCCACTCGCTCAATGTCTCCCCCAAAGATCCAATACCTGCCACTATGGGTCTTAAAGGTGGTGGAAAAATATTCTTATGGATCTTTGGGAGAGAATGATACACTGGGACGACAGGATGACAGACATAAATATATTCCATAAGTTTTTTATCTATCGCACCAGTATGACATCCCTCCTCAAGTAACGATTTTAAAGCAATATTAAATTCTTTTGTAGGGTTGCTGATCAGCTCAGTATACATTTCATCATCTTCCAATGCCAGAAGGTTTAATTTGGCATATAACCCTGCATTCAAGATCACCACTGCACCTCCCTTGTCTGAAGGGCGTATTAAAAAGGTCAGGATTATCTTTCAATTCTTTTAGAGCATTTTTTTCGCTTTTAGATAAATTACATCCTGAAAAAGATTGTTCCCCTGATTTTTTCAGCTCAATCAGATCTCTCTCCACAAGTTCTTGAAAAGAGTCCAGAGCTGATGATCTCGACTGCAGAGGGTAAAAAAAGAGGATTACTCCTGGGAAAATATTGGTTCAAGTTCACATTACTAGGATTGCTGCCACTTTCCAGATTCTGCAAGTCCAACATGGTGTTCTGTTCTTCAAATGTAAAAAATGAGTCACTTTGTATTTCAACTGGACACACTGCTCTGGGTTGATATTCCTCATTGCCATCAAAATGTGATTTAATAGTAATGTTCCTGGCCAGTTTATTAATGTCCAATATTGTATTAAAAGTATTTCATTTTTGAGTAGGACAAAAACTTAAGCCTCTGGATAGCAATGAGATTTGCGCTGATGACAGGATAAAGCTAGACAGGTTCCAAATTGGGACTTCTAATACCTCCGACGTCTGCTGCGATACGGTTTTCGCCTTCTTGTGCTTTCTACCACCACGTCTCCTACGTTTTTTGAGGTCTTGTTATGACCCATGGGTGGAGCGCACCTGTGGTGGAATTAAAGCTGACACCCGTAGAAGTTGAGGCAATGGAGGTATCCGAAAGTTCTTCTGAAGTATTGAACACAGATGTATCTGCGGTGGAATCAAAATTCCTAAAAGTTACCCTATTGTTAGAAGATTTTCTTTTTAAGATGGAATGTGGTTTATAGTGCCAATTATACACTTTGTTGTCAGCATAGTCTTGTAAGTCACGTTGAAATTTGGCTTTTTTGGTGTCCGTAATAAAGCCTTCTAATTTTTTTAAATTCATATCCATCTTGTCTTTAAGTTTTTGGAAATCTTCCAGATGTGAAAAATTATTTGCTGCTTGTTGCAGGCCACTTATATCCGTTTTGATTTCCTTTAGTTCTCTATCCTCCTCTGTAACAATGAGTTCAATTAGTTTCAATGAACACTCACTAAGAATAGTATTCCATTTATTTTGAAAGTCCTCATTGTAAGGAGCTGTGACCGTTTTTCTTATACGTAAACCACGTGGTACCATCTTTTGAGAGTGAAAGACAAAAAACTCATAAAAGATTGATAAAATGAGGATATTCTCAATGGTGTCTAAACAGAGCTGATAAAATAGTGAATGAGGTAGTACGTGGTGACCTGTTAATCAATAAGAAAAAATGCCCTAAAAATGAGGAATCTACAATTGTTTTTTCAACCCAGTATAGCACAGATTTTTATAACATCAAAAAAATTCTTCTGAAATATTTACCTATCCTTAATCAGGACCCTAAACTCAGAGAAATATTAAAAAACAATAAAATCAAGTTTGTTGCTAGGAAAGCACCTTCTTTGAGAGACATTTTGTCTCCGAGTTATTTCTCAAAAAAAACTACTACATCTACAACATGGTTAGATATTAAAGGCTTTTTTCAATGCGGTGCTAAGAAATGCAAGTGCTGTCATTTTGCCAAAAAATCCAAAACCTTTTTTTTCATTTGCCTATAATAAAACCTATGAAATCAACAGCTTTATAAACTGTAATTCTGATCATATTATTTATTCGATAGAATGTAATAGCTGTTTGATTCAGTATATAGGCTGCACTACAGGACCTTTAAAAAAAAGCATTCGCAAGCACTTATCTGATATTGAAAGTACTACAGCACTTGGTATTTCTGCCGCATCCAGAAACTTTGTGACAGCGCACAATAGAAGTACAGACACTCTCTCTTTCATGGGCATTGAAAAGGTTTTTCCACCCCCCCGTGGTGGGAATTATAAACGCAAGCTATTGAATAGAGAAAGTTTCTGGATTTTCACTTTAGGCAGCCGCATGCCTGGGGGTATGAACAAAAGACAGGATATCATCACATGTTATTGAACAAATCTCTGATTTTTCTATATAAAGCTCTACAGATTTGAAATCAGTGGATTTAATTATTGCAAACTTTTTTTTTTTTTTTGAAAATATCTATGACAAATAAATTAATAATATACAATAGAAAATTGACTAGATATAAGTAAAAAATCTAGAAAATAATTTAATGCATACAAATCCAAGATTTGAAAATTGAGTGAACTGAAAAAAATATTGCTGGGATTCAATCACACTAAACAAACAATAAATTGGAATGATTGATTTACAATACTATAAGGGTTACAATAATTATGGGTGACTATTATAACAATTTTGTTTAAAAAAATAAAAAAATATAAAAAAATGATAAATTTACATTTGATATATAGTTCTATCTGCTCTGATCTATTATACTGTAACATCTATGAATTAATGCCATATAATATGAATATATTTATCCCATGTATGCATATGTGTTACTTATAGTAATGATTTTCCATGAACAAGTATAGAAGGAGCTTTTGCCATCATAGGGTTAAAACATGGGAGGTTTCATGTTTGATTTTAATCCCTTTCCTTCACTTTTTCCTTTCCTCCCCTTTTTCTATATTTTGGCAGTCTAGCCTTTAGTTTGATAGACCATGTAGAAGGCGCTTGTACGCCGAAACGCGTAGTCCAAGCAGGCTACCACTCCTAATATCTTTCCTTCACCGCCCAGAAGTGTGGCTCCAATTTTATGGAAGTTTTTCAAAATAAAGATTTGCAAATGCAAAACATATATATCTGCATCCTCAAATTTGTCCGCTGGAGTTATAAAGTTTTTTCAAATGTATTATAGAGTTTCTTATGAATGCCGAGATACAAAATATTATGTCGATATTTTATGTTTTGGGATTTATGCTTAATAAAAATATGTTCTCTTTTTTTAATGAGTTTTTGTGTTTTGCTTTTTCTTACCTACTTATTTAATACTGTAGTTAAATTGAACTGGGCTTTGGAATGCCCTTTTTTGACTACAGCATTGGCTGCCATTCAATGTGTATTGGACTGATGGAAATAGACGAACAATGTCGGCTATCACCAACAGTGTGATCAGGTGTGGACATAGCATTGGTGCCCAGGTGCTTGAGACTTAAAGGAGGCCCACTTTCATCTTCAAAGTAGGCAATTGGATTTCAAGGACCGATATACAGTGGAACCGTGGATTAAGAGTAACTTGGTTTGAGAGCGTTTTGCAAGACAAGCAAAGCTTTTTACAAATTTGTAACTTGGTTTAAGAGCAATGATTTGAAAGAAGAGCAAATACTCACCACATACTTCCGGTTCTGTCCTTTCATCGTGCTCTGACCTGCTCTGGAGGTAACTTTCTGTACATATGTACTGTATACTGTATACAGTATACCATTGTATAGTACAGTATATACTATATAGCATATCTATCAATTTGCATTTGTGAATACAGAACTGTACTTTCTTGTTGCTAACCAGTACAGCACATTCCTCTTGTAACGCCTGCCTGGATCAACAGACTCAGGTGGGATTTAATGGACAGACTAGAGGGAAGCCACTCACTAAGCATCACCCCCAGAACCCTGAAACCCTTTAACCCCTATACAGGGAATTGGAATTACACAGGGCCCTGGCGATCACTACCTGTGGAAGGCTGCAGTCCGATGAGAGTAGTCATCAGGCAGGGTCAAACCAGGAGTTGCAGAACAGGGAAAGAATTGGCAGGCAAGGACGTAATCAGAAAATGTAGCAGAGGTCAAATCCGGATCGGGCAGCGAGGTACAAAAACAGCAGGCAGAAAAGTAGTCAGAAAACACGCAGACGTCAGCACACAGGAATCACAAAACAGAATAGGGTGGACCAGGTGCCAGGAAATCAGAACTATCTCTGGCAGAGGTCAGCAGACAGGAGGGGAACAAAGAAGGGTGTGGTGTCTTCCCATTGGCTGTAGCTGAATGCTGGCAACTTCAGCTGGAAGACACACGCCACCCACAGTCAGCCAGCGGTACTGAAGATCCCAAGATAACCCAGCCCAGTGGATGATCGGAGCCTGCGCCCACCGGTGCCGCTGGCATCGACTCCTCTCCCATCACCAGCACCATCCATGGCAGGAACACGGCGTCGCCTGGCGATCGGAGCAGAAGTCGCTGGAGCGGACTCCGGTGGTGACGTAACACCTCTATACTGTACCTCTCGCACACCAACAATTTTATTGTAAGCTAAAGTGCAGTTTGATTTCCTTTGTTTTTTACTGTAAAATATTTTTTTATTAGTGACTGTAATAATTTTATATGAATACAGTACATTATTTTGTATTACTGTAATAAGTTTGTATAAATACATTAAATATATTTGAGTTGTGGAACAAATTGTCTGTGTTTCAATTATTTCCTATGGCAAAATTTGCTTTGATATAAGAGCAACTTGGTTTAAGAGCACACTCCATGAACAAATTATGCTCGTAATCCAAGGTTCCACTGTATTGTTCTTGCACAGGGGCCCTCTTCTGTCTGTCTGCTCCTGAGTGCTATAGACAATGAAAGAAGCATGTGCAGGCAATGCGTCATCCCAATCAAGTATTTCTAAGCCTCAATCACAGGACTGGTGGGGGCTCCAGTAGTGGGACCCCCAGCAATTAGGTGATAATTTGTTAATATGGAGATAATCCTTTACGTTTGGAAAATTACAAATCTGCATTAAAAAATCTACCCCAATGAATCCCAGAGATAGTACTAGAAAAGAGGATCTGTTTCACAAAGACACTTTTTCCTTTAATACGCAAAGACTATTGTTAGAATTTCGTAGTACAGAAAACTAATAAAGCAAGTTATTTACTGGCATAATTTCCCTTTGAATCAGTCGGACTTTTTTGAATAAAGAATATTCATTAAGTTATTTGGTGTAATGTCAAGGCTTATCTAAGCACTAATAAATATTTTCCAAGCTCCAGGCCCACGGTGCTGATTTTACACAAGGTTACACCGAAACATTCTGTTTATTAAATCTGTCTAGAGTCCATTCTGGAGGATTAGCAAATAAATATTTGTTTTTTTGGAGATTAAGGAACTGCAAATGTGAAATACTGTAGACTCGCTGCGCCAAGTTCCAGTTTGATTTTGGTATGCAGCTGCCAAGAAAATTTTACCTTTCAGTTGCCAAGAATATGACCTCAGTCTTAACCTGACAGTGTGACCTTCTCAGAAATGAGAAATTGCAATACTCATTATCCCTTATAAAATGTAAAGTTTAGCATGACGTATGAAAATCCAAGAGAAGTTCGGTTTAACTATATTTTTATTTGTCTAGTCTCAATCGTTTGCTCCGACTGCGAGAACTTCGTTATCATTGTCATATCTCTTACTGCCTTACAGACAAGTACATGGTAAAGAGTCACGTATTGAAAACTAATGGATTATTTGGAACTGAACACTAGCACCAATATGGATAGATAAAACTCTGTAAATTAGAAAGATCTTAAAAGTTTTTGGGGACAATTTATTTTATTTACTAAAATGAACATAATTGGGGCTAAAAATAGTTTTTTTGCATTTGGGTTTCATTACAATTTTCGCCTTCTATAATCTCTTAGTGTTTCAGAGTCAAACACATTTGGCTAAGATCATACAACGAGTGCCTGATACATGCTTGCTTATGTAGCATGTTTACTCTTTAACACCCTTGTACTCCCTTAGTTGTGTCCCTGACTTTGATGCAAGCACCAAATTGGCATGTCCTGGCAAAAAAACGCAACGAAACGGCGTCAAAACTGTTTTTGTGTGTTTCTTAACCAAGAGATGCAGATTTGGTGCTGAAATTTCTACACCAAATTTGTTTAAATGTATACACCAGAATCTCCAACTGTTGCCACAGATAAACTGAGTGACGCCACCGCTCACAGCTGCGGCTCAGTCAGTCTCTGCCTGAAGACCCAGCGAGCGGTCATGTTCTGTATTATGCCCACGTACTGCGACTTAAGTATGTATCTAAGCTGGGATCGTCGTGGGACCTCATGTGGATTATGTCTGACCTGGGTGTTTCTGGGGTTAATAAATTGGAGAAACAGGGTGGTTTTTTTTGTATTTTAGTTCAAATAAAGGATTTTTTCGGTGTTTGTGTTTATTTCACTTACAGTATCAGTAATGCTCGCTCTCATAGATGCGTCACATTAGTAATCTAGGGCTTAGTGGCAGCTGTGAGCTATCATTAACCCGTTATATTACCCCAACTGCCATTGCACCAGGTCAATTGGGATGAGCTGGATAAAATGACGGAATTGCCAAATTTAATGGATGAGACAATTCTGGGTGGCTGCAGGCTGCTATTTATAGGATGGGGGGCCCAATACCATGGGCCTCCTCAGCCTGAGAATACCAGCCCCCAGCTGTCGCCTTTATCATGACTGTGAATCAAACTTGGGGGGCTCGCATCTTATTTTTTTTTTAAATTATTTATTCAAATAATTAAAAAAAAAGGCACATGGGGAGGGGGGGTCCTCTCTTATTTTGATACACAATTAAGATAAGCACACGGTTGGGGGCTGCAGCATGTAGCCATGTGCTTTATCTGCATTGGGTATTACAATATGGGGGGACCCTATGTCAATTTATTTTAATACCACTATAGGGGTGAAGACAGCATGTGCGATTCCAACCAAATCATGGACACTATCACACAGGGTGGGGGTGCAGTCTGACTACAACCAATCACAGACATCGAGAATGACGGTGGGTGGGGGAAGCAGTGAATATGTATGAGGGTTAATGAGTGGACCCAGAAGTAGTGTTACAGCTGTCCCGGAGACTTAGCAAGTTTAATTGCCTAATCCCTCTAGTCTTTTCTACCACCATTTTACTGCACAATGTTCGGATCTGCATAGACTTATATGGGGTTCGGCAACAGGGCAGATGTTTGGGTTCAAGTCTGGTCCTGAACTGAATTTTTTTTTTTTTTTAAAAAAAAGTCTGGCCAGACCCGCCGAACTCAAAACTCAAATATCTGTGGGTTCACCCATCATTAAAAAAGAATGAAATCTAAATATACATGAAGATCAAACCAATTTTGATTATACTAAATACATTATAAAATAAGTATATAGTTGATGTATATGATTGAATACAGGATGAAAGTAAATATTTAATATGAAAAAAAGTACAATGAATATAAATAATTATAAAGTGCAAGTGTAAACAAGATAATGCTGACTGATTAGCCGTGATTTACTCTGCTAGACTTACCTATATTTAATTTTTACTTTTATTCTGATTAATCAGCCTCACTTCTTTTTATAACCTTTCATTGTTACATTATGACTTTGTTTCATAAATGTTATTTTTACTTTTCATTTTGTGTTAATAAAATTATAATTATTTATTAATGATGTATGTTTATTTATTTTAGTTGAATTTTTATATCGTCGATTGGTATATTTTGGTATTCTTGGTACTTCCTTCTTTGAATAGGTAACAGCCTTTACATTACAGCCAGTTTACAATATTATTCTCCTTTATAATTTATTTGTACTTACTTTCTTAGAACTTTAGGTGTATCGCCCACCAAAAACGTAGTGTTGCCAGCATGAAGGACTTTTTTGTCTTTGTGAATTACTTGAGTCATTACATGGCTAATGTCTTCTGCTGGTTCAACCCCGCTTTGCTGCGAAAATCCATCTTCATCAATCAAATTACATTTCTATAATCAAAAACAAAAATACTGTAAGTACATTGAATTATACAAACAAACCTACTTTCTTCTTGTGATCCAATGTTAAAGTGGATCTGTCAGCAAGTTTAACAACACAAGCTGCACAAGACAACATACATCTCTCAGACCTGACAAGACTGGTGTACTTATTTTGAAAATAGGTTTCCCTGACTAATATTAAAATTAGTATTTTATGTGTCCAGCTCTAACCAGATTTTATGATCAGGATTATGCAACCATTTAGGCAAGTATATTCATACTAAATACACCAGTTTCACCAGGTCTATTAGCTCTATTTAACAATGTTTGCAGTATATATTGTGAAATCTGCTGACAACTCCTGTCATATACATTTGGCTAAGTGTACAAATATAGTGTACAATTGGCCTTAGCCTTGCTTGATCTCCACAGTTGTCCAGCACTGACAAATTGATGGCCTATTTATTGTATACTGATAGACCATCAATATGTCAGTTCTGGAAAACCCCTTAAAGCCAATATACAGATTTTATTAGAAGAAAATATAGATAGTTTTGACAAAGAAATGTAATGGTATTTGATTGAGTGTTACAAGAAGCAGCAGAAAAATATACTGATAGGGACCTTAGATTGTGAGCCCCAATGGGGACAGTATTGCTGATGTATGTGAAGCGCTGTGGAATTAATAGCGCTATATAAAATGAATAAATTATTATTATTAAATACTGTATATTGGATATAGAAAGACAATGATTTCTCATTAGAGCGCCATTGTCAGTTTGCTTTTACATATTTCAGTGATACTCTTCCCGTAACATCTTGAGACATATTTCACATTTCCTCCTACAGCTTGTTAAAGCTAGTCAGTGTCACCTAACAAAACACCACTAGGCAGCTTAAGTGGAGCAAGGAGGTCTTGATGTAAAAAACAGTCCTTGAAATTATCTTTGGATTTCACATTAAGCTGCTGTATTTCACATTTTTGCGACAAAAGATGGCAGGAGGAACACATCCATCAACTTTAGCATCATAAATTGTATGTCGACTTCTCTTCAAGTACTAAGAAAGCAAAGTTTTACTGTGTGTTAATACCAAACATTGACTTTTTAGTTTCCAATGATGATGACTGGTGGACAAGAGCAGGAAATTAATTTTGCTTGTAAGAATATGAAAACCTCTGGATGTACAGCATTTATTTAATGAGTACAGAGTAATGTGGATAGAAAAGTAGAGGATGGTTTACGGATTTACAGATTACTAAGAGATCTGACTGGTTGTCGTATAAAAATGGAGTGACACTTGTCTTACACAAAAAGCGCAACTCACTCTGAAGTCACCTGAGCTGATAAATGGCATATTGGATATCAGAGGATTCCTTTTTGCATTAAATAGGTTTTCCACTACTAATGTCACCCAGTTTCATTTGTCCTAATTATTCCTAAAAATTTCCTAATATACTTCTGCTACCTACCCTGCTCCTGCATGCTGATCTCTCTTTGGCTCATACTGTATACTCCTATGTAGATGTTCTGGCTTTGACCCTTCTGGTCTGGAGACCGAAATCGGACACAGCATGACACACCACTGGTGGGGGTGGGGCTGCCTTTTGGTGAGTGACAGCATTCTCGGCATGCATGTGCAGATGACACTTCACTCAGCCTGTATTACAGAGAGGTGGTTTCATATGAAAAACGCTGTGATGTGCCAATCATTAGATAGCAAATCACCCTGTGATTGCTACATCGCAGCGCTTGTCACATGAAAACACCGCACTGTAAAGCAGGCTGAGAGGAAATTGAAGTGTGACCTGCGCATGTGTGCTCAGACTGCTGTCACTTTCAGAGAGGGAACCCCGCACCTACCAGTGATGTGCCCTGCTCAGTTGTCCTAAATCCGGGCTCTAGACCGAAAGGATCAAAGCCAGAACAGAGAGATCATGGTAGGTTGCAGAAATATAATTAGGAAAGTGTTAGGAATAGTTAGGACAAATGAAAGGGGGTCACATTAGTAGTGGAAACCTCCTTTAAAAATTAGAAACACTTTCAACACACAGAGGATGAATGTATAGATAGCAGAATTTTGGGTGGGTCATCTCCATATAATATTCCCACAAATAGTATTAAACCTGGCTTAACATCCAAGGTCAACATTATATCAAAATTGAGATTATTAACAATGCAGTGACTTCTGGATCAGCTTCCTTCAGCTGAAAAGCTGCTCTCCCATGTGCAACAATTTTCATTTGAAATAAGCTAATGGAAATATCTAGTGATGTGCTCCTCAACTACTAGCCAATTTGTGGACAAGAGAGTAAATAAAGTACAGTTTAAAAGGATCTAAGCACCTGTCCCTTAAAGGTCTGTCAAGGCAAAGATCCAATGTAAAGTAAGCATATCACCATGAAAGGTAACTTACGGGGGAAGAAACGTACCCTTATTGTCAAAATACGTAGGTTAATTTCCCAGTTAAACTATCTTTTATCTGATAGGCGTATTAGCTGCGTGGTGCATCTTGGACAGTCCGGGGAACTGGGAAGGAGCTAGCCCGGAAAAATGACATTGAAGGAAAAAGCTGTCCTTCATGCTAATGTGCTTAATTCAGGATATTTTTTTGCTCTGACTTATTCTCTTAGATGAGATGGTCTACAATTAGTGCGTGATCTTACTGACAAGTTGCCTTAAAAATTTATTTTACTCACGTAAATAGCATTATTAATTCCATAGCGCTTTACTACAGACGTGATTATCGCTGTCCCCATTGGGGCTAACAATCTAAATTCCCTATTAGTAGGTCTTTAGAGTGTTGGAGTAAACTGTATACCCCGGAGGAAAACCACCTAAACATGGGGAGAACATACAAACTCCTTACAGACAGAACGAGAGAACATACAAACATACAAACTCCTTAGCGACACAACGGGATAACATACAAACTCATTACAGACAGAACGGGAGAACATACAAACTCCTTGCAGACAGAACGAGAGAACATACAAACTCCTTACAGACAGAACGGGAGAACATACAAACATACAAACTCCTTAGAGACAGAACGGGAGAACATACAAACTCCTTACAGATAAAACGGGAGAACATACAAACTCCTTACAGACAGAACGGGAGAACATACAAACTCCTTACAGACAGAACGGGAGAACATACAAACATACAAACTCCTTAGAGACACGACGGGATAACATACAAACTCATTACAGACAGAACGGGAGAACATACAAACTCCTTACAGACAGAACGGGAAAACATACAAACTCCTTACAGACAGAACGAGAGAACATACAAACTCCTTACAGACGAAATGGGAGAACATACAAACTCCTTACAGACAGAACGAGAGAACATACAAACTCCTTACAGACGAAATGGGAGAACATACAAACGCCTTACAGACAAAACGGAAGAGCATACAAACTCCTTACAGACAAGACGGGAGAACATACAAACTCCTTACAGACAAAACGGAAGAGCATACAAACTCCTTACAGACAGAACGGGAGAACATACAAACCGATTACAGACAGAACGGGACAACATACAAACTGATTACAGACAGAATGGGAGAACATACAAACTCCTTACAGACAAAACGGGAGAACATACAAACTCCTTACAGACAGAACGAGAGAACATACAAACTCCTTACAGACAGAACTGGAGAACAAACAAAGACCTTACAGACAGAACGGGAGAATATACAAACTCCTTACAGACAGAATGGGAGAACATACAAAGACCTTACAGACAGAACGGGAGAATACACAAACTCCTTACAGACAGAACGGGAGAATACACAAACTCCTTACAGACAGAACGGGAGAACACACAAACTCCTTACAGACAGAACGGGAGAACATACAAACTCCTTACAGACAGAACGAGAGAACATACAAACTCCTTACAGACAGAACGGGAGAACATACAAACTCCTAGTCCTTAGTGGGATTTGAATCCAGGACCCTAGTGCTAGCCGTGCTGCCTATTATGTACATATGATTGAAGTTGAAAAAAAACACATGCACTTTTAAGTAATATAATGTTAATCTTTCTAAGTGGTTTCATTGTTTCCAACACTGAAAACATAATTGAGTGCCTGAAGCGCTTTTCTAGTGATTGCTGCTCGGCATATATACAGCGGTACAAATGTAACAAAATAGGTATTAGGAATCGTAACGGCTTGATACATTACCAGTCTAGTCTTGCCAACAATTTGTAAATCTTTAATAGGCCCTAACTGCATTCCCTTTTTAAAGTATTATACATGAAGCAAGAATGTGCTTTATTTACACATCTGTTCAAACAGAGGAGATGAAAACACATTTATAGGAATTACATCCAAATCCTACAAAATTAGAAAGTCACTCACTCACTTGTCTCTACAAGGAAAAAAAAACAAAAAAACTCAAAAGACTGTAAAAACATGTATTGTAAATAAGTCAACACAGATGGTATATGGACTCAAAAGAATAAAAACAAAATAGCTTTTAATTGCATTTGTGAAAACATATTAAGAAACTCTCACTCTGCAATTCTTCTGGTCAAGGATTTTTGCCTGGGGAAACTAAATGTTACAGTAAACATAATATTGTACGATTTAATTCTGGTGTAAGCCTCAGGCAACCATGAATTATCCTTGAATTGTCTTAAATCAGCATTCTGGGATCCATGCCAATCAGTTACAAGACCTACCACAAACTCACACTGAAAGAGACTTCATTTAACTGTCTGTTGTGCTCCCAGTGAAAGGCGATCCTTCTAATATCTTCATTTTCAGCAGCCCATTTGACAATCTGTTGCTTGATAAAGAGATCTAAGGACATTATTTTGGGTGGTATAATTTGCTCCTATACAAGGCAGATGTTCCCGAACAGCAAGTTTATAATTTATTCCATTCCTTATTCATTCAAGTTGTCTTTCAAGTCAAAGCTGGGTTTTTTTGCAAAATAAAAGATTTATAACTACAGAGCTGTACATTACATACTGAATTGTTTTTGAAATATATTACGTTATCTGTGTAGATCGTTCAGATGTCGGTGTTTTTCCGTCTTCATTTTATTAGTAATTTTATTCAGAATTTCATCAGATCCGAGATTCATCCAAGTGTCATTAGTTTTTCTTGTATTTAAAAAAAAAAATAAAAAAAATTTCTACCTTCTCTATAGCAGTCCATAAAAAATGGACAGCATTCAGATAGCATATTAGTGAATTTCGATTTTTTTTTTTTTCATGGACCCATAGGCTTCCATTGCTGATTTTCATTTCACATTCAATCAATATTGGACGTATCAGTGATTTGGAATGACCTCTCGGGCCGCAAAAATAACTAAAAATTGGATATATGAACAGCCCATAGGCTAAGATCTATCAGGGAAAAACAGGCATAAAACCCACACTCAAAAAATGATGTCTGAGCTCTAACAGTGTATCTTTATTAGTGAAGTCATTGGACTGGAGCTGATCTTATGACGGCCATGTAGCTCAAATACAATGCACAATACTTACCTGATAAATCCCCAATCAGCCTTTGTTTACTTCCATGCATTGATTACTCGCCATCTCAGTGGTAATGCAGGGGTGGATACTACCAGACCGCTGAGGTCAGTGACTGGCTGCAGCAGTCATGTGAGAGGAAGCTATGTAATTGTTGCTATGATGTAAAGAGAGGTGATGAGGGAGAGTTGGGGTGGTGGATAGTTTATCATATAAGTTTAACTCACTTACCCTTAAATGGCACCTAGAAACTTAATAAAAATATGTACTACAGCAAGTACAGTCTAATATAAGTAAAAGGATTATCCTGATGGTCTTCTGAAATTAAAAATGTCTCGTGAGCACTGCAGCCAATCACTAGCCACTGGTCACCAGTCATTCTAGTCAGATTTGATGCAGAAAATAAACAACTGTCAATTCAATTCTTTCAGCTTTTTTTACCCATTAACTGCAATAGTCAGTAAAAAAATGCAGGTATAAAAAAAATTGCAGATTTTCCTCGTATTTGCTGCTTTTTATAGTATTTTTGCTTGCTTTTTTTGCATGCGTTTTTAAACCGCAGTCAATGCTATAGGGATAGATAATAAAAACCTTTTTTGTCTCAGTTTCAATATGAATGTCACATGCCAGCTGGGCATTCCAGTGGCACATTCACATGGACCTGCATTGGTTACAGGTGTATTAAATATATTCTAATGGTTATATCTGGTTGTTATTTGATTTTGCACCTTGGTTTGCTAATTTGTTTGCATTGGCTTAGTTCTCCCTTTGTGTGACTCCCACACTTTCATACCTTGGAGCCATTGGGCTACATGTGCATGCTGCAGTTTTTATCGCATTTTTTTGCTGCGTTATTTGGTGCAGTTTTGTCAGAAAGTTCTAACTTTTGACTTCCCAGGAAAGTCTATGAGAATTCAGATTTGCTATGTGCACGCTGCAGTTATTTTGTCTGCAGTTTATTTGTTACAAACTGACAAACAAAAAACTGCAGCATGTTCCATTCCCTTGCGTTTTTGACTTACTTCTGCTGAAAAAATGCATCAAAAACGCATGGTCAAAAATGCACCAAAAATGCAGCATCACTACAAGCGTTTATTTTTTTACATTTCTGGGACAAGGTGCAGCTTTGTGACAACAAAACAGCAGCGTGCGCATCTAGCCTAACACACACACACAAATCATTTTCACCCTGCCAAAATGTTATGGGGACATGTAAAGTAGACAACAAATTTTGCCCATGCAGAAATCTAGAATTCTTTACCCTTTACATGTTTTTAAGGAAAGTGGGTAAGTGACTCCCTCAGGTGTGTAAGGACTTGCCATGGTGCCGTGGGTGTGTCACAATTGACAGACAACCCTGTGGTGTCCGGCTGCAGAAGGTCACAAAGTTTGGATACACAAACTGCTCCTGGATATTCCATTCTTTCTTCCTTGGTGTGAATGGAGTACTATTTATCTTATCTGTTAGGGTTAACGCTCTCCCTTTTGGATATATTGACAGTTCAGCTGCAAATTCTTATCCCTACTCCCTGTGTGTGTGTGTATAGAATATATATATATATATTATATATATATATTATATATATATATATATATATATACATATACATATATATATATACCTGCATTTCCCCTTGATTTGTTGCCACTGATAGTTTACTCTTATCTGTCCAAATTGCAAAGCAGTTGTCTTGTAGTCTTCTATCATTGTTGTATGTTGCTATTATTCTCCCAAAGTCATCTTGCACATGCGTTTTCCATTTGCATTCCCGTTTGTTTTCTCTATGCGTTCTTTAGGTCTTAGTGGGATTGACTAGTGCTCATCCCATCCGGTCACTACCAAGGGCCTATTTCAGGGTCAGTCAGGGCCGAGGTATCCTGATCCTTTCAAGGGTTTGGATGCAAAACAGTGGAATTTATTTTATAAAGTGGTTAATCCCACAGGTGAGGACAAGTGCAATTGGAAATGTGATACTTAACGTTTTGACCTGTGAAGGTCTAAAGGTCCAGTCACACTAAGCAACTTACCAGCGATCCCAACAACGATACCTGGCAGGGATCGCTGGAGCGTGGCTACACGAGTTGCTGGTGAGCTCACCAGCAACCAGTGACCAGCCCCCAGCGCAGCGTGGAAGATGCTGCGCTTGGTAACTAAGGTAAATATCGAGTAACCAACCCGATATTTACCTTGGTTACCACCGCACGGAGCTACACGTGCAGAGAGCAGGGAGCAGCGCACACTGAGCGCTGGCTCCTTGCTCTCCTAGTTACAGCACACATCGGGTTAATTAACCCGATGTGTGCTGCAGCTACATGTGCACAGAGCAGGAGCCGGCACTGACAGTGAGAGTGGAGGAGGCTGGTATCGAAGGTAAATATCGGGTAACCAAGGACAGGGCTTCTTGGTTACCCGATGTTTACATTGGTTACCAGCCTCCGCAGAAGCCGGCTCCTGCTGCCTGCACATTTAGTTGTTGCTGTCTCGCTGTCACACACAGCGATCTGTGCTTCACAGCAGGACAGCAACAACTAAAAAATGGCCCAGGACATTCAGCAACAACCAACGACCTCACAGCAGGGGCCAGGTTGTTGCTGGATGTCACACACAGCAACATCGCTAGCAACGTCACAAAAGTTGTTCGTTAGCAGCGATGTTGCTAGCGATGTTGCTTAGTGTGACGGGGCCTTTACTCACAGTATCACTCGTTATGTTTAGGAGTTCATGCACCAACTAGGGGAATGCATATCATTGTAGGTTCTGATATATATTCTCAGAATGCCTCGTGTGAGAAGTCACCCACATTGAGTCCTCTGTAGCTAGGGGAAAGGAGATGATGCAGCTTCTCATGCGTAAAGGTCCTTCACGCTCCCACGCCTGTTCATTGACCACATCATTTTTATAACTTACTCTGAGGTGTTTTCATACTTTTTGGTAACGCCCTCGTCCCGAGTCACTTGTGGCTGTTACTTTTGATTGGCCAGAAGTCAGAAGTTACATTAAAAGCTCCCAATGCAACTCCATGAGAGCCAGAACAAGGCTCTCATAGACTTGTATTGAGTTGTGACGTCCGGCGCTGTACATGAAACACAGAAGCTGCCGGCAGGTCACAAATCACAAGGGACCTATCAGAGTGGCAACGATAAAAGGAGAATCTGCCGGACGATGAGTATAAAACAGGGGATAGGGGACTTATATTTAAAGCACCATTCCAGCTGTGAAATAAAAAAATCAAAAACGATGCAGTGATGCTTTAAAGCTTAGGCTGCTTTCACACATCCGTTTTTTCCTGTGCGGCACAATCCGGGGCTTTGCAGAAAAACCGCAACAGTTTTCTTTTGCTGCCGGTTGCGTTTTTTTTTTTCATAGACTTACATTAGTGCCGTATTGTGCCGCATGGGCTTGCGTTCGGTCCGATTTTTGCCGCATGTGGCAGATTTAGCCAATGCGGAGGCCGGATGGAACGTTGCCTGGCACATTTTTTGTCCGATGCGGCGCGATTTGCAATGCATGCCTATGGACGCCGCATGCGGCGTCCTGCGGAAAACACCGCATCCGGCCGCCGCAGCCGGTTTTTTCCACTGCGCATGCTCAGTAGCGTGCCGCAAGCAGCAAAAACCGGACGGGCCGCATATCAAAAACTTATGCAAAGGATGCGGTATTGTCGCGCATCCGTTGGATAGGTTTTAGAGCCGGATTGGCCGGCTTTGCTAACACCGGAGGTGTGAAAGCAGCCTTATCCAACATTTATATTTTTGTTTTATCAATAGTACAAGTGAAAATAGAAAACTTGGTAATATATCTTACCAATCTGCTTTTTTCTCCACACATTTTCTTATTACTTAGATTGGAGATGCCAGTTAGTGCTTTTAAGATTCTATTTCTATGGGGGGGGGAAGCAGGGAAGAGCTGGAGACAGATTGCCATCCTACCACAAGATCTCCTAAAACGACAGTTACAGTTCTCCAAAGAACCTTATGAGCACAAACTGTCATTTATCTCAGTAATGGAAAAACCAGTATTCAATGAAGTCAGTGGGAATGAATGAATCAGTCCAAGAAAAAGAATCAGATTTCACTTACAAGATAGATTACAAACTTGCATATTCTCATATGTACTATATATAGATAAAACAAATTACTTACTCTTTAAAGAAGCATAATTTATTGCCAGACAGCAATTTTAACTGTAGAGAGAGCTCTGAAGGTATAGGTTATGTTCACCCTGATAAATCATGGCTTGCTTCATTGCTGTTGGGTGACTTAGGGTATGTGCGCACTAGGCGTTTTTTTCACGCTGCGTTTTTATGTGCGTTTGTCTCAAAAAACGCACCCGCGGCTAAAAAAACGCGGCAAAAACGCATGCATTTTTGCCGCGATTTGGTGCGTTTTTTGCTGCGTTTTGGCTCACTGCGTTTTTAAACAGTGCACAATGCCATTAAAGATTGTTGATGAAAAAAAAAAAAAAAAAAGGTCTGATGTCATTTCCTTCTTCAAAATGTTCATTGTCTGCAGGAGAGCAGACAGCAGCTGCAGAACTACAAGGCTCAGCATCCTCCATTCACTAGTGTATGCAGGAGAGCAGACAGCAGCTGCAGAACTACAAGGCTCAGCATCTTCCATCCAGGACTGTATGCAGTTTTTTGCCCAAAAAGAAAAAATAAATGACATGGGCTTCGCCATATTTTTGTATGCTAGCCGGGTACAGCAGGCAGGTACGGGCTGCCCCCAACCCCCAGCTGCCTATTTGTACCCGGCTGGGAACCAAAAATATAGAGAAGCCCTTTTTTTTTTTAATTATTTCATGAATTTCATGAAATAATTAAAAAAAAAAAATGACGTGGGCTTCGCCTAATTTTTGAGTCCAGCCGGGTACAACTAGGCAGCTGGGGATTGGAATCCACAGTGCAGGGTGCCCAAGATTTCTGGGCACCCCCACTGCGAATTGCAGTCCGCAGCCGCCCCAGAAAATGGCGCTTTCATAGAAGCGCCATCTTCTGGCGCTGTATCCAACTCTTCCAGCTGCCCTGAAGCCGGGTGGCTAGCTAGGTAATAATGGAGTTAGGGCTAGCTGTATATTATCAGCTAGCCCTAAGCCCGAAATTCATGGTGTCACGCCAATATTAGACATGGCCACCATGAATTTGTAGTAATGATAAAAAAAAAAAAAACAACAACACACAGAAAAATATTTTTATTAGAAATAAAACACAACACAATTAGTGACTCCATCTTTATTGAAATAAACAACCCCCCTCCGCAGTAATCCTGGGTCAAGGGTCCCGCGCCGTCCAATCCGGATCCAATATCATCTGATCGGTTTGCTGGAAGGCAAAGCGATCAGATGATGTGTCAGGTTAAAGGATGTGAATCACATGACACATCAGCTGATTGTATAAAAGCCGATTATACAATCAGCTGATGCATCAGTAGAAAAAAAAAAATAATACTCACTTATGTGCTGTGCTGATTACCGGCAGCTCCTGCAGCGATCAATTGGACAGGAGTCTGATCCTGTCCGATCGCTGCAGGAGCTGCCGGTAATCAGCTGATGAAGTCCCCTGACGGCAGGATCAGCTGATAGCCGGCCGGGCGCGAAAAAGCCGGCGAGACTACGATCAGCTGATGCGTCAGGTGACTGCATCAGGTGATCCACCGCCAGGTCCTGCAAGCAAGGTCCTGCCCCGGGGAGACTGCACACAGCCAGAGCGGCGGTACCGAGACAGGGTCTGGAAGCAGGCATGGCACCGGGACCCTGCAGACAGGTGAGTATATATGACATTTTTTTTTTCTACTGTTCACTTTGGTTTTCGCCGCTGCCTCCACCTCCTGCCCAGACATGGCGCCGCACAGAGCTGACATGCACAGGACGGGAGGTGGAGGCAGCGGTGACGGTACCGGGAGGATTCATGCTTCTGTGTTTACCAACAGAAGGAATCCTTTTCCTGTACACGTCACTGTAGTACCCACCCCTTGCGTTTATAGCTGCGTTTTTAGTCATAGAAACGCGGCTATATGCGTTTTTCATTGCGTTTTTAACATCTCATTGAATTCAATGAGTGAAAAACGCAGTGGAAAACGCAGAAATAATTGACATGCTGCGTTTTTGTAGTCACCACAAAAACGCAGCTAAAAAAAAACGCTGTGTGAGGACAGCACTTCTGAAAACCCATTGACATTGCTGGGGAAGCAATGTCACTGCGTTTTCAGCACAAAAACGCGGTAAAAAACGCCGCTAAAAACGCGGCAAAAATGCCTAGTGCGCACAAGGCCTTAAAGGGTTATCTGGGACTTTTATTTTGTTCTTACAGGCCTAAGAACGTCTAGGCAGGTGTTGCTGCTCTGCTGATAGGACGTGACTGACAGCAACATTTTGGGGGATAACTGTCAATCATAGTGACAGGCAGGCACGCCCCATCAGCAGAACAGCCCAGAAGAGTAGCAAAATCAGCAGCGGGCGCAGTCCGTGAGCCAGCACCGAGCAGAACATGCAGGTAGTTAGCGGCTGGTCAGTCCTTTGCCTCATCAGAAAAAAAGAACTAGTCCGAGATACCCTCTAACATTATAGTGATGAGCCTGCAGCATCGCGTCCCTTCTGTATATCCAGTAGTACCCTGCATATACAATGATGACAGCCCGCTTAGTGCTTCCCTTTACACCCCCCTGCAATAACATAAAGAGGGGTTTACTAATAATCCAGCTTTTACTACAAAGCATCCTGTTAGGCGTCTGTCATCCAGTTAGCAGGATTACGCTCTTCTTTTCTGGCCGTCCTTGTACCAATTCCTACAATGTATAGATATGGTTTCTTGGTGCACTTTGGCTGGAGCGCTGACTACAGAGGTCGCATGTGACAGCTGGTAGGAAACAGAGAGGACTGCAACCTTCCCCCATTTCGGTCACCACATTTCAGTTGCCATGGCGATTAATCCTGAATTGAATGGTTGTCTTTGTACATTTCTTTTCAGCAAAACTTTATGTTAACTTAAACGAAAATCACGCAAGTGATTGAGAAAGCTTGTATATGGCCGTTGGGTACAGTACGGAGGTTGTGACCAACAGGCCTTGTATATTTAAGTAGTAATGTAATACTAACTCAGAAGAAACTCTTTTTCCATAGGGCTCCTGTGACTCGTAACTAATTATTCTATGAAGACGTTGCTTCAGCAAGACATTCTGATTTTTTCCTGTAGTACAAAAAAAAAACCTTAAAAAGGGTTCCTGTAACGTTATTATTTATTTATTTATTTATTTATTTAAAGAGAATGGGTTAGTCAATTAATGCTGTCCAAATCACTGGCAGCATGTTTCAGAGAACACACAGTTTAAAGGGTATGCCTCACCAGGCTTTGTGCTACCCCATGGTAGAGCAGCATAACGTGGAGACACCGATTCTAAAACTGTATCACTTACTCGGCTGCTTGCTGCAGTTTTGATAAAATCAGAGTTTTAGCTGCTGCAGATCTGCCAGTACTCTGAATTCGGAGCACGTTATAACCCCACCCACACCACTAATTAGCAGATTTCTGTGTACAGTGTGTACAGGTAGAAAGCTACCAATAAGTAGTAGGAACAGGATTACAAAGCTCAGGAATACGGAGGACTACATAGCAGCAGATTTACTAGTTCTCTAATGATAATCTCCTGCTGATAAAACAGTGCTTTTATCAAAACTACAGCAAGCAGCTAAGTAAGTGATACCACTTATATAATGCTGCTCTAAAGGAAAGGTAACAAAAAGAGGAGCTAAAAACTCCCCCAAAAATGTATTATAAAATGTACTCACAGCAAAAAAGGGCAACCAGTCCAGTTAGCCCAGGCCAACACATCTAATGCACAAACAGGATGCAGACAAGCCTCTCAACATGATGGACACTTCACAGGTGCAAGGTAAATTATATTTTATATGTATTTTTTGCACTTTGACTATGCGGGGTGCAGCCGGGCCTCTTAATACGGCCGTGCATAGTGGAATTTCTGTCCCTTACGTGCTGCAGTGAGTAGTATCCGGGTAACCCGCCTAATCTAATAGTAAGGGCATGGTAATAGGTTACTGGCTGGACACCATGCGCATACAAGTGTGAACAGTGGCCTAAGCGCACCACTGGTGTGCAATTTACCTTGCACCTGTGAAGTGTCCATCATGTTGAGAGGCTTGTCTGCATCCTGTTTGTGCATTAGATGTGTTGGCCTGGGCTAACTGGACTGGTTGCCCTTTTTTGCTGCGAGTACATTTTATAATATATTTTTGGGGGAGTTTTTAGCTCCTCTTTTTGTTGCTATTTTTGATATTTATCAGTGTAGGGACCCGCAAGCATGAGGATCCGTGATGAGGATTGTGGGCTTACGTACATTGGCCAATTTACAAACGAATACCTCACATATATTTTATATGTATTTTTTGCACTTTGACTATGCGGTTTGCAGCCGGGCCTCTTAATACGGCCGTGCATAGTGGAATTTCTGTCCCTTGCGTGCTGCAGTGAGTAGTGTCCGGGTAACCCGCCTAATCTAATAGTAAGGGCGTGGTAATAGGTTGCTGGCTGGACACCATGCGCATACAAGTGTGAACAGTGCCCTATGCGCGCCACTGGTGTGCAATTTACCTTGCACCTGTGAAGTGTCCATCATGTTGAGAGTACACCGTGACGAGGTGAGACAGCTTTTTACCTTTTTGCAAAAATGTATACACTAAGTACCCTGTTATTGAGCACTTGCAATTTATTTATTTATAGTCAGGGTATTTTTCATGCAATTTTCTCTTTGGTTTTTTTCTAGTCTTAAGGCTGCAATTCACATGCTTAATGTTGCATGTTTACTGAACATTGTTTCAGCTCAGGTTTTTTGTGTTTTTTGTATGTTATCTTGCTTTTTTGCAAGTTGGGGGCGCAGCCCTCCTAATACTGAGACTGAACAACTACGGTAATTGCGTCTCACTTCACTGTGTATTTAATCTGGGACACAGCTGACCACTTGCCACCATTCATATTGGAGTTTGACATGACACAAGTCAGGTATTGATAATGTTTTTAACTTCAGTAGGTTAGGGACTGTCTCAGATGGGTACACCGTGACGAGGTGAGACAGCTTTTTACCTTTTTGCAAAAATGTATACACTAAGTACCCTGTTATTAAGCACTTGCAATTTATTTATTTATAGACAGGGTATTTTTCATGCAATTTTCTCTTTGTTTTTTTTCTAGTCTTAAGGCTGCAATTCACATACTTAACCCCTTCACGACCGCGGGCCGTAAAATTATGTCCTATTTTAACGTGACTTAACGACCAGGGACGTAATTTTACGGCCTAAACTTCATTTGATTGCCGTGGCCATAGCAACGGCTTTCAAATGATGTCCCCTGCTGTTTCTTACAGCAGGGGACCTTTGCTTGACCCCAGGGGGGGTGGCATCGCCACCCCCCATAGGCGATCGATGTGATTGGCTGTTCAAATCGGAACCGCCAATCACATTGATCACGCTGTTTTCGGCAAAAAAAAAATGCCAAAAATGGTGTTATCCTGCAAAATCCAGCTAGGACCGGGGCTGCAGCAGCTCCGATCATTGGCTGGAAGCAAGCAGACACCGTGGCCCCCCCCCTGCAGCACTGATTGGAGCGATCGTGCGATGACGCGCAATCGCTTCAATCAGTGTGCAGTGGGGCGGTCTGATCTGCCGGTGGCCGCCCTCCCCAGGCCTGTGCTGGTCTGGGGACCCTCCCCCAACATGTCTGCAGCGTGCAGCACTGGCTGGTACTAGTGGTACCACGCCACCGCTGCTGCTGCCGCTGCTGTCACGTCACGTCGCAGGAGCAGTGAGTATTGTGCTCACCTTGCAGCCCCTGCGCGTGCCCCCCTGCGATCTGGCCCCCCCCCCCGACATCCCGATCTGCCCCCCCGACATCCCGATCTGCCCCCCCGACATCCCGATCTGCCCCCCCGACATCCCGATCTGCCCCCTGCCATCTCTATTCTGCAGCTCCTCCGGTATCCCTCCTCCCCTGCTCTCTTGCAGCCCCTGCGCGCTCTTGTGATTTGCTCCTGCGCACTCCCGTAATGGCCCCTGCCCGTGCCCCCCTGCGATCTGCCCCCCGCCATCCCGATCTGCCCCCCCGCCATCCCGATCTGCCCCCCCACATCCCGATCTGCCCCCCCAGACATCCCGATCTGCCCCCCCAGACATCTCGGTCTGCCCCCAGACATCCCGGTCTGCCCCCAGACATCCCGATCTGCCCCCAGACATCCCGATCTGCCCCCAGACATCCCGATCTACCCCCAGACATCCCGGTCTGCCCCCAGACATCCCGGTCTGCCCCCAGACATCCCGGTCTGCCCCCAGACATCCCGGTCTGCCCCCCCCACATCCCAATCTGCCGGCCTCCCCCGTGATCTCTATTCTGCAGCTCCTCCGGTATCTCCCTCCTCTGCTCTCCCCCTCTGCTCTCCCCCTCCTCCTCTGCTGTCCCCGTCCCCCTCTGCTGTCCCCCCGACGTCCTCTTACCTGTCTTCACCGGCCGATCACATCTGCCTCCATCGCTGGGTCCTTCTTCCTGGGTCTTCTGCTGAGCTGTCCACCTTCCTGCCTGCTGGCTGCTGCTGTAAAGCTGTTCCTTGCCTTCTGTTCCTCCTGCTAATCCTCTGGGTACTGTGAATATAACTTTTTTTTTTTTTTTTTCCTCTATCCCCTGTCCATTTTTACACCTCATGCGTCCGTGCATCCCGCCGAGCGCTGATCAGGGATGCAAATAACGTATCTGCATCCGTGGTCAGTTTTCGGCGGGACTTTTTTTCCCGTATTCCCGACGCTTTTTGTATCGCATCTGTCCGTGCGTCCCGCCGAGCGCTGATCAGGGATGCACATAACGGATTGGCATCCCTGCTCAATTTTTGGCGTGACAAAAAGCATCGGGGATACGGAAAAAAAAGTCACGCCAAAAATTGAGCAGGGATGCCGATCCGTTATGTGCATCCCTGATCAGCGCTCGGCGGGACGCACGGACTGATGCAATACAAAAAGCGTCGGGGATACGGAAAAAAAAGTATCGCATCTGTCCGTGCGTCCCGCTGAGCGCGGATCAACATCCCTGCTCAATTTTTGGCGTGACTTTTTTTTTTTTCCGTATCCCCAGCGCTTTTTGTATCTCATCCGACCGTGCGTCCTGCAGCGGCCGATCAGTGCACTGCGTCTGTGCGTTTGAAAAGTCAAATGGCGTTCCTTGTCTTCTGAGCCCCGCCATGCGCCCAAACAATTAATTTCCACCACATGTGAGGTATCTGCGTACTCGGGAAAAATTGCACTATACGTTTTATGGTGCATTTTTTCCCGATACCGTTGTAAAAAGAGAAAAAAAAAACTACCTTGTTGCTGCAAAAATTTAAAAAAAAAAATTTTAAAAAAATAAATAATTTTCACGGTTCAACGTTATCAACTTTCAGTGGAGCCCCTGGGGGTACAAGGGGCTCACTAAACATCTAGATAAATTCCTTGAGGGGTCTAGTTCCAAAATGGGGTAATTTGTGGGGGAGCTCCACTGTTTAGGCACCATGGGGGGGGGGGTCTAAAAACGTGACATGGCGTCCGCTAATGATTCCAATCAATTTTGCTGTCAAATGGTGCCCTTCTCTTCTGAGCCCCGCCATGCGCCCAACAATTACTTTCCACCACATGTGAGGTATACTCAGGAGAAAATGGACAATACGTTTTATGGTGCATTTTTTCCTAATACCCTTGTGAAAAAAAAGCTACCTTGTTGAAGCAACAGTTTTGTGGTAAAATTTTTTTTTTTTCTTTTCACGACTCAACGTTATAAACTTCTGTGAAGCCCCCAGGTGTTCAAAGTGCTCACCAAACATCTAGAAAAATTATTTGAGGGCTCTAGTTTCCAAAATGGAGTCACTTGTGGGGGAGCTCCATTGTTTAGGCACCTCAGGGGGTCTTCAAACCTGACATGGCGTCCGCTAATTAGTGCAGCTAATTTTGCATTCAAATGGCGCTCCTTGTCTTCCGAGCACTGCCTAGTGTCCAAACATTTGATTTCCACCACATATGAGGTATCTGCGTACTCAGGAGAAAATGGACAATACATTTTATGTTGCATTCTTTCCCGATACCCTTGTGAAAAAAAAGCTACCTAGTTGAAGCAACAGTTTTGTGGTAAAAAAATTTTTTTTTCTTTTCACGGCTCAACGTTATAAACTTCTGTGAAGCCCCCAGGTGTTCAAAGTGCTCATCAAACATCTAGAAAAAATATTTGAGGGCTCTAGTTTCCAAAATGGGGTCACTTGTGGGGGAGCTCCATTGTTTAGGCACCTCAGGGGGTCTTCAAACCCGACATGGCGTCCGCTAATGAGTGCAGCTAATTTTGTGTTCAAAAATTCAAATGGCGCTCCTTGCCTTTCGACCTCTGCCGTGCACCCAAACAATTGATTTTTACCCCATATGGGGTATCAGCGTACTCAGGAGAAAATGCATTATAAATTGTAGGGTGCACTTTCTCTTTTCTCCCTTGTAAAAATGAAAATTTTATGGCTAAAGTAACATTTTTGTGTTAAAAAGTAAAATTTTCATTTTTTCCTTCCACATTGCTTTGGTTCCTGTGACGCACCTAAAGGGTTAATAAACTTCTTGGATGTGGTTTTGAGCAGTGTGAGGGGTGCAGATTTTAGAATGGGGTCACTTTTGGGTATTTTCTGTCACCTCGGCCTCTCAAAGTCACTTCAAATGTGATGTGGTCCCTAAAAAAAATATTTTGTAAATTTTGTTGGAAAAATTAGAAATTGCTGATGAACTTTGACCCCTTCTAACTTCCTAACGAAAAAAAAATTTCTTTAGAAAATTGCGCTGGTGTAAAGTTGACAAGTGGGAAATGTTATTTAGCAACTATTTTGTGTGACATATCTCTCAGATTTATGGCCATAAATTTTCAAAGTTTGAAAATTGCGAAATTTTCCAAATTTTCGCACAATTTCCTAAATTTTCACAAATAAACGCAAAAAATATCGGCCTAAATTTACCACTGACATGAAGTACAATATGTCACGAAAAAACAATGTCAGAATCGCCAGGATCCGTTGAAGCGTTCCAGAGTTATAACCTGTCAAAGTGACACTGGTCAGAATTGCAAAAAATGGCCCGGTCATTAGCGTGTTTTAGTGGTCGGGGGGTGAAGGGGTTAATGTTGCATGTTTACTGAACATTGTTTCAGCTCAGGTTTTTTGTGTTTCATGTTGAGAGGCTTGGCTGCATCCTGTTTGTGCATTAGATGTGTTGGCCTGGGCTAACTAGACTGGTTGCCCTTTTTTGCTGTGAGTACATTTCTAAAGGAAAGGTGGCAAAAAAAAGACAAGACTAGTCCATTACCTCCGCTGTCCAATTAATTCCTCTCTCTCCTCACTACATCTCAGTAATCCCTTCACTGACTTCCAATTTCCCAGCAAATTCAGTTTAAATTACTAACAATGATTTACAAGACTATCCATTATCTGACTTCTCCATACATCTCCAATCAAATTTCCCACCACCTTCCCACATGTAATCGCTGATCCTCACAACATCCTCCTCTCCTCCGTCTTTGTACGTTTCCTACGCAACTGCCTTCCTGACATTTCCCGATCATCCCGCATCCTGGACTTCAGTTCCTCAGCATGTTCGATTGTCTCCCAAAATACAAACTTTAGACACAACCGAAAAACACATCTCTTCAGAAAAATCTATACCTGAAATAACCCCGCTGCCATCTCAATGCTACCGGAGATGCTTCCTCCCCCTGACCTACTATCTTCTCCCTCCAAGTACCATTCTTTCACCATTAGTTTATTTACAGCATTTTATCGCTACTGTATTTTATGTATGCATTTTATGTACATAAACTCTCTTCACTTGTACAGTACCCTGAAATAAATGGTGCTTTAAAAAGAACTAATCAATAATAATAGTCTAGTGTCAGCCCTTGCAGGCTTCTGCCAGTGCCGCTCCAGGTGACTAACAGGTTTTTCCCTATGTATACACAAAACATAGACCTGTCAATCATTAAATTATTGTGGGGAGTAGCCAGAGGGGAGGGGTCATAGGTAGAGACAAGACTAAGCAAGTAATGCTCTCGGCTGGCTTTTTCCCGCTACACCCCACTTAATTGATAGGTCTCATCCATGTCTGCACTTAGAAAGAATAGTCAATCATCTGGAGTGATGTGAGGAGAAGCCTGGTGGTGGCTGTACTGGACTGTTTTTACGCCTCTCTCCTAAAAGGTCCCTGGCCGGACCTTTAAACTAAATTTTCAGGGCAGCAAGGCTCTGATTCATATTGCTGTATATTGGGCAGCAAACTAACAATACGCAGTACAATAAAAGTCTAAATCTTTTATACTATGTAGTAAACAGAGAGAGATAGTGGAGAGGGGTTTTAGAGAACCGCGCCAGAGATCCCAGATGTAAGCTTGAATCAATGTACTCTTTATTTCGGCATAGGTCTACGCGTTTCAGGGGTCTCAGCCCCCTTCCTCAGGACCAGCAAGCACAAGATACATCAAATCTGCAGAGTCACATGCATACAGACAGTATATACCCAGTGGAACATCAAAGAACCGCCCTCAAAGAGAAAAAAATCGGCGGGAAAAAACTTCAATCCCTGCATGGTATGACGTGGTCCGGTGAAAAACCAAAGACAATGAACTGTGTCAACAGCAACAGTATCTTTGTTAATAAAATGACCAATGCAATCAAAAAAAGTTAAAAATAAATTACATAAACAATAAATGCGTCATTGATGAATAAAATGTATAAACATACATATATATGTGTTTATTGTGTCACAGACCGTCTTAGACACCATACCGCAGTGAGAGGGTATAGAACCCACACCTAATCATGGACATCAATCTCCATGAGGACCAAGAGATGTAAAGCAGTCAGTCCACACAGCCAGTACGATGTGCGGTGAAACTTCATGAACAAAAGAAGGTGAAGAGAACCATAGAGAAAAGGAGGAATTACTGCAGAAATTATATATATATATATATATATATATATATATATATATATATATATATATATATAGGACTAAAGGTGAAATGATTCTATTTCAATATTAAATATTGTTCAAATATTTGTTCATGAAGTTTCACCGCACATCGTACTGGAAAAAAAAACAAAAAAACAAAAAAAAAACCCTAATCGGTGAGTAGGATTACTCTTCATTATACCCCCTGTTTATCAGGGTAAGACCCTATGCGCTTTTTTTCCCACAGGTTCCTTGCCTTTATACTATGTAGTAAAACATATGGACATCCTATAAGGGGTCTTGTCTCACTAAGCACCACTGTCTGCCAATCGCTAGGCTAGCATGGCTGTCACTGTGGCAGGTACAGACCATTAATGCACTATATGGTGGGTATCTAATGATCCATTTTCTCTGTAGTGACCTTTTAATAATGTTAGTAAAAAATGTGCAACATTGTTCCAAACACGATGTAGAATGTGGTCTCAGATTGGTAGTGGTTCACAAGGTTCCACCAACAGTCAAAGTCTACAAGGATGTTTTTTTCTTCTTCTTAAAGGTCACCTATTTAGAATAATCTCTAACGCCGGCCAAGATTCAGCCAGTATAGAACACAAACACAAAAATATATACATAAAAAAATTAAAAAATGTTTTAATATATTTGATTGAGCCATGAACCTGAACATGTAAACACATTTTTAACAGGATAGCACAGGTAGCACATGGGGATGATATTAATTCATTATCCCGTTAAAGTGGATTTATACTTAAAGGGTCTACTCTTTCTTAAAAGTTAACATATCACAGAGAGTAAAGGAGAGAGGTGTTCATTTGCTGCGCCAAAAAGATCACTTCAGTGGATGTTCAGATTAATGCCACTTTATTAATCATATAGGTCAACGCGTTTCTGGAGCTTCTGCCCCCTTCATCAGGACCATCAAGAACAAGAAAACATCAAATCTCATTTGATGTTTTCTTGTTCTTGATGGTCCTGATGAAGGGGGCAGAAGCTCCAGAAACGCGTTGACCTATATGATTAATAAAGTGGCATTAATCTGAACATCCACTGAAGTGATCTTTTTGGCGCAGCAAATGAACACCTCTCTCCTTTACTCTCTGTGATCTGCTCTCTGCTGGTGGCTGCTGCCTGGGATCTACATCACATGCGTTCATAGTAGTTGTGACTTTCACAACTACATTCGGTGAGTATTCTGACTCCCCCCTCCTTACCCCGTACATATTGGGGTAAAACCCTATTTGCGCTTGTTTTTTCCACAGTCCTTTCCACGTGTTAAAAGTTAACATGTCTGACATAAAATAAAAAAAAAAAAACAGTTGCTTGCCGGATCAGCACTGCTATTATGTCAGCGTTAAGAAAAAAAGAAAAGGGTATAAATTACAGGGATCACCAAACACTCAAATAATTTGAAAAAGTGACAACAAACTTTATTATAATTACAGTGCAAACATGTCCTGGCTCAAAGAGCAACAAGAGCACACAAAAAGACGGACAATAAAAACACTTAAAAAGCCCAACAAGGCAGAAATCTTCATTCAGATATTTGTATAGTCAGCAAAGCACAGAAAATCCAAATAAATAATATAAGGTACAGAAATACCCTCCCTTGAACTAGAATATTAAATGTTTGATCAAAGAAGGTATGACAGGCCGGCATATGATATCAAACATGTAATAATACATAGGAGCATACTCAAGTGTTGATATATCTCAGATAAACACTGAATTTGAAACTTATATGCTACCTATTCAAATGCAGAGGATTGGTATAAATAAGGAAGTTACTACCAATGTAAATATTAATAGTTGCACTTAAACCATATTCCTCCATGCATCCAAACAGAGATGAATACCGGACCTAAAATTGTATACTTAAACAATGAACAAAACCATGCTATCAACCCACATTCCCGCTTAATCATTATTCATATTTGGGAGCAGAGCCACACCGTCCAGATCCTATAATCCGCTCACCATGCTAGAGTATTGGAATAAACACGAGTGTTTTCCTACATCTGAAGGGGTTAATTCCACATTTCTGCTCAGGTAAGAACAGCTAGGAATAAAAGGTGCAGCATGAACGGTGGGAGAGAGAAATCAAGCCCATACTCGGCGGGTGTGCTGAGGGGAGAGGGGAGGTTTTTGGTGTGATAAGACCCAGGTTTTTGGCGTGATAAGACCCAGCGTTGTGACACCTACTGATCGGCTGCATTCTTCAGTGCTCCATCAGATTGGATATCTGCTCTAACGAAATACTATAGATTGAAATTGTTCAGTGGATGTGGACTGGTGTGTCACGTGACCGCTAGGAGTTACAGCGTCAATATCAGAGGAGCATAATTTTTTTATTTTATATGGTGCACTTTAACTGTTAAGAAGGGCTGTCCAATAATGGAGAACCCCTTTAAGTCACTCTATAAGAAGTTGATTGCCTTACCTCCACTGCGTGTGCGGTCATATTAGCAGGAAGTTGAGAAAACTGATTAAACTCAAACACATCTCGTACCGCCCAACGACTCATCTGATTCTCTGCTTTGCTTGAACCAACCACTTTTTGATTCGAATGAATATAGGCAACTTCGGCCACCCCATCTAAAGGATAGAAATATTGTAAAGCTATTTGTAAATAACATATTTGAGACTTTTAGAAAATTATGGTTGACTGATGAAATCGTTTTAATAGTAGCGAAAAATATCAACTGAGAAAAAAAAAAAACCCCAAACTAAATATCAGACCTGTCACACGATGTCATTAGTTGGAGTCTGTGCCTTGTTCCTTGACCTGCCACCAACTGGTAGAATGAAGAGATTATACACCATACAGGGGACAACCAATCACTCAGACTTGGTTTTATCACTGCTGCTTCCCCAGGTTTTTCAGAAGGCTTCAAGAACTGCGTTCTATTTTTACTGTGACTTGTATGTCTGCAATAGCGGGTAATCTATATATATAATTGCCTTATTCTGTCTGTCTGTCATGCTCCAAAATTGTGTCCTTACGGTGACACAAAGCTGATTGGCCGCTGGGCTCGCCATGGCCCCGCCCCCCCACACGGATTGGCCTCTCGCCCTGGCTCTCTGCAGGCCCCGCCCCCCTCACGCAATGCACGCTCGCTCTGGCCCAACTGACACGGAGCTCCGACTCCCAGGTGAGTACACACACACACATCAGATCACACTCACTCTCACACATCACATCCACACACTCACAACATCCTGGGATATCGCAGACATAACCTTGCGATGCTGGGATCTTGACGGAGCCCGTGAACGCTGGTAACAATTATACACATCGGGTAACTAAGGTCCCTTGGTTACCCGATGTGTATCATAGTTACCAGTGTACACCGGCTCCGTCACGATCCCAGCAGCGCCAGACATAACCTTGCGATGCTGGGATCTTGACGGAGGCCGTGAACGCTGGTAACCATTATACACATCGGGTAACTAAGGTCCCTTGGTTACCCGATGTGTATCATAGTTACCAGTGTACACCGGCTCACACTCACTCTCACACACACCTCACACACACATCACATCGCATCCACATACTCACAGCATCCGGAGATATCGCTTGCTTCTCGGCCTCGATACTGTGCTGTTGTGACCTTCCAGGACCTGCCGGAGGATCACATGGCCAGAAGCATGTGGTATCTCCGGATGTTGTGAGTGTGAGCGTGGATGTGCGATATCGTCAGTGTGTGTGTGTGTGAGTGTATGCGATCGGGTGTGTGTGAGTGTATGCGATTGGGTGTGTGTGAGTGTATGCGATTGGGTGTGTGTGAGTGTATGCGATTGGGTGTGTGTGAGTGTATGCGATCGGGTGTGTGTGAGTGTATGCGATCGGGTGTGTGTGAGTAAATGCGATCGGATCTGTGAGTGTCGGCAGAGGAGCACGGCGTGCTGGAGGAGGCTGGGAGGAGAGAGGCTGATCTTGGGGAAGGCTGGGAGGGGGAGGCTGATGCTGGGGGAGACTGGGAGGGGAAGGCTGATGCTGGGGGAGGCTGGGAGGAGAGAGGCTGATCCTGGGGAAGGCTGGGAGGGGGAGGCTGATGCTGGGGGAGGCTGGAAGGAGAGAGGCTGAGGCTGGGGGAGGCTGGGAGGAGAGAGGCTGATGCTGAGGGAGGCTGGGAGGGGAAGGCTGATGCTGAGGGAGGCTGGGAGGAGGGAGGCTGGGAGGAGAGAGGCTGGGAGGAGAGAGGCTGATCCTGGGGAAGGCTGGGAGGGGGAGGCTGATGCTGGGGGAGGCTGGGAGGAGAGAGGCTGATGCTGAGGGAGGCTGGGAGGGGAGTGCTGATGCTGAGGGAGGCTGGGAGGAGAGAGGCTGGGAGGAGAGAGGCTGATCCTGGGGAAGGCTGGGAGGGGGAGGCTGATGCTGGGGGAGGCTGGAAGGAGAGAGGCTGATACTGGGGGAGGCTGGAAGGAGAGAGGCTGCTGCTGGGGGAGGCTGATGCTGGGGGAGGCTGGGAGGAGAGAGGCTGATGCTGGGGGAGGCTGATGCTGGGGGAGACTGGGAGGGGAAGGCTGATGCTGGGGGAGGCTGGGAGGAGAGAGGCTGATCCTGGGGAAGGCTGGAAGGGGGAGGCTGATGCTGGGGGAGGCTGGAAGGAGAGAGGCTGATACTGGGGGAGGCTGGAAGGAGAGAGGCTGCTGCTGAGGGAGGCTGATGCTGGGGGAGGCTGGGAGGAGAGAGGCTGATGCTGGGGGAGGCTGATGCTGGGGGAGACTGGGAGGGGAAGGCTGATGCTGGGGGAGGCTGGGAGGAGAGAGGCTGATGCTGGGGGAGGCTGATGCTGGGGGAGGCTGATGCTGGGGGAGGCTGGGAGGAGAGAGGCTGATGCTGGGGGAGGTTGATGCTGGGGGAGGCTGGGAGCACGATGGGGGGTGCGCAGCATGGGGGATGGAGCACGTTTGGGAGTGCGCAGCATGGCGGATGGAGCACGTTTGGGACTGCGCAGCATGGCGGATGGACCACGTTTGGGAGTGCGCAGCATGGCGGATGGAGCATGTTTGGGAGTGCGCAGCATGGCGGATGGAGCACGTTTGGGAGTGCGCAGCATGGCGGATGGAGCACGTTTGGGAGTGCGCAGCATGGCGGATGGAGCACGTTTGGGAGTGCGCAGCATGGCGGATGGAACACGTTTGGGACTGCGCAGCATGGCGGATGGACCACGTTTGGGAGTGCGCAACATGGCGGATGGAGCACGTTTGTGAGTGCGCAGCATGGCGGATGGAGCACGCAGCGTGGCGGATGGAGCATGTTTGGGAGTGCGCAGCATGGCGGATGGAGCACATTTGGGAGTGCGCAGCATGGCGGATGGAGCACGTTTGGGAGTGCGCAGCATGGCGCATGGACCACGTTTGGGAGTGCGCAGCATGGCATATGGAGCACGTTTGGGAGTGCGCAGCATGGCGAATGGAGCACCATGGGGGGTGCGCAGCATGGGGGATGGAGCACGATGGGAGGTGCACACCTCCCCCCAACACACACACAACACCCAACACACAAACACCGTGGCATACATAAATATACGCACATACCACGCAACACACACACATTGCACAAAACATACCTCCCCCCAAAACACACCACACCCACACAAACCGCGCAACACACACACACAACGCTACAGACACACAGCGCGCCACAAACAACGCAACACACGCAACACACATACAACACCGCTCTCACCCCCCGTCACACCCAGACAACACCCAGAACATGTACAGCGCCTACACAAACACTTGGTAACTACACACAACAACATCTATATATATATATATATATATATATATATAACAAAAATCATACATTAACTACACAATACGTAAATTCTAAAATACCCGATGCGTAGAATCGGGCCACCTTCTAGTGTAAAAATAATGCTGCATTCACTGCCCCAATGACTATTTAAGAACCTATTGTTTTTGGCAGGTGTTGTCTTTTTGATGATATTTCCGTAAACGTGCTGGAAAGCTCTACAAACCAGTTACTAATACAGAGTTTTCCCAGGATCAGTAGCAATGATGTCCTTTCAAAAGTGCTGCCCTCAAATTTCACCTTTTTGCATAGCAAACTCTAATCTTTAACTTTGCTGCTGATGGCAGAGCATGTGATAAGGTTTGGACTTCAGCAGCTTCCACTGACAAATGGAACATCATAGAGCAGGCTATAGTAATTTTCCATGCTGGAGGCAGTTCTTTACAATGGATGCTGCTTATGGATGTGTTGGGTCATATGCCTCAATCAGTAGCCACGTTGAGGACTAAAACGATGTTGAGATAGGAAAGAAAAATGTGCTAGGTAAAGGGGTGGCATCTCCTAGAGGAGGACATTGATGCTAAATTTGTAATAATCACATATTAGTAAATAATTTATAGTGCTATTTCCAGCACATTTAGTAAAATAATTATGAAGTATCTCCTTTAATAACATTAAAGGGGTTAAGTTTAACATGAACATTGTGTGAATCCTTACAGTGAGCAGAGTGCACGCTTTCAGGATTCTCTGGCTCCAGCAGCGCGGGTGGTTATGTGACATGTGACTGCAAGCATGTGATATGCATATTTCTGGCCACATTTTGACTAGATATGTGCGGCCTTGCTCAATTCACTAGTATTGAGCGAGGTCACATTACTATATAGTCAGAATGTGGCTAGAGGTATTCTTGTAGAACAACAAGGGCACACACAATACTTGAGACTAGTGATGGCCGAACCCGAACTGTAAAGTTCGGGGTCCATACCAAACACATAGTGTTCATGCACACAATCCCGAACACGAGCTTTCCTGGGACTGGAAAAAAAAAAAAAAAGCACATAATTAAAAAACATTATGATTCTACTAACGGGTCCCGTGATGCGTCTCCTGGCCGCTTCTGCATCCGCGTCTGATCATTGCTGTGCCCCGGGTAACCACCACTGACTAAAGGACCTTCCATGACATCATAGCCATGTGATCAGTCTGGTGTGAATGTTGTAGACATTGGCTTACAGACTGGTCACATGGCTATGATGTCATGGAAGGTCATGTTAACTTCCGGGGGTATTCATTGCACTCCTCGTCACTCTTCGGCTTTTTTCGGGGGAGTTTGTGGTGAAGTCAGGGTTCAATTGAACTTTGACGATGCGAGTGTCTCGCATCGCATCACCCGGCATGGCAGACACTCTCCTGACAGGAGCAGGTCAGCTGCACGTATTTCCATGCAGCTGAGGCGCTCCTGTCAGGAGAGTGTCAGGCTGTGCAGGGTGTGGCAATGTGAGACTTTCACGAGTCTTAGGCAAGTGGAATGATACCCCCAGTGTCAGCTTGCTTCTCTCTCTGTAGAGACGCTTGTCTTTACAGAGCGATGAAGCAGAGCTGACAATGCTCTCCCTGCTTCTTGCTCTGTAGAGACACTTGTCTGTACAGTGATGAAGCAGAGCTGACATTGGACTCTCTGCTTCTCGCTCTGTAGAGACATTACTTCACCTGTGGACTATGTCGGACTAGGGATTTTTTTTTATAATAAAAATGGAGTATCTAGATGTTTTTTTTTGTTTTAATTCTAATAAAGTTTTTTTTATATGTGTTGTTTTTTTTTACTGTTTACTAAAAATTCATGGTGGCCATGTCTAATCTGGCATGACACCATGAATTTCGGGCTTAGTACCAGCTGAGAATACAAAGCTGGTATTAACCCCTTTATTACCCAGTGACAAACCGCCATCAGGGCTGCTGCATGAGCCGGGTTAAGCACTTGGAAATGGAGCTAAGAAACAATGCGCCATTTCCAGGGGCGGCTGGAGGCTGCGGCTATTAGTGTGGGGCCCAGAACGCTTGGGCCTTACCACGCTGAGAATCCCCACCTCCAGCTGCCTGGCTTTACCTGACTGGCGATCAAAAACGGCGGGAGCTCAAGCATTTTTATTTTAACTATTTTTTTTAGATTGACAGCCAAGGTAAAGTCAGGTATATGGGGGTGGCAGCCCGTAGCCATCCGCTTTATCTGTGCTGAGAATCAAAAATACTGTGAAGCGCTACGTCATTTTTTAAATTTATTTTTACACTACTATATGTGTGAGGGACCCAACAGCCAATCACAGATGCTGTCACACACAATGGGTGTCTGTCATTGACTGTTGGAGTAACCTGGAATCTGCACATACATTCTAAATCCTAGAATGTATGGGCTGGTTTCAGGTTACTCCAGCAACCAATCACAGACCCCCACTCTGTGACAGTGTCTGTGATTGTCTGTTATTTTAACAGTAAAATAAAACAACACAGTGAAAAAATATTTTATTAGAAATAAAACAGAAGACATTTAGGACTCCATCTTTATTATTCCAAAAAATAAAAAACCTCTGACGTAGTCCAAAGGTGGGCGAGCATCTTCAGCTCTGCTACATCTGACTTACAGGACCTTCCGAGACGTCATAGCCATGTGACCAGTCTGTAACCCAATGTCTGTACAACATTCACACCAGACTGGTCACATGGCTATGACGTCATGGAAGGTCCTGTAAGTCAGTGGTAGTTACCCGGGGGCACAGCAATGATCGGACCCGGAATCAGAAGCAGCCGGGAGACAGAGTCTGCATGACACGTCGCGGGACATGTCAGTATAATGACAATGTTTATTATTAACTATATTCTTTATTTTACAGCCCCCCCACCCAATCCCATAGCTGTAAAGTCCTAGTTCGGTGTTCGGACACAAGTTTGCGTTATCTCAGAACACGAACGCGAACTTTACAAAACGTTCGGGCGAGGCTCCCGAACACGAACATCGGAGAGTTTTCCCATCACTACTTGAGACAGAAATAACTATTATTGAGCATCAAAACTCAAAAGTTTAGTAAAACTGTAGAATAATTACCCAATATTTGGTCCAGAGTTCCCATAGTCTCCTTTTGAACTTTGTTCTTAGTGACACAATGATCTTCATTTTTTCGCAAAGATTTCCATCTAAACACTGGATCCTGTTTTCTAACCTTTCTGCTTTTCGGCATCTGCTCTTCATTATCAATACGCATCTTTCTTCTCAGAAGCTGATCATCATCAGATGAGGAAAATGATTCTATTGTTTGAGAATTTCTTTCTGTATCCATATTTCTATGACAATGCTCGTGTTTTAGGTTTGATTTATCGGTCAAAGATTTACTTGGTATTGCAATGTCATCCGACTCCTCACTAATGCAATCATTACTGGAGTCTGTGGCTTGCTGGATACTGGTTTTATAACCTGGAGACGTGGATTTTTTAGACTTTGAAAGCCTCAATCTTGTGTTTTTATGGACTTGTGTGGGAAAGACAATGTTATCACATTCATCAGAGCTACTACTAGTTTCCACCACTTCACAGGTGACTTTAGGAAACGGCTCCATTCTATGGATTGTGGAATCTGACTCTCCACCAGACTCAGAAGAAACGTTCCAGTCAGTCTTGCTGACCCTAAGATACTGATCAGATTTCCTTGCACAGTTCGGAATAGTCACCGATTTGCTTCCTTTGCCATCACTGGCTTCACAAGTAGAGTTGTCAGATAGTTCAGCATTAATATCCTGCTCCCTGGGTCCCTTCTGTAGAAATGCTGAAAATCCACATTGCTGTAGGGTAAGTTGCTTGCCATGTTCTGCATTTACAGAGACTTTGTCGCTTTTTTTTTTTGCTTCAGTAATATCATCATCACTGTCACTACTAAAATCAAAGGCCTCTTTCTCAATCTGCAGATTGGATTTTACATTCCGGGTTCCCTCAGCGGCATCAGTAGTTGCCTCCTGCAAATAGATTACATTTTATAAGGCAATAATCAATAGAGCAAAAAAAAAAAAAACATCAAAAATTCTAAATATATAGGGAAAAAATCAGTTTTAGAAAGTCCAAACTGTGCAGGGATCTCCTGACCGAGCCTCGACAGCCTCATATATGCCTATAAGGGTGCTGAATTTGAGTCAGGTGACCAGCGGCCATTCTGTACTCAGACCATGTAACGAGGATGTGTGAACCTGGCCTTTAACTATTAATTGAGCAACTTTAAATCGATAGCAGATAATAGCGTAAGAGCTTTCTCCAACTGAGTGAATTTTTTTTTAGTAGGGAGAAATTAAAAGTCAAATGTTAGTTTAAAAAAAATAAATAAATAAAACAAACATAGGAAAAGTTAATTTAAAAAAAAATAAAAAAATCCCGAAACCTTAAAATGTTACATACACAAGTCTTTCCATTCTGCTTCACATGACATATAAAGCAAATGTAAGATTCCAGCACAATCTAAATAAATAGCTGTCTTGAGAAAGCAAAAAAAATCTTTACATCCAAGAACAGTGTTTTTATCCAATCAGGTTTCCTGGCAAGTTGTATGATTTATATCATGAAATCATTCATCTTAAATTCACTCTTCCAACTTTTCTAGTTATGCGACTTTTCTTTCTAAACAACATTTTGGGGCCAAAACACTACATAATCAAGTTATTTGCAAGGAAAACATACAGCCGGGGTGGGCCGAAGCGTCAGCAAGTTAGAGGCCAAACGCTATGGTGAAAAGTAATTATTAGGCACGTTCCATAATGCTGTTTACTAGCATAGACTTTACTGAGCGCAATTGTGGCAAAGGGCAGGAGTTTTCAGACGTCAATAGGTTGTGGGTCACTTTATTATTCAAGAAATCAGCCATTATTATAAAACGTGAGACACATACATTATACTCTGGGGAATACATTTCATATAACCACCAACGTTTACATGATCTCCGCACAGTGTGGACGTCCTGTGAGGCATTAAGTCATTAAAACGCTGCTATACTTTACAATCTGAGAACAATCGAAAGTTACTAACATCTTGTACTTTCACCTCTCATTCTTGGATGTATTCCACCTGTCTAGATTTTGGCGGTTGGTGACTGTTCACATTCAGTCATCAGGCCCTGTCCACAGGCTATTTACTTCATGCAGCATTTGCTTGGACCTGTCCCGCCCACAGCCATGACTCAGTCATGGGTACGGGATTGAAATAGACCAGGTGAGTGCTGCTAAGAGCAGTTCTACTATTCATATGTGAGGCCGTATGGCACATTTTATAAAAATATTTTAGTGTAGGACTGCCCCAAATGAGATTTGCCGTGACGTGGCGGGGTAGCTCAAGAAATTGCAATTTTTTGCCAAAAATCTCAAAATTTTTATAATAAGTACAGTTTGGAATTTTTAGTGCTGAAGTGCACATTTAGTGCTGGCTTTTTGGTTTTTCTTCATTGAATTGGTCGGTGGCTGACCCCCACCTTGCTATGCACCCCAATTTGTGATGTATTCCACCTGTCTAGATTTTGGCGGTTGGTGACTGTTCACATTCAGTCATCAGACCCTGTCCACAGGCTATTTACTTCATGCAGCATTTGCTTGGACCTGTTCCGCCCACAGCCATGACTCAGTCATGGGTACGGGATTGAAATAGACCAGGTGAGTGCTGCTAAGAGCAGTTCTACCATTCATATGTGAGGCCGTATGGCACATTTTATAAAAATATTTTAGTGTAGGACTGCCCCAAATTGAGATTTGCCGTGACGTGGCGGGGTAGCTCAAGAAATTGCATTTTTTTGCCAAAAATCTCAAAATTTTTATAATAAGTACAGTTTGGAATTTTTAGTGCTAAAGTGCACATTTAGTGCTGGCTTTTTGTTTTTTCTACCTCTCATTCTTTGTAGACTAAATTAAAAATTTTGAATTGGCCAAGGTACATGAATGATAAGTGTTTAAAGCAATCAGATTTTACCAGGCTAGATATTCAATCAATTAAGTTTTGCTAAAGAGCAATAAACATGTCCAAAGAAATTAAGAAAAATATTACAAGATTAGGAAAGAACCTGTCATGCCCCAAAACCATATTAAGCTGCACTAACAGGGTTAATCTGCAGGTTGATTGTGTTTTACAGCTGCGGGGCCATCGTAAAGAAAGCACAGCTACAGGGAAGAAATTATCTATATTTATCACAGCAGCCTCTAGCTTCCAGTCATAGAAATGTGGCTTCAGGGACAATGACAGCCGTCACTGATATGCTATATATTGAGTGCTCACTGATGCAGAACTGATGCACCTGTAAGACTGAATGGCGGAGGTTGCTGGGAGGAAAAAAATGTTAATTTCCTCCCAGTAACCGGGCTTTCAGTAGAGTGGCCAGGTAGCTTTACAATACTTTTAACTTGCAGGTTATCTCCATGTCTGCAGGTTAATAACATTTGGAGACATGACAGATTCCCTTTAAAGGGGTTGCCTAATCTCTCTTCAAGAGTGCATTAAGCTGGGTTCACACTAAACGACAGCGACAACGACGTCGCTGTTACGTCACCATTTTAGGTGACATAACAGCGACCTTGTAAGTCGCTGTTATGATCGCTGCTTAGCTGTCAAACACAGCAGAAGCAGCGATCATAACGTCGCTTTGCTACATGTTCAGAGAGCAGGGAACCGCGCTTAGCGCTGGCTCCTTGCTCTCCTACAGTACACATCGGGTTAATTAACCCGATGTGTGCTGCAGCTACATGTCACAGTTCAGAGAGCAGGGAGCCGCGCGCACTGCTTAGCGCTGGCTCCTTGCTCTCCTTGCTACAGTATACATCGGGTTAATTACCCGATGCATACTGCAGCCACATGTCACAGTGCAGGAGCCGGCGCTGGCAGCAAGAGCGGAGGCTGGTAACCAGCGTAAACATCGGGTAACCAGGGAAAGGTCTTCCCTTGGTTACCCGATGTTTACGCTGGTTACAGCTTACCGCAGCTGCCAGTGCCGGCTCCTGCTCGCTTCATTTCGTCGCTCTCTCTCTGTCACACACAGCGATGTGTGCTTCACAGCGGGAGAGTGACGACCAAAAAATGAAGCTGGACATTCAGCAACGACCGGCGACCTCACAGCAGGGGCCAGGTCGTTGCTGGATGTCACACACGGCGACAGCGACGGGACGTCGCTGCAACGTCACAGAAAATGGTGACGTAGCAGCGACGTCGTTGTCGTTGTCGCTGTGTGTGACACCAGCTTTACTCCTCTGCCGCCTGGATTCCAGCTTCCTGGAGATAGTGCGCTCCTGAAGATTGATAGTTAAGAGTAACGGCATAGTGGTTGTGTGTTCTTAGCTTGTTGCAAAGACTGTAATGATCAGCGGACAGTATGGTGTACTTTCCCATGCAACAAGCAGAGGCAACTTTGGTTTTGCATCTTCAGAGAAGCACAGGGGTAATGAATCTGGGCAAATCCAGCAGCAATCTGGCTAGCTTCAGAGCTCCACTTGCAAGCTATATAGCAAATAGCTTGAAAGCATCCACATCTTACCTAGAAAACTTGTCACCTCTTAAAGATAGCAGATGTGGCCAGTAAACTTAGCAGTTAACTATAACATTACATTTTTTTATGTTCTTGAGAACGTTTAATAAGATGTAAACTGCTAAATTGCAATTTTACTAATTTAGGAAGTTTAGACAACCACATTAATAGCTCTTCCTAAAACTAGTTTTAGTAGTTGATGGCAACGTTGGCAAATCAATGACCAATCTTCTTTTGCTTTCTGGCAATGTAAAATTGATAACTTGGTTGCAAGATCAGATTAGTGGTGGCCACAGTCCCAGCAATCAGCTGACTGAAGAGGCTATAGGATACTGGATACTCCATACATTGTGTAGTGGTCGTGAAAAAGAACTGGATCTCCCTTTTTATTGTGTATTAAGCCACTAGCTTATTTTTTGGTCAGGATTTCCATGTATACAGTACTGCAGTGATGGTGTGTCATTTACAACATACGACCTCTGCAGTCAAACTCTGGCCTTAGTAGTCTTTTACCATCTACCTCGGCATGACTGCTAAAGACCAGTGATTGGCTTTAGTGGTCACATGTTTTATAGATGGGAAGTCTATAATAAACATGGAGATGTGGTACATGGATGACAATGGGGAAGTACTGCTTCATTCCACTTTCAAAATTTACCTACCTATTGCCCATTTTTTGACATGCAAAACTGACAACCCCTTAAAAAAAATTATGATTTTAGTCACAGAAGTTTATAGATCTAAAATCTAAGAAATGTAAGAAAAAAAATCCATCATGTTCCTCAAAAATGGCAAAAATATAATCATCAATTTGTTCTCTATCCACGTGACCATGAGGTTGTGACTTCCAGTACTTATCCCATGCCAGTGACTCACTTGGGTGAGGTGGTACAACTCGTCTGTCCATATATCAAAGCGAGACAAAATATCCTCCAACACATCTGTAAATCTGGCAGAAAATTGCATTTGTGGAAGGCAATATTGTCATCTGTTTTGATTTCTAGTGAGTGTGTGTATTTAGCTTGTGGCACAGACACATCGTAATGATCAGTGGGCGGTAACATGGGAGAGATGCTGTGAATAGAGCACTCAAAAGAACCACAGAACCAAACTGGTAAATGGGCATATTTAAGAGAGCTAATAATATTCAGAAAGACTTAAGATTCTATTACAACTTAGGGAATGTCTTCATCATATTTTTATGAATGAATTTGGTGAAGCATAAGTCACACAAATAGTAACTGGGTATTGTTCTTGAAAACTATGTACACCTTCAAATGTAAATTCTCTACTATTCATTTGCTTCCTAAATACAAAATTAAAGAACTTTGTAAATCATCTTCATTTATACATAAAAAAAAATAAAAAAAAAAAAAGTCCTTTATTTAGCGGATTGAATAAAAATGTTACAAATCCATCAGAGCTCCTGCTCATGACTGTGCTTCACACTCCCTTCTTTTAGTGATGAGCTGGGTTCACCCTACCGTAATTTCTCCATCTGAGAAAAACGGACTGATTATGCTAATCAAACTCTGATCAGAGTTGGATCCATTTTTATCGAAGGAGAGAGAAAAAAAAAAAAGGTTTTCTACCTACACCATTCAGTCAGTCTGTGAAAATAGAAAGGCCCTTGGATGTCATCCGAGTGCGGTCTGATTTTTTTCACGAACCCATAGATTTCAATGACCAAGTGCCATCTGATTCTCCGAGGCAAATTGTGCATGCTGCGAATCCAGCACCGATGTATAAAAATTCCTATTTATTCCAACAATGAAAACATGGATACATGTGCAGTTACGCCTTACGCGTTTCGGAGAGAAATAAAAAGCTCCTTATTCATAGGCAACAGTTTGTTGCCTATAAATAAGGTGCTTTTTTCGTCTCTCCAAAACGCGTAAGGTTTAACTGCCCACGTATCCATGTTTTCATTGTTGGAATAAATAGAATTTTTTTTACTTCGGTGCTGGATTTTTTTTTTCCTCCCCTCCCCCCCTTCCTTGGATTGAATTTGCACCTGTGGATGCCAAACCATTGGATCCGAGCACTAGACTAGGAGCTGCTGAGCAACAAGAAGTGGTGAGCTGAACAATTACTTCATTCAAAAAATTTTAAGACATACTTCTGAGAAGGGGTGGTTGACACTACTTCCACTGAGAACTTTGCATGTAGTGTTACTTTTTCTGTAAATGGTATAAGAAAACCTCTTATGGGGTAAAAAATAGCTTTTGCTTACAACTAGAGAACAGTGAACACAATGTTCGGAGCGAACACAAACTTTACAAAAAAAAAAAAAACAGAGTTCGGGTGCTTTAGATATGAACACCACTTGTGCGAGCATCACTGTGGTCGGGTACACTTGGTGCTCAGCCCTGTGCGAGCCCCTTGCTGTGTTTGAATGACTCACACTGGTGGTAACAGCAGCATGGATGTAGTGTGCACCAAACAAAAAACCCGCCCACCCTGTCCTGGAAGTAGTCTGTCTCTCCGCCTACATGCAGCCAGCCAGAAACAAAGTGACTTCTATTGGGGATCAGATCAAGTTCGGGTCCCAAACCAAACTTTAAAGTTCGGCTGAACCTGCCAGACTGAACTTCCACGGGTTCCCTCATCTCTACTGAAAAACCAGTGGGCATTTCGCTCGTGACTGAAAGGGCCTTGTCTCAGAATTTGGCCTAACTAATGATCCAATAATATGACTTTGGGTCAGAAGAAAACAGCTACAACAGATATTGGAGCCCAAGGTGGGGCTGTGGTCAAATAGACTATTCAGAAGCCAGACAGATGATTCCTTACAAAGGGAAACTTCCAGCTGCAGCATGGTAAGAAGCCTTTCATTCTTAAGAGTGCTTTGCACGCTGCGACATCGCTAGCGATATATTGTTGGGGTGACGTCGTTAGTGACGCACATCCGGCACCGTTCGTGACACCGCAGCGTGTGACACCAAGGAGGTGCTCGTTAACACGTCGCTCCTTTTCCAAATATAGTTGCTGTTGCAGGTATGATGTTGTTCGTCGTTCCTGCGGCAGCACACATCGCTATGTGTGACACCGCAGGAACGACTAGCATCTCCTTACGTGCGTCCACCGGCAATGAGGAAGGAAGGAGGTGGGCGGCATGTTCCGGCCGCTCATCTCCACCCTTCCTCTGCTATTGGATGGCTGCCGTGTGACGTCGCACGAACCACCCCCTTAGAAAGGAGGCGGATCGCCGGCCAGAGCTACGTTGCAGGACGGGTAAGTCTGTGTGACGGGTGTTAGTGATGTTGTGCGCCATGGGCAGCGATTTGCCTGTGACACACAACCGACGGGGGCGGGTACGCGCGCTAGCGATATCGGTACCGATATCGCAGCGTGTAAAGTACCCTTTACACTTCAATTTCACTCTCTTTATGATTTTCCTGGATTTCTGAGTAAGGATAAATACAGTGGAAATTAAAAGTTTACATACACTATCTAAGAAGACACATGTGCAAGTTTTTCTCACTATCTGACATGAAATCAGAATAAACCTTTCCTGTTTTAGGGCAATCAGGATTACAAATATTATTTACACTGGAGATCAAAATTAGAGAACAAAATACAATTTCCTAAATGTTAAGATCATGGTGTAGTCCTAATGTGATTATATCCTAACATGAGTAAACTAGCAGTATTTTAAAGGAAACCTGTCACCACTATTTTGCCCTATAAGCTGCGGCCACCTCCAGTGGGCTCTCATATACATTTGTCCTCCTTCTGAAGCCGCGGTGCATGACACGTCTACGTTATACACACTCGCCGATCCCGCGCATGCGCACTACAATACTTTGATCTGCCCTGCTCAGGGCAGATCAAAGTGCGCCTGCTCAGGACCTGAATGTCAGTGAGTGTGTATGACGTCGGACCCGTCATGCACCGCGGCTTCAGAAGGACAACAGAGGCGGCGACAAAGATGGCCGAAGGAGGTGGCGCCGGCACCCCGGAGGAGGAAGATGCGTATCTGAGCCACATCCACTGCAGCGACCGGTTTAGGCAAGTATTATAAAGTATTTTTTATGTTGTACACAGCGGCCTGGGCTCTTATATACAGCATGTTAGAATGCTGTATATAAGAGCCCACTGGTGGTTGCCGCAGCTTATAGGGCAAAAAACTGGTGACAGGTTCCCTTTAAGCTTATATCATAAATTGAATTTATGCTTAAGCACATAATAAAAATGTAAATTAGATAAATGTAAAGGAACACTGATCAAAATTAGAGAACACTTTCAGATACCTGCATGTTATTGGTGTTAATCTGGCACCTGGTGCTAATTTCCTTATCTGACAAACCCTATGTAACTGTCAGCCTAATTTTCCAGTTTCCACTGACTTTGGAAAAATGGTGTGCCGTTCCAAAGTGGCTAAGCCCTCCGGCAACAGGTTGTCTAGATGAAGGCCAAAGTGGTGAAACTATTACCATAGCAAGAGAAGTTGGTTGTTCCAAGTCTGTGATTTCGATAATATTGCACCTTTACAACATCACAAACTCTTTCAAGTCCCCAAGAAGGCTGGTCGCCCTTGAAAGACAAACGCAAAAGAGGACAGGATAATGCAGAGAATCTCCATGGGTAAACGTTTCAACACTGCAGCTGGAATTGCCCACCAGTAGAGCACTGAACAGGGTAAGATTCTGCCTTGTCATACAGTGTCAAGACGTTTAAGAGCATTAGGACTGAAAGAACACTCTGCAGTGACCAAACCTCTCATTAGCAGAAAGAAGCAAAAGGCTAGACTCACCTTTAGTGAGGAGCATGTTCTGTGGACAGGGGAAAAGTGGTCCACCATTCATTTTAGTGATGAAAGTGATATAGAAGGGTTAAATGGTTTCTCTATTTCTTTATTAAAGATATTTTATTTCATTAGTAAGTATATCTGGTGGTAGTTCATAGTCATTATAGAGCCTTCGGAATAAGAGACAAGATCAAGGATTATTATTGTCTCTAAATGTTCTTCTTATCTTCTTCTTATCTCATATGCATGACTCTACATTTTTGTTTTGCTAAAACTTAAAGGTCATATGAGCAACTTGTAAAGTCCAGCTAGAAGCTTCATTTGCAATATCACATTGATCTGTAAATGGTATAAATAAAGTGTACTTTGGTTAAATAAACAGAAAATTGATCATGCCCACATGGATGCAGATCTTTTTCTCCGAGCGCTCGATCTTGATTAGGTCTGAAGAGGCCTAATTCAGAGGACCTCACTGGTGATCCCATAAGCTGACTTGTGACAAAACAGAACAGCTACAACAGTTTTTGGTGCCCAACGTGGAGCCGTGGCCAACCAGCCTATTCGGAAGAAGTTTTGGGGACTCTTGAGACAGTGAAATTTCAGCTGCAGCAAGGTGAGAAGCTTTATTCTTAGGGCTAAGCCACACGGCGAGAAAAACAGTGCGAGTGGAGTGCGATAAAACATCGCATTCCCCTCGGACCAATTCTAGCCTGTGTGTCAGCACACATGAGCGATTATTTTCTCAGCCCTAATCGGACTGAGAAAACAATCGCAGCATGCTGCGATTGTAAGCTGAGTCTCTTTCTCTTGCACCCATTCAAGTGAATGGGGCGAGAGAAAAATCGCACTGCACTCGCGGTACACCGGTGTACTGCTAGTGCAGTGCGAGAATGGCAATAGCCGGCTACACAGTAGAGAGGGAGAGAAATCCCTCCCTCCCCTCCTGAGTGCCGGCCCGCCCCCCGCAGCTGAGGTCTGCTCGCACGAACGGACCTCAGTTGCAAGGACACAGGCATGACACTCGGCTCTGCTGTACTGCCAGCACGAGCCGAGTCTCATGCAAGTGGATCGCAGTAGTGCCCGTGTGGCCCCAGCCTTACACTTTATTTCACTCTCTCTGATTTCCCGAATATTCTGGGTAAGGCTGTACACACGGTTCAAGAACTCTGGCATCACCAGTGAGTATTGTTTTTTCATGCATGTCTGAATGAGAGTTGAAATATAGAGTAATAAGAATCTGTTGTCCGTCTATTAACTGATTGCATAGATTGCATAGCATGGAATTTGGGACAGTCTCTGTATAATTACATTTGCTGTGTTGCTGTGTTTTGTGTTTTACTTTGGCCATCTTTGCATCTTTGATGGGCAATACACTGGTCTAGGGATTTGTGTTCATAAGTGGTTTCATATTAATGCCTAGATAAAGTAGGCAGGCAATAGGTTGTTGTATATTGATGAGAAGCCTCTGAATAACAAAGTGATGAGAAATTGAGATAAGAGACTTGGTGAAATAATATGTATGTATAAGTCTAATGGTTATAGGTCATACTGTGGACTGTGAAAAGATGTTCCAGTTGTGAAATGTCACAGGGCATAGCCATATAGAGTATTTGAGTGGATACCTGACATATGTATTTTTTTTTTCCCATCAGTATCAAGAGCGGTTTAGATAATTTTATTTGCATGTGAGGTTAACCCTTGGAAGGTGTATTGTTACATATGTTTCTGGAATCAATGAATGAGTAAGACAAGTGGTCCTGGGATCTGTCCTTATAGTGAGATATTGTGTGTTTCTTCCCCTCAAAATGGGGATGAAGGTTTTATAGCAAAGTAGAATATTAGTGCTGTGAAGGTATATAAGTAGTCTCAATTTTCTGCTAGGATTGTGTATTATACCAGTGGGTATTAGGATTGTGTTTTGGAAAGCTGAATCTGGACGAGATAAGACTCTTGCTAAACAAACTGTGCGCTGACATTCTGTTGGGAGGGGTCAAGTGAACAGCTGCGCGATTTTCTGCCCTCTGTGAGAAAGTCAGCTCTGAGGATTGTATTGGTGTATTGGTTTAACTCTAGTTTACATTCGTTGCTGGAATACTTTGTAAAGGACCAGCATGAAGTACCCAACTGCACATCAGGTCTAAGTGGGTTAGAGAGCATGGTGGCCTTCCCACTTACATGGAGGTGGTCTAGCAGGTGAGAGGACTATCACACCTGGTCCTTCCTGCTTTAGTCATCTGGTCTATTGGGTGAGAGGTGTTTTTTAACCCTTCCCAATACGCCCTACAAGTGTAGCAGGTGAGAGTGAATGCTGATTGAGCCTTCCTGCTACCACTTGAGAGCCCATTCTGACTTGCCAGGAGACGTGTGGCCTGTTAACAAGGTTCAGGGACACTGAGAGGGCATTTGCAGAAAGGTGGGCTGTGTGGGAATAAGTTGAAGCCATGGGCAACTTGTTCAGTGTGCAGCGTGGGGCTCCAGCCGGATCCAAAACAGCCAAACAGATAGTGCAAGAAAGAGAAGGCAAAGAAGCAGTGAAAAATGTCAGACCGATACTCAGAAAGGCAGACATGCCAGAGTGTGGGTGTTTGGATGTTGAGAAATGGCACAGATTCAAGGAAGAGGTGCAGCATTGTGGATGTAAAGAAATAACAGTGGGATGTATTATTATATTATTGTTATGTAAAGTGTATTATAAATGTTTTAATGCACCAAGAGCAAAAACTGTGACTGCTACCGCCCCCCTTCACATGATCAGAAACCCAGACCAGATGAATGGACTTGTAAACATTGTAGTCAGAAAAACCCAGACTGGAGAAGTACTTGTGCTACGTGTAATGTTACTCGCCCTAAGCAGATTGCACTAAATCCTGTTCGAACCAGATCACATGTGATGACAGAGGACGCTGACACTGAGACAGAGGTAGTGAAGGAATTGAGTTTTGGGGAGGAAGCTGGACATTACTCTGATGGTGAGGAAAGAAAACAGTTATCTGACCCTGAAGACCAACCTTTCCCTCTTTCCCTGACTGACGTAATACAGCAGGAAGGGGAGAGTATAGAGACGTACTTTTGGAGGTTACAGCTGAAGTGGGCAGACGTGGGGTACAAAGTCAGAACCTCCCTTAATGACAAAATACTGATGAGTATATTCGTTAACGGTATGAATAAGGTTTTACGAGAAGCAGTACAGACAGCCAGACCTGAGTGGAGAAACATGGACCCAACAGACCTTCTGCAAGTAGCTAAGGGGGTTGAACTGACAAAATGCAAGCGACCAGTTATGTATGCTAGAGCACAAGGAAGACAGTGGAAGCAGAAAGGGAGGGCACCAGGTGACCGAGCGACCGTACAGTGCTGGAATTGTGGACAGAATGGACATTACGCCAGACAGTGCAAAAACCCCAATTAGGAGAGGGAGCAGACTGACTCTCCTCCTTCCTTCCCTCCTCCTTTGCCTCTGGCCTAGGAAACTGGTGACCATGAAGGGACTGGAGGGATTGGTGTTTGAAATTCCCTTGATAAAACAGTATCCCTTAAGCCCAGCCAAATCAATGGCCCTGACCAGAGAATATGTGCAAGCAGGGGCTCTAGTACAAAGGTCCTCCCCCTGTAACACTCCCTTGTATCCAATCAAGAAAAAAAGGGCCCAAAGGTTCCCCTGACACGTACAGAATGGTGTATGATGTGAGAGCTGTCAATGCTGTCACTGAGAGTGGAACATCTATTGTTCCAAACTCACATACCTTACTGTCACAAATCCCAGGGACCTCCAAATGTTTTACAGTAATTGACTGGGCAAATGCATTTTTCTCTGTGCCTCTACACCCTGACTGTCAGTATCTTTTTGCCTTCACACATGAGGAGAAACAGTACATGTGGACAGTCCTCCCGCAAGGAGGAATGAATTCACCTACCATTTATTCTACAGCGATGGCAGGAATTCTGGAGCAGTGGCAACCGCCTCATCCACAGGTTACGCTATTGCAGTACGTGGATGACCTTTTGCTCTGCTGTTCAGACCAGACGTCCTGCAAGGAAGCCACAATTTCTTTGCTGTGTTTTCTGGCAGAGAATGGTTGCAAAGTTTCACGTGAAAAATTACAGTACTGTAAGCAAAAGGTAACCTTTTTGGGTCACTGTATCTCTGAAGGTACGAGACACCTGACTGAGGAGAGAAAACAAGCAGTCCAAAATCTCTCCCTACCCAGGTCCCACCGGCAACTGCGCACCTTTTTGGGCTTAGTGTCATACTGCAGGCCTTAGATAAGGTCTGCCTCGCAAATGATGCAACCCCTCTATGATTGTCTGTCATCTGACCCCTTTGACCTCACTCAGGAAGCTATTGATTCCTTTCATTCCCTTAAACTACTCATTGTATCTGCCCCGGCCCTGGGTATTCCAAATTACGATCAACCATTTTCCTTGTTTTGCACAGAACAGGGAGGGCATGCGACAGCCGTCCTCACACAGCAACATGGTGACAACAGAGACCAATAGCTTACTACTCAGCGCGATTGGACCCAGTTGTCAGAGGGTCACCCACGTGTGTCCGTGCTGTAGCGGCTGCTGCAGTACTGCTAGGGAAAGCTTGCGAGATCACATTGACATTTCCCTTAACAATTTACTCCCCGCATGACATCCATGCTATACTTGTGCAAGTCCAACCGAAACACCTGTCTATGGCCAGACAGCTCAGACTTGAATGTGCCCTTCTGATTCCTGAGTGCAATGTTCTGAATCCAGCCACCCTTTTGCCAGTAGATTCAGAAAAGGGGGAATTGGTGACAATGGTAGCAAGTAAGGATGAATACTTTGACATGACACACGAGCATGGCTGCATAGAGCTGATGAGTCAGGAGACAGCAGGTTTTCCACATGTCTATGATACACCTATTACTTATGCAGATTTTGAGTTTTTTTGTAGATGGCTCCAGATACCACCTGGATGGGAGATTCTACACTGGATATGCAGTAGTATCCTCACATGAGGTAATCCGAGCTGAACCACTCCCGCCGCACATGTCCGCGCAGGAGGCGGAGCTAACAGCGCTCATTGAGACGTGTAGAGCGGGATCAGGTAGGAAAATTAATGTTTATTCAGACTCAAATTATGGATTTGGGATCTGTCATGATTTTGGCCCTATCTGGAGAAATAGAGCTTTTCTTACGTCAGCTGGTAAGCCTATTAAAAATGCAGAATTGGTAAAACGGTTAATGGAGGCACTAATGTTACCAGTCCAGGTTGGCATCATTAAGGTGAAAGCACACACAAAAGGTGACTCACTGGAGGTAGCGGGCAATAGAAGGGCGGATGCAGCTGCGAAAGCAGCGGCAAAGAGGCCTAGGGATCAGAGGATAGTGGCAGGGAGCCAGCAAGTCCCAGCCACAGTGAGTCTGGATGTCCTGAAATCCCTCCAGCATCAGGCTGCCCAAACAGAGAAGGAACACTGAGGAAAATGGGAGCTGGGCTGAACTTGAATGGAGTATGGGAAAGTAAGGATAGGTTGTGTTTACCAATGTCCCTGTTCCCTATGATGGCACAAGCAACACATGGCCCCACTCACGCCTCAAAAAGTCACATGTGTAACCAGGTGAATGCCTTCTGGATCGCTCCTGGCTTCAGTTACGTAGCCTCCAAATACGTACAATCCTGCATTATCTGCGCACAACACAACCCAGGTAAAACAGTAAAAGTCCCTAAGAAAGCAACACCCAGACCGCTCTACCGTGTCAACGACTGCAAATAGACTACATACAACTACCCAAGGTAGGAGTGTATGAATACGTCCTGGTATGTGTAGATCTCTTCTCAGGATGGGTTGAGGCCTATCCAGTAAAATGTGCAAATGCTAAACAACTGCAGAAAAACTGATGAAGGAACTAGTCTGTCGGTAAGGCATCCCAGAAGCCATAGAAAGTGACAGGGGTACACACTTCACTGGAGAAATAATGAGGGACATTATGCAGGCCCTGGGAATAGAGCAGGCATTCCATACCTCTTATCATCCACAGAGCAGTGGAAAAGTAGAGAGATTAAACGGGACACTTAAACTAAAAATTCAAAAGGCTATGGCAGAGACAGGAAAGAATTGGGTAGAGTGCATATCCCTGGCACTCTTTTCAGTCAGACACACTCCAAATAGAAAGACAGGCTTGTCTCCTTTTGAAGTCCTTTTTGGTAGTGCCCCAAAAACAGGTCTCTACTTTCCACAAGTGTTACAGATGCAACACGGCACTATGACAGCCTACGTCCAGGCCTTACAGGAAAGACTTAATGTGGTGCATAAACATGTCTTTTCATCCATTCCAGATCCCAATGCAAGTGCAGATGTGCATCAACTGAATCCAGGTGATTGGGTGGTCGTGCGCAGACACGTGAGAAGGAGCCTAGATCCACGCTTTGATGGCCCATTCCAAGTCCAGCTGACCACATCCACCTCAGTGAAACTTGAGGGAAAGCCCACCTGGATCCACGCCAGTCACTGTAAAAAGGTCACTCCACCGGCAGAATGACAGTTTTGCTAATTATCCTGCTAGGTGTAGCAGGGTTGCTGCGCCAAACAAAGACACTGAGCGAACTTTTAAATACGGACTGGGATAATAAACTCATTCGCCACCATATTTCTCTTACTGAGGACATGGAAGGAGAAAAGCCAAAAGACTGTTGGATCTGCACACACAGTTTTATTTTCTTCAAAGACTATGCCTTATTTAGCCTTACCTCTGGAACCACAGGAGGTGTTGATATCAGACTGTATGTACAATGAAACCTGGACTCTATCGATATTCTGGTGAAAAGATGTATTTGCCACCTTGACTATAGCTGGAAAGGTCACTAATCCCTGGTTCCAGCTAAATATCACACAGCCTAGGGGACAGTCGTGGTGGATGGAATACAATCCGGACATTGAGGGTGTAGTTACCAAACTAAAGACTAAGATCCCTCATTCAGGCCCCATTACCTACGATGGATTATGGTTCAGTCTTCAATATAATGATGTTGCTATCTGTGGAAAGGACAATGATTTTTTTTCCGTGTGTTTGTGTCTATGTGTGTATCTACATACATAGTCACCAGTTTTTGTCTGTTCTCGTATTATATGTATATACATGTGTATGTATATATGTATATATATGGATGACTCCAGCGAAGACTCCTGGTGAGGAAATACATTTTCTTTTATGAATCCAGCTAATTGGTTTAAGGGCCTGGCAGGTTGGGTTTCTGGCATTATACAATCCTGTATGCAAATATTGTTATTCTGTCTATTGCTTTATATAGCTGTAAAAGCATTGATATATGCGTTAGCTAAACTTTTGAATAATGTATGTTCTAAGAGTTTCAGTATTGAACCCTCTGTAGTTTACTACGGACCCCAAATGGCCTCTACTGACGGGGAGTAGGTGTCCACACTGAGGGTGGATGGGTGAAGTGGTAGGAAGACCCCTCATGGGTACTAGGCCCATGAGCCAGCAGCTCCTGTTTGGACACCTACTGACCCTGTAGTGAAGGTTATACCATTTACAAAAGGGGGAAATTGATATAGAAGGGTTAAATGGTTTCTCTATTTCTTTATTAAAGATATTTTATTTCATTAGTAAGTTTATCTGGTGGTAGTTCATAGTCATTATAGAGCCTTCGGAATAAGAGACAAGATCAAGGATTATTATTGTCTCTAAATGTTCTTCTTATCTTCTTCTTATCTCATATGCATGACTCTACATTTTTGTTTTGCTAAAACGTAAAGGTCATATGAGCAACTTGTAAAGTCCAGCTAGAAGCTTCATTTGCAATATCACATTGATCTGTAAATGGTATAAATAAAGTGTACTTTGGTTAAATAAACAGAAAATTGATCATGCCCACATGGATGCAGATCTTTTTCTCCGAGCGCTCGATCTTGATTAGGTCTGAAGAGGCCTAATTCAGAGGACCTCACTGGTGATCCCATAAGCTGACTTGTGACAAAACAGAACAGCTACAACAAAAGCAAGTTTAATTTACTTGGGTTTGATGGAAAACATTATGTTTGTCGACAAACTGCAGAATTGTGGACTTGTGCAAGTCTGTTTCATCTTTGGGTGCAATTTCCAGATACCTGAAGGTGCCTCGTTGATCTGTACAACCAAATATATGCACGTACAAACAAGATGGGAATGTCCAGCCATCATACCGCTCACGAAGGAGACTGGTTCTGTGTACCAGAGATGAACATGCTTTGGTCAGACATGTGCATAACAACCCAAGAACAAAAGCAAAAGATCATGTGAAGATGCTGGTGGAAGCTGGTAAGATTGTGTCATTATCCACAGTGAAACGAGTACTGCATCAATATGGGCTGAAAGGCTACTCTGCCAAAAAGAAGCCATTACTCCAAAAGAAACCTAAAAAAGCCAGATTAATGTTTGCAAATGCACACAGGAACACAGACCTTAATTTTTGGAGACATGTCCTGTGGTCTGACGAAAATAAAATTAAACATAATGACAATCGTTACGTTTGGAGGAGAAAGAGAGAAGCTTTAAAGCCTAAGAACACCATCCAACTGTGAAACATGGGGGTGGCAGCATGATGTGGGGTTGTTTTGCTGCAGGAGGAACTGGTACTCTTAACAAAATAGATGGCATCATGAGGAAAGAAGATTATGTGGCAATACTGAAGCAACGTATCAAGACGACAAAAACGCTTAAGGAATCGACGTGCCGCAGATTATGTTCTGCACCAATCTTCAAGGCACAAATAAGCAATGGGTTGGACTCTTTAGACCTTTACCTTTTCACACTGGATTAAATGGGGTTTCTCCAGAGTATTTAAGGTCACGGAACTGGTATGGTATCAACTACTGATACTACTGACAGCTACATTTCATGGTACATGGTACTAGGAGCTACTAGTTCAAGGCTGTAGAGGTAGAAGGTTTAGCTGATGGGATGTCACTTACATTTCTGGTTTTAAAATAACATTTAAATAGGTTTGAACATGCTGAATAAACAGTCTAACTAAGATTTAGTGTTTTACTCATGTAAATGCCTGCTCCCTGTGGGCTAATTGCTCAGGTGGGTGGTCTGCATAAAGAAATAACTTCCCCGGACCATCTATTTTCAATGCAGTCAGTTGTAGATTTGCATTGGCCGAGTTTGCTCTTGCTTGGCTCTTTGTTTAACTTCTTTGTACAGACTTCCGCAGAAAAAGCTGCACCATATAATCTGATGTAACAAGCAGCTGGTGGTTGTGTCCAATCAGAATTATTGTTTGACTTTGAAAATACACCAAATTACTAACTGACATACAGTCATGACAGTCGAGAATTGCTTTCGGTGATGGATACATGCATAAGCTTACCATGTTAGTGTCATCTGAACTTGATGGTTGACTTACATACATAGTGGTACTTCTGATTCCAGCTTCTACTTGACCTTCTCGCTGTATGTAAAAGAGAAATCATAATATAATTACTTTCAAATCTATTAAATATTTACTGAGACATCACCCTTAACCCCTACCCGAACCGGCGATTTTTCGGTTTTGAGCTTTAGCAATTTTTTCCTCTTATTCCAATTTTTCAGCCGATTAAGATATGTGAGGGCTTATTTTTGGCGGGATAAGTTGTGCTTTTGAAATACATTATTCATCTAATCATGTGATGTTCTAAAAAGCAGGGAAAAAACTCCAAGTGTGGGGAAATAGCAAAAACAAAAAAAAGTGCAATTTAGCAATTGCTTTTTTATTTATTTAATTTTTTATCAGTACTCATTATATGGTAAAGATGACATGATATTCTGGTTGTCCAGGTCAATACAATTACAGCGATACCAAACAAGCATACGGTTTTTTGTTGTTTTTTTTTTTTTAAGTGGTGAAAACTTGGGGGGAAATTTGAAAATAAAATAAAAAGAAGTTGCTTGTGCAGTCATTTTTTGGGAGCCGTAACATTTAAAATGTTCGATTGGTGGAACTTGTTTTATGCACCCTGAACCAGTGTTTTTATTGATAGCATTCTGGGGTAGATACAGCATTTGTCTGTGTTGTTGAGGGAGCTGAAAAAACACAATTCTGGAGTTTTGACCCATGTTTCTCGTTACTAGTTTACTGATTGGGTTAAGGAATTTTATATTTTAATAGCTCTGAACTCCGTATGGTGGTGTAAGGGTTAATGCCGAGCTGCTGTGAATGAGAGAAAACTCCAAGAAGAATTGATGGTGATTTTTATTAACAACGCGTTTCGTGATATTATTTCCTTCATCAGGTCAAAAACACATTCGAGTTTAGTTCCACATGGGGCTGCAGCAGCTGTGTTACACACCAGTATAGTTGTTTTGACTGTCACAACACATCAAAGGTGAGCCCCTCTCAGCGCTTTAACCTCTCTCACTCGGATAAGTCCATATCTGTGCTCCATTGTCTTCCAGTCTTTCATACATATTTTAATAGATCAGACTTTTATAAATGTGGAGATATCATGCATTTTTTAATTTTAATTTCTTAAATTTTAGTAGGAAAAAAGAGGGTGATGCAAACTTTATATATACATTGTTTCATATTATTTAAATATATATATATTTTTTTAGCTTTTTATTGTATTTGTTAGTACCTTTAGGGGACGTGAACCTGAGATTGTGTGATTGCTTGTGCTGTATACCGCAATATCACAGTACTGCTATATATAGCAAAAATGCAGCGGACTTACTGTCACGGGTGATGGACAGTCCTGCAGTGTCGGCTATAGAAGGTCACATTGTTTGGCTGCACAAACTTCTCCCTAACCTTCTATTCCTGCTTGGGTTTTCACACTTTTCTCTTTAGGACCCAGTGGCATGGTTCAAGCCTGTCAGCTGCTGTTCAACATGAGTACTTCTCTTGTCTCTATATACCTTCACTTCCTATTACTGGGTGCTGGTGATATTTGATACATCTTTATCAACTCTTCAGCACAAGAAGGAGGCTGACATATATTTGGGGAATCTTGATGATTGCTGCAGCTTCTTTACCTGAGTCATCTAAATGATAAGTTGATTTCTCTTGTTTTTTTATCCCTGCGTCCTTTAGCGTCTAGTGGGTCTGACGAAGAGCTCGTCCGACCTACTCCCAACCTAGGGCCCAGATCAGGGTTAGCCTAGAATCAGGTATCTGGCTCGGTGCATAGGTTCAGAAACTATCTAAGGCGGAGAGAGAACCCAGGGCCCAGCAGTAGGCTTAGTCAGGGGTCACCATCTCCCCCTTCTCAAGACACAGGGTTTCCCTTCCCTTTCGCTTGGTACTTCCCTGTACCTAGCGTGACACTTAGGCGGGCTTTACACGTTGCGACATCGGTAACTATATATTGTCGGGGTCACGTCGTTAGTGACACACATCCAGCGTCGTTACCGACATCGCAGCGTGTAAACCCTAGGAGCGACGATCACCGATCGCAAAAACGTCAAAAATAGTTGATCGGTGACACGTCGCTCCTTTTCATAATATCGTTACTGCTGCCGGTACAATGTTGTTTGTCGTTCCTGCAGCACCACACATCGCTGTGTATGACACCGCAGGAACGACAAACATCTCCTTACCTGCCTCCACAGACAATGCGTGCGGAAGGAGGTAGGCGGGATGTTATGTCCTGCTCATCTCTGCCCCTTTGCTTCTATTGGCCGGCCGCTTAGTGACGTCGCGGTGACGTTGCTGTGACGCCGAACGCACCTCCCCCTTGAAGGAGATATTGTTCGGTGGTCATAGCGACGTCGCCGACCAGGTATGTGCGTGTGAAGCTGCGTAGCGATAATGTTCCCTACGACAGCAATCACCACATATCGCATGTGCGACGGGGGCGGGTGCTATCGCGCTCGACATCGCTAGCAATTGCTAGCGATGTCGCAGCGTGTAAAGCCCGTCTTACACTCACAATATTTTCACATAATAGGCAAGGGGGTCTTCAGCATACCGCCAGATGTCATGGCAACCCCTCGTCGTCCCTAGTTAGCGTCGCGGGCATGCTAAAGAGTGGTTAGAACAAAGCGCCCTGAGAGGCGTGCGCTGTAAATGGCGCTCTCACAGCTTGTTAGTGGCATTTAAAAGGTTAACAGCCCCAGGTGTAGTTCAGCTTTATATGTATGGATATTATAGGCAGATGATGGCTGAATAATACAGCCATCATCTGCCGGCAGACATGCAGGCTAAGTTCCTGGTCCTGCATCAAAGTTGAGGAGCAGTCATTTGTTGCTAAAGAGTTAAAGTGTATCCCTGTGAATATATGCAATACTCAAAAGTGGTTGGGATTACAGAAACAGGAGTAGGCTGTGCTATGCTGTCTCTCATAGAAGTGAAAAGTTGTTAAGGAAACAGGAAAGTCTTATACGAGGGGCTGCTGATAAGTCTTTGGCTTTGAAATTCTTTTTTGTTTCTATGGTAACAAATGTTACATCACATGAAAGCCTTATGTGTCTAATATATATTTTCAAAATTGTGTTTGTTGCTTATAGCAACAGTGTTCTACACATGCAGGAAAACAAAATGGCGGAGTCTAGTGCAATATTCACAGCAACTGAGAGCAGAGGAGTGATAAAATTCTTGTTTCTGCAAGGAAAGTCAGCGAAAGATATTCACGGTGATATGTCGCAGACATTGGGGCATCAAAGCCCTACATATTGCACAGTTAAGAACTGGGTTGCCAAATTTACAACGGGCCACTTCAGCAGCAATGATGAGGAACGTCCTGGACAACCGAGACTGGTTGTTGTTCTGGACATCATCGATGATGTGCACAACCTCATACTGGAGAATCGACGAATTTCAGCTAAAGCAATAGCAGACATCATGGGGATTTCCCGTGAACGTGTCTGTGTCATTATCCGTGAACATTTGGACATGAGGAAGCTATCTGTAAAGTAGGTCCTTAAATGTTTGACAACAGATCAGAGAAGCATTCGAATGAAAACTTCCCGGTCCATTTGTCAGTGTTTTCGGACGGATAAGAACTTCCTGGATTGATTGGTCACTATGGATGAGACCTGAATTTATTTGTATGACCCTGAAAACAAGGATCAGTCAAAAGAGTGGAGGTACAGTGGTTCTCCTCGTCCAAAGAAGTTCAGGGTGCACAAATCAGCCAGTAAGGTGATGGCGTCTGTGTTCTAGGATAAGGTGGGCGTGCTGCTAGTGGACTACCTTCAAAAGGGTTCCACCATTAATGCAAGGTATTACATAAAAGTTTTGGACCATTTGAAGGCAGCTCTGAAGGCCACAAAGAACGGCAAGCTGTCCAAAGGAATCGTGTTCCTGCAAGACAACGCCTCCGCTCACACTGTACAACTGACCACGGCAAAACTGGCAGAGCTGGGTTTCCAGCTGGTTGACCACCCACCTTATTCACCAGTTCTAGCTCCAAACTAAAAGTTTGGACACACGTTCTCATTCAAAGAGTTTTCTTTATTTTCATTACTCTAAAAATTGTAGATTCACATTGAAGGCATCAAAACTATGAATTAAAACATGTGGAATGAAATACTTAAAGTGTGAAACAACTGAAAATATGTCTTATATTCTAGGTTCTTCAAAGTAGCCACCTTTTGCTTTGATTACTACTTTGCACACTCTCGGAATTCTCTTGACGAGCTTCAAGAGGTAGTCACCGGAAATGGTTTTCCAACAGTCTTGAAGGAGTTCCCAGAGATGCTTAGCATTTGTTGGCCCTTTTGCCTTCACTCTGCGGTCCAGCTCACCCCAAACCATCTCGATTGGGTTCGGGTCTGGTGACTGTGGAGGCCAGGTCATTTGGCGTAGCACCCCATTACTCTCCTTCTTAGTCAAATAGCCCTCACACAGCCTGGAGGTGTGTTTGGGGTCATTGTCCTGTTGAAAAATAAATGATGGTCCAACTAAACGCAAACCGGATGGAATAGCATGCCGATGCAAGATGCTTCTGTATGCCTTCAATTTTGAATAAATCCCCAATAGTGTCACCAGCAAAGCACCCTCACACCTCCTCCTCTATGCTTCATGGTGGGAACCAAGCATGTAGAGTCCATCCGTTCACCTTTTCTACAAAGACATGGTGGTTGGATCCAAAGATCTCAAATTTGGACTCATCAGACCAAAGCACAGATTTCCAAATGTCCATTCTTTGTGTTCTTTAGCCCAAACAAGTCTCTTCTGTTTGTTGCCAAACCTTAGCAGTGGTTTCCTAGCAGCTATTTTACCATGAAGGCCTGCTGCACAGTCTCCTCTTAATAGTTGTTCTAGAGATGGGAAGGTGTGTCCAAACTTTTGGTCTGTACTGTATGTATATATATATATATATATATATATATATATATATTACAGATATACATACATACATACAGCTTCCAGTGTCAGTTGAATTCCAACCAGAGAACACCTCGTTATACTTAATGTGCTCCTGATGAGGTGATCGCCTGAAACAAATCTTATTTAACGAGGGAAAGTATAAAAAACACTGCTGTGCTCTTCACAATCCTCTTGCAATAGGACAAGCTGGATAGCAAAACAAGTGCTAGTAATATGCGAAAAGTAATAGGAATGAAAAAATAACTTTTAACCATGCCAAGAGAGTTGAAAAGAAAAAAGTCTAGAGTGAGGAAAAGAAGGGCTCAATTCTGGCTTTACTAGCAGGGCTCAAGTCATGTAAAGCTAGAAAAAAGGCTGAAGTTTGCCAAAGACCATAAGGATTGGACCATAGAGGACTAGAGTAAGGTAATCTTCTCTGATGAGTCTAATTTTCAGGTTTGCCCAATATCTGGTGGTCTAATGGTTAGATGGAGACCTGGAGAGGTATACAAGCCACAGTATCTTTCAGCAACTGTGAAATGATGATCTGGGGATGCTTCAGCTTGGCTGGAATTGGGCAGATTAAACTTTGCAAAGGACATATGAATCAAGCCGCATACAAGGTTATCCTGGAAAAACAGTTGCTTCCTTCTGCCCAGGCAATGTTCCCCAACTCTGAAGACCGTTTTTTCCAGCAGGACAATGCACCATGCCACAGAACTAGGTCAATCAATGTGTGGATGAAGGACCACCACATCAAAACTCTGTCATGGCCAGCCCAATCTCCAGGCCTGAACCCCATTGAAAACCTCTGGAATGTAATCAAGAGGAAGATGGATAGTCACAAGCCATCAAACAAAGAAGAACTGCTTAAATTTTTGCACCAGGAGTGGCATAAGGTCACCCAAAAGAAGTGTGAAAGACTGGTGGAAAGCATGCCAAGACTCTTCCTGAATTAAAACATTAGTATTTTTGTTTCAAAAGGAGTATGAACTTGTTTTCTTTGCATTATTTGAGGTCTGAAAGCAATGCTTTGTTATGTTATTTTGACCATTTCTCATTTTCAGAAAAAAAATATAAAATTTATTGCATGGAAATTCGGAGACATGTTGTCATGTTGCAAATGACAGTGTCATTGCAATACATTATAACCATCAATGTTACACTGACAGAACATATTTTAGACCGTTTTCCTGATATGGTCTAACTGAATACCGTACCTAGCATACCAGAAAGTCATTACTTGACCTTGGATTGCCAAGATGACGATTAGCAGCCCGTGATTATATAGCAAGGGTGCTGATCGGGTGGAAGATAGCCCCCTCCCTCTCCCAGCCGCCTAAATGCTGTGATTGATATTGGGGGTTAAATAGACAGGTCATAAACCGATTACAATATCAAGGTAAAGGATATTAAATTCATTAACTGAGAGAAGCTATTTTACCTAAAAAATTCTTTTTATTTACATATATGCCACAAACAAGGTACACAAATAAAATTATTAAAAATTACTGAGAAGGAAAGGCGGGAAACAGTACACCCTACTCCTCACCCTTCCTGTCATATAGGGGTCGACGTCCTAAGGTTTATTGACGCCCCTATTCCTCGTCGACTGAGGCCCTATAACAGCCCTCCACTCACACTAGTAAAGTACCGTGTGCCCTAGTTTAAAGTGGGTAAGGTGAAACACCCAAGGTCAGGCCCATATAGATAGTAAGTGACATCAATTTTGTCCAGATAATAATTCACTGTCAGTAAATGTCATAAATCATCTATAGGGGGATTATTTACTCAGTCGACTATCAGTCAAGAGTGTCAGATCACAAGAACTGCTGTTGTTGGGTTAAATAGACAGGCCCTAGCCGTGACAGCCAGAGCTTGAATACGACTTAAACAAAACTGCCAGCGGCAAATGTGCGGGTACAGCTACTGTGCCCCGGACAATCGTCAGGATATACTGGTACGCCGATTTGCGATAAGCATCAGCAATATATAACAAACCAGTATGTCATATGTCAGGAAGGGGTTAAGACTCTGTGCCAGATGACATAAGTCTGACTATACACATTAGTTAGCTGTTGGTTGAATGATCGTTTGACTGGCCTCTCAATCCCCCTAATTACTCCTTACACAGGAATTCTGGGTTCAGACAAGTGCTCCTGTGCGCTCCATGAGTGAGCCACTGTCAGAATCATCTGTTAGTGGCTTATCTCCTGTAAATCAAAAGGATCAGCAATTGAAATAGGCTGTATCCTTATGTACCTACAAAATAATCAGGGGAGAGTAAAGACTTCCCTATTAACATCAGACAGTGGACCTATCCCACCAAAATGAGCGTGTTTGGATGACTCTCTAATGTGTACGGTGATTGAGAGCACTGGCTTGCCTGGAACAAGCATAGTTTACAGAGAAATTTTAGGTAATCCAGTGCTGTCAACGGTCAGTGACAGAGCCAGGAGCTTGCAAAACCAGTGGGTGAAATGGAGCACTAAGCCCCTTGGCCACACCAATGCTGCACCTAGCAACATGATTAGCATATCGGATTAAACTTCATTTTCCAGAGAATGGAAACAATGACTAGAACACTAAAGGTACGTGCCTACGATCAGGACACACAGCGTTTTGGACGTGGCGGGTCCTGACATGCGGCGCTGTGAATCTCTTCCGTGGAAGACTGCAGCTGCCCATGCCCACGATCCGGACTCTGGCAGTTGCAGTTTCTCTCTTCTGTTCTCCCTGCAGAGAATGCTTGTGTCTCTGCAGCCAGAAATCGACATGCTTGCGGCTTGGAAAGCCACAGTGCAGGTCAATTTACGCTGCGGGCTATACATGCACAGTGGGCATGGGATTTCTAAAAATCCAATCTACTGTGCTTGCATTTTGGATGCAGCTGAAGCATGTTAAGTCGAAAACACTGAACACTGATCATGGGCACGTACCCTAAAAGTGCAATTTTTATATTAGCTAAATCCCCTACAGGTCCCCTTTAAGAAATGGCAAATAGATGACAAACTGGACACTACATCTGTGTTCTGAACACTATTATTTTTACAATATTTGTGGTTTCCTCTATGTGTGCAGCATATACTTGACTCTGCTACATCTTACAATATGATCTATTTTTATATAGAGCGGAGTTTGTGCTTTAGTCTTATGTAAAGAATTCAGAGTGCACAGAAGTAGTAGAACTGAATGTGTGTTAGCCTTAGGTGAAACCAGATATATTGTAAAATCATAGTGGGCTAAGATGTAGTAGAACTGAAACACAAACTCCACTCTGCTACATCTGTATCACTATGGCTTTATATTATATGTGGTATCACATAGATAGATAGTCTGCTTATCTCACAGTGTAGAAGAGCTCAGTTTAAAAAGTTTATAAAAACAGTAGGTTTACCTGCAGTCCTCCGCAAAGCCACAGATGATAATCTTCTATGATGTCATGAAGGGTTCAGCTCTGTGGCTTTACATAGGACTGCAGGAAAACCTACTCTATTCCAGTCCACAGGCTAAACAGATGAACGTCTCTCTCCCTTTCTGTTCTGCACATATTTGATTTTTCATTACATGTCATGCCATCTTCCGTGCCCATCACAGAGGCACAGAGTGGAGAAGAGGACGGGGTTAGTAGTGCTGTGTTGCCCAACCAAGGAAAATCTTTCCTCATATGAAGAGCGTGTTTACGGTGCAGCGACCGCCTGACTTACCGTATATACTCGAGTATAAGCCGACCGAAGTATAAGCTGAGACCGCTAATTTTACCACAAAAAAACTAGGAAAACTTATTGACTTGAGTATAAGCCTAGGGTGGGAAATGCAGTAGCTACTGGTAAATTTAAAAAATAAAAATAGATACCAATAAAATATAATGTGCCCATCCTTGTCCCCCCCTTGTAGTAATGTGCCCCATTCTTGTCCCCCTTGCAGTAATGTGTCCCATCCTTGTCTCCTGTGGGTAATGTGCCCATCTTTGTGCCCCATCTTGTAGTAATGTGCCCATCCTGTAGTAATGTGCCCCATTCTTGTGCCTCATCCTGTAGTAATGTGCCCCATTCTTGTGCCTCATCCTGTAGTAATGTGCCTAATCCTTGTGCCCCATCCTGAAGTAATGTGCCCCATCCTGTAGTAATATGCCCCATCCTTTAGTAAGGTCCATTCCGGTCCCCTTCTTGTCCCCTATTATGCCATTGTTCACATACACAGAAAAAAAAATATTCTCACCTGTCCTCCGTTTCTGCGGTATCCTATGTTACGGCGGTGTCTGTGACGACATGGACTCTCATGGGTTAAAGTTTCTTAAAATTCAGCCAGACAGGATGATAGATTGTTTATAGATGGGGGATAAGTCCCTCATTGTTTTTACAAGACTCTTGTTGACTCAATGTAATTGTGTTGGCCACTGAAAGCCAGACGTATTGTTCTCCAGACCTTTCCAGTTATTATTGTATTGTAGTTGTGTATTGCTAATGTGATTACCTTAGTAGCCATTGTTGAGTCTGTGACTTGCAGACTCCATGTAGATATCTTCAGTCTTTCTATGCACATCATTTGGATGAACATTGTCCATGCAGCTTGAGATTCATCCAATGGGAGAGGCACTCTTGTCCAACCAATCGATGAGGACGCAGTGTATCCAAGTGGAAGGCTGTGGCTATAAAAGGGATTTCTTTAAGCCACCAGGTTGTTGTTGGATGCTGATGGATCCAGTCTAAGCTCTAAGGAGCTGACTAGAGGATCAGGATATCTTATGGCTTCAATCTAGGGACTCCGGTTCTGGTTGGAGACCATATCCACAGCCTAGGGATTTCGACTCCGGCTGCCAGGATTGTAACATCATACCAGGACTACCTAAGGAGGACACTCAGGTTGGGACAGTTCAGTCACCTGTTACAGACTTTGCAGACCTCACACAGCTTCCTAAATCTGGCATTATTCCTTTCTCGGTGGTTGCCCGCCAAAAGCGGGGTGCTGCTGGATTGGAGTAAATAGCCCTGGAACCTCTGAGGCATGGACATTCTAAATCCCTGGTGAGCCAGTGGAAGGGTGAGGCAACAGCCTGCTACATTTGTGTGTTTTGCTGATTATGTGTTATGTGCCGTTAATTGTTTGGGGATCCAATAAAGTCTAATTATTGTGGTTCCCTCACCCTGTGTTGTCTGAGTAGTGTTAGGCTATGTGCGCACTAGAAATGTGAAGTTTCTCAAGAAATTTTCTTGAGAAACTTCTGCCAGTGAAAGATTTCCGGACCTGCGGAAAAAATCCGCACCAAATCCGCATGCGTTTTTGCCGCGGATTTGCCGCGGATTTACCGCAGGTTTGTCCCTGCAATAAATAATAAAGATAATCGATAGACAGATAATGGATAGAGGGAAAGATGGATAGATGAATAGATAGATAGATAGAGGGATAGATAGATGAATAGATAGATAGATAGAGGGATAGATAGATAGATGAATAGATAGATAGAGGGATAGATGGATAGATAGATAGATAGATAGAGAGATAGATAGAGGGATAGATAGAGGGATAGATAGATAGAGGGATAGATAGATAGATAGATAGATAGATGAGAAAAACCTATATAATGTTCCACCTCCCTGCATTTTCTAAGCTGGCACCCTTTAGTGACTTTCATGTGGCACTTAGGCTACTTTCACACCTCCGGTTTTTGCTATGCGGCACAATCCGGCACTTTGCATGAAAATCGCAACCGTTTTTTTTTGCTGCCGGTTGCGATTTTCCTGCATAGACTTTAATTAGTGCCGCATTGTGCCGCATGGCCTTGCGTTCCGTCCGGTTTTTGCCGCATGCGGCAGATGTAGCCGATGCGGCGGCCGGATGGAACGTTGCCTGGCACGTTTTTTCGTGCGGCAAAAAAAACCGCATCGCGCCGCATTCGGCCGATGCGGCGCATTTTTCAATGCATGCCTATGGCGGCCGGATGCGGCGCGATGCGGCAATAACCATATCCGGCCGCCGCATGCGGTTTTTGCCACTGCGCATGCTCAGTAGCATGCCGCAAGCGGCAAAAACCGGACTGGCCGCACAGGAAAAACTTATGCAAAGGATGCGGTGTTTTCACCGCATCCGTTGCATAGCTTGCACAGCCGGATTGAGCCGCAGAGCTCAAGCCGGATGTGTGAAAGTAGCCTAAAGGGTGCTTAGCCTTGTAATTAGCCATAAAATAAATAAATAATTAAAAAAAATGACGTGAGGTCCCCCCATTTTTTGTAGCCAGCTAGGGTAAAGCAGACGGCTGCAGCCTGCAGACCACCGCTGGCAGCTTCACCTTGGCTGATAATCCAAAACAGTGGGCACCCCATGCTGTTATTTTAAATTATATAAATAATTTAAAACAAAAAACGTGGGGTCCCCCCCATATTGGATCACCAGCCAAGGTAAAGTGGACAGCTGGGGTCTGATATTCTCAGACTAGGGAGGTCCACTGTTATTGGACACTCCCCAGCCTAAAAATAGCAGGCCGCAGCCGCCCCAGAAGTGGCGCATCCATTAGACGTGCCAATCCTGGCGCTTTGCCCCAGCTCATCCCGCGCCCTGGTGCGTTGGCAAACGGGGTAATATATGGGGTTGATGCCAGATCTGTAATGTCACCTGGCATCAAGCCCTGGGGTTGGTGAGGTCAGGCGTCTATCAGATACCCGACATCACCAACCCAGTCAGTAATAATTAAAAAATAGACAACAAAAAAAGTTTTATTTGAAAAAACACTCCCCAAAACATTCCCTCTTTAACCAATTTATTGAAAAGAGCACAATCAATTCCACGTCCGGCGTAATCCAATAAGGGGGGGGGGGCACGGTGATCCATACCATAGTCGCTGTCCCAGTCAATGAAAAACAGAATGTTCCCCATTGGCTGGGAGAGCAATGCAGTGACCTGAGCTAACATCAATAGCCCAGGTCACTGCAGGGGATGCCGAGCGCTGCCATCAGGAGCATAGATGAGATCATTACCTTCTGTGATCATCTCCTGTACTGCTGACGTCAGCGCTGTCACTGACTTATCGCGAGAGCCCGTGACGTCACCGCTAGTGACAGTCTCGGGCCGCTCGCGAGACGGGCATAGACAGCAGTGACCGCGGTGACGTCAGGAGGCAGGAGATCGTCACAGCAGGTAATGATCTCACCTCCTGACAGCAGCGATCGTCATCCCCGCGGCTCCCAGCACTGCAGGATGTCAGTGTCTGCCTGCGCTGCCGCGTGACAGGCTGCTGACACTGCGGGCAGACACTGACACCCTGCAGTGCAGGCAGCCGCGAGGCCGGAGCAGGACACACACTGCACGGGCACCTGGAGGTCGCACGGAAGTGCTTCTGTGCGGCGTCCAGGGAGTGTGACGTGTGTTTACTCTGCTCCTCTTCCTGGCATAATGACATCGCTTCCTGCAAAACCGCAGGCAGCGATGGGCATTACCGCAGGTAAATCGCGGCTATTCCGGTGGTATACCGCACATCATTGCTACCTGCGGAATACCCCCGGAATACCACAGGTACCTGCGGAAATTAATGGACATGCACATTTTCTCAAGAAAGTTTCTCGAGAAAATTTTCTCAAGAAATTTTCTTGAGAAAAATCCGCACAGTGCGCACAACTATTTTTTTTTCTCATTGAATTTCATGGGAAATGTCTGCACAAAGATTGCAGACATTTCTCAAGAAATTTCCGGGGCAAATCCGCGGGAAAAACGGTCTAGTGCGCACATAGCCTTAGAAAGACAACGTGGCTCAGGGCTCATCCCAACTGAACGCCGGCCTCCTTAAGGCTATGTGCGCACTAGACCGTTTTTCCCGCGGATTTACCCGCGGATTTGCCCCGGAAATTTCTTGAGAAATGTCTGCAATCTTTGTGCAGACATTTCCCATGAAATTCAATGAGAAAAAAAAATAGTTGTGCGCACTGTGCGGATTTTTCTCAAGAAAATTTCTTGAGAAAATTTTCTCGAGAAACTTTCTTGAGAAAATGTGCATGTCCATTAATTTCCGCAGGTACCTGCGGTATTCCGGGGGTATTCCGCAGGTAGCAATGATGTGCGGTATACCACCGGAATAGCCGCGATTTACCTGCGGTAATGCCCATCGCTGCCTGCGGTTTTGCAGGAAGCGATGTCATTATGCCAGGAAGAGGAGCAGAGTAAACACACGTCACACTCCCTGGACGCCGCACAGAAGCACTTCCGTGCGACCTCCAGGTGCCCGTGCAGTGTGTGTCCTGCTCCGGCCTCGCGGCTGCCTGCACTGCAGGGTGTCAGTGTCTGCCCGCAGTGTCAGCAGCCTGTCACGCGGCAGCGCAGGCAGACACTGACATCCTGCAGTGCTGGGAGCCGCGGGGATGACGATCGCTGCTGTCAGGAGGTGAGATCATTACCTGCTGTGACGATCTCCTGCCTCCTGACGTCACCGCGGTCACTGCTGTCTATGCCCGTCTCGCGAGCGGCCCGAGACTGTCACTAGCGGTGACGTCACGGGCTCTCGCGATAAGTCAGTGACAGCGCTGACGTCAGCAGTACAGGAGATGATCACAGAAGGTAATGATCTCATCTATGCTCCTGATGGCAGCGCTCGGCATCCCCTGCAGTGACCTGGGCTATTGATGTTAGCTCAGGTCACTGCATTGCTCTCCCAGCCAATGGGGAACATTCTGTTTTTCATTGACTGGGACAGCGACTATGGTATGGATCACCGTGCCCCCCCCCCCTTATTGGATTACGCCGGACGTGGAATTGATTGTGCTCTTTTCAATAAATTGGTTAAAGAGGGAATGTTTTGGGGAGTGTTTTTTCAAATAAAACTTTTTTTGTTGTCTATTTTTTAATTATTACTGACTGGGTTGGTGATGTCGGGTATCTGATAGACGCCTGACCTCACCAACCCCAGGGCTTGATGCCAGGTGACATTACACATCTGGCATCAACCCCATATATTACCCCGTTTGCCAACGCACCAGGGCGCGGGATGAGCTGGGGCAAAGCGCCAGGATTGGCACGTCTAATGGATGCGCCACTTCTGGGGCGGCTGCGGCCTGCTATTTTTAGGCTGGGGAGTGTCCAATAACAGTGGACCTCCCTAGTCTGAGAATATCAGACCCCAGCTGTCCGCTTTACCTTGGCTGGTGATCCAATATGGGGGGACCCCACGTTTTTTGTTTTAAATTATTTATATAATTTAAAATAACAGCGTGGGGTGCCCACTGTTTTGGATTATCAGCCAAGGTGAAGCTGCCAGCGGTGGTCTGCAGGCTGCAGCCGTCTGCTTTACCCTAGCTGGCTACAAAAAATGGGGGGACCTCACGTCATTTTTTTTAATTATTTATTTATTTTATGGCTAATTACAAGGCTAAGCACCCTTTAGGCTACTTTCACACATCCGGCTTGAGCTCTGCGGCTCAATCCGGCTGTGCAAGCTATGCAACGGATGCAGTGAAAACACCGCATCCTTTGCATAAGTTTTTCCTGTGCGGCCAGTCCGGTTTTTGCCGCTTGCGGCATGCTACTGAGCATGCGCAGTGGCAAAAACCGCATGCGGCGGCCGGATACGGTTATTGCCGCATCGCGCCGCATCCGGCCGCCATAGGCATGCATTGAAAAATGCGCCGCATCGGCCGAATGCGGCGCGATGCGGGTTTTTTTGCCGCACGAAAAAACGTGCCAGGCAACGTTCCATCCGGCCGCCGCATCGGCTACATCTGCCGCATGCGGCAAAAACCGGACGGAACGCAAGGCCATGCGGCACAATGCGGCACTAATTAAAGTCTATGCAGGAAAATCGCAACCGGCAGCAAAAAAAAACGGTTGCGATTTTCATGCAAAGTGCCGGATTGTGCCGCATAGCAAAAACCGGAGGTGTGAAAGTAGCCTAAGTGCCACATGAAAGTCACTAAAGGGTGCCAGCTTAGAAAATGCAGGGAGGTGGAACATTATATAGGTTTTTCTCATCTATCTATCTATCTATCTATCTATCTATCCCTCTATCTATCTATCCCTCTATCTATCTATCTATCTATCCATCTATCCCTCTATCTATCTATCCATCTATCCCTCTATCTATCTATTCATCTATCTATCTATCCCTCTATCTATCTATCTATTCATCTATCTATCTATCCCTCTATCTATCTATCTATTCATCTATCTATCCCTCTATCTATCTATCTATTCATCTATCCATCTTTCCCTCTATCCATTATCTGTCTATCGATTATCTTTATTATTTATTGCAGGGACAAACCTGCGGTAAATCCGCGGCAAATCCGCGGCAAATCCGCGGCAAAAACGCATGCGGATTTGGTGCGGATTTTTTCCGCAGGTCCGGAAATCTTTCACTGGCAGAAGTTTCTCAAGAAATTTTCTTGAGAAACTTCACATTTCTAGTGCGCACATAGCCTAAAGGCGGCGGGTTTTAGTGGACGAGAGCACCCACTGAGCCCCGTGTCTCCACAGTGTCCTCTTCCCTGGTTCTTGCAGAACACAGGCACATAGATCTCTCCATGACTGTGTCTGGTGCACGTGGCTGGGGCTGCCATCATTGCTTTACTTCCGTTCAATAATGTGCGGCGTAAAGCATTCAACTGCAGTAAAGCACTGACGTGCAAGGGCCATGATTATGGAGGGGTCTGTTGTGCCTGTGGTTCGCAAGAAGCAGGTAAAAGGACACCGCAGTAACAAAGGACAGGTGAGAATAATTTGTTGAGGGAATCTCACTTGAGTATAAGCCGAGGGGGGCGTTTTCAGCATAAAAAAATGGGCTGAGTAACTCATCTTATACTCGAGTATACACTGTAAATACCAGCCTGCGCGCAGGAATAGTCTCATTCGTAGAAATACATGAGACTTTTTTTTTTTTTTTTAGAAGTAAAACAGCTTGCAGAGGTATCTATGACGTTTCTAGATATGCTATCACGACCTCTGGTCGTACATGTCGTAGCTTTTTTTGCAACATTGTGAAAAGCAGATGGAGCCTAATGGGACGAAGCCCTACAAAATCACTACAGTTTCCATCAGAATATAGACTGCAGAACATTTTCTGACTCTGACCAGTATTCATGTACTTAATGACAATAAAGATTACAATAGCAAAATCTACTATTGATAATAATTGCTAAAAATACCAAGTAAAGAACATAGGACAGTACAAAAAGACTAAATTACCTCTATAATATCTCTTGTAAGACAGGTTCCTTGGGTTCTAAGCTTGAACAGGTTGTGAAGACCAAATAATTCTCCTTTATGCTCTTTTGACCCTTGTACAGCTTTAAAATAGCGTTTTGCATTTTCACTCCCAATTGCCGCACAATGAAGTTGCTGTAAAACACAAGACAATGGGACTTCAATATGTCTTATACTGTAGACACGCAGCTGCACAACACAGGAACTAACAATGTTATTCTAGTGGTCTTCTAGGGTTCAGTTATGTGCATCTGCCAGGTGCTCACCAAAGGAAGGATTAACTGACAAATACGTTAAATGTCTGTAGACTACCCTTAATAATAATCCATGGCAAACAATAAGCAATAAATGACAAATCCTAAGGCTGTATGTGCCCAGTGCTTGCAGTGACTGACAACCGCTTGCTCCAGGATAGCTCACGGTACATACTTTAGAAACATTTTGGGCCTCCTTAGTGTTCTTTTGGCCTTTGACCAGCTGGGATATATCGGTCAGTTTTGGCCACATTCTGATGCTCAATTTCATAGAGAGAGGCAACCTCTCCTTCCACTCCTCAAAAAATGAAATTAATTCTACCGGTATTATAAGTCTTTTTTTCTACCTTACCTTATGAATAATGTATGCCTCTTTATGACTATAGTATTAACATTATTGTGGAGTCGGTAAACCAAAGTTCTAACTCAGACTCCTATTTATCCTCACTGCACCTAGTTTATAAACGGCCAAAAATTAGCAATAGCAAATTTACTGTAGTGAATCCCTATTTTTATGATTTTATTTATTTTTTTTAATTAAAAGTGATCTTATATTGAAGAATATAAAATATATTTATACTGCTAACATTTCAAAATGTTCCTTAATTGCTATGAAAATTAAAAAATAATTATACAATATCAATATCTTTTTTTTATTTAGAATTGGAGTGAGCACATTTCTACCAACTTCTATTCCACCACTAAAAGCCGCTTTCCACGCAGCGACATCGCTACAGCGATATCGTTGGGGTCACGGAATTCGTGATGCACATCTGGCCTCGATAGCGATGTCGTTGCGTGTGTCATCTACGAGCGATCGAAAAAGGTCGCAAAATCATGCAGAATCATTAATCGTTGACATGCTCCCCTATTCCCAAATATTGTTGCTGCTGCAGGTACGATGTTGTTCGTCGTTCCTGCGGCAGCACACATTGCTATGTGTGACACCGCAGGAACGAGGAACTTCACCTTACCTGCGGCCGCACGCAATGAGGAAGGAAAGAGGTGGGCGGGATGTTCGACCCCGCTCATCTGCGCCCCCTACGATTCTATTGGGCGGCCGCTTAGTGACGTCGCTGTGACGACGAATGAACCGCTCCCTTAGAAAGGGAGGTAAGAAGTGTGATGGGGACTAGCAATGTTGTGCGCCACGGGCAGCGATTTGCCCATGACGCACAACCGATGGGGGCGGGTACGCACGCTAGCGATCTCACTAGCGAGATTGCAGCGTGTAAAGCGGCCTTAACTCCACAGCCCTGAGTACTATGCCTCAAAACAAAGTTAAGGCCTTATAAATAATTCACATTGGTGAAAATCTGTCTTGTGTTACAATGGTTAGTAACGCATCTACATTACAGTGCAAACGTTTTAGGCAGTTGTGTAAACAATGGTGCAAAGTAAGAATATGTTAAAAAATAGGAGTGTTAGAAACTTTTTTATCAATTAACAAAATGTAAAGTGAATGAATAAAAGAGAAGCCTAAATGAAATCAAATCAATATTTAGTGTGCCTTCAAAACCACATGAATTCTTGTAAGTACCATTGCAAACATTTTTGAAGAAACTAGAAAGGGAGATTGTCTTGGAGAACTAACCACAGATCTTCTGTGCTGAGACTTGGGAAAATACTTCTGTCGCTACGTGTAATCCCAGACAGACTCTATGTTGTTGAGAACAGTGCACTATAGGGCCATATCATCACTTACAGGAATTCTTGTTCTTTACTCTAAAGAATGTCTTAAAGATATTTGGCTACATGTTGGGGGTCGTCGTCCTGCTGCAGAAGAAATCTGGAGCCAGACCCTGAAATTGTTCCAGAAAACTAAGTATTTCTCCCAGAAAATATTGAAGTTTCACATGTTTGGTCATAAGCATGTTTATTTCCTTTGGGTGAATTGCAACAACACAAAAAAAAATCAAAATTGGACAGAATTTCACACAAAACCCCCAAAATAGGCTGGTTAAAATTGTTAGCACCTTCCAAAAATTGTGGGTAAACAGCTTTGGTTCAAGCATATGATGCTTATTCAAATCACCTGTGGCAAAGAACTGGTGTGGGCAATATGAAAGGGGAGAAGTTGAATCAACCTTTGCAGTGTGTGTCTGTAGGTGTGCCACACTAAGCTTGGAGAACAGAAAGAGAAAAGAACCGTCTGAGGGCTTGAGAACCAAAATTGTTGGAAAATATCAACAATCCTAAGGTTACAAGTACATCTCCAGAGATCTTGATGTTCCTTTACCTATGGTGAGCAACAAAATCAATAAGTTTACAATCCATGCCACTGTAGCTAATCTCCCTAGACTTGGACAGCAGAAAACAAATGGATGAAAGGTTATAACGCAGGGTAGTCAAGATGGTGGGTAAGCAGTCCCAATCAAGTTCCAAAGAAATTCAAGCTGTCCTCAGACTCGGGGTACATCAGTGTCTGTGTGAACTAATTGTTGACATTTGAATGAAATTAAATGCTAGGGCAGTAGGCCTAGGAGGACCCCACTGCTAACACAGAGACATAAAAAGCTATACTACACTTTGCCAAAATGTACATGAGTAAACCAAAATCCTTCTGGCAAAGTGTCTTGTGGACAGATGACACCAAGATAGAGCTTTTTGGGAAAGCACATCATTCTACTATTTATCAAAAATGGAATGAGGCCTACAAAGAAAATAACACATTACCTACAGTCAAATATGGTGGAGGCTCAAAGATTTTTTGGGTTTGTTTTGGTGCCTTGACTGTGAGTTCTGAAGTGACCAGCAATGAGTCCAGATCTAAATCCCATTGAACAATTATAGAGAGATCTTTAAATTGCTGTGGAGAGAAAGCACCCTTCAAATATGAGAGGCCTGGAGAAGTTTGCAAAAGAAAAATGGGAAAAATGGTCTAAGATTCCAGTTCAGAGGTGTAAAAAGCTTATTGATGATCATAGAAAGCAATTGATTGTAGTTCTATATTCCAAAGAGCGTGCAAACAAATATTAAGTTGAGGGTGGCAAAATTTTATCCGGACCATTTTTAGGGTTTTGTGTGAAATTATGTCCAATTTGCCTTTTTTCCTCCTTTTTTGTGTGCAAAAGAAATAAACAAACATGTGTATGACAAAACGTGTAATTTCAATAATTTTCTGGGAGAAATACTTCATTTTCTGGAACGATTTCAAAGATGCCAACACTTTTGGTCATGACTGTATCTGTACTTGCCAGTATCTTCATTTAGTATTTAATAAAAGATTAGTTAAGTCTAGATTATAATATATAAGGTAGCATTATTAGATTTTATTCACGTTTACCCCGTTGTACCAAACTGTAACAGAAGCCATGGTATAGGGCTGTATAGCAAAAAACCTACTGAAATACTGAAGAAGGCGAGCTTTCCAAGTAAATAGGAATTGATGTCAAGCTCAAACTGAAAAGCTCAAGCGAATATACTATCTGGTATATATTATGTGAAACTGATGGCAAATTACCTGTTTGTAAACCTGTCTTAAATATATAATCTCTTCCACTGTCCCCAGCGATATTAGCCTTAAGACTTTTACATCTCTGCACTGTCCAATTCGATAAGCTCTACAACGAAGAAAAAAAAAAAACAAAACATGATAAATACAGTAAACAGCATTCTCCAGTTCTCATGAAAACTGAAAATGAAATGCCAAAACTAAGTACTTGAGACAAGAATTTGTTCAAAATGAGTTACAAAATTACCTGTCAATGGCCTGAAGGTCATTGGCCGGATTCCAAGTCGGGTCAAAGACTACAACCACATTTGCTCCAACAAAATTAAGTCCAAGTCCACCAGCCCTATAGAAATGTAACAATACATAATAAAAGCTAAAAAATCACACCCATCAAACTTTTTATTGCCTAAACCTGTGTAAAAGTATATTAGTGTAGTGTAAATTTGGTAGTATACTCTGCAAATGCAGTCTTCTCCAGTTTCCAGCACAGCTCCAGTTCTCTTCTGAGTCATGTGACAGCAATTCTGACTTGCCGCATCACACTAGTGTCTATGTGTGAGCAGGAAGTCGCTTTTACAATGCGAGTATATTACCGCACTTACACTGCGCTACATTTACACAAACCGTAAATAAAAAGGCAATAAGAAGTTTGGTGGGAATGCTTCTTAAAACACACAACTTACAGACCGGTTTACATTATTTGTATGATAAAAAAAGGTTCTACTCACATAGTAGAAACTAAGCAAATATTCACATCTTGCATATTATTGAATTCCTTCACTATTTTGACTCTATCTTCTGCCTTTGTGCCTCCATCAAGCCTCCGATATTCTAGTCCTGATGCCATACAATATCGCTCCAAAACATCAAGAAGCTGAAAGAAAAATACAATCCAGTGCGTAGATTCAATCTCAGTTATGACTTGTGAACTTGGTAACTGTGAAAAAATCAAGCCAAATGCAGAAAGCCCCTCCAAGGACATAGAGATTGCCCATGTTCACACATCCAGTAAAGAACAATTTGAAATTTTCACGACCGTACTTTTCAGTTTGTGTGGCGGTGGTGGAGTAGGTCGATGCTCGGGTGTCCCAGATGCTGTGAGGAAGGCAACTTCCAGAAACTGTCGGCAGTGTGGGCTTCAAAGAAATGGGCCCGAAGTTGACGCGTGCACAGATTGAGCTATTGGCTCAATGACAAGCCGAGATCTCATCTGCGCACGCACCATTTTCCTTAGGTCCGTTACTGAAAGATCAATGGGCTGGAGGCGGCGTATGTGCAGATGCAATTTTGACCTGAGCGCTCCATCTGCGCACGCGCCACCTCTGGGCACCATTATTTGAACCCTGCAATGCAAACATATTCAGGATGCCCCTGCCTCACCGTGCGCCGCACGGGCCCCAGCACAAGCCCCAGTACAGCGCCTGCCTCCTGTGACTCCTCTTCCCCACCTCCCGGTAAGGTGCATTTGGATTATAAGACACAACCCTCATTTTCCTCCCAATTTTTTGGGGAGAAAAAGTGCGTCTTATGATCCGAAAAATACGTTAATTAGTTTTCAGTGCACAGGGGCTGGATTGTACACTGGGTCTTCTCTTCCCTGTCTGTGATTCTCCAGCCTTGATGCCTACCCCTGGCTTTTAAGTGAAGGGGTCACTCATGAGATTTCAAACAGAGGAGGCAAATAATTTTTTAGTTTCCCATTTTTTCTTTTTTTTTTCTTTCTATTATCATCGTATTTTTTTCTCCTCTCGTTATTTTTTTTCAAGCTTTCTTTATGCTTTTTTGTTTCTTTGTTTATCAAATTATATTGAAAAATGTTTTATTTGTATCAGACAATTTACATCTTAAGCGCCTCCTTTAACCCTTTGAACTCTGACTCACTGTCATGTGTTTTCTTTGGCGCTCTTTTTGAATTACCAGCAGCTATTTATAAACTGCGCTACTGTTGTCTGTCCTACTTGTGGATTTCCTGATGAAGAAGTGGGGTTACACTTCGAAATGCGCTGAATTAAACCACCTCGTATGTTTCTTCTCCTGGATGAGTGTCATATTGGTGGACTCCTGATGAAGAAGTGGGGTTACACTTCGAAAGGCGCTGAATTAAACCACCTCGTATGTTTCTTCTCCTGGATGAGTGTCATATTGGTGGATCTCCTGATGAAGAAGTGGGGTTACACTTCGAAAGGCGTTGAATTAAACCATCTCGTAGTTTACTTCTCCTGGATGAGTGCTGTACTGGTGGATTTCCTGATGAAGAAGTGGGGTTATACTTTGAAGCACGTTGAATTAAACCTCTAAACTTCTCCTGGATGTGTGTCGTATCTCCAGCAGCGCATTTACAGTGTTCCCGAGTAAACAGAGGAGGCAGGCGGAGGGGCAGGGAACCACAGATAGGGAGGAAAAGTCCCAGTGTACAGTGCAGCCCATGTGCACCAAAATCTAATTAGCAGAAAAATTGAAATGGTGATTAAAAAAAAACAATAAAGTGGATTTTTTCACCAAAGGTATTGACTTAATCAGTATTACAGGCATGTCTTTACTTTACAGTAAAAAATCATGCTGACCGGTTCTTTTTAAGGGAGCCTAAACTTACTTACACTATCATTGCAGACTGCTAAAAATATAAATAAAAACAGTAGAGAAAACCAAATATACTGTAATTATAGTAATTAATTTTACCAAGCATGGGGATTTGATGCTATTGAGTGCCACATTACAGTGCGCTTAACAGCTGTTGCAAGCAGATTATTTGCTTTATCAATCAGAAGTTATGGCCCAAGCAACCAACCATGGCAGACATCATATGGTGCTCACCTTTGTAGAGAAGGAGAAAAGAAGAACTTTGTCTTTGTTTTTTCTGCAGTGATTTAGGAGCTGCTGAAGGACCTGTAAATGAACCACAGGACAGCAATGACCCAAGCAATCCTAAAGTTACTGTGAATACTGGAGCTTATTCTATAGGGATATTAATGATGCAGAAATGGCAGCAACACTATGAAACTAAGACCTTACACATGGAAATCTGTAATAAAATATTAATAAAGGGAAACTGTAGCTCTAGTCTATTTTATATGCAAAAAGTAATGTAAAGAATACATTTTTTGGGGAAAACACAGTTATTATTCCTATTTAAAAAATGGGACAGTGTGACAAAGCCTGATGGGAACCACTTGAGTGTCGGTGCTGGAGCTAGTGGTGAACCCTTCTAAAACCACATACAATTTTACAATTTGGCTTCATTTTGAAATATATTTCAGACAATATTCAGATATTCCATGTCGGTTTTTCATCTATTTACATAACAGAATCTTAGAATATTCTGCAGTTTGATACTGAAGACAGAAAACGCTAGTTGTACATCAGATATAAGGCAGGTAACGGTGCAGTCATTTTACACAACACTCTGCACACTCGGAATACAAGCAGAATCCTAGCTGTGGGATTATACGGAGAACACAACATGATGCCACTCAAATAGTTATAAACTTACTTGTTTTTCTTGTGTATTTTTACCATGAAATTAAGTAAATAGCTGTACACAGGCAGTATGTTCATATGGCCTTACTGCATGAGAAATGCTAACAGGAATGGTTGCTTCATAATTGGGTCCTTTTTTCCCCCAAAGCTGCTTTTTCTGATCCAATAGGTTACATCATTATTTTCCACCACAAGAAACAATCAATAAATGGCTGGATGTGCTATTATATCATTGAGTACTATTAGACAACACAGATAATGCACCTTTCTAGGCAAATACGCTACATATGTTGCATGGTGTAGAAATCAATGAAACCCTATTATTGTATGACTTGTGTGCACCATGCAGCTTAGCACTTGGCGACCACACGCTGTAACTTTACGTGGTCTGCAACGTTAAGGCTGAATTGCTGTGGTTCCTAAAAATGCCTCCACGTTTCAATAATAACACACAGTTGATGGTGGAATATTTACCATAGAAGGGAAGAATTTTCACAGGTGCCATCCTATTTTAGCGCCACACTCAAATTCAGAGAGTTCTTTCGAACAAGCCATTATTCCAGAAATGTTTGAAGTGTGAAAACGAAAATGAATAAAACACCTGAATTCAATGATTAAGAGGCGCGGCACAAAACTGTGGTACATGTAGAGCAATATATAATATATATTAGCTGTAGTATCCAGAGTTGCCCGTGATAGCAACTAAGGGGTACTTTGCACGTTGCGACATCGCTAGTCGATTGTAGTGATGCTGAGCGCGATAGTACCCACCCCCGTTGCAGATGCGATCTCTTGCGATAGCTGCCATAGCGAACATTATCGCTACGGCAGCTTCACACGCACTTACCTGCCCTGCGACGTTGCTCTGGCCAGCGACCCGCCTCCTTCCAAAGTGGGCGGGTCGTGCAGCATCACAGCGTCGTCACACGGCAGGCGGCAAATAGAAGCGGAGGGGCGGAGATGAGCGGGACGTAAACATCCCGCCCACCTCCTTCCTTCCGCATAGCCGGGATGCAGGTAAGGAGATGTTCCTCGTTCCTGCGGCTTCACACACAGCGATGTGTGCTGCTGCAGGAACGAGGAACAACATCGTACCTGTCGCTGCAGCGAAATTATGAAAATGACCGACACTACACAGATCACCGATTTACGATGCTTTTGCGATTGTTTATCGGTGCATCTAGGCTTTACACGTTGCGACGTCGTTACTGGCGCCGGATGTGCATCACTTTCGATTTGACCCCGACGACATCGCAGTAGCGATGTCGCAACATGCAAAGTGCCCCTAAGTCTCTCTCCCTCTCTCCCACGCTCCCTCTCTCCCACCCTCCCTAACCACCAAAATCATATCAACTGACACATGCACTGTCTTATACAAAGAATGTCCTTTGTTTCCCATATCAACCATTCAGAGCTCCACGACCTCTAAGAAAATAGAAGCAGAGCTGTGATTGGTTGCTATAGGCCACCTTATAAATATCCAGGGTAACTGTAAAAACAGCCAATACTGATAGCATGGCAAGGCGTGTAAGTGCATGTAGTCATGTGAGTGGCACTTGAAGCGGTATTACCATCTCCAAAATCATATCCCGTATCATATATAATATGTAGTAGAAGTAATAATAATAATAATAAGAAGAAGAAGAATATAAGCAAATACCTTCAATTAGAAATTGCAGCTTATGAGTGGACATAACCATGGATACCTATGCTGCAATGCCCTGCACATGAGGTAAGAGACATGGCTATATCATGAGAACTATACTACATTTCTAATTGAAAGTATTTGATAATATTATTATTACACCTACTGCATATTTGAGCAAGGATGGTTGACCTTAGGGAGATCAACATCCACCACTGCTGAGACACCATCACGTGTTTCTCAACGCAGTGATTCTAGAGCAATGCCCCCTGGGAAATATTCAAAGCAAGAAGGCCTGCGGAGACACCATCACATGTTTCTCAACGCTGGCAGGAAACTAGCCAGGTCTTTCACCGGGAAGGAACAACCACGGGAAGGGCAGTCTCCAGTCAAGGAGACCACCTATGCCAAACATGGTATCCATCCACAGACAGCCGTTTCGGGGTATTTGCCCCTCATCAGTGTGGAGTAGGAATCTGGCTAGTGGGACATTGCCTAGTAAAAGACTATGTGAGCAAGGATGGTTGACCTTAGGGAGATCAACATCCACCACTGCGGAGACACCATCACGTGTTTCTCAACGCAGTGATTCTAGAGCAATGCCCCCTGGGAAATATTCAAAGCAAGAAGGCCTGCGGAGACACCATCACATGTTTCTCAACGCTGGCAGGAAACTAGCCAGGTCTTTCACCGGGAAGGAACAACCACGGGAAGGGCAGTCTCCAGTCAAGGAGACCACCTATGCCAAACATGGTATCCATCCACAGACAGCCGTTTCGGGGTATTTGCCCCTCATCAGTGTGGAGTAGGAATCTGGCTAGTGGGACATTGCCTAGTAAAAGACTATGTGAGCAAGGATGGTTGACCTTAGGGAGATCAACATCCACCACTGCGGAGACACCATCACGTGTTTCTCAACGCAGTGATTCTAGAGCAATGCCCCCTGGGAAATATTCAAAGCAAGAAGGCCTGCGGAGACACCATCACATGTTTCTCAACGCTGGCAGGAAACTAGCCAGGTCTTTCACCGGGAAGGAACAACCACGGGAAGGGCAGTCTCCAGTCAAGGAGACCACCTATGCCAAACATGGTATCCATCCACAGACAGCCGTTTCGGGGTATTTGCCCCTCATCAGTGTGGAGTAGGAATCTGGCTAGTGGGACATTGCCTAGTAAAAGACTATGTGAGCAAGGATGGTTGACCTTAGGGAGATCAACATCCACCACTGCGGAGACACCATCACGTGTTTCTCAACGCAGTGATTCTAGAGCAATGCCCCCTGGGAAATATTCAAAGCAAGAAGGCCTGCGGAGACACCATCACATGTTTCTCAACGCTGGCAGGAAACTAGCCAGGTCTTTCACCGGGAAGGAACAACCACGGGAAGGGCAGTCTCCAGTCAAGGAGACCACCTATGCCAAACATGGTATCCATCCACAGACAGCCGTTTCGGGGTATTTGCCCCTCATCAGTGTGGAGGGGCCCTGATGAGGGGCAAATACCCCGAAACGGCTGTCTGTGGATGGATACCATGTTTGGCATAGGTGGTCTCCTTGACTGGAGACTGCCCTTCCCGTGGTTGTTCCTTACCTACTGCATATTGGGATAGAATCTTGGAGATGAAAATAACCCCTTTAAATGCCATACTGAATAAAATAGAAATGTTTGGAAAATGTTGTTTCCATTTTTGCATACCACTAACAGCCATCAATCCTGTAAATACAGAATTCCACTTCTCTTCCATTTCAATCTTATATATAGACACACAGATTACAAGGCTTAAAAATTAAAGTGTAACCTTCGTTTTAATTTTTATTTCATAATCAATAATACACATGAAAATAAGCAACTTTGTAATGTATCTTATCAGACAAATCTGCTTCTTTCTCTGCTGGAATTGATCATTCAGTGAAGACTTTCCCAATACTGCGATAGGAGATGGCAGCTGTTACTGATGAGATTCTATGTAGACAGAAGAGGGGGCGGAGCTATGCCTTTAGCTCCTCCCTCCTCCCGTCATCATAGAATCTCACCAGTAACAGCTGCCATCTCCAATCTCAGTAATGAGAAAGTCTTCCCTGAATACAGATTTTACCTCCAAAATGAGAATTTCGATGATGACTGATCAATTCTGGCAGAGAAAGAAGCAGATTTGTCTGATAAGATACATTACAAAGTTACTTATTTTCATGGGTATTATTGATTTATGAAATAAAAATTATAACGACGGTTATACTTAAAGTCTTTATGGAGCATGTCTTACTGACATGATCTGTGATCTCCTCGCACCCGCCTTATTGTGTTTACAGAATATGTTGACTTCTCATGCTCTTGTCATACTTTGAGATGCCAACTACCCGCCCTCACAAGATGTTCCTCCGGTCAGGAAGTAAGCAATGTGAGGATGTGTACAATAGCAATACTGTAATTTTTAAGAAAAGCATGTCCACATCTGGCAATGTGAGCTTCATGTGACTCTGCTAACGCAGTGCTTTATGGGTAGGAGGAATTCTTCCACACTAATAAAGCTGGTTGTTCCCAGTGGGTAATAAATATTTAAACCATTAGATTTATTCTGTTCTAAATATTTACATCAAGGATACCCGGTGGCAGGACGACAAGCTACACAAATGGTGTCTGCAGGTGGGAAGGAAAATACCAAGTTAAACTGCCCGGTTACTACTTCATCCATGAGTGGAAGGAAAATTCCACACAGTAGAGCTCTTCCTTTTGTACCTATACAGCCATAGTTCAGGGAGCCATCATATTAGGGCTGCAAATAATTGTAACATTCAGATTTCACTATTTTAGTATGTGAAGAGTGTGAAATTGATAATTTTTTTTTTTATCTGATTTTTCTCCATTTTTTTTGGATCAAGCGTTCTTCCATGCAAAAAAATAAAGAAAAGTTGCAACACTTCTACCGTGTTTCCCCGAAAGTAAGGCCCTGTCTTACATTAATTTTACCCCCAAAAGTCCCACCCTGCCTTACTTTCGGGAGAGGCCTTACATTGGAAAAAAAATGACAATCCTCGCCCCTGCAGCCTCCCCATTGTTTGAGAGTCCGGCATCCACCCCATCCTCCCCCCTGCAGCCTCCCCATACAGTGGTTCTGCCCCCCACTCTGCCACCACACACACTGACACATACGGTAACGGTACAGCCCCACACGGCACCCACACACATATCGTACCGGTACCGTACACACACACACACACACACACTGACACATACAGCCCCATACGGCACCCATACACATACCGTACACACACACACACACACACACACACAGAGAGTTTCGGAACTTACCGTTACTTTCCTTCTTTACCGATCTCCTCTGCGGTGCCGGGCTGACGATTCAGATGCCAGGGACGCTGGACCAATCGGAGCGAGCCTGCAGGCGGTGACGTCGCGGCTGATTTCGGCCAATCAGCTGCGAGCCGGCTGATTTCGGCCAATCAGCTGCGAGCCCGCTGACTGGCCAATCGCAGCTCGAGCTGAGGGCCAATCAGCTGCGAGCCGGCTGACTGGCCAATCGCAGCTCGAGCTGAGGGCCAATCAGCTGCGAGCCCGCTGACTGGCCAATCGCAGCTCGAGCTGAGGGCCAATCAGCTGCGAGCCCGCTGACTGGCCAATCGCAGCTCGAGCTGAGGGCCAATCAGCTGCGAGCCCGCTGACTGGCCAATCACAGCTCGCGCTGATGGCCAGCAGGGAGCCTTGCGGGGGCCATTCACCGGAGGCGGACCACGGGTGGCACGAGACTGGAGAAGGCCTGGATGGAGCGAGGGAACAGCGGCAAGTTCCTGTACTGTCCCCAGTGACCCCACCCATATGCGGCCTTACATTACGCCGCGACCACCACCCATAGGCGGCCTTACATTCCCCGGGGCCCCCCCCGCTACCCTGCCTTACAATCGGGGGGTGCCCTACATTGGTGGACCCCCCCCGAAACCCCCACCCTGCCTTACTTTCGGGGGGGGTCCTACTTTCGGGGAAACACGGTATCCATTAGCCAAAAAAAAGCATAAGGGTGCTTTTCCACTTGCAATTTCTATGTGCGAGTGCGATCTGATAAAACATCAGATTGTACTCGCACCAGTGTTAATCAATGAGGCAGTGTCCTCTTGCTTACTTTTCTTCATCACGAATCGTGCTCTCGGTGCAATTACAGCATGCTGCGTTTGGCAGCGAGTCTCGGCTCACGCACCCCCATACAGGACTATGGGAGCGTGTTAGACATCATGCAAGTGCAGTGTGATATATGCAGAGACAGGCAGCGGAGGAGATGGGGAGAAAGTGCTCCCTCCATCTTCTCCGCTCCTGTGATGCAATTGCAAAATCGTATCACAGTCGCATAACCCTCGGCTGACACTCGCAGCACAGGGTCGTTAGCATATTGCTTCCGATGCTCTCGCATCACAAGCTATACGCAAGTGGAAAAAAACCCTAAGGATGCAACATACATGGCACCCTGGGTATTGTCTGCTTCTTTTCATATACCACTTTGTTTGAATGGGAGATTTTGACCTGCAAACAGGATCAAAATCTGACGTCTCCATTTTTTTTATACAATCGATCCACAAGAAAAGGGGTATGTGAATAGGACCATAAACCATAATGGATATGTATGAAAAAAACGGATTTTTGTGTACTCACCGTAAAATCGTTTTCTCTTAGCCATCATTGGGGACACAGGACCATGAGTGTTATGCTGCCTATCCATAGGAGGTCACTAAGTAGATGAAAAAAGCATTAGCTCCTCCTCTGCAGTATACACCCCCTGGCCGGGCCAGGCAACCTCAGTTTTAGTACACAAGCAGTAGGAGAAAAAAAAATAGTAAAAACTTATCTCAACGGAGGAACATGAGAAAAAAAGAGTCATAACCGAATAAGGTACTGAGAGAACCAAGGCCCAACAGGGTGGGTGCTGTGTCCCCCCAATGATGGCTAAGAGAAACGATTTTACGGTGAGTCCCAGACAGCCTGGAGCGCCTACTGAGAGAGGTGCTCTACTGCCGTTTGCAGAATTTTCCTACCCAGATTTGCCTCAGCTGAAACCTGGGTATGGACTCTCTAATGCTTTGAAAAAGTATGTAGGCTAGACCAGGTCGCAGCCTTACACACCTGTTCCACTGAAGCCTGATGCCGAATGGCCCACGAAGCGCCAACTGCTCGCGTGGAATGAGCCCGCAGCCCACTAGGAATGGGCCTGAGTTGCAAGCGGTAGACTTCCTGGATCGCAGAGCGAAACCAGCGAGCCAGAGTTGCCTTTGAAGCTGCCTGTCCCTTCTTAGGCCCCTCAGGAATGACGAACAAAGAGTCTGTTTTCCTAAAGGGGGCTGTCCTGGATATGTAATATCTGAGAGCTCTGACGAGGTCTAACGAATGCAGAGACCTTTCCACCCTATGAACTGGGTGTGGACAAAAGGAAGGCAGAACAATGTCCTCGTTCAAATGAAACGGGGTAGGAACCTTTGGAAGAAAATCCGGAAGGGGGGCGCAGAACCACCTTGTCCTGGTGAAAGATCAGAAAAGGCTCGCAGCATGAGAGTGCTGCCAGCTCCGAAACCCGTCTGATGGACGTAATTGCCACCAGGAATGTTACCTTCCAGGACAGAAGAGCAAGGGAGGATTCCTTGAGAGGTTCAAAGGGAGACCTCTGGAGACCGTCCAGAACGAGATTAAGGTCCCATGGGTCCAGCGGCCGTTTGTACGGGGGAACTAGATAGGAAACGCCCTGGAGGAAGGTCTTGACTTGCGGTTTTTGAGCCAGGTGGTATTGGTAGAAGATTGAGAGCGCTGAGACCTGCCCTTTAAGGGAACTGAGAACCCCGCTTGCAAGCCAGACTGCAGAAAGTCGAGAATTTTGGGGATGGCCAGAGGCATAGGCTGGACGTTAGTTTCCCTGCACCATGAAAACAAGATTTTCCGTGTACGGTGGTAAATGCGGGATGAAACAGGCTTTCGGGCGCTGATCCTGGTGGAGATAACCACGGGGGAGAATCCCGCTCTTGTTAATACCCAGGTCTCAATGGCCATGCCGTCAGCTTCAGGGCTCTGGAGTTCTAATGGGAAATGGGCCCTTGGGTCAGCAAGTCTGGGATGTCTAGGAAGGAGCCACGGTACGTCTGCGAGCATTTGTACTAATTCGGCGTACCAGGCGCGCTTGGGCCAGTCCTGTGCTATCAGTATCACCGGGACTCCCTCTGCCTTGATCTTCCTGATTACCCGCGGCAGCAGGGGTAGAGCTGGAAATATGTAAGGCAGGCGGAAGTGGTGCCAGGAGCAGACTAGAGCATCCGCACCGATGGACTGCGGGTCGCGTGACCTGGCTATGAACGCGGCTACCTTTGCGTTCAACCTTGAGGCCATTAGATCCACGTCTGGTGTGCCCCAGTGAGTGCAGATGTGTAGAAACACTTCTGTGTGGAGAGAACATTCTCCGGCGGCCAGGCCTTGGTGACTTAGAAAGTCTGCTGCCCAGTTCTCTACCCCTGGTATGTGTACCGCTGATATCACTGACTCCGTCGATTCGGCCCAGCTGAGGATCTTGTGGGCCTCGAGATAAGCCGCTTTGCTGCGGGTGCCCCCCTGCCGATTGATATAGGCTACAGCTGTCGCATTGTCCGATTGGACTCGAATCTGACGACCCGCTAGCAGAGGGCAGAACGCCCTGAGCGCGAGGAAGATCGTGCGGATTTCCAGGATGCTTATGGGTAAGGAAGACTCCTGGGGCATACAACGTCCTTGAGCAGTGTGGTGCCGGTACACTGCTCCCCAGCCTTGGAGGCTGGCGTCTGTGATCAGGACCAGCCAGTTCACTGGGAGAAAAGATCTCCCCTTCGATAGGGATGAGTACCGAAGCCACCAGCGGAGTGCATACCTGATTGAAGGCGTCAGGTGAAGATGTTTGTCCATGGAGAAGGGGTTCTTGTCCCAGGCAGCTAGAAGGGCTAGCGGCAGTGGGCGGAGGTGCAGTTGAGCAAAAGGTACTGCCTCCATAGCCGCTACCATCCTGCCGAGCACCTTCATGCTGAATCGAATGGAGCGAGACGGAGGACGTAGAAGGCAGTGTACCGCTTGTTGAAGAGCGATCGCCTTGTACTGAGGGAGATAGATCAAGCCCCGACGGATGTCCAGGGACATGCCCAGGAAGGTGATGGATCGTGCTGGGACCGGGGATGATTTGTCTAGATTCAGTAGCCACCCTAAGCAGGATAGGGTGTCCACGGTGATCTATACGCTGGTTGAGCAGTCGCGGAAGGAGGGGGCCTTGATGAGGAGGGGCAGTGAATACAGCCGCACATGATCACTCCAGGCTGTAATTGCCAGGGGTGATCATGCGGCCGGCTCTTTGCTATGCGCGCGTCCCTGCTCGTCCTCCCGCCCACCTGTCAGCGCCGGCTTCTGCACTGAGAGATGGGCGGGAGGATGGGCGTGCATATGTAATCAGCGGGCCCACGTGGTCACGGCAGGCGCTGCAGCTGCCTGCTCGTGCCCCCAATGACCCGCAGCACCCTCATTCCCAGCCGCAGCCCTATAGTCAGACCATAAGACGCACCCCCAACATTTGGGGGAAAAAAAGTGCGTCTTATGGTCCGAAAAATACGGTAATCGACTTTCTACCTCCTTGAGTCAATCCAAGCATGCATGTTTATTTGGATGAGTGATAAATTTATGATTACAGAGGGTCCCACCATTGTGATCTTTTACCAAAAAAGAAAAGTCAGATGCACTTGTTTCTCCTTCCAGCCATGTAAAAAGGTAAATGACTGGTGCAGCAGTCAAATAAGCTCCCCTCTGCTGTATTTAAAGTCTATGGGATTGACCAGAGAGATTTGATCGTTCCATCAGCCCCACAGACAGTGACTGAAGATACATGACTCATCCATGACCACGACTTAATCGAAATTCCTTCACATGGCACTCGTGTGATGAAAAGAAACGGGTGACTTGCAACTACTGTTCTAAAAATTACTACAATATCCAACGGTGGAGACACCCAATGTTCAGATTTTAATTAAGGTTGGATTGTTGATAAAATGAGGGAAAACCACATTTAAATCTGGGACTGTAAAGAATGCCAAAAAGTGTCAAATACACAGAAGAGATAGATAAAATGTAAAGGATATCTTACTACACAACTACTGGAATGCAAGTATTTAGTGCAACGGCTGCTTCAATATCTCAGCCGTGAAGAGGATAATAAAAGTCACAGCTCTACCTTCATTTTTCCACTGTATTTTGGGTCAGAAATGGTCTCAAATGCTGCTTCTTTACTCTGCTGAATAAACTGTGGAAACTTGGAAAATACTTCACTACAGATTCTTCGAATATGGTCTTTCTGTAAGAATAGTTACACATTAATCATGAATAAAACGTATATGGCAAATAAATGATTAGTATGGCTGCTCCCCTGACAATGCATTATTAAATGTCATCTACAACATTGTAATGTCTCTCCTGGCTGTATGGATTCCAGAGAGTAACATGATATTTTCTGGGACCAGATTTCCTAATCTTATATCAACTTTCCCTCCCCAGTATAATCAATAACTATTAATGAAAGAACAACAATAGAATGGAAGTAAAATATAAATGCAAACTCACCTGCTTTTTGCTGGTGTTGGAGTCTGACTGTAACAGAGCTGCGTGGTTTGCGACCTTACGAAGGATAGCTAAGTAACTGAAATATAACGTCTTCACACTTTCACCATACTGACTTTCCTAAAATGAAAGAATAACATTGAAGATATAAGACAAAAACTAAACTGTATAATAATTCATAATAATAATAATAATAATAATAATAATAAATGCGCATGCTGCAGTTTTGTTGTCACAAATGTTATATATATATATATATATATATATATATATATATCACTCCAAAGACATACAGATAGGGACTCTAGATTGTGAGCCCCAATGGGGACAGTGTTGCCAATGTATATAAAGCGCTGTGGAATTAATAGCGCTATATAAATGAAGAAAATTATGATTATATATATATATATATATATATATATATATATATATATATACACACATATATACACGCACACACATTATATATATATATACACATCTATATATATAATTGCCTTATTCTGTCTGTCTGTCTGTCTATCTGTCTGTCTGTCTGTCATGCTCCGAAATTGTGTCCTTACGGTGACACAAAGCTGATTGGCCGCTGGGCTCGCCATGGCCCCGCCCCCCCACACGGATTGGCCTCTCGCCCCGGCTCTCTGCAGGCCCCGCCCCCCTCACGCAATGCACGCTCGCTCTGGCCCAACTGACACGGAGCTCCGATTCCCAGGTGAGTACACACACACATCAGATCACACTCACTCTCACACTCACTCTCACACACACCTCACACATCACAACATGCTGGGATATCGCTTGCTTCTACACCGGCTCCGTCAGGATCCCGGCAGCGCCAGACATAACCTTGCGATGCTGGGATCTTGACGGAGGCCGTGAAAGCTGGTAACCATTATACACATCGGGTAACTAAGGTCCCTTAGTTACCCGATGTGTATCATAGTTACCAGTGTACACCGGCTCACACTCACTCTCACACACACCTCACACACACATCACATCGCATCCACACATCAAGGTCCTGCAGCTGCGGAACATACACACACATAACAGCACACACACACTTACACACACAAATCAGATCACACTCACACACACCTCACACATCACATCGCATCCAAATACTCACAACATCCTGGGATATCGCTTGCTTCTCGGCGGCGATACTGTGCTGTTGTGAGCTTCCAGGACCTGCCGGGGGATCACATGGCCAGAAGCATGTGATATCCCCGGATGTTGTGAGTATCAGCGCGTATGTGCAATATCGTCAGTGTGTGTGTCTTTGTGTGTGAGTGTATGCGATCGGGTGTGTGTGAGTGTATGCGATCGGGTGGGTGTGAGTGTATGCGATCGGGTGGGGGTGTGTGGGTGTGTGTGAGTGTATGCGATCGGGTGTGTGTGAGTGTATGCGATCGTGTGTGTGTGAGTGTATGCGATCGGGTGTGTGTGAGTGTATGCGATCGGGTGGGTGTGTGTGGGTGTGTGCGAGTGTATGCGATCGGATCTGTGAGTGTCGGCAGAGGAGCACGGCGTGCTGGAGGAGGCTGAGAGGAGAGAGGCTGAACCTGGGGAAGGCTGGGATGGGGAGGCTGATGCTGGAGACGGAGAGGCTGATGCTGGCGCAGCATGGCGGATGGAGCACCTTTGGGAGTGCGCAGCATGGCGGATGGAGCACGTTTGGGAGTGCGCAGCATGGCGGATGGAGCACGTTTGGGAGTGCGCAGCATGGCGGATGGAGCACGTTTGGGAGTGCGCAGCATGGCGGATGGAGCATGTTTGGAAATGCGCAGCATGGCGGATGGAGCACGTTTGGGAGTGCGCAGCATGGAGGATGCAGCACGATGGGGAGTGCGGAGTATGGCGGATGGAGCACGTTTGGGAGTGCGCAGCATGGCGGATGGACCACGTTTGGGAGTGCGCAGCATGGCGGATGGAGCACGTTTGAGAGTGCGCAGCATGGGAGATGGAGCACGATGGGGAGTGCGCAGCATGGCGGATGGAGCACGTTTGGGAATGCGCAGCATGGCGGATGGAGCACGTTTGGGAGTGCGCAGCATGGGAGATGGAGAACGTTTGGGAGTGCGCAGCATGGTGGATGGAGCACGTTTGGGAATGCGCAGCATGGCGGATGGAGCACGTTTGGGAGTGCGCAGCTTGGGGGATGGAGCACGATGGGGAGTGCGCAGCATGGCGGATGGAGCACGTTTGGGAGTGCGCAGCATGGCGGATGGAGCACGTTTGGGAGTGCGCAGCATGGCGAATGGAGCACGTTTGGGAGTGCGCAGGATGGGAGATGGAGCACGATGGGGGGTGCGCAGCATAGGGGATGGAGCACGTTTGGGAGTGCGCAGCATGGCGGATGGAGCACGTTTGGGAGTGCGCAGAATGGGGGATGGAGCACGTTTGGGAGTGCGCAGCATGGCGGATGGAGCACGTTTGGGAGTGCGCAGCATGGGAGATGGAGCACGATGGGGAGTGCGCAGCATGGCGGATGGAGCACGTTTGGTAGTGCGCAGCATGGGGGATGGAGCACGTTTGGAAATGCGCAGCATGGCGGATGGAGCACGTTTGGGAGTGCGCAGCATGGGGGATGCAGCACGATGGGGAGTGCGGAGTATGGCGGATGGAGCACGTTTGGGAGTGCGCAGCATGGAGGATGCAGCACGATGGGGAGTGCGGAGTATGGCGGATGGAGCACGTTTGGGAGTGCGCAGCATGGCGGATGGACCACGTTTGGGAGTGCGCAGCATGGCGGATGGAGCACGTTTGGGAGTGCGCAGCATGGGAGATGGAGCACGATGGGGAGTGCGCAGCATGGCGGATGGAGCACGTTTGGGAGTGCGCAGCATGGGGGATGGAGCACGATGGGGAGTGCGCAGCATGGCGGATGGAGCACGTTTGGGAGTGCGCAGCATGGCGGATGGAGCACGTTTGGGAGTGCGCAGCATGGCGAATGGAGCACGTTTGGGAGTGCGCAGGATGGGAGATGGAGCACGATGGGGGGGTGCGCAGCATAGGGGATGGAGCACGTTTGGGAGTGCGCAGCATGGCGGATGGAGCACGTTTGGGAGTGCGCAGCATGGGGGATGGAGCACGTTTGGGAGTGCGCAGCATGGCGGATGGAGCACGTTTGGGAGTGCGCAGCATGGGAGATGGAGCACGATGGGGAGTGCGCAGCATGGCGGATGGAGCACGTTTGGGAGTGCGCAGCATGGGGGATGGAGCACGATGGGGAGTGCGCTGCATGGCGGATGGAGCACGTTTGGGAGTGCGCAGCATGGCGGATGGAGCATGTTTGGGAGTGCGCAGGATGGGAGATGGAGCACGATGGGGGGTGCGCAGCATACGGGATGGAGCACGATGGGGAGTGCGCTGCATGGGGGATGGAGCACGATGGGAAGTGCACACCTCCCCCCAACACACACACATACGCGCGCGCGCACTGCACAACACACCACACCACACACACACACTGGGAACCACAAACAACTGCCCTACACAGACACCCACACACACAGACAACGCTGCACACACAAATACACGCACATACCGCACAACACGCACATTGCACAAAACATACCTCCCCCCAAAACACACCACACACACACAAACTGCGCAACACACACACAACGCTCCACAAACAACGCAACACACAAACAACACCGCTCTCACCCCCCATCACACCCAGACAACATCCAGAACATGTACAGCGCCCTACACAAACACTTGGTAACTACAGACAACATCTATATATATAACAAAAATCATACATGAACTACACAATACGTAAATTCTAGAATACCCGATGCGTAGAATCGGGCCACCTTCTAGTATATATATATATATATACAGTTAGGTCCAGAAATATTTGGACAGTGACACAATTTTCGTGAGTTGGGCTCTGCATGCCACCACATTGGATTTGAAATGAAACCTCTACAACAGAATTCAAGTGCAGATTGTAACGTTTAATTTGAAGGTTTGAACAAAAATATCTGATAGAAATTGTAGGAATTGTACACATTTCTTTACAAACACTCCACATTTTAGGAGGTCAAAAGTAATTGGACAAATAAACCAAACCAAACGCTGGGTTTCCTCCTTCTTAATGCTTTGCCAGGCCTTTACAGCCGCAGCCTTCAGGTCTTGCTTGTTTGTGGGTCTTTCCGTCTTCAGTCTGGATTTGAGCAAGTGAAATGCATGCTCAATTGGGTTAAGATCTGGTGATTGACTTGGCCATTGCAGAATGTTCCACTTTTTTGCACTCATGAACTCCTGGGTAGCTTTGGCTGTATGCTTTGGGTCATTGTCCATCTGTACTATGAAGCGCCGTCCGATCAACTTTGCGGCATTTGGCTGAATCTGGGCTGAACGTATATCCCGGTACACTTCAGAATACATCCGGCTACTCTTGTCTGCTGTTATGTCATCAATAAACACAAGTGACCCAGTGCCATTGAAAGCCATGCATGCCCATGCCATCACGTTGCCTCCACCATGTTTTACAGAGGATGTGGTGTGCCTTGGATCATGTGCCGTTCCCTTTCTTCTCCAAACTTTTTTCTTCCCATCATTCTGGTACAGGTTGATCTTTGTCTCATCTGTCCATAGAATACTTTTCCAGAACTGAGCTGGCTTCATGAGGTGTTTTTCAGCAAATTTAACTCTGGCCTGTCTATTTTTGGAATTGATAAATGGTTTGCATCTAGATGTGAACCCTTTGTATTTACTTTCATGGAGTCTTCTCTTTACTGTTGACTTAAGGCCCCGTCACACTAAGCAACATCGCTAGCAACATCGCTGGTAACGAACAACTTTTGTGACGTTGCTAGCGATGTTGCGGTGTGTGACATCCAGCAACAACCTGGCCCCTGCTGTGAGGTCGTTGGTTGTTGCTGAATGTCCTGGGCCATTTTTTAGTTGTTGCTGTCCTGCTGTGAAGCACAGATCGCTGTGTGTGACAGCGAGACAGCAACAACTAATGTGCAGTGAGCAGGAGCCGGCTTCTGCGGAGGCTGGTAACTAATGTAAACATCGGGTAACCAAGAAGCCCTGTCCTTGGTTACCCGATATTTACCTTTGATACCAGCCTCCTCCGCTCTCACTGCCTGTGCTGCCGGCTCCTGCTCTGTGCACATGTAGCTGCAGCACACATCAGGTAATTAACCCGATGTGTGCTGTAACTAGGAGAGCAAGGAGCCAGCACTAAGCAGTGTGCGCTGCTCCCTGCTCTGTGCACATTTAGCTGCAGCACACATCGGGTTAATTAACCTGATGTGTGCTGTAACTAGGAGACTGGGGGCTGGTCACTGGTTGCTGGTGAGCTCACCAGCAACTCGTGTAGCCACGCTCCAGCGATCCCTGCCAGGTCAGGTTGCTGGTGGGATCGCTGGAGCGTCGCAGTGTGACAGCTCACCAGCAACCTCCTAGCAACTTACCAGCGATCCCTATCGTTGTTGGGATCGCTGGTAAGTTGCTTAGTGTGACTGGACCTTAAGAGACAGATACACCTACTTCACTGAGAGTGTTCTGGACTTCAGTTGATGTTGTGAACGGGTTCTTCTTCACCAAAGAAAGTATGCGGCGATCATCCACCACTGTTGTCATCCATGGACGCCCAGGCCTTTTTGAGTTCCCAAGCTCACCAGTCAATTCCTTTTTTCTCAGAATGTACCCGACTGTTGATTTTGCTACTCCAAGCATGTCTGCTATCTCTCTCATGGATTTTTTCTTTTTTTTCAGCCTCAGGATGTTCTGCTTCACCTCAATTGAGAGTTCCTTAGACCGCATGTTGTCTGGTCACAGCAACAGCTTCCAAATGCAAAACCACACACCTGTAATCAACCCCAGACCTTTTAACTACTTCATTGATTACAGGTTAACGAGGGAGATGCCTTCAGAGTTAATTGCAGCCCTTAGAGTCCCTTGTCCAATTACTTTTGGTCCCTTGAAAAAGAGGAGGCTATGCATTACGGTCCCTTTCTCCGATTTGGATGTGAAAACTCTCATATTGCAGCTGGGAGTGTGCACTTTCAGCCCATATTATATATATAATTGTATTTCTGAACATGTTTTTGTAAACAGCTAAAATAACAAAACTTGTGTCACTGTCCAAATATTTCTGGACCTAACTCTATATATATATACACACACACACAAATATACATACATACAGTGTATCCACCCATATCCTGTCCACCGCCATTAACTTGAGAACGGCGGCAGTTATAGGCATAGAAGTGGTGTCTAGGTATAGTAAAGTAGCCATGCGCTATGCAATGAAACCACTTATAGCGCCATCTGGTGGAAAACAACGGAGTTAGCATTTTTATCTCCCAAACGGAATGGGATAGAGAAAAAAAAGTGAACTACAAAGTTGTAGGGCATCATCAATAAATACAAATCGACACCTTGCATACAGAACTGCTGATATGAAACCCATGAAACCCCCAAAACATTGAATGCTGGTCACGCATATGGTGCTCATTTAACTTTGATGCTCAAAGTAGCCAACGTCAGCTGCAATGCACATCTGGACTCTGGACAGCATACTGTATCTTGCTGCACGTTGTGCAATATGGTAGGTGACACATTTGCATAAGCATCTGTGATACGTTGTCGTAGGTCCTGCACTGTTGGTGGAGGGGTCGCATAAACCTACTGTTTGATGTGACCTCACAGAAAGAAGTCCAATGGGGTCAGGTCAGGTGAGCATGGAGGCCACTCCACGCAGCCACCATACCCAATGACTTGTAGGAAGGTCTCCATGAGGTATCGCTTCACGTCCGCAGCCTTGTGAGTTTTACACGTTCTAATCATAGAATTTCTGTATGCAAGGTGTCGATTCGTATTGAATTGATGATGCCTACAACTTTGTAATTGCCTTTTTTTTCTCTATCTCGTTCCGTTTTCGAGATAAAAATGCTAACTCCGTTTTTCACCAGGTGGCGCTATAGGTGGTTTCATTGCGTAGCGCATGGCTACTTTACTATACCTAGACACCACTTCTATTCCTATAGCTGCCGCCGTTCTCAAGTTAATGGCGGTGGACAGGATATGGGTGGACATACTGGATATATATTTGAACAAAACTGTAGATGGTGATGCTTAAAACAATCACTTATGTTACTGAGGTCGCCACACTAGCTCTGTACATGACGCTCCATCTCTGACTATTTCACCACTTGCACTGCTTCATCCACGTTTCAATTATAATGCAGGATGGCATATTCCATCCATCAGATCAGAATCCTGAGTATGAAAATCATCCCACAGCCTTAATAATAAAGGACATAATACAGAGCATTCACTTATACTTCAGCTCTCCTTCCATTTATCCCACACAGGGCCACACTGTTTGACACATTTCTAGTAAGGTGCTCAAATGGTTATAATGACATCAGATAATTGCATGTTTCCTTAGCTAAGCCTGAATGAGTGTAATATTCCAACCTGCCAAAACCAACAGGCCTCATATATCACAAAGTCATTAGTGCAACAGACAAATTATAGGAACAGACGCTATAACAGTCTTTCCCAAGACATGACTGTAATGTTTCCAGTGCACTGGAGGGTAAGCTTTGTGTCCCGATACTTACGCGAGGAGGCATCTAAACTGTCAGGTCAATGATGTGTCACCTAAAGACCTCAACAAGGTAGTCCAATCGGAAAGAAAATATAGGCACCATGTTCTACTAAACTACAGAATAACAAAGTAAGCATTCAATAGCTTAAAGTTCCTCCAAAACCTGTCTTGTAATGTCCCATGGTGACAAGTGCATAATATGATTTCAAAGGATTTATTTCATAATCATAAAAAGGGGTACTTTTTGACAAAGAGGGATCCTCTGTGCTCCTTGCACACCAAACACTGTAGAATAAAGTAATATTCCTATATTGTCTAATTATAGTCTTATAAACAGATGGCATTTTACCAAAAATTCCCTTCACTTTAAAACTGGCGAGACCCCCACTTATTGGTAAATATCATTTCCCAACTTTCTGCATATTAGTGGGGGTTCTAGCTATATGTCATTACTTTATGAAACAGGAATTGCCCTGTAAGCATAATTGCATTTCCAACTATTGCTCACTTGACTCCTTCTCTAATACACAAGACTTATATGGAGTGGACTGTCCACAAATTAGCCACCCCCTTACTAAACTCTATTGAAAGATTGGTGCAATTGAACTCTCACCTCCTGAAATTATAGAATTATTTCGGCGTGCAATCATCACCAAATGGACCTCACAATGTATGGAGCTGACCGAGTGAAAAAAAAAGTTGTTTTTTGAAATTCTGCATCAGAAAAACTGAGCTACATTAATCACAGAAATTTGGACCTATGTAAATGTTTAAAAAGTGAATAATAGGATTTAACTTTCAAAATTGGACATGTTCTTTTAAGTACCGTATATGCCGCGTATAAGACGACTGGGCGTATAAGACGACCCCCAACTTCTGCCCTAAAAATATAGAATTTGGGATATACTCACTGTATAAGACTACCCCGCTCCCAAATGAAAAAAAGTCTGCTTTGATTGCAACATGTTAATTTTAATTCCGCGAGAGCCGTACAATATGTTTTTAAAGGGCCATTGACAGATCAATCGCGCCAATGTTCACTTAGTACAGCAAGGAATGCTGCTCCCTGCTGTATAAAGCCACAACTGGACTGAAACAATGGTACTACACTCTGCTACAAACAGACACACACAACTCTGCTACAAACAGACAAACACACACAACTCTGCTACAAACAGACAAACACACACAACTCTGCTACAAACAGACAAACACACACAACTCTGCTACATACAGACAAACACATACAACTCTGCTACATACAGACAAACACATACAACTCTGCTACATACAGACAAACACACACAACTCTGCTACATACAGACAAACACACACAACTCTGCTACATACAGACAAACACATACAACTCTGCTACATACAGACAAACACATACAACTCTGCTACATACAGACAAACACATACAACTCTGCTACATACAGACAAACACATACAACTCTGCTACATACAGACAAACACATACAACTCTGCTACATACAGACAAACACATACAACTCTGCTACATACAGACAAATACACACAATTCTGCTGCTCTGTGGGGCCTGCACCCGCGGCTCGGCGGGTACAGCACCCGCGGCATCGGCGGGGGGGGGATTGGCAGGGCATACATCTGGGGGGTTAGAAGCAGCTCACCGGAACCCATAATGGGGAGGCGGGGAGGGCATTTACCCGATTAGGTCACGGTGGAGAGGGGGCCCACACAGCGCCGGACAGAAGCTCGCCTCCTTCATCTGTGGGACTGAGAAGGCGGTAGCTCCGCCCACAGATGAAATTCAAAACAGGATGTCTGCGCGCCTTAAAGTGACGGCGCCGCAGATTGCTGCCGAGGACTGCGGTCCCCGGAACTCGGCCGGGGGCAGCAGAACTATAAAGGCGAGTGGGCCCCGGCCAAGGGACAGGAGAACTGATGAGGCCGAGTGGGCCCCCCCGGCTCTCCAGGGCCCCGGCATTTGCCCATAGACAGGTAGGAGCCCTGTCTGCGAGCCAGATACGGCCATCAAAAGAGCCATATCTGGCTCGCGAGCCATAGGTTCCCGACCCCTGCTGTATGATATATACCATATTTTTCGCTTTATAAGACGCACCTGATTATAAGACGCACCCCCAAATTTGGTGAAGGAAAAGAGAATTTTTTTTTTTAATGTTAAATGGGGTCCATCTTATAATGCCAGTGTCCCTCTAACAAATCATATAGGGTATATGTCCCTCATAGCCCCCCATCCTAAAATTAGCCCCCTTAATCTGGATATGGCCCCCTTATTTTGAATATAGCCCCCTTGTGATGGCACACGTTCCCCTGTGCTGCCTATGGTCCCCTATGGATTGCACACGTTCCCGTGTTAGATAACGCCCCCATGCTGCTGACCATGGCCCCTATAGATCGCACAAGTCCCCCTGTGTTAGATATCGCCCCCATAGTGCTGCCCATGGCCCCTATAGATCGCACAAGTCCCCCTGTGTTAGATATCGCCCCCATAGTGCTGCCCATGGCTCCTATATAGATCGCACAAGTCCCCCTGTGTTATATATCGCCCCCATAGTGCTGCCCATGGTCCCTATAGATCGCACAAGTCCCCCTGTGTTAGATATCGCCCCCATAGTGCTGCCCATGGCCCCTATATAGATCGCACAAGTCCCCCTGTGTTAGATATCTCCCCCATAGTGCTGCCCATGGTCCCTATAGATCGCACAAGTCCCCCTGTGTTAGATATCGCCCCCATAGTGCTGCCCATGGCCCCTATATAGATCGCACAAGTCCCCCTGTGTCAGATATGGCCCCTAGGCTGCTGCCCAAAGTAAAATAAAACCCTCTTTCCTTATCTCCTCCAGCGCTGAGCTCCCTCCTGTCTGGCTCCGTGCTTCTGTTCTTCAACTTCCTGGTTCTCAGTGCGGTCATGTGATTGGCACAGCAGGCTGAACTCTCTGCCTGCCTGATCACAGTGGAAGCAGGGACACGGGGAGAAACGCTGCAGGGGTAAGTAAAGCTTTTTTATTTTAGAATGAGCAGCAGCCTGGGGGCCAAATCTAACACAGGGGTGGGCATGTGCGATCACACTGGGACGCAGGCTCATATAATATGCACCGCTGCCCCAGCCCCTCACTGCGTGCGATTTCAGCACCATTGGAGATGGACAGCGGCTGTGCATATTATATGAGCGGGTGCAGGAGATCAAAGGCTGCAGCCCGCAGCGTTCCCCTGTGCTCCAGAGCTGCTGCCCCCACGTCCCCTGGACGCTGCAGTGTACATATATATATATACACACCCCCCCCGTATATCCGGCGTATAAGACGACCCCCCACTGTAGCCATTATTTTAAGGGGGTAAAAAGTCGTCTTATACGCCAGTATATACGGTAAATATTGTAGAATAATGATGCTGAAGCTGATGCTTTCAGGCGATATTTTCCCTAATCCCGGTCCACCGAATGCAAACTTTACCTACTATCCCACCTCCCAAAGAAACCCTGCTAACCTTATTAACATTAGTTATACACCCTCACTTCCCTCTTTTAGTTGTGCACTCTGGAATCCACAGTCTGTATGTAACAAGCTTCCTTACTTCCATAAATTCTCTCAACAACTCTTTTAATTTGCTGGCCCTCATTGAAACATGGATTCAGGATTTTGACACTGCTTCCCCTGCTGCCATTTCTCATGGCGGCTTACATTTTTACCATTCACTGAGAACGCAGAACAGAGATGGTGGTGGATTCGGCGTACTCCTGTCCCCACAATGCACCTTCCAGGTCATCCCCCCAGCTTCATCACTATCACTCTTCTTTCGAGGTCCACACCATCAGACTCTTTCATCCCATCTCCCTCACAGTAGTAGTTATATACCGTTCCCCAGTCTCACCCATCCAGTTCCTTGACAACTTTTAAGTATGGCTGCAACACTTCATGTCCTCAGAACTACCAACCCTTATCCTAGGAACCTTTACCATCCCCATGAACAGCTCCACCTCCCCATCTGCATCCCAGCTTCTATCTTTAACCACCTCCCTTGGTCTCTCACAGCTCTAATCCTTCGAGACACATGAAGATGGTAACACCCTTGACCTGGTCTTTGTCCGCCTTTACGCAATCTTTCACTTTGATAAATCACCCTTCTCCCTCTCTGACCTACAACATCCTCTCCTTCTAGCTCACAAATCCTCGCCCTCCCCAGCACACTCCCACCTATCACACATTCAGAAATCTACAGGCCATAGACTTACAAACTCTCTATACTCATCACTGTCCCCCATCTCCTTGCTTTCCTGTCCTGATCTGGCTGTAGACCACTACAATCACACACTCAGAAGTACCCTAGACCAAGCATCAGCCCTCACCCTCAGAACCTCCAAGCACAGAGTAAAACAGCTCTGGGTCACATCGCAAACTCAATTTCTCCAGTGATGCTCTAGGAGTGCCGAACGCCTATGGAGGAAAACTCGTACACCAGAAAGCTTTATCCACTATAAATTTATGTTAAGAACCTACAACTCTGCCTTTCACCTCACCAAGCAGACCTACTTCACCACCCTGATCTCCTCACTTTCCAACAATCCAAAAAAGCTCTTCAACACCTTTCACTTCCTCCTCAGTCCCAAAGTATGAACCCCTATCACAGACATTCATGCTGATGATCTGGCCTCCTATTTCACAGAGAAAATAGAAAACATCCGCTGGAAGATCAGCTACCAGCCATCAAGTGTCATGTTTCCCATCCCTCCCCACATCGCATCCGGCTCACTTTCCACATTTGACCCAGTCACAGAAGAAGTTTCCAGGCTCCTGTTCTCTTCTTATGCTACCACTTTCACTACTGATCCCTTCTCCTCACACCCACTCCAGTCTTTCTCTCCCATTGTCACTACTCACCTTTCTAAAACCTTCAATCTCTCTCGCACTTCTAGTATCTTCCATTCCTCCTTCAAACAGTCTATCATTACTCCATTATTAAAATAAAAACCCTTCTCTTGACCCATCATGCACAAGCAACTACAGACCAGTCTCCAATCTCCCCTTCATCTTCAAACACTTGGAGTGCCTTGTCTACTCCCGCCTCACCCGCTACCTCTCCATTCACTCTCATCTAGATCCTTTACAAACTGGCTTCCGACCCTCACACTCGACAGAAACTGCCCTCATCAAGGGGACCAATGACCTTTTGACAGCAAAACGTAATGGTGACCACCCACTGCTTATTCTTCTTGACCTCTCTGCTCCTTTGACACTGTTGACCACCATTTGCTTCGCTCTATGCTCCTTTCAAACAGCCTAAAGAACACCATGCTCTCCTGGTTTTATTCCTATCTTTCTGACCGCTTGTTGAGAGTATTATTTACTGGCTCCACATCTTCTCCTCTTCCTCTCACTGTTGGGGTACCTCAAGGTTCAGTCCTTGGCCTTCAGTCCTTGGCCTTCTTCTTTTCTCTCTCTACACTGCCCCAATTAGACAGACCATCAGCAAATTTGGCTTCCAGTAATATCTTTATGCGGATGACACACAACTATACACCTCATCCCCTGACCTCTCCCCCGCTATACTACAGAACTCTAGTGACTGTCTGCAGTTTGTAACATCATGTCTGCTTTAACTTTTCAAAACCTGAACTTCTTCTACTGCCTCTGTCTTCTAACCTTCCTAAACATCTCTCGGTGCGGCACCACGATATCTCCTAGGCAGCAGCCTTGCTGTCTGGGTGTTCAACTTGACACCAGTGTTTCTTCACCGCATATATACAATCTCTTGCCAGCTTCTATTGCTTGCACCTCAAGAACATCTCTAGAATCCTCCCCTTTGTCACCAAGGAAACCCTCACCGTGGCCCTTATTCACTTCCGCCTTGACTACTGCAATTCTCTATTAATTGGTCTCCCCCTAACTAGACTTTCTCCTCTGCAGTCCATCCTTAATGAGGCAGCCAGGGTCACCTATCTGGCTAATGGTTACTCGGATGCTTCCGCTGTGTGCCAGTCATTGTACTGGCTGCCCATATATCATAGAATCCAATTCAAACCTGCAAAGCTCTCCTACATTTCCACCCTCCTCTTTGTCTATCACCCTATCTGTTCTCTACGCTCCGCAAACAACTTTCGACTAACATCCACACTAATCAGAACCTCCCATTCCCGGCTTCAAGGCTACTCCAGAGCTGCACCAATCCTTTGGAATGCTCTACCCCAAAAAAGTGGACGAACCACAACTTAACTCAGCTACAGACGCTCGCTAAAAACACCTTATTTTTGCGTAGCCTATCACACTCCTTAATCAAATTAAATTCCCATAGTCCTTCTACCACTTCTCAGAACATAACACAACTCTCTGTCAAACTCCACCACACCCAAAAGCATCACAAAGATTGGCTGATGACTGGTTTATGCAGCCTTTATCTATCCTCCATTTCTTTGAAATGGCTGAATTGTCATCTACTTGCATAATCACCAGTTTTGTCTGTTCCCCTATTCCATCATCCACCGCGGCATTGTCCGTTGCTCAGCCGCAGTTCGAATGATGCTCCGGCTTCTGGGTACTCACTGCACGCACGCATACACACACATAAACACACAAAGCAGACACACATATATACACACATAGCAGATACTCATAGCAGACACCGAACACGTACACACACATAGCACACATGCATGTATACTCTGAACACAGAAACACACACACTGCTGTATACTCACCTGTCCAGGGCCGCCGCTTCTGCTGTCAGCCCTTTACTGCAGTTGAATGCTTTGTGGTGCCGTAAAGCATTTAACTGCAGTAAAGCCATGACATCAACCTGCAGCGGCCGCTTGGTACACCGGCTGCTATCACGGAGGAGTCTGTGTGCTGCAGCTGAAGGCTCTGCGGGCACGGAGGACAGGTGAGACACTGCATAATAGGGGACAGAAGGGAACCAGCAGGAGCACAATGTGCTCATTACTGCAGAGGACATCAGCCCCCCACCCACCAGATCTATATGCTCCCAGCACCCCCCTAACCAGATCTTTATACCCCATCCCCCCTCCACCAGATCTGTATGCCCCCAGCCTCCCCCCACCAGGTCTGTATGCTCCCAGCCCCCCACACCAGATCTGTATGCCTCCAGCCCCGCCACCAGATCTGTATGCCTCCAGCCCCCCCACCAGATCTGTATGCCTCCAGCCCCCCCACCAGATCAGTATGCCCCCAGCCCCCCCACCAGATCTGTATGCCTCCAGCCCCCCCACCAGATCAGTATGCCCCCAGCCCCCCCACCAGATCAGTATGCCCCCAGCCCCCCCACCAGATCAGTATGCCCCCAGCTACCCCACCAGATCAGTATGCCCCTAGCCCCCTCACCAGAACTGTATGCCTCTAGCCCCCCAGGACTGTATGCCTCTAGCCCCCCCCACCAGAACTATATGCCCCCAGCCCCGCCCCATCAGATCTGTATGCCCCCAACCCCCCCACCAGATCTGTATGCCCCCAGCCCCCCCCACCAGATGTGTATGCCCCCCCACCAGATCTATATGCGCCCAGCCCCCCCCACCAGATGTGTATTCCCCCTGCCCCCCCACCAGATATGTATACCCCTAGCCACCCCCACTAGATCTGTATGCCCCCAGTCACCCCCCCATTAGATCTGTATGCCCCCAGCCCCCCACCAGATCTGTATGCCCCCCACCAGATCTGTATGCCCCAAACCCCCCTACCAGATCTGTATGCCCCCCACCATTTCTGTATGCCCCCAGCCCCCCCCACCAGATCTGTATGACCCCAGCCCCCCCACCAGATCTGTATGCCTCCAGCCCCCCCACCAGATCTGTATGCCTCCAGCCCCCCCACCAGATCTGTATGCCTCCAGCCCCCCCCCACCAGATCTGTATGCCTCCAGCCCCCCCCCACCAGATCTGTATGCCTCCAGCCCCCCCCACCAGATCTGTATGCCTCCAGCCCCCCCCACCAGATCTGTATGCCTCCAGCCCCCCCACCAGATCTCTATGCCTCCAGCCTCCCCATCAGATCTGTATGTATGCCTCCAGCCCCCCCCCCCCAGATCTGTATGCACCTAGCCCCCCCACCAGGTCTGTATGCCTCCAGCCCCCCCACCAGATCTGTATGCCCCTAGCCCCCCACCAGATCTGTATGCCCCCCATCCCCCCAGTAGATCTGTATGCCCACAGACCACAGACCCCCTCACCAGAACTGTATGCCACCAGCCCCACTCACCACTGCTCCTGTCAGCACCACTAAGCATAGACAGATGTTTATTCCACCGCACTCCCGATGCGATAGCATTGCGCCTACGTCTAGTTGTAAATAAGCACCTGTACCTTGTCCTCCCCTCCCCCACTTCATTGTAGATTGTAAGCTCTTACGAGCAGGGTTGTTTTTACTTTTGATCTATTTATTGTATCTTCTATAATTGTTACTTGCTTGTATATGAACCCCTGAATTGTAAAGCGCTGCGGAATATGTTGGCGCTATAGAAATAGAGATTCTAACTATTATTATTAGTACTCAGAAAACCCCTTCTTAAAGGTAATCTGTCAGCAGGGTTTTGTTATCTCATCTGAGAGCAGCATGAAGTAGGCAAAAAGATCCCGAATCCAACGGTGTATCACTTAGATTACTGGCTACAGCCATTCTGACAATCTGTATTTTTAGCTTTAGTGATCTAGCTGAGCCCAGGGAGCTGTTCCTTCCCACACCAGGCTCTCTACAGATTGTACATTGACAGTGAGGTGTCAATCTCTGCAGGGGGCATGTTGGACTGCTCTGTACATGACTCGTGTCCCAGCAAAGATAAGGTACTGTGAAAAAAACAGGAATCCTTGAACCTTCTGTGCTAACCCTTGCAGCATGCTGGCATCAGCTTTTATAGCAAAAACCTGCTGACAAATTCCCTTTAAATACTTTTCACAATGTAAACTATAAACACCTTATGCTCACCTTAAGCACTGGCCCCATACTAGCAATGTCCGCGCCGACTCTCCTGGGGCTCATGTGACATTGTTATGGTATGAGAGCCCTGCCACCAATATCATACGAGCTCAGGAATACAAGGCACAGACATTGCTGGAACGGCGCCTGCATGGGAGGTGAGCATAAAGGGTTTTTATTTTACATTGGGGAATGTAGATTTAAGAAAGCCTTGTCTTAGTACTTTACAACCCCTTTAATTCAAACACAGAATAATATAATACATCATGACTGAAAAATACATGTCTTACTTTGTAACAACAATTTCTCCTTCTCTTGCTACTATTACAACTGCACCGTTCACTTCCTCGAAGAACCAAGCTGACATCTGGAGTCTCCAGGACGGATTGGTAGACTGCCTTTTGAAACTCTGACAAGGAGCAGTAGACTATCTGCAAATAAAAAAAAATTGGATGGATGGATAGATAGATAGATAGATAGATAGATAAAGTTTAGTTTTCATGTAATATAAGTAGTTACTAATGTTTTTATTTAAAGCATTCCTTCATAAAATTGAAACTTAAAGGGAACCAACCAGAAGGATTTTCACATATAAATTAAAGGCAGTGCCATACTGGCGCTAGCATGGTGAATAAAATAATACCTTCTAGATTGGATGCTTGATTGCTCAAAAAAACAAACATTCTCAAATGGTCCAGAAATTAGTACTTTGGTTGAGTGGCATATTCCTTCTCCTGGCTTGCCCCCTTTTCTTTATTTAAATTTAGTGCCATGCCGCCATTGCCGCTGTTGGCAGCACATGCGTATTGCTATTGTGACATCACTAATCACAGCTGTAGCTCCGTTAGGACATTACTGATGCCTCAGTGAGCGGTCACATTTTCTTATGTGACCATGTACTGCAACTTCAGGATGTGGCAGAGCCAGGATTTTTTGGCACATCGTGGTGTGGATTACGTCGGACCTGCATGGGTGTTTTGGGAGTTAATAAATTGGAGAAAGAGGGTCTTTTTTTGGTTTTGTGTTTATTTTAATTCACTCACATGGTTAGTAATGGGGGTGTCTCATAGATCCCTCCCCATTACTAACCTCGAGGTCGATGACAGCTGTGATTTTTTGACAATTCAAAGCTATCATTAACCCCTTATATTACCCTGAATGCAACCACTCTAGGGCAATCGAGATGAGCCGGGTAAAGCAACAGAAATGGCGCATCTAATGGAAGAGACAATTCCAGGGTGGCAGTGGGCTGCTATTTTTAGGCAGGGAGATGGGGGGCAATAACCATGGACCTCCCCAGCCTGACAATACCAGCCGCCAGCTGTCCGCTTTAATTTGGCTGGGTATCAAATTTGGGGAGACAGCACGCCAGTTTTTAAAAATTATTTAAAAAATTTGAACAAAAAAAAAAAAAAGCCGCATGGGGTTCCTCGAATTTTGATACACAGCCAAGATAATGCACACAGCTGGGGGCTGCAGCCTGTAGCTGTCTGCTTTATCTGTGCTGGGTATCAATATACGAAGGACCCATTTTTTCCAATTATTTATTTATTTTTACACTCCACAACCAATCACAGACACTGTCAGAGGTTGGGTGGAGGAAGCAGTGAATATGCATGAGTTAATTAACAGACCAAAAAGAAGTGTGACATCCGCACTGACCTGCTGTAATCACCATATCTGTGGGTTCACCCATCTCTATTCATTATGTAAATAATACCACATTTGACATGATTGTTTTGTACTTTAGGAATAATGCTGATCATTAATAATTATTAACAATGTAATACATATAGTTAGCCGTACTACATCCTCTACTAGATCCCCTAGTTTACTTCCGAAAAGTACCCTTACTCACTTGTTACATCTTGTTTATAAACATAAACAATAAAAAAATGTAATAAGTTGATTGGAAAGGAGCATTCTAGTCGTGGGGAACCTTTTTTTCTGCTGGGGACTTATTGGAAGTTTCTACCAACCTTCGGGGACCACAAAAAATTCATATATCACATAGGGACTGAGGATATATATACATCACAGGAGGTACTGGGGATATATATGCATCACAGGTGGGGCTGGGGGAATATACACATCACAGGAGGGGCTGGGGCTTGATCACCACTGGGGGGGGCACGGACAGTACTGCCGGTGGGACAGCAGCACTAGAGGGGCACAAGCAGGACTGGGGGACATGGACAGGATTGAGGGAGCACAGACATCACCATGGGGGCACAGACAGCACTGTGGGGACACAGCACTGAATTGGTGACGCATAGCACTGGGTTTGTGACACACAGCACTGGTGGGCGTACACAGTACTAGGGCAGTACACAGCACTGGGTGGAGGGCTCACAGCAGCCGTAGGCACATAAAGCAGGGAGGCAGGAGGCTCAAAGCAGCGGGAGCCAGGTACAGTAGGGAGGCAGAAAGCTCAGCAGCAGGAGGCAGGTACAACACGGAGGCAGGAGGCTCACATCAGTGGGAGGAAGGTACAGCAGGGAGGCAGGAGGCATACATCAGTGGAAGGCAGGTACAGCAGGGAGGCACACAACAGCGGGAGACAGGAGGCTCAAAGTAGTGGGAGGCAGGTACAGTAGGGAGGCAGGTACAGCAGGGAGGCCAGTAGACCTACTACTACTCCTCTTCTTCTGTGTGACGGGAGCACAGCACTTCTCGCTCTTACCCCACACACAAAGCCTGTTCCAGCGTGCTGAAGACATAATTGTATGCTCACTACACATTGTGATTTAAAGAACCAGCAGCAGACAACCTCGGCTGCCAGCCGAGTACTGCGGTCCCTGGGAATATGCACAGGGGCCGGATAAAATGTCATTGCAGGCGACATAAGGCCCACGGGACGGAAGTTCCCTACCCCTGTACTACAGTATGCACACACGTTCAGTATTTGTAACAGATTTTTCTGCTGAAACTACTGGAATAGTGGCAGCAAAAAAACGCTACATAAAATATGTGTTTGTGTTTATTCCCACACTCATTTGAATGGGTGAAAAACGCTGAAATGCTGCAGATTAAAAATCTCATTTACGAGGCGGGTGCTGTAAAACAAACGCTGTTCTTCCAATCACTCATCACACTTTAAATAATATACAGCAGTGGATTACTAACCCGATCTTCCTTTTTAGGTAACTGGCTACTTATAAGAGCCTTGGTACGTCTTAGGAAGAAAGTTGACATTTTCAGAGTCAGGTTCTGCATTACTTTCCTTCCTGTGGCTAGTTCTCGCTTCGTGGCATTATGTCGTTGGCCAAGTTCTATTGGGTGGGAATATTTTTCAATGAATTCTTTTCTGCCACCTAAACATCCAGGCACTGCCCTAAAGAAAAAAAAAAAAAAATTACGGTAAATGGCTTTAAGGGGAATGTGTCAGCAGGTTTTTGCTATCCCATCTGAGGGCAGCATGATGTACAGACAGAAACCTCTATTCCTCCAATGTAGCACTCACTAGGTTGCTTGCTGCAGTTTTGATAAAATCACAGTTTTATTGGCTGCAGATTTAGTAGTTCTCTGAATAATACACCACTGATTAACAGCTGTTTGTGTACACTGTGCATAGACAGAAAGCTGTCAATCAGTGGTGGAGGTGGGGTTATATACAGCTCATGAATATGGACGACTACATAGCAGCAGGTTTCGTAGTCTTCTACTGATGATATCATGCTGATGAAACAGAGCAAGCAGAACATTTAATAAAGTTAGTTTCATTCCCCAAGAACGCATGGTTGCATTTTTTGCAGCATTTTTGCACTCTCTCATTGCTTTCTGGGGGCAAAAAATGCCGTAAAAACACTAAAAGAATAGACATGCTACAGATTTTGAAAATGCTGCAATTTTCCAATTCAGACAGGAAAAAGAAACAAGCAAGTGCAATTCTAGAATCTACCAACTTTGACTGGTATGGGAAGAAGAAAAAAAAGCAGCAAAAATGCAACGTGTGAACTTAGCTTAGGGATACAAATCACAATGGCTGTGTAATCCTAATATTAAAGGGTTTGGACACTACTTGCTTTTTTATTGATCTTTAAACTGATCAGAGGCGAAGGCAGGAAATGCTCAGATGCTGCTGGGGCATGGCAGCTTCATCAAAACTAACTGATTAAAGGAGTTGTCCGACATAAACTCAAAAATTTTTGTTAAGCTAATCTGTGCTGTATTGTCATATAAAACACCCCTACATTGTTATTTTTTGTTTTCTAACTTTTGTTCCTCTTTAATTATTCCTTTATTCTCTGCAGCTCTTTGTTTACATTCAGCTCCAGTAAACTGACCTCTTCCTGTGCTAAACCTCCCAGTCAGAGCTGGCACCGCCCGGCCTCACTGTCCCGCCCGGCCTCACTGTCCAGCCCCGCCCCCTGCCAGTCCTGCCCCTGCCCGCCCCCTGCACACACATTCCTTGTCAGTATTCTGCCCCAGCACTGACCTGTTATCACTCTAGCATTGGAAATAACAGCCCACATAGGGCTCTCAACCCCCACCACATCAGGCTCTGCACCACACACACATAGGGCTCTGCACCTCACCCACACACATTTGGCTCTGACCCCCCACCACATCGGGCTCTGCACCGCACACACATAGGGCTCTGGACCGCACACACATAGGGCTCTGCACCGCACACACATAGGGCTCTGCACCCCACACACACATAGGGCTCTGCACCCCACACACACATAGGGCTCTGCACCCCACACACACATAGGGCTCTGCACCCCACACACACATAGGGCTCTGCACCCCACACACACATATAGGTCTCTGCACCGCACACACACATATAGGTCTCTGCACCGCACACACACATCGGGAACACATGTAGGGAATACGTACTTACCCCTCCTCGGTCCCTGCCGCTGCTCCTGCACGTTCGCCCGCTGTCTGGTCTGGACATATCAGCACAGTAGTGACGTCACCGCTGTCCTGAACTGTCAGACACAGACAGCGGGACAGTGATGAGAAGCAGCGCTGCGCTCCCTCTCATCAGTGCTTTCAAATGTACCGGCATCAAAGATGCTGATACATTTGAATATGCGATCCTGAGCAGGGGCCCGGTGCTGGCGGTGACATCGTAGGCATCCGCCACCAGGCCTCTCCCCTCAGCTCACGGACCCCACAGCAGTGCCGGGGGAGGTTGCAGGGAGAGTACGGGATGCGGGGGAATGTGTGGGAGAGTGCAGGGAAGGGGGGCGGGGACTCCACGCACTGTACAGCCCAGCAGGGCGGCAACATGCTGTTCACAGATTTGCATGTCAACATGGTCCTGCCCATGTTGACATGAAATGACCGGAAGCAGCAAAATCGTGGCAGGAGCGGTCACATGACCACTCTAAGCCGGGGGAGAGGAGCTGACAGCAGGGCAGGTAAGTGCTCACTATCTACTTACCTGCCCCAATGTAGCCCAATAGGGAAATAATAAACAAAAGTCAAAATAAGCCGGATAACCCCTTTAAACATGGATGGCCAATCTTAATGATCAGCATTCATAAGTCCAGCTAAGGCTGCTTTCACACTACGTTTTTTTAACATGCGTCATGAACTTTTTTTTGCTGTAAAAGTGGATCCTGTTTTTACAAAGAAAAACACATGCAAACGCATGTGTTATTTTGCAGGATCCTGTCACTTGAAGTTTATGGGTGGGCATTGAAGTCATGTGATCGTAAGTGAGGGAAACTGAACGTGATAGACTGGGAGCCAGCATCTGACAGCTGCAGACGCTGGTCACCAAGGTAAACATCGGGGTAACTAAGCGAAGTGCTTTGCTTGGATACCCGATATTTACCTTGGTTATGAGCGTCCGTAGCTGCTAGGAGCCGGGCTGCCTGATCTCTGCACACGTAACCAAGGTAAACATTGGGTAACTAAGCAAAGCGCTTTGCTTGGTTACCCGATATTGACCTTGGTTACGAGCGTCTGCCGCTCTTAGGCGGGGAAGAGAGGGAGGGGGAGGAGGGAGGGGGAGAGAGAGACTGGTCACGCCAGGCTGGTTTCTGGGCATGCTCAGTAGAGCAAGCAGGATCCTGACTATCAGCATGCCAGCGTTCACATGCGTTTGCGTGCAGTATAGTCAGGATCTAGTGAAAAACAGTATTTGGACGCAGCTCAAAAACGCTACAAGTAGCATTTTTGAAAAAAGTTAAAAAACTGCAAGTCGCTGGATCCTCACTATAAGGGCTAAGCCACACGGCGAGAAAATCGGTGCGAGTGGAGTGCGATAAAACATCGCATTCCCCTCGGACCAATTCTAGCCTGTGTGTCAGCACACATGGGCGATTATTTTCTCAGCCCTAATCGGACTGAGAAAACAATCGCAGCATGCTGCGATTGTAATCCGAGACTCTTTCTCTCGCACCCATTCAAGTGAATGGGGCGAGAGAAAAATCGCACTGCACTCGCGGTACACCGGTGTACTGCCAGTGCAATGCGAGAATGGCTATAGCTGACTACGCAGGAGAGAGGGAGAGAAATCCCTCCCTCCCCTCCTGAGTGCCGGCCCGCCCCCCGCAGCTGAGGTCTGCTCGCACGAACGGACCTCAGTTGCAAGGACACAAGCATGAGACTCGGCTCTGCTGTACTGCCAGCACGAGCCGAGTCTCATGCAAGGGGATCGCAGTAATCCCCGTGTGGCCCCAGCCTAACGCACGCAAACGCATGTGAACGCATGTTGACGCGAATCCATTGCAAATACATTGAAATGAAAACGCATTTGCACTGGAAGCGTTTTTGAGTTAAAAAAACGTTCATGACGCATGTTAAAAAAAACGTGGTGTGAAAGCAGCCTAAGTGAGAGAGATCACGAGTCCAAGTGTATTGAGTCTCCTCCCACTCAGCCTGAATAATAGCTGCAGATTAAAGTGAACAGATCTCAGCAGCAGGGAGGAGGACGCTGAGGAGATGTCAATCAGATCAAGTGGGTGAAGATTGAGTATTAACTTTCCTGGAAAATTATACAGAAAATCTGACAGATTTTCGAAGGAGACACACCATCCTAATCAGGTCTAGGATATCTATTTAATAGTGATTACAGTCTGAATTGCGAAATCTGCTGACATCTCCTTACATACATTTTTGGCTTAGTGTTCAAACATAGTGCAAATGTGGCCTTAGGCCCCTTTCACACATCAGTTTTTGCCATCAGTCACAATCCGTCGAATTTTGAAAAAAATGGATCCCGCAACTGATTCCGCTGGATCCATTTTTTCACGCCGTCCATCGTTTGTTAGAATGGACGCAGGATGCATCATAATCCGTCAAATGACGGAATCCGGCGACGAATTCCATTTTTTTTTTTAACTGAGGATGCTTTCATTTATTATTTAGTATCAAAACTAGCCAGTCGGATCCATCGCATCAGTTTTTCCACAATCTGCGACGGATCCGCCGAGCCAACAGATTGTGACCGACAGCAAAAAACTGATGTGTGAAAGGGGCCTTAGCGTTACTTGGTCTCCACATTTAAAAGACACTAGCTAGACTCTAGAAATCCTCATTTTATGATCAGCATTATGCAATCATTTTGGCAAGTAGTTTAAAAATAAGTATACCAGTTTCTTCAAGTCTATGAGATCTATTTAATAATCTTTGCAATGTGCATAGTGGAATCTGGTGACAACTCTTGACATATACTTTTGGCTAAGTGTACAAATATAGTGTACGAATATAGTGTACACTTGGGCTTAGCCTTACTAGGGCTCCATAATTAAAAGGGTTGTCCCAGACTGACAAATTGATGGCCTTTTTATGCAAGCCAGAAATATGCGAGTCCTGGAAAACTCCTATACGTCAAACCAGCCCAAGAAATCATATTTTGAACCCATTGCTTACATATTTGTAGAAATGGAGGCACGCAAAGGAAGATAGGATGTCCCAACCATAAAGACACTTACCAGTCCATAACACACCACAGCTCCTCCATGTTATTCTGCAGTATAGTCCCTGTGAGTCCAATACGAGTTTTGCACTTTAAACATTTCATTACCTCAGTCACTCTCGCCTTTGGATTTTTAATTTTATGCACTTCATCGACAATGACTGCTGACCACGCTATACTGTAGACAGAAAGAAAAGAGAATATCCCCAGGATATTGTATTAAAGTCAAGGGGAAGGCAATACGTCGGCAAAACTAAAGAAATATACTGGTTACCAAAAGCTCTTCAGTGTGAGGATCTTGTGAAACAGCTCCTTATACCCGGTTTCCCTGTAAATACTCGTATGCCTTAGTATTTTTTTTTTTGAGTATGCTTAAAATATAAGCCCTTCCCCAAAAATAAGCCCTAGTTGCAGTTCCATAACAAAGTGTCCAAGCAGCTAAAAAAATGAACTCAACAGACCCCAAATAATTAGTTAGCAACTACCAATGGTGGATGGGCTCTCATACAGAGATCTGCGTTGCTGTCAGGTCCCTCAGCATTGCAGCTGCATCTCACAAATAGATCGGGTAGCAGTATCACTCCGCACAAGTGATACTGCTACTAATCACCAGGGGGATCTATCTGCTGTAAAACGCAGGGGGACCAGATAGTGATGCAGATTTGTATGTGAGAGCCCATTCACTTGCCAACTCTGTTTGGGGTCTGGTAAGTATGATTATTTTAAGGGTTGTCTGCATTCTTTTGGGGTTAAAGTTAGCAGTACATAGAGAATAATCAATTTAAGCCGGTAATTTAAATCTTTATAAATATGGTATGTACCCACCACTATAGGATTGCTTTGGTTCTGCACCATAAGAGTAGCAAATCAGATAAGAAAATGTGCATCTGACCAGTAATAGGAGTAACACAAAATGTTGATGTTGCAGAATGTGATGACATGATTGTATTTGAATAAATGCAGTTTTTCCCCTGAAAATAAGCCCCAGAGCAACTTTCGGAGAAAAAAAAATTATATAAGACCCCGTCTTATTTTCGGCGAAACATGGTATCTTAGCCGGATCCCAAAGTGTGTCATGCAAATACCATTGATTGTTTATCAGGTAAAGTGGTTATGATTATCACTGCAGCTCTCTTGCATTCAAGTGAATACAACTGAGCTACAATACCTGGCACTGCTGCTGCTAAGTTAATGGGCCTGAGTCTGGTAAATAGTAAAGGTAGCAGCATAGTGCTGGGTTGAGCGCTCCCTTTAACCAGCTGATACCGTGTTTGTCTGAAAATAAGACAGGGGCTCATTATTTTTTGCTTTGAAAAATGGGTTTAGCCGATGTCTTTTTTCCCCAATGAACAACAATTCACATTCATTTAAGAGATCTTTGGTGACATGTCACATGATTGTGAAGTCACCAAAGGTCCTTAAGCAGTCTTACCTTTGGAATAGAAACGCTGGCGGCCCCTAACAGAGTGGGTACCGTGAAAAATTGCCCAGTTTGACTCCCCCCAATGCCGGAACTGACTGTAACTAGGGATTATTTTTGGAGTAGGGCATATATTTCAAACATACTCCAAAAATCCTGTAAAATCATGTTAGGGCTTATCCATGCTCTCCATGTTTGGCCCGTGCTCTGTATGCCCTGTGCTCTCCATGTTTGCCCCGTCCTAGGTTTGCTCCGTGCTCTCCATGTTTGCCCCGTGCTCTGTATGCCCCGTGCTCTCCATGTTTGCTCCGTGCTCAATGTTTGCTCCGTGCTCTCCATGTTTGCCCCGTGCTCTCCATGTTTGCCCCGTGCTCTCAATGTTTGCTCCGTGCTCTCCATGTTTGCCCCGTGCTCTCCATGTTTGCCCCGTGCTCCCCATGTTTGCCCCGTGCTCCCCATGTTTGCCCCGTGCTCCCATGTTTGCCCCGTGCTCCCATGTTTGCCCCGTGCTCTCCATGTTTGCCCCGTGCTCTCCATGTTTGCCCCGTGCTCTCCATGTTTGCCCCGTGCGCCCATGTTTGCCCCGTGCTCCCCATGCTTGCCCCGTGCTCCCATGCTTGCCCCGTGCTCCCATGTTTGCCCCGTGCTCTCAATGTTTGCTCCGTGCTCTCCATGTTTGCCCCGTGCTCTCCATGTTTACCCCGTGCTCTCCATGTTTGCCCCGTGCTCTCCATGTTTGCCCCGTGCTCTCCATGTTTGCCCCGTGCTCCCCATGTTTGCCCCGTGCTCCCCATGTTTGCCCCGTGCTCCCATGTTTGCCCCGTGCTCCCATGTTTGCCCCGTGCTCTCCATGTTTGCCCCGTGCTCTCCATGTTTGCCCCGTGCTCTCCATGTTTGCCCCGTGCGCCCATGTTTGCCCCGTGCTCCCCATGCTTGCCCCGTGCTCCCATGCTTGCCCCGTGCTCCCATGTTTGCACCGTGCTCCCATGTTTGCCCCGTGCTCCCCATGTTTGCCCCGTGCTCCCCATGTTTGCCCCGTGCTCCCATGTTTGCCCCGTGCTCCCATGTTTGCCCCGTGCTCCCATGTTTGCCCCGTGCTCCCATGTTTGCCCCGTGCTCCCATGTTTGCCCCGTGCTCCCATGTTTGCCCCGTGCTCCCATGTTTGCCCCGTGCTCCCATGTTTGCCCCGTGCTCCCATGTTTGCCCCGTGCTCCCATGTTTGCCCCGTGCTCCCATGTTTGCCCCGTGCTCCCATGTTTGCCCCGTGCTCCCATGTTTGCCCCGTGCTCCCATGTTTGCCCCGTGCTCTGTCTGTTTGCCCCGTATGCCCCGTGCTCTGTTTGCCCCGTGCTCTGTTTGTCCTGTATGCCCCGTGCTCTCTGTTTGCCCTGTATGCCCCGTGCTCTCCATGCCCCATGCTCCCCATGTTTCCCCCGTACTCCCATGTTTGCCCCATGCTCCCAAGTTTGCCCCGTATGCCCCGTGCTCTGTCTGTTTGCCCTGTATGCCCCGTGCTCTGTATGCCCCGTGCTCCCATGTTTGCCCCGTGCTCTCCATGCCCCATGTTTGCCCCGTGCTCTCCATGCCCCATGTTTGCCCCATGCTCTCCATGCCCCATGTTTGCCCCGTGCTCTCCATGCCCCATGTTTGCCCCGTGCTCTCCATGCCCCATGTTTGCCCTGTGCTCCTTGTTTGCCCTGTGCTGGCACGGTACCCCACACCTTGGCACAGCCGCACACAGCTTAAAAATAAAAAAAAAAAACTCACCATCCAGCAGCAGCTCCACCGCGCGGCCACAAGACACCGGGGCCGCCTACTGAGTGACGCTCCTCCGTCTCCTAGGCAACAGGCCTCCGGCCCAGGAGAGGAGGAGTGTCAGAGGGAGAAGAGATGTCTCTGCTAAACACCACGTTGAGCTGTCGGCGCGATCACATCGGCAGTTCAACGTGGCTCAGTGTGGTGACAGCGCGCGTGCCAACACAAAGGGCTCTGCGTGCCCAGTGTGGCACGCGTGCCATAGGTTCGCCATCACTGTCATAGACTATGTTTTGACGGGAAAAATTAACCCCGCACTTTACAGTTACTCTCAAAAATCCTGCCTCCATTAAACTGAATAGGTGGGAACTGCAGGCTATTAATAGCAACTGTCAGTGGTTGCTATAGGAACAAAATAAACTGTTAGTATAAGAAGCTTATGTGTGAGGTAAAAAGATGGCGGTGGTGAGACAGATAGAGACAGACCGAGAGAGAGAGACAGAGACAGCCCGGGGAGAGAGACAGCCCGGGGAGAGAGACAGCCCGGGGAGAGAGACAGCCCGGGGAGAGAGACAGCCCGGGGAGAGAGACAGCCCGGGGAGAGAGACAGCCCGGGGAGAGAGACAGCCCGGGGAGAGAGACAGCCCGGGGAGAGAGACAGCCCGGGGAGAGAGACAGCCCGGGGAGAGAGACAGATCGGGGAGAGAGACAGATCGGGGAGAGAGACAGATCGGGGAGAGAGACAGATCGGGGAGAGAGACAGATCGGGGAGAGAGACAGATCGGGGAGAGAGACAGATCGGGGAGAGAGACAGATCGGGGAGAGAGACAGATCGGGGAGAGAGACAGATCGGGGAGAGAGACAGATCGGGGAGAGAGACAGATCGGGGAGAGAGACAGATCGGGGAGAGAGACAGACCGGGAAAGAGACAGACCGGGAAAGAGACAGACCGGGAAAGAGACAGACCGGGAAAGAGACAGACCGGGAGAGAAACAGACCGGGAAAGAAACAGACCGGGAAAGAGACAGACCGGGAAAGAGACACCCAAATAAATCATTGGGCTTATGTTAGATAATCTATTTATGCGAGTATAAATATATGTGCAGTTTTGCACTGTACAGTAATTTGAACAGCAAACATGAAAACAATAATAGGCAGTGCTGAGGCCAAGTATCTATCCTTTGATTATGTTGTTGTGCTCCTCTTACCTGTTTAGCTCATCTAGACACAGGCGGAGTGTCTCATACGTAGTTAAAGCAATTTCATATTTTCCCTGTCTTAGCCGTACTAATTCAAAATCTTTCCGGTTTCCATGAATGACTGTCAGCTTGAAATATCCCCATGTCTCCAGCTCATCTCTCCAGTTGAAAAGAACAGATAAAGGAGATACAATCAGAAAGACCTGAAATAGTATGAAAACAACAATGAAGTATAAGGTATACGTCTGGTGGTTCCTTACTCCATAATACTCATGCACAAAGTAACAGGCACTACAAAGCAGACTCGCTCTCTCTCTGTTCAAGCACTTAATAGTTAAATATCGATCTTAGAGTGCAGTTACACTGTCGGATTATCAGGAATGAAACGGTCTAGGAAATCTTTTTTTCTTGATTATCAGCCTGTCTAAGAGTGCTACAAATCACCTGATAATTCTCAGGTGAAATAATTTTCATAATTTGCTTAAAAATCATCGTTCTTGGCAGCACTTCATTCTGTCTAAACAGGGCATTTGCTGCAGAGAATATTACGATTTTTGGTATTCACCATAAGATCTCTTTCTTGATGTCTTCATTGGGGGATACAGTAACCATGGGATGGTCTGCAGATACCCAGAGGCTGCCACTATTATAACATTCAAAATGAAATGTCTCCTGCCTGGCAGACTACATCGCCAGCACCAGGCTTCTCAGTTTAGTGAGAAAAACATAAAAAGAAACAAGGCATGAAAATTTAAAATAATTTAATTGCAAAACTAAAGTAAATGTATGCCCGACCGGGTAACTAAGGGTGGGAGCTGTGTCCCACAGTGAAGACTATGAGACAGACATTTTACAATGAGTACCAAACAATTTAATGTCTCGGTCGCTTCATTGGAGGACACAGTAACCATGAGATACCAAAAGCTGTCCCTGGGGTGGGAATAACAAAAATATTATACTGTAATCACCAAACTTTCTTCGTTGCTCAAGTGGTCGCTTAAGAAACTGCCCCCTACAGATTTGCATCTGATGAAGCAAAGATGTTGACCCTGTAAAACTTAGAAAAGGAATGCACAAATGACGAAGTAGCTGATTTACAGACATGCATGGCCCAAGCCTGGTGGCAAACCGCACAGGAAGCTTGCATCGGTAGGGTAGAGTGTGCTCTAACACTGAAAGAGGGAACCTGGCCCTTATAAGCATTCATAATGGCAATTCTAATCCAAAGGGCAACAGTTGCCTTAGAGACGGCAAGGCCTCTACGGTGGCGCTTCGGTAAAACAAATAGAGTTCGGTTACCTGAACAGAGGGGTGGCTGCTAAATAGTTCCGCATGGCCCTGAAGACATCCAGCCTGTGCAAGGCCCCCTCAAATCAGATGAGAAGGAGCAGGGCAAAAGGAAGGAAAGACTATGTTGTTGTTGAGGTGAAAAGCTGAAACCACCTTAGGGAGGAAAGAGGAAATCTGCCTCAAAACTACCCAGTCCTGTTGTAGAATGAGGTAAGGAAGGCGACAGAAGTGAGCCGCCAACTTCAATACTCTCCAGACAAAAGGTGAGGACTATAAGAAAGGCTACCTTTTAGGAAAGATGCAGCTGGGAGAGCTCCCTAACAGGCTCTGAATGCGGAGATTGAAGGGCATCTAAAACTAGGTTAAGATCCCAAGCACGAAGAGGAGGCTGGTACGGTGATTTAGCATGCGTCATCCTGTGAAAAAATGTTTTGACCAGCAAAGGCAGACAACTAAAACTTGAGGAAGCTAGGCACCAATCTGGACTCCAGACCCGACTGTAAGAAGGAAAGAAAGGCATAGAAAAGGTGTAACGTTAGTCAACTCACACCAACGAAGTAGGCCATCAGTATGTGATGACTGATATACAGCGATGAAGGCTTTTGTGACCTAATCATAGTTTGAAGGACTGACTCTGACAGCCCTGCCATCCTCAAAACCATGGCTTTAGAAGCTATGCCGTTAAACTGAGTTGATACAAATTCTGATGGAATTTCGGCACCTACGAAAGATCTGTGCGGACCAGGAGAGTCCATGGAGCATCTCCCAGGTGATCGAATATGTCTGCATACAAAGCTCTCCAAGGCCAGTTTAGTGCAGGATGACTGGAATCTCCTCCATCCTGACCTTCCTTAGAAGCTTGGGCAGAAAAGCTAGATGAGTAAACAGGTAAGGCAAAGTGGACTGGAACAAAGAAATTGCAATGGGTATCAAATCGACATTCAGGGTGCCCCACCAAATGCAGATCTGCTCGAACACCACCGTATGGCGTGCACATTTGCCTGTGGCTACATGCTGGCAACTTAGGAAGTCTGCTTTCCAGTTGGAATATGAACTGCCAAAATTATTGGCACCTTTTCCTCTGCCCAGTTCAGAAATCTTGTGACCTCTGACGTGGAGGTTAGACTCCATGTTCCACCCTGATGATTGATGTAGGCTACCAAAGTAGCATTGACCGACAATGCAAACTAGCAATCTAGTGAAAAGGTGCGGTTAATGCAGAAATGTCAAGTAGATGGCTCTGAGCTTCAACACGTTGATTGGAAGAAGACTTTCCTAATTGTTGCAGATCCCTGAACAGACAAGTGGCGGTAGACCACCCACCCTCCAAGGAGACTGGTATTCATTGTTAGGACCTGTCACTAAATAGGACAAAACGAACGACCCATGGTTAACCAGTATATGAGAGACTGAGCGGGTATTTGGCTGCATCCAGGAAAGATGAACATAAATACCTGCCTGCGCGATCTGATACACTACCTACAATTTCCCCTCCTAAGAATTGGCAGGGAAACTTCACCATAAGTGCTTGGACCAAGCAGTAATTGCCTTAGTCACCAAGCTGGTGGCGAAAGCGGAGCAAAATGCAAACCCTGTTTCCTCAACGGCTGATCTGCCATTGCCTCTATACGTCTATCCATAGGATTTCTCAGTGCCACTACCTCAGAAAGAGGGAGGGTGGCAAATCTGAACAGACAAGAGCCAGGCATGTCCACTTCAAGTGGAGTAGACCAAGAGTCCACCAGCTCTGCTGGGAAGGGGTACAACACCTCCTCAACAGTTTGTCTGGGTCCTACCATTTCGTCTGCAGAACCTCCACTTATTGTGGTTATAAAAGACCTGACCACACGTTTACTCCTCCTGAATGAACAAACCTCCAAGGAAGGAGGGGGGTCCACGTCCACCTCTGTAACTCCTCAGAGTCTACAGCTGTTACGAGACTCTTCACCATCTCCCTTAGTTTAACCACCTGGAAGGAGTCTAGGACAGACTCCAAGCCGGAACTACAGTTTGATCATTTGTGGGGGGTGCACATCCTGAGAATGACCCAGCCCGCGTCCTCCGGCAGATGGGAAGAGACCCATAAGAATTAAGTAAACTGAGGTGGTTTGGATCACAGCCGCGATGTTAGTGTGGAGCAGTCTGTAGGTCAGACTCACTTGCTAAGGCGGTGGAAGTCATCGGTATTGTAGAAGCCATCAGCAATCGTTCCACAACTGTAACCACGAGCCTAGGCTGTGTGAGAGGGGCACATTCTCCTCAAAAGCTACAGGGGTCCGCTGAGTAGATATCAGCATGGGAAGGGGAGGAGTACAAGAGGCACAATTAGCCACAGAGTGACTGGTGGGAAACCAGCATAATAAGTAACTATGGCACTATGCGCCAACGAGCATGCACGGTGCTCCCTGGACTCTGATATTATAAGAGACAGAGAAGTGTAGCGCCCCTGAGACTAGGTGCTACAGGATATTGTATTGCATCTATTTTTATGTATTTTATATTGTCCGTCCACCCTCGGCAGGAAGAGGTTAAGTCTGTTTCTGCAGCACACAGCCTCACACACAGACAGAAGGAACATTCCTTAGGTGGGGGCACGTGCAGGAGGAAGTTACAAAGGGACAGTTTGGTTTCACTTTACTTCAGAACGCTTGGGAGACCAGAGAGTGGAAGCACACTTTTGCAGGTCCCTAGGGAGCTCCCTCTCAGGGAAGCAGAGCAGAGGAGCCACCAGGTCCAGACCGGTTATACACCCTTTCCTTACCTGGGACCGGGCGAGTGGATGGTTGAGGACCCCTAAGCTGAGAGTGATGCCAGTTAGGATGCTCCAGGTCAATTAACCGGCAGAGACTTGGAATGGGAGAGGTGTCTACCCGGGAAAGAGTTGAGAGCCTGGGACTGGTAGTAGTGTGGCATGGAGGAGAAGAGGGTTACAGAGGGGAGGATGTCGTTGCCCCCTTGGAACCAGCGCAGCTTCGGGTGGCAGAGTAGTGGGCCCCAAAGGCTCCAGAGACCAGGAGGGGACCACCACACGAGCGCACAAAAAGTAGAAAGCCCACAGGCTGCTCTACCAGACTTAGACCACTGCCCTGCCTGGGAACGAGCGGAGTCATTGCAGTAAGGAAAGAACTGTGAATAAACAAAATCTGAAACATGCAGAGGCGGCCTTACCCCTGGCCGCACACCACAGGTGGCGTAGTCGACATCATCCGCATCCGTTCCACTCCTGGAGGGGGAAAGGTCGGAGGAAGGGTCCGCAGCGGAGGAGGCCGGGACCCCAGTCACCACTGTAACCGGTGACGACCTCTCCAGGAACAATCCTTGCTTGCTAACCCCCTTTTACTGTGCACCACGGGGTCAGGGAACCGGGTCAGGCCACAGATTCTACAGACCACTGGCCTGGCGACAGGTATACAAGGTGCGTATTTAAGCTCCTATCTTCTGCTCCGTGGGGTGTCACAGAAGCAAAAGGTAATAAGTCAGCACTAATAGGTCATGGGTGAAACAGAGTGCACATACACTCCCGATTACCCTTTAATCCATCTATAATCTAAAAAAAAAGGAGAGCGAGAGACAGATAATGCCTAACCTGGCCTCTAAAGGGTAAAACAAGTCTGAGACTCTAAGCTCAGTTGCCTCCAAATGACACTACAACAAAGTGAGGAGCCTGGTGCTATCAGGTGAGGTATAGTCTGCTAGGGAGGAGCAAATTCGCTTTCTGAAAATAATGAGTGTCAGGGTCCAGGTGAAAGCAGACTATCCCATAGTTACTGTGTCACCCAATCAAGTGACCAAAAATATGATATTCTATGAACACAGAATGAACGCATTAAAGGCAATTCTGTACACATGGAATATTACTTGCCTTGTCTTGTATGGAACTGGTCGGCAGTCATTTAACGGACACAATATGCAACTGTAAATGCACCCTTAGTCCCTCTTACATGTGATTATTTCATGATTTGAGTACAGAGCATATCCACTTGTAAATAAACCAAATTATACAAAGTAGATGGCCCAGTTTAAGAAATGAATTTAAATTAATGGTTCCATTCTTCATTTTTTAAAGCTGTCAGTGGCAACAATTTAAGAAAAATGTTGGTTAACCCAGCATTGAAATATTTTTTATTTCTGTCTAAAAAGTACAGTATAAGAAATTTAAAAAGGATAGTCCAGAGGTTTTTGTGTATTCCTTGTTTATATCAGTTTTTTGTATTAAATTAAATAAGTCATATGACATGCAAATCACTTCTATCCTTTTGATATTGCTTCCATAGTGCAGACTACATTTTCCACGGTTCAAGCATTTTAGAAACAAAGAAGGGTTGCACTATAGAATCTTAGTGTACTCTACTGCTTCAGCCTGCCTGCCCTGGCTCCTTCTGATAGATTTCTGCCTGTCAGCTCTTACAAGCAGAAGGCAGATTCGAACAATGTGAAGTGGCATATCAATGAACTACTCCAAATTCTTCTGAATTAGTAGAATTCATTACAGTTAGGCTAGTTTCACACATCCGGCTTTTCGCCGGTTTGCCGGATTCGGCGCACGCCAGTACAGTGTATACAGTACATTGGCAGCGCGACAAGCTGTCATGTGACCGGAGCATGTGACCCGGAAGTTGCGGCACTGCCATTGTACTGTATACAATGTACTGGCATGCGCCGAATCTGGCAAACCGGTGAAAAGCCTTATGTGTGAAACTAGCCGAAGTTAGGGCAGTATTATGATAGTGCTGCTAATTATTGTATGGAATCACAGAATATATCTCCTATATAATGTAGAAAAGTTCAACAAAATGAGGAAAACGAAGTTAGAGCTGGATGGAGGGACCAAACATTGCCAGTAGGAATTATAGAAGTGAAGATGTTATCCTGTAGTTCATAAGAAATTGACATCATGTCTACACTATATATACATATGCATGTCATGTGGCACAGCTGCCTAGAATAAAAAGGATTCAGAATATACGGTATATGGATGCAACTCAGCTGGGATGAAGTAAATAACAGAACAAGAACAGTGCTGGAAAGTTACCATTATATGTGCAAAAAGTACTGGAGTGCTATTTTAATAAAGGACTGTATGGCATCATAATGAGTTTATTCAATTTATTTTTCAATATATCTGTTAAGTTTACCATATATACACATTAGATGAATGCTGACTGACATCACTAATTTTATCAAGATTGGATGATCATCTAATGTGTATGGTAGTCAGGGTTTAGTAGGATTGGTCATGTTGGATTTCAATATGCCTGATCATTTTGTAACAAATGTCATCTACATCAGTAATGGTAAAGTCTTCACTGAATACAGATTTTACTTCAAAATTGAAAATTTTGATAATGACTGATCAATTCTGACAGACAAAAGCAAATGTGTCTGATCAGATATATTACAAAGTTGCTTATTTCTGTGTACTATTGATTTATGACATAAAAATGAATAAAATGGTTACACTTTAAATATGTTGAGGATTTTGAGTGGATTTGCTTCAAAATCCACCTAAAGGAAAATTCTATGTGAACTTACCCTTAGTATGCACTACAAAGTGTAAAGGCCACCCGCCCCCGTCGGTTGTGCGTCACGGGCAAATCGCTGCCCGTGGCACACAACATCGCTAGGACCCGTCACACGTACTTATCTTCTTAGTGACGTTGCTGTGGCCGGCGAACCGCCTCCTTTCTAAGGGGGCGGTTCGTACAGCGTCACAGCGGCATCACTAAGCAACCGCCCAATAGAAGCGGAGGGACGGAGATGAGCGGGCGTAACATCCCGCCCATCTTCTTCCTTCCTCATTGACGGCAGCGATATTGTTCCTCATTCCTGCGGTGTCACACATAGCGATGTGTGCTGCCGCAGGAACGACGAACAACCTGCGTCCAAAAGCAGCAACGATATTTGAGATTAGAACGACGTGTCAACGATATGGTGAGCATTTTTGATCGTTAATGGTCATTCCTGCGTTTCACACGCAACGAAGTCGCCAACGAGGCCGGATGTGCGTCACGAATTCCATGACCCCAACGACATCTCGTTAGCGATGTCGTTGCATGTAAAGTGGCCTTAAGTCTTAAGGCCACTTAACACACAGCGACATCTCTAGCGATGTTGCTGGTGAAAGCACCCGCCCCTGTCGGTTGTGCGTCACGGGCAAATCGCTGCCCATGGCGCACAACATTGCAAGGACCCGTCACACTATACTTACCTGCCTAGCGACGTCGCTGTAGCTGGCGAACCGCCTCCTTTCTAAAGCTGCGGCCCACAGAAGCGGAGGAGCGGAGATGAGCGGCCGGAATATCCCACCCACCTCCTTCCTTCCTCATTGCCGGCGGCTGCAGGTACGGTGATGTTCCTCGTTCCTGCGGTGTCACTCATAGCGATGTGTGCTGCCGCAGGAACGACGAACAACCTGCGTCCTGCAGCAGCGATAATTGGGATTAGAACGACGTGTCAACGATCAACGATTAGGTGAGTAATTTTGATCGTTAACGGTCGTTCCCGCGTTTCACACGCAACAACATCGCTAACGAGGCCGGATGTGCGTCACAAATTCCGTGACCCCAACGACATCTCATTAGCGATGTCGTTGCGTATAAATCCCTCTTTACAGTGGCCATCGTGAAATTGAAAGACAGACTGTCACAGCACAAGAGCCTGAGTTACACAGTGCCCTTGTTACAGTGCGAACCACACAGTACCCCAAATAACAAAATATAGTACATTTATTACATATTCTTCAAAATAACCATTTAAAGGAAATCTGTAATCTCTAATCTGTAATCTGTAATGTCAGTAGATTTTTGCTACCTCAACTAAGAGCAGCATGATGTTAGGGCAAAGTTCCTGATTCCAGTGATGTGCATTTGAGTTTATTGGGTACAGCAGATATGATAAAATCATAGTTTTTTTTCTGTTGCAGATGTAGCAATGGGGAAAATGCTGAACCCTGTTTAAACCCATCCCCAGCATTGACAGCTTTCTGTTTATACTGTTTATTGACAAAAAGCTGCTAATCAGTGGTGGAGCAGGGTTTCACAGAGCAGGGTGACTAGGATGCATGAGACACCTAGTCCTGTAGTGATAATTTACTGCAGATAAAACCCTGATTGTATTGAAACTACAAAACACTGCCTAGTAAATGACACATCACTGGAATCAGGTTCTCAGTCCCTACATCCTGCTGTTCTCTGATTACATAGCAAAATTCTGCTGACAGATTAAAAAGTTAAGCAATCAGTAGCAGTGTTTCTTTCATTACGTTTATCATGTCTTTCTATACATTGTATCAGTTTAGAGGGTTTTTGTTTTTTTTTACTGTAGGTCACCTTACTGCTTCCAGTAAAAGAAAAAAGCAAGACACTAATGAAAATAGGACCATAAAAATAAGACATATTACGCCTATACAGTTTTCTAAATTTGTGATATGTCCTTGCACCTGTTAAAGTTTAAAGTTCGCTGTTACAGAATAGTTATTTTAACAGATACTTTCGGTACACTATAATATATGAGTGCTAACCCTTTCGGTACACTGTAATATATGAGTGCTAACCCCTTCAGACACGACAGCGATTTATAATGAAATGTATTAAACCACATTATGTTCTAGGAAATCTGTCAGCAGGATTTTGCATTGTAAGCTGAGGATAGCATGCTGCAAGGGTTAAAAAAAGAAACAACAACTGTGCTTCTCTTATCTGGGTATGAGCTACTGTTTACAAGAAAGTCCTGCTGTGATTGACACCTGTAAAGCCTGCCTGGATCAACAGACTCAGGTGGGATGTAATGGACAGACTAGAGGGAAGCCACTCACCAAGCAGGACCCCCAGGACCCAGAGAACCCTTTAACCCCTATACAGGGATTTGGAATTACACAGGGCCCTGGAGAACACTACCTGTGAAAGGCTGCAGTCCGATGAGAGTAGTCGTCAGGCAGGGTCAAACCAGGAATAGCAGAACAGGGACAAAATTGGCAGACAAGGACGTAATCAGAAAACGTAGCAGAGGTCAAATCCGGATCGGGCAGCGAGGTACAAAAACAGCAGGCAGAAGGGTAGTCAGAAAACACGCAGAAGTCAGCACACAGGAATCACAAAACAGAAAAGGGCGGATCAGGAGCCAGGAAATCAGAACTATCTCTTGCAGAGGTGAGCAGACAGGAGGGGAGCTAAGAAGGGTGTGGTGTCTTTCCATTGGCTGTAGCTGAACGCTGGCAACTTCAGCTGGAAGACACACGCCACCCACAGTCAGCCAGTGGTACTGCAGATCCCAAGATAACCCAGCCCAGTGGATGATCGGAGCCTGCGCCCACCGGTGCCACTGGCATCGACTCCTCTTCCATCACCAGCACCATCCACGGCAGGAACTCGGCGTCGCCTGGCGATCGGAGCAGAAGTCGCTGGAGCGGACTCCGGTGGTGACGTAACAACACCTCACAGTCAATGCATAATCTCGGGACAGCTCTCCCAGATCAGCTAAACTCAATTCTTTAATAATGTCAGTACACTGTAATCTACACACTGTAATCTAAGTTAAACATGGCTAGTTTCAGAATCGGTTTGCCTACAACATGCTGCTCTCAATTGAAGTAGCAAAAACCTGCTGACAGATTCCCTTTAAATGAAATAAACATTTCTTCATCCTTTAAATTTTTTTTATATGTTCTGTAATGAGGCACGTGGCATATTGCAGCCACAGAGACCGTTGTCTTATAATATAAGGTTTTATATGCTGTACTGCATAGTTCTTTGAATCTTATTATGTGCACAATTACATAATCATCATTAAAAAAAAAACTTGACAGCTTCCCCAGACCCCCCCAAACTGACCATGTATGTATTGCTACCTTTAAACACTTCAATACAAGCTCATTTAGGCACTGTGCGCACGCTGCGTTTTTTGAGGTTTTTGAAAAACAGAGGTTTCTGACCACACGTGGGGTATCAGTGCGCTCAAGAGAAACTGGGGAACAAATTTTGGGTTTCATTTTGTTGCGTTACTTCTAAAAGCTAATAAATTGGCGCTAGAGCAACATTTTTATGTAAAATATATATATTTTTTTCATTGCACATTGCTTTAGTTCCTGTGAAGCACCTGAAGGGTTAATAAACTTCTTGAATGTGATTTTGAGTATCTTGAGGGGTGCAGTTTTTAGAATGGGATCACTTGGGCATTTTCTTTTATCTAGGCCCCACAAAGTCACTTCAAATGTGATGGGGTCCCTAAAAAAAAAGATTTTGTAAATTTTGATGAAAAAAATGGGAAATTGCTAATGAACTTTGAACCCTTCTAACTTCCAAACACCCAAAACAATTGTTTCAAAACTTGCTCTGATGTAAAGTAGAGATGTGGGAAATGTAATTTATTAACTATTTTGTGTGACATGACTGGTTTAAGGGCAGAAAAATTAAGTTTGAAAATTGCAAAATTTTCGTCAAATTTCGCATTTTTTCACAAATAAATGCAAAATATATCGTCCTAAATTTATGACTACCCTGAACTTCAATCACTGGGATCCGTTGAAGTGTTCCAGAGTTATAACCTCATGAAGGGACACTGGTCAGAATTGCAAAAAATGGCCTAGGCATTAGGGACAAAACTGGCTTTGTCATTAAGGAGTTAATATGGCAATATATTATTTAAGTTTTAACTTTTGACCCACACACGTCTAAATGTCAACAGACATAAGTTATTAATTATTACTACATATAAAGTTGTCAATCATTATTAGCATTTTATATCATTCGTCAGTTTTTCGGCTAGGAAAAAAATAAAATGCTACACAAAAAGTATTTCCTTAGCTCATTTGGAGCACATTTTATTAATTTTATTATATATGTCCCAAGGTCTAATAACAGCCAAACCTGATCCAATCACCTTGTCATATCAAGGACAAATACACATTCATTTCCTCCTCAACTTCAGCAACAGTACAAGAGGTCTGCTCTAGGGAGAGTTCATTCATCAGTGTTCAGCCTTCACGATCCCTTCTGTGGCCAAGAAATAATTCCAAAATATGCCCTTTACATGCTTTCCGAGTTAGACGCAAGTAGAGGCAAGCTTTATCTCGAATGTGCTGGCCCAAATCTGACGGTCAGTGAATGGGTATTTGTTTTGTTGTTTTTTTTCCATTTTATACTCTGGAGGGAGCAGAGGTCATTAATGGGAAGTGTTCTTACAAGAGTTACAGATTGAAAGCGGAAAAAGACATCAAACTTACGACAGTTAGGAAAATCTCGCTTTTCATGTAAAATATGTCAAGAATCTCATTCCAATAGTCAGATCATTTGCAATAACTACAGTGGAGAATTGGATTGTTTTGGAGCCACGGGATTAAACATTTTTGATATACGCATATTTGAATGAATAATATATATATATACAGTACAGACCAAAACTATTAAGAAGAGACTTTGTGCAGCAGGCCTTCATGGTAAAATAGCTGCTAGGAAACCACTGCTAAGGACAGGCAACAAGCAGAAGAGACTTGTTTGGGCTAAATGACACAAGGAATGGACATTAGACCAGTGGAAATCTGTGCTTTGGTCTGATGAGTCCAAATTTGAGATCTTTGGATCCAACCACCGTGTCTTTGTGCAACGCAGAAAAGGTGAACGGATGGACTCTACATGCCTGGTTCCCACCGTGAAGCATGGAGGAGGAGGTGTAATGGTGTGGGGGAGCTTTGCTGGTGACATTGTTGGGGATTCAAAATTGAAGGCATACAGAACCAGTATGCCTACCACAGCACCTTGCAGCGGCATGCTATTCCATGCGCCTTGCGTTTAGTTGGACCATCATTTCTTTTTCAACAGGACAATGACCCCCAAACACACCTCCAGGCTGTGTAAGGGCTATTTGACTAAGGAGAGTGATGGGGTGCTACGCCAGATGACCTGGCCTCCACAGTCACCAGACCTGACCCCAGATGAGATGGTTTGGGGTGAGCTGGACCGCAGAATGAAGGCAAAAGGGCCAACAAGTGCTAAGCATTTCTGGGAACTCCTTCAAGACTGTTGGAAAACCATTTCCGGTGACTACCTCTTGAAGCTCATCAAGAGAATGCCAAGAGTGTGCAAAGCAGTAATCAAAGCAAAAGGTGGCTACTTTGAAGAACCTAGAATATAAGACATATTTTCAGTTGTTTCACACATTTTTGTTAAGTATTTCATTCCACATGCTTTCATTCATAGTTTTGATGCCTTCAATTTGAATCTACAATTTTTAGAGTCATGAAAATAAAGAAAACTCTTTGAATGAGAAGGTGTACTTTTGGTGGCTGTAGCTGTGACGGTGCAGATGCCAATCCCGGACATACATACATACATACATACATACATACATACACACACACACATTCAGCTTTATATATTCGATTATTATATATGGAATGTATATATGTAATATATATATATATATATATATATATATATATATATATATATATATATATATATATATATACATACACATACACACACACACACACACTAGAAGGTGGCCCGATCCTAAAGTATCGGGTAGTCTAGAATGTGTATGTAGGTTAGCAGATTGAATAATGATATAATTACCGTAGCAAGTCTTGAATAATGATGGTTCTTTTTTTGCTCGTTTGTCTCACGCTGTGCAGCACGCATCGGCGTGTTTGACAGTGGGAGACCATCGATCTGAATGGGCAGGGAGCTGGCGTACACTGGTAACCATGTTACACAATCGGGTAACTATGCAAAGCGCTTTGCTTAGTTACCCGATGTGTACCATGGTTACCAGCGTACGCCGGCTCAAGCACACATGTGCCGGGAGCAAGGTGGTAACCATGGTACACATTGGGTAACTAACGAAAGCGCTTTCCATAGTTACAGGATTGTGTACCATTTGTTACCAGCGTATGTCGGTAAGCTGATAACCATGGTACACATTGGGTAACTATGCAAAGCGACAGTACTGGTTTATTTTTTGCTTGTTGGTCTCCTGCTGTGTAGCACGCATCGGCGTGTTTGACAGTGGGAGACCAATGATCTGAATGGGCAGGGAGCCGGGGTAAGCTAGTAACCATAGTACACATTGGGTACCTATGCAAAGCGGTTTCCATAGTTACCCAATGTGTACACTGGTTAACAGCGTACGCCCGCTCCGGCACATGTGTGCCGGGAGCCTGGGTAAGCTAGTGGTTTCACACATTCGACTTTTCTCCACTTTGTCAAATCCCTCGCGCTGCCGTAGGCTGGTTTCAGACGTCCGTGTTTTAGGTACGTGTGACATGCATTTTGTAACACGGATGTGACACGTACCCATGTTATTCTATGATGTGCCTCACACGTCCGTGTTTGCACACGGACCGTGTGACTTTTCATGACACTGCAAGCACACACGCAGGCATCTTCGGCAGCACAGATGTCACACGGATAGCACACTGATGTGATCCGTGCAACATCAGTGTAAAATATACCAGAGAAAATATGGGTCTTTTTAATAAAAATATTTTCTATATTTACTTCTCTCCAGAGATGCTGTCTCCAGCTCTGCTGCCTCCCGCTCCTTATACTCACCGAATATTCAGTGCCCTGAGGAGCTGGAAGCAGGAACAGCGCTGGGGACTTCAGTGCCGGGGACCACATTGCTGGGTGAGTATACAGCATAGTATGTGTGTGTGTATACGTGCATGTGCGCTATGTGTGTATGCGCTCAGTGTATCCATGTATGTCTGCTGTGTGTGTGTGTATATACATGCATGTGCGCTATGTGTGTATGCGCTCGGTGTATCCATGTGTGTCTGCTTTGTGTGTGTGTGTGTGTGTATACATGCATGTGTGCTATGTGTGTATGCGCTCGGTGTATCCATGTGTGTCTGCTGTGTGTGTGTGTGTATATACATGCATGTGCGCTATGTGTGTATGCGCTCGGTGTATTCATGTGTGTCTGCTATGTGTGTATATGTGCTCAGTGTGTGTGTGTGTGTGTGTATACATGCATGTGTGCTATGTGTGACACGGACGTCTGAAAGCAGCCGTACACTGTGTACAGGACAGTGGCTGCGCCGCAACTTCCTGGTCACATGACAACACGTGATCGGAGCTTGTCGCGCGGCAACTGTAGTGTACACAGTGCACGGAAGTGCGCCGGATCCAACAAAGTGGAGAAAAGGTAAGCGACAGTGCTGACGTGTGCCGGGAGCCGGGGTAAGCTAGTAACCATGTTACACATCGGGTAACTAAGGAAAGCGGTTTCTATAGTTAGCCAATGTGTACCATGGATACCAGCCTACGCCGGCTCCGGCACACGTGTGTCAGGAGGCGGTGTAAGCTAGTGGCTTTTCTCCACTTTGTCTTGCCAGTGTGGGCTTCCGGGGCTGCAGCAGTCACCTGGGAGTCGGGCGTCGCCGTGTGGGTTCGGGGAATGCGTGCGGGGGGCGGGGCCAGGGCGAGCATCCAATGCGTGCAGGGGGCCGGGGCGAGCGGACAATCTGTGCGGGGGCGGGGCCAGGCCAAGCCGAGCGGCCAATCCGTGCGGGGGGGGCGGGGCCATGCCGAGCCCAGCGGCCAATCCGCTGGTTGTCACTGTAACGACACAATTTTGGAGCAAGACAGACAGACAGACAGAATAAGGCAATTATATATAAAATAACTACCTTCTCACCACCTGTGGGTGGTTATATGTCCTTCTTCATTCTCGGGTCCTCTACCAGAGGCCTGGGAGTTTGAGAGTTCTATGCAGGATCTTAGTTGTTCCCAGCACTGCGCTTTTCTGGACAGAGAGTTCAGATGTTGCTCCTGGAATCTGTTGCAGCCATTTTTCCAACGTAGGGGTCACTGCTCCAAGGGCTCCTATCACCACAGGAATTACTGTTAACTTCACCTTCCACATATTCTCTAGTTGTTCTTTAAGGCCCTGGTATTTCTCCAGCTTCTCATACTCCTTTTTTCTGATGTTACTGTCATTAGGCACTGCCACATCTGTTATCATTGCTGTCTTCTGATCCTTGTCTACTATCACGATATCTGGTTGGTTAGCTACCACTTGCTTATCAGTCTGGATCTTGAAGTCCCACCGGATTTAAGCACTTTTATTCTCCACCACTTTTTCTGGGGTCTCCCACCTGGATGTAGGGGGACTTAGCCCATATGCTGTACAGACATTCCTGTATATAATTCCCGCTACTTGGTTGTGGCGTTCGGTATACGCTGTTCCTCCTTGCATTTTGCATCCTGCCACTATATGTTGGATTGTTTCCGTGGTTTCTTTACATAGTCTGCACCTTGGGTCTTGTCTTGTGTGGTAGATCCCTGCTTCTATGGATCTGGTACTTAGCATCTGCTCTTGTGCTGCTATGATTAGGGTCTCTGTGCTGTCCTGGAGTCCAGCTTTCTCCAGCCATTGGGTAGGATTTCTTCATGTCAGCCACCTCCATTATCTGTCTATGGTACATCCCATGCAGCGATTGTCTTGCCATGGCACTTCATGTTCTTCTTTCCCAGACTGTTGTTGTTGCTGTCTTAGGCTCTCCCTCATCATCTCATCTTTTGGTGCCATTTTTCTGATGTATTTCTGTATACTTCTTGTTTCATCCATGATGGTGGCTTGGACACCTATCAAGCCTCAACCACCCTCCTTTCTGTTGGTATACAATCTTTGGGTGTTTGACTTGGGGTGGACACCACCATGCATTGTAAGGAGCTTTCAGGTCTTCACATCTGCAACTTCCATTTCTTCTTTTGGCCAGCACACTATGCCAGCCATACATACATATAATATCACAAAAGTGAGTACACCCCTCACGTTTTTCGAAATATATTATATCTTGTCATGGGTAGAGCTGATTGAACGGCCAATAAAACGGGGCCGGCGGATCACTAACAGATTTAAAAAAGAATCTGATCCGCTCCGGAATCCGGTGCCCATGTAAGTCAATGGGGACCGGAATCCGGAGGGTAAAAACGTTTGTGGAGGGGCTAGGGGGCTAGGAGCGAGCGCGGCATACTCACCGAGGCGCTGTCATGGCGGCACACTCCTTCCGGGTCACGCTGTTACCTTCCGGAGCCGACAATTCAATAGTCATGGTTTTCCCCGCCCACCGGCGCGTGTTGGTTCCAGCTAGACACGCCCCCATCCTGAGTTGCAGCTAACTGCAACCAATCACAGGACGGCTGGTGGGCGGGGAAAGCAGTCCAGTTTGTCGGTCAGTTCACAGTAGTAAACACTCGGTAGCACAGTTATAGCACTCGGCTGTAGCCTCAGCCGTCGCGCAGTCTATGCTGTGTATACAGTGCCCGGAGTCACACGTGCGAGGCTGCCAGGTGCTGCCATGGCAGACTCGCGTGAGCCCCTCGCACGTGTGACTCCGGTGAAAGTAAAAAACAAAACAAAAAAAAAAAAAAACAACGTGCGGTCCCCCATAATCTTCACATCCAGCCATAACGCCGGCCGGGGGCTGGTATATCCTCAGCCCGCAGCCGTCCGGTATGTCGCATCTGTTAGATGCGTCATACCGGTGTGCACTACTGGCTCTTCCCGCTGGCGTGATGCGGTGCCAGTCGGGGTAATAGGATTAGCAGAGGCGCATGGCTGCTGCTAAACCCTAGGTTATGTGATGGCACAGGCGTCAGATACCTGCATCACACAAACCTGTAAATGACAGTAAATAAGCACAGACACACAGAAAAATCCTTTAATTTGGAATAAAATACAAAACACTCCTCCTTCACCACTTTATTAACCCCCAAATACCCTGCAGCTCCGACGTAATGGACAGGAGAAGTCCCACGCCGCTTCAGCTCTGCTACATCTGAATATCACAGAGAGCGGCACGACCGACCGCTCTCTGTGAGCTCCAGAGAATGAATGAGCTGCGCATTGAGTGGTGACGTCCCTCATTTGCGATCACAGCTGGAGGTTCCCACGGTCCTTCATCTGTGATCGCAGGTAACCTGACCTCAGGTGGAGGTCACTGAGTTCACAGACCTGCATCTCCTAGCAGAAAAAGCGCAGTTTTTTTGGCTAAGAGATGCAGATTTTGTGCTGAAATTTTTATACCATATTCCTGCATCCAATCTACACCTCCTGGCAAAAAATCGTGGTGTTTTGACGCAATTTTTATGCCGCTGTTTTTGCCACGGTTATTTTTCCACGATTTTTGCCGCGTTTTTTTGCCAGGAGGCGCACATTTGGTGCTGAAATCGTCTGCACCAGCTTTCAGCACCAAATTCCCACCTGTGGCAATTTTTTTTTTCATTTTTGGTGGCCAAGGGATGCAAATTTGATGCTGTGATTTTTACACCATATTCCTGCATCCAATCTACACCTACTGGCAAAAAATCGCTGTGTTTTGACGCAATTTTTATGCCGTAGTTTTTTGCCAGGAGGTGCACATTTGGTGCTGAAATCGTCTGCACCAGCTTTTAGCACCAAATTTCCACATATGGCAAATTTTTTTTATTTTTTTTTTATTTTTGGTGGCCAAGGGATGTAAATTTGATGCTGTCATTTTTACACCATACTTCAACATCCAATCTACACCTCCTGGCAAAAAAAAAATCGCAGTGTTTAGACGCCTGTCTGAACATGAGCATGCATGTACCTAGAAACACATGCACGCTCATGTACCTAGAAACACATGCACGCTCCTGTCAGATGTGTGTGCGGCTGTGCTGCAATGTCAGACTCGTGTGGGTCTGACATCACCCGTCACAGCCTGTCACTGTCTGAACATGAGCGTGCATGTACCTAGAAACACATGCACGCTCCGGTCAGATGTGTGTGCGGCTGTGCTGCGATGTCACACTTGTGGGAGGTCCCTCACTGCGACTGGTGCCTAAGATAAACCACATGCGTTTTTTTTGTTTTTAAATTTAAATAAATAATTAAAAAAACAAAAAACATGCGGTCCCCCCAATTTTCATTCCCAGCCATGATAACGCCGGCCGGGGGCTGGTATATCCTCAGCCCGCAGCCGCCCGGTATGGTCGCATCTGTTAGATGTGGCCATTCCGGTGCGATATTGGCTCATCTTGATTGCCCTGGTGCGGTGGCAATCAAGGTAATAGCAGGGGTTAATAACAGCGCATGGCTGTTATTAATCCCCAGGTTTGTGATCGCACGGGCGTCTGTGAGATACCCGCATCACAAACCTGTAAATTACAGTAAATAAACAAGACACAGAGAGAAATCCTTTATTTGGAATAAAGTAGAAACGCAGCCTCCTCCTTCACCACTTTATTATCCCACCACAGCCCTCCAGCGTAATCCACAAGACATCCAGCGGCAACACATCCAGCTCTGCTACATGTCACAGCGAGCAGCCATAGAGCACGGCTGCCCGCTCTGAGTGCAGCCTAGCAGCCTATTACTGAGCTGCGATGACTGCACGGCAGAGCTGTTACAGGCTGGGGGCGCGTCAGCCAGGAACCAATCACAGCTGAGAGGACGGCCGGTGGGCGGTCAAAGCACGGAAAGCTGTGTGACTGCGTGCACAGCACAGGAAGTGAAAGCGCGACCCGGAAGCAAGTGTGCCACCATGACAGAGTCTGGTAAGTATGAAACGCTCATTTATTTATTGTTTTTTAACATTTTTATTAATTGTCGATTCCGGATCGTGCAGCCAGAATCCCGTGCCCGCGTCCGGCCTGGGGATAGCGCTGAAACCGCGCTGATCCGGACATTTACAGTCCGGGTCCGCTCAGCACTAGTCATGGGACAATGCTGAAGATGTGATACTTTGATACAATGTAAAGTAGTCAGTGTACAGCTTGTATAACAGTGTATGTATGGAGTGCCCTCTAAATAACACAACCATTAATCTCTTAACCGCTGGTAGCAAAAGGGAGTTCTCCCTAAGTGAAAAATGGCCAAATTAAGCCCAATTAGCCATTTTTCCTCATGTCGTGTGTCTCATTAGTGTTACAAGGTCTCAGGTGTGAATGGGGAGCAGATGTGGTAAATTTGGTGTTATCACTCGTACACACTTTCTCATACTGGTCACTGGAAGTTCACCATGCCACCTTTTGGCAAAGAATTCACTGAGGATCTGAAAAAAATAAATTGTTGCTCTACATAAAGATGGCCTAGGCTATAAGAAGTTTGGACCACCCTGAAACTGAGTTGCAGCACGGTGGCCAAGATCATACAACGGTTTAATAAGGTAGGTTCCTCTCAGAACAGAACTCGCCATGGTCAACTAAAGAATTTGAGTGCACATGCTCAGCGTCATATGTAGAGGTTGTCTTTTCAAAATAGACCTATGTTTGCTGCCAGCATTGCTGCAGAGGTTAAAAGGGTTGAGGATAAGCCTGTCAGTGCTCAGACTGTAAGCCACACACTGCAGCAAATTGGTCTGCACGGCTGTCATCCTAGAAGGAAGCCTCTTATCAAAATGATACACAAGAAAGGCTGCAAACAGTTTGCTGAAGATAAGCAGACTAAAGGTACCGTCACACTAAGCAACTTACCAGCGATCCCAACAACGATAGGGATCGCTGGTAAGTTGCTAGGAGGTTGCTGGTGAGCTGTCACACTGCGACGCTCCAGCGATCCCACCAGCAACCTGACCTGGCAGGGATCGCTGGAGCGTGGCTACACGAGTTGCTGGTGAGCTCACCAGCAACCAGTGACCAGCCCCCAGTGCCGCGCGGAAGATGCTGCGCTTGGTAACTAAGGTAAATATCGGTAACCAACCCGATATTTACCTTGGTTACCACTGCACGCAGCTACACGTGCAGGGAGCAGCGCACACTGAGCGCTGGCTCCCTGCTCTCCTAGTACAGCACACATCGGGTTAATTACCCGATGTATGCTGCAGCTAAATGTGCACAGAGCAGGGAGCAGCGCACACTGAGCGCTGGCTCCCTGCTCTCCTACTTACAGCACACATGGGGTTAATTACCTGATGTGTGCTGCAGCTACATGTGCACAGAGCAGGGAGCAGCGCACAATGCTTAGCGCTGGCTCCTTGCTCTCCTAGCTGCAGGACACATCAGGTTAATTAACCCGATGTGTCCTGCAGCTAGCTACATGTGCACAGAGCAGGAGCCGGCAGCACAGGCAGTGAGAGAGGCTGGTATCGAAGGTAAATATCGGGTAACCAAGGACAGGGCTTCTTGGTTACCCGATGTTTACATTGGTTACCAGCCTCTGCAGAAGCCGGCTCCTGCTGCCTGCACATTTAGTTGTTGCTGTCTCGCTGTCACACACAGCGATCTGTGCTTCACAGCAGGACAGCAACAACTAAAAAATGGCCCAGGACATTCAGCAACAACCAACGACCTCACAGCAGGGGCCAGGTTGTTGCTGGATGTCACACACAGCAACATCGCTAGCAACGTCACAAAAGTTGTTCGTTAGCAGCGATGTTGCTAGCGATGTTGCTTAGTGTGACGGGGCCTTAAGGACATGTATTGCTGGAACCATGTCCTGTGGTCTGATGAGATCAAGATAAACTTATTGTTTTTAATGGTGTTAAGCGTGCGTGGTGGCAACCAGGTGAGGAGTACAAAGACAAGTGTCTTGTCTACACTCAAGCATGGTGGTTTGAGGCTGCATGAGTGCTGTTGGCTGTGGAGATCTAGAGTTCATTGAGTGAACCCTAAATGCTAACATGAACAGTGACAAAATGAAGCAGAGCATGATCCCATCCCTTCAGAAAGTGGGCCACAGGGCAGTATTTCAACATGATCACGACCCCAAACATACTTCCAAGATGACTACTGCCTTGCTAAACAAACTGAGGGTAAAGGTGCTAGACTGGCCAAGCATGTCTCCAGACTTAAACCCTATTGAGCACCCTCAAATGAAACATGGAGGAGCACAAAAGTCTCCAAAATCCTCCAGCTATTTGAGGTCGTCGGTGAACTCCATGCCCAAGAGAGTTAAGGCAGTGGTTGAAAATAATGGTTGCCAAGAAAAATATTGATACTTTGGGCACAAGTTGGCCATTTCAATTTAAAGATGCACTCACTTTTGTTGACAGCGGTCTAGACATTAATGGCTGTATGTTGAATTATTTAGAGAGCACAGCAAATTTACACTGTTATACAAGCAGTACATTGACTATTTAACATTGTATCAAAGTATCATATGTTCACTGATGTCCCATAAAAAAATATAAGATATTTACGAACATGTGAGGGGTGTACTCATTTTCTCTTCACCTTTTCCACATATTTTACACTCACAAACTACACTTACTAGAAAGTATTTGTTAAGTGTGATGAAACTGATACATTGTTGTTTTTTATTATTATTATTATTATTATTTTAGTCTTGCCACAAATTCTTAATGGGATTTAGATCTGGATTTTGATGGAGATATTCATACACATGAATATGCTTTGATTTAAACTTTTCCATTGTAGCTCTGGCAGTATATTTAGGGTTGTTTTCCTACTGGAAGGTGAACTTACATCCCAGTCTGAAGTCTTTTGCAGCCTCTAACAGGTTATATTTCCTGATCACCTTATATTTACCTCCATCCATATTCCAATCAACTCTGACCAGTTGCCCTGTCCCTGCTGAAGAAAAGCATCACCACAGCATGACGCTGCCATAACCATGTTGGACGGTGTTGTCAGTGTGATGTGCAGTGTTAGTTTTCTGCCACACCTACCATTTTGTATTTAGGACATAAAGTTCTACTTTGGTCTCTTTTCACCATAGCACCTTCTTCCACAAGGTAGTGGTGTACCCAACATGAGTTTTTGCAAAGGGGATTTCTAATGGCTTGCTTTCAAAAATGTCTTTCTTCTTGCATAGAGACCAGATTTGTGGAGTATACGACTAATCGTTGTCCTGTGGACAGATTCTCGTATCTGAGCTGTTGATCTCTACAGCTCCTTCAGCGTGTCCGGGAGCCTCCTGGCTGGTTCTCTAATTAGTGCACTCCTTGCTTGGTATGTCAGTTTAGGTGGACAGCCATATCTTGTTAGGTTTGCAGTTGTGCCATACTCCTTCCATTTTGGGATGATGGCTTAACCCCTTCACGACCGGCCGATTTTTCGCTTTCCGTTTTTTTTTCCGCCATTCTTTTTCTGAGAGACGTAACTTTTTTATTTTTCAGTCAATATGGTCATGTGAGGGCTCATTTTTTGCGGAATGAGCTGTACTTTTCAATGAAACCATAGGTTTAACCATATAGTGTACTGGAAAACAGCAAAAAAATTCCAAATGCAGAAAAATTGCAAAAAAAGTGCGATAGCACTATTGTTTTTGAGATATTTTATTCACTGTGTTCACTGTATGGTACAACTGATGTGTGGGTGTGATGCCTCAGGTCAGTGCGAGTTCGTAGACACCAAACATGTATAGGATTACTTTTATATAGGGGGTTAAAAAAAATTCGGAAGTTTGTATGAAAAAAGTGGCGCACGTTTTACGCCATATTCCGTGACCTGTAGCGTTCTCATTTCTCGAGATCTATGGCTCAGTGGCGGCTTATTTTTTGCGACTCGAGCTGACGTTTTTAAACGGTACCATTTTTGCGCAGATGCTACATTTTGATCGCCTATTATTGCATTTTGCGCAAAAATTGTGGCGACAAAAAAACGTCATTTTGGCGCTTTGAATTTTTTTGCCGCTACGCCGTTTACTGATCAGATTAATTGATTTTATATTTTGATAGATCGGGCGTTTCTGAACGTGTCGATACCAAATGTGTGTATATTTTTTATTTAACCCTTTAATTTTCAATGGGGCGAAAGGGGGATCATTTGAACTTATGTTTTTTTGGGTTTTTTTTAATTTCTTAAAACTTTTTTTTTTACTTTTTTTTTTATTTTACTAGTCCCCCTAGGGGGCTATTGCGATTAGCAATCCGATCGCTCTGCACTATCTGCTGATCACAGCTACACAGCTGTAAACAGCAGATACGTGCACTTCCTGCTTCGCTGGCCTCCCCGGAAAGCGAAAGTGAAAGTAGTTCATGTCTAGCACAGGAGTCATCACATGACCCTGTGCTACCATGACAACCACCGGAAGTCACGTGATCATGTCATGTGACTTCCGGTATCTGGTGCAAAGTAAAACTTTACCGCGATCGCGTTTATAATGGCGCTGTCACATATTGACAGCGCCATTTCAGGGGTTAAACGGCACGAGCGGATAACGATTCTGCTCGTGCCTAGAAAGCACACATCTAAGCTGTGAAAATCAGCTGAGATGTGCGCCGATCGCGGCATGCTGCTGCCAGCAGACTGCGGGCAGTAACGTTCCTTCTTTTCATGATGCTGTGTGATCCCTATTGTTCTCAAACAAGCCTCAGAGGCCATCACAGAACAGCTGAAGTTATACATAGAATAATTAGACACAAGTTGACTCAATTTACTAATTATGTGACTTCTAGAGGCAATTGGTCACTCAGGATTTTAGTGGTATCAGACTACAGGGGGCTGAATACAAACGTATGTCACCATTTTCAGATTTATAATTTTAAAATATTTAGAAAAAGTAGATTTTTGGTACACACCGTAAAATCTGTTTCTCGTAAAAAAAAAAAAATCAAAACACACGCTCAATCTGCAACCGAGGGGGGAGGGAGCTGTGTCCCCCAAGACTAAACAAGAAACAGATTTTACAGTGAGTACGAAACATCTACATTTCTCGCACACTTTATTAGGGGACACAGAACCATGAGACATCCTAAAGCTGTCCATAGGGTGTGTAAAAGAATAATAAATATTCTGTTAGCACCACAGAACCTACTAGAGCGGCTCAAGCAGAGGCCTGAGCTACAGGTGACTGCAAAATCTTCCTTTCCAAACTTGCATGTACCGAGGCAAAGGTGTGGACCCTGTCAAATTTTACCTGCTTTACAGAGCTGCAGGACCGAAGACTGGTGATGGATTGCCCAGGAAACCTCCACCGCCCTCGTAGAGTGCACACTCATGGAGAACGGAGGGCCCTATTCTTTGACGTATAGTCCTCAATAATGGGTGCCCTGATCCAGCAAGCAATAGTCGTTTTTTGAAGCAGCTTGACTTCTACGAGGCCAGTTTGGGAGGACAAAAAGAATCAGATCACCTAAACGACACGTGGCCAATAAGTAGTACCGTAGTGCCCTGTCCACATCCGCACTATACAGACTTTTTTCAATGGATGAGACAGAGCAGGGCAAAAGAAAGCCAAAAGAAGGTCCTTGTTAAGATTAAAAGACAAAACAACCTTTGCAAAGAAAATCGGAACCAGCCCCAGCACTACTTTATCCTGATGAAGAATGAGCTAGGAAGCAAGGCAAGAAAGGGCTGCCAGCTTTGAAACTCTTCTGATGGAAGTAATGGCTATAAGGAAAGCTACCTTATAGGACAGTAGAAGCACCAAAATCTCTTAAATGGGCTGAAAAGGGGAAACTGAAAAGCCTCCAAAACTAGGTTAAGGTCCCAGGAATGAAGGATGCTTAATATGTGCCACTCCTTGGTGAAAAGCTTAGATCTGTGGATCTGCTCCTAAATTCTTCTGAAAAAAGATACACAACAGAGAAACTTGCACCTTAAGAGATCTAAGCTCTAGACCCTAATTCCAACACAGACTGCATAAAGACAGCAGTAATGGCAAAGAAAAACCCAAGGTATCGGAAGACTCATACCATCGAAAATATGCTAAGTGCGATGATAAATACAATGTGAAGGTTTACACATTATGATCACTATCTGAATGACCAAACCTGAGATACCTGATCTCTTTAAAACCTCGACTTCAACAGCCATGCCATTAAGGTGGGCAGCTGTAAATTGTGAAGGAAGAACAGACCCTGGGATAAAAGTGATGAGCGATCCAGAAGAGGCCAAGGAATGTCGCCAAGAAGATTGATGATATCCGAATACCAGTTTCTTTCGAGCGAATCTGGGGCCACTAAAATGACAGGAATTCCCTGTGCTCTAATCTTTTTTTGAAGTCTGGGTAGAAAAGGTAGAGGTGGAAAGACATACAGTATATCAATGAGAATGGGGACCAGGGAATCATCGCTAAAGAGTCAGGCCCAACAGACAGAGTCCCGAGTTCTTGCAATGAATTTCGGCACCCTGAGGTTTAGCCTGGAAGGCATTAGATTAATATTTGGCTTGTTCCAATGCGAACAGATTTGACCGAACACGTCTGGATGAAGAGCCCATTCTCTTGACTCTACTTCCTGGTGACTTAGAAAATCTGCCGCCCAATTGTCTTCTCTGGGAATGTAAACCACCGAGGTCAGAGGTACTTTGTCTTTTGCCCAATCCCAGGATCCTCGAAACCTTCATTACGAAGAACTGATTCCTTATCCCCTTACGGTTAAAATAAGCTACTGCTGTGGTATTGTCTGACTGAATCCCTAGTCCCCTGGGCTGAAAAATGATGAAAGACTTACCCACACCCTATGAGTCTGGCATCCGTAGTCAGAACCACCCTGAGTCAGAAGGGGAAAATCAACCTCCACCTCAGGGACTGATGGCAACGACGTGGAAGGGGAATCGGCAGATCCAGACACTGTAAAGACTTGTCCCAACAAACCAGAAGAGTGTTCTGCAACTGTCTTGAACAAAACTAACTGAACAGGACAGCCTCAAAAGCAGCCACCATTTGTCACAAAACCCTCATGCAAAATCGGAGAGAATGTTTTTCTCAACACCTCAAGATCAGGATGGAGGACCGAAGAGCTATTCTCTTCTCCATTGGGATAAAAAACAACCCCCAAGTAGTGTTGAGAATCATTCCCAAAAAGTGTAGACGCCGAGTGGGAACTAACGAGGATTTTGTTAGGCTGACAACCCACCCGAAGCAGTTCAGGGTGTGTAATACAACCTACAAGCTCTCCCAGTTCTTAGACCGGGTAGGAGCACTGACATGTAAGTCATCCAATTAGGGGATTACCACTATCCCCTGGAGTGGAGAAGTGACACAGCTGAGGCCAAGACCTTTGTAAACACCCTGGGTACTGTGGTCAACCCGAAGGGCAGAGCCCTGAACTGAAAGTACTCCTGGCAACCACAAACTGAAGGTAACACTGATGAGCCGCAAAGATAGACATTTAGAATGCTTACCTACATGTACTTGCCTGCTTCCATGGGCATGACCACAGAGCGAAGCGACTCCATCTTGAAGTGACATAGCCACACCCACTTATTTAAACACTTGGGATTCAGAAGAGGCCACATGGAGCTGTTCTTTTTGGGGATAACAAAAATAATTGAATAAAAACCCCTGAAAAACTGTGAAGGGTAACTCTTGCAATCACTCCTGCCTGCAACAAAGAAGATATGGCTTAATCAAAACAGGATCCTACACTGAGAGTAGCGGAGAGGGGGATTGGAAGGGGTGGTTGTTGGGGGTGGGTGACAACTGAAAAAACGATCTTGTGGAATGGAGAACTTTATTCTGTAGGGTGAAAAGACAACTTTTTGACTTTAAGATTGCTGACTACTCCCAACCACAGTTCCTGGAAAAGAAAAACAGTAGTGGAGGCCGCCCTTCAAGCCTCAACTCTTTTGCTACTTCTAGAAAAAACAAAGGCCTTACCACCGGGCCCAGCAGGGCGTTTAGTAGGCACTAGCCTAAAAGGGGTTCTTTTAGAATACCAGGAAACATGGAGTCTCTGATGTACCAAACCACACCACTGACTCCAGCCCGAGGCAACGGAGTACTTTTACAAGCTTTTGTATCAGCAATTTCTACAGACTCCTTTAGAGCCTCGTTGTGAGAACGAGACTCCATAGGTCATTTGCGGTCAGGGGCAGGAACAGAATTTCTCACAAGCATCTGCATTATCAGCGCTGGTTAACAAAAAAAGGGGGACCTCACGTCATTTTTTTTTTTCGCTCACAGCAGCGTTAAGGCATCTTCCCCATGCTAAAAGCTTGTTGATTGGCTGCACTGCAGCCTTTCAGCAAGCCTTATTCATCATTCAAATACCGAACACTGACACAGGCTTCTGTGAAAACTCACTGTTCAAGTTTGAAATCTGAACGATCCAAACACTAGGTGTCCGGTACGAACACTAAACTCTACAGTTCGGGTATGCTCATCCGTAGTCCACACACTACTTGAGTCCTTACCAAGGATGCAGTAATCACAGAACAATATAAACTATCAAGTCGCTCTATAGCCAGTAATTGTTTGGGGAGGATATTGTCAATTTCTTTTAGCCCTCTCTTTGTCCATCAGCTCCTGCAGCTGACATCAGCACGGAAAAAACTAAATATCTACAGTTAGTCAAGGCTCCTCCTCCTTATACTGAGATGTTTGATAGCAGGTTGACATGTCTTAATTGGTTATTCACAAACTTATCCTAAGTACCATTTTCTGATCACTCAGGGTCTAATCACTGGATTTACCCAGCAACCTCGAAAATGGGGCATGTAACCCCAAGAACAAGGCTGTAGAGCTTAGTCTACATTTGAGTGCAGATGTGCGTGATTGACCTCTATTCCACTCATTGTTTATGGAACTGAGGGTAATAGCTGAGCACTGTATTCCGCTTTCTCCAGCAGTAACACAGACCATGAATGATGCAAAGCTCAAACATTCACTCCTATGGAAAGGGGATAACTCATGAGTGTATCTCGCTCAGGGGAGACCCCGGGTGAATCTGGTGTCAGAAGGTCACAGCGCCTTACCGCTGGCAGGTTCACTACTGTTATTTAATAACAAAATCTTCCTTGTGGTGTTGTAAGTGTTAAGTACCCTTTCCTGCCTGGCTGCGAGCTGTAACTGTCAACCTCAGGTGTGGCTTTTTGAGATCACTCCCTTTCCCTGTTTACGTCATGTGATCTGATACCATGATGCCTGTCATGAACAACCGGGGGAGTCACTCAGATATCCCGTAGCTGTTCGCTGATTTGTCACAAACACGACTACTCTCTAGTGCCCCCCTTATCTGCAGGCCAGTTTTGGTACTGCAGGACAATGCATAAGATGAGGCTGCTGAGCTGATAATGCCAAATATTGGTGGTCTCACAGCAAGGGTAAATGTATATATCACCGATTCCCGCTAATGGAATATATATATATATATACACACCTCGGTACCCTTAATGATAGCACTCCACTGGTCAAAGGTGATTTGGAGCCCACCCACCAAATCACTGTAGCTGTCATGAGGTCTGCGCTGGAGGGTCTGGATTTTTTTTCGGTACACCTCTGGAGTCAGCTGATACTTCCGTATTAGGGCCTGCTTTATGGCCTCATTGTCTCCACTCTGCTCTTGAGGGAGACTGGTAAACGCGTCCAGGGCCTTGCCTCGCAGTCCTGGGGTTAAGTATCGTGTCCATTGTGCTGGGAGCAACTGGTACTGCAAGCAAGTCTTTTCAAATCCCCTCAGAAAGGTGTTCAAGTCCCCATCCTTTTCTATCACAGGAAAGTGCTCCGGTCGGGGCATAAAGCTGCTGGAATTATTGGACTCGCTGTTCAGTGAGGAAGATGTCTGTTGCTGGGCTCAGAGGACCTTCAGCTCATGGTCTCTCTGGGCTTGACGCTCTGCTCTCTCAGCCTCTCGCTCGGCTCTCTCAGCCTCTCGCTCGGCTCTCTCAGCCTCTCGCTCGGCTCTCTCAGCCTCTCGCTGGGCCTGGCACTCAGCAAACTCACGCTCTGCTTGGCGTTCTTTTAGCACAAACTGTAGCCGCTTTTGAGAGTCACATTCTGCCAGTTGCTGCAGAATCATCGGCAAGTAAGAGTCCATTCCACTCCGGGAGCTGGGGTAGCTGCCAGACCCCCCGGAATCAGACAGTTCTGCGGACCGTCCTGGAGCTAGGTCCGTGTCAAGGTCTCCTGGTGCTTCACTGGTCCCATGCTCTTGGGCCACATCACGCTGGTCTTTGAGGTCATCCTCCACCAAGGCACAGATTAGCATCTCTTTGGTCTTGTTGGACCCATCGAGGCCTCGCTCCTCACACATTTGGATCAGCACCGCTTTCTCATGCTTCTTATAAGCAGCTGCCATTTTAGCAGTCAGTTGCCAAATAAAAGATAGGATAGAAAAAACAAGAGAGAAGGGAGGGGGTAACTGCTACAAGTACAGTATTGTTCCAGATATATTTAAACACTGAGTTCGATCCTCAAAACTTTTGCAAGTTTTTAGTGAAAGGCATGATTGCTCAAACCAGATCACTAATGCTCTATATCCCACTGCCGCTTGCCACCAATTTGTCATGAACAGCCAGGGGAGTCACTCTTATATCCCGCAGCTGTTCGCTGATTTGTCACAAACACGACTACGCTCTAGCGCCCCCCTTGTCTGCAGGCCACTTTTGGTGCTGCAGGACAATGCATTAGATGAGGCTGCTGAGCTGATAATGCCTAATATTGGAGGTCTCACAGAAAGGGTAAATGTATATATCACCGATTCCCGCTAATGGAATATATATATATACCTCGGTACCCTTAATGATAGCACTCCAATAATTCTATGCAATAATAATTACGCTGCCACCACCGGACGTTTCACAGGCAGTCCGGGTACCCGTTACAGATAGCATAAGGCCCTTCGGGTTTTTGGATTCGTATATAAAGCATGAGGACAGAAACTATTAAATTGTATATATTTAATCCGAAAATAGGCAGTGTTTAAAAAAAATGGCTATATACGCCTTGATGTGATTCTATGTTATCACACAAACAGTGGTGAGTGACATATTAGTCTTCCTCGGACTACTTTATCTGCCATTTTGCCCTCTTTTGTCTTCATCCTATCTTCTGCCTTTCCTTTACCTGACTTCTTTTTTCTTCTTTTCTTCTTTCATTCTATTTGTCACTTTTTCCTCTATGTATGGTCGGTTTTCTATTAAACTTAACCACTATCACGTAATTACCTAATATTTGAATCCCTGATCCGATATACAGCTAGCCTATTAATTAAAGGATGTATATATCTTTCACTGTACAATAGAGGGTACCTACCGTATTTTATCAGACGCACCTGATTATAAGACGCACCCCCAAATTTGGTGAAGGAAAAGAGAATTGTTTTTTTTAATGTTAAATGGGGTCCATCTTATAATGCCAGTGTCCCTCTAACAAATCATATAGGGTATATGTCCCTCATAGCCCCCCATCCTAAAATTAGCCCCCTTAATCTGGATATGGCCCCCTTATATTGAATAAAGCCCCCTTGTGATGGCACACGTTCCCCTGTGCTGCCTATGGCCCCCTATGGATGGCATACATTCCCCTGTGCTGCCTATGGCCCCCTATGGATTGCATACATTCCCCTGTGCTGCCTATGGTCCCCTATGGATTGCACACGTTCCCCTGTGCTGCCTATGGCCCCCTATTGATTGCATACATTCCCCTGTGCTGCCCATGGCCCCTATAGATCTCACAAGTCCCCCTGTGTTAGATATCGCCCCCATGGTGCTGCCCATGGCCCCTATAGATCGCACAAGTCCCCCTGTGTCAGATATCGCCCCCCATAGTGCTGCCCATGGCCCCTATAGATCGCACAAGTCCCCCTGTGTTAGATATCGCCCCCATGGTGCTGCCCATGGCCCCTATATAGATCGCACAAGTCCCCCTGTGTTAGATATCGCCCCCATAGTGCTGCCCATGGCCCCTATATAGATCGCACAAGTCCCCCTGTGTTAGATATCGCCCCCATAGTGCTGCCCATGGCCCCTATATAGATCGCACAAGTCCCCCTGTGTTAGATATCGCCCCCATAGTGCTGTCCATGGCCCCTATATAGATCACCCAAGTCTCCCTGTGTTAGATATCGCCCCCATAGTGCTGCCCATGGCCCCTATAGATCGCACAAGTCCCCCTGTGTTAGATATCGCCCCCCATAGTGCTGCCCATGGCCCCTATAGATCGCACAAGTCCCCCTGTGTTAGATATCGCCCCCATAGTGCTGCCCATAGTAAAATAAAACCCTCTTTCCTTACCTCCTCCAGCGCTGAGCTCCCTCCGTGCTTCTCTTCCTTACTTCCTGGTTCTCAGTGCGGTCATGTGATCGGCACAGCAGCCTGAGATCTCTGCCTGCCTGATCACAGTGGAAGCAGGGACACGGGGAGAAACGCTGGAGGGGGTAAGTAAAGCTTTTTTATTTTAGAATGAGCAGCAGCCTGGGGGCCAAATCTAACACAGGGGGGGCATGTGCCATCACAGGGGGGCGCATGCTCATATAATATGCACCGCTGCCCCAGCCTCTCACTGCGGTGCGATTTCAGCACCACCGGAGATGGACAGCGGCTGTGCATATTATATGAGCGGGAGCAGGAGATCAAAGGCTGCAGCCCGCAGCGTTCACCTGCGCTCCAGAGCTGCTGCCCCCACCTCCCCTGGACGCTGCAGTGTACATATATATATACCCCCCCGTATATTCGGCTTATAAGACGCACCCCCTACTTTCCCCCAAAATTTGGGGGAACAAAAGTGCGTCTTATAAAGCGAAAAATATGGTATATCTTTATAGTATGTGATTTTGTCACAATATGATACGTTATGTCCCTACCTTGTTACAATGTCACTGTCACATTATTATGTTGTTGGAAATTGTACTGCATTCTATCCAATTTTGCATATATGATATTGATTTCTATTTTATTATTATGTTCAGATAGAGTCCAGTTTGACGAAGGCCTAAAGCCGAAACGTCGACTTGTTTGGACGAATCATACTACATATCTTTTACAGAATAATCTGATCAATAAAGAGAAATTTGCATATGAACAGCCGTATGTTTTACTTATTTTGGGAGTAGTAGTGTGCCAGGGTTGTCCTCTATTTTTAAAAAATAAATAAGAATTTACAAAATGGAACAATACAATTACAGTATAGACAGTTTCATTAAAAATAAAAGGTATAAACGTGAAACTTACTAAACTCGTGCCATAGAAGTGACGTCCAAACTTAGGGAGTGGAGGGGATTCCAAGAGAAGAAGATGGTATAATCGGTCAGCATCACCCTTACTGATGCCCTCCAGTACTGATTGAGCCCCCCAGAAAGGAGCTAGTCTCCCTTATGCCTTAGGTAACCCTTCTTCTCTGTGACCTCATTTTACAGTCTCTTGTGGGCTGTGCCGAGATTGTCCCAAAGGTTCCTTAACTCTAGCTTTCCACATATCTTTGCCCCTGGGCCAATCAGGTGAAAGATATTAGCGTCATATTTTATATCTCGATTTTACATTTACATAGATACCAAACACCACACATCTAGTACGATTTTACTGGCCAATACTAATTTTTCGTGATACCGGCGATCTGCCCGTCAAGCGAAACGGTGCGCTGGGCTCAGCACTCCACAGGGATTCTGGCAATATGTTTTTCATTTTTCTAGCATTAACGTAGCACTTAAAAACTGTTTTGGAAGTTTTCCCTCCAATAGAACAAAGGATTGTCTTTCTCTGCATCCCTTGGCTGTAGCTGTACCATCACCCAAAGTCATAAATACCTAAACTTTCAGGCCGATCAGATAATCGTCATGACTATCTGTGGCTGATGGCAGAGAAGAGGGGGGAGAGGACCCTTCAAGAGTTTTACATGACAATGCCTGTGATAGAAATAATAGGAAAGGATTCAGTTTCTATGTGGTGCACTTTGGAAGGAACCTGCTCTGGAAGAAGTCTGTCGTGTTGTGTGCAGCAGTGGTGTTTGGTGCACTGAAACCGCCTGGAGTGTTTTTCTTTGCATGTCTAGTCCCTCTGTTTCTATTCCTTCCCTTGTGTTTCTGTATAGTAGGGGCGAGTCTAGTGAACTCGTCAGCGTACTCACTAGGCCCAGTGAATTTAGGGCCACCTGAGGGTAGAAGGTATCCTGCTCGCGGCAGGTTGAAAGAACCTGTATAAGGATGCTAGGGAGCTCAGGAGTCAGCTTGACGTGAGTTGAGGAGGTGCCCCTTCATCCCTCTCCCAAAAAGCAGGGACCTTCATTGTATCGTGACCCCCTGTGTGTTGTACCATCTTCTGGGGGGTTTACCAGGTACACGGTAAGCCCTGCCAGTCACATGCATGACAATAACCTTCTATTTTGGAAAACGTTTAAAGAATAAGTAAACCTTTTTTAATGCTATGCTTAGTTTTACTGTACTTCCACTTGCAAGCAGATTAGCTGGACCTGAATTTATACATATTTTGTGTTCTGTCATATTTCTTTTCTTGAATTATTCAATCCTCGATGACTTACAGAGGTTATACACAAAAAATAGTTTGTATACTCCCCTACTGATCCCTTTCTACTCCGCTCATAGTGATGCCCTGGCTCCCCATCGGATTCCAAGCTACATCTTTTAGCCAGTGATAAGAGGCACAAATATCAGGTCTATAAATTGTGTTCGGGTTATACAGAGCTGTGACCACTGCAGCCGATCACAAGCTTCTCCACACAGGAACAGCAAGCTTGGAGACCTGCAGGAGACCAGGCCAGCACTTCAAATGGTGAGTATACATCATTTTTAAGTTCTAGGACCTATAAAGTGGTGGACAACCCCTTTGAGAACTATCTACCACCCACTACAAGTTTTGCGTTAAATATATATATAAATTCACTTCTTCCACACAGAAAACATGCTTCGCTAAGGGATTACAATGATGACAAAAACTAGCAAAGAAAAAAGAAAGCAGTCTAAATGGAGTAGAGCCCTCCAGCTCCCTAAAACTTTAAAGATAATCACCCAGGGTTAAGACAGTATGTGTTCTGGTCCTCATTCAGAAAAGAGCAGAATGGAAAACCATGACATTTTACAAATCTTTCATTCACACACCACAAAGCACGCACAAAGGCACGAGGCCCCCCAGCCCCTCACAAATGGAAACTTCTTGTACTCGACTCCCTTAAGCTTCCATGCATTTCTAATGGAAGGGTGGCAAAGCATTCATCTCCATTTCATGCACCTCAAATTTTCCAGCACAGATTTAGGCACAAAATGTAGGCAAAACACATAACTCTGCTTTCATACTGAGATTTCATCAGACAAAGCAAGGCTTTGGCAGACAAATTCAATCCTGTCCTGAACGTCCCGAATTCAGCACTGAATAACACCTATAATCTCTAAGGTACATACTGTGTGTGTAGCAAATCCCACAGGACAATACATGACATTTTTATCCCAAGCGGACAAAACTTAAAAAAAAATATACATATTGAGAGGCCGTATTGACAAGAATATTGAGAGGCAGAGGGAGAACTTCTGAAATTCTAGGATTACAGTAATGATCTCCTCCAAACTTCAACGTTAAGCCGCAAGAAAACAGTGTCTGGCCAAGCAAGTAGCGATATGTTCATACTTGTGTTTGGAAGCCATTGAGGAGGGGAAGGACTAGATTTTCTGCAAAAAGAAAAAAAAAATCATCTATTTCCTAAAGTTTCTAGTCCGCACCCCTATATGTCATGATCTATTGGTGAAATCTTTACTTATTTCTCCCAAATTACCCGAAAAGTATTTTCCTGCTCTAAATGCGCAACTAGACGCTTTGCTGAACAAAAAATCTGAAATAGATCAAAAATACAGAATGCTGGTACTAAAAACATTGCTAACTGGAAGGGAAAGTTTGCAGATTTTGTAAGTGAACAGAAGAATTGTATTAAACAATAAAAAATGGCGTTCTCATTTTTATTTTCTAAATTAATAGTACACGTGAAAAAAAGAAACATTGTGTCATGGACACAGCTGTGAGGGTCACGCAGATATCCTACCGCTGCCACCAACATGCCACGGAGAACACTTTACTGCCTCCAATCATCCGGATAATACGCAATTGACCAACGACTGATGGAGCAGGCGACGGCTGCGGTCACTTCTACGGTATGCCGATTGGGGAGCTCATAGTAAGGGTATAGAAGCTTTATTAATGCATATCGGAGTGAAACACCACTCCTTGCTCAGAATATGCACAAGACTGCAACATGTAGATAGTGGAATTGTTTAACTAGACCAAATGTACACCGTGTGCATATTAGGCAAGTTGTATTTTAGAGGATTTTTTTTTATTATTGATCAACAACTATGTTCTTAAATCAACCCAAAAGACTGGTAAATATCAAAGCTTAATATTTTTGGAAGTTGGAGTGGAGTTTTTTTTAGATTTGGCTATCTTAGGAGGATATCTGTTTGTGCAGGTAACTATTACTGTGCAAAATTATTATAGATCTGAAAATAAGGAGCGCTGATAGTGTAACACCAAAGTGATCAGTGGGGTATACCTGGAAAATATACACTCACCTGGATCAGTTGTGACAGTCACAACCACTAGTGCGCATGAGATAATGGCGTCTGCTGCAGCCCCACGTGGATGAGCATACAAGATAAGGCAGAAAAGGGGTTAATGCTGCGCATCAGCCAAATGAAGACGTATAATGTTGATGAAGATGAGTATTCTTTTATTTCATAGGTATAGAAATAAAAGAATACTCATCTTCATCAACATTATATGTCTTCATTTGGCTGATGCGCAGCATTAACCCCTTTTCTGCCTTATCTTGTATGTGCAAAATTATTAGGCAACTTAAAGGGCACCTGTCACATAGAATATGCGTTCTGACCTATCAGCAGAGGCATGTGTGCCCTAATTACACCTCCCTACCAATCCCTGTGTTGTAAAATTGTATAATATGAAAGTAATAAAAAATGTTTTATTACCTTCATATTTCCTATGTAAATTAGAGAGCCACTGGCCACATGGGCTGCGCCTTGCCCTATGGACGTCTGCATACTTTCCGTGGTATCACATGAGCGACGTCCCCGTCGCTCATTCTATCCTGCGCGTGTTTATACTTACCATTGCGGCAGGCTTCTCTTCCGGGTTCTCCTTATCAGTTTCAGACGCGCACTGCGCATGCGCTATGCGCGTCTGAAGCCGGCGAGTGAACACCCGGAAAAGAAGCCTGCCACAATGCGCGCAGGATAGTGAGCTCATGCGACTCCATGGTTTCACACCCATAGGGGCTTGATACCAGGGAAAGTATGCAGACGTCCATAGGGCAAGGCGCCGCCCATGTGGCCAGCGGCTCTCTAATTTAAATAGGAAATATGAAGGTAATAAAACGTTTTTTATTACTTTCATATTATACAATTTTACAACACAAGGATGGGTAGGGAGGTGTAATTAGGGCACACATGCGTCTCCTGATAGCTCAGAACGCATATTCTAGGTGACAGGTTCCCTTTAATAAAAGCAAAATATATTCCCATCTCACTTGTTTATTTTCACCAGGTAAACCAATATAACTGCACAAAATTTAGAAATAAACATTTCTGACATGCAAAAACAAAACCCCAAAAAATTAGTGACCAATATAGCCATCTTTCTTTATGATGACACTCAACAGCCTACCATCTATAGATTCTGTCAGTTGCTTGATCTGCTTACGATCAACATTGCGTGCAGCAGCCACCACAGCCTCCCAGACACTGCTCCGAAAGGTGTGCTGTTTTCCCTCCCAGTAGATATTACATTTTATGAGGGACCACAGGTTCTCTATGGGGTTCAGATCAGGTAAACAAGAGGGCTATGTCATTATTTTTTCATCTTTTAGACCTTTACTGGCCAGCCATGCTGTGGAGTAGTTGGATGCATGTGATGGAGCGTTGTCCTGCATGAAAATCATGTTTTTCTTGAACGATACCGACTTCTTCCTGTACCACTGCTTGAAGAAGTTGTCTTCCAGAAACTGGCAGTAAGTCTGGGAGTTCAGCTTCACTCCATCCTCAACCGAAAAGATCCCACAAGTTCATCTTTGATGATACCAGCCAATACCAGTACTCCACCTCCACCTTGTTGGCGTCTGAGTCGGAGTGGAGCTCTGTGCCCTTTACTGATCCAGCCTCTGGCCCATCAAGAATCACTCTCATTTCATCAGTCCATAAAACCTTTGAAAAATCAGTCTTAAGATATTTCTTGGCCCAGTCTTGACGTTTTATCTTATGTTTCTTTTTCAAAGGTGGTAGTTTTTCAGCCTTCCTTACCTTGGCCATGTCCCTGAGTATGGCACACCTTGTGCTTTTTGATACTCCAGTAACGTTGCAGCTCTAAAATATGGCCAAACTGGTGAAAAATGGCATCTTGGCAGCTTCACGGTTGATTTTCCTCAGTTCATGGGCAGTTATTTTATGCCTTTTTTGCCCAACACGATTCTTGTGACCCTATTGGCTCTTTGCCATGAAACGCTTGATTGTTCAGTGATCACGCTTCAAACGTTTGGCACTTTCAAGACTGCTGCATCCCTCTGCAAGACATCTCACAATTTTGGACTTTTCAGAGCCTGTCAAATCTCTCTTCTGAACCATTTTGCCAAAGGAAAGGAAGTTACCTAATAATTACGCACACCTTATATAGGGTGTTGATGTCATTACACCAGACCCCCTCCTCATTACAGAGATGCACATCACCCGATTTACTTAATTGGTAGTTGGCTTTCAAGCCTATACAGCTTGGAGTAGGACAAAATGTATAAAAATTATGTGATCAAAATACTCATTTGCCTAATAATTCAGCACAATGTGTATATACCTGGACTATTTAAACCATGCCACTGTCTATATGCTGTAATCCGGTGCTTATTCTGAGGAAGCAGTGGGGTTTTACTCTGAAATGCGTTAATAATGCACCTTTTTGTCCACTTCACATACCGGACCTTCAGCTTATACACACCATCACAGATCGATCTCGACTTCTCCACGTTCCTATCTGTTACTCTCAGCCTTAGGGCTTGTCGACCTTGCAGCAGTGGTACTCGCTTTTATACTGGTTGTGTGTCACACAAACACACAAGGTGAGCGGCATTCCTCTCTTTCAGTTCCCTTGTTTGGGTAAGACAGTATTAGGTTGTTTCTTCCACAGTATTGCACACAGTACATGTTGGCATTCATGGTTCCCTCAATGAACTGTAGCTCCCCACAGCCAACAGCATTCATGGAGCCCCAAAACATGACACTCCCACCACAATGCTTGACTGTAGGCAAGACACATGTCTGCCGCCAAACACGATTGACACCATCTGAACCAAATAAGGGTATCATGGTTTCATCAGACCACAGAATATGTTTCCAGTAATCCATGTCCTTAGTCTGCTTGTCTTCAACAAACTGTTTACGGGCTTTGTTCTGCATCTTTAGAAGAGGCTTCCTTCTGGGGCGACAACCATGCAGACCAATTTGGTGCAGTGTGACAGGCTGACATGAACCCCTTTAACCTTTGAAGTAATGCTGGCAGTACTCAGACGTCTATTTTCAAAAGACAGTGGAGAGGAGTCAACCTGGCTCACTAACGTTGGCAGGATGATGTTCAGAAGGAAGTCCAAATAAATAGAGTAACTTCAGCACACTCACAAAAATGAAAGCGTAGTACAGTATGTGTCCGTAGGTGATTTTATTGCAAGGCAAAAATCTTAAAACAAAATTAAACTGACGTATCGGCTCAAAGAGCCTTTTTCAAGGTTGTGTATCGAAGAAAAAGATGTTAAAACATAACCCGTATGCTATGGGAACACATGGTTGTTATGAAGTTTGTCTCTCATTGCAATAACACACATATAAAGTGGAATTGAGATAGCCACTCTGTTCCCTGCTACCTGCCGGTGTCCAAGGCACGAATACCTCTTCACTAGGACATCTCACTCTTAGGTCTCCACAATGGCTATTCAAACGCATATAAGCAGGCTGATCCTATCATCTGATTGTGGGGTCCTGACACTCCATCCGCGGGTCATGAAAACCCAGTGATTGTTTATTGGAATCTATTTGAGAACACATACCTACTAACCAGGACTTGATCTGGGCCCTCAATATACTAAGCACATACTGACTTTTTACAGGCAGCACTGTTAGTTACCCCATTGGTACCTATTATAGTCTCCATTGATATCATCCTCTTTTCCATGTTGGAAATGGATCTTAAGGACTGCATTACAGTCTGCCAGAATATGTTGGCTATCTCAATTACTCCTTATATGTGTGTTATTGCAATGAGAGACAAACTTCATAACAACCATATGGTCCCATAGCATACAGGTTATTCTTTAACATCTTTTTCTTAGATACACAACCTTGATAAAGGCTTTTTGAGGCGAAACGTCGGTTTATTTTTGTTTAAGATTTTGCCTTGTAATAAAATCCCCTACGGACACATACTGTACGACACTTTCATTTTTGTGAGTGTGCCGAAGTTACTCTATTTATTTTCAAAAGACAACCTCTGGATATGACGTGGAGCACGTGCACGCAACTTCTATAGTCAACCATGGTGAGGCTTGTCTGGGGTGAACTCTGTCTTGCTACAACACTGTATGGTTTTGGCCACCGTGGTGCAGCTCAGTTTCAGGGTGCTGGCAATCTTCTAATAGCCTAGGCCATCTTTATGTAGAGCAACAATTCTATTTTTTAGATCCTCAGAGAATTCTTTGCCCTGAGGTGCCATGTTGAACTTCCAGTCACCAGAATCAGAGAGTGTGTGAGCGATAACACCAAATTTAACACACCTGCAATGCTTCCCTATGAGTGGACTGTGTACCAGAATAGAGGGTGCCCGGAGAAGTTCACTAAGGTGTGGGAAATGCGGAACTCCTCCCCCTTGACAATGACTAGTAAACAGGAGTCCCTGTGCTCCTAACTAAACTAAGTATAGTAATGATCGTGGATTGATGTCGATTGACAACATTCAGGTTGGCACTGGTCAGCAGAAATGGTTAATCATAGTTTATGGTTTCTTGTTCTTGTGACTAATATAAATTTCAGGTAAAACAACTAAACAATCTTCTTCTGTTGTGTATAATCATAGAAGCCCCGAGATGAACAGTTATTTAACGATATGGTGTCATGCATGTTAAATGGGCTTACTCGGTTGGTCTACTATAAGCTTATGTACACACATCTCATATGTCTTGGTATCGTATCTGTAAACTTACTTTGCTGTTTAATAAACAAATTTAAAAAAATTAACACACCTGCTCCCTATTTCCACCTGAGACCTTGTAACACTAATGTGTCACATGACAACAGGAAGGAGAAATGGCTAATTGGACACAAGTTAGAGATTTTCACTTAGGGATGTACTCACTTTAGTTGCTTGTGGTTTACACATTAATGGCTGTGTGGTGAGTTATTTAGGGGGCACACTAGTTTTACAATGTTATACAAATAACGAAAAATGTATTAAACCTGTGTCACGTAAATGACTCAGATTTATGGGGGGGGGGGGAAGAACTCCAATGAAATGTGGAGCAATACTACACAGTAATGTATCTTCCTGGCATTGAACAAGGTGTCAACTCTAATTTCAGCTATTGTTATTCCACAATGCCTGAAGTGTATCTCCCATAAATATCGGATCAATACAAACCCCAGTATTTAATCACTGACCACCAGTGTCAAAAAGTATTTTGAAATTCAGCCCTGGATATACAGATCCCAGTCCTTGAGTCTGTTTCCCAGCAGATAGGCAATGTAATTACATGTACAAACCAGAGGGTCCTAGCTAAACAGGGGCCAGTTGTTGTGTTACTTCACTAAATTTTCATCCAGTTGTAGTAAATCTTATATGTTCAATGTGGGGGTGGTTATGTCCCGTCTATAGAGACCAAAGAGATGTTTTTATGGATTTTATAATGTCTCTATGACACTTTGTAATAAACCTTACTTGAGAAATCAGCGAATACGGATTATACATTCCTAAAATAAGAGATTACAGTTGGAGCTCACAAGATTCCATGGAGAGGGAGGAGGTGCTAGAAGTAGACTCAGACATGAGTCTGCATGTTTTACTGAATTGACAGTTACATTACGCCATAGAATGTTATGAGCACAAACTGCCATCTCCTATCTCAGTAATGGGAAAGTCTGTATTCACTAAAGATATGTTTTATTCTTTAATTGAGAATTTTGAAAATGATAGATCGGTCCTGGATGAGAGTGAAGCATTTCTCTCTTAAAAGATATATTACAAAGTACCTACTTTCATGTGTACTATTGATCTATCACATAAAATTAAAATGACGGTTAATACACTCACTAGCAGAGTGGAAGGAAAAGACTGTCCGGTATTTGCCTAAAACTCAATTTTTATTAAAACTGATATGGTCAAATTAATCTGAAAACAATCAAGGCAATCCTTCCATTATTGTCTTCCCCAGTAAAGCTGGCACATATCAGCCTGGCATCAGCGGGAAGCAAACCTCAAGCATGGCTGAAGATGAAAAAGTGTATGTCCAGCTGATTTAAAGCCTTAAAAAGGGGCCCCTAACTGTACTGCCAAGTCCACATGCTTGTGAATAATAACATGGTACATGCTGGGTAATTATTTGTTCCAGGTTCATCTGAATCCTCAGCTGCTGAGATAGATGCTATCGGAGTTATGTAGACAAAGTAAACTAAAGAGAATGCTCCAACAATGGCACAATGTGCAGTGAACCATAAGAAAACACTGGCACGGCTTCAGAGAAAGCACACAGAGAGACACTGGATGACCAGAAGAAACAGGCCACAGAAACTGGCACACAATCTGCTGTGGGGCATTTCTCATTCACCAAAGAGATGCCGATTGTTAAGTGATAGAGACCACCCTAGGTCATACAAGGTCACGGCAGCACTACGTGGAGGGCTCAGAATAGTACCAAATACAGATATAAATATAGTAAGTGCAAATCAAACAGAAAATTACATGTAAATAGATTCATTAAAGTCACAACCTTAAAGGGATTTCTGGGCTTCAGCTAAACTTCTGTATTCATACATTACTGAAGTCAGACAGTGTGCAATATGTGCACTTTCATGATTCCCTCTTGCTCCAGCTTGAGTGTGTGATCACATGTTTATTAGAAACTTTTCCTACTTCGCTCAATGTTCTACTGAAGGAAGTAGATGAAAAGCTAATTGGTACTGGACAACAACTATGCAAATCACATACTTACAGCAATGTGATCACATGCTTGAACTGGAGATGGTGTTCAATATGCGTACTGTCATGACTCCCTCTATTTACAGCTCGAGCGTGTGTTCACGTAGCCGCAAGTATGCAATCTGCAGATGAAACACTGAGATTGCCATATATACATCACTGAAGACACCAAGAATGCTGTACATAAATCACATAGGAGACACTGAAACTGCTGTAGATATATCACATAGGAGACACTGAGCTTGCTGTATATATATCACATAGGAGACACAGGCTGCAGTATATATCATGCCTCAGTATCAGGCTGCAATCCGGTGATCTCTTGCTTAGTGTTCGGTTCGCTTCTATGCTGCATCATGGGATTTTCCTCTTGGTCCTAATGCTGATAGCTACTATTATCTTGGTTTTTACTTTGTGGTCTTTATCCTCTTCAGATGTTTTTCATTGTCCTGTTTTGGTTTGTTCTATCACAGCCTGGGTTTGGATATATATGTTCTCCCTTCACTCCATTTCCTTGATGGCTAGATATCCATGTGAACTTGGTCCTGGGATCTCCAGCTCTTTATATTTGGGATTTATCTTGAAAGAAAACACCAGCTGAGTGTCTGCTGTTGTCGGTGTGTTTTTCTTCCTGGCTACTTTATCCTTTCACCTTATAGGTTAGTGTTTCTGTTTAGCTCACAAAGGATTTTTGTTTCCTTCATCTCCCATTGTAGGCATATAAGGAACCTGGACCAAGCAGTGCTGTTAGTTATGCGGCTAGGGTCTTTAGTCTGTACAAGTATCAATAAAGTGGCAGCGCATTCTCTTTTTCCATTTCCCATTTGTGAGAGTGTTAAATGTTCATAACAGTATATACTAGTGATATGTCGGTGGCGAACGATCCAACACAAAGAGCCGGCTCTCTGTTGTGACTCACCGGAATCGGATCCCCAGTGAGAGCCACTAAATTCTCTTAACGGCTCTCACTGGGCATAAAATTTGGGTGTTTGGTTGGCAAAACCCCTCCCACCTGAACAAAACCCCGCCCACTCAGCAAATTAATTGGTGTTTAGTCGCAGGTGGGCATGGTTTCGGTGGCAGTAACACAAGATTAAAGAAGTTGTCCAGTTACCAAAACTGATTTTTTTTTCCCTCATAAATCGTGCTAATATGTGCCTCTCCACACATCTATTATGTTTTTTCAGCAATATTACCTTTTATCGTGCTCTAGCAGCACATCCTCATTGCTGGCTCCAGCTCTGATGGGGTTAATCTCTCTTATGACTTCATGGGTTCAGTTACTACAACTCCCATAATTCTTTGATTCTTTGTGGCTCTAGGGCTGTATCTAACACACCCACTCAGCTCTCCACCCAAAGACTCCTCCCTGCCTCTTCCCTGTGTGGATGCACTGAGAGCAATCACAGCCAAAGCTCCCAGCTCTGCACAACCAGGGGAAGAAAGCGTCTATCTTCTGCTTGTTCTCATATAGTCCATTGTGTGTGTGTGTGTGTGTGTGTGTGTGTGTGTGTGTACAGAAATTGATTATTAGCCAGCGCAAAAAAATAATTTGGGGAAAAAAAAATGAAGGGGTCATGAGATTGCTTTTTCCCCTCTTGCCTAGTCTGTGTGTCGTCCGTATCATCCGTGTGGCATGCATTTTGCAGGCTACTTTCACATCAGCATTTTTTTGCCTAAACCGCATATGACCGGATCCTGTGGATTAAATGTGCAGCGCATGCAACTGTTATTTTACCGGATCCTTCTGCAGCGGAACACAGAATTTATCGGCCGGCACTGGAGTCAGCTGACTCCTGATTTTACAGCCCGCACACGCTGCAATGGATGCAGGTTAACAGCAGTCACTGCCTGCTGCCGATCACATGTGACCGTGTGCAGGCTGTGTGGTCAGGAGTTCAGCTGAGTTCAGATCAGCTGACTCTAGTGTCGGCAGATTAGGCTGGGGCCACACGGGGAATACTGCGATCCCCTCACATGACACTCGGCTCACACTGGCAGTACAGCAGAGCCGAGTGTCATGCGTGTGTCCCTGCGACTGAGGTCCGACTGTGCGAGCGGACCTCAGCTGCGGGGGGCGGTCCGGCACTCAGGAAAGGCGGGCAAGCGCTGCGGAGGGGCGGGCGGCCTGACTTTGAGGAGGAATGGGAGGGATTTCTCTCCCTCTCTCCTCCGTAGTCGTCTATTACGATTCTCGTTGTTCTGCACTCGCGGTACACCGATGTACCGCGAGTGCAGTGCGATTTTTCTCTCACACCATAGACTTGAATGGGTGCAAGAGAAAGTCTTGCATTACAATTGCAGCATGCTGCGATTGTTTTCTCGGTCCGATTAGGGCTGAGAAAATAATTGCCCATGTGTGCCGATACACAGGCTGATATTGGTCCGAATGGAATGCGATGTTTTATCGCACTCCACTCGCACCGTTTTTCTCGCTGTGTGGCTTAGGCCTTACTTGTTCTGTGTCCCGCTGCATCCATCGCAGCGTCTGCGGGCTAGAGTTCAGCTGAGTTCAGATCAGCTGACTCCAGTGCTGGTCTGAACTCAGGTGACCTCACAGCCCACACATGCTGCGATGGATGCAGGGGGACCTGTTATGATCCGGAACCATGGAAGACCACCCTAAATCATTGGTAAAAGGTGACAAGAGCATTGGCAACTAATCTGGCCGCCATCCCCTTACTAACCATCAACACTAGAAGTAGTCAAGGGATGAACTAACATCCTGTGCACCGCAAACCCAGCTGGAGAACTAGCTATCCTAAAGGAAGAAAAGATGAATAACTCTCTGCCTCAGAAAATAGATTGCCAAAGAATAGCAAGCCCCCACATTCAAAGACTGCGGTGATATAGGAAAACACAATACACAGATAGATGATAGGATTAGCAAAAGGTGAGGCCCTACTGACTAAATAGGACAGGACAGGAAAGGGACTGGTGGCCAGAGAAAAACTCTGCAAAAATCCAACAACCTGATAGTACAAAAAGTCCCTCAGATCACTAGATCTGAACTCCGTCCTATACCAGGCGCTCTTGTCATACCAATGAACAGAAAGCAGGAACCATAACAAATTCAAGAAGCAACAAACACATGGACATATAGGAGCAATACTCCAAACATAGCTGCAGGGAGCTTCCCAGCAAGCAACTGAGAGGGAAGATCCCTGCATGCAAATAAACTGACAATAACCACAGCGAATGACAAACTCAGATAAGAGCAAAAAGAACCAAACAACAAATAAGGAGCCAAGCACTTATCTGGGGTAGATGTGGTCTGGAGCAGGATGAAGCAGACTGGTGAACAAAGAACAACTGACATCCGGCATAGCCTGCCAGCAGACCAGGGTTTAAATAGACAGAGAGTTAGCAATGGAAACGCCCATTGCTCAACACACCTGGTCTCTGTCCAAACCATTCACAGCAGCAAAAGCATAACGGACATTCACAACAGGGACCAGAACAAGTGATCATCCGACACTGGAGTCATCTGATTACTTGTTCTGCTGGCGCTGTGGTCAGGACTAGGGATAAATGAGCAGTAAAATGCTCTGGTGCTCGATGGGCAAAGCCCATGTCGATTTTTTTTTTTTTAATTTATTAAGATAAAAAAAAAACAAACACATAACCCTAACCCTAGGGTTAGGGGTAAAAAAAAAAAAAAAAAAAAAAAGTGTGCGCTCCCGCTGCATTTTCTATTGCTAAGGGTAACCCAAGCAGCTACCGGCTGCTAACCCCTGCTGCTTAGTGTTACCTTCACTGGCAATGGAAAATCCAGGAAAGCTTTTTTTTATTTTTTAAAGGTTTTTGCCTAAAAACTTTTTAAAAAAAAAAAAAAAAAATGACGTGGGCTTCGCCATATTTTTTGTACGCTAGCCAGGTATAGCAGGCACCGGCTGCCCCCAACCCTCAGAGTGAAAAGAGCGAGAGAGAGCGAGAGAGAGAGCGAGGGAAAAAGAGCGAGAGAGAGCGAGGGAAAAAGAGCGAGAGAGAGAGCGAGGGAAAAAGAGCGAGAGAGAGAGCGAGGGAAAAAGAGCGAGAGAGAGAGCGAGGGAAAAAGAGCGAGAGAGAGAGCGAGGGAAAAAGAGCGAGAGAGAGCGAGGGAAAAAGAGCGAGAGAGAGCGAGGGAAAAAGAGCGAGAGAGAGCGAGGGAAAAAGAGCGAGAGAGAGCGAGGGAAAAAGAGCGAGAGAGAGCGAGGGAAAAAGAGCGAGAGAGAGCGAGGGAAAAAGAGCGAGAGAGAGCGAGGGAAAAAGAGCGAGAGAGAGCGAGGGAAAAAGAGAGCGAGGGAAAAAGAGAGCGAGGGAAAAAGAGAGCGAGGGAAAAAGAGAGCGAGGGAAAAAGAGAGCGAGGGAAAAAGAGAGCGAGGGAAAAAGAGAGCGAGGGAAAGAGAGAGCGAGGGAAAAAGAGAGCGAGGGAAAAAGAGAGCGAGGGAAAAAGAGAGCGCGAGGGAAAAAGAGAGAGCGCGAGGGAAAAAGAGAGAGCGCGAGGGAAAAAGAGAGAGCGCGAGGGAAAAAGAGAGAGCGCGAGGGAAAAAGAGAGAGCGCGAGGGAAAAAGAGAGAGCGCGAGGGAAAAAGAGAGAGCGCGAGGAAAAAAGAGAGAGCGCGAGGGAAAAAGAGAGAGCGCGAGGGAAAAAGAGAGAGCGCGAGGGAAAAAGAGAGAGCGCGAGGGAAAAAGAGAGAGCGCGAGGGAAAAAGAGAGAGCGCGAGGGAAAAAGAGAGAGCGCGAGGGAAAAAGAGAGAGCGCGAGGGAAAAGAGAGCGCGAGGGAAAAGAGAGAGCGCGAGGGAAAAGAGAGAGCGCGAGGGAAAAGAGAGAGCGCGAGGGAAAAGAGAGAGCGCGAGGGAAAAGAGAGAGCGCGAGGGAAAAGAGAGAGAGCGCGAGGGAAAAGAGAGAGAGCGCGAGGGAAAAGAGAGAGAGCGCGAGGGAAAAGAGAGAGAGCGCGAGGGAAAAGAGAGAGAGCGCGAGGGAAAAGAGAGAGAGCGCGAGGGAAAAGAGAGAGAGCGCGAGGGAAAAGAGAGAGAGCGCGAGGGAAAAGAGAGAGAGCGCGAGGGAAAAGAGAGAGCGCGAGGGAAAAGAGAGCGCGAGGGAAAAGAGAGCGCGAGGGAAAAGAGAGCGCGAGGGAAAAGAGAGCGCGAGTGACAAGAGAGAGCGCGAGTGACAAGAGAGCGCGAGTGACAAGAGAGAGCGCGAGGGAAAAGAGAGAGAGCGCGAGGGAAAAGAGAGAGAGCGCGAGGGAAAAGAGAGAGAGCGCGAGGGAAAAGAGAGAGAGCGCGAGGGAAAAGAGAGAGAGCGCGAGGGAAAAGAGAGAGCGCGAGGGAAAAGAGAGAGCGCGAGGGAAAAGAGAGAGCGCGAGGGAAAAGAGAGAGCGCGAGGGAAAAGAGAGAGCGCGAGGGAAAAGAGAGAGAGCGCGAGGGAAAAGAGAGAGCGCGAGGGAAAAGAGAGCGCGCGAGGGAAAAGAGAGAGCGCGCGAGGGAAAAGAGAGAGCGCGCGAGGGAAAAGAGAGCGCGAGGGAAAAGAGAGAGCGCGAGGGAAAAGAGAGAGCGCGAGGGAAAAGAGAGAGAGCGCGAGGGAAAAGAGAGAGCGCGAGGGAAAAGAGAGAGAGCGCGAGGGAAAAGAGAGAGAGCGCGAGGGAAAAGAGAGAGCGTGAGGGAAAAGAGAGAGAGCGCGAGGGAAAAGAGAGAGAGCGCGAGGGAAAAGAGAGAGAGCGCGAGGGAAAAGAGAGAGCGCGAGGGAAAAGAGAGAGCGCGAGGGAAAAGAGAGAGCGCGAGGGAAAAGAGCGCGAGGGAAAAGAGAGCGCGAGGGAAAAGAGAGCGCGAGGGAAAAGAGAGCGCGAGGGAAAAGAGAGCGCGAGGGAAAAGAGAGCGCGAGGGAAAAGAGAGCGCGAGGGAAAAGAGCGCGAGGGAAAAGAGCGCGAGGGAAAAGAGCGCGAGGGAAAAGAGAGAGAGCGACGGAAAAGAGAGAGCGAGGGAAAAGAAAGTGAGGGAAAAGAAAGTGAGGGAAAAGAGAGCGAGGGAAAAGAGAGCGAGGGAAACGAGAGAGGGAAAAGAGGTGGGGAGAGAAGAGAGGTGGGGAGAGAAGAGAGGTGGGGAGAGAAGAGAGGTGGGGAGAGAAGAGAGGTGGGAAGAGAAGAGAGGTGGGGAGAGAAGAGAGGTGGGGAGAGAGGTGCTCTGTCACCAACTTGCTCCACTCTGTGACTTGTTGTGCAGGTGACAGCGTGGAGACAGTTGGTTCCATGCAGCAGGACAAGTGACAGAGCAGAGGGGCGACATGCTCTGCTCTGACACATGTGGTGTTGCATGTCACCAGCTTGTCAGTGTCTTGCTGCGTCGTGTAGTGCTGGGAGGAGCCCATGATCACACCACCCGACACCGCCCGTTCTCCTGACATCGGAGCAGAGCGGGCGGGTAGAGAGTGAGATCACATACTTACGTGACAGAGGGGATTTCAGCTGAAGAAACCCCCCCTGTACTCCCCACTGGCGCCCCGTGCCTCACACATCTGCCAGATGTTCAGCCCTCTTCATAGCTCCACATTGGCGCCCTCCGGATCCTCCCCTCGATGCTGGGCTGTGACGTGCGGTAGTCACCGCCCACAGCACAGTCAATCAATGTGAGTGGCGCCAGCATCCTCTGACGTAACCGTCCAGTTTCAGAGCCCGGACTTGACGGAACGTAAGATACTAGCAGCCGCAGCACCAGGGGGTCATGTGACCGGCACTGAGCGTGCAGGATAGCGCCGCTCAGTGCCAGAACTGCAAAAAGAAGCCAATGAAGAAAACACCTAAAATAGTAAGTTACACTCATATACAAATTAAAAAAAAATGGGTGAACCACCCATATGTGTTCACCTGAGATGAACACATATTTAATACGAAGCCATGAACGAGCCAAAAGAGCCGGCTCTTTTTGGCGTGCGGAGCCATGGGAACTGGATCACTAAAAAGAGCCGGACTGCCCATCACTAGTATATACATCACATAGGAGACAATGAGGAGGCTGTTTAAAGATCACATAGGAGACACCAAAACGGCTGGATGCACATCGCATAAGAGACATGGAGACTGTTGTATATACATTAAATAGGATAAACTGAGGCTGCTGTATATATATATTAATTAGGATAAACTGAGGCTGCTGTGCTGTATAGTACTGACCAAAGGTTTGGACACACCTCCTCATTCAAAGAGTTTTCTTTATTTTCATGATTCTAAAAATTGTAGATTCACATTAAAGGCATCAAAACTATGAATTAAAACATGTGGAATAAAATACTTAAAGTGTGAAACAACTGAAAATATATCTTATATTCTAGGTTCTTCAAAGTAGCCACCTTTTGCTTTCATTACTAGTTTGCACACTCTTGGCATTCTCTTAATGAGCTTCAAGAGGTAGTCACCGGATATGGTTTTCCAATAGTCTTAAAGGAGTTCCCAGAGATGCTTAGCATTTGTTGGCCCTTTTGCCTTCACTCTGCGGTCCAGCTCACCCCAAACCATCTCTATTGGGTTCAGGTCTGGTGACTGTGGAGGCCAGGTCATCTGGCGTAGCACCTATCACTCTCCTTCTTAGTCAAATAGCCCTTACACTGCCTGGAGGTGTGTTTGGGGGTCAATGTCCTGTTGAAAAATAATTTATGGTCCAACTAAACGCAAACCGGATGGAATAGCACACTGCTGCAAGATGCTGTGGTAGGTATGCTGGTTCTGTATGCCTTCAATTTTGAATAAATCCACAACAGTGTCAGCAGCAAAGCACCCCCACACCATCACACCTCCTCCTCCATGCTTCACGGTGGGAACCAGGCATGTAGAGTCCATACGTTCACCTTTTCTACACAGACACGGTGGTTCGATCCAAAGATCTCAAATTTGGACTCATCAGACCAAAGCACAAATTTCCACTGGTCTAATGACCATTCCTTGTGTTCTTTTGCCCAAACAAGTCTCTTCTGCTTGTTGTCTGTCGTTAGCAGTGGTTTCCTAGCAGCTATTTTACCATGAAGGCCTGCTGCACAGTGTCCTCTTAATAGTTGTTCTAGAGATGAGAAGGTGTGTCCAAACATTTGGTCTGTACTGTAAATATACATTACATAAGAGACACAGAGGCTGCAGTATACATCACATCGAAGAAACATACTACAGTACATACATCACTGATACTGGGACTGCTATATACATCACATAGGATACACACACTGCTATATATAAAGCAAACACAGACTGCTGTACATACAATACATAGGAGATACTGCGAATGCTAAATAATAATACAGAAAAGTCTTCAACTGTGGGACTGGAAAAGAGAGAGTGCTAATTTTGCCCACAAATGACGCCCTAACATTAGCACTGGCCAGTATCAAGTGTTGCGTGCGCTGTGGCATTCACTAATGAGTGTGCTCCCAGTCTAAGGATGTATTAAATGGTTTACGGCTCAAAAAATGAGGTCAGCGGCCAACAGGAATCTTCTTAAGGGCCAGAGAAAAAGAAATTACAAGCCTGCGAGCGAGGTTCCCAACCCCTACTGTAGAATATCATAGGTACGAGTAATATCTAAGACTAGTACAAGAAAAATTGAAGTCTGAAATTATAATAAGCTCTTTGATGTATCGACAAGGCTACATTCACTTTACAGATGGATGAAAGAAAAAAAAACGGTCTTTATCCAGCTCAGGGTGGTATGCAATGGTAAATCTTTTTTGACTGCATAAGAAAGTACAGGAGGAAAAAATAAAAAAGTGTTAAAATTACTTTTTTTCTCAGTGAGACTCTACAGGCATCATGTACCATGTGCTACTGTATAGTTATACAATGGCATGGTTCAGAGCCTACCAATGAGAAGAGTGTTTGCGTAGCCGTATAATGAACCAGAACCTGTCCATTAAGAGGAGCATCCACCCACTATGTATCCCACCTGAAAAGAAAATATGGGAGCTATACACTATGTCCAAGTAAAAGATAATATTTTATTAATTACAATGATAAAATATAAAAAGTGTGCAAGGAAATTAATCCTTTAGAAAATCTCTGGTTAAAATATTGAATGAAGCAAAGGAAGATGGGATCATTGATAAGAAATTGATTCAAGCTCTGACTGTGATTGACCCGGTGATTCCCACTCTGTATCTATTACCAAAAATACGGTACATAAGAATGCTGTGGTTCCACCGGGTAGACCCATCGTCTCGGGCATTGGCGGCTTTACAGATAAAGTAAGCAAATATATTGATTGCCAATTGAAACCTATGGTTGAAAGTCTTCCATCATATCTGTAAGATACGTCTGATTTTCTGAAGAAGATTGATGGCCTGTACATTGAGGAGGGGGATGTTACTGGTAACCTGCGATGTGGAGGCATTGTATATAAGTATTTGTCATGAAGAAGGTATAAATGCCTCCACAATGTTCCTTCAAATGAGTTGGATGTGAGACAGTCTCAATTCATCATTGGTCTGCTGAGATTTGTTTTATATCCTATTTTTTTTTACTTTTAACGGTTCTTTTTTCCTACAGCTCCAGGGAACCGCGATGGGCGCGGCTTGCGCGCCCAGTTATGCTAACCTTTTCCTGGGGCTGTGGGAGAGAGAACTGTTTTCTGATGAGTCACAGGTGTCAATGGAGCGTGTCAGGTGTCAATGGAGCGTGTCATCTTTTGGACACGCTTCATTGATGATATTTTTTTTATTTGGAAAGGCACAGCTGATGATTTAAAAAAAAAATTTAATGTCTCAATGATAATAATTTGAATTTACGTTTGACTTATGTTTGATTTTCACACAATTGATTTTCTAGACGTACGTATAACACGTGACTCATCCAATCTTTTTCAGACCAGTGTGTATAGGAAGACAACGGCTGTTAACTCATTTCTCCAGGCCAAATCCTCACACCCTCCTCAAATGTTTTGTGGAATACCTACTGGCTAATGAATTAAACGGATATGTTCTACGGAACAAGATTTTGAGACTCAAGCCACAGAGTTAAAAGTAGGATTTTTGTGTACTCACCGTAAAATCTCTCTTAGTCTTTATTGGGGGACACAGGACCATGGGTTATGCTGCTGTCACTAGGAGGCTGACACTAAGTAAACAGAAAAAGTTAGCTCCTCCCCAGCAGTATAACCCCTGAGCCGGAGGCGGGCTCAATCAGTTTAGTGCACAAGCAGTAGGAGGAGAACCAAACAATCCTGGATAAAACAAGGTAAAAAACTATGACGAACAGTCGTGTGACCAGTGACCTGGGAATATGGGCACTGGGGAAACAGGCATGTCATATATAACAAAAAACACAAGCAGGGTGGGTGCTGTGTCCCCCAATGAAGACTAAGAGAAAGAGATTTTACGGTGAGTACACAAAAATCCTACTTTCTCTGTCGTTTCATTGGGGGACACAGGACCATGGGACGTCCAAAAGCAGTCCCTGGGTGGGAAGAAAACCATCACCGGAGATAGGAAGGAAGTCGCTTCCCCTTGCCGGGCTGACCCGGACCTACAAGCGCCTACGTTGTTACAGGTGTGCCACTGCCACCCGCAAACCTTACACCAAGACTAGCCTCTGCCGAAGCTTGAGTGAGAACCTGTTAGAAACTAGTAACGGTACGCCGACTAGATCGGGTGGCGGACCAGAGGACCTGGTTGACCGACGTCTGGAGCCCAATCGTTCAAGGGTGCCCCTTGCTCGGTAGACCGCGGCGGAAGTCCGACCTTCATGCGATAGTCTTCATATATGGAGGACAGGATCCATGTGATATTCAGGCCCTTGGCGCCGGCCTATGCTTCCTGGGAAAGGGTGGAAGGATGGACTGACAGTCGGTGTAACCGACAAAAAAATGGTGTCCTGCAGACACGAAAGACTGAGGGCTCGTACCAGCCCTAGAACGAACTATGCCTCTTTCAGGCTGAGAGGGGAGCCTAGAACCGACAAAAAACGAAACCTAAAGTCCTCTTCTGGAAGGAAAGCCGAGGTGTCTCGGTACAGAAAACGAAGGGTTCTGGCTGGAGCCCCCCCCTTATCCTGCTGGCGGAGCGGAAAAAGGGGGAGAAAAGACTACGAGAGGGCTGTCCGCCCTGATGCCGTCTGTAACAACCAGATGGCCACGAGGAGCCCACCTATCAAAACAGGTGGGAGCAGGGAAAAAAGGGGTACCTTGAGCAAACTCATCACTGGATTATGGTCCCACTTTTCTAGTGAACGATGAAAAACGCCGAGCCAGATGGACGTTTCTCTGAGCGAAGGCCCTGATTGATGGAAAGTGAAAAGTCTCTGAAGATGCGGTCCTCACACCACAGGGGGAGCTCTTTCCAAGTGGAAATAAATCTTCGAGGGAACTGGATTCCAGGCCCTCCTCAATGTCTGTCATCATCTTGTTCACAGACCTGACCGAGCCAGCATCCGGGATCCACTGGTGAGGCCATGGAACCTGGGACTTCTGAGTCCTGGTAGAATCTGGCGGTCTGGAAGGAGCCACGGGGCATCTGCGAGGAGATGAGTAAGTTATGCGAAACTATGCTCGCCTGGGCCACTCCCGAGCTATCGCCTGCCTAGGTCCCTCTTGAGAACCCTCGAGATCATGGAAAGCCGCGAGAAGATGCACGAGAGCCTGAACAGGCTACACGACCGGTCTAGGGCGTCGTCCTCTAGTCCAGAGCAGGTGGCGTACTCGACGCACCATTGACTTGAGAGTTGGATCGGAAGGCCAAAAAGTCACGACTGGAGGTCTTCCTTCGCCAGAGATCTGTCTGTTGATATCCCTGTTGGAGCCCTTTACCTACGCGAGACCTATCCTACCGCGGAAATCGGCCGTCCAAACGTCCACGCTCGGGATGTGCTGCCGAGATTAGCGAATGAAAGAGCCCGTCCCAGAGCAAGAACCTCTTGGCCTCTTCCCTTGCCATGACGCTCCCTGCGTCTTCCTGGTGGATGATGCACATCACTGCTGTGGCATAGTCCGACTGGAACCTGACTGGACAATACGACCCAGAGAAGAAATTGTAACCGGGCTAACCGAATGGCTCTGAGTCCGGAATGTTGAAGGGGAGACGACACTCTAGGGGTGTCCCTCGGGACCGTGCCGAGGAATGGTGGGGTAGCATACCCTAGTACGGGAGGCTGGTGACGGTTGATAATAAGCTCCAGAGGAGGAAAGGGAAGCTTCCCAGGGATGGTTGCGAAGATTGGTCCTCTAGGAGGAGATTGGCCGGTCACCCTCGAAGACGGAACCTTCCTGACCCCGTTCTTCAGTGTGTTCCGTTGGAGAGTCTGGGATGAAATCTGGTATGTGCACCATCGCTAACACCGCCACAGACTGTCGAGGACTCGCATAGCAAAAAATCGAAGGGAAAAAACGGGAGCGGGAGGCAAAGAGCCGCGGGACCCTGTGCCAGGAGGGAAACTGCTCCTGCGTGAGGAGTAGCAACCCTTGAACGGCTCGAATACCGTGCCTGAGGAGTGATGGACCGGGCCGGGTCTGGGAGGACTCCTTCCTGTAGCTCAGCTACCCTAGTAGCGAAAGGTGATGATGATGATGGTCTAAACCTCAAGGCGAGGATCCTTGAAGGGAGACTCTGGGTCTCCCGGTCGTTCCTGGGCAGAGAGAGCCTGAGGATGCGTAGGGATCGTGATCCCTGCAAGCACTGTTAGAAAGCTGGGACGGTCTGCAGCCACGCAAGGCGGAGACGGCTGTTGTAGGGATAAAGGCTCCCTGACGAACCTAGCGTGAGGGAACGAGTCCTGGTGCATCAGGGCCGATGCCGGGAAAGGGATGTACCCTTCCGTTACGTAGCCAGTCTACCCTGACGTAGCCTAGGGGATAAAATGGACTCGCCTATCTCCGAAAGGGCGATCCCGAGAGCCGGAAAGGAAGTCAGCGACTTCCTAGATGTCGAATCTGCGTTCCTGATCCCGAGTCAGAGCTCTCGACGGGTAGGTACACTGATGTTAGAGGCTCAGGCCGTGTAGCGGGCAGACACCAGATTTTGTGAAGAGAGGGTACTCACTGAAGCTGATAACCAGTCCTGGGTCGGCATAGGTGGAGCGCGGACCGCTGCGTAGAGTGTCCGTGGAGTCCCTGCGGAGCGTCACGATAGGGACGAGAAGCCAGGAGGAACCCAGGCGGGTCAAGTACAGGATAGTGTGCCCCTTCATCACGGAGCCCTCTACGAGGAGGGGGTAAGACAATATAAAGGACTTACCGCTGGTGAGAATTGTGTCCGGGGAATATCCGTGATCACGCCGTCACACGGCGAACTGGATGTCCACTGAAAACCCGCAGGGGCCCCCACCTTCTTGTCTGCAAGGTGCCATGCCCCCTCTCTCCAGAGCCCTCTGGGGGAATGATAATGACACTAACCCGACTTACCGCAGGTAAACGCCGTGTCTGGTTGTTGTCTGTGATCACTCAGCGACTCCAGTGTGGCATGCCCATTCTCACCGTGACCCCTTTTTGGAGAAGGGAATAAAGACGATGACAAGACTTACCGCTGGCAAACGTCGTGTCTGGCAGTTGACTGTGAGCACGCGGTAACTCAGCGAGCTCTGGATGTCTTCTGAGCACATCAAGGGTCCGCTCCAAATGACTTAAGGGGGACCTGCGTGCATGTAGATAAGAGGGCTGTCCGTAGCCTTACGGCCTGACTCACCAATTCCAGCAGGCCTTTAGTCATGCGCCAAAACATCCAGGTCCTGCTCGGAGTCCAGCAGAGGTGGAAAGCCTGGGCCATCACCCGAGAGGTCGGAAGATTGCCGGAGAAAAAGCAGTCTGGACCTGGGGAATAATGTGGAAAACAGGGGGGCCACAAAAGACGAGACCTGTCGGGTCAGCTTCTAGCATAGGGAAAGGTCCCTGGTACGAGACTCACCTCCCCGAGGGGATTGCGCTAGACCTATGGAAGGTATAACCGAGTATTGGCCGGGGACGCAGCGCATGCGCGCGAAGCCGAGGGACGGCGGCGAGGGGATCTATGGCCTGAGACAGGGCATTAACCCGCCGGAGGGGACTAAACTAAAATCTCGAGCTGGGAGCGCGAAATAAAAAAGGTGAAGCAAAACAAGTGCCCGAAAAGTACTGTAAGAGTTAAGGTGTAAAAAACTCATGTATGTAAAATTTTTAATAAAAATCGACCTAAAATAAAAAATACCCACTAAATACCCACATCCCCCGGAAAAAGAAGGTGATGCTGTGGCCTCAGTAAACCCAGACTAGTAGTCTGGAATAACTCCCATTCTCTTTTCTTTTTTTTTTTCTCTTTATTTAAAATGGACGCTGTGAGCGGGAAAAAAAAAAATATCCCCCACCCCCCAAGTGATGCCTGGAGCACGGCGGAGGGCGGGAACGGAGAGGCCGGCGTCCAATAGCGCCGTGCGGGAGGCGGGCCTGGGGACGCCGAGGACAGGGCCGAAGCCGGGGGCTAAATTTTGAAGGTGCCGGGGCGGGCAGAGGCCGCGCCGGCGGACCCGGCCGCAGGCGGCGGCGGAGAGGATCCTCGGCGCGCTGTGCGGGATGCGGCCTGGGCACGCCGAGGACGGGTTCTAAGCAGAGGTACCGTCGCGGGCAGAGGTAGCGCCGGGGGACCCGACCGCAGGCGGCGGCGAGGATCCTCGGCGCGCTGTGCGGTAGGCGGCCTGGGGGACCGAGGACAGTGGCCGAGCCGAGGTGCCGTTGCGGGCAGAGCGCAAGCGGCGGCGGCGCAGCAGCGATGCGGGGCCGCCCGACCTCGGAGTCGGCAGGGAGCTCCACGGACGCAGCGGGGGAGTCCGGCGAGTAGGCCCAGACCGGGGCCTAAATTTCTGCAGCCGTCCGAGGGGGGAGAAGGTAGGGGTCCTACCTGATCCGCGGCGCGCTGTCCAGTGTGCAGGCTGAGACTCTGCACATGCTCCTGTGTGCTCCGCTCAGCGAAGGAATGGCTGCGGGCACCAGGAAGCAGGCTGAAGAAGGCGGGGAGTTGGACGCCAGTGGGGTGGAAGCCCCTAAATGTAGCAGCGTTGTCCCATCCAAAAAATCCAGATGCGCTGCGGAGGTCCAGTCCCTGCTGTATTCCCCTTGCGACCCCTTGGGGTGGTACCGCAGGGTGAATAGGGGTGCCCAGGAAAGTTCAGCCCCGCGTGCCAACCGGGGAGTGGTACCGTGGAATTGGACGGGGGAGAGGGCCCGACGACTCAAGCCTCTGCGACCCAGGGGAGTGGTACCCACACGGGCTGCGAGAGCTGAGGTAGAGAAAAGATACCTGCAGAAAAAGAAAATTACCACAGATGAGAGCGACGAGCGTCGCCGAGAAAAAATGAAAAAATAACGCAAAAAATCAAGTGGCTGTAGGGGGCCCAGTCGGCCCACATCAGCCTCCTACGACACTAAGCAAAAAACTGATTGAGCCCGCCTCCGGCTCAGGGGTTATACTGCTGGGGAGGAGCTAACTTTTTCTGTTTACTTAGTGTCAGCCTCCTAGTGACAGCAGCATAACCCATGGTCCTGTGTCCCCCAATGAAACGACAGAGAAAAGAAGATTCTTGAATCGTGTCTACAGTATGAAGTCTGTCAAAATGGTGTACACCAGAGCAAAAACATCCAGAAGACAAGAATTACTTTATGACAACCATAGGCGTCAAGACACTGAACAGGTCAGCTTTGTGACAAAATATCATTCACATTGGGCTAAAATGAGACAATGTTTGGAAAAACTCTGGCCAATTTTGCTCACAGACCCTATTATCAAACAATATGTTAAACCAAATGTGAGTATTACAGCAAGACGTGGCCGGAACATCAGTGATTGGTTGGTATCCAGTCATTACCAGCCCATCCTTAAAAACTTATTCTCAGCTACATCTCTCCCCAGGTGGGGCTGTAAACCATGTGGGAAGTGTGTAGCTTGTCCCAATGTGGGTGTGGCTACCGACTTTGTCAACTCTGATGCCACTATGACATTTGCGATTACTCATTGTATCACGTGTATGACACGGGCCGTCACATATTGTGCAACGTGCCCGTGCCCCCTTATCTATGTAGGTTTAACCAGCCAGGAAATGAAGGTAAGGGTTCGTGAACATGTCCGTGACATCAGACTTGCGAAGACGGAAACCAATTTAAGTCTCTTAAAACCAATCCCGAGACATTTTAAGGAGCACCACAACTGTGATGAGTCCCTTCTAAGGGTCATAGGCATTGACCATATAATTTCTGACCTCTGTGGGGGCAATGTTATGAGAAGATTGGCACAACTGGAGTGCAAGTGGATTTGGACACTTGACACAGTCCACCCAAAGGGACTAAATGAGACCCTTTGTTTTGCTCCATTCCTCAACACATAATTTTATGTAGTATGGATTCTCCTGTGCATCTGTGTGTTTTTTGTTCTTTTATATATGTACATTTATTGCTATATTATATATATATATATATATATATATATATATATATATATATATATATATATATATATATATATATATATATCTTACCATCTGCATGATTGATATATATATATATATATATATATATATATCTTACCATCTGCATGATTGATATATATATATAATATAATATTTTACTTCGCACCACATCTTTGTTGTGGTTCTGGTTGGGTTCTCCCATATATGTTTTTATCTAGTGTTCTTATCTAATATTTTTTATTCTTTTTTTTTTTCTATTTAGTTTTGATGCACGTCTGACTTTGGGTGCAATCTCGCTCGAGGATGCGACTTTAATCTCCGAAGTTTTTATCATCCTCTTCCCCATTCTTCAATTGTTCTATTTGTCACCAATCGTCTTTTTATAGGAAATATGTCTGTATGTAGAATTTTAGTTCTATACTATTTGCATTTTGCATTTTACACATCACGATTTCACATATACATTTTATACATACATTGTATACAATTTTATTACACGTAATATATTATGTATTGTATTTGTATACACATCTTCCACTTTTTTATATTTTTTATATATTTGTTTACACATATTTCACATTTTTTACATATATGCATATAATTATTCTTTATATTGAGATATTAGATTTTATATACACGTAATATACACTTTATGTGCAGTATTCATGTTGCTTATTTCTTATTTCACATTTATATTGTATATATGTATTTATGTTTTATGTCTTTCACATTCATACATTATATTTCACATTTTTATTTTTATATATATATATATATATATATATATATATATATTTATTTTTTTTCATACATATGCGCATATTTGCACTAGCATATACACACATTTAGAACCATTCTTCACTCACATTTTTATAGTTATATTTTTTTGCACACACATTTCAATATGCATATTTTTGTTTTGTTTATATGTATCCATGGACTTTTTTCTACATATTTTTATCTTATCCTATATTTCTTATACTGTTCTTATTAAGAAGTTCATATTCAATTATATCTCTACCTTTTGAGCGTTGCTGTATCCATTTCCGGGTTTGGACCCGGTCACGTGATTGGCCATGACCACGTGATTATCATGTGGTGTTCTGGTCATTTTCGTCACCGGCTCCGCCCCTTATCATTTTTCTTATATATGCGGATTGTTTACATTATTTAATTCATATATGCTCCAGGACGTGCGCACATGGGGGTGGATGCGGCGGTCTGGTATCGCGGCCCGCTGTCTATATCCGGGGCTGGGCCTAGTCACATGACCAGCTGTAATCACGTGGTATTCCATGTGTTTTTCGGCTGCTCGCGTCACTAGCCCCTCCCCCCGGATGACGTGATCTGTGATGTCATCCTGCCGGGTAACCCCCAGCTGTGTGCGCCCTATAGTTAGTGCTGGATGTATGCTAATTGGCTTTCATTACTATAAATACCCTCCCCATCCTGCTACTTGCTACCACACCTCCCAGACGAAGGCTTCGGCTGAAACACGTGTTGGTGTGGCTCAGCAGTGGTAATGGCGACAGGTAATTCCTATTATGGAAATATTCTGTGATATCTGCTTTTTCCTGTTGTAGCATCTCCTATTATACTTGTAAGCGGCTGATATACTATCATTATACCCTTTCCTTGGGTACTGATTTATGTAATGATTTCCTTCTGCTTACATTGGCGCTGCTGAGCCTTGTGGTGCCTCTTTTCTCTCTTCTCATTAATTTCCTTGCACACTTTATATTTTATCATTGTAATTAATAAAATATTATCTTTTATTATATTTTTGTCTTTGGCTATCCTTTTTGTAGGTTTTGTTGCTTCAGTAGCTAGACTTTTATTTTATTTGATATGATTTTTTGATTGGCAACACATTTTGGTTTTGACTATATCCAAGTATAAGATTAACAATGACACTAGTTAGGTTGTGCTCATACAGGTACACAGTGAACATTCTGTATGGAAAATCTACTGTCTTTTACAATGTCAGCATTCTGAAAGAAATTTAAATGCATCTCAACTTATACTCTGCAAAGACCACCAGCAATATTAGTTGGTCGGCACTATGATTTTGATAATCGCAGTCTTTCAATTCATGCTGCGGATTTTCAACGGGTTTCACAAGTTTTAGATGGAGAAATCCACAGTAAATTTTGCAGCAAATTTACCGTGATATTCATAACAGAGCACATAGTATCAGCAAGTGAGGTGTCAATGATGCTTATCCATCGGATCCAGCGTTCAATGGGAGTGCAGGCACTGGAGTGCCACAGTGATAGGAGTAATGTGCCACCTTAGATAATAGAGTTAATGCAAATCAATTCCTAAGACCGAGGTCCATCAGCCACGTTAGTAATCTTGATCACAGGAGAGGAACCCTGAGAACTGCATCCGGCCGCCTTGTATCCACTTACAGTCTATTGATAAGCAATGCGAGTCATTCCACAATAATAATGTAACACTGGGCCGACTAATAAAAGAAAGCGCCGTGGATGTCGGAATATAGGCAGTGGTTCTCAGGTATTTTGTTCAATGGCCACATATTAGTGATGTATATGAAGTGAAAGCTGCACACCAAATTCAGAGAAATATGAACAAACATAACTGCTTTATACATAATACATAAGGAATGAAAAATACAATTAGACATATGAAAAATTTAAACAATTAAAATGTGACCATTTATAAATAAGAGATTACCGTGAAGTTGGTTATGGGGCAGTAATGAATTGATCAATACATTAACTAAATATCTCTTTTTTTCAAATAATCCTCAGCAGTTATGGAACGTCACATTTCAATTGTTTCAATTTTTCATATGTCTAATTGTATTTTTCATTCCTTATGTATTATAAAGCAGTTATGCTTGTTCATATTTCTCTGAATTTGGTGTGCAGCTTTCACTTCATATAGATTGTGTATTTTTTGGCTGGCACCCTGATCACATTTACAATGGTGTTCCAGCAGTCTTTTTGATTGTTACATATTAGTGATGTGGCAGATAAGACTGGGTCCTGCAAATTGATTTGCACTTTATTTACTAGACAATGTGCACAAATCAATAAAACACCACAATGATATCCAAACATTTAGTTTCCATACCCTTTTAGCGGATGTTGGCGAGTGCTCCTTTCTCATCGTTTTCAGCAGAAACTCAGGCATATTATTCTCAATGTCTTCTCGTGTCCCCTTCTTGTGCAACACTGCAGCTAGGAATGATATCACCTAAAACGAGGATTCACATTTTTAGCCAAAGCCCAAAAATTATTTATCAATTTTCATATAACTTTAATATACATGGATATGGTGGGCTGGATAGGATACTGCTTGATATACCAAAAAAGAAAAGGAAACCAGGTATCCGACACTCATTAATTAACAACAGGTATAGGTTTTAATAGAAATCGGAACGTTTCGACCAGCAAGACCTTCTTCAGACCTTCTTCAGACGGAGTGCAGACAGGAAACTACCGTATTTTTCGGAATATAAGACGCACTTTTTTCCCCCAAATGTTGGGGGAAAGTGGGGGGTGCGTCTTATAGTCTGAATGTAGGGCTGCGGGGAATGAGGGTGCTGTGGTGGAGCGGGTCATCGGCTCATTTAATATGCACGCCCATCCTCCCGCCCATCATCTCTCAGCGCTGAAGCCGGCGCAGACAAGAATGCGCGCATATTAAACAGCCTGCCCACATGATCACCCCTGGCAATTACAGCCTGGAGTGATCATGTGCGGCTGTATTCACTGCCCCCCGCGCATCATCATCAGCGCGGGGTGCAATGAATCAGTCTACTCACCGGCCACGATCCCTGCAGCACCGCGATGTCCTCCTGTCTGTGCTGGCGGCGGCTGTGTGGAGACTAGCGGTGCGCACAGCGATGACGTCATTGCTGTGCGCACTTGTCCACACGCAGCCGCCGCCGGCACAGACAAGAGGACATTGCGATGCTGCAGGGATCGTGACCGGCTCCACACACTCCAGCGCTGCTGCTGACACAGACGGAGGAGGAGTGATGATGCAGGGAGTGAGGTAAGGTGAGTATGAACGTTTATTTTTTTTTTTTTTTTTGTGCCACAGGATGCGGGCCGTATACCAGGATGGGTATATATAGCAGGATGGGGTTGTATAGCAAGATGAGGGCATATATCAGGATGAGGGCCTATATCAGGATGGGGGTATATGAGCAGGATGGGAGTATATGAGCAGGATTATTATTATTATTTATTATTATTATTACAGCGCCATTTATTCCATGGCGCTTTACAGTGAAAGAGGGTATACGTACAACAATCATTAACAGTACAAAACAGACTGGTATATGAGGAGAGAGGACCCTGCCCGCGAGGGCTCACAGTCTACAGGGAATGGGTGATGGTACAATAGGTGAAAACAGAGCTGGATGCGCAGTGGTGTACTGGACTGAGGGTTATTGTAGGTTGTAGGCTTATTGGAAGAGATGGGTCTTGAGGTTCCTCTTGAAGCTTTCCACGGTAGGGGAGAGTCTGATATGCTGAGGTAGAGCGTTCCAGAGTATGGGGGAGGCACGGGAGAAATCTTGTACGTGATTGAGGGAAGAGGAGATTAGAGAGAAGTAGAGAAGGAGATCTTGTGAGGATCTGAGGTTGCGTGCAGGTAGGTACCGGGAGACTAGGTCACAGATGTAGGGAGGAGACAGGTTGTGGATGGCTTTGTATGTCATGGTTAATGTTTTGAACTGGAGTCGTTGGGCGATGGGAAGCCAGTGAAGGGATTGGCAGAGTGGCGAGGCTGGGGAATAGCGAGAGGAGAGGTGGATTAAGCGAGCCGCAGAGTTTAGGATAGATTGAAGGGGTTGCAAGAGTGTTGGAAAGGAGGCCAGAGAGCAGGAGGTTGCAGTAGTCGAGGCGGGAGATGATGAGGGCATGCACTAATGTTTTTGCTGATTCTTTAAGGAAATCACGGATCCGGGAGATATTTTTGAGTTGTAGTCTGCCTGAGGTAAAGAGGGCTTGGATGTGTGGCTTGAAGGATAGAGCAGAGTCGAGGGTTACTCCAAGGCAACGAGCTTAGGATGGGGGTGTATGAGCAGGATGGAGGTGTATGTGCAGGATGGAGGTGTATGAGCAGGATGGGGGTGTATGAGCAGGATGGGGTGTATGAGCCGGATGGAGGTGTATGAGCAGGATGGGGGTGTATGAGCCGGATGAGGTTATATGAGCAGGATGGGGGTGTATGAGCAGGATGGGGGTGTATGAGCAGGATGGGGGTGTATGAGCAGGATGGGGGTGTATGAGCAGGATGGGGGTGTATGAGCAGGATGGGGGTATATGAGCAGGATGGGGGTATATGAGCAGGATGGGGGTATATGAGCAGGATGGGGGTATATGAGCAGGATGGGGGTATATGAGCAGGATGGGGGTATATGAGCAGGATGGGGGTATATGAGCAGGATGGGGGTATATGAGCAGGATGGGGGTATATGAGCAGGATGGGGGTATATGAGCAGGATGGGGGTATATGAGCAGGATGGGGGTATATGAGCAGGATGGGGGTATATGAGCAGGATTGGAGGTATATAGCAGGATGGAGGTATATAGCCGGATGGGGCCATATGCCAGGATGGATTATATAGCAGGATGGGGCCATATGCCAGGATAGGGCATATAGCAGGATGCGGCCATAAGCCAGGATGACGGTATATAGCAGGATGGGGGCTATACCAGGATGAGGGACATATACTGTATATACAAGGCAGGAGGATCATTACCAGCCTGGGGTACCTTAATAGAGAATTTGGGGACATTACCCCCATAACAGTATCAGAAGCAGATCCTCGCCCCATAACAGTGTGTCATCACCACATTTTTTGCTTAAAATTTTATTTTCCTCCTCTAAAACCAGGGTGCGTCTTATGGTTCGGTGCGTCTTATAGTCCGAAAAAAAACGGTATATGGGATAGCACCGATAGAATAGGGGCAGGTGCATGGCGCTATTATTATTTTAATATTCACATAGGATTATAAAGTAACATCTTCATATTTTCAGGTCAGACGACATTTATCTGCTCCCAGTTGCTGGGAATCCTAGTTAGCAACTATTGTTGACAGTGAATGAAAGATCACGGATTACCATTGCAAGGGAAACTGAAATTCATGGTTACAATGTGTAATGGAGTCCAAACAGGGAGCAGTTCTGATTGAATTATATTTGAGCTGGAAATAGATATACTCATGTATATTTAATTGTCCATTTTTTTTTTTTTTAATCAGGGAAAAAACCAAATACCAGATTTTTCTCTAAAATATTTCACAGTACAGACACTGTCATCTCTTACGTCAGTCCCATTTCTCATTACGGCTCCCGATCTAAATTCCAAATTAACTTACCAGTATTTTGCAAGCTGTATGCAGATGGTATCTTGACCGCATTAAACCCCAGAACCCCACCACACAAGGCAACAGTGCTAACCGTGGAGCTGCTATGCAACACAACTACAGAATCAAATACATGGAAATTAAAAAAAAAAAGTGTTTTATTTCTCAGTGTCTGTACGCATTATCCCCACTTTATTATAGGAGCTCAGGAAACCTGTTGTTACTCACCTGTCCCTCCTCCAGCTCCAGGGCTTGCTTCCTTCTCTTTTGACTGATTCTAGTCCGCATCAAGTTACTATTTACTGCCATAAAGGTAAGACATTTCTGCAAGCAAGTTACCAATTCTCCCGACACATTTCAACTAATTAAAGGGGTGCACCAGTATGTAAAATGTCCTTTCCAAATATCTATCCTTACAGCCTATCCACTTTATTATAAGATACCTTGCACATCTCCCTATCTATGTAGCTACTCCCTAAATATATTATTTTTACTGTACTTCCTATGACGCTGCATTTGAGAGGAGTCTCAAACGGGATGTCACAGGAAGCTGGGGCTGCACTCATTTCTCCGCAGCATTATCAGGTGGCGGCATTGCAGATACTACAGTTTTTTGCAACACCACTCTCTGAAGATGTCCTAGATCTGTGTGGAAGCTGTGGGAGCATTCTTCTTCTACCGTATCTCAGGCACCGCATCTTCTAGCTGTGAAACAAGACGTCATCAGGGTGTGGATATAGAAGTAGTGAGTGCCACCAGCGCCGTCCCACTGCTTTTAGTAGTACCCTCAAAAGAACCATCATCAAGGGGTGGTAATAGAAGCTGTGTAAGTGATACCAGCGCACCCTTGATTATAATGTCTTCTTTCACAGTCAGAAGATGCGGTGGTGGAGACAGAAGCAAAGTGCCGATGCAGCACTCGCCTCTTTCGCCTCTCCCACAGCTTCTATCACAATGACTTCAGGACATCTTTAGAGGACGGCGATGAAAAAAAGCTGTGGTAAGTAACTGCAGTGCTGTTCCCTAATATCGTCTTTCTGCAGGGGAGTGAGTGCAGCCCCAGCCTCCTGTAATGTCCTGTATGAAACTCCTCCTAAATGCATTGTCATGTCATCTAAATTACAATCCAATGAGATTTTTGTCATTTTTGACTGCAAGAATAAAGCACTGTACAGAGTTATTCTTGCAGTCAACATGCTGAAAACATGACAGATTCCAATATAATTTCAAGTGACCCAAATAGCACTATTTGGATCCATCATTTGGATTTGGCACAGCATCATGGTTTTTGTTAGAAATGAAACCAAAGTCTCAGATGTCAACACAGGCTAGGACTTTTAGTTTCAGCTGGCTGGCTTCCATTATGAAAAAAAATGCTTGTCATAATAGATTTCCTTTAAGGGCATGTGCACATATTAAGTATTTGCAGCTGATTTTTCTGCAGTAAAAAAAAACATTATTGGCACCTACATTATGCATGTTTATGACTTTTTTTGTGTGCATTTTTCATGTTTTATTTTTTTCCCCATTCATGTGAGTGAAAATACTGTAAAAACGTTGATAGCATTGACATGCATTATCATGGTTCAAATCCGCATGGAAAAAATCAGCAGCATGCCCAGGAGATTTCAGAAATCTAACTCACTTTTTTGGTACTCTCAAATGCTGCATTGTTTTCCACTGAAAAAATTAAGACTGTGAAGAAGCCCTTTTAGGAACACTGTTGAGATAAATAGACACCAATATTATAAATGGCTTCTTGTATTTCGGGGATCTCTTACAGGTTTTGCGCTGAGACTAGGAGTTCCAAGTTACATCTTTAAACGCAATATCCCTAGAGTACAACTTCAAGGAACAACAAAACCAAAACGTCCCAGTAGGCAATGTGCCCAGAGATTTGGGTTGCCCCTTATCATTCATATGGACACCTATAATTAGCACGTCATACAGTTAGGTCCAGAAATATTTGGACAGTGACACAAGTTTTGTTATTTTAGCTGTTTACAAAAACATGTTCAGAAATACAATTGTATATATAATATGGGCTGAAAGTGCACACTCCCAGCTGCAATATGAGAGTTTTCACATCCAAATCGGAGAAAGGGTTTAGGAATCATAGCTCTGTAATGCATAGCCTCCTCTTTTTAAAGGGACCAAAAGTAATTGGACAAGGGACTCTAAGGGCTGCAATTAACTCTGAAGGCGTCTCCCTCGTTAACCTGTAATCAATGAAGTAGTTAAAAGGTCTGGGGTTGATTACAGGTGTCTGGTTTTGCATTTGGAAGCTGTTGCTGTGACCAGACAACATGCGGTCTAAGGAACTCTCAATTGAGGTGAAGCAGAACATCCTGAGGCTGAAAAAAAAGAAAAAATTCATCAGAGAGATAGCAGACATGCTTGGAGTAGCAAAATCAACAGTCGGGTACATTCTGAGAAAAAAGGAATTGACTGGTGAGCTTGGGAACTCAAAAAAGCCTGGGCGTCCACGGATGACAACAGTGGTGGATGATCGCCGCATACTTTCTTTGGTGAAGAAGAACCCATTCACAACATCAACTGAAGTCCAGAACACTCTCAGTGAAGTAGGTGTATCTGTCTCTAAGTCAACAGTAAAGAGAAGACTCCATGAAAGTAAATACAAAGGGTTCACATCTAGATGCAAACCATTCATCAATTCCAAAAATAGACAGGCCAGAGTTAAATTTGCTGAAAAACACCTCATGAAGCCAGCTCAGTTCTGGAAAAGTATTCTATGGACAGATGAGACAAAGATCAACCTGTACGGGAATGATGGGAAGAAAAAAGTTTGGAGAAGAAAGGGAACGGCACATGATCCAAGGCACAACACATCCTCTGTAAAACATGGTGGAGGCAACGTGATGGCATGGGCATGCATGGCTTTCAATGGCACTGGGTCACTTGTGTTTATTGATGACATAACAGCAGACAAGAGTAGCCGGATGAATTCTGAAGTGTACCGGGATATACTTTCAGCCCAGATTCAGCCAAATGCCGCAAAGTTGATCGGACGGCGCTTCATAGTACAGATGGACAAGGACCCCAAGCATACAGTCAAAGCTACCCAGGAGTTCATGAGTGCAAAAAAGTGGAACATTCTGCAATGGCCAAGTCAATCACCAGATCTTAACCCAATTGAGCATGCATTTCACTTGCTCAAATCCAGACTTAAGACGGAAAGACCCACAAATAAGCAAGACCTGAAGGCTGCGGCTATAAAGGCCTGGCAAAGCATTAAGAAGGAGGAAACCCAGCGTTTGGTGATGTTCATGGGTTCCAGACTTAAGGCAGTGATTGCCTCCAAAGGATTCGCAACAAAATATTGAAAATAAAAATATTTTGTTTGGGTTTGGTTTATTTGTCCAATTACTTTTGACCTCCTAAAATGTGGAGTGTTTGTAAAGAAATGTGTACAATTCCTACAATTTCTATCAGATATTTTTGTTCAAACCTTCAAATTAAACGTTACAATCTGCACTTGAATTCTGTTGTAGAGGTTTCATTTCAAATCCAATGTGGTGGCATGCAGAGCCCAACTCGCGAAAATTGTGTCACTTCCAAATATTTCTGGACCTAACTGTACATATACTTCCCAATGCCCAACGACTCCAGTTCAAAACCCTAACCATGACCTACAAAGCAATCCACAACCTGTATCCTCCTACATCTGTGACTTAGTCTACCGGTACTTACCTGCACGTAACCTTCGATCCTCACAAGATCTCCTTCTCTACTCCTCTCTTATCTCCTCTTCCGACAATCGCATCCAAGATTTCTCCCGTGCATTCCCCATACTCTGGAATGCTCTGCCACAACATATCAGAATCTCGCCTACCTTGACAAGCTTCAAAAGGAACCTGAAGACCCACCTCTTCCGACAAGCCTGCAACCTGCCGTAACCCTAAGTCTGATATAGCGCTATATGACCATCTCTATCCTCACCTACTGTTTCTTCTCCCATCCCTCGTAGACTGTGAAGCCCTCTCGGGCAGGATCCTCTATCCTCCTGTACCAGTCTGTGCCTTGTATTGTTTATGATTATTGTACTTGTCCCTACTACGTATACCCCTTTTCACATGTAAAGCGCCATGGAATAAATGTCGCTACAATAATAATAGTTATCTACAAGTGCAAATTAATGTAAAATTCATGCAGATTTTAGGCCCACATCATCCACGACATGGGAATACACACCTGTATAGTCTTTCCAAGACCCATGTCATCACCAAGAATGCATCCTTTGGATCGTGCATAGTGTTCATACAGGAACTGGACACCCTCTCTCTGGTAGTCACGTAAATATCGGTTGATGGTGTAAGGGACACAAACTCCAGAGCTTGATAATGGAAAGTCTTTTGCAGGGGCTGTAGGTTTTCTGCTTGGGAACTGAGGTTTCTCCAGATCTTCATCATCAAACATGGACACGTTCCCAGAGCTACCGGAGCCTGAGAATTTACAAAGCCGTGACAAAGGGACCTTCTTTTCTTTGGCATCCAAAAAAGAAACCACTGCTAGTGATGGATCTGTTTCTTTGTATTCAATAGATTTAATAACGGCTTCTCTAAGCTCACCACTTCCAGGGTAAGGAGCTAAGCATCGATCGTTGATGTCCCATAGGCCTAGAATAGCATGTGAAACACAATATGTAAATGTGGGTACTGGAATAAATCATCGAAAGTAGGGCTTACCAAGAAGAGTTCTGCAAGTTGCTAGCCTTCCTTGTAAGATTATTTAGAACTGATGATGCTAGGGTTCCTTTTGTGTTATATAGCGTTCCTCCTCATCAGCTCCCAAAATGACAACTGGACCAATAAAGCTCAGAAGTGATTGTCACAAATTTTTCTTTATAACAACATGTAGGAAGTCTGCGTGATGCTACATGGTGCTTCAAACTATGTGAACTATGTTTATCATGTATACAACAGGTTTTTTTTGTTTCATTTTTATCAATTATAAGGCTATGTGCGCAAGTTGCGTACTGTCCCTGCAGAAATTTCTGCAGCGATTTGAACAGCACACGTGCGCTTCAAATCGCTGCAGAAACAGTCCGTAATGAAAAAAAAAAAAGCCGATTCCATGCGCTCTGACTGCAGCCCCTCCCACAGACAGAGCAGGGGATGCATGCAGAGCGCAGGAAAGAAGTGAAATGTCACTTCTTAGAACGCGCGCTTCGGGCAGCAGCCGAAGCGCTGCGCTCTAAGACGCCTTCATAGATTATGCTGGGGAAGCAGGAAGCATGCAGTTACGCTGCGGTGCAGATCGCAGCGTAACTGCATGCAATTACGCAACCTGCGCATATAGCCTTACACAATCAAATTAGCCAACCATTAAGGGCTTGTTCACACGTTTCATTTTTGTCACCTTTTTCCTGTGAAAAAATCCAGCATTTTTCTGCACCAATAAAGAGAATGAGATTTGTGAATCACACGCACACGCTGCTAATTCTTTCCTTGAAGATTTGAAGCAGTTTCACATCTCCAGCATGTAAATTATTTAAGATTTTCATCCATTCACATGAATGGAATAAACACAAAAAAATGCAGAGAAAACGTAAGTGTTTTATGCAATATTTTTCCTGCCAAGAGACATTTTTGGTGCAGAAATGTCTGCTGCAAATACTTAAAATTAATCTGTTAGCAGGTTTTTGCTACCTCGTATGAGTGCAGCATGATGTAGGCAACGAGAGTCTGAATCCAACAATGTATCACTTAAGGGGGCTTTACACGCTGCGACATCGCTAATGCGGAGTCGTTGGGGTCACGGAATTTGTGACGCACATCCGGCCGCATTAGCGATGTTGCTGCGTGTGACACCGATGAGCGATTTTGCATCGTTGCAAAAACATGCAAAATCGCTCATCGGTGACATGGGGGTCCATTCTCGATTATCTTACTGCAGCAGTAACGATGCAGTTCGTCGGTCCTGCGGCAGCACACATCGCTATGTGTGACGCCGCAGGAACGAGGAACCTCTCCTTACCTGCCTCCCGGCCGCTATGAGGAAGGAAGGAGGTGAGCGGGATGTTCTGGCCACTCATCTCCGCCCCTCCGCTTCTATTGGGCGGCCGCTCAGTGACGTCGCTGTGACGCCGCACGGACCGCCCCCTTAGAAAGGAGGCGGTTCGCCGGTCATAGCGACGTCGCCGGGCAGGTAAGTATGTGTGACGGGTCCGACCGATGTTGTGCGGTATGGGCAGCGATTTGCCCGTGTCGCACTACAGATGGGGGCGGGTACCCACGCTAGCGATATCGGGACCGATATCGCAGCGTGTAAAGTAGCCTTTAGAGTACTGGATGCAGCGGTTCTGACAAAATCAAAATTTTTAGATATCACAATGTAGCAGAGCTGAGAAAGCTAACCCTGCACACACCAGGCTCTCTAGTCCAGCAAAGAAGTTCCTAAAGCTAAACATAGCATGTAAAATATAGCACACAGTATGACACTGCTGAAATCTGTGTGTTAACCCCTGCAGCATGCTGTGTTCAGATTACACAGTAAAAACCTGCTGACTGATTCCCTTCAACATATGCACATGCCCTAATGAAGTTTTTCAGGCTTCCATTACTGGACAACCCCTGCTTAATCATTTTAAAGAGCATCACAGGAAATAAAAACAATGCATACTCGCTTCTTGCAGCCAATATCAGCTCTGACAAAATAGCAAATCATCAGCTGACTGGCTGCAGCAATTACGTGACAACACTGGCCATGACCCACCAGGAATAGAGGCCGACACAGCTGGATCACCGCCTCTGTGGTAGGGGAGTACAGAATGTTTTAACTTACTATGGCACCCTTAGGTGATTAAGCAGGGATAGTGCAGTAATGGAGAACTCTTAAGATATTGATGGTCTTTCTTTAGATCAGGTGATTAACATTTCATTAAATGGGGAAGAAAATGAAGATTTCAACAAAATACATTTAGAAACAGAATACTTCAGAAAGAGAATAAGTGGACTTAAAAAGTGCTGAAGGCCTATTACAAGAGAGCTCTGATACACAGTAAAACGCTGCTAAGCTATAACAAAGCATAGAGATATGCAAATAAATGGGGTTAGACCTTTAGGAATATTTTCCATAATATATAAGGATTTACTGTGGATTTTTTTTTATTATTTCTGTACCAATCTGAATATTATTTCTGTACTAATCTGCAGCATGTGCACAGACTCTGTACAACTTATGTGTACATGAAGGAGCATGCTGTATAAAAACCGAAGGCTAATGGAAGCAAATAAGGGGCTCATGCAGCTCTCTGGCAAGTGGCCATTTTGAGTTTTCATGCAAACCTAACCCATGATACATCAGTGTGCATGAGCCCTTAGTCATGTCCCAAAAAGTCAGTGTAAGGTGCTATTCGGATATGTGGGCAATATATCCAGGAGTGAAAAGATGATTAGATTCCACTAGAGGGCGCTGAACTTATTCTTACTAATGGGGATGAGCAAATCTGAGTGGTAAAGTTCGGGGCTCGTACCAGACAGATACTGTTCTTATATTAATAAAGATTGCTGAAAGGCTGCAGCAAATCAACAAGCTTTATTTCATATGCAAAATGCCTGAACACTGCTGTGAACAATAAAAAAAATTCCGTGGTACCTACTTATTTTTGATAACCAGCACAGGTAAACCAGACAGCTGAGGGCTGCAGCCCCCAGCTCTGTGATTTACTTTGGCTGGTTATCAAAAATAGAAGGGAAGGGACCCCTAAATTATTTATTGAAATAATTTTTTTAAAAACGGTTTGACCTCCCCTACTGTTCTTGATAACCAGCCAAGATAAAGCAGACAGCTGGGTGCTGGTATTATCAGGCTGGGAAGGTCCATGGTTATTTTGCCCTAACCAGCCTAAAATAGCAGCTCAAAACCGCCCCAGAAATGGCGCATCCAATAGATGAATAGTGTAATGACAACCGATATCAAGACACCCCCATTACTACACGGTAAACACACAGTTACAAAAACACACAGGAAAATAGTTTATTTGAATAAACACTCCAGTACACTTCCTCATTCACCAATTAATTAAAAATAAATCCTCAAATTTCCAACTTAATAAAATAGTGTAATGTGCCACCACGACACCCATCGAATTCTGTGGGGCTTTGTTCTGAGAACGAATCTCGATAGCAATCGATAGGCGTAGAAGGGCATAACACCATTGGATTACGTCGAACTTCGAGGATTTCTTTTTAACCAGAGATGAGCGAACTCGAACTGTAAAGTTCGGGGTTCATATAAAACACAGACTTTTAAAAAAAAAAATCAGTGTCCAAGTTCAGACTTTGGGCGCTGTAGATATGCTAACCACTCCACTGAGGATCAGTGTGCTCGGGTACGCTCTGTGTTCGGCCCAGTAAAGCTGCTTGCAGTTGCTGAATGTCTCTCACCGGGGTTAAAAACAACATCTTTGGATTTAGTGTATCAAAAAAAAAAAAAAAAAAAACCTAAAAACTAGGTGAACCCAAACCTCCACGGGTCAGCTCATGTCTATTTTTAATTAATAAATTGGTGAACGAGGCAGTGTTTATTCACCAATTGAATTAAGTTGGAATGTCGAGGATTTTTGTATTCAATAGTCTTTAAGGGAGTGCAGGGGAGTGTTTATTCATATAAACTAGTGTGTGTGTGTGTGTGTGTGTGTGTGTGTGTTTTATGTTAACTCTACACTTGCTGGGTTAGTAATGGAGCTGTCTGATAGTCGCCTCCCCATTACTGACTCCTGGGCTTGATTCCAGCTGTCAATTCACAGCTGACATCAACCCCAAAGTATTACTCCAATTGCCACCACACCATGCAATCAGTAAGAACCGGGCAAAGCACTCTACTGCCCCCCTTCTGGAGCGGCTGCAGGCTGCTATTTTTAGGCTGGGAAGGTCCAAATAACCATGGGCCTTCCCACTCTGATAATACCAGCCCCCAGTTGTCTGCTTTACCTTGGCTTGTTATCAAAAATAGAGAGGCACTTACGTTGTTTTATTTTAATTATTTAAATAATACCCTCTATGTTTGACAACCAGCCAAAGTAAAGCTGACAGCTGAGGGTTGTCTGCACTGGTTTTCAAAAATAAGCGGGACACCACAAGTTTTTATTTATTCCCTATCCACACTTGTTTGCAGGGCAACGGCCCCCATTTTGCTTTTTTTGCAGCCCCTAGCCCTTACAATGATCATTTTACAGCACAGAAGTTCAGGTCTCAATTGATTTATATGGGGTTCGAAATTCGGTCAAATTCGGGTCCCAAACAGAACTTTTAACTAATGTCCGCCCGAACCTGAACTTCCACGAGTCCGCTCATCTATAATAACTAATGTCAGAGTCCACTGTATACCACCTGCACTAGGTTGTAACCAAATACACTGTCTGCGTTCATCACAGGTCCAGGACTCCTGGCATTCAGCTGTAATTATGGGGGGATTTGGGCAAATTAAATGTTAAACAGCCACTTTTAGTACCGTATTTTTCGGACTCTAAGACGCACCTTTTTCCCAAAAAATGTTAGTCCGATGGCTGCGGTGGTGGTGGAGCGGGTCAGCAGCAGCAGGCTGTAGCAGCGCCTACCGTGACCACGTGGAATACTGCAGCCATCATCTGCTGGGAAAGATGTGACCTCAGCTTGCGAGCACGCATCAAAGCAGGGACACGACAGATGACGCAAGTTAACGCCATATATCGTGAAGGAATTTATGAGCACTGATCAACTACATACAAGTTAATTGCCGCATGTTTACTAGCCTGTTTACACAGACCAATGAACAATTCTGGTGACCCAAGTAGCGGTAATACAATCATTCAGTATTATGTTACCGGCAGCACTTCCCTTGTTTTCATAGAGCAATGTGCTGCCGATAATGTTTGTTTTTTTACAGCATAAACAATCTGATCTCACTGCTGAAGGTCCGAGGCAGCGCACATATCCAGGACATCTGGCTGTGCCCCCGAATCTCTGGGAGAGCACTGATGTGAACTGTATTTGTGTCATCACAGTGAGATACATCTGCGCTACAAGGGCCTGTATTACTTTTGGAGGGGCAGAAGCAAACATACCATTGGTACAACCACACAGGGTCCCAAGAAGTAATGAGGCCACTGACACCTCCTAATCAGGTGGAATTGTGCATTATAATGAGCTATTGTACTGTAAAGGGCCCATATACTGTCCCTGCACAGGGTCCAAGAGGTAAAGAGGCCACTGACAACTCCTAATCAGGTGGAATTGTGCATATGGACTGTAAGGGGCCCCTATACTGTCCCTGCATAGGGGCCAAGAGGTAATGAGGCCACTGACACCTCCTAATCAGGTGGAATTGTGCATTATGATGAGCTATTGGACTGTAAAGGGCCCATATACTGTCCCTGCACAGGGGCCAAGAGGTAATGAGGCCACTGACAATCTATAGCAATCATTATAGCAGGAGCTATAGGACTGTAAGGGGCCATATACTGTCCCTGCACAGGGCCTTTCCTTCTGTGTCTCCAGTGGGAGGACAGCAGAAAGATTGATACAGTGTAAAGGGGCAGCAATGGAGCATTATTAGCATTATTACTTGGGGGCACAAGTATCCCACACTGCACACATGATCCAGACTGTGCCTTGAGAACCATTGTGCCATCTGTGCATTCTGCTGCAGCTTTATCTGTGGCAGCTCCATACGTGAGGGTGCCCTGGTAATACACTGTACTCGCCTGGGGCGTCCATGCTGACAGCTCTGGGGGTCACACGGCGTCACAGACCGCTACCAAACATGAAGGCAAAGTAAGAGCACCACCATGACAGACAGCGGGCACTGAGCGCAGTGTGTGCACAGCAGCCCATAGTGTGCCGGCACTGCCCACTATGTCTTGCGGCTCCCGGCCGGCAGCATCACATCCTGCAGGAAACACCGCTCCACGCAGAAAGGACGTCTGATGATGTCATGACCATGTGATAAGTCACGTGATGGCGAATACCCAGGAGCTGTAGACAGCATGTGTGAGGAGAGAAGCAAGATAGCAGAGAGTGGGTGTATGTAGAGGGATGTAGCAGTGCTATACATGTAGAGGGATGTAGCAGTGCTATACAAACATGTAGTGGAATATAGCAGTGCTATACATGTAGAGGGATGTAGCAGTGCTATACATGTAGAGGGATGTAGCAGTGCTATACATGTAGAGGGATGTAGCAGTGCTATACATGTAGAGGGATGTAGCAGTGCTATACAAACATGTAGTGGAATATAGCAGTGCTATACATGTAGAGGGATGTAGCAGTGCTATACATGTAGAGGGATGTAGCAGTGCTATACATGTAGAGGGATGTAGCAGTGCTATACATGTAGAGGGATGTAGCAGTGCTATACAAACATGTAGTGGAATATAGCAGTGCTATACATGTAGAGGGATGTAGCAGTGCTATACATGTAGAGGGATGTAGCAGTGCTATACATGTAGAGGGATGTAGCAGTGCTATACATGTAGAGGGATGTAGCAGTGCTATACATGTAGTGGGATGTAGCAGTGCTATACATGTAGAGGGATGTAGCAGTGCTATACATGTAGTGGGATGTAGCAGTGCTATACATGTAGAGGGATGTAGCAGTGCTATACATGTAGAGGGATGTAGCAGTGCTATACATGTAGAGGGATGTAGCAGTGCTATACAAACATGTAGTGGAATATAGCAGTGCTATACATGTAGAGGGATGTAGCAGTGCTATACATGTAGAGGGATGTAGCAGTGCTATACATGTAGAGGGATGTAGCAGTGCTATACATGTAGTGGGATGTAGCAGTGCTATACATGTAGAGGGATGTAGCAGTGCTATAAATGTAGAGGGATGTAGCAGTGCTATACAAACATGTAGTGGAATATAGCAGTGCTATACATGTAGAGGGATGTAGCAGTGCTATACATGTAGAGGGATGTAGTAGTGCTATACATGTAGAGGGTTGTAGCAGTGCTATACATGTAGAGGGATGTAGCAGTGCTATACATGTAGAGGGATGTAGCAGTGCTATACATGTAGAGGGATGTAGCAGTGCTATACATGTAGAGGGATGTAGCAGTGCTATACATGTAGAGGGATGTAGCAGTGCTATACATGTAGAGGGATGTAGCAGTGCTATACATGTAGTGGGATGTAGCAGTGCTATACATGTAGAGGGATGTAGCAGTGCTATACATGTAGTGGGATGTAGCAGTGCTATACATGTAGAGGGATGTAGCAGTGCTATAAATGTAGAGGGATGTAGCAGTGCTATACAAACATGTAGTGGAATATAGCAGTGCTATACATGTAGAGGGATGTAGCAGTGCTATACATGTAGAGGGATGTAGTAGTGCTATACATGTAGAGGGTTGTAGCAGTGCTATACATGTAGAGGGATGTAGCAGTGCTATACATGTAGAGGGATGTAGCAGTGCTATACATGTAGAGGGATGTAGCAGTGCTATACATGTAGAGGGATGTAGCAGTGCTATACATGTAGAGGGATGTAGCAGTGCTATACATGTAGAGGGATGTAGCAGTGCTATACATGTAGAGGGATGTAGCAGTGCTATACATGTAGAGGGATGTAGCAGTGCTATACATGTAGAGGGATGTAGCAGTGCTATACATGTAGAGGGTTGTAGCAGTGCTATACATGTAGAGGGATGTAGCAGTGCTATACATGTAGAGGGATGTAGCAGTGCTATACATGTAGAGGGATGTAGCAGTGCTATACATGTAGAGGGATGTAGCAGTGCTATACAAACATGTAGTGGAATATAGCAGTGCTATACATGTAGAGGGATGTAGCAGTGCTATACATGTAGAGGGATGTAGCAGTGCTATACATGTAGAGGGATGTAGCAGTGCTATACATGTAGAGGGATGTAGCAGTGCTATACATGTAGTGGGATGTAGCAGTGCTATACATGTAGAGGGATGTAGCAGTGCTATACATGTAGTGGGATGTAGCAGTGCTATACATGTAGAGGGATGTAGCAGTGCTATAAATGTAGAGGGATGTAGCAGTGCTATACAAACATGTAGTGGAATATAGCAGTGCTATACATGTAGAGGGATGTAGCAGTGCTATACATGTAGAGGGATGTAGTAGTGCTATACATGTAGAGGGTTGTAGCAGTGCTATACATGTAGAGGGATGTAGCAGTGCTATACATGTAGAGGGATGTAGCAGTGCTATACATGTAGAGGGATGTAGCAGTGCTATACATGTAGAGGGATGTAGCAGTGCTATACATGTAGAGGGATGTAGCAGTGCTATACATGTAGAGGGATGTAGCAGTGCTATACATGTAGAGGGATGTAGCAGTGCTATACATGTAGAGGGATGTAGCAGTGCTATACATGTAGAGGGATGTAGCAGTGCTATACATGTAGAGGGTTGTAGCAGTGCTATACATGTAGAGGGATGTAGCAGTGCTATACATGTAGAGGGATGTAGCAGTGCTATACATGTAGAGGGATGTAGCAGTGCTATACATGTAGAGGGATGTAGCAGTGCTATACAAACATGTAGTGGAATATAGCAGTGCTATACATGTAGAGGGATGTAGCAGTGCTATACATGTAGAGGGATGTAGCAGTGCTATACATGTAGAGGGATGTAGCAGTGCTATACATGTAGAGGGATGTAGCAGTGCTATACATGTAGTGGGATGTAGCAGTGCTATACATGTAGAGGGATGTAGCAGTGCTATACATGTAGTGGGATGTAGCAGTGCTATACATGTAGAGGGATGTAGCAGTGCTATAAATGTAGAGGGATGTAGCAGTGCTATACAAACATGTAGTGGAATATAGCAGTGCTATACATGTAGAGGGATGTAGCAGTGCTATACATGTAGAGGGATGTAGTAGTGCTATACATGTAGAGGGTTGTAGCAGTGCTATACATGTAGAGGGATGTAGCAGTGCTATACATGTAGAGGGATGTAGCAGTGCTATACATGTAGAGGGATGTAGCAGTGCTATACATGTAGAGGGATGTAGCAGTGCTATACATGTAGAGGGATGTAGCAGTGCTATACATGTAGAGGGATGTAGCAGTGCTATACATGTAGAGGGATGTAGCAGTGCTATACATGTAGAGGGATGTAGCAGTGCTATACATGTAGAGGGATGTAGCAGTGCTATACATGTAGAGGGTTGTAGCAGTGCTATACATGTAGAGGGATGTAGCAGTGCTATACATGTAGAGGGATGTAGCAGTGCTATACATGTAGAGGGATGTAGCAGTGCTATACATGTAGAGGGATGTAGCAGTGCTATACATGTAGAGGGATGTAGCAGTGCTATACATGTAGAGGGATGTAGCAGTGCTATACATGTAGAGGGATGTAGCAGTGCTATACATGTAGAGGGATGTAGCAGTGCTATACATGTAGTGGGATGTAGCAGTGCTATACATGTAGAGGGATGTAGCAGTGCTATACATGTAGTGGGATGTAGCAGTGCTATACATGTAGAGGGATGTAGCAGTGCTATACATGTATAGGGATGTAGCAGTGCTATACATGTAGAGGGATGTAGCAGTGCTATACATGTAGAGGGATGTAGCAGTGCTATACATGTAGAGGGATGTAGCAGTGCTATACATGTAGTGGGATGTAGCAGTGCTATACATGTAGAGGGATGTAGCAGTGCTATACATGTAGAGGGATGTAGCAGTGCTATACATGTAGAGGGATGTAGCAGTGCTATACATGTAGAGGGATGTAGCAGTGCTATACATGTAGAGGGATGTAGCAGTGCTATACATGTAGTGGGATGTAGCAGTGCTATACATGTAGAGGGATGTAGCAGTGCTATAAATGTAGAGGGATGTAGCAGTGCTATACATGTAGAGGGATGTAGCAGTGCTATACATGTAGAGGGATGTAGCAGTACTATACATGTAGAGGGATGTAGCAGTGCTATACATGTAGAGGGATGTAGCAGTGCTATACATGTAGAGGAATGTAGCAGTGCTATACATGTAGAGGGATGTAGCAGTGCTATACATGTAGAGGGATGTAGTAGTGCTATACATGTAGAGGGTTGTAGCAGTGCTATACATGTAGAGGGATGTAGCAGTGCTATACATGTAGAGGGATGTAGCAGTGCTATACATGTAGAGGGATGTAGCAGTGCTATACATGTAGAGGGATGTAGCAGTGCTATACATGTAGAGGGATGTAGCAGTGCTATACATGTAGAGGGTTGTAGCAGTGCTATACATGTAGAGGGATGTAGCAGTGCTATACATGTAGAGGGATGTAGCAGTGCTATACATGTAGAGGGATGTAGTAGTGCTATACATGTAGAGGGTTGTAGCAGTGCTATACATGTAGAGGGATGTAGCAGTGCTATACATGTAGAGGGATGTAGCAGTGCTATACATGTAGAGGGATGTAGCAGTGCTATACATGTAGAGGGATGCAGCAGTGCTATACATGTAGAGGGATGTAGCAGTGCTATACATGTAGAGGGATGTAGCAGTGCTATACATGTAGAGGGATGTAGCAGTGCTATACATGTAGAGGGATGTAGCAGTGCTATACATGTAGAGGGTTGTAGCAGTGCTATACATGTAGAGGGATGTAGCAGTGCTATACATGTAGAGGGATGTAGCAGTGCTATACATGTAGAGGGATGTAGCAGTGCTATACATGTAGAGGGATGTAGCAGTGCTATACATGTAGAGGGATGTAGCAGTGCTATACATGTAGAGGGATGTAGCAGTGCTATACATGTAGAGGGATGTAGCAGTGCTATACATGTAGAGGGATGTAGCAGTGCTATACATGTAGAGGGATGTAGCAGTGCTATACATGTAGAGGGATGTAGCAGTGCTATACATGTAGAGGGATGTAGCAGTGCTATACATGTAGAGGGATGTAGCAGTGCTATACATGTAGAGGGATGTAGTAGTGCTATACATGTAGAGGGATGTATAAGTGCTATACATGTAGAGGGATGTTCCAGAGCTTTGTATTTATGTAGAGGGATGTAGCAGTGCTTTGTATGTAAAGATGTAGGAGAGCTGTGTATGTAGAGGAATGTATCAAAACTGTGCATATAGTGGGATATAGAAGAGCTGTGAATATAATGGGATGTAGCAGAGCTGCGCATGTAGTGGGATGTAGCAGAGCTGCGCATGTAGTGGGATGTAGTAGTGCCATGTAGGTAGAGGGACATTGCAAAACTGCGCATGTAGTAGTAGTGCTGTGCATGTAGTGGGATATAGCAGAGGTGCTCATGTCGAGTGATAAAAATGTAATTTTTTTTTTCTTCACTGCCAATAATATAAAATTTCATGGCACACCTGTAGTATCAATATGATCAATGCACACCTGGATGAATTCATTGAGTGGCGCAGTTTGTTAAATGGGGTCACTTGTATGGCGCTATGCTAATGTGACATTGTCATGATGTATGTGCTTTTCTCCATCCCATATTTTTTGTATAAGATGCCATGTGATGTATTTTACCTTCTCACTGTATTTGCTGTAATACTATGTCAGGATGTGATGTCACTTTCCTTTGGTTGTACTTACTGAACACTTTGAAATGTCTTGAGATGTAAGTAACCATACCTTCCCCCCATCTCCTGTGTCTCTGGGCCCATAATGCAATTATCTCTTGTCCACACAGCCAGGGGAACTTCCTATTGTTTCGTAAGCAGTGGATAACGCCAACTACACAAACCTGAAGACATCTCGGAGCCAACTTTCTAGAATCTTCTAGTGGGCCCAACCATTGCATAGACCCCTACCCTTGAGGGGCAGGCCCACGAGCTCAGACAATACACTCCTGTTTCTAAGTGCAGTTGGGAGCTGAGCTTTGAAGAGGAAGGGAGCGAGATCTGATTCTGCGGACAGATCTCGCCGTCTGTGCCTCATGACTTGCCAAGTGACTCTGATATCCTGGCTCCCCTACCCGGAGTCTATGGGGTGCGAGCTCCAGCCACCTGTTCTTCTGATCTTCAGCACAAACATCTACAGGAGGTCGTGCTGGATGGCCAAAAAGTTGTTGGCTTCCGTGACACTGGGGCTTTCCTCACCATAGCCGATCTCCGAGTAATTCAACCAGAAGCAATTCAAAAGGGACCAGGAATTGCCATTGAACTGGCAGGAGGTACCCAGAGATATATTCCAAGAGCGAGTGTGACCCTGGATTATGGCTTTGGGGCCAAACAATGTGTGGTCGGTGTGATGAGCGGCCTCCATGCAGACGTTCTTCTAGGAAATGATGTGGGGAATCTTCATTGCCACTTTGTCGGTGCGGTAACCAGAAGTCAAGCCAAGAGAGCAGCCCATGTGGACGTGTACAACCCATCCATGGAAATGAGGCCACCAGAACTGCCATTACAGCCGCACTGTGGCCAAGCCTCTTACCGACCTGACCAAAAAAACAATGCCCCGGCTGGTGATCTGGACTCCAGCCTGTGATGAGGCTTTTAACCGGCTGAAGGACGCTCTGATCTGCGATCCTGTCCTGGCTGCTCCAGACTACAAGAGGAGATTCATTGTTCAAACAGACGCCTCTGCTTATGGACTGGGAGCTGTCCTCAGCCAGGTGAATGCAGCTGGGGACGAACACCCCATCGCCTATCTCAGCCGGAAACTGCTGGACCGAGAAGTGGCCTATGCAACTGTTGAAAAAGAATGTCTGGCTGTAGTGTGGGCCCTTAGGAAACTAAGGCCGTATCTGTATGGGCGAGAATTCACTGTGGTTACTGATCACAATCCCCTCACCTGGCTGAACAGAGTCTCTGGGGACAATGAACGCTTATTACGATGGAGCCTGGCTCTGCAGCCCTATAACTTTACCATACAGTATAGAAGAGGCAGCCAACACCAAAATGCAGATGGACTGTCCAGGCAAGAGGAGCCTTGAGTCCTGTCAGCCATGCCTGCGTGTACTTAACCAGCGACCTGTAGAGGTCCCTAGTACGTACACAAGTTGGGAGGGAAAGGGATTGTCATGATGTATGTGCTTTTCTCCATCCCATATTTTTTGTATAAGATGCCATGTGATGTATTTTACCTTCTCACTGTATTTGCTGTAATACTATGTCAGGATGTGACGTAACTTTCCTTTAGTTGTACTTACTGAACACTTTGAAATGTCTTGGGATGTAAGTAACCATACCTTCCCCCCATCTCCTGTGTCTCTGGGCCCAAAATGCAATTATCTCTTGTCCACACAGCCAGGGGAACTTCCCATTGTTTCGTAAGCAGTGGATAACGCCAACTACACAAACCTGTAGACATCTCAGAGCCAACCTTCTAGAATCTTCTAGTGGGCCCAACCATTGCATAGACCCCTACCCTTAAGGGGCGGGCCCACGAGCTCAGACAATACACTCCTGTTTCTAAGTGCAGTTGGGAGCTGAGCTTTGAAGAGGAAGGGAGCGAAATCTGATTCTGCAGACAGATCTCGCCGTCCAGTGGATTGTGTGGGATTTCTGGGACTCTGAAAAGGACTATTACGTCGTGATCTGGCACTTTGGATTATCGGGAGGTGCCCCCGAATCTGTTTTATTTGGAATTGTCGTGTGCTGTTCCTGTATTCCTGTTAGTAAACCTGTTGGATCATCCTCGGCCTGTTGTCTCTCCTTGCTCTGCTATACACCCCATCACAGACATGGCACCCCCAAACCATTCTAACAAAATCTGAACTTAAATCTGGCGCTCCTTCCCTTCTTCCCTTTGTGTTGTGTCTCAGAAGTAGTTTTCAACCACATATGGGATATTGGCGAACTCAGGAGAAAATGGACAGTAGAGTTTGTTCTGCAATTTCTCCAATTACCCTTGTGAAAATAAAACATTTGGGGTTAAAGCAATATTTTTATGGTAAGGCTATGTGTGCATGTGGCGTATTTCATGCAGTTACGCTGCAATCTGCACCGCAGCGTAACTGCATGCGTCCTGCGTCCCCAGCACAATCTATGAAGATTATGTAGGAGACGTGCACACGTGGCGTATTAGAGCGTAGCGCTTCGGCTGCTGCCCGAAGCATGCGTTCTAAGAAGTGACATGTTACTTATTCCGTGCGCTCTGCATGCAGCCCCCGCTCTGTCTATGGGAGGAGCTGCACTCAGAGCGCATGAAATCTGCTTTTTTTTTTCCATTACGGACTTTTTCTGCAGCGATTTGAAGCGCACGTGTGCTGTTCAAATCGCTGCAGAAATTTCTGCAGTGACAGAATGCTACTCACATAGCCTAAAAATATATATTTTCATTTCTATGGCTCAAAATTTTGTGAAGCACCTGGGGGTTCAAGGTGCTCACTACAATTCTAGTTAAATTCCTTGAGGGGTCTAGTTTCCAAAATGGGGTCACGTTGTCAAGGTTGTGACAGTCTGGTGGTATCCGACAATAGAAGGTCAGAGCATTTGGCTACGCCAACTGCTCCCTGACTTTCTACTATTCCTGCTATATATTCTGTGCATATCCTCTGCTTGGTTGGTTTTCATCTCTTTCCCTTTATGACCCTGCGGATTTCCTCACCCTTTCAGCTGTTTTTCATCAGCACTTCCCCTGGTGTCTTTATATACCCTCATTTCCCCTTACTCGGTGCTGATGATAGGTATCCTTAACAAGTCTTCAGTGCAAGCAGTCGGCTTGTATACATCTTGAGAAACTTTGTTGTTGCAGTTCCTCTCCCTAAGTAATTTTGAGATGTTATTTGTATTCTTTCCCAATTTATTATCCCTGTGTCTTCTTTAGAGCTTAGTGAGGTGTTGACTAAGCACTCACTCTATCTACTCCCTACCCATGGTCTACTCCAGGGTCAGGTATCCAGGTCGGCGAATATGTACGGAACCTATCTAGGGGTGGTGAGGAAAACCATCTCCCAGGGTTTCCTTCACTTTCACCGTTCGCTTGGTATTTCCCCATACCTGGTGTGACACACGTGTGGGTGAGCCCCACTATTCAGGCTCATCAGCGGCTCTCCAAATGTAACATGGTGTTCGCTAATGATTCCAGCCAACTTTGCATCAAATGGCGCTTCTTCCTCTCCGAGCCCTGCCATGCATCCAAACAGTAGATTTCCACTTCATATGGGTTATCAGCATACACAGAAAAAAATTGCACAACAACTTGTATGGTGCATTTTCTCCTGTTACCCTTGTGGAAAAGAAAGATTTTGGGTTAAAGTAACATTTTTGTGGGAAAATTGAATTTTCGTTTTTTGTTTGTTTTTTTTACACATTGCTTTAGTTCCTGTAAAGAACTTCTTGGATGTGATTTTTGAGTACTTGAGGGGTGAAGTTTTTAGAATGGTCTCACTTTTAGGTATCTTTTTGTCACCTAAGCCTCTCAAAGTCACTTCAAATGTGATGTAGTCCCTAAAAAATATATTTTTTAATGACCAAGGACATACTGATACGTGCTTGGTTTCCTCCCTCCGGTTACTGCAGGCTCCTCCGGGGAATTCATGCCTGTGGTATTCTCCACACATGTCTGATGATCTCATCAGCAGATATACGGATAACAGTTGCGCTCCTGTCAACTACGTAGATCGCGCTGTCATACACTGACAGCGTAATTTAAAAGGCCATGGCAGGGATCGCCCTGTAACGCAATCACGGGGCGCCAATGTGTCACAGTAGCGTGGAGTCAACTGATGACCACTGACGCTGCCCTGACTCACTTCCTGTGAATGCTAACAGTAGTGGCACTCATAGGAGATGAGCATTTTTCCTGATCAGAGCGATGCTGCCGCATCGTTTTAATCAGGACAGGCAATCGGATAGTGTAGCAATAAAGTGCCCTAGGGACTAGTAAAATAAATAAATAATGTAAAAAAAGTTATAAAAAAATAAAAGCAACCTAAAGTTCAAATGCAAATGACCCCCTTTTGCCCCGTTGAAAATAAAACAATGAATTTATTTATTTTTTTTAAATATAGACATATTCGGTATTACCTTGTTCAAAAATGCCTGATCTATCTAAATTTAACATCATTTAATCTAATCAGTACATGATGTAGGGAGAAAAAAAATCCAAATGCCAAAATTATGTGTTTTGGTCACCACAACAACAGGCGACCAAAACATGGCATCTATGTAAACATGGTATAATTAAAAATGCCAGCTCAAGGCACAAAAAATCCATCACTGAGCCCCAGATATTGAAAAATGAGAACGCTACGGATCTCGGAAAATGGCGATAAGAGCGCAATTATTTTTTGGACAAACTTCTGAATTTCTTTTCACCACTTAGATAAAAGTATACATTTTTGGTATCTACAAACTCATACCGACCTGAGAAACCATACTGACACATCAGATTTACCATATAGTGAACATGGTGAATTAAAAAATAAAAAAAACATTGTGGAATTTCACTTTTTTCACTATTTTTCCCACATTTGGATTTTTTTTCGTTTTCCAGGACACTATATGGTAAAATGAATGGTATATTTAAAAAAAATGAGAAATTGCTGATAAACTATGAACCCTTCTAATTTACTAACAAAAATTATATATTTTTCAAAAATTGGTCTGATATAAAGTAGACATGTGGGAAATGTTATTTATTAACTACTGTATTTTTCATTTTATAAGACACACCCTAAATTTAGAGAAAGAAAAAAGGTAAAAAACAAAAAACTTGGGATGAAACTGTGTTCGGTCTTATAATCCGGTGGTATCTTACCAGGGGTGCGGCAGTGCAGTGGGGTCACAGGATGCAGGGGCGGTGGTAGAGTAGGGCCATGCTGCGGGTGTCCCAGCAATGCAGGAGCCATCCCGGCAAAGCATTGGGCATTGCGAGGCAGGAGCCATCCCCAGTGACTACCGTATATGCTGTTGTTGGCACCCTCCCTGGCATTGAAACAGGGGACATGTTTCGGTTCTCCAAGCCCCATAAGGCTGACCATGATATTTACAAACTAAGAAAGAGGCATCTTTGTCTGTGGTACTCAGTCATGTCAATAACATCTCACATATTAGCACAAAAGGAAAAATGAACATGAATAACCACCTTCATCTCAATAAAAAGACTGCAGCTGTTTACTGTTTTTAATAGACCTCATTCAGAGAAGTGAGTTGGCTGTTTCTCAGTTCCTCTCTCCTATATGTATTTTACTACATATAGTAATGGTATTGGTCTGGTATTCTCAGCAGCAAACGAATAGCAAGAGTACACATATGTGTTTTGTTTTTTTTTAACCCCTTAAAGAATTAGTTAATAGCACCCTTCAATGAGTGGAAATTTAGCAGATATCATCTGCATACGATAGCTGACCTCCTGCAACATTGGCCACAATCAGTGTTAGCACCTCTCGTGACCCCCTCATTAGCAACTTTGGCATCGATGGTTAACAGAGGGAGGTTGTGACCTCTTTAACCTCATCGGCACCCCAAGATTACAATCCTGTGGTACTAATAGTTTCCATTGCAACGTGAGGCCAAGGAATAGCGACAGGGACTGATAGCTATGGTGATCTGCTAGGATGTTAGCAACAATTTAATGAAAAAATAATGTAATTTTTTATTCCAATTTGTTACTGTGAACAACCTTCCTGACAGTGGCTTTAAATACTTTAATGGGTGCTATTTATGAAATATCAGGGGTTTTTTTCCAATATATAGGTCCCTCAAAGTCACTTTAAAACTAAATAGGTCCTTAAAAATAGGTTTTGTCCTTGACAAAAATAGACAAATTGAGGCTAAAATTTTAATCTTTTCACATTCCTCCCCAAAAAATAAAACTTTGAAAAAAATAATACTGATGAAAAGTAAACACAGGAAATCCGATTACTGTATAAGCTGAGCCGAGTATAAGCTGAGGCCCCTAATTTTACCACAAAAAACTGGGAAAACGTATTGACTCGAGTATAAGCCTAGGGTGGGAAATGCAGCAGCTACTGGTAAAATTAAAAAATAAAAATAGATCCCAATAAAATATAATGTGCCCCATCCTTCTGCTCTATAATTATGTGCCCCATCCTTGTGCCCTGTAGTAATGTGCCCATCGTTTAGTAATGTCCTCATTCCGGTCCCCTTTTTGCCTTCTATTATGCGGTTGTTTACGCACACACACACACACACACACAAAAATATTCTCACCTGTCCTCCATTCCCACAGTGTGTCTACCTGCTTCTTACGGACAGCAGGCGCGTAGACCCCTCCATGATCGCATTCGGTGCACAGTGCCACCGCTGCAGGGTACCGTTATGGCTTTACTTTGCGTGTCTGACTGCAACCAATCATAGGCGCCGGTGGGTGGGGGAAGAAGTGAATACGAGATGGAATAATGAGTGGCCGGCATTTTCAAAAGCAGGAGAAGCCGCTGGAGCTTTGACAGCCATGCAGCGCTACCCCGGGGACCAGTCAGTGATCGGTAAGTATGAGATAAGGGGGGAGAGGGAGAGATCGACAGACAGAGAGAGAACGACCGACATCGACAGAGAAAGAGACTGACATTGACAGAGAGAGACCGAAAGACCTGCGTTCTGTTTGTCAAAAAAGTATGCAGAACGCAACAAAAATGCAGTGCAAGCGCATTTTAGTTGCATTTTGACATACCTCATTGATTTCAATGGGTGGAAAATGCAACCAAAATGCACAAAAGAAGTGACATGCTGCTTTTTTAAACACATTGATTTTGTCAAATATTTGGCATCCAAAATACTGCGTTTAAAAAAGCAACATGCGCATGGAATTTGCTGACTTCTCATAGACTTTGATGGGGAAGCACAACGCATTTACGCTGCTGTTTTAAATGCTGAGTAAACGCGGGAAAAAACGCAACATGCGCACATAGCCTTAGTCATTACAGTCATGTACAGGACCATTTACAGTGTTCTCAGCTACATGATAGAATTGTATTTAGAAAAACGGATGTCACTAGGATGGTCTGTGTGCTGTCTGTGTGTCATCTGGTTTTTTTCGCACCCATAGACTTGCATTGGAGAGTTTCGCACGAGAAACTGTACAAATCGCAGCATACTTCGATTTTTTTTTTTTTTTTTTTCTCAGTCCGATTTGTACTGAGAGAAAAAAAAAAGCAGATCGGAGCTGCCTCATTGATTAACATTGGTTCAAGTGCAATGCGAGATTTTCTCACATTGCACTCGTGCGAGTCAATCGTAAGTGTGACGCCGGCCTAAGGCTATGTGCCCACGGGTAAAGTGTCCTGATATATCCGCAGGACATTCTGCAGGAGCGCCCAGAAAACCGCAGCACAACTTTGTCTGTTTACATGCTACGGTTTTATTGCGGAGTGTCCTGCAGATATGGTGCAGTCATTCTGCATTGAGGATACAGTACCATGGCTTCGGCACTGCTTCCGCAATTCAGAACAAGTGCTGGAGTTATCGGGGGTTCATACTTACCTCCATCACGCAGCACTTCACTTTCCGGCCGTGTCTGTCTGCACTTTGCAGGAGAAGGTGGGCGGGCCTGAACACATGACCAGACTGTCACATGACCAGAGTTCGTGAAGGCCCCGCCCGCCTCCTGCCCTCCGCTCCTGGCTCCTCTGCACCGGAGGAAGAGACTCTGGTGTCTTCAATCAAGGCAGGTAAGTATGGGATCATCGGAAAAATACGCAGGAATAATTGACATGCTGCAGATTTTTCCACATTATTTCCGCTGCGGAAAAAAACATAGCATGGGTACAGCAGTTCCAAAATGCCATAGAAATGGCCGGGGACTAGCTGTACTGCAGATTTTTGAGAAATCCGCAGAATTTCCACAAAAAAATCGCAGCAAATCCCGCAAATTTTCCGCAGCGTGGGCACATAGCCTAAGGCTGTAGCTACCTTTGTAGGCTCTTCAGTAGTATTTTGCTGAGAAATTAGCGCGATTGTCCGATATTTTCCAGTCGATAGCATCTCCTGTTTGCAAAATAGGAATAAGCTAAATTTCAAAAATGATTTTTATTCCAAAATACATGTATTCAAGAAAAATAAAATTATCTCCAGAGATAAACAACCCCTTTTAAGTAAAATTCCATCATTTTTTTTTTTTAATTCCATGAGTTTTGTTTTAAATCTAAATCCCCTGCTCCCGGTCTTGTATTCACCCTCCAGAGTCCTCACCTTTTTTTCGGGGTTGCTCTGGTCCTGCGATGCTATCTTGTGCCCTTAACATCTGACTAGCTGGAAGCCAGAAGTTATGTCACAAATTCTCAATGCAACTTTGAGAACCAGAACAAGGCTCTCATAGAATTATATTGAGTGACGCACATCCGGTGTCGCAGGCGATATCAGAGTGTGTAAAGCATTTTTGATACGATTAACGAGCACAAAATCGTCATAATCGTATCATCGGTGTAGCCTCGGCCATTTCCATAATTTGGAAAGGACCGATGTTACGATGTTGTTCCTCGTTCCAGCGGCAGCACACATCGCTGTGTGTGAAGCCGCAGGAGCGAGGAACATCTCCTACCTGCGTCCTGCGGCTCACGCCAGCTATGCGGAAGGAAGGAGGTGGGCGGGATGTTTACGTCCCGCTCATCTCCGCCCCTCCGCTTCTATTGGCCGCCTGCGCCGCACGACCCGCCCCCTTAATAAGGAGGCGGGTCGCCGGCCAGAGCGACGTCGCAGGGCAGGTGAGTGCATGTGAAGCTGGCGTAGCAATAATGTTCGCTACGCCAGCTAACACCATGATATCGCAGCTGCGACGGGGGCGGGGACTATCGCGCTCGGCATCTCAAGCATCGGCTTGCAATGTCGTAGTGTGCAAAGTGCCCCTTAGAGTAGGGTCAGGGACCTTCTATTTAAAGCGCCACTCCAGTAATGAAGTTAAAAAAACAAAAATACTGGAGTGGTACTTAGACCAAGTACAATATACCCACATCAACTCTTTGTCATCTCACTGATTCCAGATGCAATATTCCATGCAAAAAAATGAACATGTTCTATAGTATGTCACTTTTAACCGCTTAAACATGTTCATTCTTCAAGCTGCTTTGTTTTTACACCTGAAAGTACGGAGTAGATACACTGGCAGAGCCATTGGAAAAATGACCGAAAAGACACTGTATGAAAACAACCGCCAACATTTTCCTTAATCGTTTTTGCCTTGGAAAATTTGGCAGTTCCATCGGCGTCTGAAAGTGAATGAAAAATAAGGAGAATCGCAGATTGATTTATGTTCGGCCAATAGAGCTTAAAATGAACTTTTCACGTGGAAAGATGTCATTAACCAGCAGATTCAGTCATATGAAAAAGTTTGGGCACCCCTATTAATTTTAACCTTTTTTCTTTATAACAATTTGGGTTTTTGCAACAGCTATTTCAGTTTCATGTATCTAATAAATGATGGACTGAGTAATATTTCTGGATTGAAATGAGGTTTATTGTACTAACAGAAAATGTGCAATCCGCATTTAAACAAAATTTGACCAGTGCAAAAGTATGGGCACCTCAACATAAAATTGTCATTATTATTTTGTAGATCCTCCTTTTGCAAATATAACAGCCCCTAGTCGCTTCCTGTAACTTTTAATGAGTTCCTGGATCCTGGATGAAGGTATATTTGACCATTCCTGTTTACAAAGCAATTCCAGTTCAGTTAAGTTTGATGGTCGCCGAGCATGGACAGCCCGCTTCAAATCATCCCACAGATGTTCAATGATATTCAGGTCTGGGGACTGGGATGGCCATTCCAGAACATTGTAATTGTTCCTCTGCATGAATGCCTGAGTAGATTTGGAGCGGTGTTTTGGATCATTGTCTTGCTGAAATATCCATCCCCTGCGTAACTTCAACTTCGTCACTGATTCTTGCACATTATTGTCAAGAATCTGCTGATACTGAGTTGAATCCATGTGACCCTCAACTTTAACAAGATTCCCGGTGCCGGCATTGGCCACACAGCCCCAAAGCATGATGGAACCTCCACCAAATTTTACTGTGGGTAGCAAGTGCTTTTCTTGGAATGCCGTGTTTTTTTGCCTCCATGCATAACGCCTTTTTGTAGGACCAAACAACTCAATCTTTGTTTCATCAGTCCACAGGACCTTCTTCCAAAATGTAACTGGCTTGTCCAAATGTGCTTTTGCATACCTCAGGTGACTCTATTTGTGGCGTGCTTGCAGAAACTGCTTCTTTTGCATCACTCTCCCATACAGCTTCACCTTGTGCAACGTGCGCTGTATTGTTGACCAATGCACATTGACACCATCTGCAGCAAGATGAAGCTGCAGGTCTTTGGAGGTGGTCTGTGGATTGTCCTTGACTGTTCTCACCATTCTTCTTCTCTACCTTTCTGATATTTTTCTTGGCCTGCCACTTCTGGGCTTAACAAGAACTGTACCTGTGTTCTTCCATTTCCTTACTATGTTCCTCACAGTGAAAACTGACAGTTTAAATCTCTGAGACAACTTTTTGTATCCTTCCCCTGAACAACTATGTTGAATAATCTTTGTTTTCAGATCATTTGAGAGTTGTTTTGAAGAGCCCACGATGACACTCTTCATAGGAGATTCAAATAGGAGAACAACTTGCAAGTGGCCACCTTAAATACCTTTTCTCATGATTGGATATACCTGCCTATGAAGTTCAAAGCTCAATGAGGTTACAAAACCAATTTAGTGCTTTAGTAAGTCAGTAAAAAGTAGTTAGGAGTGTTCAAATCAAGAAATTGCTAAGGGTGCACATACTTTTGCACCATTCTCATTTTCTTTAAATGCGGATTGCACATTTTCTGTTAGTACAATAAACCTCATTTCAATCCAGAAATATGACTCAGTCCATCAGTTATTAGATATATGAAACTGAAATACTCTTATCTAAGTGGTGGAAAAAAAAACCAGAAGTTTGTCAAAAAAAAAAAGAAATTGCACTTTTGTCGCCATTTTCCAAAACCCATAGCGTTTTCATTTTTCGAGATCTGGAGCTCAGTGATGGCTTATTTTTTGTGCCTTGAGCTGGCATTTTTAATTATACCATTTTTGCATAGGTGCAATGTTTTGATTGGCTGTTAATGCATTTTAATGCAATGTTGCGACGACCAAAAGCCCATAGTTTTGGTTTTTGGAATTTTTTTCTCACTACGCCGTGTACTGATCAGATTAAGGCCCGTTTCACATGTCAGTGAAAAACACTGACGTTTTTCACTGGCGTGTAAAACACGCACATGTCCCTGCGTGTGCCGTGAATCACGGCACACGTGGGTTGTCTAAGTGCAATCCGGGCTCCGTTCTCCGTGGCCCGTGATTACACTTAGTAATCAACTCACCTGCGCCCGCTCTCCATGGTGCTGATCGCTCCCGCGGTGCAGCATCCGGCCGGCGCTGACCCCCACAGCAGCTGCTTCCGGGTCGGCTGTGTCGCGCATCATGAATATGCGCGACAATAATGAGCCTGCTCAGAAGCAGCAAGCTGCACGGGCTGCAGAGGACATCACTGGACGCCGGGTGAGTTAAAATGTTTTTTATTTTAAAAGCACGTTTTTTCTGGCACGTGTTTCACGGAACACACCACTACGTGGTCCGTGGGACATCAGTGATGCCAGAAAAAAATGGACATGTCTCCGTGCGGCAATCACGCACACGCGGGTACGCCGCACGGAGACACGTGCAGTGAAAAATCACTGACGTGTGAGCAGACCCATTCATTATAATGGGTCTGCGTATGTCAGTGATCCTGGTACGTTTAAAAAAAAGCACAAACGTACCAGAATCACTGACGTGTGAAAGAGGCCTAAAGGGAACCTGTCAGGTCAAAAAAGCATTCTGACCTACAAGCAGGAGGCTGTGTGAGCTGCTAACCCCTCCCTACCCATCCCTGTGTTGTTATATTGTATAATATGAAAGTAATAAAATATGTTTTATTACTTTCATATGTAAATAGCATAGGTCTCTAGCCCCATGGGCATCTCATGGTAGCCTACATGCTTTCCATGGTATCACACCCCTCTGGGCGTGATACCATGGATTTACATCAGCGACGTGACCTTCGCTACTTCAGAATCTCGCGTGCGCATGCTTACCATTCTCGCCGCCTCATCCTGGAGTTTGCGTGTTGGCTTCTGACGTGCACTGTGCATGCTCAGAAAACGCCTGCGGTTCCGGTCATATATAACAACACAGGGATGGGTAGGAAGGGGTTAATAGCTCACACAGGCTCCTGCTTGTAGGTCAGAATGCTTTTTGACCTGACAGGTTCCCTTTAATTGATTTTATATTTTGATAGATCGGGCATTTCTGAAATCGGTGATACCAAATTTATGTTTTTGGTTTTTGTTTTACTTTTTAAGAATTTTTGAAAACTTTTTTTTTTTTAAAAAAAAAAAAAAAATGTTATACTGACTTTACTAGTCCCCCTAAGGAGTGAGGCCATATCAGCTAGTCGGGGATCTGGCCGGGATCATGGATATCGCACAATTGCGGTCACGTGACCGCCGTTCCCAGCTCAGATACTGGTGACTACTCACAGCTACAGTGTGCTCTGGGTGGATACACTGCAGTAACAGAGTGATACAGAATGACCGTAGACTTATCATTTTTGACCAGACAAGCCCTTTAATCAGAAGAAGTTATAACAGAAAAGTGTGTTAAAAAAAAGACAAAAAAATGCTTTTATTCATGTTTTAAGAAGGAAAATTACAGTTGGAGATGCAACATGTTCCCTTTCTATCCTATTGTGTTATTCTTATGCGTGTTTACACTGACATAACTGGGTTTTTTTTGGCAGTATGGACAACAAGGTCGAATACAAGTCTATGCGTCCGTGCAAAACACATACAGCACACTGATGCCATGCTAACATCGCCTAACATTGCAAAGTATAGGAGAAGCTTTGTCATTTATTGAGCCATGCATGGAAATCACTGACGAAAGTGATGGCAAAAACGGACACACAGACGTATACTGATGACATTAGTACCATTTTTTTCTTATACGTCTTTAACCCCTTCAGCCCCCGGGCACTTTCCGTTTTTGCGTTTTTGTTTTTTGCCCCCCTCCTTCCGAGAGCCGTAACTTTTTTATTTTTCCATCAATCTTGCCATATGAGGGCTTGTTGTTTGCGGGACGAGTTGTACTTTTAAATGAAACCATAAGTTTTACCATATAGTGTACTGGAAAACAGCAAAAAAATTCCAAGTGCGGAAAAATTGCAAAAAAAGTGTGATTGTACAATAGTTTTTGGGATATTTTATTCACTATGTTCACTATATGATAAAACTGATATATCTATGTGATGCCTCAGGTCAGTGCGAGTTTGTACACACCAAACATGTATAGGTTTACTTGTGTCTAAGGGGTTAAAAAAAATTCGCAAGCTTGTCCAAAAAAAGTGGCGCACATTTTGAGCTAGGTTCCAAAATCCGTAACGTTCTCATTTTTCGGGATCTGAGGCTCAATGACAGCTTATTTTTTGCGTCTCGACCTGACGTTTTTAAAGGTACCATTTTTACGCAGATGCTACATTTTGATCGCCTGTTATTGCATTTTGCGCAAAATTTGCGGCGACCGGAAAACTTAATTTTGGCGTTTGGAATTTTTTTGCCGCTACGCCATTTACTGATCAGATTAATTGATTTTATATTTTGATAGATCGGGCATTTCTGAACGCGGAAATACCAAATATGTGTATATTTTTTATTTTTTTAACCCTTTAATTTTCAATGGGGTGAAAGGGGGGTGATTTGAACTTTTAGGTTTTCGGGGGTTTTTTGTTTTTTTTTACAACTTTTTTTTTTTTACTTTTTTTTTTTTATTTTACTAGTCCCCCTAGGGGGCTATAGCGATCAACAATCCGATTGCTCTGCACTATCTGCAGATCTCAGCTACAGAGCTGAGAACTGCAGATTTGGTGCTTTACTTTCAATGCCGGCTGTATTCCGGCATTGAGAGGAAGTGAGTCATGTTAGCTACAGGCGTCATCACATGACCCTGTGCTACCATGGCAACCACCGACAGTCACGTGATCATTCTGGTGGGGGCGGGGTAAGTGACTGTCATGGCGGCGCGCATATACATATCGCTGCCGGATTTTGGCAGCGATATGTAAGGGGTTAATGGCCGCGGGTGGAAGCGATTCCACCCGCGGCTAGCAGGCACACATGTCAGCTGTTGAAAACAGCTGATATGTGCGCGGATTGCCGCCGCCTGCCCACGGCAGGGGGCGGGGAGTAACAGCACACGATCCATGACGTACCCAGTACGTCATGGGTCGTTAAGGGGTTAAACACGGATGTGTGAATGAGGCCTAAGATCTGTTTCACTCTACTTCATTTGTAAACATTAGAGATGGGCAAATAGTCAAGTATTCAGGTTTGTGCCGAATGATCTCTATTATTCGTACCGACACTTTCAGAATCACCCTGGACCGAGTAGTGCCCCTCTCCCTCAGAACCTCCAAACAGAGTAACACAGCCCTGGCTCACATCCCAAGCTCAATTTCTCCAGCTATGCTCTAGGAGTGCCGAACACCTATGTAGGAAAATTCGTACACCAGAAAACTGTATCCACTATAAATTTATGTTAAGAACCTATAACTCTGCCCTTTATCTTGCCAAGCAGGCCTATTTCATTACCCTAATCTTCTCACTCTCCAACAATCCAAAAAAGCTCTTTGATACCTTTCACTCCCTCAGTCCTAAAGTACAGACCTTTGTGCTGATGATCTGGCCTCCTGTTTCACATGGAAAATAGAAAATATCAGTCAGGACATTGGCTGCCGGATACCAAGCGTCGTGATGTTCATCCCTCCCTACATGCCATCTAGCTCACTGTACACATTTGACCTCATCACAGAAAAAGTCTCCAGGCTCGTCTATTCTTCTCATGCTACCATTTGCACTACTGACCCCTTCCTTTCATGCCTACTCCAGTCTCTCTCCGGTCTTCACTACTCACCTAACTTAAATCTTCAATTTGTCCATCTCTTCTGCCATCTTTCCCTCCTCCTTCTAACACTTTATCATTACTCCATTATTTAAAAAAACTATCCTGATCCATCCTGCACAAAGAAATACAGACTGGTTTCCAATCTCCCCTTCATCTCTAAACTCTTGGAGCGCCTGGTCTACTCCCACCTCACCCGTCCCACCTCACCCGTTACTTCTCCACTCACTCTCTGCTAGATCCATTAAAGTCTGGATTCCACCCCTTACATTCTACAGAAACTGTCCTCATCAAAGTGTCCAGTGACCTTCTGACAGCAAAACGTAATGGTGACTATTCTCTTCTTACATTTCTTGACCTCTCTGCAGCTTTCAACACCGTTGACCACCATCTCCTACTCGCTATGCTCCACTCAATCGGCCTAGAGGACGCCGCTCTCTCCTGCTTCACTTCCTATACTTTTAACCGCCTTGTCAGTGTATCTTTTGTTGGCTCCAAATCTTCTTTTCTTCCTCTCACTGTTGGGGTCCCTCAAGGTTCAGACCTTGGCCCTGTTCTCTCTCTCTCTCCACTGCCCCAATTGGACAGACCATCAGCAAATTGACATCTCCCTCTCTGTATGCTTTACCACGATAACGCCTAGACCACAGGTTCTCTGTCTGGGTGTTATCCTTGACACCGATCTTTCCTTCACCTCCTATATACAGTCTCTCCTGCTCTTGTTGCCTGCACCTGAAGAACATCTCTAGAATCCGCCCCTTTCGTACCATGGAAACAACAAAAAACATCACTGTTTCCCTGAACCATTTCCTCCTTTATCACTGTAATTCTCAATTAATTGGCCTCACCCTCACTAAACTTTCCCCTCTCCAGTCCATCCTTAATGCTGCAGCCAGGATCACCTGGCTAATCATTATTTGGACGCTTCCGCTCTGTGCCAGTCATTACACTGGCTGCCCATATGTTATAGGATCCAATTTAAATTGCTTGTTCTCACCCACAAAACTTTACAATATGGTTCCGCCCCACCTTTCCACACTCATCTCTCTTTCACCCTACCCGTTCTCTATGCGGCACAAACGACTTTCGAATAACATCCACACTAATCCTATTCTCCCACTCCTGACTCCAAGATTTCTTCTAAGCTGCACCAGTCTCGTGGAATGCTCTACCCCAAGAAACTGGAATGATCCACAACTTGCACAGCTTCAGATGCTTCTTAAAAACCCATCTTTTAAGAGTGGCCTATCACCCTCCCTAATCTCAGAACATTATTTCTCCTCAAACTCTTTTGTAGCCAAAGCATTTCAAAAACTGACTGATGACTGATTCATGCAGCCTTTTATCTATCCCTCCATTTTTTTGGGAGTAGGCCGGACCATCGTTGTAAACCACTTGAATCTTGTGTATTCCCCCACCTCACTCCATTGTAGATTGTAAGCTCTTACGAGCAGGGTTGTCTTTATTTTTACGTTTATTATTGTATCTACTATAACTGTTACTTATGTTTATTTCTATATGAACCTCTGAATTGTAAAGCGCTGCGAAATATGTTGGCACTATGGAAATAAAAAAGAGAGAGAGAAAGATGGCGCTCCTGTGTGCAAAAGTTATAGTTCTAGCATATATATCTGTTTTCTGAATGGACTTATTAATTATATATTAGATCATTTCTAATTATTCATCAGTTGTATCTGCATCTGTAGTAAGTATTGAATTTTATTGAGTTTTAGTATATTCAATGATTTTTTTTTTTTTATATATATAAATCTGTTTAATTTTGTCTATCCCCAAATTCCCCCATATCCCTATGAGTAATTGGGGCTATGTATGGGGAGGGTTTAATTATTTAATTTAGTTTCCACTTTAATGGAGGTTTTAATCTATATTTATTGTGAATGCCCTTGTATATATATGTTCAATTGTTCTGTTTATTTTTTTGCTACCTGAGGAAGGGAGAGGAAATGCCCCCGGAACGCGTTGTAGCTTTCTAACAATAAATCATCAATTTTTTTACAACATCAATCTCCAGCGCTGCCGATACCGTGAATTTTTTCCTTTCTTGAACTGGCGCTATGGAAATAAAAGTTATTATGTAAATGTGAATTCAAATAATTGTCTGGAGGAGGTTGTAAGTAGGTCTGGAAGGGCTGTAAAAATGCTGAAACTGAATGAGAACAGTATAAGGAAGATGCCTGGATGCATTTCTGACTCACAGTTGGTTTCTGTAATGTTGATAGAGTATTAGGGGAATTAAAGCAGGAAAATTACACTTACTGAGTTTCCTGCGGCTATCACACTGCTTGGACAGACGCCTGCAGGCTGCAGCCCTCCGCTTTGTGCGTTATCGTGGCTGTGTATCAAAATATGAGGTAACCCATGCATTTTTTTTTCTAATTATTTACATAATTAAAAAAATAATGTTGTGAGGTTTTCCCCAAGTTTTGACACCCAGCCAAGATAAAGCGGACGACTGGGGCTGGTATTCTCAAGCTGGGCAGGCCAATGGTTATTGGGCCCTCCCCAGCCTAAAAATATCTGGGATGTAAGGAATGAAACTCCTGACACCAGCGCTACTGAAGAATGTAAAGCAGCTGGGACAACAGAGACTGAGGAGCGAAGGATACGTGTTAAAAAGAGGGTGAGGGTCTTTATGGTCTGTATGATCCTCCCAAGCTATTCATTAGAGTGAAGGCTAAAAACAGACATCGGGCAGGCAGCCGTATTTTCAGTCTGAGTGCGATCCAACAAAACATGGGATCGCGAGCGGACCAATTTTAGTCTATGGGGTTGCTCACGTCAGATTTTTTTCCTCAGTGTTAGTATCCAAAAAAAAAATTGCTGTATGTCTGAGTTTGATCCAATATTTGGATTGCATTTGGCAATGGAAGTCAATGAGTGGAAATCATCGGACTGCACTGTGATGACACCTGTCTGATTTCCACAGACTCAAAGAATAGAGAAGATGGAGAAATTTTGTTCTCCTCACAGTGTGGGACAATCCCTTCTCATTTCCCATGTTTGACCCCCATTAAAATATAAAATAACGTATACTCTCTTCCTGGCTGTCGTATTCCCAGGGCTCACATGAGGTTGTAACGTCACGCGAGCTCCATGTCCAATTACTGTCGGCTTCTCTCTCCCCACCTTAGGATGTTTGAGTAGTCAACGGGAAGTGAGCGACCAGCTGCAGTTCTCACTTTCTGTTTATTATTCATATAGTCGAGGGCGGGAAGAGAGAAGCCAGCAATGATTGGGTGTCATGGGCGGAGGAGGGGACGCTGTGCTCTCCCTCTGCTCTGGTCCTGCTGCCGCTGCTGCGGCATCTGCTGCTCGGTGGCTCGAGTGATGTGCCGGATCCCGGGGACTCGAGTGGCGCTCCTCGCCCGTGAGTGAAAAGGGGGATTGGTTTTGGGGATTTATTGTCCGTGACGCCACCCACGGTTGTGGTGATTGTGTGGACACCACCGCTGCTCTGTATGGGGATCCCGGGAGCGGTGACAGGGAGCAGCTTTGTTGTTATTTCTCCCCTCCGTGGGTAGGGGATTGATTGTCCCGGGGCCCAGTGATGGGGTAGGGATGGATGGCAGGCCGGGTGCGGGGCCTGGTGAGGTGCAGGGTCGCGGGGGCAGCGCTGTGCCGTACGGCACGGTGGTACTCACTCAGCCTGAAACGTTGACACAGTTCTCGGTAAAACACACGGTTGGAAAGACGGTTCCCACGGACGTCTGCTGTTGCTTTTCCCCGGTAGTTAACGATGACTGTCTCTTTCCCTGCACCTAGTACTTCTGTTGGTTGCGATGGGTTCCCACCGGTAACCCGCTCCCCGACTTGGATATGGGCCGGAGGAGCCCCTCTTTGCCCGCAGGCGCTGGCCCTGAGAAACTGGTGCCTTGGCGGTGGTGGTGTCTCTCTCATACGGTTGGACTGTTGCCTTCAATCGGGACTCAGTTGTTTAGAGACCCGGGGGTCCCCTTCACTGACGGATTTGGCAAATTCACGGCGACTCCTAGCCTTGCCGGGATCCGAAAGGCCCCTGCCAATGTTGCTGGCTTCTCCTTGTGTACCGGTCCGGTACCGCCGAGCCACCACCCATCCACGGTCCTCACGGCAACTCCGATAGGCCACTCCTGCAGACGGTCACCGCCGTCTGCTAACCTTGCTGTCTCAGTCCGGGGCACACACCCGGACTAACTTCAGGCTCTTCTTTTACTACTTTCCTAGCTTCACTCTAACTCCTTTCTCTTCCTCCTCCAAAACTTATCTGCCAGTTTTCCCTCCTCCAGGACTGTGAACTCCTTGGTGGGTGGAGACCAACCACCTGGCTCCACCCCCTGGTGTGGACATCAGCCCCTGGGGAAGGCAACAAGGATTTCTGGTCTAGCTTAGGTGTACCTAACCGGGGTGTAGGGTGTGGTGATGTCATTACCTGTGACCCCTGGCTGGTCCAGGGCGTCACATTCCCCCTTAGCAAAATGCAGACCGTCCGCGGGCTGCCCGTCCAACACCGGTTTTATTTTTCTTTTAAACTGTAAAAGATAAAAACACATACAAGTAGAAGAACATCATCCCACAACGGGAGGCCCTTTCCTTAAACGTTGCAAACGGTTACGGCTTCTGCTCTCACCCACCCAAGTAACCTGACCATGATGCTTCCCCTAAGAAACAGGCAGCACCCCTTGACCCCAGTCCTGCACCAAGTTACCCGAGCGGGATCTGTCCTTTCCAGGGGGCCCACGTCCATGGGGAGCCCCTGGAACCCCCAGAGGGTAGCCACCGGTTCCTGTGGTAGCTGGGCCCCAGCCTGCTCCACTGCCTCTCCGGAGGCGGCAACAGTGAGCTGCAACAACAACATTTTTATTTACATTCCACAAGTTTGTGGTTACCCTGCAAGTTCACGGGCTTGTCCGTAAGGAGTCCCTTACGCAACTTTAAATGGTCCCCACGGGGACAACGGTGCCGGCAACGACCGGTTCAATCAAGCAGACAATCAGGTGAACTTCGGTTGATCACTCATTTTCCTTTTTAAACTTTAAACACACATGGATGGTCCCAATGGGGACTGTGACAATGGTGCTTCGCTGCCTTTACTCTGACTCTTCTGTGTCTGCTGGGTTCTCTGCCACCAGCATATCAAACATGCAGTGACAGGCTTGCTGTGACATGGGCGCCCGGTATCCATTCCCACCATTACGCGCGGTGTAATAAACTACCGGTTCCCCCGCATAGCGGAGACGCTCACTTGCCTCCTCACCTTCAGGGGTGAGTTCAGCACTAGAGCCGGCGTTGCTGGAGTCACCATCACTTGCATCTGCGTCAGGCGGGTTGCCGCCAGCTGCCGCAGCCTCCTGGTCTCCAGCATCCTGCACATCAGATCCTTCCGCAGTAGCACGGGGCAGCGGGTCAGGCGAGTTTACACTGAGGCGTCCCATAAGTAACGGCAAGGGTGATGCATAGGTCGAGACTAGGCCGGGCCCCTCAGCCGCAGCGGCCGGTCCTGGTAGGACATAGGGACGTGGGTCACCAGTTGACTCTATTACATCTGTTCCCCTCCCGTACATCGGGGCGGTTGCAATCAGCATCTCTACCTCGTTGGTCCACTGCTCCATCATCCGGAAGATCTGATCCTGTTGACGTTGGTGGAACGCAATCACCCGGGCCTTCATCCATGCTACGGTCCCGGGCTCGGGGTCTGGCGCAATCACTGCCGAGACGTCTGGCACAATTTTGTTAAGGGGCCGCGGTCCTAGCGGTTCGCCCGGGAGTAATTCAGGGACGTCTTGGGCGTCTGCAGCCGGTTGGTCCGCCGGGGCGGATTGGCAGGGTATCTGTTACGAGGGGGACCCGGGGAAGCGTGCCAAGATGGGAAATGGACTGCTTCCGCCGGTCAAGGTCCACTGTGCGGTGTAAGGGACCGCCGCTATGGTGGGTGAAGAGTGAGCGGGTTGCTGCTAGCGATCGTCTGGAATATCAAAGACGATCTATGTACACCGATCTGCCCTAACCCGTGAGGGTTGTATGGCACAGATCTCACGGCTCGGTGTACCTGTTGCACGGGGAAGCACAGAGGTGCCCACGCACGTGTGCCAGTGGAAGTCACGAGAATATGGCACGAGGGTAGCACAGAGGTGCCCACGCACGTGTGCTTTCAATAACCAGGTGAGTCCAATGGAGACTTGAGGAGCTCACCTGGGACAGGAACACGGCCTGTTGACGGGGGTACTGCCGGAGCAGCAAGGCAGGAACACGGCCTGCAAACGAGGTACTGCCGGAGCAGCAAGGGCCAAGCCCACAAGAGACAGTAATGCCTGAGCAGTGGCGTGGCAGCACACTGCCAGACATCCAAACATAGAAGGACGGTCGCGCGCCGCCATGATGGCAGGGGGAGCTTTTAAGGAGGTGCAGCTCCACCCGAGGGCGGGCGCGAGGCGGAGATGACGGACTTGACCCAATCAGGGTCCACGACGTCCCAGCCTGGCAAGTCAGGATTCACCACGTCACCAGCCTTGTCATCAAGCCGTGTGACGTCAGTGAGCGAATCAGGACCCACCACGCATTGCACATGCTCACCCGCCTGCTTCTGGGAAATAGAGGCAGGATCCTCGGTCTCACAATGTGGAGAGATAACGGGAATCTCACTGCTTCCCTGAGCAGTAAACCTCTGCACATTGCGCAGCCTCGCAGACCTTCGGGGCCGCTGAGCAGGAGAGTCTGCGGCAGGCCAAGAATGGGAGACCGCTTCACTCCTTGTAACAGGAGAACCACTAGGTGTCACCCTTCTGCTGCCTCTCTGAGAAGGTATCTCCTGCAGTCTGGCAGACCTTCGGCGCTGCTGAGCAGTAGTGCTCGTGGCAGGCAAGGAATGGGAGACTGCCTCAGTCCTTGCCTCAGGAGAGCCACGAGATGTAACATTACCCCCCTGTCTAGCCCCCCCCCCCCCCCCCTGTCCGTGCTTGAAGGCCGCTATCAAACCCGGGGCGCGGATATGATCCTCCAACTCCCAGGATCTATGCTCCGGACCCCGGCCGGCCCACTCCACGAGGTAGTACCTCTTGCCCTGTATGACTTTTGTCTCCACAAGTTTTGCCACCTCAGGGTCGTCGGACGGGGAGTCGGTTTGAGCCGGCAGGGACCCCGAGAATTTATTAAGTCGTACGGGTTTCAGGAGGGACACGTGAAAGGTGTTGGCTATAGCCCAGCGTGGAGGGAGCTGGAGTCGATATGCCACTGGGTTTACCTGCTGTAGTACTTTAAACGGACCCAGGTACCTAGGGGCGAATTTGGCTGCCTGTACCCATAGGTTAACATTCTTAGAGGACAGCCATACTAGGTCACCAGGGGCGAAGGATGGTGTAGGGCGGCGGCGAACATCAGCCGTTGTCACCATCCGGTCTTTAGCCCTTTTAAGAGCCTCTTGGGTGTCATCCCAGATCTCCCGGGCCTTGGTCGCCCAATCCTCCACTCTAGTATCGGGTGACGTAATGGGCATCGGAACCGGGATTCTGGGATGTTGTCCGTTATTGAGTAGGAACGGAGTCTGGCCAGAGGATTCATGGACCGAATTGTTAATGGCAAATTCGGCCCAAGGAAGGAGGTTAGCCCAGTTGTCGTGGTGCGCGGATATAAAATGGCGGAGGTAAGTTACCAAGGTCTGATTAGTCCTCTCCACTAGTCCATTGGTCTCGGGATGGTATGCGGAGGAGATGTTCAGCTCTATCTGCAGGAGCTTACAGAGCTCTCTCCAGAAGCGAGACGCGAACTGGGGACCCCGGTCGCTCACCACCTTGTCAGGCATGCCATGCAACCTAAATACATGCCGAATGAACAAGGTGGCGAGAGCACGTGACGTCGGGAGTCGTGGGAGAGGCACCAAGTGGACCATTTTAGAGAAGTGGTCCGTGATGACCCATACGACCCTGTGCCCTGCTGACTTGGGCAGATCTCCCAGGAAGTCCATCCCCACCACTTCCCAGGGACGATCCGGCACTGGCAGTGGGTGAAGAAGACCTGCCGGTCTCTGCCGGGACGGCTTATTCCGAGCACACGACATACAGGCTCCCACATATTCCTGTATGTCCTGGGGTAGTCTCGGCCACCAATAATGCCTGGTCACCAGGTCTCTGGTCCTTTTGACCCCGAAGTGACCCCCGACCTTGGAGGCATGGGCCCACGATAGCACCTCGTTCCGTAGTTCAGGGGGAACGAGGGTTTTGCCAGGTGGCACCTGGTCCAAAGAAGTGGGAGTGACCATCCTCAAGCTGTCCGGGGGTAGTATAAGACGAGGCTCCTCCTCGTCCTCCTCCAACACAACCATACAACGTGACAAGGCATCGGCCCGTACGTTCTTCTCACCGGCCAGGTGGCGGATAATAAAGCGGAACCGGGAGAAGAATAAAGACCAACGGGCCTGCCTTGGGTTCAGGCGTTGTGCTGTCTGGAGGTATGTGAGGTTTTTGTGGTCAGAAAAAACCTCAAATGGATGCTTCGCACCCTCCAGGAGATGCCGCCATTCCTGGAATGCTAGTTTCATCGCCAGTAACTCCCTATCCCCTATGGAGTAGTTCCTCTCGGCCGGAGAAAAGGTCTTGGAGAAAAAGAAACACGGATGTTTCCTTCCTCGTTCGTTTTTCTGGTACAGGACTGCACCTGCACCGACCGAAGAGGCGTCTACCTCCAGTAGGAAGGGTTTGGAGATGTCTGGACGATGAAGGATGGGAGCTCTGGAGAAGTGAGTTTTGAGAGTGTGAAATGCCTCTACCGTTTCCCGTGTCCATGCTTTGGGATTAGCGCCCTTGCGGGTAAGGGCAATGATGGGTGCTGCCACCGTCGAGAAGTTGGGAATGAACTGGAAATAATAATTGATAAACCCCAAGAATCGCTGGATCGCCTTCAGCGAGCGGGGCTCAGGCCAGTTCATCACTGTCTCCAACTTCCCCGGATCCATTGCTAACCCCTGACTGGACACTATGTACCCCAGGAACGGCAAGGATTCCTGTTCAAAAACGCACTTTTCCAGCTTAGCATATAACGAATGGGTGCGGAGCCTCTTAAGTACTCGGATGACATCCCTCCGATGGGTGGTAAGATCGGGGGAGAAGATAAGAATGTCATCCAGGTATGCAACCACGGAAAGATACAAATCCCGGAAAATGTCATTCACAAAGTCTTGAAATACGGCGGGGGCATTGCAGAGTCCGAAGGGCATTACTAGATACTCGTAGTGACCGTCCCTGGTGTTAAAGGCGGTCTTCCACTCATCGCCCTTTCGGACTCGCACTAGATTATACGCCCCACGTAGATCCAGCTTTGTGAAGACCTTTGCCCCGCGGAATCGATCAAATAGCTCAGTAATGAGGGGCAAAGGGTATTTGTTCTTGATTGTGATTGCATTTAATCCCCTGTAATCGATACAGGGGCGCAGATCCCCTTCCTTCTTCTGCACAAAAAAGAACCCTGCACCAGCCGGTGAAATAGACTTGCGAATGAACCCCTTCGCCAGGCTGTCCTGAATATATTTGGACATAGCCTCCGTCTCTGGAGCAGAGAGTGGATACACTCTGCCCCTAGGGGGCTCGGAGCCTGGCTTCAGGTCTATTCGGCAATCATATGGCCGGTGGGGAGGAAGAGTATCTGCGGACCTTTTGGAAAAGACATCCCTGTAGGCCTCATAAGGTGTCGGTAAACCCGGCCCCTCAGTATTCCCTGAGGACCCAACCGACCTAATGGTAGCGGGTGGTTCGGTAGTCACGAGGTGCTCTCTACAGGATCCTGCCCAGGATGAGATCTCCCCTGTTGCCCAGTTGAGTATAGGAGCATGCTGTCTCAACCAGGGAAGGCCCAGTAGGATCTCATCCGTCCCCCCTGGAAGCACCAGGAAGGACACCTGCTCATGGTGTCCCGGTGGTACATCCATCCTGAGAGGGATGGTGATCTGGGTGATAGGATCGAGTAGTATGGACCCGTCGACTACCCGGACCCTGAGTGGCTTGGGCAACAGAACCAGGGGAACTGAGTATCGGGTTGCCAGGGAGGTCGAGATGAAATTGCCTTCAGCGCCTGAGTCCAAGCAAGCCAGGGCAGAGAAGAGAGTAGTGCCGAACTGCAACTGGGCGCTGATAGTCAACCTAGAGGGAGAAGTAGCGTCTAGAGTCCCCCCTCTGATAGAAACTAGACGCTGTCTTTTCCCGACGGTTTGGGACATAGGGTAGCTATGTGTCCCCTCTGCCCACAGGAAAAGCAGATGACACAAGACCGAGAACCTGGGGCAGAGGAGACCACCTTGGACACCTCCATTGACTCCACGGAGTCGCCTACAGGACTGGCTGGGGGACCTGTCTGATGGAAGACGGGAGTCAGACGCTTTTTAGGCCGAGAAGACGTGGGTGCTGAAGAGACCTCGAGCCTTCGCTCCGCCTGGCGGATGTCTATGCGAGAGGCAACCTGAATCAAGGACTCTAAAGTGGCAGGCACCTCACGTGTGGCCAGTGCGTCTTTGACAAACCCTGCCAGGCCCTCCCAAAACACAGGGACAAGGACCTTATCCGGCCAGTCCAGCTCTGCGGCCAGTGTCCTAAAGTGTACAGCAAAGTCCCCGACTGAAGCAGACCCTTGCCGAAGTCGTAGGAGGCGCAGCGCGGAATCGTGGGTGACTTGAGGCCCGAGGAACACCATTCTCATGGCCCCAAGATAAGCTGCTAAGTTATTCACCACACGATCTCCGCGCTCCCACAACGGCGTGGACCACTTCAGCGCTCTCCCTGTGAGCAGGGACTGGACGAAGGCTACCTTCGCCTTCTCGGTAGCGTAAAGAGTCGCGGACAGCTCTAAGTAGGTGGTAACCTGGTTTATAAAACCACGGCACTCAGAGCTGTTGCCGCTAATGCGCTCTGGAAGCGCTCTGGAAGGAGACCTTCCGCCCAATAGCACAGCCTGGGTAGCCGCCTGGGTGGCGACTGTCGTCAGAGTAGTCTTATCGGAGGAAGACTGCTCCACTGCTGCCAATCGTGACTCCAACTGCTGCACATAACGCAGCAACTGCTGCTGCTCTTCAGCCATAGCCAGACCTTTGGCGCGACCGTAATGTTACGAGGGGGACCCGGGGAAGCGTGCCAAGATGGGAAATGGACTGCTTCCGCCGGTCAAGGTCCACTGTGCGGTGTAAGGGACCGCCGCTATGGTGGGTGAAGAGTGAGCGGGTTGCTGCTAGCGATCGTCTGGAATGTCAAAGACGATCTATGTACACCGATCTGCCCTAACCCGTGAGGGTTGTATGGCACAGATCTCACGGCTCGGTGTACCTGTTGCACGGGGAAGCACAGAGGTGCCCACGCACGTGTGCCAGTGGAAGTCACGAGAATATAGCACTAGGGTAGCACAGAGGTGCCCACGCACGTGTGCTTTCAATAACCAGGTGAGTCCAATGGAGACTTGAGGAGCTCACCTGGGACAGGAACACGGCCTGTTGACGGGGGTACTGCCGGAGCAGCAAGGCAGGAACACGGCCTGCAAACGAGGTACTGCCGGAGCAGCAAGGGCCAAGCCCACAAGAGACAGTAATGCCTGAGCAGTGGCGTGGCAGCACACTGCCAGACATCCAAACATAGAAGGACGGTCGCGCGCCGCCATGATGGCAGGGGGAGCTTTTAAGGAGGTGCAGCTCCACCCGAGGGCGGGCGCGAGGCGGAGATGACGGACTTGACCCAATCAGGGTCCACGACGTCCCAGCCTGGCCAGTCAGGATTCACCACGTCACCAGCCTTGTCATCAAGCCGTGTGACGTCAGTGAGCGAATCAGGACCCACCACGCATTGCACATGCTCACCCGCCTGCTTCTGGGAAATAGAGGTGGGATCCTCGGTCTCACAATGTGGAGAGATAACGGGAATCTCACTGCTTCCCTGAGCAGTAAACCTCTGCACATTGCGCAGCCTCGCAGACCTTCGGGGCCGCTGAGCAGGAGAGTCTGCGGCAGGCCAGGAATGGGAGACCGCTTCACTCCTTGTAACGGGAGAACCACTAGGTGTCACCCTTCTGCTGCCTCTCTGAGAAGGTATCTCCTGCACACTGCACAGTCTGGCAGACCTTCAGCGCTGCTGAGCAGTAGTGCTCGTGGCAGGCAAGGAATGGGAGACTGCCTCAGTCCTTGCCTCAGGAGAGCCACGAGATGTAACAGGTATTGCTACTGGTTGGGCAGGTAGCGGGCCTAGTGGCAGAGCAGCAGCAGCTAACACGGGTAGCGGGGAGAGAGGCAGGGTGAGCGGAGGCAGGCCGGGCTCCTCAGCTTCAATGGCCAATCCCTCGGGAATACAGGGGCATGGGTCTCTTACCCGCTCTTCCACCTCGCGTCTCCGCATAGCAGCCACTACGTCCGCCATGTCAGTCTCCCACTCCTCTAGGAGGAGCTGCATATGGGCTTGCAGACGGTTATTCAACGAGGCAGTCCGGTCTCTCAGCCACATCGCCGTGCCGGGTGCGGGAGCGTCCTCGTTGGCGGTCGGATTGTGCATCTTGGCAATCGAGCCTTCCAGGAACCCAGTATTGCTGCAGAGTCCTGGCGTCTCTGCTTTTATAGCCGCGGCTACATGCGACCAGTCGCCATTTCGTCCCCTTTAGCCTTTTTTCCGGCTCCTCCTCTATCGGGGCGGGATTTTGGCCTTCACGCCTCCACTACTCGAGGGGACGCTCGAGCGGGAACTTTTCGCGCCAAAGATGGCGGCTTCTGAAATTTTTCGGCCGGACACCTCCGGCAGTAACAAGGCGCACCTCCACCAGATGGCAGAGCGGTAAGATCCTGTTCGTGACGCCAAGATGTCGCGGGCGGAGGAGGGGACGCTGCGCTCTCCCTCTGCTTGGGTCCGGCTGCCGCTGCTGCTGCGGCATCTGCTGCTCGGTGGCTCGAGCGATGTGCCGGATCCCGGGGACTCGAGCGGCGCTCCTCGCCCGTGAGTGAAAAGGGGGATTGGTTTTGGGGATTTATTGTCCGTGACGCCACCCACGGTTGTGGTGATTGTGTGGACACCACCGCTGCTCTGTATGGGGATCCCGGGAGCGGTGACAAGGAGCAGCTTTGTTGTTATTTCTCCCCTCTGTGGGTAGGGGATTGATTGTCCCGGGGCCCAGTGATGGGGTAGGGATAGATGGCAGGCCGGGTGCGGGGCCTGGTGAGGTGCAGGGTCGTGGGGGCAGCGCTGTGCCGTACGGCACGGTGGTACTCACTCAGCCTGAAACGTTGACACAGTTCTCGGTAAAACACACGGCTGGAAAGACGGTTCCCACGGACGTCTGCTGTTGCTTTTCCCCGGTAGTTAACGGTGACTGTCTCTTTCCCTGCACCTAGTACTTCTGTTGGTTGCGATGGGTTCCCACCGGTAACCCGCTCCCCGACTTGGATATGGGCCGGAGGAGCCCCTCTTTGCCCGCAGGCGCTGGCCCTGAGAAACTGGTGCCTTGGCGGTGGCGGTGTCTCTCTCATACGGTTGGACTGTTGCCTTCAATCAGGACTTAGTTGTTTAGAGATCCGGGGGTCCCCTTCACTGACGGATTTGGCAAATTCACGGCGACTCCTAGCCTTGCCGGGATCCGAAAGGCCCCTGCCAATGGTGCTGGCTTCTCCTTGTGTACCGGTCCGGTACCGCCGGGCCACCACCCGTCCACGGTCCTCACGGCAACTCCGATAGGCCACTCCTGCAGACGGTCACCGCCGTCTGCTAACCTTGCTGTCTCAGTCCGGGGCACACACCCGGACTAACTTCAGGCTCTTCTTTTACTACTTTCCTAGCTTCACTCTAACTCCTTTCTCTTCCTCCTCCAAAACTTATCTGCCAGTTTTCCCTCCTCCAGGACTGTGAACTCCTTGGTGGGTGGAGACCAACTGCCTGGCTCCACCCCCTGGTGTGGACATCAGCCCCTGGGGAAGGCAACAAGGATTTCTGGTCTAGCTTAGGTGTACCTAACCGGGGTGTAGGGTGTGGTGATGTCATTACCTGTGACCCCTGGATGGTCCAGGGCGTCACATGGGCATGGGGCTCGCTTGCCATCACAACCTCACGTGAACCCTGGGAACGCAAGTGCAGGCACTGCTGGAACGACGCTAGCAGTGGAAGTGAGAATAAGCTTTTTCATATTAATGGTGCCAAACGTGGGGAATGAGAAGGTGTTGTCCTAGTTGTGGACAACCCTTTTAAAGATCAGAAAAGAATTAATTCTGTACTGATGAAAAATATGATAATGTGAAAGTAGTGTATGCCTGAATTCTCACAGTTGGGTGTTCTAGCATGAATACGGACCACAATGTAGGACCAGCTGGCATATACGCTGTGTTGAAAAACTATTTATACCCTGTGTACTTTTTCAACTTTTTATACCCACAAACTTAAATGTATCTTATGTGATATACCAACACAAAGTAACAAGTAATTGTGAAGTGTAAAGGAAATAATTTGTGATTTATATTTTTTAAACATTTAGAAATTGTGATGTGCATTTGTATTCATTCCCCCGGAATCAATAATTTGTAGGACCACCTTTCAATATAATTACTGCTGCAAGTCTTTTGCGGTATGTCTCTTCTACCTTTGCACATCTATAGGCAGAAACATTTGCCCATTATTTTTTGCACAATAGCTCTAGCTCAGTGAGATTGGATGGAGAACATATGTGAACAGCAATTTATACGTCTTGCCACAGAGTCACAATGGGATTTAGGTCTGGACTGTGACTGGGCCAATCAAACACATAAATATGCTTTGATCTAAACCATCCATTGTAGCTCTGGCAATGTATTTAGCGTTGTTGTCCTACTAGAAGGTGAACCTACACTCCAGTCTCAAATCTTTTGAAGCCTCTAACAGGTTTTACTCCAGGATTGCCCCTTATTTAGCTCCATCCATATTTCCATCAACTCTCCCCAGCTTTCCTTCCCCTGCTGAAAAAATCATCCCCACAGCATGATGCTTTCGCCACCATGTTTGACGATGGGAATGGTGTTTTCAAGGTGACGCGCTGTTATTTTTCTGCCAGAGCACTTTCTTACACATGCTAGCTGTGTGTCCTACATACCTGGCTTGAGAAAGAAGGTGTTCTGGTCAGGTGAGATCAAAGTTTAACTTTTTGGGCTGAATGCAAAATGCATATTTTTAAAGTATTTAAAATTTCATGTAGCCCTTCCATTATACTTCACAAATACTGTACTTGCTACTTAGAGTTGGTATATCACATACAATACATACGTTTTTGTGTGTAACGTGAACATATATGCCAAAGTTCCTAGGGTATGAATACTTTTTCAAGGGACTGCGTTAGGGTGAACACTCTAGAATGTTCAGTAGTTGCCTGCTCCTGAACTAATTGGTGTGAATCAAGTGCATGTGTGAAAGAATTAACACCAGACAGAGTCAGATGTGAAGTCTCTCCTTGATCAGAGATTGGCTCAAGAGACCTTTAACTCGTCAGAGCTGCAGCTTATATAAACTAGGGTATGGGGTGTGGTTAGCTCTGTAATAGGCATGTTCGGATATGCCCATTGGCCGGTGAGAGTTGAACAATGGGTTAGTCAATGGGCTGATTGGTGGGTGAATCTGTGACGTAATCGTGGGCGGGTCCCAGGTGTTGTTGGTGGGTGGGTCTATGACGTCAGTATGAGCGGGTCCGAGAGGTCATCTGTGGGTTGGTCCTCTTAGTTGGCCAGTGGGTCTTTCCCTTATATGATGGTCTTTTTACATTTGGACATTTCTTGCATACCATACAACTGTATGAGGTTGGTGAGTTCAGACAAGGAGTCCCTCAGCCACTTTAAGTACAGAATGCAACACTTGAATATGTGGATGTAACCTAAAGCCCTTTGTGCCAGAGACTAATGCTAGGCAAACCTGCCAATATTGTGTTTCGCTAACAATTTAACGTGTATGAGAATGATAGCCAAGATAGCAGACAGCCATCCCATGTCTATGGAGGACTTATGAGTCATCAAAGGATGCCCAGGCTGGGTATCTTTCATAAAAATCATTGCATGTGATTTCATAAGGATTGTAAAATTGTATTTTGGATATTTGCATTTTGGGAGGTTGGTAACCTACAAGGTTTTTCCCAAGAATCCACTTTTATATTTAGTTCCAGGGAAACGTTTACATGTGAACCAGATGTTTAAGTTCCACGCTGTAGAATTTATGATCGGAGCTCTCACTGAACCAATGAATTAATTTGTTGAGGACACATTTCATAAATTCTCTCATAAATCCTCCAGGTAAACATATTGACCTGATTTGAGGATTTATAGCATGTGTTTTGAGTGATGTAGAGCTTTAATAGGATAACATTTTTAGAGGTGCTTGTTTCTGATCATTCAATGAAAGATTAAAAGACTAATCTATTGGAGATTACTCACTCGTCAGTCAAGTCATTTGAGAAGCAGCACATTTTCTTTTTAGTTACAAAATGTACCCAAATATTGAAAAAAAAGGGCAGTATATGGTGAACAGGTAAGAAAATAAAATAAATGTAGTTGTATCATTGCCAACAATTGGTATTATTGTTTTTTGCCTTTCTCTGTTTCTTTTTAATTTGTGTGTTCACAACACTTTTCGCCTATGCCAAAGAAGTGTCCCATTAGCACAGGTTTCTTTTTGTTTGTTTTTTGTTTTCTAGAATAACAAAGAAGGATCCAGTGAAAAACAGACTATTGGAATGTTTGTCACTATATACCTATAAAGTGGCATAATTATATTTGGAAATTTTCCTGACCTATGCCTCTTACAAAAGTGCAGTGTGAACAGAGCCTTCAGTTTTAAAACATGCAAAAGGATAGCATGTTAGCTCACATTTATTTATTTTAAAAATACAGAAGCTCTTATTATTTTTAACAAGATTAGGCACATGGGTTGAATTGATCATGTAAAGAATAAACTTTATAAAAGATAAAAGAATGGAAGTTGGATTGTTGGGAGTCAAAAAATGGTTGAGAATTGCAGTCGTAACAGTATAGAGAATAGTGCACTGCTTCAAAACATTTTCATCTCTATTATATTCCAGATACTAAAGGCCCCATTACACGCTACGATATATGTAACGATATGTCGTCGGGGTCACGTCGTTAGTGACGCACATCCGGCATCGTTTGACATATCGTAGCGTGTGACAGCTACAAGCGACTGTGAACAAGCAAAAATACTCACCTTATCGTTGCTCGTTGACAAGTCGCTCATTTTCAAAAGATCAATCGTCCTTCTGCGCGCCAGTTGTTCATTGTTCCCGAGGCAGCACACATCGCTCCATGTGACACCCCGGGAACGATTAACTGCAGCTTACCTGCGGCCGCCGGCAATGCGGAAGGAAGGAGGTGGGCGGGATGTTACGTCCCGCTCATCTCCGCCCCTCCGCTTCTATTGGGCGGCCACTGTGTGACGTCGCTGTGATGCCGAACGTCCCTCACCCTTCAGGAAGAGGATGTTCGCCGCCCACAGCAAGGTCGTTCGTGAGGTAAGTACATGTGACGGGGGTTACCGACTTTGTGCAACACGGGCAACAAATTGTCCGTAACGCACAAACGATGGGGGCGTGTGCGATCGCACATGTGAACGCACGATAAATCGACGTGTGTAAAGCGGCCTTAAATGCTGAAAGTGCATAGATGAGATAGTGAGGATATTGGATGTGCAACAAAAAAGTCATCCAAAACAATAACTGTTTAAAACCAAAGCCTTTTATTGACTTCTGAGTCTTCTGTCGTCAAAGCAGCTTTGACACATTGAGGCATGGACTCCATCAGAAGGTGTCCAGAGGTATTTGGGACCTAGGTGGTAGCAACAGATCCTTTAAAGAGGACCTGTCATGTGTCATAAATGTTAGTTTTTTTTATAATCTGGTGTAAATGCAGCTGTTCTCTTGAATATCACTTTGTTTATATTTTGTACCTGCTTATCTCTATTCCTGAAATATGCTCCTCTTCTCCCTGAATGTAAATATGGTCATTTTAACCAACTGGGTGTAGACCTCAAGAAGACTCCCATAAAGAAAAGTTGAGAGCTACACCCACTTGGCTTAAGAGTCTACATTTACATACTAAGAAGGATTCTCAGGAATAGAGATTTTCAAGAACCAGAGCTGGACTGTCCATCTGAAAATTTTAGCAAATGCCAGATGGGCTGTTTTAGCCAGGCACCATATTGTCTGCTACACTGTTAAAAGTATCAGCATATTGTTAACAGCTTTGTTGGAGCATTGAGCTACTGGCTCCATGATCCATCACGTAATCCAGCAGGATGCAGCTACTTCTGGCTTGTAGGCTGATGGAGGCTTTTGTCACGCAGAGAACATGAGCTAGTGCAATGATTTCACTGCATTGAGCAATCTGCATCCACTATGAGACAGGATCGAAGAGGAGTCAGTGGCTGCTGAGATGAAGAGCCTGGATATGGGAAGGATAATTTTTTATTTTTTTTTCTTGAGGGAAGAGGGAGATATTTTTTGGGAAGCTTTGTGGGAGCATCATACTGCACGGCAGTCTTTGGAGGGACTATAATACCGCATAGGAGGCTCTGATGGTGACCATCAAGCTGCAACGAAGACTAGGTGGACCATCATACTACATGGGTGTGTATGGGGCAACCATAATTGTAGTGTATGGTTTGCTGTTGGGGATTATCATTATAGTGTATGGGTGACTGTGGCGAACTCTCAACTTGTGTGGGGTAACTGTGGTGGGCCATCATCCTGTGTGTAGCAGTTGTGATGACTGTCATATTTTATGGTTGGCTGTATGTAGGGGTCTGTGGTGGACATCATACTGTGTACAGGGAAATATGTGTCAACATCAATCTGTGTAGGGGTCATCAAACTGTGTAGTGGCCATGAAAGGGGTATCATAGTGCATAAGAACACAAAGGGGCTTCAGTAGGGACATAACTAAGTGTCACGGTAGATAATCCTCTACATTTCTTCAATTGTGCCATGATAGGACTTTTGATATAGAGCCTCAGATTTCTATGTACACTAGAGGCATTATCTATATATATAATTGCCTTATTCTGTCTGTCTGTCTGTCTGTCTGTCTGTCTCTCTGTCTGTCATGCTTCAAAATTGTGTCCTTCCGGTGACATTGTGTCCTTACGGTGACACAAAGCTGATTGGCCGCTGGGCTCACCATGGCCCCGCCCCCCCACACAGATTGGCCGCTCGCCCAGGCTGCGCCCCCACACGGATTGGCCAGCCGCTCGCCCAGGCTCCGCCCCCCCACAGATTGGCCTCTCGCCCCGGCACCCTGCAGGCATTGGCAACTCGGCCACGCCACGCCCCGCCCCCCTCACGCAATGGACGCTAGCTCTGCCCCCCTCCCCCCTCCCGCGCATTCCCCGAACTGACACGGTCACGGCTCCCAGGTGAGTACTGTACAACCCCCCCCCCCCAACGGGAGCCCACACCAGCATACGCCGCCAACCCAGCCGACACTTACCCTCGCATTGCTGGCCTTGCCGCCGTATGCTGGTGTGGGCTCCCGTGCGAGTGGGGGACGTGATGCGCTGGTAACCATGGTAGCATAGTTACCAGCACATCAAGGTCCTGCAGTGGCGGAAGATCCACACGCACACACATAACAGCACACACACACACACATACACACACATCAGATCACACTCACTCTCACACACACATCGCATCCACACACTCACAGCATCCGGCGATATCGCTTGCTTCTCGGCCTCGATACTGTGCTGCTGTGACCTTCCAGGACCTGACGGAGGATCACATGGCCAGAAGCATGTGGTATCTCCGGATGTTGTGAGTATCAGCGCGTATGTGCGATTTCGTCAGTGTCTGTGTGTGTGAGTGTATGCGATCGGTTGTGTGTGTGAGTGTATGCGATCGGTTGTGTGTGTGAGTGTATGCGATCGGTTGTGTGTGTGAGTGTATGCGATCGGTTGTGTGTGTGAGTGTATGCGATCGGGTGTGTGTGAGTGTCGGCAGAGGAGCACGGCGTGCTGGAGGAGGCTGGGAGCAGAGAGGCTGATCTTGGGGGAGGCTGATGCTGGGGGAGACTGGGAGGGGAAGGCTGATGCTGAAGGAGGCTGGGAGGAGAGAGGCTGATCCTGGGGAAGGCTGGGAAGGGGAGGCTGATGCTGAGAGAGGCTGGAAGGAGAGAGGCTGATGCTGGGGGAGGCTGGAAGGAGAGAGGCTGAGGCTGGGAGGAGAGAGGCTGATCCTGGGGAAGGCTGGGAGAGGGAGGCTGATGCTGGGGGAGGCTGGAAGGAGAGAGGGTGATGCTGGGGGAGGCTGGAAGGAGAGAGGCTGATGCTGGGGGAGGCTGATGCTTGGGGAGGCTGGGAGGACGGAGGCTGGGAGGAGAGAGGCTGATCCTGGGGAAGGCTGGGAGAGGGAGGCTGATGCTGGGGGAGGCTGGAAGGAGAGAGGCTGATGCTGGGGGAGGCTGGAAGGAGAGAGGCTGATGCTGGGGGAGGCTGGGAAGAGAGAGAGGCTGGGAGGAGAGAGGCTGATGCTGGGGAAGGCTGGGAGGAGAGAGGCTGATGCTGGGGACAGAGAGGAGAGGCTGATGCTGGGAGGAGAGAGGCTCATGCTGGGATGAGAGAGTCTGATCCTGGGGAAGGCTGGGAGGGGGAGGCTGAGAGAAGAGAGGCTGATGCTGAGGGAGGCTGAGGCTGGGGTAGGCTGGGAGGAGAGAGGCTGATGCTAGGGACAGAAAAGGCTGATGCTGAGAGGAGAGAGGCTGATGCTGTGAGGAGAGAGGCTGATGCTGGGAGGAGAGAGGCTGATGCTGTGAGGAGAGAGGCTGATGCTGTGAGGAGAGAGGCTGATGCTGTGAGGAGAGAGGCTGATGCTGTGAGGAGAGAGGCTGATGCTGGGAGGAGAGAGGCTGATGCTGGGAGGAGAGAGGCTGATGCTGTGTGCAGAGAGGCTGATGCTGTGTGCAGAGAGGCTGATGCTGCGGGCAGAGAGGCTGATGCTGCGGGCAGAGAGGCTGATGCTGGTGCAGCATGGGGGATGGAGCACGATGGGGGGTGCGCAGCATGGGGGATGGAGCACGATGGGGAGTGCGCAGCATGGGGGATGGAGCATGTTTGGGAGTGCGCAGCATGGCGGATGGACCACGTTTGGGAGTGCGCAGCATGGAGGATGGAGCACGTTTGGGAGTGCGCAGCATGGCGGATGGACCACGTTTGGGAGTGCGCACCATGGAGGATGAAGCACGTTTGGGAGTGCGCAGCATGGCGGATGGAGCACGTTTGGGAGTGAGCAGCATGACGGATAGAGCACATTTGGGAGTGCGCAGCATGGCGGATGGAGCACGTTTGGGAGTGCGCACCATGGCGGATGGAGCACGTTTGGGAGTGCGCAGCATGGCGGATGGACCACGTTTGGGAGTGCGCAGCATTGCGGATGGACCACGTTTGGGAGTGCGCAGCATGGCGGATGGACCACGTTTGGGAGTGCGCAGCATGGCGGATGGAGCACGTTTGGGAGTGCGCAGCATGGCGGATGGAGCACGTTTGGGAGTGCGCAGCATGACGGATGGAGCACGTTTGGGAGTGCGCAGCATGGCAGATGGAGCACGTTTGGGAATGCGCAGCATGCCGGATGGTGCACGATGGGGAGTGCGCAGTATGGCGGATGGAGCACGTTTGGGAGTGCGCAGTATGGCGGATGGAGCACGTTGGGGAGTGCGCAGCATGGCGGATGGAGCACGTTTGGGAGTGCGCAGCATGGCGGATGGACCACGTTTGGGAGTGCGCAGCATGGAGGATGGAGCACGTTTGGGAGTGCGCAGCATGGCGGATGGAGCACGTTTGGGAGTGCGCAGCATGGCGGGTGGAGCACGTTTGGGAGTGCGCAGCATGGCGGATGGAGCATGATGGGGGGTGCGCAGCATGGCGGATGGAGCACGTTTGGGAGTGCGCAGCATGGCGGATGGAGCACGTTTGGGAGTGTGCAGCATGGCGGATAGAGCACGATGAGGAGTGCGCAGCATGGCGGATGGAGCACGTTTGGGAGTGCGCAGCATGGGGGATGCAGCACGATGGGGAGTGCGCAGTATGGCGGATGGAGCATGTTTGGGAGTGCGCAGCATGGCGGATGGACCACGTTTGGGAGTGCGCAGCATGGCGGATGGAGCACGTTTGGGAATGCGCAGCATGGGGGATGCAGCACGATGGGGAGTGCGCTGCATGGGGGATGGAGCACGATGGGGGGTGCGCAGCATGGGGGATGGAGCATGTTTGGGAGTGTGCAGCATGGCGGATAGAGCACGATGGGGAGTGCGCAGCATGGCGGATGGAGCACGTTTGGGAGTGCGCAGCATAGGGGATGCAGCACGATGGGGAGTGCGCAGTATGGCGGATGGAGCACGTTTGGGAGTGCGCAGCATGGCGGATGGACCACGTTTGGGAGTGCGCAGCATGGTGGATGGAGCACGTTTGGGAGTGCGCAGCATGGGGGATGCAGCACGATGGGGAGTGCGCTGCATGGGGGATGGAGCACGATGGGGGGTGCGCAGCATGGGGGATGGAGCACGATGGGAGGTGCACACCTCCCCCCAACACACACACACACGCGCACTGCACAACACACACACACTGGGAACCACAAACAACGCCCTACACAGACACCCACACACACAGACAACGCTGCACACACACAACACCCACCACACAAACACCGCAGCACACACAAATATACGCACATACCGCACAACACACACATTGCTCAAAACATACCTCCCCCCAAAACACACCACACACACACAAACTGCACAACACACACACACACAACGCTACAGACACACACAACGCTACAGACACACAGCGCTCCACAAACAACGCAACACACGCAACACACATACAACACCGCTCTCACCCCCCGCCACACCCAGAACATTTACAGCGCCCTACACAAACACTTGGTAACTACACACAACAACATCTATATATATATATATATATATATATATAACAAAAATCATACATGAACTACTCAATACGTAAATTCTAGAATACCTGATGCTTAGAATCGGGCCACCTTCTAGTTATTATTATAAAACAGCACTGAGGTTTGTTATAAGAATGCACTTTGGTGGATTGGTTATAGTGATGAGTGAGCACTAGCATGCTTGGGTGCTCGGATGGGCTCAACTCGAGTACCCGAGTGTAATGGAAGTCAAGTTACACCCATCTGAGCATCCAACTGCTCATTACAAGTAAAGAGCACCGAGCATGCTAATGCTTGCTCATCACTAATAGGTATCATGATAAGGAAAGCACAGGAGGTGTTTTTATTATTATAAGTAGATATGGTGTCATTTTTATAATGGATCAAATGGGATTAATAAAGGCGGTAATGGAGATTTTATTACTGTTTGCTGCTGTATAGCTGTAAGCAGGCACAGAAGAGCAATATTATGAGGAAATACAGAGCTAGCATTATTACTGTTCAGGTCACTGGTTATAGTAATTGTTGTTCGTGTAGAGGTGGTAAGATATAAAGAGGGGACTGGAAAAGCAGTAAGCCAAAGATGGCTTTGTGTGTTATATATTTTACAGGGATGACTTATGGATGGAAGATGTTGTCATGGTCATCTGGGCTTAATGAAAAAGTAAAGGAAAAATGTGTACAGTACACACATACAGTCATGGTTCAATGTCTTTGCCCCTTTGAAATTGTTCCAGAAAATGAGGTATTTCTCCCAGAAAATTATTGCAATTACATGTTTTGTTATACACATGTTTATTTTGTTTGTGTGCACTGGAGCAACACAAAACAATGAGAAAAAAAAGGCAAATTGGACATAATTTCACACAAAACTCCAAAAGTGGGCCAGAGAACATTTTTGGGAACCCACAACTTAATGTTTGGTTGCACACCCTTTGGAATAAATAACTGGAATCAATCACTTCCTATAACTATCAACAAGCTTTTTATACCTCTCAACTGGAATTTTGGACCACTTTTATCTGCAAACTGCACCAGGTCTCTTATATGTGAAGGGAGCCTTCTCTCAAAGGCAATTTTAATATTTCTCCACAGGTGTTCAATGTAATTTACCGCCATGGAGCCAGGAGCAGTGCCCATGCCACTCCCGGCAGTTTAAGCTCCTAAATGCTACGATCACAGCATTCAGGAGGCAGGGAGAGGAATCACTTACCTCTCCCTGGCGATCGGGTCCCTCTAATGCGATCACAGGGACACGATCGCTGTCATGGTAACCCTGGTTCGTCACCATTACACGTTTCAGGCAATAAATAAAAACAAGTCCTTAATCATATTTATTGCCTGAAACGCGTAAGGTGCGCCTCTGCGTCTTCTCTCAAGTTTTCGATCCGTTGGATTTTTGATACCTAATACATTTTTGATATTTTAACATACTGGATTGTGGTGCTGGGTCCACCCTTCACTTATTTTCAGCCACACCCATAACATCTGCTCCCTGTGATTCCAACAGGGCATGGTCAGAACTGTTGGGGCCCAGGATTGTGAACCGTGGTTGTCATCGGCCTGCGGCTGGTTGGAGGGGCAGATATAACTGGAGAGGGCTGAGGCGGAGGAGCAGGCTGTGGCTTATTGTCCAGAAGCCTCCTCCATTGCGGTTCGATAGTAAAGCCCTCATCAGCCAGGGCTACATCTCCATCCAAGGTGCATGGCGTGCGCTCTCTGACCCATTCCTGTATTTCTGAGGGACACTTGTAAAGAAATTGTTCTACAAGAAATACCTGTATAACATCTTCCACAGTGAAGGCATTTTTCGCTTCCCGCTATCTCCGACATGCCTGGGACATCTTATAGGCATACATCCTAAACGATCCCCCTGTGGAACATGGGAGGCCTTGGAACTGTGCCCTATGTGAGTCTGGGGTGATAGCATGATAATCCAGGATAGTCTGCTTTACAGTGTTGTAATCCCATTTCTGCTGTGAGTCAATGGTGCGATAAGCCTCTGCCAGGCTTCCGTTCAGGAGTCCCACTAACACACTCAACTAGCCAGAGTGAGGCCCCTCCATCAGGGCACACTGCTGCTCAAAGTCCTTGAAGAACCCTTCCACATCTACTGAAGCCTCATCGAATGGTTTGAAGTCTGCTCGGGTAATCCGTACAGGCTCCTGGATCACTGGGTTTACACTCCAACTCATATTACTCCCTCTGCCGGACTCCATTGCTTCTTGTCTCCACTGTGCTCAGCGAGCAGCCTCTTCCTTCTACTCCTGAGATACACCTGGGCCCAGAACCGCCATCTCTTCAAACTACACCAACCACTGGCTTTTTGGGAATCCCCATCTCCAGCGTTTGTCCATTAGATATCTGGTAGGAGGTGGGCTGGCTCGCACCTACCAGTAGATCAATTAAGGCCGGTTTCACATTTGCGTCGTTTTAACAGATACGGAATCTGGCACAGATGCAGTACAGTTCATTTATTTACAGTGGAAGCGCAACACCATGTGGACATATGCGGTTGTGTATGAAGCACACAACCACATGGTGTCGTGCTTCCACTGTAAATAAATGAACTGTACTGCATCTGTGCTGGATTCCGTTTCTGTAAAAACGTCGCAAATGTAAAACCGGCCCAAGGCTTCTTTACTCAGTCCCTTGTAGTTCAGGCCCAGATGTCTGATAGACTGGATGCAGTCCAGTTTCTGTACTCACGCTATGGGTGGAACTCCTTTTGGGCTGTGCTCTGTTGATCCCACCACTACCACCAGTTGTGATGGGGTCCTTCTCCCATATCACACAATCAACAGAGCGAGAGATGATGGAACAATCCAAAGAACATTTATTTCAAACAAATGAAATGGTCCATAACATAATCCACCATACAGAGGGTAAAAATAGTCCAGAAACACGAATATAGTCCAGTAAGCGATAAATGTCCAGGTATCTCTGGGGAGCCACAGCTACTGCCCTAGAGGATGACTCGTCCTGCTTCTCTTGAAGTTCTCAAACAGACTGACCATATCTTCAGGTAAGTAAAGAGTTTAGGTAGATCCAAGGGCCCCCTCCCCCAGACTTAGGGACAGAAACACTACAGGGGTTGATTACCTACAGACAATACAATGTACACACAAGGAATACACAGAATGGACAGTGAACCATGCCTAAAATACGAACCTACACGACATGATACACAACCCCCCATATTCCACCATCACACCCAGAATTTAACGCTTTCAAATTATTTTCAAATGAAGAGGTGGGTGGATGAGTGACAGGTGTCGGGCTGGTGCTCTGAGACCCCTGACACTACAGACAACACACAAGTTGGAAACTCAATTTGGAGTCTCTACATTTACAAAAAAATTAGCCTGTTGTGATTCAGGAGGACGCAAAAGGAGGAGGAATTGACGGAATATTAGGGGCTTCATACATTAAAAAAAAGCCAAATTGTAAAAGTAACAGTGGTGGACACTTGTTAGTAAGGCACTAGTTAGTAACAAGGGACTTGTTAGTAAGATCAGCAGCAGTAGCAATAGCAGCCACAGAAGCCAAGACAAAGGTGTCACAGACTGCAATAACGTGAGATGAATGCAGCACACTGAAACCTACACCATCACCTAGTCTTCACAGTCTGCGACTGGGATGGAGAAGTCATTGGAGATCCATGGCTTGTTCATCTTAACAATTAGGTGATCTACACTTAGGGGACAGCAAGATGCACTTATCCATCAGGACACTACCTGCAGAGCTGAAGACACGCTGGCTGCTGAGCATGACAAAACCTCCAAGATGTGACTGATGACCTCAGGCCACTTTTCAATATTTAAAGACCAAAATGCCAAAGGATTCACCCCCTCCCGATGGCATCTATATTGAGCTCTAGATACTCTTGCACCATCCTCTCCTTTCTTTCACTATGTGTCTATGTGTCAGACTTGTACTCTGTTCTACTAGAGCACAGGATGGTCTAAAAAAATATGAGCCACAAGACACAGAAATTGCTTCTGCCACCTAAAATGCTGCTGCTGCTACTGTTTCTGCGATAACGACTCAACGTTCCTGGGGTTGGAAGCCTAAAACAGTGATGCACACTGTGTGCCTCATTACTGTCTTGGAGAAAACCACTCTTAATATTGGGTACAAATTGACAACCCAGTTTTCAGCACTATTTCTAATCCTAACAATTTGGTAATCATGTTGCAGATAGTGCAGCAAGAAGGCGCTCATGTGTCGGGTGCTTCCATGAGGTCCAAATCCTGTGGTGTGTTGGTGGCGGGGTAACACTCAAGCTTGCTTCCACCATACTCTCCCATCAACCACAGACAATAGAGAAGGGATCAATATCGTCTTCATTTGCTGACTGTTGTGCACCCATCACCTCTTCCTCCTCATCCTCCTTCCTTTGTTCCTCTGCACCTTCACTAACAGTATGGTACCATGAGCCTCCCTCGCTGTTCTCTACCCTCCCATGCTCCCCACCTGTGTGACGGCAGTTCGGAATTTAGAGATGATAGTCTCCCTTCCGCATCCTCCTCTGCTTCCTGGTCTTCCTCTGAGACCACCACCTCCTCTTGCAGACTATTCAAAGTGTGCTCCAGCAAGTAGATGACTGGAATAGTGATGCTGATGATGGTATTGTCAGCACTAACCATCTTAATAGACATTTTGAAGCTCTGCAGAAGGGTGCAGAGGTCCTTCATCTGTGGACACTCTGCAAGCATGATTTGCCTCACGACCGAACTTCGTTGGCCCAGGCTAGGAGTCATAGCATAGTGCAACAGGGCTCGCCACTGCTGCCACAGTCACTGCAACATGTGCAGAGTGGAACTCCACACTGTTGGCACATCACATATCAACCCGTTAACTGGTAAGACTTGTAGCAATGCAAGTCAATTAGCCACTGGGTGCGAACGGCGGAAGTGAGCACACATCGACCGTGCTTTTTGCAGCAATGTATCCAGGCCAGGATAATGGCTTATAAATTATTGTACATCCAGGTTGAGAATGTGAGCCATGCAAGGCACCTGTGTGAGGTTGCCCCAGCATAGGGCCGCCACCAGGTTTGCACCGTTATCACACATGGACTTTTCTGGCTCCAGGTTCAGTGGAGACAGCCATTGCTGAAATTTGGCCTGAATAGCTGTCCACACCTCTTCAGCTATGTGACTGCGTTCTCCAATGCATTTTAATTTCAACAATGCCTGATTGTGGTGTGCACTAGCTGTGCTGTACAGTGATTGGAAGATTCTCTCTGCACTGTTAGAACGCATGTTACATTAAAGCAGAGCTTGAGGGCACAGGTGGAGGTCCTAGAGGAAGTGGAGAAGCCAGAAGCAGTGGAGGAAATGATAGCTACAGAGGTTTGTCCTGCAATTTCAAGAATTGTGGAGAGCCCCTTCTTCACCTGCCCCTGCAGCCACCAGAGTCACCCAGTGCCTGGTCAGCGAGATGTAACGCCCCTGGCCATGCTTGCTTGTCCAGGTGTCAGTGGTGAGATGCACCCTGTCAGAGTTTTTCAAGGAACGGGTGATGTTGTCTGCAACATGCTGGTGTAGCGTAGGCACAGCTTTATTAGAGACGTAATGGCCACTGAGGAGCTGCCATGGCCATCAGCTTTTGGAAACCGTTTGTATCCACCAGTCAGAAAGGCAGCATTTCTGTTGCCAACAGTTTAGATATGGTGAAGTTCAAAGCCTTACCTTTGCCATGTGTAGGAGGAAATAATCTTTTACATGACCACAACTGCGGGACCGATGGCTGGCATTATTATTGCACAGATATTAGCCTGGAAAGGTTAGATTCTAATTTATGCTTTGCCTGATGAGGCATTAGCAGAGCTTTGTCTTTGGGGGTGTGTACTTTTCCCCCTGCATATTGTTGACCAAGAATATCCAGATGTCATGTAGGGGGTAAAAAAAGAACATTTCCACAAAAAGCTTAGAACATACTTTTTCTATGACATGTAATGACACACAGCCTTGTTTTCCTGCATGATCTCTACACCTCCTGTGTAGAATACAGCAGAGCTATACAGTTAGGTCCAGAAATATTTGGACAGTGACACAAGTTTATTATTATTATTATTATTATTATTATTTATTATTATAGCGCCATTTATTCCATGGCGCTTTACAAGTGAAAGAGGGTATACGTACAACAATCATTAACAGTACAAGACAGACTGGTATAGGAGGAGAGAGGACCCTGCCCGCGAGGGCTCACAGTCTACAGGGAATGGGTGATGGTACAATAGGTGAGGACAGAGCTGGTTGCGCAGTGGTCTACTGGGCTGAGGGCTATTGTAGGTTGTAGGCTTGTTTTGTTATTTTAGCTGTTTACAAAAACATGTTCAGAAATACAATTATATATATAATATGGGCTGAAAGTGCACACTCCCAGCTGCAATATGAGAGTTTTCACATCCAAATCGGAGAAAGGGTTTAGGAATCATAGCTCTGTAATGCATAGCCTCCTCTTTTTCAAGGGACCAAAAGTAATTGGACAAGGGACTCTAAGGGCTGCAATTAACTCTGAAGGCATCTCCCTCGTTAACCTGTAATCAATGAAGTAGTTAAAAGGTCTGAGGTTGATTACAGGTGTGTGGTTTTGCATTTGGAAGCTGTTGCTGTGACCAGACAACATGCGGTCTAAGGAACTCTCAATTGAGGTGAAGCAAAACATCCTGAGGCTGAAAAAAAAGAAAAAATCCATCAGAGAAATAGCAGACATGCTTGGAGTAGCAAAATCAACAGTCGGGTACATTCTGAGAAAAAAGGAATTGACTTGGGAACTCAAAAAGGCCTGGGCGTCCACGGATGACAACAGTGGTGGATGATCGCCGCATACTTTCTTTGGTGAAGAAGAACCCGTACACAACATCAACTGAAGTCCAGAACACTCTCAGTGAAGTAGGTGTATCTGTCTCTAAGTCAACAGTAAAGAGAAGACTCCATGAAAGTAAATACAAAGGGTTCACATCTAGATGCAAACCATTCATCAATTCCAAAAATAGACAGGCCAGAGTTAAATTTGCTGAAAAACACCTCATGAAGCCAGCTCAGTTCTGGAAAAGTATTCTATGGACAGATGAGACAAAGATCAACCTGTACCAGAATGATGGGAAGAAAAAAGTTTGGAGAAGAAAGGGAACGGCACATGATCCAAGGCACACCACATCCTCTGTAAAACATGGTGGAGGCAACGTGATGGCATGGGCATGCATGGCTTTCAATGGCACTGGGTCACTTGTGTTTATTGATGACATAACAGCAGACAAGAGTAGCCGGATGAATTCTGAAGTGTACAGGGATATACTTTCAGCCCATATTCAGCCAAATGCCGCAAAGTTGATCGGACGGCGCTTCATAGTACAGATGGACAATGACCCCAAGCATACAGCCAAAGCTACCCAGGAGTTCATGAGTGCAAAAAAGTGGAACATTCTGCAATGGCCAAGTCAATCACCAAATCTTAACCCAATTGAGCATGCATTTCACTTGCTCAAATCCAGACTTAAGACGGAAAGACCCACAAACAAGCAAGACCTGAAGGCTGCGGCTGTAAAGGCCTGGCAAAGCATTAAGAAGGAGGAAACCCAGCGTTTGGTGATGTCCATGGGTTCCAGACTTAAGGCAGTGATTGCCTCCAAAGGATTCGCAACAAAATATTGAAAATAAAAATATTTTGCTTGGGTATGGTTTATTTGTCCAATTACTTTTGACCTCCTAAAATGTGGAGTGTTTGTAAAGAAATGTGTACAATTCCTACAATTTCTATCAGATATTTTTGTTCAAATCTTCAAATTAAACGTTACAATCTGCACTTGAATTCTGTTGTAGAGATTTCATTTCAAATCCAATGTGGTGGCATGCAGAGCCCAACTCGCGAAAATTGTGTCACTGTCCAAATATTTCTGGACCTAACTGTATGTCATTACAAATGCCTCATGATCTGGAAAATTCACCTTAAACGGGCTTTACACACAGCGACATCGCTAACAAGATGTCGTTGGGGTCACGGAATTCGTGACGCACATCCGGCCTCGTTAGCGACGTCGTTGCGTGTGAAACGCACGAACAACCGTGAAACGATCAAAATTACTCACCTAATCGTTGATCGTTGTCCGGTCGTTCTAATCCCGATTATCGTTGCTATTGCAGAATGCAGGTTGTTCGTCGTTCCTGCGGCAGCACACATCGCTATTTGTGACACCGCAGGAATGAGGAACATCATCATACCTGCGGCTGCCCGCAATGAGGAAGGAAGGAGGTGGGCGGGATGTTCGGCCGGCTCATCTCCGCCCCTCCGCTTCTATTGGGCGGCCGCTTAGTGACGCTGCTGTGACGCCGAACAAACCGCCTCCTTAGAAAGGAGGCGGTTCGCCGGCCAGAGCGGCGCCGCTAGGCAGGTAAGTATGTGTGACGGGTGTTAGCGATGTTGTGCACCACGGGCAGCGATTTGCCCGTGACCCACAACTGACGCAGGTGGGTGCTTTCAAAAGTGACATCGATAGCGATGTCGCTGTGTGTAAAGCCCGCTTTAAGGACGCTTTACACGCAGCGACATCGCTAAACCGATGTTGTTGGAGTCACGGAATTAGTGACGCATATCCAGCCGCTTTAGCGATATCGTTGCGTGTGACACTTACTTGCGATCGAAAATGGTGGCAAAATCGTGCAAAATCGTTAATCGTTGACATGCTCCCCTATTCCCAAAAATCGTTGTTGCTGCAGGTACGATGTTGTTTGTCGTTCCTGCGGCAGCACACATCGCTATGTGTGACACCGCAGGAACGAGGAACCTCACCTTACCTGCGGCCGCCGGCAATGAAGAATGAAGGAGGTGGGCGGGATGTTACGTCCCGCTCATCTCCGCCCCTCCGCTTCTATTGGGCGGCCACTTAGTGACGTCGCTGTGACGCAGAACGAACAGCCCCCTTAGAAAGGAGGCGGTTCGCCGGTCACAGCGACGTCACTAGGCTGGTAAGTAGTGTGACGGGTCCGAGCGATTTTGTGCGCCACGGGCAGCGATTTGCCCGTGATGCACAAACGATGGGGGCGGGTATGCACGCTAGCGATCTCACTAGCGACATTGCAGCGTATAAAGCGGCCTTTAGACTCTGTGCACACGGGAGCTTGCTTCTGCGAATTTTGCCTCCGAAAACCTGCAGATTTATCTGGATTTTCCAGATAAATCCGCAGGTTTCAGCATGTACAGACACTCCCCATGTTATCGTATGGGACATGAGGAGTGCTGTGTCCACGTTGCGGAATGTGCGGTTGTGGAATATACTGCGGATATCCCGCAGCCGCACATAACTGCATGTCAATTATTCCTGCGGCATTGCCTGCGGAAATCCCCTGCTTTGGCCCATACTTACCTGCCTTGATAGCAGACACTTGGTAATTTTCCCTCTGTGCACAGGAGCAGGAAGGAGGAGGTGGGCGGGGCCTGCACGAGCTCCGGTCATGTGAAAGCCGGAGCTAGTTTAGGCCCGCCCACCTTCTCCTTCACAGTGTAAATACGGCCGGAGACAGGAGAGAAGTGCTGCGTGATGGAGGTATCAACGCTCCGATCACTTAGCACTTGTTCTGCATTGAGGATGCAGTGCCGAAGCCATGGTACTGTATCCTCAATGCAGAATGCCCGCACCATATCCGCAGGACATTCCGCAAATAAACCGCAGCATGGAAACAGACAAAGTTGTGCTGCGGTTTTCTTGGAGCTCCTGCTGAATGTCCTGCGGATATAACCGCAGGACACTTTCCCCCGTGGGCACATAGCCTTAGGCTTGGAAGTAGTCAGCTATACTGAAGTGGCTTGCACCTGAGTGGTTTTATAATCTGATATCCCCAATGCAAGGTCCTGAACTAACCAGTTCAGGCTCTGCAATTTAGAGGTGATCCATAATTTTTTTGGATCAGGGACACTGGCTTAGTGCACGCCACTCTGTTTAACAGATCCTAGGGGTTACCCTGGTTCTTGCCATTTGACACCTGTTCTGGAATCAAAACTTAGGCCCCTTTCACACGTCAGTGATTCTGGTACGTTTGTGCTTTTTTTTAAACTTACCAGAATCACTGACATACGCAGACCCATTATAATGAATGGGTCTGCTCACACATCAGTGATTTTTCACTGAACGTGTGACCGTGCGGCGTACACGCGTGTCCGTGATTGCCGCACGGAGACATGTCCATTTTTTTCTGGCATCACTGATGTCCCACGGACCACACAGTGGTGTGGTCCGTGAAACACGTGCCAGAAAAAAAACTTGCTTTTAAAATAAAAATTATTTTTACTCACCTGGCTCCAGCGATGTCCTCTGCATCCCGTGCAGCTTGCTGCTTCTGAGCCGGCTCATTACTGTCACGCATATTCATGATGCACGACCCGGAAGCAGCTGCTGCGGGGGTCAGCGCCGGCCGGATGCTGCACCACGGGAGCGATCAGCATCATGGAGAGCGGGAGCGCGCACAGGTGAGTTAATCTCTAAGTGCAATCACGGGCCACAGAGAACGGAGCACGGATTGCACTTAGACAACCCACGTGTGCCGTTATTCACGGCACACGAAGGGACATGTGCGTGTTTTACACGCCAGTGAAAAACGTCAGTGTTTTTCACTGACGTGTGAAACGGGCCTTACACAGAACCCTGTGAGTTTGGTCCCTGGAGTAGCTGCTAGCTAGTGGAGCAAGCTGACAGTCAGAAATTTGTATCAATGCCGGGAGATCCAGAACAAAGTCAAAAACATCAGGGCGAAGAAAAGTCAAAAATTGAAGTCAGGTCTGTAAAAGGAAAAAAATACTAGCAAAACAGAAACTGGGATTAAGGGTCTGGACAGCATAATCAGGATTCAGGAGCTTAAAAACTTGCAGATAACTGGGCTTGGCATATCTAATCAGGTTAAAATAAAATCCTGGTTCTAGACGGGGATTGGTCCTGGTTATCTGGCCAGACACCGATCCCCATTTAAAACTATGGAAACCAGAGTAGGATGGTAGGATTAGAGCATGTGTGTTATACTTACCAAGGCTGTAACTGCTTTGAGGCTGCTTTCGGGGATGCTCATTATTGCTCATACATATGCACTGCTTTCCCCGTCCGCCGGCAGTCTTGACATCTGTGATTGGTCAGATGCGCCCCCAACCTGTGTGACAGTGTCTGACTGCAAGCAATCACAGACCCTGTTTGCAGGTCTCTATTGTGGTACAAAAATAAATAAAACATTTGGCATAGGGTCACTCCATATTAAGATATCCAGCACAGATAAAGTATACAGTTACAGGTTGCAGCCCCCAGCCATGCGCTTATCTTGGCTGTGTATCAAAATTGGAGGAACCGCATGTGGCTTTTTTAAAATTATTTAAATAAATAATTTTAAAAAACAGTGTGCAGTCCTCCCTAATTTTGATACCTTCCCATGATAAAGCCAGACAGCTGGGGGATGGTATTCTCAGGCTGAGGAGATCCATACTTATTGGACCCCAGCCTAAAAATAGCAGCCGGCAGTCGCCCAGAATTGCCGCATCCATTAGATGTAACAGTCCCGACACTTTACCCGACTCTTTCTGATTGCCCTGGTATGGTGGAAATTGGGGTAATAAGGGGTTAATGTCACCTCACAGCTGCCACTAAGTCCTAGATTAGTAATATGAGGCGTCTATTACTAATCTGTAAGTAAAAACAAACACAAACACCAAAGAATCCTTTATTTGAAATAAAAGAGAAAAAAGCACTCTCTTTCACCACTTTATTAACACCAAAATACCCCTGCAGGTCCAACGTAATCCACATGAGGTCCCACGACGATTCCAGCTTCTACATGAGAATTCACACCGAGCGGCTGTAGTACATTACCGTCCACTGTGAGGATCAGGCAGAGACTGAGCTGTGAGATTCCCACAGTCATCCCACAGAGGTTCCCGCTCATTGCTGTGACTCAGTCTCTGCCTGAACCTCATAGCAGGCGGTCATGGTCTCTGGACGCTCGTTGTGACTTCAGATATGTAGCAGAGCTGGAATCATTGCGGGAACTCCTGTGGCTTTAGTTTGACCTGCAGGAGTGTTTTTGGGTTAATAAAATGGTGAAAAATTGTGCTTTTTGTCTTTTATTACAAATAAATTATTTTATCGATGTTTGTGTTTTTGCTATTTTGATACACATGTATAAGCACATGGCTCGCGGGTGCATTTGTTAGACTACACCAAAAAAGTGGCATAAATTATGATAAAAAATGCACTCCAGTCTATGACTGGAGTATATTTATTATAGTGGCCCAGGACAGCTAAAAGATGTGCCAAATTAATGCAGACTCATCAAGACTGGATTGCAAAATGGAAGTCTTGATGAATAAGGACCATGGTTGCAGAACTCTAAGGGTATGTCTGCACGCTGCGTTCTTGATTCTTGATTTGACAAAAAATAATGCACCCTCTGGCAGACTTTGACAACTGTAAACACTGAGTTTGACAAAAAAAAAATGCCTGCAAAATGCATGCATTCTGAATTAGTTCTGGATGCGTTTTGGATGCATTTTTGAAAGTGCAGACCCACAACAATTCAGCTCTGCTACATCCATGTTCTGTCACAGCAGCGCCATAGAGCATGACTGCCCACTGACAGCAGACAGAGACAGAGCCCCGCAATGAGAGTGAACTCAGGCAGTAGTGAGGGGCCCGCAGCTGTGACGTTGAGGTTCACCCGAGTTTATTCTCCTCATGCGGTTCTGTCTCTGTATCGCGGCCTGACTAGTGGTCACAGGTAAAGAACTCACCTGTGACCGCAAATCACTTGAGTGAGGGCACTGCTGATTGCGCGGCTCACTTCAGTCACTCGGGTGGTTTGCTGTCACAGGTCGTGGATAACCTGAGTGAGATCACCGCTGATAGCGCGACTCACTTCAGTTGCTGCATGGAGCTCACAGCGAGCAGTCATGCTCTATGGCCGCTCGCTGTGAGTGTCAGATGTAGCAGTGCTGGAAGCATCATGGGACCTCATGTGGATTATGTCGGACCTGGAGGTTTGTATTGGGGTTAATAAAGTGGTGAAAGAGGATGATTTTTTTTGTTTTTTATTTCAAATAAAGGATTTTTCAGTGTTCATGTTTATTTACTTCCAATTACAGTTTAGTGATAGGGGGTTTCTCCTTCGCGCCTGCCATCACTAACCTAGGACTTAGTGGCAGCTCTGGGCTCCCATTAACTCCTTATGACCCCGATTGCCACTGCACCAGGGCATTCAGGATGAGCCGGGTAAAGTCGCAGGACTGTCGCATTTAATTGATGCGACAATTCTGGGTGGCTGCTGGCTAATATTTTTGGGCTGGGTGGCTCCCAATAACGTTGGTCTCCCCAGTCTGAGAATACCAGCTCTCAGCTATGTGGCTTTATCTTGGCTGGGTATCAAAATTGGGGGGACCGCACGCTGTTTTTTTTTTAAATTATTTATTTATTGTTCTGCACGATATAGACCCGCCCACCAGCGGCTTTGATTAGTTGGAGTGAGACAGCTGTCAGCGTAGGGGCATGTCTGCAACCAATCATAAGCACTGGTGTGCTGGGGAAGCAGTGAATATGAGATGAGCCTAATGAGCGGCCAGCACTTTCAGAAGCAGGAGAGGCCGCGGGAGCAGTGTGACAACTGCGCCGCGCAAGTGATCCCTGAGTATGAAGGAGAGAAGGGGAGAGGGAGCGAGAGAGATTGACAGAGAGACAGACCGACAGAGAGAGACCGAGACCGACAGAGAGAGATACCAAAAGAGAGAGAGAATGAGAGACCTGCATTTTCTTGACAAGAACAGATCCAAAATGCAACCAAAATGCAGTGAAAATGCACAGCTAAACATTTTGGTTGTGTTTTGATATACCGCATTCATTTAAATGTGACTTGCTGCTTTTTTTTTAGGCAAAGGTTTTGACAAATATTTATCAAACAAAACACTGCCTAAAAAAAAAGCAACGTGCGGATGGAAATTTTGACTTCTCATAGACTTTGCTTGGGAAGCAAACTGCATGCATTTTGTCATTGACATGGTGCAGTTTAAAACGCAACCAAAACGCAAGAAAAAAATGCATGTGCACATAGTCTAAATGCCCTTTTGACAGATCATGCAAGTCTGCTGTCAGATGACAGACCATCTCATGCAGACATCTATACTATGGCTGCTTTATTTGCACAATGCATGTTTTATCTAGCACTTCAATTACAGTGCTTTCTCAAAGCAGTCATTGCTTTAGAAGTATTGTATGCCAAACATTCTGCAAAACTGTCACATTTGTCTAATCACTTTTACAACAGGAAATGGTGCATCTGTTAGTAAAGAGGCTATAGGGACTTTGTTATGAATCACCAAATCCAGTTGCCAAAACTAATTAAACGAAGGCCAAACATGACAAATAAGTTTAAGCAATATGCTATGCTTGGGATTGGGTGGAGAAAGCCTCTAAAATGGCAACATCAACAGCTACATCAAACTCTAAATTGTACACGTAGCAACAAACTAATTCACTAGAATTAGGTAATTACAATCATTTTGTGAAGGTCTGGTGACGTCATTATAGGACACACATTGAATGTGTAGACCCAACTTGAATGACAGTAGTGGCTACAGTATTACCCAAGTTTGTAATCAGCAATAGACGGCATGGTATGATGCAGAAACTAAAATTATATGAAAATATTCACTTTCGATACCTTCACTCTCATATAATATGATGTTCATCTAATATATAAAGCTGAATGTGTGTGTATGTATGTATGTATGTGTGTATGTCCGGGACTGGCATCTACACCGTCGCAGCTACAGCCACAAAATTTTGCACACTCACACTTCTGGACCCCGAGAGAATCATAGGCTATGTTTTGAGGGGAAATTTTAACCCCGCGCTTTACAGTTATTCGCCAAAAAACCTGCCTCCATTAAAGCGAATGGAGCTGGGAGCCACGGTGCAGCCAGAACTTCAGAAGAATGCGCAGCCACGCCCTTATATGGAATGTTGGCATGTCACAATGCAGCCAGGGAAAGAGACAGACATAGACAGGGTAAGAGACAGACACAAAGGGACAGACACAGACAAAAAGACAGACAGGGAAAGAGAGAGACAGGTTAAGAGACAGACAAAGACAGGTAAAGAGACAGACAAAGAGACAGAGAGAGACATAGGGAAACAGACAGACAGGGAAAGAGAGGGAAAGAGACAGACAGGGTAAGAGACAGACAAAGACAGGTAAAGACAAAAAGACAGACACAGTGAAAGAGATAGACAGGGAAAGAGAGGGAAAGAGACAGACAGGGAAAGAGAGGGAAGAGACAGACAGGGAAAGAGACAGACAGGGAAAGTGACAGAGATAGACAGACAGGGAAAGAGATAGATAGACAGACAGGGAAAGAGATAGATAGACAGACAGGGAAAGAGATTAAGACAGACGGACAAAGAGACAGAGACAGTCAGAGACAGGCAGGGAAAGAGACAGACAGACAAAGAGAGAGAGAGAGAGACAGAGAGATATATACAGAGGGGGAGACAGACATTATAATTACATTTATATCTATTTGTTTTGTGGTTTTTGTGTGCAGAATACATTTTTGTCAATACATTCTATTTTGTTAACAGCAGTTATTAACCCGGGCGAAGCCGGGAAGTACAGCAATAACATGAATATCCATTTTATTACTCAGTCTATTAATAGAGTTTATTAGTTGTTACATCATCAATTCGTTAATGAAGAATCTGGCTATTGCGATACTATAACAATAAATCAAAGCCTAGAAGTACTGATATCATTACAACAGAACATGGCCCAATGAGAAATAATTAAAATTAGAAAAGCATTTATTACAGGGGTTGTTCACTACTTTTGTATTGATTGCTTTTCCTTTAATAGTATCCATCGTTTAATTTTTATTTCAGAAATTAATTGTACACATGAAAATAGGAAGCTTTGTAATATACAGTGCCTTGCGAAAGTATTTAGCTCCCTTGAATTTTTCAACCTTTTCCCACATTGCAGGCTTCAAACATAAAGATAAAAGTTTTATTGTTATGGTGAAAAATCAACAACAAGTGGGACAAAATTGTAAAGTTGAACGAAATTGATTGCTTATTTTAAACTTTTTTGAAAAATAAATAACTGAAAAGTGGGGTGTGCAATATTAATCGGCCCATTTACTTTCAGTGAATGATCCAATGTTGTCCTAAATGACTGATGATGATAAATATAATCCACCTGTGTGTAAAGTCTCCGTATAAATGAACCTGCTCTGTGATAGTCTCAGTGTTCTGTTTAAAGCACAGATAGCATCATGAAGACCAAGGAACACAACAGGCAGGTCCGTGGTACTGTTGTGGAGACGTTTAAAGCTGGATTTGGTTACAAAAAGATTTACACAACTTTAAACATCCCAAGAAGCACTGTGTAAGAAATCATATTGAAATGGAAGGAGTATCATACTACTGCAAATCTACCAAGACCCGGCCGTTTATCCAAACTTTCATCTCCAACAAGGAGAAGACTGATCAGTGATGCAGCCAAGAGGCCCATGATCACTCTGGATGAACTGCAGAGATCTACAGCTGAGGTGAGAAAGTCTGTCCATAGGACAACAATCATTTGTACACTGCACATATCTGGCCTTTATGGAAGAGTGGCAAGGAAAAAGCCATTTCTCAAAGATATCCATAAAAAATGTTGGTTAAAGTTTGCCACAAGCCACCTGGGAGATACACCAAACATGTGGAAGAGGATGCTCTGGTCAGATGAAACCAAAATCGAACTTTTTGGGCACAATGCAAAATGATATGTTTTGCATAAAACCCACACAGCTCATCACCCTGAACACACCATCCCCACTATCAAATGTGGTGGTAGCATCATGGATTGGGCCTGCTTTTCTTCAGCAGGGACAGGGAAGATGGTTAAAATTGATGGGCAGATGGATGGAGCCAAATACAGGACCATTCTTGAAGAAAACCTGTTGAAGTCTGCAAAAGACCTGAGACTGGGACGGAGATTTGTCTTTCAACAAGACAATGATCCCAAACATAAAGCAAAATCTATAATGGAATGGTTCACAAATAAACGTATCAGGTGTTAGAATGGCCAAGTCAAAGTCCAGACCTGAATCCAATCGAGAATCTGTGGAAAGAGCTGAAAACTGCTGTTCACAAACGCTCTCCATCCAACCTTACTCAGCTCGAGCTCTTTGCAAAGGAATAATGGGCAAGAATTTCAGTCTCTCATTATGCAAAACTGATAGAGACATACCCCAAGCAACTTGCAGCTGTAATCGCAGCAAAAGGTGGCGCTATAAAGTATTAACATAAAGGGGCCAAATAATATTGCACGCCACAATTTTCAGTTATTTATTTTTCATAAAAGTTTAAAATAAAAAATAAATTTCATTCAACTTCACAACTGTGTCCCACTTGTTGTTGATTCTTAACCATAAAATTTTTTAATTTTTTTTATCTTTATGTTTGAAGCCTGAAATGTGGGAAAAGGTTGAAAAATTCAAGGGGGCCAAATACTTTCGCAAGGCACTGTATGTACAAGTGCACCCGCAATACAATTACTGTGGATAAAATGTGGATGACACTTAATTACAGAAGGGTAGACACTACCTGATTCTTGTAATTTATAAAGGGGCAAAATATTTCTTAGACTATATATATAGAGGAAGGTGACATATTCATACAGTACTAAACTTAATACGGAAAAATGTAGTGTAAGTATGCTAACCCATTATTACAACTCTCATCCCCCATTTAGGCTTAGATAATCTGCTCCCTTATAAAATGGCAAAATGGGCGGGGAGGAATTAATCCATAATTCTGGGGTAGAAAAAAAGGTCACACCATAATTAAATTAACCCTTATAAACTATGATACAGGTAAAATATATCTTTGTACCGCGTTAGCCAGTAGAGATAAAGGAAAATTGTTAAAAAGAACAGAGAGTCCTCAAAGGTTGCTGCACTGAAAGTAAAGGGGACGAATAATATTGCACGCCACAATTTTCAGTTTATTCTTTTCTACAAAAGTTAAAAATAAGCAATAAATTTTGTTCAACTTCACAATTGTGTCCCGCTTGTTGTTGATTCTTCACCTAACATTAACATTTTTATGAAATGTGGGAAAAGGTTGAAAAATTCAAAGGGGCCGAATACTTTCGCAAGGCACTGTATATGTACACACACACATTATGTTTATTTACAATAAAAATACACACAGCCTTTAACATATTCAATTATCCCCCAAAAAAATTCCGTGGACAATCAGCTTACAGGGGACCACATAGTGTAAACACATACACTCACCACTCAGGGGAGATACCACATAGTGAACACAGCTCAAGAAACACAACACCAGATACCAATATATAGCACACAACAAGGAAGAGACAATGCACAGGGGTGAAAGGTCAAATGACGCAACACATACAATACACAAATGCAGAGGGATGACATATAACAGATATGTTGCAAAGCACAAACAGTGTGACACATGTCCACAGCTCCTGTCAGAGCCACTAAGCATACACAGATGTTCATTTCACCGCACTCCCGATGCGATAGCATTGAGCCTATTTGTAGTCTTACATAAGGATGACTGACTAAGTAATTTTCATAGACCATCCCTTGCTGTGATACAGGCAATATTCTAATTTAATTTTCATGATCTAAAGTTCAATGCCCTCAGATGTCCTCAAGAGGCACTATCCTTACATTGTGAAGAGTTGTAAAACCTGCATTCATGTAGAGACAAAAGACAGGATACAGATATGTGGCGCCTCTGAGGCTTTAATTGCCACAGAGGTACTTCACCTTAGCCAGAGGTGTGGTATTCCATCCTGGGTAAGGAGGATGTCACCACCGGTGCACACAAAGCACAACACTCTTACTCAACAACACCTCATCAGACACGGTAAGGGCGTGATTATACCCGAAGTCAGATCGGGGTGGTGGAGTCTTATGAGTGAGAATTGACAGACAGTTGTGGAGTGTGGAAAGAGAAGGAAAGGAGAGGAGCAGTAGAGGAGTGAAGACCCGTGGCCTGGAGCTGTTACCACCTGGCCCAGGCACAGACAGAAGGGGTCCTAGAGACCATGGGAAGTGCAACATCCTCCCGTGGTCTTGTTCCACATATAATCTATGAGTGGAAGGACTTGGCCGCAACACGGGACTGGTCCCTAGGCTAGAGGAGACGAACCAACGTACTCCACTAGTAAAACCAGTGGCTGCGGTGACTGCAAGCATCGAAGCCACATCCGCACACGAATTCGCTGGAAGGTGACCCCAAATGATCAAGGGATAGAGCTTCATGTCACCCAACAGTGTCCACGGGCACTGACACAGGGTTCAGTGAGCGAAGGCGCAAGGCAGGAGGGTGAAGCAAGCGCAGGAAGACGACCAAGGAAGGTACACTTAAGAAAGATACACCGGACTCGACCTCCGAACTACCCGGGATCGGCTGGAGCCCATCACAGTGAAACCCCACTCCAAAGGTGGTCACTGGCATGTCATGTTACCTTGGAACCTGCTACAGTGAGTACAAACCTTGAAACTGCAGCCCTATTCGCTCCGTTATTTGCGTGCGCCTCCGGCCCTGCAGCCTCCGCCATCATAGACTACTACTACCCCCATCCACCCTGGGGCCCAGCTCTACTTGTGGAGAGCTGCACCATCTAAGCTGTGTCACCATCTGCCCCAAAGCTCCGTAATCCCGCAGCGGCACCTAACTTGCTGCATACCACAGGTGGCATCACGAATAAACTGTTATGATCCCCTTTCTATTACCTAAACGACACCGCTGGGGTCACGGAACTGGGCCTCGCCACCGCAGTGCCCCAGGAGAAGAACCGCTGCCCGGTCACCCCAGGCCTCGGTGCGGGCGTGTCAGATCCCCATCACACAGCAGAATTATAAGATTCCTGGGAACATTCACATGCTCCTCTTCCAATATGGCGTACTTACTTCTGTGCACTATACGTCCTAATGGGGGACTCTATATTGGAGATACAGGAGAAACAGAGAGCAAAAATGAGGTTTCATCGCCTCATAATTAAAGACAAAAACAACCTTTTACCTGTGGCCAAACATTTCTGTGGTCCAGGAAACAACATAAACAATATAAAAGTTGTCTTATTAACAGGCAATCCTAAAAACATTGATGGGTCTGGGAATACAAATTTATTAAAGTCTTTGATACCCTTTACACAGTAATAAATCTGTCAGAAGGAATCTTCTACAGAGAAGGAAAGGACATAATATATCTGATCCTACAGGAATATTACAACAATAAAACTTTCACACCATTAATCTAATCTAAATAAGGATTCACTCTCTAAGATCAGTTTCCTTATTTAAATGTCCATTTATTATGCCATGCATCTGCTCTTCTTGTGTATATATTTGAGTTTCTTCAGATACTTAGTTATACCATGCCTGATGAAGAAACCTAAGAAGTCTCGAAAGCTGGCTCTGTATATAATTTTAGTTTTGTTAGACATTAAAAGGTATCATAACTGGGGGTGTGGCCTGGCCAGAGATGTGAGAGGAAGCTAAGAGGGAGAGCCCCTGGAACTGCCGATTATCCTGACTTCCACTAGGCCGTGGAGAGGACAAAAATCATCCGTACAGCAACCAGAGACCACCCTGTACTTACTGCACAGCTTGGACGGTGGTTACATGGCCGAGGGAATGAGCAGGAGGTAGAAGGAGGCGGCAGCAGGAATGGAAGGTACTGCACAAAATGGTGGTGGGACACAGACACCAGCCTCCAAAGCAGGGAGAGCTGCAGCCATGCATGCTGCTGAAAAACTGTCTGAGTACACCAGGGGCACAGAATGCAGGGCTCCCACGGTACACAGGGATGAAGGAGTTGAACTGGGGAGCTCCAGGCAGCACAGCCCTCACAATACAGTGGAGGAGGAAGGAGTAATTAGTGCAGACTCATTATTATTACAGCAAGGTTTACAAAACAAGCTGGAGCCCCCTGCATCCATGCATAATAAATGTCCCCTGAGCCTACCACAACTTTGCAGGGTGCCGAGTCCACTCTGAAAGACGTGCTTGCAGCTATAGCTCAAAATGGCTCCATGATGACATCCCTCAGCTTCCAGATGGGCCAAATCATGGAGGAGTTATCAGGTGTGAAACAGAGCGTCCAAAAAGTGAATGACCACATGACGACGTCAGAGGGGAGAATCAGTGACAAAATGCCTCAGGTTACCCGTGACTCCCGCAGGCATGACCAGCAACTGGCATTTCTACTTAACAAGACACATGATTTGGAAAATAGATTGAGGAGAAACAATGTGCGGCTGATAGGGGTTCCAAAAAAAAGGCACAAATCCGTCAGAATTCTTTGAGAGATGGCTACAAAAAGTATTTGGCGCAGAGGTCCTATCCCCCCTGTATGCTGTAGAGAGAGCCCACAGAGTGCCTACCAGACCCCTGCCTCCGGGAGCTCCTCCAAGACCTGTCCTGGTGAAACTACTACATTATAGAGACCGGAATGCGATCCTAAGAGTGGCTAGAAATAAAGGGTCAATAACGGTGGACGGAGGCAAGATATCCTTCTTTCCTGATTATTCAGTTGAAATTTCAAAAAGAAGAGCTCAATTCACAGATGTCAAACGACACCTGAGAAATGCACAAGTCTCGTACTCCATGCTGTACCCAGCGAAGCTCAGGGTAGCTGCACTTCAAGAGACATTTTTTTGCAAATCCTAAAGACGCTCTCAGATGGCTTGATATGAATGAGCAACGGCTCAGGCAAAGTCCGCAACGTTGATATGTAACCCTTTAAGGACTTTATGGATGATAACTACTCGACTTTCTGCTGCAATTACATAGGATTGGCCCAGTGGATAAAATTATTATGATACCCATTGATTGGTTCCAGCAGAACTCCCTGGAAGAGGAGTTTGGGTTTCCTTTCTTTCCCTTTTTCACTTCCAGAGACGGTTTTTGTTTTTCTCACTTCCCTGCATTTTTCATTGTTCTCAGGCTTTTTTTTCTTGCGTTAAACCATTTTGGGATGCGGGAATTTTGTCTCTCTTGTTTCGGCTTCAGGATGGACTGGTGCCTCAGTTTCAACGTTTATGTTGTGGGACAACTGTTAGATGTGGGTGGAGGGGGGAGGATGGACGGTGGGGGGGGGGATGATTCTGCAGCTTTAATGATGCTTTTATATTTATGTCTGCTAATAGTTCTCATGTGGTTCAGGAAGATGGAGGAGGGTTGGAACTCTTTGCCGGGTGTGACTGCCTGCACTACTGTCACGCTCACCGGGTCCCCTGTCACGCTCCCCGGCTCCCCTGCCACGCTCCCCGACTTCCCTAGCTCGCTCCCCGGCTCCTCTGTCTGGTGTCCCCCGCTCCACAGCCTCCAGGCCCCATCACCTGTGATCCCCAGGTGTCCCGGTCCCCGCTCCCGGCGTCCGTCGGCAGCTTTGCTCCAGCCCGGCTCTCCTGCCTCCTGTTCGCCGCTCCCTGCCCTGGCTTCTGGCACCCGGGCCTCGCGCATGCGCATTAGGGCGCGCGCGCGGTCATTGACCCTTTCTTAAAGGGCCAGTGTCCTCCAACAGGATATTGAAGGATCAGGTATTGGGTATATAGGGGAATCCTTTCCAAGTGGGCGGGGCCTGTTCTTCGTGTTTTGCTAAGCTAGGAGTCAGGTCTCCTTGTGTCTGCTGGTATACTTACCTATCTCTCTCCCAGAGCCGCTCCTGCCACGCCATCCGGTCCTGACGATTCCCGTACCCCGAACGGTGACTGTCCGCCATCCCGTCAGTCCATTCCATCTCTGATCCCTGTGGTGACCCGTCTTCTCGCTCCATCGGTTCCGGACTCTGCCTGACAACATCTCGGCCTCCGAACCTGAGCTCCGCCATCCGGACCACCTTCGGTGACTCCGTGGTCCCAGGGACTTCTACACTCCACTCTTTGGAACGGACTGTCCTGCTACCTGTAGTGCTCTGGCTACCGGACCCCTTGCCTTCAGTGAGGAGTTCGGCCCAGTGGATCCACCTCCTGGGTCTGGCCGTCCACCTGGCCCTAACAGTAAGAACAGGCCCCGGATCCCGCCGAAGCACTAGCGGCCCAGCTGGGCAACTTGCAGCAGGAACACGGACGTCAGCGCGAGACTCAGTCCCGCATGCTGGCCTTCATGACCTCAGTGGATACCCGCCTGCACACGCTGCAAGCATCTGCCACGTCCCTGGCATCTCAGGTTACCACTGCACAGTCCACGGTCACGGTTCCCGTAGCGGCTACCTCGGAAGCTTCTAAACTCCGCTTGGCCTCTCCACCCCGATATGCCGGAGATCCCAAGACCTGCAGAGGATTATTAAACCAGTGCTCCCTCCATTTCCAGCTGCTTCCGCACCTGTTTGCCTCCGACCAAGCCAAGGTGGCGTTTGTGATGTCCCATCTAGAGGGTGAGGCACTGGCCTGGATGAACCCCTTGTGGGAAAAGGAGGACCCTGTAACCACTAACATCCAGGACTTCCTGCAGGCGTTTAGAACCACCTTCGACGAACCCGGCCGTGCCGCCGCATCCGCCTCATCACTCCTCAGGCTACGTCAGGGGACCATGACGGTAGGGCAGTATGCCATCCGCTTCCGCACTTTGGCCTCAGAATTGGGCTGGAACAATGAAGCCCTCACCGCCGCCTTCTGGGAAGGACTCTCCAGTCGTATTAAGGACGAGCTGGCAGGCCGCGATGTTCCTTCTACTCTGGATGCCCTGATCGCACTAGCCACCCGCGTGGACCTCAGATTCCAGGAACGATCCAAAGAGGTGTCCCGCGAGAGACGTCCGATACGGCATTCCTCTCCTCCGCAGAAGCCCGCCGTACTTCAGTCAACGTCGTCTGGTGTCTCTGTCCTCGAGCCCATGCAGATTGACCGTTTGCGGCAGTCCGAACAACGCCGAGCAGAACGGCTCGCCAAGGGCCTCTGCTTCTACTGCGAAGAGGGCACACACCTGCTACGCTCCTGTCCAGAGAGGTCGGGAAACGCCAAAGCCTAGGGCTGGTAGGAGAGGCCATCCTAGGTGCTGGGACTCTCTCAGACCCGGTTACGTGGACTGTTCAAGTGACAACGGGAGAGACGCGGTTCACGGCCGAGGCGTACCTCGATTCCGGGGCAGCAGGCAATTTCATCCAGCAGGCCACGGTGGACAAGTACCAGGTGCCTGTTACTCCACTCGACAAACCCCTCGTGATTGCCTCTGTAGATGGGAGACCCCTCTCTGACACCATCTCGTGGATCACCAAGCCGGTGGAACTACGTATCGGTGCCCTGCACACCGAGAACATCGCTCTCTACGTCCTCCCACACATGTCTCATCAAATCCTGCTGGGACTCCCCTGGTTACGGACACACGAACCGTCAGTCAGCTGGGGTACTGGTGAAATCACCCGATGGGGCTCCTCTTGCCACGAGAACTGTCTGAAGACTATACAGCCTATCCGACGACCTCCGGTTCCGGAGTCCCTACCGGGACTGCCCTCGGCCTATTGGTCCTTCGCGGACGTCTTTGATAAAAAGGAGTCAGAGGTACTGCCGCCACATCGTCCTTACGACTGTGCCATCGACCTACTCCCGGGAACTACACCACCTCGAGGACGGATATATCCGCTGTCTCCTGCTGAAACAAGGGCCATGTCTACCTACATCACAGAGAACCTGGCAAGGGGATTCATTCGGAGATCCTCCTCTCCTGCTGGAGCATTCTTCTTCTTCGTTAAGAAGAAAGAGGGCGACCTACGCCCATGCATTGACTACCGGGGATTGAATCAAATCACCGTGAAAAATAAATACCCCCTGCCGCTCATCCCCGAATTGTTTGATCGGCTTAGAGGAGCTCGTGTGTTTACCAAGTTGGATCTTCGGGGTGCCTACAACCTGGTCCGCATCCGCTCTGGGGACGAATGGAAGACCGCATTCAATACTCGCGATGGGCACTATGAATATTGTGTGATGCCCTTCGGCCTGTGTAATGCACCAGCAGTCTTTCAGGAATTGGTGAACGACGTGTTCCGGGACCTTCTCTATGTCTGTGTGGTGGTGTATCTTGATGATATCCTGGTCTTTTCTCCGGACCTCCAGACCCACAGAGAGAATGTGCAGCTGGTACTACAAAGACTGAGGGAGAATCGTCTGTATGCCAAGTACGAGAAGTGTGTCTTCGAGCAGTCTTCTCTTCCCTTCCTGGGTTACGTAATCTCCGATACCGGTCTGCAGATGGACCCGGAGAAGGTCTCTTCCATTCTCAACTGGCCCCCTCCTTCCGGACTGAAGGCAATCCAACGCTTTCTGGGATTCGCAAACTATTATCGTCAGTTCATCCCTCACTTCTCTGCTCTGACTGCACCTCTCTCCACCCTGACCAAGAAGGGGGCTAATCCAAAGGACTGGTCACCTGCGGCCGACGCCGCGTTTGGCTCCCTGAAGCAGGCATTTGCTTCCTCCCCTGTGCTCCACTGTCCTGAGTTAAACCGACAGTTCACCTTGGAGGTGGATGCCTCCTCCTCGGGAGCCGGAGTAGTGCTCATGCAGAAGTCCTCCTCCGTGAAGATGGTTACTTGCGGTTTCTACTCCAAGAGCTTCTCAGCGCCTGAACGCAACTACACCATCGGTGACCGAGAGCTATTAGCAGTCAAACTGGCTCTGGAGGAGTGGCGCTACCTTCTGGAGGGAGCAGTGTACCCCGTGATCATTTACACGGACCACAAGAACCTGGAATACCTGCGGTCCGCTCAGCGACTGAACCCACGACAAGCCAGGTGGTCCTTGTTCTTTGCCAGGTTCGATTTTCAGCTCCATTTTCGACCCGCGGACAAGAATGTGCGAGCAGATGCCTTGTCCAGGTCATTCATGCCCATGGAACAGGAGGAGGAGACATCCCAGCCCATCATCTGCCCAAGTAAGATCATTCCGGTGGCCCCTGTCACCCTGGCCCAGATACCGCCCGGGAAGACCTATGTCTCTGAGACTGACAGGCAAAAAGTGTTGCACTGGGGCCATGCCTCGAAAATAGCCGGCCATGCTGGTCAGAAGAAAACATGGAGTACAATTGTACGTCACTACTGGTGGCCATCCCTTCGCACGGACGTTGCGTCTTTTGTCTCAGCCTGCAGCTCTTGTGCCAGGAACAAGACGCCCAAACACCTGCCATATGGTCGCCTTCTGCCTCTGCCTATTCCCTGCGTTCCGTGGCAACACATTGCAATGGACTTTATTACAGACTTGCCCTTGTCCGCCGGACACACAGTCATATGGGTCGTGGTGGATCGGTTCTCCAAAATGGCTCATTTCGTCCCTATGGCTGGACTGCCCTCTGCCCAGGAACTCGCTGACGCCTACATACAGCACATCTTCCGGTTGCATGGCTTTCCATCACACATTGTGTCCGACAGAGGAACTCAGTTCACCTCCCGCTTCTGGAGGGCTCTCTGCAAACATCTGGGAGTGACTCTGGACTTTTCTTCAGCCTACCATCCTCAGTCGAATGGCCAAGTGGAACGAGTCAATCAGATCTTGACCTCCTTCTTACGTCACTACGTCAACGCCCATCACGATGACTGGTCCACGCTTCTTCCTTGGGCTGAATTCTCCCATAACCACCACGTCAGTGAGTCCTCCTCCAGCTCTCCCTTCCATGTCGTTTACGGACTTCAGCCTTCCGTCTCTTTACCTGTGTCCTCTTCCTCGGATGTCCCTGCTGCTGATGCTGTAGTCCGTGACTTTGCAACAATTTGGGACTCTGTCAAGGCGTCCCTTGGACGTGCTTCCATGCGGATGAAGAGACACGCAGACAAGAGGCGTCTGGATCCTCCGTGTTTCTCTCCAGGAGATCTGGTCTGGCTTGCTTCCAAGTATGTCCGATTGAAGCTACCTTCATACAAGCTGGGTCCTCGCTACATCGGGCAGTTTAAAGTCCTCAGCAAGATCAATGAGGTCTCCTACAAGCTGCAGCTCCCGGCCACGATGAGGATACCCAACTGCTTCCACGTCTCCCTGCTCAAGCCGGTTGTCCTTGGTCCCTTCTCCGCTGCTGCCAGTTCTGCTCCTCCTCCTATTGCTGATGATGACATCTATGCGGTAAGGGATATTGTGGCCATGAAAACTGTACGGGGCCGACAGTTCTTCCTGGTGGACTGGGCAGGGTATGGTCCTGAGGATAGGTCCTGGGAACCCCGGGAGAATGTGGGTACTCCCCTGATACGTGCCTTCCTGTCCCGGTTGCGGGGAGGGGGGCGTGGGGGAGGGGGTACTGTCACCGGGTCCCCTGTCACGCTCCCCGGCTCCCCTGCCACGCTCCCCGGCTTCCCTGGCTCGCTCCCCGGCTCCTCTGTCCGGCGTCCCCCGCTCCACAGCCTCCAGGCCCCATCACCTGTGATCCCCAGGCGTCCCGGTCCCCGCTCCCGGCGTCCGTCGGCAGCTTTGCTCCAGCCCGGCTCTCCTGCCTCCTGTTCGCCGCTCCCTGCCCTGGCTTCTGGCACCCGGGCCTCGCGCATGCGCATTAGGGCGCGCGCGCGGTCATTGACCCTTTCTTAAAGGGCCAGTGTCCTCCAACAGGATATTGAAGGATCAGGTATTGGGTATATAGGGGAATCCTTTCCAAGTGGGCGGGGCCTGTTCTTCGTGTTTTGCTAAGGTAGGAGTCAGGTCTCCTTGTGTCTGCTGGTATACTTACCTATCTCTCTCCCAGAGCCGCTCCTGCCACGCCATCCAGTCCTGACGATTCCCGTACCCCGAACGGTGACTGTCAGGAGTTCGGCCCAGTGGATCCACCTCCTGGGTCTGCCCGTCCACCTGGCCCTAACAACTACATACGCATACCACCAGGATGGCGGGTAGGATTAATATTCTTTCTTGGAATGTCCGTGGCTTGGGGGACCCCACAAAAAGGGTAGCAGTAATGGAACAGGTCAAATCCCACTTTCCAGCAATCATCTGCCTACAGGAGACACATTTGGAGGGCAACAAAATAGCATACATGAATCGCTCATGGGTGGGCATTGTTTCCACTCAAGCTACACAGCTCATTCCAGAGGTGTCAGTATCTTAGTCCACAGAGCAATCCCATTTGAGATCATTTCATCCACAGTAGATCAGGAAGGTAGATTAATTTGCGTACACAGTAAAATATTTAACAAGGAGCTGCTTCTGATAACAGTTTATATACCGCCTCCATATAATAATACTGTTGTGAACAAAATTGCGGAAATGATTAGCAAGACCCCCAATGGTGGTGTGCACGGGGGATTTCAACAACATCATTCATCCATATTGGGGCAAACACAATGCGGGTACTCACTTAGAACACTATCCTAACTCCAAATTTGGGGACACGGTGGCTGAACTGGCACTTTCAGATCTGTGGCGAATCAGAAACCCTGGAACCAAGTGATTCTCATGCTATTCCAAAACACACAACACTCTGTCCAGAATAGACCTGATCTTGGGCTTGGAGGGTATACTACCAATGGTGGAAAACACAGAATACCTTCCTAGAGGTTTATCAGACCATTCCCCACTGTTGACACGACTTAATATTTTACCCGGGCTTGATCGTACCCGTAGCTTGTGGTCCTTTAATCCGTTTTGGCTACACATTATAGATGTGGGCCCGGTTGAACTAGCCTTTGAATACTATTTTCAGGACAACTGTACTGGGGAGATGTCGCTTAACACTGTTTGGGAAGCCATGAAGGCCTGTCTGAGGGGGTCACTGATACAGGGGATCAGTAGATCTAAAATTAAGTCGGCACAATTTGAAATTTTTCTTAAAGAACGGGTCCAGATGACAGAACAGAAATACATTCGGTCAGGGTATACATGGGACTTACTGGAATGGAGGGAGGCACAAGAAGCATATGACTCTCACATTAAGGAACGGGCCACTAACAAAAGACTTTTTTCACAACAGAGATTCTTTGAAGAGGGCGAAAAAGCGGGTCATTTATTAGCGATGATTGCTAAAGCACAAAGGGGGAACACATTTGTGGGGGCGCTAAGGGACAAAACTGGGACCATAGTCAATCAACCTGACCAAATTTTGGCTACCTTCTCTGAATTCTGCGAACAACTTTACAGTACTAAACTGCAATATGATAGGGAACAGATAGCTTCTTACCTGAAAGACATCCCCTTGCTCTCACTTTCAGATGAGGAATGGGTATACCTAAACAGTCCACTCACACTGGAAGAGTTGCATTTAGCAGTATCCTCCATGCCCAATAATAAGTCACAGGGTTCAGATGGGATCCCCACAGAGATTTACAAAAAGTTTGGAGACATCCTGCTCCCCCAGCTGCTGTCGACCTTCCAGCAAGCAGCCAAAAATGGCTCCTTGCCCCAATCGATGTGAGAAGCAGTGATAGTTGTCATACCTAAACCTGGCAAGGACCCCCTCATCCCTGACTCCTATAGACCTATCTCTCTGTTACCTACAGATATCAAAATAATAGCTAAAGTACTAACTTCCAGACTTAATAAGGTTATACTTTCACTAATCCATTCGGACCAGTCGGGGTTCATGCCTTCCAGTGAATATACGACGGTTACACCTCAACCTACAATTGCCAGTTGATAACTCAGGGGATAGAGTAATTTGCTCCCTAGACGCAGTTAAGGCTTTCGACTCTATTGAGTGTGAGTTTCTCTGGGCAGTACTTGACAGATTTGGACTGGGGAGGTACTTTATTTCCTGGGTAAGACTTCTATATAATAACCCTACTGCTAGAATCAAAGGTAATGGATGCCTTACTTCTCCTTTCCACCTAGGTAGGGGCACCCGCCAGGGATGCCCACTATCCCCCTTACTACTTTCTCTGGCTGTTGAGCCTATGGCGGCAATGGTTAGATCCAATCCAGACATAACAGGGTTCAGGAGGGGTGGTCAGGAGGAAAAACTAGCGTACACAGATTACACCCTCCTTTTTTTGGACAATGCAACATCATCACTGCCAAGGGCAATGGGGGTTATACAAGAATTTGGGAAGTACTCAGGTCTATTAATCAACTGGGAAAAGTCTGTATTACTTCCGGTGGATGGAACCACAAACTCACCTAATTACGTAGACTCGGGCCTACAGGTTGTTGCCCAGTTTAAATATTTGGGGATAATGTTCACCACTCATGTTGAGGATTATGAGAGTCTCAACCTAACCCTTATTCAGTCGAAATTTAAGGATAAGAAGGAAGTCTGGTCTTGCCTGCCCTTCTCAGCAGTTGGCCGCACTAACCTGATCAAAATGATCTGGATGCCCCAACTACTATACAAGCTACACAACTCTCCACAATGGATCCCACAAAGATTTTTCCATAAGGTAAACGCATTAGTCCAGGAATTGATCTGGGGCGGACAGATGCCGCGCATAAGGCTCAAGACCCTGCAGAGGGATAAAAGTAGTGGAGGTCTAGCGGTACCCAATCCATGGGTTTACTATCTGGTGGCTTAGGACCCTGGAGGGGGGGGGCACAGTATATGATTCTACAACAATATTTTCAATCCACTAGCCTATACGAGGCTCTAGAGGCAGGAGGCTTCGGAGCTGCTGCTAATAGTTGCCCAACCCTACTACTAATCCAAAAACTTTGGGATAAAACTAAAAAACTACAAGACATTCAGGGAATTTCACAATATACCTCTATATGGAGAACTCCATGGTTACCTAACTTGCATCGTTTAGAGGGGTTTGGGAGCTGGGCTTTGAGAGGGATAAATAGATTCACACATATTGTGGAGGGGGGGCAAATCAGAGGCTTCCCTCAGTTGCAAGCGGAGTTTGGGATCCAGAATTCGGAGTTTTATAAGTACTTGCAATTGAGACATCAGGCAGGCATAAATCTCTATTACGGGTAGAGCATTAGAGCAGAACAAAGTCATGCAACGCATAGCAACCTCTAGAGGCTCAGTGGGAGTGATCTCTCGTTTATATTGGGATCTATTATATCTGGTGCACCGGAATTGTCCAGTAAATGCAAAAGAAAAATGGGAACGAGCTATAGGACCTATTGAGGACAACCAATGGGTAGAAATTTTAGAAAGAATTCCTAGTCTATCATTGGGGGAGGCATACAGACTGTCACACCTGTATGTTATTCACCAAGTATATCGCACTCCTAGATTCCTGTTTGATATTGGAGTTAGAACTGACCCCTTCTGCCCGCGATGCAAAATATGTTCCGCAGTTCTATTACATATGATGTGGTCGTGTCCTGATATTGAACATTACTGGAGAGAGGTGACAGAAATAATCGATAGAGTATGTACAATAGAGACGAGCTAAACTCCCTTTGTATGTATTTTAGGATACGTCGAGGATTTACCTTTGGAGGAGGAGGGCAAAGTGGCCGTATCTAGACTATTATATATTGCCAGGAAATTAATCTCTCAACACTGGATTTCGGACCACAGTACTACAATATCTGAATATGTCAAAAAAGTTAATTGGGTGATAAATGTAGAGAAAAGTATATACCGGAAAAGAAATGGCGTCATCAAATTTGAAAAAATATGGGCACGGTGGATAGATGGGTCAGGGTTGGCTTCCAGGGAACTGATTAGGTTTAGATTGGGCTTACTCTAAATTGATAACAAAGGGAAAAGGGCGAGAAATTTCTGCAGAACTTATCTATAATGATGACGGAGGTTTGGGGAGAAGAGAGTAGCATGGGAACAGGTTAGATTCTTCATAAAAAATGACATTTAACTGTGTATAATGCCAAACAAAGCAAAAACTCAAAGAAAACAAAAGTCTAATTGGATTACGGTAATTGATAAATGTAATAATGGTACTTAAGAACTTTTGTCTAGGAATGTGTGGAGCTGCAGATTTGACATTATCTCTCCTTTCTACAAGACTGTTTAATGTTTGTTGGGGAGGGGAGGGTTGGGGGGGGTGTAGAGGCTGGGTAGCCTCCAATGTTTATTTGGTTGTAACTTGTAAAACTTTAATAAAAACATTTAATTAAAAAAAAAAAAGGTATCATAACTACAAGACTATTATTTTGTTTCTCCGACTTAGAGCACTTTACTAACATTAAGTGACACTATTCTACAGCTAAATTGGTTCAGAAACGAAAACAGTTGGACTTAACTAATTTTGTAGTGCTGAAAACAAATATGTTGCTTAAATTTGTTGATTGGCTCTAATTGTTAAGATTCAGAAGAGCTTGTAATTACTTATGACAATTTTCATGCAGGCCTATAGAAAAATAATTTATTATTTCATCATTATTGCATTGTTAGTAGCATCTACTTAGGGGTACTTTGCACGCTGTGACATCGCAAGCCGATGCTGCGATGTCGAGCGCGATAGTCCCCGCCCCCGTCGCAGCAGCGATATCTTGTGATTGCTGGCGTAGCGATAATGTTCGCTATGCCAGCTTCACATGCACTCACCTGTCCTGCGACGTCGCTCTGGCAGGCGATCCGCCTCTTCCCTAAGGGGGCGGGTCGTGCGGCGTCACAGCGACGTCACACGGCAGGCGGCCAATAGCAGCGGAGGGGCGGAGATGAGCAGGATGTAAACATCCCGCCCACCTCCGTCCTTCCTCATTGCAGCCGGGACACAGGTAGGAGATGTTCCTCGCTCCTGCGGCTTCACACACAGCGATGTGTGCTGCCTACTGGAACGAGGAACTACATCGCACCTGTCGCTGCACCGGCATTATGGAAATGTCGGACCCTACACCGATGATATGATAACGACGCTTTTGCGCTCATTAATCGTATCAAAAAGGATTTGCACACTACGATATCGACTGTGACGCTGGATGTGCGTCATTTTCGATTTGACCCCACCGACATCGCACCTGCGATGTCATAGTGTGCAAAGCCCGCCTAAGTCTATTGAGCCTTCAGTATTCTATCATCTTAGGGTGACCAATCATAAAACGAAAACTCCATTCTGATGACATAATCTTAATTACAGTTACATCAAATACGGTACTTATTTATATGCTCTCTATGTAAAGTATACAGCTTTAGGATTTCTTAGCTTAGTTTCTTAGTATAGTTACAGGTTTCTATATGTTTTTTCAAACATACCTTTTTCTTGCACTAAGAAACAAGCAAAACAATAAATAAATAAGAAATAAAAAAAAATATTTTTGGAAGTTGGAGTGGGTTTTTTTTAGATTTAGCCATCTTAGGAGGATATCTGTTTGTGCAGGTAACTATTACTGTGCAGAATTATTAGGCAACTTAATAAAAACCAAATATATTCCCATCTCACTTGTTTATTTTCACCAGGTAAACCAATATAACTGAACAAAATTTAGAAATAAACATTTCTGATATTCAAAAACAAAACCCTAAAAATTAGTGACCAATAAAGCCACCTTTCTTTATGATGACACTCAATAGCCTACTATCCATAGATTCTATCAGTTGCTTGGTCTGTTTACAATGAACATTGCGTGCAGCAGCCACCACAGCCTCCCAGACACTGTTCCGAGAGGTGTACTGTTTTCCCTTCCTGTAGATCTCACATTGTATGAGTGACTATAGGTTCTCTATGGAGTGCAGATCAGGTGAACAAGGGAGCCATGTCATTATGTTTTCATCTTTTAGACCTTTACTGGCCAGCTACGCTATGGAGTAGTTGGATGCATGTGATGCAGCATTGTCCTGCATGAAAATCATGTTTTTCTTGAAAGATACTGACTTCTTCCTGTACTACTGCTTGAAGAAATTGTCTTCCAGAACCTGGCAGTAGGTCTGGGAGTTGAACTTCACTCCATCCTCAACCCAAAAAGGTCCCACAAGTTCATCTTTGATGATACCAGCCCATACCAGTACCCCACCTCCACCTTGCTGGCGTCTGAATCAGAGTGGAGCTCTCTGCCCTTTACTGATCCAGCCTCTGGCCCATCCATCTGGCCCATCAAGAGTCACTCTCATTTCATCAGTCCATAAAACCTTTGAAAAATCAGTCTTAAGATATTTCTTGGCCCAGTCTTGATGTTTTATCTTATGTTTCTTGTTCAAAGGTGGTCGTTTTTCAGCCTTCCTTGCCTTGGCCATGTCCCTGAGTATGGCACACCTTGTGCTTTTTGATACTCTAGTAACGTTGCAGCTCTGAAATATGGCCAAACTGGTGGCAAATGGCATCTTGGCAGCTTCACGCTTGATTTTCCTCAATTCATGGGCAGTTATTTTGCGCCTTTTTTGCTTCTTGCGACCCTGTTGGCTATTTGCCATGAAACGCTTGTTCGGTGATCGCGCTTCAAAAGTTTGGAAATTTCAAGATTGCTCCATCCCTCTGCAAGACATCTCACAATTTTGGACTTTTCTGAGCCGGTCAAATCTCTCTTCTGACCCATTTTTCTAAAGGAAAGGAAGTTGCCTAAGGCTATGTGCGCACGTGTGCGTAATTCATGCAGTTACGCTGTGCTTTGTAGCGCAGCGTAACTGCATGCGTCCTGCGTCCCCTGCACAGTCTATGGAGATTGTGCAGGGGCCGTGCGCACGTGGCGTTTTAGAGCGCTGCGTTCTAAGAAGTGACATGTCACTTCTTCCGTGCGCTTTGCCGGCAGCCCCTGCACTGTCTATGGCAGGAGCTGCAGGCAGAGCGCATGGAATCGGCTTTTTTTTTCACTACGGACATTTCTGCAGCGATTTAAGGCGCACATGTGCTCTTCAGATCGATGCAGAAATTTCTGCAGTGACTGTACGCAACGTGCGCACATAGCCTAATAATTAAGCACACCTTGCATAGGGTGTTGATGTCATTACCCACACTCCTCCTCATTACAGAGATGTACATCACCTGATTTACTTAATTGGTAGTTGGCTCTCAAGCCTATACAGCTTGGAGTAGGAGAACATGTATAAAAAGTATCATGTGATCAAAATACTCATTTGCCTAATAATTCTGCACACAGTGTATGGTATTTTATGATTTAGTCTCCTGTATATTCTGTACTAGAGTGTTGATTTGTGTCAAGTCACCAATTGTAAATTAACATTTTAAATACACTCCAGAGATAGTTCAGATTTGGCACCTTTGTACATGTCATCCAATTGTTTGTCTGCTTCAGTGAATGTTTGCTTTTCTTTCCTTTACTCACCACTTTCTCATCATCATCAATCTTTTTACACTATATTGAATTACACTTTGTGTGCATAATTAAACCATTTTTTTACTTTGTGTCATACTATCTTCCCCTATAATATGCACAATGATAAATTAAATGTGAATATTGTATACAGCGCCACCTTGTGTTGTATCATTCAAAGAGCTGCAAATTGCTTTCTACTAATCACACCTAAGATGTGTGAACGGCGGTATGCATGCGCAACCTGAATCTCTGGTCTCCCTCACTGTCTGAATCTATATGTGTCCTGTGACATCGTCTAAAGCACTTCCTATGTGACAGCGGCGTTGCGTTTACCGTGGCTGGTCCTTGGGTTATGGATGTTTCATCAGTCATACCATGCCCCTTCCACTATAATTGGATTATACTTACATACACCTCTTTTTCATTGGACAAAAGTGGTCACTTGACCTGTGTTTTGCTGGATACACAAGTTGTACCATGCCCCTTGGTTTCTATTGATCGACAGTCAGGTGATTTGGATACTATTGTTCCTGTTTCTGGTAAGCATTAGTGATCACTACACTCCCTCCCTTTAAAATTGTCCAACAGGCACACACCTTCTATTCTGATTGGTTGCTACCCTCCTCATTGACTCCACCCCATGAAGAAGGCTGGTGCCGAAACGCACTTCGGGATGGATGCCAGTGGGAGTTCAATTAATTTTGTCTGTTTGCAGTATGTGTTATGTTTCTTCCTTTTCACTAACAGCGCTAGTTGATTTAATGCCTTTACTGGACGATGTTTAATTGATGTGACCTTGCAGTTAAATATTCTGGATACTATTTATGTGTATAATTTTACATACAATTGTCCATTTTTGTGATATTGTAAAATTACATTTCCTGTTATTAATTATGACTCACAAACCACTATAATTTATATAATACCCTGGGTCTGCGCCCCTTGCCAATTTTTATCTGGATATACATATCCAATGTTGCTATTTGAGTTTTAATAAAGATATACAATTTTAATTACACTGTTTCTTTTATGGGCTTTATGGTAGTTTTTTTCTCCCCATTTCTTCATCAGTTTGCAGCTGTCCATTACCTGCCAACATAGTCCCAGCCCTTGTCTGCAGTCTCGATTACTATATCTTGTAGACCCTGTAATATTTTAGGGATATACTTTCATCTCTGGGAAGATCATCATGGGATATGTTTTGGCAGGAAATGGAACGATCCTTGCCGGATTAGATTGCGTTTTCAAAGTTTGTTAACAGGCGCCTGTTAGCCCACATGTCTGCTGATCAGATCAGCAGACGTGCAGGGGATACTGCGGGAAACGTGTTAACCGGGGGAGGCAACCTAGGATGTACATATACGTCATAGGTCATGAAGGGGTTAATAAGCCTCATGTCATATTTACCTCTCTCCAATAAATGGTCTACAATACATAATAATCATGACCACAGACAAGGGCAGTAATATTGTTTTCTGGCCAAAATCAATGTACAAATATGAGGCACTACAGCAACTTAAAAATAGGGACTGCTATAAGAAACTGTCTTATAACCCCTCCACTACCTTCTACACCCAACTTAATACTCTTCATCTAAGGGCGGCTTTGCACGTTGCGACATTGCACGTGCGATGTCGGTGGGGTCAAATCGAAAGTGATGCACATCCGGCGTCGCAGTCGATATCACTAGATATTGCACGTGCGACGGGGGCGGGACTATCGCTGCAGCATCAGTAACACATTGTTACCGATGTCGCAGCGTGCAAAGCCCGCCTAATGCCAATGAACAATTATATAATCAAAGACTAAAGCGGGCTTTACACGCTACGATATCACTAGCAATTTCTAGCGATATCGAGCGTGTAAGTACCCGCCCCCGTCGCATATGTTATATCGTGTGATCGCTGCCGCAGCAAACGTTATCGCTACGGCAGCGTCACACGCACTTAACTGGTCGTCGTCGTCGCTGTGACTGCCGAACAATCCCTCCCTCAAGGGGGAGGGACGTTCAGCATCACAGCGACGTCACTAAGCGGCCGGCCAATCAAAGCGGAGGGGCGGAGATGAGCGGGACGTAACATCCCACCCACCTCCTTCCTTCCGCATTGTGGCCGGCGGAAGGTAAGGAGACGTTCCTCGCTCCTGCGGTGTTACACACAGCGATGTGTGCTGCCGCATGAGCGATGAACAACATGGATAAACAACCCTTACCGATTTTTGAGTTTGGGACGACCTCTCCATGGTGAACGATTTTCACCATTTTTGAGGTCACTTAAAGACACTGGAAAGTGTCACATGCTGCGATATCGTCACTATATCACCGGATGTGCGTCACTAACAACGTGACCCGACGATAAAACATTAACAATATCGTAGCTTGTAAAGCCCCCTTTATGCTCTGCCCTCCTAGTGGTTGAACACACTATTCCAACATTGTATTTACTCCCAAAGATCCACAAGAATAGAAATATCCTGCTTGGTAGAACCATCATCTCTGAGAACTGCAACTATCTTGAATATGTGAACAGATTCATAGATGAGAAGTTGAAACTGCTCTTGGAATATCTTCCTTCATTTGTTAGAGACACCGAGGAATTCCTCAAAAAAGTGGCTGGATTATACATTGGAGGGGATACTTGCTTGTCACATGTGATGTCAAATCCCTGTACACCAATATTTGACACACTGATGGCATTCAGGCTACTTGTTTTTTTTCTAGAGACTTCCAATTTTTAAACACCATGACCTCAATCATTCTGGATTTATTAGTTTAGCTTGACTCACAATTTTTTCATTCTTAAAGAGTCCATCCATCTACAGCTCCAGGGTACAGCGATGAATGCACAACAGGGCCCATTGTTGTTAGTGTCCCTGTGTCCCCCCTTTGTACGTGGTGTTTTTATAGTGCTCCATACGTCCGTAGGTCTGATCACAACTGTCACGCCGTGTAATCGGACTTCCCCCACTCCAAGCGTGACAATTCTCATTTCTTTCAATTTCCTCATTATAAATTTTACATATGGGTATTAATACCTACTATTTTTGGTTCTCTATCATCCATTTGGTCCCTGCTTCGGCTTTGGAAGTCCTGGGAATTAGACAACAACGGAGTTAACCAATTATTATCTTGATAGACTTTGGAAGCCCTTGTTTGTGAATTGGATAGCCATGGATTCAACTAATCATTAATCATAGTAGTTTTAGTTTATGGTGATAAATTTTCTCTGTAAATTATAATGTATCATAAGATATATTTTTATCTAATATTTTGTTTTACACTACTGTTATCTGTTGCGAGCGGAGGGGACGCGCTCGCCACGCTCGGGTCCGGGGCTTCTGCTGCTGCTGCTCGGAGGCTCGAGCGGTGGACCGGACCCGGGGATTCAAGCAGCGCTCCTCACCCGTGAGTAAAAAGGGGGTGGTTTGGTTAGGGAGATTGTTCGTGACGCCACCCATGGGTTGTGGTGATAATGGCACCACCGCTGCTGGTAACGGGGATCCCGGGAGAGATGGTAGGGTGCAGCTGAGATGTTGTCCCCTCCGTGGGCAGGGGTTGGTGATCCCGGGGCCCGGTGGTGTAACGGGGAGGCCGGATGGCTGGGGTGCAGGGACTGCGCGGCGCGGTGCCGGACGGCACTGGTGTACTCACTCAGACAATCACTGACAGAGTCGTAGGTAAACCAAAACGGCTGGATGGATGGGTCCCACAGCCGGCTGCAGTGTTGTTGTTGTGCTCTCCCCGGACGGTTGATAGTGGCTGTCTTTCCCTGCACCTTGTAGAAAGTTCTTGACTCCTGTGTTTGCCCACCGGTAGTCCGCTCCCCGGCGTATAGGTGCCGTAGGAGCCCGTCTTGCCCGCAGGTGCAGGCCCTTGGATCTCTAGCCTGTGGCGGTGGCTGTAAATCCTGTCTGGGTGGACGGTTGCCTTCAATCGGGACTTGGTATTTGGGAAACCCCTGGGGTTCCTGTCACATTCGGATTTGACTATTGACGGCGGCTCCAAGCCTAGTCGGGGTCCGATGGCCCTGCCTGTGTGCTTAGCTTCACTCCATTCCCCGGTCCGGTACCGGCGGGCCGACGCCCGACCCCGGTCCTTACGGCTCTGCGGAGTTCCACTAACTCCTGCAGACGGCCACCACCGTCCGCCAAACTTGCTGTTAGTGTCTGGGCTCCTATTCAGACACCCAAGTGTTCACTCCTCTCTCTTTCACCTCCAAGACTAATCCGACACCCCTTCCCGCCTCCAGGCCCGTGAACTCCTCAGTGGGTGGGGCCAACCACCCGGCTCCGCCCTACCTGGTGTGGACATCAGACTCCGGAGGGAGGCAACAAGGGTTTCGTGTTTGGTTGCTGTAACTGCCTAGGGTGGGGGTGTGTATGTTGGTATGTTTGTGACTATCTGGCTAGTCCAGGGCATCACATTATCTCTTGATATACACTTATTATCCTCAGTGTTCTCTGTATCACCCTTTAATTGTCACTTGGTATATACTACCGAAGAAAAAGAACACCGCATATACATAAGGGGCACACCAACCACAGTATAAATCGTACAAAAAAGCTTTATTCAACACACTGAGTTTTAAAAACACTTAAAAAACATGAAGAACATCACACTCAGAGCTAAGCTAAACCCAAGTGTAACCATGGCCATGGTGAACAATGAACAAGATCACAATGATCCTATTGAACATATATAATAATACGTACATCAAAAAATAGAAACCTGTGGGGGGCCACAATGAATAGCTAAAGTTGCAAAGAGATAACCAAGAAATGTATGTAGTACAGCAATGACTAGTACATACAGAGCAAATATAATATGGCTATACAATACAAAAATAATGCAACATTAGATGGGGGGCGGCGTTTGCAGGGTTTTTTTTTGACAATAATACAAATATATTAGTAGACCCAAGGTGGAGCTTGGGAAGATGGTACGTATCCGTATATAAATGCAAGATGATAACCTGCCTGCAGGTAACTATGCACTGACATACACCATAAGAGTCCCCAAGCAGAATGCTGGGCTCCAACAAAATGAAGGGTGCTATAGAACTGTACAGATAGATAAGTCCCTTATGAACAGAGGGGGCACAAGGCCAAATAGCAGATCAGCAGGTGCCCACAACACTCACAAAGGAACATAAATACCAACAATCGTCCACCCAGATGACCATAGCAAACACCAGCCCCAAAATATGGATGATTGTGGATGGAAAAACCACAGGGTATAAGGAACACCATAGACCAGGTGGGTAGGCAGATATAGCTCAGAGTGGGTGACCCCACGCGTATCGCTGCCGAAGCAGCTTCATCAGGGAAAGTGCTGTTGTGTTAAACAAGAGCCTATAAATAGTAGAAACAAATACACTCACCTGTGCTAGCCAACGCACAGGAGCGGTGATCAATGCAGGGTGCTATGCCCGCGCATGCGCAATATGATCCGGACAGGGAGGCATGAGGATCAAAAAGCTATAGGCAAAAAGACATTATCCGCGCGCGTGCGCAGGCCACTGCACGAGTAACACATAGACAGAGCACAGAGTATCAGGCTCAATGTATTACGCGATTGTATGCATGCGCTGGGTACAAGGGAAGCCACAAGCAGAAAGGACAGTCTTGGGTATCATATACCCTATATTGCTTGAAATACAAAGATAGAAAATAAAGATAAGAATATAGAATAACCTATGATATATAGTGCAAGGATATTCTTATAAGAGCTAAATGAACAGTTAACGAATAATCACAAAGCAGAGATAGTGGCACCATAACGTGCACACATAGCAGGAATTATAAAGCCAAAGGGGACCGAAGATGGTAAAGAAATGCCCCAACCATTAAGATGAAGGATGGAATGTACTTATCCATCCCTACACACCATGCAGCGGCAAAGATAAACAAAGGTTGCATATGCATGCATACCGTTATAGATATATACATGCATATATTTACACCCCCCATATACAACCATATGTAAGGAGCCCCCAAGGGGGGGTTTACGGATAGATCCATATGTGAAGAAAAAGTTATTGAACTAAAAACAATCACAGATGGAAAAAATGCCACCAATAGTTAGGATAAAGGATAGATAAAATGTCCCTATCCGTACATGTATACCATACAACGAGAGCATAGGTGAACACAGAACCATTATGCGTGTATAGAGATATATATGTGCACGCAGATGCATAGGCATAAGGTCACATATGCATCTGCGTGCACCTGTACACACTTTCATAGTCACATATGAGTGAACCCGTACACATGGCCATGGGTCAAAGGCCCACATGGATGTCCATGGTGAGGGCATTATGTACCATAAATGGACCAAAATGGGACTCTCAGATGAAGCACGAATAGGCAATGTCCAGGCCCATGAATAGACAGAGGCACCGATGTAGAAGTGCACAGAAGACGCCTGATGTATAAATGCATCGCCTGTGCACGGGGGCACATGGAACCATGAACACCAAAAGTAGGTGCGCAATCAATATCATATGTAAGCAAACGATAGAACATATGAGTCCATATGCATCAAGTTGCAGGTAGTTCCTTGAAAGTTCCAAAAAGAGCCGCCACATGGAATAAAGATGAGACATCAAGGCATCGAGGTTCATACTAAATGTTGAATGAGCTGGAGACTGTGAGGTAGTAGTGATCCAAGACTGGAGCAGAACCCAATATTCAATGTAGAGGGAATTGATGAACCTGGAAGGAGGGTTTGAAGAAAACAGACGTCAGCCTAGAAAGCCAGTAAATAAAAGCTCCTCATTCAAACCAGTGGGGGCGACCGAATGTAATTTAAAGATCCAACGAGACTCATTCCGGAGGAGCCACTTTGTGCAGGATCCACCCCTGGCAGTACTGGTATGTTTTTGGAGTCCATAGACCCGAGTGCCACGAGGATTACCACCATGATGGGACAAGAAATGAGCAGCCACCGAAGTCAATGATTTACCTTTTCTTAAGTCAGAGGCTGCCAAATTGATTGTAGAAAAGTGTTTTTGAATTCTTTTACGCAATTCTTGTGTTGTCTGTCCAACGTATACTTTGTCACAAGGACAAACCATGCAGTAGATAACATTCCTGCTTTTACAGTTGATGTAGGTATGAATATGATGGTCCGTAGAGTCCTGGGGATTGTGAAACACATTGTGAGTAGAATTCATATAACCACATATATTACAATCCCCGCACGGGAATGAACCCCTCAAAATGATGCCACGTTGGAGCTTATTTGTAGGTCTAACGAAGTGGCTGCGCGTCAAAAGGTCCTTCAAACTCGGAGCTCGCCGGGCGGTGAGTAAGGGGAACGGAGCAGTGACAGGAGATGTTTGTAAATCGGTGGTCAAAATAGGCCAATGTCTACGTAAGATCCCTCTTACCTTATCCCATTCGTTGTTATACGTGGTGATAAATCTCACGAAGTTGTCCTTAGGTCTGGATGATGTCTGGATCAATGAAGTCTGTGTTTCCGACTTAGCTCTCTGATAGGCCCTCGAGATCACCTTCTTGGGGTATCCACGGTCCACAAATCTGCGTGTGAGATTGGAAGCCTGTTGATAGAAGTCACTATCTAGGCTACAATTCCGTCTTGCCCGCAAAAATTGGCCGATAGGTATACCTGATTTGGTGTGCTGCGGGTGAAAACTCTTATAGTGAAGCAGGCTGTTAGTGGCCGTCGGTTTCCTATATAAGTTGGTTAATAGTTTATTCTCCTTGATTGTGATCTCAAGGTCAAGGAACATAACAGCTGTGGACGAAATGGTATAGGAGAGAAAAATATTCAGAGCGTTGGTGTTTAAGTTAGAAATAAATGAGCAACACTCTTCCTCTGTGCCCGTCCAAATGAACATGACATCATCTATGTAGCGATACCATTTGAGCACGTGTTCTTCAAAGTCGTGTGATGGGAAAACAATGGTAGACTCCCACCATCCCAAAAAAAGGTTCGCAAAAGATGGCGCACAGCGGGCACCCATCGCCACGCCGGAAGTCTGCCTGTAATACGTGCGGTTGAAAAGAAAATAATTGTGGCGCAGTACGAAATCCAGGAGGTCGACCAAAAAAGAATCGTGCATATGGTCCGACCTCACCTGTTGGTCCAAAAAATGCGTAACGGCTAACATGCCGTCAGTGTGTCGGATATTGGTGTAAAGCGATTCAACATCGCAGGTGACTAATAAGGCACCCGGAGGTAAAATGATATCCTGACACGCCTTGACCATATGTAGGGTATCCTGGATAAATGATGGAAGTTTGTTCACCAGTGGTTGTAAAAAGAAATCCACATAGGTACTTGCTCTTTCGCACAAGCTCCCTATACTGGCCACAATTGGTCGACCAGGTGGTCTTACGGCTGATTTGTGGACCTTTGGCAACATGTAAAAGGTGGGGGTAATGGGGTCGCTGACCCACATGTATTGCTTCTCTTTGTCGGTAATAACGCCCAAACGATGGGCGGATGTCAAAAGATTATGGAGCTTAGACATGAAGACCTGAGTTGGATCAGACGGCAACTTGATATAAAATGACGTATTATTCAATTGCCTGTGGGCCTCTTCTAAATACATGTGTGTGGGCCAAATGACCACATTTCCCCCTTTATCGGCCTCTTTGATAATGAAGCTGTTGTTATTTTTGAGTTGCATCATGGCCTTAATTTCTGGGGTGGATAAATTAGGTGCCCTAGGTGTGCCCGATGTCAATTTGATGATGTCATTTCTTACCAACTCGAAGAAAATTTTGATAGCAGGTATTAAAGAGAAGGAAGGGGTGGCCACGGACTTGTTCTTGTAGGGAAATGCTCGCCTGCCCGGTTCCTCTGAACTCTCCTCCAGTAGCTCCAGAAGGTCCTGAAATGTTTGACGTTCGTTAGGTTCCAATTCATCAATGATCTGTGGTTTCCTGTAAATCACCTGAAAAACAAGGTTCCGACAGAAAAGGTAGAGATCTTTTATGAGTACAAATTTGTCAAGTCCATGGGTAGGTGAAAAAGTGAGGCCCCTCTCCAGAATCGAGATTTCCAATGTAGATAAAGTATAAGAAGACAAATTGATAATTTGTAGGGAATCTCTTACCTGGGGGTCATCACTATCCATGGGAGCCTCGATGGTATCTAAAATCTGTACCTCGAATGTCGGAAGGGTAGTGTCCGGTTGTTGTTGCCCGCCTTTCTTCTGGTGGCCTTTCCTTTTGCGCCCCCCTCTTCTGACCCTGTGTCGGGGTCGCTGCTGGTGGATAAAAAATCGCTAGATCCACTATGTTGTGCTATGGGAGGATTGTTGACCGGAGTCTGTCTAAAGTGCCTGTTAGGATGTGTGCCTCGTGAATTGCCCTTATGTCTCCATTTAAAGGCTGATTTATTATCAAAGTCATTCCTATCTCTCTGGAATTTGCCCCGTTTCCTGTCGACAATATCTCTCTCATAATGATCCATTTGATCCTTGAGTTTAGTTTGAAATGATGTAACCAGCTGGCGATCCTCTATCTTTGCCAATTTGGCTTCCAGATCCTTGATATTTGTTTTCGTAGTGGCGAGCAGGACCCTGTCATGTTCCAATAACATGTTGATCAATATATTTGAACATTTCAAAAGGCCCTGCTCCCACGTGTCTTGGAACGCAACAGATGGTTCCCATGCAGGAAAGATGTTGACTCGTAAGCCTCGTGGAACAATACCAGCCCTGAGGTACTCCTCAAGGCTGCGTATGTTCCACCAAAGGCGAATGCCCGTTTTATGGGCAGATGTAAGGTCAGAGGTAAGAAGAGAAAATTCGTCCGGGACAATTGGAGAAGCCCCCGAGGAAAATAAATTATCAGAACGTTCACGCCAAGTGGCTTCCCGTGCATCCCAGTCCATGATGCAAAAAAGCCCGCAAGGAAGTGGCACAGTGTTGCCAGAACCAGGTGAGTGTAAATATAGGGACGTAAAGCAATAACCGCAAATGCGTTTTTATACAACGGTGTGCTGCCCCAAGAAAAATGTCCCAAGAAAGGACAAGGAGCAAGAGCTAATATTAATATTGTTTAGGAGCGCACCACCGATCACAATGAAAGTGGGTGCATCCTAATGCGATGTGTAAAGCTGAAGAATAAAGAAGAAAAAGAACACCGCATATACATAAGGGGCACACCAACCACAGTATAAATCGTACAAAAAAGCTTTATTCAACACACTGAGTTTTAAAAACACTTAAAAAACATGAAGAACATCACACTCAGAGCTAAGCTAAACCCAAGTGTAACCATGGCCATGGTGAACAATGAACAAGATCACAATGATCCTATTGAACATATATAATAATACGTACATCAAAAAATAGAAACCTGTGGGGGGCCACAATGAATAGCTAAAGTTGCAAAGAGATAACCAAGAAATGTATGTAGTACAGCAATGACTAGTACATACAGAGCAAATATAATATGGCTATACAATACAAAAATAATGCAACATTAGATGGGGGGCGGCGTGTGCAGGGTTTTTTTTTTGACAATAATCTATATATATAATTGCCTTATTCTGTCTGTCTGTCTGTCTGTCTGTCTATCTGTCTGTCTGTCATGCTCCAAAATTGTGTCCTTACGGTGACACAAAGCTGATTGGCCGCTGGGCTCGCCATGGCCCCGCCCCCCCACACCGATTGGCCGCTCGCCCAGGCTGCGCCCCCACACGGATTGGCCAGCTGCTCGCCCAGGCTCTGCCCCCCCCACAGATTGGCCTCTCGCCCCGGCACCCTGCAGGCATTGGCAATTCGGCCACGCCACGCCCCGCCCCCCTCACGCAATGCACGCTAGCTCTGGCCCCGCCCCCTCCCTCCCCCCGCGCATTCCCCGAACTGACACGGCTGTCACGGAGGTGAGTACTGTACTCCCCCCCCCTGCCCCCCCCCCGCGCATTCCCCGAACTGACACGGCTGTCACGGAGGTGAGTACTGTACTCCCCTCCCCCCCCGCGCATTCCCCGAACTGACACGGCTGTCACGGAGGTGAGTACTGTACCCCCCCCCCACCCCCACCCCCACCGGCCCCCGCCGCTCGCACGGGAGTGGTGTGGATACGTTGGTAACCATGCTCGCATGGTTACAAGCGCATCAAGGTCCTGCTGCGGCGGAAGATCCACACGCACACACATAACAGCACACACACAAACATACACACACATCAGATCACACTCACTCTCACACACTCACCTCACACACACCTCACACACACCTCACACACACCTCACATCGCATCCACACACTCACAGCATCCGGCGATATCGCTTGCTTCTCGGCCTCGATACTGTGCTGTTGTGACCTTCCAGGACCTGACGGAGGATCACATGGCCAGAGGCATGTGATATCTCCGGATGTTGTGAGTATCAGCGCGTATGTGCGATATCGTCAGTGTCTGTGTGTGTGAGTGGATGCGATCGGGTGTGTGTGAGTGGATGCGATCGGGTGTGTGTGAGTGGATGCGATCGGGTGTGTGTGAGTGGATGCGATCGGGTGTGTGTGAGTGGATGCGATCGGGTGTGTGTGAGTGAATGCGATCGGGTGTGTGAGTGTCGGCAGAGGAGCACGGCGTGCTGGAGGAGGCTGGGAGCAGAGAGGCTGATCATGGGGAAGGCTGGGAGGGGGAGGCTGATGCTGGGGGAGACTGGGAGGTGAAGGCTGATGCTGAAGGAGGCTGGGAGGGGGAGGCTGGGAGGAAGGAGGCTGGGAGGAGAGAGGCTGATCCTGGGGAAGGCTGGGAAGGGGAGGCTGATGCTGAGGGAGGCTGGAAGGAGAGAGGCTGATGCTGGGGGAGGCTGGAAGGAGAGAGGCTGAGGCTGGGAGGAGAGAGGCTGATGCTGGGGAAGGCTGATGCTGAGGGAGGCTGGGAGGGGAAAGCTGATGCTGGGGAAGGCTGGGAGGACGGAGGCTGGGAGGAGAGTGGCTGATCCTGGGGAAGTCTGGGAGAGGGAGGCTGATGCTGGGGGAGGCTGGAAGGAGAGAGGCTGATGCTGGGGGAGGCTGGAAGAAGAGAGGCTGATGCTGGGGGAGGCTGATGCTGGGGGAGGCTGGGAGGAGAGAGGCTGATGCTGGGGAAGGCTGGGAGGAGAGAGGCTGATGCTGGGGACAGAGAGGAGAGGCTGATGCTGGGAGGAGAGAGGCTGATCTGGGATGAGAGAGGCTGATGCTGGGAGGAGAGAGGCTGATGCTGGGGGAGGCTGGGAGGGGGAGGCTGATGCTGGGGGAGGCTGGGAAGAGGGACGCTGATGCTGGTGGAGGCTGATGCTTGGGGAGGCTGATGCTCGGGGAGGCTGGAAGGAGAGAGGCTAATGCTGGTGGAGGCTGATGCTTGGGGAGGCTGATGCTGGAGGAGACTGGGAGGGGAAGGCTGATGCTGAGGGAGGCTGGGAGGGGGAGGCTGGTAGGAAGGAGGCTGGGAGGAGAGAGGCTGATCCTGGGGAAGGCTGGGAACGGGAGGCTGATGCTGAGGGAGGCTGGAAGGAGAGAGGCTGATGCTGGTGGAGGCTGATGCTGGTGGAGGCTGATGCTTAGGGAGGTTGATGCTGGGGGAGACTGGGAGCGGAAGGCTGATGCTGAGGGAGGCTGGGAGGGGGAGGCTGGGAAGAAGGAGGCTGGGAGGAGAGAGGCTGATCCTGGGGAAGGCTGGGAAGAGGAGGCTGATGCTGAGGGAGGCTGGAAGGAGAGAGGCTGATGCTGGGGGAGGCTGGAAGGAGAGAGGCTGAGGCTGGGAGGAGAGAGGCTGATGCTGGGGAAGGCTGATGCTGAGGGAGGCTGGGAGGGGAAAGCTGATGCTGGGGAAGGCTGGGAGGACGGAGGCTGGGAGGAGAGAGGCTGATCCTGGGGAAGGCTGGGAGAGGGAGGCTGATGCTGGAGGAGGCTGGAAGGAGAGAGGCTGATGCTGGCGGAGGCTGATGCTGGAAGAGGCTGGAAGGAGAGAGGCTGATGCTGGTGGAGGCTGATGCTTGGGGAGGCTGGGAGAGGGAGGCTGATGCTGAGGGAGGCTGGGAGGAGGGAGGCTGGGAGAGGTAGGCTGAGAGAAGAGAGGCTGATGCACACACACACACACACACGCGCGCGCGCACTGCACAACACACCACACATACACACACACACTGGGAACCACAAACAACTGCCCTACACAGACACCCACACACACAGACAACGCTGCACACACACAACACCCAACACACAAACACCGCGGTACACACAAATATACGCACATACCGCACAACACACACATTGCACAAAACATACCTCCCCCCAAAACACACCACACACACACAAACCGCGCAACACACAACGCTACAGACACACAGCGCTCCACAAACAACGCAACACACACAACACACATACAACACCGCTCTCACCCCCCGCCACACCCAGACAACACCCAGAACATGTACAGCGCCTACACAAACACTTGGTAACTACACACAACAACATCTCTATATATATATATATATATAACAAAAATCATACATGAACTACACAATACGTAAATTCTAGAATACCCGATGCGTAGAATCGGGCCACCTTCTAGTACAAATATATTAGTAGACCCAAGGTGGAGCTTGGGAAGATGGTACGTATCCGTATATAAATGCAAGATGATAACCTGCCTGCAGGTAACTATGCACTGACATACACCATAAGAGTCCCCAAGCAGAATGCTGGGCTCCAACAAAATGAAGGGTGCTATAGAACTGTACAGATAGATAAGTCCCTTATGAACAGAGGGGGCACAAGGCCAAATAGCAGATCAGCAGGTGCCCACAACACTCACAAAGGAACATAAATACCAACAATCGTCCGCCCAGATGACCATAGCAAACACCAGCCCCAAAATATGGATGATTGTGGATGGAAAAACCACAGGGTATAAGGAACACCATAGACCAGGTGGGTAGTCAGATATAGCTCAGAGTGGGTGACCCCACGCGTATCGCTGCCGAAGCAGCTTCATCAGGGAAAGTGCTGTTGTGTTAAACAAGAGCCTATAAATAGTAGAAACAAATACACTCACCTGTGCTAGCCAACGCACAGGAGCGGTGATCAATGCAGGGTGCTATGCCCGCGCATGCGCAATATGATCCGGACAGGGAGGCATGAGGATCAAAAAGCTATAGGCAAAAAGACATTATCCGCGCACGTGCGCAGGCCACTGCACGAGTAACACATAGACAGAGCACAGAGTATCAGGCTCAATGTATTACGCGATTGTATGCATGCGCTGGGTACAAGGGAAGCCACAAGCAGAAAGGACAGTCTTGGGTATCATATACCCTATATTGCTTGAAATACAAAGATAGAAAATAAAGATAAGAATATAGAATAACCTATGATATATAGTGCAAGGATATTCTTATAAGAGCTAAATGAACAGTTAACGAATAATCACAAAGCAGAGATAGTGGCACCATAACGTGCACACATAGCAGGAATTATAAAGCCAAAGGGGACCGAAGATGGTAAAGAAATGCCCCAACCATTAAGATGAAGGATGGAATGTACTTATCCTTCCCTACACACCATGCAGCGGCAAAGATAAACAAAGGTTGCATATGCATGCATACCGTTATAGATATATACATGCATATATTTACACCCCCCATATACAACCATATGTAAGGAGCCCCCAAGGGGGGGTTTACGGATAGATCCATATGTGAAGAAAAAGTTATTGAACTAAAAACAATCACAGATGGAAAAAATGCCACCAATAGTTAGGATAAAGGATAGATAAAATGTCCCTATCCGTACATGTATACCATACAACGAGAGCATAGGTGAACACAGAACCATTATGCGTGTATAGAGATATATATGTGCACGCAGATGCATAGGCATAAGGTCACATATGCATCTGCGTGCACCTGTACACACTTTCATAGTCACATATGAGTGAACCCGTACACATGGCCATGGGTCAAAGGCCCACATGGACGTCCATGGTGAGGGCATTATGTACCATAAATGGACCAAAATGGGACTCTCAGATGAAGCACGAATAGGCAATGTCCAGGCCCATGAATAGACAGAGGCACCGATGTAGAAGTTCACAGAAGACGCCTGATGTATAAATGCATCGCCTGTGCACGGGGGCACATGGAACCATGAACACCAAAAGTAGGTGCGCAATCAATATCATATGTAAGCAAACGATAGAACATATGAGTCCATATGCATCAAGTTGCAGGTAGTTCCTTGAAAGTTCCAAAAAGAGCCGCCACATGGAATAAAGATGAGACATCAAGGCATCGAGGTTCATACTAAATGTTGAATGAGCTGGAGACTGTGAGGTAGTAGTGATCCAAGACTGGAGCAGAACCCAATATTCAATGTAGAGGGAATTGATGAACCTGGAAGGAGGGTTTGAAGAAAACAGACGTCAGCCTAGAAAGCCAGTAAATAAAAGCTCCTCATTCAAACCAGTGGGGGCGACCGAATGTAATTTAAAGATCCAACGAGACTCATTCCGGAGGAGCCACTTTGTGCAGGATCCACCCCTGGCAGTACTGGTATGTTTTTGGAGTCCATAGACCCGAGTGCCACGAGGATTACCACCATGATGGGACAAGAAATGAGCAGCCACCGAAGTCAATGATTTACCTTTTCTTAAGTCAGAGGCTGCCAAATTGATTGTAGAAAAGTGTTTTTGAATTCTTTTACGCAATTCTTGTGTTGTCTGTCCAACGTATACTTTGTCACAAGGACAAACCATGCAGTAGATAACATTCCTGCTTTTACAGTTGATGTAGGTATGAATATGATGGTCCGTAGAGTCCTGGGGATTGTGAAACACATTGTGAGTAGAATTCATATAACCACATATATTACAATCCCCGCACGGGAATGAACCCCTCAAAATGATGCCACGTAGGAGCTTATTTGTAGGTCTAACGAAGTGGCTGCGCGTCAAAAGGTCCTTCAAACTCGGAGCTCGCCGGGCGGTGAGTAAGGGGAACGGAGCAGTGACAGGAGATGTTTGTAAATCGGTGGTCAAAATAGGCCAATGTCTACGTAAGATCCCTCTTACCTTATCCCATTCGTTGTTATACGTGGTGATAAATCTCACGAAGTTGTCCTTAGGTCTGGATGATGTCTGGATCAATGAAGTCTGTGTTTCCGACTTAGCTCTCTGATAGGCCCTCGAGATCACCTTCTTGGGGTATCCACGGTCCACAAATCTGCGTGTGAGATTGGAAGCCTGTTGATAGAAGTCACTATCTAGGCTACAATTCCGTCTTGCCCGCAAAAATTGGCTGATAGGTATACCTGATTAGGTGTGCTGCGGGTGAAAACAGAGTCGTAGGTAAACCAAAACGGCCGGATGGATGGGTCCCACAGCCGGCTGCAGTGTTGTTGTTGTGCTCTCCCCGGACGGTTGATGGTGGCTGTCTTTCCCTGCACCTTGTAGAAAGTTCTTGACTCCTGTGTTTGCCCACCGGTAGTCCGCTCCCCGGCGTATAGGTGCCGTAGGAGCCCGTCTTGCCAGCAGGCGCAGGCCCTTGGATCTCTAGCCTGTGGCGGTGGCTGTAAATCCTGTCTGGGTGGACGGTTGCCTTCAATCGGGACTTGGTAGTTGGGAAACCCCTGGGGTTCCTGTCACATTCGGATTTGACTATTGACGGCGGCTCCAAGCCTAGTCGGGGTCCGATGGCCCTGCCTGTGTGCTTAGCTTCACTCCGTTCCCCGGTCCGGTACCGGCGGGCCGACGCCCGACCCCGGTCCTTACGGCTCTGCGGAGATCCACTAACTCCTGCAGACGGCCACCACCGTCCGCCAAACTTGCTGTTAGTGTCTGGGCTCCTACCCAGACACCCAAGTGTTCACTCCTCTCTCTTTCACCTCCAAGACTAATCCGACACCCCTTCCCGCCTCCAGGCCCGTGAACTCCTCAGTGGGTGGGGCCAACCGCCCGGCTCCGCCCTACCTGGTGTGGACATCAGACTCCGGAGGGAGGCAACAAGGGTTTCGTGTTTGGTTGCTGTAACTGCCTAGGGTGGGGGTGTGTATGTTGGTATGTTTGTGACTATCTGGCTAGTCCAGGGCATCACATTATCTCTTGATATACACTTATTATCCTCAGTGTTCTCTGTATCACCCTTTAATTGTCACTTGGTATATACTACCATCATCTTATTTCGCCTTTTTTTGTCCCTTTCGTCTCCCTTCTTCCCATTTTTTCTACTCATAATTTTCTTTATATTCTTTACATATTACTATATTATATATATAAAAAAATATTCTCCATCACTTTGTTTCCTTTACTTAACTTTTTGTTAACATTTTTACATTGCATGGTATCGAAATTTGTGGGCATCAATAATATATTATATTTTTTAATTTTTCTGGCAAATTACCTTTCTTATAATACACAATTATAGACTTTATGGAAACATTGTACACGTCACCATCATGTATATTCATCTACATAATTGTAGCTTACACTTTATATATTTTTTCCAACCAATGCATGTGTGAATGGTAGTACGCATGAGCATCCTGGATCTCCGTTCTTCCTCACTGACTGTATCTATATGTGCCCTGCGACACCAGCTTGCGTGTATCCCATGTGATCACGGAGTTGCAATTCACATGTTGCAGTCACTGTGGATGTTTCTTTGGATTTAGGAGGTTTCATGCATCACATCACGCCTCTTCCACTACAATTGGTTCATTCTTTCTTACACACCCTGTTCTTATTGACCTAATTTGGTCATCGTCGTTCTTGTCTCTGCGATGCATCATGCACACCTAACATGCCCCTTCTTTCCCATTGCCCGATGGGTCAGGTCATCTGTACCTTGTGTACAGTGGGTACGGGAAGTATTCTGACCCCTTTACATTTTTCACTCTTTGTTTCATTGCAGCCATTTGGTAAATTCAAAAAAGTTCATTTTTTTCTCATTAATGTACACTCTGCACCCCATCTTGACAGGATGGGGGGGGGGGAACAGAAATGTAGACATTTTTGCAAATTTATTAAACAAGAAAAACTGACATATCCCATGGTCATAAGTATTCAGACCCTTTGATCAGACACTCATATTTAAGTCACATGCTGTCTTTTCCTTGTGATCCTCCTTGAGATGGTTCTACTCATTCATTGGAGTCAAGCTGTGTTTAATTAAACTGATAATACTTGATTTGGAAAGACACACACATGTCTACTATATCAAACCTCACAGCTCACAGTACATGTCAGACCAAATGAGAATCCTAAGGTCAAAGGAACTGCCGAAAGAGCTCAGAAACAGAATTGTGGCAAGGCACAGATCTCGCCAAGGTTACAAATTAATTTCTACAGTACTCAAGGTTCCTAAGAGCACAGTGGTCTCCATAATCCTTAACTGGAGGAAGTTTGGAACCACCAGAACTCTACATAGATCTGGCCATCCAGCCAAACTGAGCAATCGTGGGAAAAGAGCATTGATGAGAGAGATAAGAGCAGACCTGGGCAAGGGGCGGCCCGCGGGCCACATCCGGCCCGTCTACTCTCTGTGACCGGCCCGCCTGGTTCAGGGCGTCCTTGCTAGCCGGTCAGTGATGATGGCAATCTGACCTGTTGTCCAGAGCTCCAGGCTCCGGGAGACCCCTGGTCAGATCGCCCTCATCACACTCTGCGTGCTGGGCAGGGAGCGATCCTGCAGCTCCGCACAGTGCAGGCAGCGGAACGCAGGAATCTGTCCTCTGTTCCCTGCTCGGCACCTTTCTCTGTGACACATGTGCACCCTGATATCGTCAGTACGGCGCGCGTGTGTCATTTGAAAAGTTCCCGCCCGGCAGGAGAAGAAGCTGCAGCAGCCGGTGCCCGTACAGAGATAAGCATTGGCGGGAGCCCGTACAAGAACAGCATCGGCAGGGGCTCCTAGGAAAACAGCATCAGCGCAGCCTGGGCATGTGAAAGAGAAGCAGCTCAGCGGGGGGCTCGTACAGAGGTGCCTGAGGAGGGGACAATAAGAAGGGAGAGGTGAGTGGTTACTAGTAACCTGCGGGGACAATGGGGGGCGGGAGGGGGGGTAACTGTTGACAAATATTTGGGGTGTAGTGGTGTAGTATATGGGAATGTAGTTTTACAGGTGTGGTATATGGGGGAGTGTAGTGGTGTATATAGTGGTGTAGTTTTATAGGGGTGTAGTGGTGTAGTATAATACAGGTGTATATAGGGGTGTAGTGGTGTAGTATAATACAGGTGTAGTATATAGGGGTGTAGTATAATTCAGGTGTATATAGGGGCGTAGTGGTGTAATATAATACAGGTGTAGTATATAGGAGTGTAATATAATACAGGTGTATATAGTGATGTAGTGGTGTAGTATAATACAGGTGTAGTATATAGGGGTGTAGTGGTGTAGTATATTACAGGTGTATATAGGGGTGTAGTAGTGTAGTTTATCACAGGTGTAGTATAATACAAGTGTATATAGGGGTGTAGTGATGTAGGGTATCACAGGTGTAGTATATAGTGATGTAGTGGGGCAGTTTATTACAGGTGTAGTATATAGTGACGGAATATATTACTGGTGTATATAGGGGTGTAGTGATGTAATATATAGTGGTATAGTATATAGAGGTGTAGTTTATTACAGGTGTAGTGTATAGGAATGTAGTGATGTATATTACAGGTGTAGTATGTGGCGGGTGTAGTGATGTAGTATATGGGGATTGTGTGTGTATGTATGTATACAGTGTGTGTATGTGTATATATATTATATACACACACAGCATATATATGCGTGTGTGTATATATAATATATATATATATATATATATCTATATCTATATATATATATATATATATATATATATATATAAAAAAGATGTAGAACCGAGTTAATTATATTAGTCCTGCCCTCTAAAACCATCCCAAGTTCTCATGCGGCCCCATGAGCTGTGTGGCTTTTAAGCCAAACATATCGTTTGGTACTGTGCCCAAAAAGTTCAATTTTGGTTTCATCTGATCAGAACACCTTCTTCCACATGTTTGGTGTGTCTCCCAGGTGGCTTGTGGCAAACTTTAAACAACACTTTTTATGGATATCTTTGAGAAATGGCTTTCTTCTTGCCACTCTTCCATAAAGGCCAGATTTGTGCAGTGTACGACTGACTGTTGTCCTATGGACAGACTCTCCCACCTCAGCTGTAGATCTCTGCAGTTCATCCAGAGTGATCATGGGCCTCTTGGCTGCATCTCTGATCAGTCTTCTCCTTGTTTGAGATGACATTTTTGAGGGACAGACGGTTCTTGGTAGATTTGCAGTGTTATGATATTCCTTCCATTTCAATATGATCGCTTGCACAGTGCTTCTTGGGATGTTTTAAGTTGTGAAAATATTTTTGTAACCAAATTCGGCTTTAAACTTCTCCACAACAATATCACGGACCTGCCTGTTGTTTTCCTTGGTCATGATTGTGTTCATGATGCTATCTGTGTTTTAGGCCCCCTTCACACGTCCGTGATACACGTGCGTGTTTGGTCCGTTTCCGTATATACCGGAGACACGGCCAAACGTGCACCAATGTTAATCTATGATTGTGGTCACACGTCCGTTATTTCATTATGTCCGTGTGTGCGTGTCCGTGATCCGTATGTGTATGCGTTTTGCACGGATGCATGTCCGTTATCTGCACGGAGCACGCACACGTGGACACAATGAAAGTCTATGGGTATGTGCACACACGTTAGGAAACACGTATGCATCTACCTATAGTCCGTGTCCGTTTGGTGTTTTTATTTCTAGTGATGTCGGCTATTCTTTCTATTTCTGTGTATGTCGGTCAATCTCCCTCAGTCCGTCGGTCAGTCTCTCTGTCTCTCTGTCGGTCTCTCTGTCTGTCTGTCCCTCTCTCACAGTCTGTCGGTCAGTTTCCCCCCCTCTCTCATACTTACCGTTCCCCGATCTCCGGCGCAGCGCTGCACGGCATTCACACTGCTGCGGCGGCTTTTACTATTTTGAAAAAGCCGGCCGCTCATTAAACAATCTCCTATTCCCTGCTTTCCCCGCCCACCGGCGCCTATGATTGGTTGCAGTGAGACACGCCCCCACGCTGAGTGACAGGTGTCACACTGCACCCAATCACAGCAGCCGGTGGGCGTGTCTATACTGTGCAGTAAAATAAATAAATAAATAATTAAAAAAAAATGGCGTGCGGTCCCCCCCAATTTTAATGCCAGCCAGATAAAGCCATACGGCTGAAGGCTGGTATTCTCAGGATGGGGAGCCCCACGTTATGGGGAGCCCCCCACCCTAACAATATCAGTCAGCAGCCGCCCAGAATTGCCGCATACATTATATGCAACAGTTCTGGGGCTGTACCCGGCTCTTCCCGATTTACCCTGGTGCTTTGGCAAATCGGGGTAATAAGGAGTTATTGGCAGCCCATAGCTGCCAATAAGTCCTAGATTAATCATGTCAGGCATCTATGAGACACCTTCCATGATTAATCTGTAAGTTACAGTAAATAAACACACACACGCCCGAAAAAATCCTTTATTAGAAATAAAAACACACACATATACCCTGGTTCACCACTTTAATCAGCCCCGAAAAAGCCCTCCATGTCCGGCGTACTCCAGGATGCTCCAGCGTCGCATCCAGCGCTGCTGCATGGAGGTGACAGGAGCTGCAGCAGACACCGCCGCTCCGGTCACCTCCACACAGCTAATGAAGACAGCCGCGCGATCAGCTGAGCTGTCACTGAGGATACCCGCTGTCACTGGATCCAGCGGTGGCCGCGGGTAACCTCAGTGACAGCTCAGCTGATCGCCGGCTGTCTTCATTAGCTGCGTGGAGGTGACCGGAGCGGCGGTGTCTGCTGCAGCTCCTGTCACCTCCATGCAGCAGCGCTGGATGCGACGCTGGACCATCCTGGAGTACGCCGGACATGGAGGGCTTTTTCGGGGCTGATTAAAGTGGTGAACCAGGGTATATGTGTGTGTTTTTATTTCTAATAAAGGATTTTTTCGGGCGTGTGTGTGTTTATTTACTGTAACTTACAGATTAATCATGGAGGGTGTCTCATAGATGCCTGACATGATTAATCTAGGATTTAGTGGCAGCTATGGGCTGCCAATAACTCCTTATTACCCCGATTTGCCAAAGCACCAGGGTAAATCGGGAAGAGCCGGGTACAGCCCCAGAACTGTCGCATATAATGTATGCGGCAATTCTGGGCGGCTGCTGACTGATATTGTTAGGGTGGGGGGCTCCCCATAACGTGGGGCTCCCCATCCTGAGAATACCAGCCTTCAGCCGTATGGCTTTATCTGGCTGGCATTAAAATTGGGGGGGACCGCACGCCATTTTTTTTTAATTATTTATTTATTTATTTTACTGCACAGTATAGACACGCCCACCGGCTGCTGTGATTGGGTGCAGTGTGACACCTGTCACTCAGCGTGGGGGCGTGTCTCACTGCAACCAATCATAGGCGCCGGTGGGCGGGGAAAGCAGGGAATAGGAGATTGTTTAATGAGCGGCCGGCTTTTTCAAAATAGTAAAAGCCGCCGCAGCAGCGTGAATGCCGTGCAGCGCTGCGCCGGAGATCGGGGAACGGTGAGTATGAGAGAGGGGGGGAAACTTCAGTTACTCGGGGGATTAGCGGTCACCGGTAAATCCTTCACAGGTGACCGCTAATCAGTACTCGGCACAGACAGAGCCGCGGTATGAGGATGAAGTCGGGTGAAGTTCACCCGAGTTCATTCTCATCGCGCAACTCTGTCTGCTGTCAGCCGACGTTTATAAACGACATTGTGCATCACACACACGGACATTACACACGGACATTACACGTACACATACACGTTAATTCCACACGCACACACGGACGTTCTGCACACAAACACGGCTAGCATACGCAATTCACACAGGTGCCACACGGACCATAAAAACGGACACACAAACGGGACACGGACCCGAAAAACGGCCCGTAACACACGTGCGTGTTTTTCACGGACGTGTGAAGGGGGCCTTAAACAGAAAACTGAGACTATCACAGAGCAGGTGCATTTATACAGAGACTTGAATACACACAGGTGGATTATATTTATCATCATCAGTCATTTAGGACAACATTGGATCATTCAGAGATCCTCAATGAACTTCTAGAGTGAGTTTGCTGCACTGAAAGTAAAGGGGCCGAATAATATTGCACGCCCCAATTTACAGTTTATTATTTTTTACAAAAGTTTAAAATAAGCAATAAATTTCGTTCAACTTCACAATTGTGTCCCACTTGTTGATTCTTCACCATAACATTAACATTTTTTATCTTTGTGTTTGAAACCTGAAATGTGGGAAAAGGTTGAAAACTTCCAGGGGGCCAAATACTTTCGCAAGGCACTGTAATTTTGTTTTAATTTTTTGTTCTTTATTTTCTGTTTTTTATATTTTATTTTTTTTTTTTTTTTAAACTTTTTCCACTTTTTTACTTCCCTAAATGGGCCATTAACTTTTGTTACTCTGATCGCATGTATAATGTATTGCAATTCACAAGCATTGCAATTAGTCATGGGTGGGCCCGGACTGTAAAAGTCCGGATCCGCACGGTTTTAAAAGTATCCAGGTGCCGGGCTCGGGCCTGGAATTCTCATGGAATTCTGGCTAATGATCCAGTTCCGGTAACTCAGGAAATTAAAAAACAAAAATAAAGGAGAAATAAAATAAAGCAAGCGCTTTATACTTACCGAGTCTTTGGCGCGGCTGTAACTGTCACTTTTCTTAAGGGGCCACTCATTTACTTTCATAAATAATAATAATAATAATAATAATATAATAATAATAATACATATTCACTACTTTCCCGCCGAAAGTCCTGACGTCTTTGATTAACTGCTGTCAGATGCGTCCCCAGCCTGTGTGACAGCATCTGACTGCTTGCAATCACAGACCCTGTCTGCAGGTCTATATTGTGGTATAAAAATATATAAATAAATATTGGCATATGGTCCCCCACATATTATCATACCCAGCACAGATAAAGCATGCGGCTACAGGTGGCAGTCATCAGCCGTGTGGTTATCTTGGCCATGCATCAAAATAAGTGGAACCGCATGCGGCTTTCTTTTTAAATTTTAACGAATAATGAATAATTTTAAAAAATGATGTATGGTCCCCCCAATTTTGATACCCAGCCATGATAAAGTCGACAGCTGGGAGCTGACATTTTCAGGCTGGGGAGGTCCATGCTTATTGGGCCCCCAGCCTAAAAAATTAGCAGCTTACAGCCACCCAGGATTGTGGCATCCATTAGATGTGACAATCCCAGCACTTTACCCGGCTCATCCCAGCTGCCCTGGTGCAGTGTCAATCGGAGAAATAAGGGTTTAATAGCCCACAGCTGCTACTAAGCCCTAGATTAATAATGGGAGGCATCTATAAGACACACCAGTTACTAATCTGTTACATACCTTACGGTATGGGGCTGTATTAGTGGCTATAGCAGGAGCAGCTTAGGCTAAGTTCACATTTCCGCTAAAATCTATCAGTCACAATCCGCTGCTCTTGTAAACAGCGGAATCCGTTTAGCGGATTCCGCTGCTCCCATAGACTTGTATGAGCAGCGGATTGTGACTGATGATGCTGCATTGCACCCTCCGCCCGACTGATCAGTCGTGGAACGACTGACCGCCGGGCGGGAGGAACGCAGCATGTAACGTTTTTTGAGCAGCGAGATCCGTCGGAGTTCGCTGCGCATGCTCTCTGGCTCCCTGCACACGTCACCAGCTTTGGTTGGTTACCCGATATTTACCCTGGTTACGGTGCAAGGAGCCAGCGCTAAGCGGTGTAGGCCCGTAACCAAGGTAAATATCGGGTAACCAAGGTAAACATCGGGTGCTTTGCTGTTACCCGATATTTAGGCTGGTTACGTGTGCAGGGAGGCCGACACTTCCCCGCTCGGCCCCGCCCCCTCCCGCACTCCGCACATGTATGTACACACACACACACACACACACACACACACCTGTCCCCAGCCATGCAGACAAGCACTGACACCCTCGTCTGGCCCCGCCCCCTGCTCGGCTCCGCCCCCTCCCGCACTTTGCATGTGCACACACACACATACATACATGCACATACACACACTCACTCACACATACACTCACCTGTCCCCAGCCATGCAGACCGCAGCACTTCTACTGACATCCTCAGCGCCTGGCCCCGCCCCCCGCTCGGCTCCGCCCCCTCCCGCACTTTGCATGTGCACACACATACATACATACATACATACATGCACATACACACACTCACTCACTCACAGATACACTCACCTGTCCCCAGCCATGCAGACCGCAGCACTTCCACTGACATCCTCAGCGCCTGGCCCCGCCCCCCGCTCGGCTCTGCCCCCGAACTCCGCCCCCCGCACACAACGGAATCCGACAAAGAATTCTGTTCTTTGTCATCCGTTGTACAGCGTTGAACAGCGCATCAGTCACATGCGTCAAGCGACGCATGTGACTGATACAAATCAACGGAAATGTGAACTTAGCCTTAGACATAATGGAGAGACTATCAATGCTGAGGGTTATGTAGAAATGTAGAACATATGCTCCCATCCAAACAACAGTGAAGAACTGGCTACCTGAAGTCCATACAGTTCAACAATAGAAAACATTTGGTAAATTATGAAAGGAAGTATCTAGCAAAGAAGACCCAGAACTGTTGAGTAGCTAGAACTCTAGAAGAGAAAAGAATGGGACATTTATCTCCCAAAACACCAGCAATTGTCCCAGTTTCCTAGATGTTTGAGGACTGTTGTAATAAAAAGGTGCTACCTGCGAGTTTTGGTAAGCAAGATCCTGTCACAACATTTTTGAGAAGTGTTGTTGCCATCAATCTACATGAGTTAATTTTTTCACATTACATAGAAATATGTCTAACTTTCACCTTCTGATCTGTGTTTTAAGTTATGTTGGCAATAAAAATGGATATAAAATATTTCCAAATCATTGCAATTATGTGTTTTTGCATTTTACTCAGCGTCCCAACTTTTTTGTTGAATTGGGGTTGTAAAGAATTAGTTTATTTTACAAAATATCTTTCCAACACTTCCTGCTGAAAGATAAAAATGCTTTATTGCAAAGGTCTCAGTTTTTGATGTGACCGCAGCCTTATAGCACAGATCTCAGCATTACAGCTGTTATTAGAAACTAGATTTTTTTTTGCAAGATTAAACTGTGACAAGGTAAATGGATTAGTGGTACCCACAGTGAGGAAGAGATTAAAGGCATTAGCAGTGTTGCATGACAATAAGTATTACCAGATTCCTGTAAAATATATTTGCAAATCAATGTCAAGAATGAAGGTATCTCAGCAGTTTACCGGGCATAGCGGCTGACATTTATTAAAATGTTACTTTAGTCACCTCCGACTGATATAGATTAAATGTGTGGTTTTTTTTTTTAACTAAAGCGCTTTCTAGACTCTCAGCTGGAATTTACTTGATTCTGTTTCCTGTTATACAAATGTTTTATCCAGGAGAGAAACAATAAAAACTGACCTCAGGTATCAGATCTAAAGCGGGCTTTACACGCTACGACATCGCTAATGCGGAGTCGTTGGGGTCACGGAATTCGTGACGCACATCCGGCCGCATTAGCGATGCCGTTGCGTGTGACATCGATTAGCGATTTTGCATCGTTGCAAAACAGTGAAAAATCGCTAATCGGCGACACGGGGGTCCATTCCCAATTATCGTTACTTCAGCAGTAACGAGGTTGTTCCTCGTTCCTGCGGCATCACACATCGCTGCGTGTGACGCCGCAGGAGCGAGGAACGTCTCCCTACCTGCCTCCCGGCCGCTATGCGGAAGGAAGGAGGTGGGCGGGATGTTACGTCCCGCTCATCTCCGCCCCTCCGCTGCGATTGGGCGGCGGTTCAGTGACGTCGCTGTGACGCCGCACGGACCGCCCCCTTAGAAAGGAGGCGGTTCGCCGGTCACAGCGACGTCGCCGGACAGGTAAGTATGTGTGACGGCTCTGGGCGATGTTGTGCGCCACGGGCAGCGATATGCCCGTGTCGCGCAACAGATGGGGGCGGGTACGCACACTAGCGATATCGGGACCGATATCGCAGTGTGTAAAGTAGCCTTTACTCTGACCATACATCTTAGGTAACAGTTGGCCGATAGCTTTCTTTCCTGACTCCTAAAAGGACTTGCACGCTTAGCCAAACTTGTATTTATAGTTGGGACAGCAGAGTAAAAGGATCAGGTGTTTAACACTAGAACTACTTGACTCGTGACACCTATATAGAAATACATGGTGCAAAGTAGTCAAAATGACTACCTCAGTAGTTCTAGTGTTAAATTAAAAATACCTGACCCATATTTTTCATGTCAAAATCTCTCTGGGGATAGTTGGAAGGTCCCTATACATACATTATGGCTGGTTTGGTTCAGCCACATTGGTGTAATGATTGTAATCACAGAGATCATGATCAGGCTCATGCTGCATGGAGGTAACCTGACCCCAGTGTGTATTCCTGCTGGATATGTATCCAAGAATGTAAGTTCAGCTGGTGTATTGCGGTGCAACGACCGATTACATCCCTGCACCACCTTACATGCTGCTGGTCAATTAAAGGCTGCCAGATCCTGTCAACGTTGCCATTAGTGATGAGCGAGTACCAAAAAGCTCGGGTGCTCGAGGCTCGGGCCGAGCATCCCAAGATACTCGTGTACTCGGCCCGAGCACCGAGCCCAATGTTATCCTATGGGAGACCCGAGTATTTTTCTGAAATGACCCCCGGCAGCATGTAGAAACCCGAAAAATGTCACAAAAGTCTCAGAAGAGTGCTCAAATGACATGGCAACAGCATGGGCAAGACTCCTTGAAGCATTTATCACTCAAAAGTCACAGCTGTGAACAATTTTGTCCGAGTTTTACGCCATTTTTACGGACTCACCAGAAAACCTTCCAAAATGACACCAAAATGAATTTTCATGGCGGAAATGTTAAGGGCACATACCCAATAGTGAGAAAGAGCTGGTGTATGTTACTTTTTGAGATTATTACATAAAAGATTTTACGTAAAAACATTGTGTGGCACTCCGATGTCCAAAACGCACGTTTTGTGCTTTTTACTAGCGATGTCGGTCATTTTTTTTTTCATTCTATCTCCCGACGGTCGGTCTCGCTCTGTCGGTCTCTCTCTGTCTTGTCTGTCCCCCTCTCACAGTCTGTCGGTCATTCTCCCCCCTCTCTCTTACTTACCGTTCCCCGATCACTGCCGTGGCGCTGCACAGCTGTTCACTAAACTCCGGCGGCTTTTCCTCTTTTGAAGAAGCCGGCCGCTCATTAAACAATATCGTATTCCCTGCTTTCCTGCTTTTCGGCGCCTATGATTGGTTGCAGTGAGACACACCCGCACGCTGAGTGACAGGTGTCTCACTGCACCCAATCACAGCAGCCGGTGGGCGTGTCTATACTGTGCAGTGAAATAAATAATTAAATAATTAAAAAAAACAGCATGCGGTCCCCCCAATTTTAATACCAGCCAGATAAAGCCATACGGCTGAAGGCTGGTATTCTCAGGATGGGGAGCTCCACGTTATGGGGAGCCCCCCAGCCTAACAATATCAGTCAGCAGCCGCCCAGAATTGCCGCATACATTAGATGCGACAGTTCTGGGACAGTACCCGGCTCTTCCCGATTTACCCTAGTGCGTTGGCAAATCGGGGTAATAAGGAGTTAATGGCAGCCCATAGCTGCCAATAAGTCCTAGATTAATCATGTCAGGCGTCTCCCCGAGATTCCTTCCATGATTAATCTGTAAATTACAGTTAAAAAACACACACACCCAAAATATCCTTTATTAGAAATAAAAAACACTAACAAAGTCCCTCATCACCAATTTATTAACCCCGACAAACCCTCCATGTCCGGCGTAATCCACAGTCCTCCAGCGTCGCATCCAGCTGTGCTGCATGAAGGTGACAGGAGCTGCAGAATACACCGCCGCTCCTGTCAGCTTCACACAGCAACTGAAGACAGCCGCGCGATCAGCTGAGCTGTCACTGAGGTTACCTGGATCCAGCGGTGGATGCAGCGGTGGCCGCGGGTAACCTCAGTGACAGCTCAGCTGATCGCGCTACTCACCGCCGCACCGGTCAGCTCCACGCAGCAACTGAGGGGAGTATCGTGATCAGCTGAGCTGTCACTGAGGTTACCTGGATCCAGCGGTGGATGCAGCGGTGGCCGCGGGTAACCTCAGTGACAGCTCAGCTGATCGCGCTACTCACCGCCGCTCCGGTCAGCTCCACGCAGCAACTGAGGTGAGTATAGCGATCAGCTGAGCTGTCACTGAGGTTAATCGCGGCCACCGCTGGATCCAGCGGTGGCCGTGAGTTACCTGACTGACAGCAGCTGATCGCGCTACTCACCTCAGTTGCTGTGTGAAGCTGACAGGAGCGGCGGTGTATTCTGCAGCTCCTGTCACCTGCATGCAGCAGAGCTGGACGCGACGCTGGAGGTCCGTGGATTACGCCGGACATGGAGGGCTTTGTCGGGGTTAATAAATTGGTGATGAGGGACTTTCGTTATTGTTTTTTATTTCTAATAAAGGATTTTTCGTGTGTGTGTGTTTTTTAACTGTAATTTACAGATTAATCATGGAAGGTTTCTCGGGGAGGCGCCTGACATGATTAATCTAGTACTTATTGGCAGCTATGGGCTGCCATTAACTCCTTATTACTCCGATTTGCCAACGCACAAGGGTAAATCGGGAAGAGCCGGGTACAGTCCCAGAACTGTCGCATATAATGTATGCGGCAATTCTGGGCGGCTGCTGACTGATATTGTTAGGCTGGGGGGCTCCCCATAACGTGGGGCTCCCCATCCTGAGAATACCAGCCTTCAGCTGTATGGCTTTATCTGGCTGGTATTAAAATTGGGGACCGCACGCCGTTTTTTTAAAATTATTTTTTTATTTATTTTACTGCACAGTATAGACACGCCCACCGGCTGCTGTGATTGGGTGCAGTGAGACACCTGTCACTCAGCGTGGGGGCGTGTCTCACTGCAACCAATCATAGGCGCCTGTGGGCAGGGAAAGCAGGGAATATGAGGTGGCTGTGTGCAGAGCACAGCGCGCCCGCCGGTATAAAGGATCCGGTCACGCTGTGCGGGCCGGCCAATCACTGCAATTCCACAACTAACAGGGCTGTGGCATTGCAGTGGTCTGCCAGCCAATCCCTGCATGAGGGCTGGCTCTCAAAAGAGCGCCAACATGCAGGGATGAAGACCACAAGTACAGCACGAGTATCGTGAAATTACTCGGTACCCGCCGAGTAGCCCGAGTACAGTGATACTCGTGCGAGTACCGAGTAGTGACAAGCATACTCGCTCAACACTAGTTGCCATGTGATGTTGGCGACACATGGCACTGACATCATGCGTCACCATACCAAATACGCCAATAACATCTGCCAGCCTCTGTGTTAAAGAATAGCGGCAGAAGGGGGACATATACCAGGAAGGAAATTGTAGCGCCTGGTCCCGCCAGATCCCGGGGGGGGCGCTCTCCCTCACATCTGCCCAGCCCCAGCATGGTCCCCATGTGCACTCCCGGTCCCAGCCCCCGGCAGCGACATCCTTCCTCTTACCGGTCCCATGGCTCTGCAGGCTCTGCTCCTGGTTCGGGTCCTGCTGTGCGTCCTGCTCACTCCCGGGTCGGGCGCCCTGCTCCAGGTGCTGCTGCAGACTCTTCCTGTCTCCCATCCACACACAGATCTGCAGTAAGTGATTCTAGGCTGCGCGCGAGGCCACTCCCCCTTTCTTAAAGCGGTAGCACCCCATTATCTGGAAGTGACCTCAGAGGTCACCTGTTACCATACGGGTATTTAGGTTCACCTCCCCTGGCAGCAGGCACCCGAGCAACGCTCCTACTAGTGCATTGCTAGTGTCCAGGCCCCTGTGTACTACCGTTTGTATCTGTGCATCATCTACCTGTTGCTAATCTTCTGTCTCGCCGTAGTGCCATCTGTACCTTTCCGGCTGTGGACGTCACCGGCCATACCTACAGTGGATGTCACCATGCCATACCTACTGTGGACGTCACCAGCCATACTTGCAGTGGACGTCACCGTGCCATACCTACAGTGAACGTCTCTGTGCCACCTGCTGTGAACATCTCCGGTGCCACAACCGTGTTGTGCCTGCTGCGGACGTCACACCCGTGCTACACTGGCCATACAGAGACTCCTACTACTGGTTCCTGGCTGCCGTGCATCTAGGCCCATTGAGGAAGCACCGCACAGTCCCTGTATAGGGGTTCGCTGCTGGTCGTCTTCTCAGGGGAGTCCGGTGCACGGTCCAGTGGTCCACCTCTGGCCGCTCGCCGCTCCTCGGTGAGCGTAACAGAAATATGGATGAGGGATATATATACCGGGACTGGGGACACATTTACCAGGATGGAGACATATATACCAGGATGGGGGACATATATATTATGATAGGGGAGATATATACGAGGATGGAGACACAAATACCAGAATGGAGACATATATACCAGGATAGGGGAAATATTCCAATAGAGGGGAAATATCTACCAAGATGGGGGACATATATATAAGAATGGGGGCATATATACCAGTTTGTGGGACTATATCTTGAAGAAGCCAATGTTGGAACATGTACCAAGATGGGGGACATGTATACCTGGGCTTACAGCATATACTTTAAACTTTTAAAAATGTATAACTTTATTAGTTCATTATTATGAAAAATCACCTAAACTAACTGACACAACAAAAAACATAAAATATAACATAGAAATTGTGTTACTCATTGATAAGTACCTAAGGAAGTCCACAATAGGGACTGTCTAACTGTTTCCTAGGGAGGGTGATTACCCTACTTATCAATGGAGGTTTGGCACCCTAATTAGCAATGTGGTGCCCCCATTCCACAGCGGCTATTGCTGTTATCTGTCCCTGATCACAGTTGTCTCACACAATTGAATAATAATAATGAACTAATTAAAGATATACATTTTAACAGTTAAAATAAGGTACAGTGCCTTGCAAAAGTATTTGGCCCCTTTGAATTTTTCAACTTTTTCCCACATTTCAGGCTTCAAACATAAACGATAAAAAATGTAATATTATAATGAAGAATCAACAACAAGTGGGACACAATTGTGAAGTTGAACGAAATTTATTGGTTATTTTAAACTTTTCTAACAAATAATAAACTGAAAATTGGGGTGTGCAATATTATTCAGCCCCTTTAAGTTAATACTTTGTAGCGCCACCTTTTGCTGCGATTACAGGTGCAAGTTGCTTGGAGTATGTGTCTAACAGTTTTGCACATCTAGAGACTGAAATTCGTGCCTATTCTTCCTTTGCAAATAGTTCGAGCTGAGTGAGGTTGGATGGAGGGCATTTGTGAACAGCAGTTTTCAGCTCATTCCACAGATTCTCGATTGGATTCATGTCTGGACTTTGACTTGGCTATTCTAACACCTGGATACATTTATTTGTGAACCATTCCATTGTAGATTTTGCTTCATGTTTTGGATCATTGTCTTGTTGAAATTCAAATCTCCATCCCAGTCTCAGGTCTTTTGCAGACTCCAACAGGTTTTCTTCAAGAATGGGTCTGTATTTGGCTCCATACATCTTCCCATCAATTTTAACTATCTTCCCTGTCCCTGCTGAAGAAAAGCTGGCCCCAAACCATGATGCTGCCACCACCATGTTTGAGGTTGGTGAGTCTGAGCAGTGTATATTATTATATGGGGCTCGGGGGCCTGAGCTGTGTATATTATTATATGGGGCTGGGGGGGACTGAGCTGTGTATATTATTATAAGGGGCTGGGATGCCTGAGCTGTGTATATTATTATATGGGGCTGTGGGCCTGAGCTGTGTGTACTATTATAAGGGGCTGGGGAGTGTGAGCTGTGTATATTATATGGAGCTGGGGAGTCTGAGCTGTGTATATTATTATAAGGGGCTGGGGAGTCTGAGCTGTGTATATTATTATTTGGGGCTGGGGGGCCTGAGCTGTGTATATTATTAAAAGCTGTGGTGCCTGAGCTATGTATATTATTATGAAGGGCTGGGGTGGTCTGAGCTGCGTATATTATAAAAGGGTGGAGGAGTCTGAGTGGTGTAGATTATTATAAAGGACTGTGGGGTCTGAGTTGTGTAATATTATTATATACATAAATACCAGGAGGAGGACATATATGCTAGGAAGAGTACAAATAAACCAGGATAGAAATACGTATTAGAATGGGCTCAGGAGGGGGACATATATACCAAGAGGATATTATACAGAGGGGCAGTGTGTGCAGGGAGATAGTATACAGAGTGGTAGTGTGTGTCGAGAATTATTATTATTGTTGGAAGACAAATCTCCGTCCCAGTCTCAGGTCTGTTGCAGTCTCCAACAGGTTTTCTTCAAGAATGGTCCTGTATTTGGCACCATCCATCTTCCCATCAATTTTAACCATCTTCCCTGTCCCTGCTGAAGAAAAGCAGGCCCAAACCATGATGCTGCCACCACATTGTTTGACAGTGGGGATGGTGTGTTCAGGGTGATGAGCTGTGTTGCTTTTACGCCAAACATATTGTTTGGCATTGTGCCCAAATAGTTTGATTTTGTTTTCATCTGACCAGAGCACCTTCTTCTACATGTTTTGTGTGTCTCCCAGGTGGCTAACTTTAAATGACACTTTTTATGGATATCTTTAAGAAATGGCTTTCTTCTTGCCACTCTCCCATAAAGGCCAGATTTGTGCAGTGTATGACTGATTGTTGTCCTATGGACAGACTCTCCCACCTCAGCTGTAGATCTCTGCAGTTCATCCAGAGTGATCATTCATGGGCCTCTTGGCTGCATCTCTGATTAGTCTTCTCCTTGTTTAAGATGAAAGTTTGGATGGACGGCCGGGTCTTGGTAGAATTGCAGTGTTATAATACTCCTTCCATTTCAATATGATCGCTTGCATAGTGCTCCTTGGGATGTTTAAAGTTTTGGAAATCTTTTTGCAACCAAATCCGGCTTTAAACTTCTCCACAACAGTATCACGGACCTGCCTGTTGTGTTCCTTGGTCTTCATGATGCTCTCTGCACTTTAAACAGAACACTGAGACTATCACAGAGCAGGTGCATTTATACGGAGCCTTCATTACACACAGGTAGATTATATTTATCATCATCAGTCATTTAGGACATTAGATCATTCAGAAATCCTCAATGAACTTATGGAGTGAGTTTGCTGCACTGAAAGTAAAGGGGATGAATAATATTGCATACCCCAATTTTCAGTTATTTATTTTTTTAATAAAGTTTAATATAAGCAATACATTTTGTTCAACTTCACAATTGTGTCCCACTTGTTGATTCTTCAAAATAACATTAAAATTTTTATCTTTATGTTAAAAGTCTGAAATGTGGGAAAAGGTGGAAAAATTTAAGGGGGCCGAATACTTTCGCAAGGCACTGTATATATAGATATATATACAGTGTGGTCCAAAAGAAATTGGACAGAAAATAATAACATTTATTTTGATCTATATAATTATATTTACTACCACAAGCATAACATTGACAATTACATTTTATTCTGAACAATAATACAAAAGCCCTTAAATTTTATCAACGCAGGTGCTCAAACTGTTTTCTGTTACAATTTGCACAGATTTGAAGTCTGCATCTTACGCTTCAACAAACATTTTTGCACAAGTCTCTTGGGGTATTAATTTCTTGAAATGCATCTTTATGTAATTTTTCAAATCACTGACACATTTTGTTTTTTGACTATAAACTTTGTCCTTGACTACTCCCCAAAAGAAAAAATCCATTGGGGTCAAGTCTGGTGAACGTGCCGGACAATCAAGTGGGCCTCTTCGGTCAATCCATTTATTAGGAAATGATTCATCAAGATACTCGCGGACTACTCTTGAATAATGTGGAGGGGCCCATCTTGTTGGAAATAAAGGTCATTTGAATTAGGCTGTTGCTGTAACTGAGGAACAACTTGATTCATTAGAATTTTGAGATACCTATCTCCTGTGACTGTTCCATCAAAAAATATTGGTTCTAAAACACCAAAACCTGAAATACCACCCCAAACATTGACACCAGGCTCATTTAGTTGTTGCTCTAATGTTAAATGCATGTTCTCATTATACCAGTATACAATTACTGCATGTCTGTTAATATTGCCAGATAATTAGAAAAAAGCATAATATCACTAAATTGCAGCCACCTGTCTGGATCATCTTCCAATAAACCATGAATTAGGTATGGACGATAAGCTTTCCACCCAATAGATTTCAGGATTCGCATCATAGCTCTTTGAAATTCCCAATTCTAAAGAGACTCTTCTTGGGACTTTATTGGACTCTGAACAAATGGGGCTTGAGTACCAAATGTTTCAACCCAATTTGTTCTAACGGTTTCAGCATTTTGAAATTTCAAATACTCTTTTAAAATCTATTTTCTTTGATCCGTATTTAAATTATTTAAATTATTTGCCATTATGGCTTATCTGAATTATTTGAAAAGAAAACAGATTTGGGAGAGATTTATCTGTGAAAACTGGATCTGTGAAACTGACTCAGTTGCCCTTAGCATCAGTCAGATTCCACCTTTCATTTTCCAAAGAGTCTGTGAAGAATGAAAAGGGGAATCTGATTGGTTGCAAAGAGCAACTGAGTCAGCTTCACTTTACACCATGTTTGATAAATCTCCCCCTCCATAGCCCTATTACACATACTGTCCACCTACTTTTGGACCACCCTGTGTATATATATATATATATATATATATATATATATATATATATATATATATATATATATATATATATATATACACACCATATTTTTCGGACTATAAGACGCACCGGACCATAAGACGCACCCTGGTTTTAGAGAAGGAAAATAGGAAAATAAAATTTTAAGCAAAAAATGTGGTCATGACACACTGTTATGGGGCGAGGATCTGCTTCTGACACTATTATGGGGGTAATGTTCCCAAATTCTCTACTAAGGTACCCCATCCTGGTAATGATCCTCCTGCCTTGTGTATATATATGTCCCTCATCCTGGTATAGCCCCATCTTGCTATATACTGCCATCCTGGTATGTGCTCCCATCCTGCTCATATACACCATCATCCTGCTCATATACGCCATCATCCTGCTCATATACCCCCATCATCCTGCTCACAGCTGTGAGCTGTCATTAACCCCTTATTACCTCAATTACAACTGCATAAGGGCAATCGTGATGAGCCAGGTAAAGGTTCGGAATTGTTACATCTAGTGGATGCAACAATCCTGGGTGGCTGGAGGCTGCTAGTTTTAGGCTGGAGGGCCCCAATAACCATGGACCTCCTCAACCTGAATATACCAGCCCCCAGCTGTTGGCTTTATCATGGCTCAGAATAACAATTGGGGGGACTGCATGCTGCTTTTTTAAATTATTTATTTAAATAATTAAAAAAACGTTTTATGTGGTCCCTTTTATTTTGACACAAAGCCAGATAAGCACATTCCGGGGGACTGCAGCTTGTAGCCATATGCTCTATCTGTGCTGGGTATCATAATATGGGGGTTCTCTATTCCAATTTTTTAAAATTATTTATTTTTACACCAATATACTGTAGGTACACACACATCACCTCTGATTGAAAGCAGTAAGACACCCTGTCACACAGGGTGGGACGCGTCTGACTGCAACCAATCAGACGACTGACGGTGGGCGGGGAAAGCATATGCATGGAGGATAATGAGCAGCCCTGGAAGTAGCGTTACAGCTGCGCTGGAGACTGGTAAGTATAACATGCCTGCTCCAATCCCCCTATCCCTTTTACCATCAATTTAAAGTGCCGGATTCTGGTCCCCATAGATTGATATGGGGACTGGTGCCTGGCCAGATATCTGGGATCAATTCCAGGCTAGAACCGTGATTTTTATTTAAACCTGGTTGGACCCACCAATCCCGTGTATCTGCGAGTCCGACCATCACTATTAGTGACATAATTATGACTCTAAGCAATCTAACATTGATCCAGTAATTAGGCCATACATTGTTCTAGCTAAATTTCCCCTTTAAATGTTCTATTGAGAAAAGCAGATGAGAATCTAGTCAGTACATGACTGAAAGTATGCTAATCACTGGCACTATGAGTACAGATGAATCCTGACAGTGTGCATATTGCATTTGCATTATTCTCAATTTTTCAGTCTTCAATCACTGCAGAAATTTATTTTGCACCTGGAAAACTCCCTTGAGGCTGAAGATAGCACTATTTTTTTTATGTAAAACTATGCTATTTCTAGTATTGCCATTTTTGAGGTTTATAAAAGTACAGCAAATAATTAAAAATAACTACCGCTTACAAATGATCTCCAAGTCAGTTTCAGCATTCCTTTACATTCCTTCTTTTGCTGCAAACAAAACCCACAAAAGCATTGCTTATTTTGGCAATTATAATAAAAGTGGTAAGCTTCGGCTACTGACATCACTAGCCGTGTCACATATCCTGCAAAGCTTGCTTCCCATGAAAGGCTCATGGTTGAGAACCAACTGATGACAGAAATTATTTTTCTCATCAAATGATGATGTTGCAAAGTGTTGACCTGAATTAGGATGTTCCTCTTTGTTCTGCAGTGGAATGGAAACATTGTAAACGTATTTACAACTGAACTGTGTCTCATTATACAGTGACCCTCTAAAAAACCTTTTGTTTCAGCAGGCGAGACAAAGTGAGCTTGCCAGCCAGAGAGTATGACTGTCTGTTTCATCTATCTCTCCATGAAAGGCCTTTGAGCCCATCTTGGCTTCAGCTACAGTAACAGTTGAAGCTGGATGGAATTCTATACATATGAATGACCACCTTGCACGGGAACCTGGCCACAGACACGCCATTCTCATCCTTATCCAGAGGTCATGTACATATAAAGTTGCACTTCAAATGAATTGATGAAAACCTTTTTTCATATTCTTTGTCAATTTTGGCAGCCAGACTAATAAAGTGTGAAACATTTACTTTTTAAGAGTCACACTAGTGTGAAACACCCCATTCCTCTACGGAATAGTAAAAAATGAGAGACATTCCGTAACTGATCTTTATACTCCACATACCTTTTACAGGTTTATTTTATTACATGTTCTTTTCCCTGTGGCTATTACCAAATGAATTCATCTTTATGATATTGCATTAGATCATAGATATTTAGCAATACAACCCCCCGCTCATTTATTTCATTATCACTACAAAATGCTGGGACCTCCCATGAAGTGAACACATTACTAAGCTGTCATCTTTTGGACTTTTCCCAATACAGTTCTGTTTATTACGTGTTTCGAATGCCAAGCCAGTGTTGCAGTGGGAGTTGCACAATTTCAGAAAAAAAAGACAGATTAGACATTGGCATATTTAAAGGGATTCTGTCAGTAAGATACGGTAACTGCCCCCCAGCAACCAAATCAGGTATCAGACAAGGAAATCACAAAGTGAGTCATCAATCATACTAATGAGGTTGCTACTAACTGGGGAAGCAGCCTCAGGAGGCAGTGTATTCCTTAGGCTGTATGCACACAATGCATTCTTATTGCGTTTTTTGATGTGTTTTTTTTTACTATTTTGTCACAAAACTGCAAGCAAATCCTTATGACAGCAAAGTCAATGAAAAACCCGAAGTGTTGTGCACCTGTGTTTTTCAACATTGAAAGCAATGAAAGATGAATGCAAAATAATTATGTAAAAATTAGTCAAAAACGAGTTTTTTTAACTCTGCATTTTCCCTGCCAAGAAAAGCTGAAATGGTGCAGAAATTTCTGCAACCAAATACTCAAGAGAAACTAGTAAGATAAATAAAAAAATGTAAAAAAAAGTTTACAAAAATATGAAAAATGTTAAAAAAACCTAAAAGTTCAAATCACCCTCCTTTTAAAATAAAATAGTTAACCCCCCCCAAAAAAACACATATTTGGTTTTGCCATCTTCAGAAATGTCCGATCTATCAACATATAAAGTCAGTTGATCTGATCCATACATGGTGTGGCAAGAAAAAAATTCCAAACGCCAAAATTATGTTTTTTGGTCTCCGCAACATTTCTTTACAATAATACTAATACTAATAATAATAATAATAATAATAATAATAATAATAATAATAACAACAACAGGTGATTAGAGCAGTGCTTCTACACAAAAGTGGTATAATTAAAAATGCTAGCTCAAGACACAAAAAATAAGCCATCACTGAGCTCAACCTCCTGAAAAATGAGAACGCTACGGGTCTCGGAAAATGGTGACAAAAGTGCAATTCTTTTTTTTGACAAACTGAATTTTTTTCACCCCTTAGATAAAAGTAAAAGTATACATGTTTGGTATCTACGAATCCGTACTGATGTGAGGCATTATATGAACACATCAGTTTTATCATATAGTGAACATGGTGAATATTAAAAAAAAAAAAAAAAAACAATCGTGCAATTGCACTTTTTTCACTATTTCTCCACATTTGGAATTTTTTGCCATTTTTCAGTACACTCCTGAAATAACTTTTCACTCTCAATTCATTGGTAAATCTGGAAAATCTCTCTATATTAAAGGGAACCAATCAGCAGGATTTTCGTGTATAACCTAAAGCCAGTGCTATACTGGCACTATCAGGCTGATTCTCTACATACCTTTAATGGTCAGCTCGGATGTTTAGGTTTTGAAATCCAAGAAAGTAAAGTTTATAAAATCAGCAGCTTCTTGAGTGACTGAAGCTGAGAATCAGATAATATCTGGGGGGTATTTATAGTTATCCCCTCCCTCTGTTAGAATTAGCATTATTAGCAAGTATTACACAATCAATTTAATATTCACTAGCAGGACCTGTGGTGAGGTCATACCCATGTAACCAGAAGGGGCGAGGCCTCAGCCAACAAAGCTGATACCAGGAATCAACACTTTTCTGTTTATTGAGGCCCACCTCCTTCTAGTCACATGGGTATGACCTCACACAGGTCCTGCTATTGAAAAGTTAAATCGATTTTATAATACTTAGGCTAATTTTAACAGGGGGAGGGGATAGGTATGAATACCCCCTAGCAGAGGTTTTGACATCAAGCTAGCCCAGCACCCAATCACCACCAGCTTCTCTCTGCTTTTCTCTGCCTTTAGAAGCAGTAATCGAATGGTGGGCTCACACGACATCACAATCCAGAGTCCCGGTAACTTGAATGCCACCACCGCTGGTCATTTCAGGGGGTTTCTGTAGTTCTAGCACTTAGGGGCTCTGCAAATGGAGTCCACAAATTATTCTAGGAAAATCTGTGCTCCAAAAATCAAATGGCACCCCTTCCCTTCTGATTTCTTCTGTGCGGCCAAATAGTACTGTACAGTCACATATGGGGTATTGCTACGCTCAGGGGAAATTGTGTAATATACTATGGTGCCTTCTTGTACATATTCTCCTTTGAGAATTGGAAATCTGGGGTTAAAACACCATTTTAGTGGTAAAATGTTATTATTTTTTTCTCCGCCCATTACATAAAATTTTGTGACACACATATAGTATCAATATGCACCCTGCACCCCTACATGAATTCATTGAGGGGTGCAGTTTGTAAAGTGGGGTCACTTTTGGGGGACGTCTGCTGTTCTGGCACCTCAGAGGCTATGCTAATATGACATAGAACCCCCCAAACTATTCCAACTAAATATGAACTCCAGCTGTTACGCTGGGTATGGAGTTTGTGCTCGAGGAAAGGACTGTGTCCTCAATTAGTAGGCAAAAAACTTCAGCACCAAAGTGAGATAAAAATTACGCAGTATTGCTGTAAGAAAGTGATTTTTTTTATTATATTTGAATTCGGCACCACAGAAATTATCCAACATTTCAACATCTGGCACACAGCATCCATATGGTGGATCCACTGCAGCTCATATTGCTACATCCCACCCGACGCCCCTTATAGGGACATACTTACTCCTCATTTGTGCTTTCACCTCGGCTCCTTTAACACAGATATCCTTGAGAAAGCCCTCCAAGATCTTGACACATTGGATAATCTCTGTGGTGCCGAACTGGAATATAATAAAAAATTCACGCTGTTGCAGCAATACTGTATCATTTTTGTCTAATTTTGGTGCTGAGGTTTTTTGCCTACTAAATCTGAAATCCAATATGGTGGTGTTCCCCTTTTTTACTTTGTACTGTATCTCAAAAGTAGTTTTCAACCATATATTAGCATACTTAGGGAAATTGCACAACTGTATGGTTCATTATCTTCTGTTACCCTAGTGAAAATTAAAATTTGAGGTTAAAGCAACATTTTTGTGGTTAATAATGTATTTTTTTATTTTTACAACTCAACCTTATAAAATTATGTGAAGTACTTGGGGGTTAAAGGTGCTCACTAAACATCTAGATAAATTCCTTGAGGTGGTCTAGTTTCCAAAATGTGATCACTTGTGGGGGGGGAGCTCCACTGTTTAGGCACCTCAAGGGGCTCTACCAATGTGACATGGCACTCGCCAACAATTCCAACTAAATCTGAACTTAAATATGGAGCTCCTTCCCTTCTTCATTTTGTACTGTGCCTCAAAAGTAATTTTTGACTACATATGAGGTATTGGCAGCCTCAGGAGAAATTGCAAAACAAATTGAAAACGTGACATGGCGTCCACTAACGATTCCAGCTTATTATGTGCTCCATCCCTTCCAAGCCCTGCCATGTGATAGATTTTCAACACGCATGGGTTATCGTCGTACTCAGAAGAAATTGCCCAGCAAATTGTACACTGCATTTTCTCCTTTTACCCTTGGGAAAATGAAAGATTTGGGTTAAAGTAACATTTTTGTGGTAAAAATATAAAATATATATTTTTTTCATTTTTATGACTCAATGTAATAAAATTCTGTGAAGCACCTGGAGGTTCAATGTGCTTACCAAACATCTAGATAAATTCCTTGAGAGGTCTAGTTACTTAAATTGGTACCCTTGTAGGGGAGTTCCACAGTTTAGGTACCTTAGCAACTTTCCAAACACGACATGATGTCCGCTAAACGATTCCAGATGATTTTGCATTCAAAAAGTCAAATGGCGCTCCTTCCCTTCCGAGCCCTGCCATGAGGTCAAACAGTAGATTTCACCACATATGGAGTATCGATGTACTCAGGAGAAATTGCACAACAAATTGTATAATGCATTTTTTCTTGTTACCTTTGTAAAATTTGGGGCTAAAGTAACATTTCTATGGAAAAATGTTTTCTTTCGCCCCATATTTTGCATTATCAGGTATTTAGAACTCGTGCAAGAATGGGAACAAGTTCAATTACATTGCTCCCAACATTTCCTAAAGCTTTCCTAAATTTTAAAATGGCATGAAAAGGACTATGAATTAGTAAGCACAGATCTGGAAAAAGCTAACGCTGAGCTTCAATCCCAGTTAACAAGTAAATAGTGATTTGCCCTTCTGAATAAATTAGATAAATTAACACCAATCCAAACAGAAATTAAACCAAAGAAAAAAATAGAAGTTCAATAGAGATTCAAAGGACTATGAGTTTGGACACATTTTTCAATAGAGTAAACAGAAATGCAGTCTGAGATTAAATGGCAGAAAAGTATAAATACGGAATAATTAAAAAAAAAATCACCAAGGGACTATTGGACTACAGATTCATATTCCAGTGCCTCAGAAGAGTCTCTTATTAAAAAATACTCAGATATTAAAGCACATATCTATCTGGAACTTCCCAGTAATTTGAGCATCAAATCCCTGCACACGTAACCAGGGTAAACATTGGCTTACTAAACAATGCGCTTTGCCTAGTTACCCGATATTTACCCTGGCTACAGGTGCAAGGAGCCAGCGCTAAGCGGTGTACGCTGGTAACCAAGGTAAATATCGGGTAACCAAGCAAAATGCTTTGCCTAGTTACCCGATATTTACCCTTGCTACGTGTGAAGGGAGCCAGACACTTTCCCGCTCGGCTCCGCCCCCTCCCGCACTCCACTCCACATGTACACACGCACACACACACACACACACTCACACTCACCTGTCCCCAGCCTTGCATTCCTAGCTGCACTGACGTCCTCAGCGCCATGGTCCAGCTCGGCTTCACTCACCCCGCACTCCGCCCCCCGCACTCTGCAGCCCTCACACATTCTCAGCGGCCGAACGATCAGCTGATCACCCGGCGACCCGCTGCTGTCAGTGATCAGCTGATCACCCGGCGACCGGCTGCCGTGAGCGATCAGCTGATCGTTCACAATAGTCTGCTGCAGGTAAAACGAAAGAAGTAGAAACAACAAAAAAAAAAATCCGTTGTTTTGTATGATCCGTTGCATCCGTTGTGCCACAAAATGCAACACATCCGTTGCATCCGTCACACAACGCAATGCAACGGATGCCGTTCAACGCAAATGTGAAAGTAGCCTAAGAGAGAAACACGAAGATAATCCCGAGGTACTTATGTTTGCTGATTTAGAAAGGGTTAATTGCTCATCCCAAGGAGGTAGTCTACACAAGATCCTTTTGAGAAAAAAGGCTAAATAAATCAAAAATTTGAAAGAGCAGAGTGTGCGTGGTATAAGAACAATTTAGCCATATTCTTATACATTTGGTTTGTTTTCTGTTTTTAATTGTTAGATGTAGTTTTTTCTAATTATGACGTACAATACAGTTCTCTTCAAGAAGAAGAGGATACACGTCACATCTATCCAGGACTTTTGGACGCGAGATCGTACTCAAAACAGCCGCCGTCGTCCGGACGTCTCATGCATTCATCCCCCTACTGCTTTTAATGGTTTGAATAAATAAGGTACATTTTATATTTGGTGAGTGCCACTTTTTAACTTCTTCACAATGGACTTTATGCTTATAACTATATTAGGTTGAGCACCACTGCTTCAATTCAGATCTTCTGCATAATTAAGCGCTACGCTATATGATTCAAAGCCATTAGTGCAGGGCTTCTTTCTGGTTTTGCTATAAAAATATAGATTAGGTTCAGACAAAATGTGGCTGGTCAGTCAAATACTATATTATTTATAACTTTAAAGGGAAAATGACAGTAGGCTTTACATCTATAATGTGTTCTATATATATTTATATATAAATAAATGTTTAGGTATTTATAACAAATCACTAAAATACTTTAAGGATATTCTCAAGTTCTTAAATTACTTTAATTGGTCTTTCCAGCTCATTGATTCCTACACAGTAGTTAGCAAATCATCTCCTCTACCTTCACCCTGCTATCCCATCTTCTGAAGAGATGCAGTTATAAATCACCAGCTGAGCAGATTTTAGTGCAGGTCTGCTAATCAGATTTTCTGATCTGATCAGAACTGTGTGCTTGTTTAACTGCCCTGTGATCTCTATGTGTAAATATAGGGATAGCTGTGTACATTTCAGAACAAACCACTTATAGCTTAATGTGTTCTAGCAGAATTTCTGCTGACATTTATAGTTCTACCAGTACTACAGTTCTACTATTCACCAGAGCTGTCACTCAAAGAGTAGGGCCCTCCCTATTCCCTGTATCTAACAAGAGAGCTGTTTCAGCAGACAGAAGTGTGCTATCCGCTATTGTGAACAATAATTTGCATGTAAATTAAAAAAAAACACATAAAAATACAGGGTGGTTGAAATGGTCAAAATTAGCCATCAATCATTATAAGATATTTGTCTGCAGATCAGTGATAGATCCAGTTTCTTTTAGAAGCATCTGCTGTTGATACTATTTGTGTGAACACCATAGACATTATAATATAAGCAAATCTCACCAATTTTTAAATCAAGTCAATTTTAACCCTTTCAAGTGTATAAACAGTACAAAGTGCAATAGAGGAGCCAACCAACCAATAACACAGCTCATCACTGGATCTGCCTGCAGTCTGCAAGTAAATTTCTCCTTTGTAGGGATAGTTCAAGTGTTGTCCACTTCAACAAAATATCATATAAAAAGTATAAAGATCCCCATACACACCAAAATCTATGTCTCCGAAGTACTCAACATACAGGAGTGCTCTATGAGAGAGCCACTGCTAGACTCTTTTGGCAGCAGTTTATCTTGTAGAGAATAAAAGGATTGACTGTCATAAATTATCATGGGGTGTGAGGGGATAACAGGGGACTGGGGCCCTCTGGTTAGGGAGCCCTAGCTGTCCCTAATCCCAGAGATACCTCTAATGGTGAAGATGTCTGGGCCGACTTCATTTCTCTGCTCCTGGCAAGCCTTAATTTTATATCTCACTCCCCCACCCCAGGGGAGGACCGAGACAGTAGTGGTTGAATTCACAATATAGACTAACAGTGAAACCAAAAACTCTATCACACAGCTAGCACACACAGAGATATAAGACAACAAAAGATAAGGAGGAAATAAAGAGCAGGGAGGAAATATCCAGATGCCGAGAGGATTTCAACAGCACACCAAGAAGCATAAACCACAAAAAGAGGAATTAAATTTTCCCCCCAAAATTTCAAGAATTCACAGCAACACATGTAAGTGCACAGTGTCTGAAAGGGGCCTTATACAAGCCATTTGTGTGCAATTTTATTACTAAGCAATTACCTCCTCCATGAATTGATAGTGTGCGAGTGGTTGCTCCATCAGTGCTTGGCACCTCTGTTGCCACCATCCTTATTAACCCCTTCACGACCCTGGACGGATCTATCCGTCCAGGATCGTGTCCCGTTAAGCCCCGCCCCCTGCCGCGGGCAGGCGGCGTGGATCGGCACACATATCAGCTGTTTTCAACAGCTGACATGTGTGCCTGCTAGCCGCGTGTGGAATCGCTTCCACCCGCGGCCATTAACCCCTTAAATCTTGCTGCCAAAGTCTGGCAGCAAGATTTAAATGCGCGCGGCCATGTTTGTTACTCACCGCCGCCCCCACCGGAAGTCACGTGTGTTATCACGTGACTATCGGTGGTTGCCATCGTAGCACAGGGTCATGTGATGACGCCTGCTGCTACGATGTTTCACTTTCATTTTCCCTCGGCCGAGAGCAGAGGGAAAACCAAAGTGACTGAATCTGCTGATTACAGCGGTATAGCTGTGATCAGCAGATAGCGATCAGCAATCGGATTGCTGATCGCTATAGCCCCCTAGGGGGACTAGTAAAATTAAAAAAAAAAAGTAAAAAAAAAAGTTTTAAAAAATAAAAAAAAAACAAAAAAACCTAAAAGTTCAAATCACCCCCCTTTCCCCCCATTGAAAATTAAAGGGTTAAAAAATAAATAAATATACACATATTTGGTATCGCCGCGTTCAGAAATGCCCGATCTATCAAAATATAAAATCAATTAATCTGATTGGTAAACGGCGTAGTCGCAAAAAAATTCCAAACGCCAAAATTACGTTTTTTGGTCGCCGCAAGTTTTACGCAAAATGCAATAACAGGCGATCAAAACGTAGCATCTGCGCAAAAATGGTACCATTATAAATGTCAGCTCGAGACGCAAAAAAAAGCAGTCACTGAGCCATAGATCCTTAAAAATAAGAACGCTACGTGTTTCGGAAAATGGCGCAAAACGTGCGCCACTTTTATTGGACAAACTTGTGAATTTTTTTTAACCCCTTAGATAGAAGTAAACCTATACATGTTTGGTGTCTACAAACTCGCACCGACCTGAGGCATCACATAGATACCTCAGTTTTACCATATAGTGAACACAGTGAATAAAATATCCCAAAAACTATTGTACGATCACACTTTTTTTGCAATTTTTCCGCACTTGGAATTTTTTTGCCGTTTTCCAGTACACTATATGGTAAAACTTATGGTTTCATTTAAAAGTACAACTCGTCCCGCAAAAAACAAGCCCTCATATGGCAAGATTGATGGAAAAATAAAAATATTACGCCTCTCAGAAGAAGGGGAGCAAAAAACAAAAACGCAAAAACGGAAAGTGCCCGGGGGCTGAAGGGGTTAAGGGGTTTTAGTGCATCCTGTTAGTGCACTTGATTCTTTGGCCTGAGCAAGTAAACACTGTTGCCCTTTTGTTGCTGTGCATTCTTTATATTTTTTGGGGAAAATGTAATTCCTTTTTTTGTGGTTTAGCTTTTATATTAATATAGGGACTCGCAAGATATGAGGACCCTTGACATTTGGATTGCGAGCTTGCGTATTTTGGCCAAAAGATTAACTAATACCTTATAAACCCATTGGCTCACCACGACATAGTGAGTAATAGATCAGTTTGATATTTTATACGGCACTAAGTATAGATGAGCAGATCACTTTACGCAATGTTGGCCCTGCACTTACTCAAATTTCCTGATCTTCTGGATTCCTCAAAGCAGCATTTAATTTGCCGTCCTTGCGTAAAATCATCTGGGCTATGCACAGGTGAAGTCTTGCCAGACTGGCTAATCATAGGCAGAGTCTGGTATCCTGGAATCTTGCGCAGCTCCTGTCCACAGCCAGAGAGCATTGACATAGACTGTGGGAATCAATTTGCTCATCTCTATCACCTATGGCCAAACGGGACAATGAATTTCGCTCATTTTTTTGCTTTTTATATCTTTAATGAATGTTTGTGAGATAAATTCAAACTCTGCCCTTCATTTGCTTAGTACAACTGACTTATACTATGCAGCTTGTTCTGAAATTTCAGCAACAGCAGAGAGGAGGTAGTTCTACAGCTCATCAGTTAGGCTAAGTGGGAGGAGGTTGTATATATCTTATCTCATCAACACACTTGGACTCGAGCACTTTTGCTGAACTCAGACTTTCAAAAAGTTATCATGACATTGATTTTGAAACTCCAAAGTACACTGATCTTATCAGGTCCAAGGAATCTAATAATGTATACAGTGTGTATTGTGTTATCTGGTGTGAGAGCCTCTTTTAAAGGAAATCCCATATGTGAAATAAACTGTGATGCAGTTTTTCTTTTCCACAGTCTGTCTTTATTATTCAGAAGGTTCCACAATAGGCATAACAAGATAGGTTACCGTAGATAAACTTAGATATGGTTTCCACCAGTTAATTGAGAAATTTTAGGAAAATGTTACAAAAAAAGTCATTCAGAAATAAAGGTACAGGTAAATATAATTTATTTATAATAATTGTAGAATAAAGAATATCAGCAGGCTGATGACCTCTTTAAGAATATTTTCCTTTTTCTTCTAATATTTCCAAGAACATTTCCGTAAGTTATAAAGGAATCTGTCAGTGCCAGAAGAATGAATTGTATTCAGAATTAGCCAGGGTTGCATGAACCACCTAAGATTAACCAGGCTAGGCATTAATGAAATATTTATGACATTACCACCCAAAATATAACAAAAGTGTTGTCTTCTAACCTTGCCAGGTTTTGTCTATCCCGGTTATTAAAGGGTCTCCTACTTTTGTAACCATCCTTCATCAAAGGAATTTACAAACACTGAGGGCAATGAAGATGATAAAGTCAACTTGATTGTATATGGTAAATGGTGTGAAGACATTCTAAAGGAATCCATATGACTCTTCTATAAACTGCTTACATAGCTCTGTGTATTAATGGAAGTAAACATTTATAAGCAGAAATGCTGCACAAGCGGCATAACTGTTCCCAGCTGTATGCATGTTTTTACCTCTTTGTAATTAGATTTGCTGGTAATCAGCTCTACATCTAGAAAACATAAAAACTATGGAACATTTTCCATACTCAGTCATTTGCTGTTAGTTTCACAATGTTATAGAGTTGTTTTGCTAAAAAATACCTTTTGTACTAACTCAAAATTACTGGCAAATTAAAGAGGTTGCCCAAATTACGAAAAATATTGTCAATAACCAGGTAAATGTATAAAATAATAAAAGAGGTTTACTCCGAAGCTCCCCCATGGCTCCAGTGCAGGCCACTCAGGTGGTCTCCACACACACATTGTATCATCAGAACAACCCTGGTTCATTTGTCTTTTTAAGGCATGAGGCTGTCATAGAGGTGGGTCCCCTCAAAAGCTACTATCCAGATCAGAGTAGAGTTGTAAAGCTCAAAGCCCACCATGTTCCTAACAATCCATGTTCATCTTCTAAATCTTCCCCAATGTGCAATAAATTATGATGACGAAAAAAGAAATTCCAGCACCAGGCGTCTCTTCATTAAAATCTTCAATATTTTATTTACATGTCAAGAATAAAATTTTCTCATGTGGGGATGCAGCCCCTAAATGCTGACGTGTTTCGAACGAAGCATGTCTATGACTTAGAACTTCGTTCGAAACATCAGGCATTTAGAGACTGCGTCTCCACATGAGAAAATGTTCTTCTTGACATGAAAATAAAATATTGAAGATTTTAATGAAAAGACACCTTGTGCTGGAATTTCTCTTTTCTTCATTGCTGCTAAGGAGTGGTATCCAGCCACTTGTTCCAGGCACCTGTGTTCTGCTGGATTCCGGTGAGGCACCATTCATCACCCTCCCTGCTCCTGGTCAGTTGTGCAATAATTTGTGGTCTTCTGCAGCTTTCCATAAAAATAACAATGGATCCAAAATCAGCTGATCCAATAAGCTTATATGCATAAATGTCCCATTTTGAGCAGTTGTGAAATCTGTTGGAAATGTGGTTCTACTCTTCTCAAGATTGAAATTGCAACACCAAGAAGAAAAAATCATGGCGTTATGGAAATCACAGGATAGATAGACATGTTAATGACATGCAAATAATGAAAAACTGGAAACAACATTTTTGAAACATCTTAATGTATTGCGTATGAGTGCCACATCCAGAATGCACTCTTACCCACCTTAGCATTTGATCAATGAGGTTATTAATGGTTATATGAACAATGCATGGCCATTCTGAATGAACTTGGGTACTTAAATCATCCCTCTGCAATTGGTGAACAATGATGTCCCAGATTTGTTCAATAAAAGACAAGACCTGAGACGTAGGCCACATAGGCTGCTCGCAGAAGCACCAACAACATGCAGCCTGGGGTATTCATGTTCAAAAATGGCTTCTTGGACAATTTGGAGAAATGGCTTGCCCTTCTCTCCATGAGCTATGGGATCTGTGAAGAAGGATGAACAAAGCTACAGGTAGGGGACAGGAGATCCAACCACGCCTGTTAAGTCCTTAGATCGCTCTGTCAATCTCTGACAGTGCTATATAACGTGGTCCGGCGGGGATCGCGCTGTTTTCCGTCTCCATCAGTAGCCTCTTGACATAATCACAGAGTGCCAATGGGTTGTCTTCACAGCACGGGATCAGATGATGACCCCTGTTGCTGTCATGACTCACTTCCTGTGAATGGCCGCTGAGCACCACAATTCACAGGAGAATAGCATTTCTGTTGATCAGGCTGAAGCACCGCTCTGATGAGCAGAAGCGATCAGATAGAACAGGAATATGTTCCCCTAAGGTGACTAGTAAAATCAATAGAAAGTGTAAAATAAAAGTTTTTAAAAAATATGAAAAAAACAACCCCCCCCCGAAAAGTTCAAATCATCCCCTTTTTGCCCCATTGAAAATAAATCAATAATAATAATAATAATAATAATAAAATACACATATTTGGTATCGCCACTTTTAGAATAATCGGATAAAGAGCGTAGTGAGAAAAAAAAATCAAAATGCCCGAATTACATTTTTGTTTGCCACAACATTGCATTAAAATGTAATAACAGGCGATCAAAACATCGCTTCTACCCAAAAAGGTATATTTAAAAACGTCTACTCAAGATGCAAAAAATAAGCCTGTTTTCCAGTACAATATGGGGCAAAATGACTGGTGTCATTCAAAAGTACAACTCGTCCCACAAAAAAATCAAGCCCTTATATGGCTATATTGACAGAAAAATAAAAAAGGTATGGCTCTTAGAAGAAGAGGAGGAACAACGAAAATGTAAAACTGAATATTGCCAAGGGGAGATGGGGTTAAAAATTAGTTTTTCAAGTGCAAACCACTTACTAAAACTATTATTTTTGGGAAAAATGTTTTCTTTTTCAAAAGTAGTTTTGATTTAATTTTCATTTCAAAGAATGTTTTTTTTACCTGAACCATTTTTTGCAGCTTTTTTTTTCACTAAGCCTAGATTGGAGTGGATTCCACTAAAAAAATAGTTTTTAATAGTAAATAATGTACTGTAGGTATGCAGTTGATCTCTTTCCCATAATTATCTTTCTTCAACTGCCAAGTCGGAAATTGCAATGTGATATTTCTGAAAGACTCTCACAGGTGGTTGTATCATTACCACAGAATTACTCCTTGACTTGCTCATACACACATGGTCATGTACAACAAAGTGGCAGATTTGAAAATTCTAAATTGGAAGAAAAAGGTAATTCGCCAATTGATTTGTGGCGAAAACATTCTCATTGATCTAAGAACTGTAAAGAAGAAAGAGAGAGAAGGAGAATGAGAAAGCGAGCAATAGAAAGAGAGAGCGGGAGAATGAGAAAGCGAGCGATAGAAAGAGAGAGGGAGAATGAAAAAGCAAACGATAGAAAGAGAGAGAGGGAGAATGAGAAAGCGAGCGATAGAAAGAGAGAGAAGGAGAATGAGAAAGCGAGCGATAGAATGAAATAGAGAGAGTGATAATGAGAAAGCGAGCGATAGAAAGAGAGAGAGAGGGAAAATGAGAAAGCGAGCGACAGAAAGAAAGAGAGAGGGAGAATGAGAAAGTGAGGGATAGAAAGAGAGAGAGGAAGAATGAGAAAGCGAGCCATAGAAAGAGAAAGAGAGAATGAGAAAGCGAGTGATAGACAGAGAGAGAGAGGGAGAATGAGAAAGTGATTGATAGAGAGAGAGGGAGAATGATAAAGAGAGCGATAGAAAGAGAGAGGGAGAATGAGAAAGCGAGTGATAGAAAGAGAGAGGGAGAATGAGAAAGCAAGTGATAGATAGAGAGAGTGAGAATGAGAAACCGAGCGATAGAAAGAGAGAGGGAGAATGAGAAAGAGAACAATAGAAAGAAAGAGAGGGAGAATGAGAAAGTGAGCAATAGGAAGAGAGAGAGAGGACAAATGAGAAAGCGAGCCATAGAAAGAGAGAGAGAGAATGAGAAAGCGAGCGATAGAAAGAGAGAGAGAATGAGAAAGCGTTCGATAGAGAGAAGGAGAATGACAAAGAGAGCGATAGAAAGAGAGAGAGGGAGAATGAGACAGCGAGCGATAGAAAGAGAGAGTGAGAATGAGAAAGAAAGCGATAGAAAGAGAGAGTGAGAATGAGAAAGCGAGCGATAGAAAGAGAGAGGGAGGGAGAATGAGAAAGCGAGCGATAGAAAGAGAGAGAGAGGAAGAATGAGAAAGCGAGCGATAGAGAAAGGAGAATGAGAAAGCAAGCGATAGAGAGGGGGAGAATGAGAAAGCGAGCAATAGAGAAAGGGAGAATGAGAAAGCGAGCGATAGAAAGAGAAAGAAGGAGAATGAGAAAGCGAGTGATAGAAAGAGAGAGAGGAAGAATAAAGAGAGGAGAATGAGAAAGCAAGTGATAGAGAGAGCGATAGAAAGAGAGAGGGAGAATGAGAAAGCGAGCGATAGAAAGAGAGAGGGAGAATGAGAAAGCAAGCGATAGAAAGAGAGAGAGGGAGAATGAGAAAGCGAGTGATAGAAAGAGAGAGAGGGAGAATGAGAAAGCAAGCGATAGAAAGAAAGAGAGAGGGAGAATGAGAAAGTGAGCGATAGAAAGAGAGAGAGAGAGGAAGAATGAGAAAGCAAGCCATAGAAAGAGAGAGAGAGAATGAGAAAGCGAGCGATAGAAAGAGAGAGAGGGAGAATGAGAAAGCGATCGATAGAGAGAGAGAGGGAGAATGAAAAAGAGAGATAGAAAGATAGAGAGGGAGAATGAGAAAGCGAGCGATAGAAAGAGAGGGAGAATGAAAAAGCAAGCGATAGAAAGAGAGAGGGAGAATGAGAAAGCGAGCGATAGAAATAGAGGGAGGGAGAATGAGAAAGCGAGTGATAGAAAGAGAGAGGAAGAATGAGAAAGCGAGCGATAGAGAGAGGAGAATGAGAAAGTGAGTGATAGAAAGAGAGAGAGAGAGGAAGAATGAGAAAGCGAGCGTTAGAGAGAGGAGAATGAGAAAGCAAGCATTAGAGAGAGAGAGAGAAGAAGAATGAGAAAGCAAGCGATAGAGAGAGAGAGGGAGAATGAGAAAGCGAGCGGTAGACAGAGAGAGGGAGAATGTGAAATCAAGCGATAGAGAGAGAAAGAGGGAGAATGAGAAAGTGAGCGATAGAAAGAGAGAGAGAAGGAGAATGAGAAAGCGAGCGATAGAAATAGAGAGAGGGACAATGAGAAAGTGAGCGATAAAAAGAGAGAGAAATTGAGAGAATACAGTATGATATCAAAGGACTAATTGGTCTTTCTCTCTCATGTCCCTGTTAGAGCTGGTTTTATCTAAGGCTATATCATGGAAAATGTTGTAACGGAGGTGACATTTAACAAATAGATACACCTGTAATTGGGCTCGCCAACCTACTAATGTTTCTAGGACAACTGGACCAAAATTCACTGATGGTCCAAATTTTTAACAGTCATTAGCCACGCCCCTTAATAAAGCCACATCCCTTGATAAAGCCATGCCCCTTGATAAAAGCACACCTCCTTAGATGTCCAAAATAATACAGAGTAATAGTACATACTGAGAATTATACCCTGCATAAAGGATAGAAGAAGTGGTTTTCTGCAGTGTATATATACAGATTAATACAGATACTGACAATTAAAGTACTTTTCCACTCGTGTACAGCTTCCAATGTGAGCGCATCAGAAGCAAAATGCTAATGACCCTCTTCCGAGTCAGCCGTGGGTCTTACGACTGTAATCAGATCTTGCGATCGTATCACAGCTGTGAAAAAGAGGGAATGAACACTTTCTCCCCATCTCCTCCGCTGTCTGTCTTTGCGTATGTGGTGCCCCTGAAGATTCAGTCACCACAGGGTATTGCATCTGACTTAAGGTGCAATGCTCATCCCGGGTAAGGAAGAGGTTAATCACTTCTATACTTAGGACCGGGGGGACTGGAAGGAGCAGGAGACGACAATGGAGGAACTGGATGACCGGTAGCTCCTGGGGGACAGAGGAGAAACACGGTTGTTGAGGGGAGAGCTTCATTGCTCCCTTGGAACTGGCGCTGTTCAGGGTGCAAAGGCCTAGGGTGGAACATACTCCATGTTGGACCACCAGAATCTGCAGGACAGCGGGATTCCATGTCCCTCTGGCCACCACAAGATCAAGGAGCACAGTGGCACATATGATCCGGTGTCGAGATTGCAATCAGGCCCCACAGTGGACCTGCGCAACCTGCATACGGAACAGGAACTTTAACACTACACCGGGGTCCCCATGCATTTGAGGTCATGGGGATCCACACTGAAAACTGCAAGAAAGAAGGGCCCACAGACTACCACACCGGTTCTAACCTTTGACTTACCCGAGATCGGCTGTAGTCAATCGCACCGTAGACCAGTGCCTCCGGGCAGCCTATGAACTGTAAGTAAAGAGACCTGGAACAGCAGCAGCTTACTCTGCCTCTTATTGATGGCGCCAACGGCGCCACTGTCTCCCCCATCACCTCCCTGGGGCCCGCTCCACCTGTGGGGAGCAGAACCACCCTTGCTGCAACACCATCAGCCCTGGAAGCCATCTGTGGCACCCCAGGACATGGTCGCCACAACAGCATTGCCCCTCCAAAGGGTTAATGCTGAGCCTGGAGGTAATTGGGGAAATCATTTGCCAGTAGGTACCAACATCCAACGCAGTTTCTCCCTCAGGCCAGCAGAGGGAGCTCTGAACCTGGAGCTCCAGGGAGCAATCCTCAAGCCTGACCTGAGGGAGGAGTTAGTGTTCAGTCTGAGAGGAAAGTTGGAGAGTGAAGACGCAGAGTGGTGCTGTCCTGTGGACTGGGGCCTGGAGCTGGAATAGCTTGGCCCAGTGAAGCAGGATTGGCAGAGAGGCACAGAAGAGACTTAGACATCAGAGTCTATGGTTGCCAGGGTGTAAAACCCTTCCCTGGTAGCCAGATCCGAAAGGCAGGAGGACTGCAGGTCTCCTGGCCCCCCAAAGCAACCTGAAGGTACAGCTGCATCACCAGGGCCCGGTGTGGACTCCAGCAGAGAAGCATCGGAGAGGGCCTGCGCAGCCTACCACACAGGGAGAGGGACGTACCACTGGTCCCAGCAGCAAGAGGGCCATTGCTAACTCAGAGTGCAGGGTCCTATGAAAGCAAAGAAAGAACAGGGAGTAGGCCTCATACTCAGCTGGCCAAAAAGCTACCTCAGTTACTTCCAGGCCGGCCGGAGCCCTCTACCACCTGTAACGGTCTCCCAGGACTAACCGTTTGCACAGTAAAAGAGGAGAAGGTAAAGAGACTGTTGTTTGTGTCTGGTCCTTTCACCGCCCTGTCGGCCCTGCATTACACCGCAACTACATCGACACTTATAAGCACCAACTGTTGCCCCGGGGCACCGCTCCACCTGTGGGGAGCAGTAACACCATTGCTGCCGTTCCATCACCCCGGAGGCCTCATACAGCAGCGGCGGCTTAATAGCCGCAAACCACAGGTGGCGTCACGAATAATACAAACTTTAATCACCCCCAAGTCACCAGCCATATTAATTGACCCCACCAGGGTACGGAGCCGGGCCCAGCCACCACTGACGTCCCCCGGACTAGTCCGGCCCGGCACCGGGTGTCCCATAGCCCTGGGGTGGGCAAGTCACATCTCCCACAGGTGGCGTCACGAGACAAATCATCCCCATCACCCCATCCCTTCTTTTATTGTACGTCTCGGAGTCACAAAGCTGGGCAGGGCCACCAGTGACATCCCCAGACCCGACATCACCGGCCCGGCGACGAGTATATCTAACCCTTTGCCCCGTGGGTGCTACAACTTGGTGTCACGAACAGGATTGCATGCCCATGCCAACGGGTACTGTGTGCTTTACAGAACTGTGCTATAATGTATTGCTTAAAAAGGACAGTAACCATTAACCATCCCGGCGTGGGAAAAGAAGTGGGGTGCTATTGTGGGCGGAACCCAAAAAGAGCGTGAAAGCGTGGGTGGAGCTGAGAAAGAGCGCGAAAGACAGCCCCACTGCCAGAGATTTACCAGAAACCCTGTACCTTTGAGTACGGGTGGAAAAAAAGGACATGTCGTCAAGCTGCCCCATTGCTGACGCTGCGGAACCATCACCAGTTCCGGTGGTACTGCTTGCTATGCAGTACCTTCTGGGAGCAACGTGGTTGCTGTGGTATGCCGGGGAAGCGTATACTCAGATTAACTTTAACAATGGACTGGACTGCGGTCACTGTGGAAAAAGCTGGACACTACACCAGAGAATAGCAAAAAGAATTGACTCAGTGCAAAAGTCTATAAGTTATCACAATAATAGCATGAATGCACACAATTGTTGAAGAAATACAAAATAATAATTATTTTTAGTGTGATACATACAAGACAACACAGAAAAAAGTGAATTAAAATCATCACAACACAACAAAAGGGGCGGTGTGACAATGAGTGGGGCCTTTATTAGATATGTGTAACCCACACATAGTGGGCTTCATTCAAGAGAAAAGCTCAACTAGGTAAGATTGTAGCAGTGAAAGATTAATCAAGTACAGCAGGGATCACAAATAAAGTGTCTCCAACAAAGCCGTTGCGAAACGCGCGTTAGGTGTGGGCGGTGTACTCTGGTGGGGCCTTGACTTTGGTGGGTATTATCCCTTAATACGCTCTCCTCCTTTCTGCAGGGATCAGCGGTCCTGTTCTATCCTATGGCTATTTAGCTTTTCTTTGTGGTTTTCTACTTGCTTGTGCAGTATTGTTGCTGTGGCTGGCTGGACTATTCAGTCCTAGTACTTGTGCCACCTAGCAGCTGCGGTAACCGGTCGCGGTGATTCATTGATGAACATGTGATTGTTTGATTCCATCTATACTTGGCTGTGTTTGACTGTGTACACTTTTTGCCAATACAAACCAGTTTGGTCTTATTTTTCTCAGTGCATCTGATATATAAACCAGCCATTTATTTATAACTAACAGTCAGTCTTGTTCATTTTACCATGAATCACTGTTACCTTTGGATATCTAATCCCATTCAAGACTATTATATATGTCTTGCTTATTTGTGATCCCTGCTGTACTTGATTAATCTTTCACTGTTACAATCTTACCTAGTTGAGCTTTTCCCTTGAATGAAGCCCACTATGTGTGGGTTACACATATCTAATAAAGGCCCCACTCATTGTCACACTGCCCCTTTTGTTGTGTTGTGATGATTTTAATTCACTTTTTTTCTGTGTTGTATGTATCACACTAAAAATAATAAATACTTTGTATTTTTTCAACAATTGTGTGCATTCATGCTATTATTGTGATAACTTAGAGACTTTTGGACTGAGTCAATTCTTTTTGCTAATCTACGATATGGTGATTTCGGTCAGCTTATGATATGTATATGATGAATTCCTGTATTTCATTTTGTCTAATATACTACACCAGAGAATGTTTCGGGGGCCCTCTGGTACCACCATCAGCGGCTAAGATAATGTGCCAAAATTTTATATATATATATATATATATATATATATATATATATATATATACAGTTAGGTCCAGAAATATTTGGACAGTGACACAATTTTCGCGAGTTGGGCTCTGCATGCCACCACATTGGATTTGAAATGAAATCTCTACAACAGAATTCAAGTGCAGATTGTAACGTTTAATTTGAAGGTTTGAACAAAAATACCTGATAGAAATTGTAGGAATTGTACACATTTCTTTACAAACACTCCACATTTTAGGAGGCCAAAAGTAATTGGACAAATAAACCAAACCCAAACAAAATATTTTTATTTTCAATATTTTGTTGCGAATCCTTTGGAGACAATCACTGCCTTAAGTCTGGAACCCATGGACATCACCAAACGCTGGGTTGCCTCCTTCTTAATGCTTTTCCAGGCCTTTACAGCCGCAGCCTTCAGGTCTTGCTTGTTTGTGGGTCTTTCCGTCTTAAGTCTGGATTTAAGCAAGTGAAATGCATGCTCAATTGGGTTAAGATCTGGTGATTGACTTGGCCATTGCAGAATGTTCCACTTTTTTGCACTCATGAACTCCTGGGTAGCTTTGGCTGTATGCTTGGGGTCATTGTCAATCTGTACTATGAAGCGCCGTCCGATCAACTTTGCGGCATTTGGCTGAATCTGGGCTGCAAGTATATCCCGGTACACTTCAGAATTCATCCGGCTACTCTTGTCTGCTGTTATGTCATCAATAAACACAAGTGACCCAGTGTCATTGAAAGCCATGCATGCCCATGCCATCACGTTGCCTCCACCATGTTTTACAGAGGATGTGGTGTGCCTTGGATCATGTGCCGTTCCCTTTCTTCTCCAAACTTTTTTCTTCCCATCATTCTGGTACAGGTTGATCTTTGTCTCATCTGTCCATAGAATACTTTTCCAGAACTGAGCTGGCTTCATGAGGTGTTTTTCAGCAAATTTAACTCTGGCCTGTCTATTTTTGGAATTGATGAATGGTTTGCATCTAGATGTGAACCCTTTGTATTTACTTTCATGGAGTCTTCTCTTTACTGTTGACTTAGAGACAGATACACCTACTTCACTGAGAGTGTTCTGGACTTCAGTTGATTTTGTGAACGGGTTCTTCTGCACCAAAGAAAGTATGCGGCGATCTTCCACCACTGTTGTCATCCGTGGACGCCCAGGCCTTTTTGAGTTCCCAAGCTCACCAGTCAATTCCTTTTTTTCTCAGAATGTACCCGACTGTTGATTTTGCTACTCCAAGCATGTCTGCTATCTCTCTGATGGATTTTTTCTTTTTTTTCAGCCTCAGGATGTTAATGCTTCACCTCAATTGAGAGTTTCTTAGACCGCATGTTGTCTGGTCACAGCAACAGCTTCCAAATGCAAAACCACACACCTGTAATCAACCCCAGACCTTTTAGCTACTTCATTGATTACAGGTTAATGAGGGAGACGCCTTCAGAGTTAATTGAAACCCTTAGAGTCCCTTGTCCAATTACTTTTGGTCCCTTGGAAAAGAGGAGGCTATGCATTACAGAGCTATGATTCCTAAACCCTTTCTCCGATTTGGATGTGAAAACTCTCATATTGCAGCTGGGAGTGTGCACTTTCAGCCCATATTATATATATAATTGTATTTCTGAACATGTTTTTGTAAACAGCTAAAATAACAAAACTTGTGTCACTGTCCAAATATTTCTGGCCCTGACTGTATATATATAGAAAATATACAGGATAAGGAATTTCATTATGACATGATTTTGCTGTTGAGGAGTTTTTGCTCTGAGGTTTTTTTTTTGTTATTTCGATAGGCTGTTTTATTATATCTATGTGTGATTTGGCTGTGCCTAATCTAATTGATCTATATGTCTGTTTCTATTGTCTTATGATACTGGACTTATGAGAAAAGTGTACAGAGTTTTTATAGAACTGCTAAGAGTTATTATGTTTGCAACGTTTAAGTAATCCTGCTTCCCATAGAGGGAAGAATGTTTATATTTTCCTATGCATAACATATTTTGCGATATACCTTTTATGTTTTGTTGCAGCCTGGGAGTGCTGCGATTCACTGTCTGGTAATGTGGTGCCCCTGAGGCTTCAGTCGCCACAGGGTATTGCATCTGACTTAAGGTGCAATGCTCATCCCGGGTAAGGAGGAGATTAATCACTGGTTTTCACTTACTCAACACAGCAGGGAAGTGAGTCAGCAGTTACACAACACCCACACAGCCAGGTGCTCCCCCACTGTAACTGGGCTAAAGGTGGTTACCATAAAAATGGGTTTTTCCCAGCCACCAGTGAGTCATCAGGAAGGTGGGGACAGCACAGGGGAAGTTACAGAACACACAGTTTTCACATCAGAATAGTCTGAGACTCAGAACAACACGGTCGCTATAGAGAGTGCTTAAGCGCTTCTATACTTAGGACCGGGCAGACTGGAAGGAGCAGGAGACGACAGTGGAGGAGCTGGCTGACCAGTAGCTCCTGTTGGACAGAGTAGAAACATGGTTGCCTAGGGGAGAGCTTCATTGCTCCCTTGGAACTGGTGCTGTTCAGAGTGCAGAGCCCTAGGGTGGAACATACTTCACGTTGGACCACCAGAATCTGCAGGACAGGGGGATTCCACTTCCCTCTGGCCACTACAAGATCCCAGAGCACAGTGGCACATAGGATCCAGTGTCGTGATTGCAGTCAGGCCCCACAGCAGACCCATGCCACCTGCATACGGGACAGGAACTTTAACACTACAGTGGGGTTCCCAAGCCCTTCATGAAATGGTGATCAACACTAAAAAGCGCAAGAAGAAAGGGCCCACAGATTACTGCACCGGTTCTAACCTTTGACTTACCCGGGATCGGCTGGAGTCCATCGCAACGGAGGCTGGTGCCTCCGGGCAGCCTATGAACTGTAAATTAAGAGACCTGGAATCGCAGCAGCTCACTCTGCCTCTTAATGCCGGCACCCCGCACTTCGGCGCCAACGGCCACCGTCTCCCCCATCATCTCCCCGGGGCCCGCTCCACCTGTGGGGAGCAGAACCACCCTTGCTGCAACACCATCAGCCCTGGAGGACATCACCCACAGCGGCGGCTAATCACTGGCCGCGTACTACAGGTGGCATCACATGACAAATCATCTCCATCACCCCATCCCTTCTTTTATTGTACGCCCTGGGGACACGAAACTGGGTATGGCCACCCATGACATCCCAAGACCTGACATCACCAGCCCGGCAACGAGTATATGCTTGCCCTGTGGGTGCTACACATACATAACCCTGCACTCATATTACATGTGAGTACAGTGCGATGTTTCACACGCTCCCATAGACTTGCATAGGGGTGAGTGAGCAGCTGCTGCGATTCATTCCGCATGCCGCTGCAGCAGGAGAAATCAGTCGCAGATGGACGCTGCCCCCTAGTTTTGAACTGGTGCGAGTGCAATCCAATGTTTTATCGGATTGCAGTCGCACATGAAAATCGCAAGGGGAAAAGTACCCTTACACACAGTATACAGGACAGGAGAAGTGGTATTTTGCAATGTATATATACAGAATAAGGGTACGCTTACATGAGCATATGACTTGGACGAGTGCAATGTGACAAAATCTCGCATTGCACTTGGACCAATGTTATTCAATGAGTGAAAGCAGATGGTCAGCTTTTTTTCTCATCCAGATTGGAAATGATGAAAAAAAAGATGAGCGAAAAGTTGCACCATGCTTCGATTTTCAGCGAGAGATGTGTCACTCGCACCCATACAAGGCTATGGGTGCGAGTGAAACATTGCACTGAACTCATATGACACTGGAGTGCAATGCAATAATCCCATCAGCTGACAATGGAGGTGATGGAGAGATTAATCCCTCCCTCTCCGCTGCAGCTCTCGCCTAGGAGCAGCACGGGAGCCGAGGGTCATTAGCATATTGTATCTGATGCCATACAATCATGTAAATCCAGCCTAATACAGATACTGGGAATTCCACCAAGTATACAGGATAGGAGAGGTGCTACTGTGCAGTTTACTTATACAGAACAAGGTTTTGCTCACATCTGTGTATAAAAAATCTCTACGATTAGTGGGATGAGTGAAATCCATTTGGTATTCCATGTCATGGAAGTACTATGCGAGTGTGCGATTTGTTTCTTTTCTTCGCTTAGCATCCATATGCCATCTGTATGACATTCATATGACAGGCATTTTTTTTCTCCACTAATTATTCTACAATCATTTATAGGACCATTTACAGTGTTCTATGCTACAGCAAAGTAATGAATGCTTAAATATTGGACACCATACGGATGGTCCGTGGGATGTCTGAGTTTTTTTCTCATACCCATTGTCACCAATGTGTGTTTCGACTGTTTAACACGACCATACGCAGTGTGCTGCTTTTTTTTTCCTCAGCCCTAAGGCCCCTCTCACACATTAGTTTTTTGGCATCAGTCACAATCCGTCGAAATGGGAAAAATCCAGTACTGGATCTGTTTTTTTCTCATTGACTTGTATTAGCGACGGATTGCAACGGATGGTCTCACATTACTTCTGTTGTACGACGGATCCATTGACAAATGTGACGGAGACAAGATCCGTAGTAACGTTTTTTGTGTGCATCGAAAAAACGGACCGCGATGGATCCGTCGCTATGTGTCGTTTGTTCTAATGGAAGCCTATAGGCGCAGGATCCGTCGTCATCCGTCAAATGACGGATTCGTCGTTGGATTCCATTTTTTATAACCGAGCATGCCAAGAAGTGTTGTAAAATCACTGCTGGTCAGGAAAAATGTTACGATGGATCCGTTTTTTTACAGGATCCGTCGAATCAGTTTTACCACAATCTGCGACGTATCTGTCGCATCAGTCACAAAATGGATTGTGACTGATGCAAAAAAACTGATGTGTGAAAGAGGAATGATACAGATACAAATACAGATGAGGAAAAAAATTTGCAGATTACCACTGCCTCATTGATTAACATTGGTCCAAGTGAAATCCCATTTTTTATCGGATTCCCCTTGGCGTATTTATATGCAAGTGGGAGTGTGAATTGCGTCTAGTATACAGAGCACTGCATATCTGCAAATCACATCGTGATCACAGGCCTGGCTGCCTCCGGCGCTGGTACTGGAGAATACTGACATACTTCACAGGTTTGCAGTAGCATAGAATGACTGCAGACTTTCACCCCAAGCCTGGACAACCCTAATATTCTACTATTACCCACAGAGTCTACAATCTTCTCTCACATCATGCACATCTGGCACAACAGGAGCTGCCGGCAGTGGATCGTCATGATTTGCCCAAGTGCATTCAGTGGCAGAACCTTTCTCAGATGACCATTAAAATTAATCTCTGTGATACCGGCTGAGGATGGCAGTGCCAAGATTGCTGTACATAGCTCAGACTCCAGACTGAAGAAATCAGAAGGTTTTGATTTTCTTTTTCATTATTGACAAAATTTAGATATTCTTAACATGTCTATCCATGCTGTGATTTCAATATCTTTTCCATCTTGGTGTTGTAATTTCAATGTTGAGGATTGTATATACTGTGTGGAGGTGTGCCTGTGTATAAAGAGCATAGTGTGATGTGTAACCTATATACAGTACAAAGCATCAGACTATATACACAGGTCCACGCTATAAATTATAGTATGCCATATACATGACACGGGATGTGCTGAGACCTTGCCGTATATATCACTTAGGAAACACTGAGACTATACATCACATAGGATATATAATATAGAGGATACAGTTGGCTGGCTGTGTATATATAATATAGAGGATACAAGCTGCTGGCTGTCTATACAGTATATAGAGGATACAGGCTGCTGGCTCTGTATATGTAATATAGAGGATACAGCCTACTGGCTGCATATATACAGTATGATATGGTGAACACAGGCTGTTAGCTGCATATGTACAATATAAAAGATATAGGCTGGTGGCTGTGTGTATGTAATATAGAGATTACAAGTTGGGGGATGCATATATATAGTTTAGAGGATACAGGTTGCTGGCTGCATATATACAGTGCCTACAAGTAGTATTCAACCCCCTGCAGATTTAGCAGGTTTACACATTCGGAATTAACTTGGCATTGTGACATTTGGACTGTAGATCAGCCTGGAAGTGTGAAATGCACTGCAGCAAAAAAGAATGTTATTTCTTTTTTTATTTTTTTTTTAAATTGTGAAAAGTTTATTCAGAGGGTCATTTATTATTCAACCCCTCAAACCACCAGAATTCTGTTTGGTTCCCCTAAAGTATTAAGAAGTATTTCAGGCACAAAGAACAATGAGCTTCACATGTTTGGATTAATTATCTCTTTTTCCAGCCTTTTCTGACTAATTAAGACCCTCCCCAAACTTGTGAACAGCACTCATACTTGGTCAACATGGGAAAGACAAAGGAGCATTCCAAGGCCATCAGAGACAAGATCGTGGAGGGTCACAAGGCTGGCAAGGGGTACAAAACCCTTTCCAAGGAGTTGGGCCTACCCGTCTCCACTGTTGGGAGCATCATCCGGAAGTGGAAGGCTTATGGAACTACTGTTAGCCTTCCACGGCCTGGACAGCCTTTGAAAGTTTCCTCCCGTGCCGAGGCCAGGCTTGTCCGAAGAGTCAAAGCTAACCCAAGGATAACAAGGAAGGAGCTCCGGGAAGATCTCATGGCAGTGGGGACATTGGTTTCAGTCAATACCATAAGTAACGTACTCCACCGCAATGGTCTCCGTTCCAGACGAGCCCGTAAGGTACCTTTTCTTTCAAAGCGTCATGTCAAGGCTCGTCTACAGTTTGCTCATGATCACTTGGAGGACTCTGAGACAGACTGGTTCAAGGTTCTCTGGTCTGATGAGACCAAGATCGAGATCTTTGGTGCCAATCACACACGTGACGTTTGGAGACTGGATGGCACTGCATACAACCCCAAGAATACCATCCCTACAGTCAAGCATGGTGGTGGCAGCATCATGCTGTGGGGCTGTTTCTCAGCCAAGGGGCCTGGCCATCTGGTCCGCATCCTTGGGAAGATGGATAGCACGGCCTACCTGGAGATTTTGGCCAAGAACCTCCGCTCCTCCATCAAGGATCTTAAGATGAGTCGTCATTTCATCTTCCAACAAGACAACAACCCAAAGCACACAGCCAAGAAAACCAAGGCCTGGTTCTAGAGGGAAAAAATCAAGGTGTTGCAGTGGCCTAGTCAGTCTCCTGACCTTAACCCAATTGAAAACTTGTGGAAGGAGCTCAAGATTAAAGTCCACATGAGACACCCAAAGAACCTAGATAACTTGGAGAAGATCTGCATGGAGGAGTGGGCCAAGATAACTCCAGAGACCTGTGCCGGCCTGATCAGGTCTTATAAAAGATGATTATTAGCTGTTATTGCAAACAAGGGTTATTCCACAAAATATTAAACCTAGGGGTTGAATAATAATTGACCCACACTTTTATGTTAAAAATTTATTAAAATTTAACTGAGCAACATAACTTGTTGGTTTGTAAGATTTATGCATCTGTTAATAAATCCTGCTCTTGTTTGAAGTTTGCAGGCTCTAACTTATTTGCATCTTATCAAACCTGCTAAATCTGCAGGGGGTTGAATACTACTTTTAGGCACTGTATATATATATATATATATATATATTACGCATCGGGTATTCTAGAATTTACGTATTGTGTAGTTAATGTATGATTTTTGTTAAATATATATATAGATGTTGTTGTCTGTAGTTACCAAGTGTTTGTGTAGGGGCTGTACATGTTCTGGGTGTTGTCTGGGTGTGGCGGGGGGTGAGAGCGGTGTTGTTTGTGTGTTGCGTGTGTTGCATTGTTTGTGGAGCGCTGTGTGTCTGTATCGTTGTGTGTGTGTGTTGCACGGTTTGTGTGGGTGTGGCGTGTGTGTGTGTTTTGGGGGGAGGTATGTTTTGTGCAATGTGTGTGTTGTGTGGTATGTGCGTATATTTGTGTGTGCCGCGGTGTTTGTGTGTTGGGTGTTGTGTGTGTGCGGCGTTGTCTGTTTATGTGGGTGTCTGTGTAGGGCAGAGTTTGTGGTTCCCAGTGTGTTTGTGGTGTATTGTGCAGTGCGCGTGTGGCAGTGTGTGTGTGTGTGTTTTGGGGGGAGGTGTGCACCCCCCATTGTACTCCATCCCCCATGCTGCGCACCCCCCATCGTGCTCCATCCCCCATGCTGCGCACCCCCCATTGTGCTCCATCCCCACTCCCCATTGTGCTCCATCCCCCATGCTGCGTACTCATCATCGTGCTCCATCCCCCATGCTGCGTACTCCCCATCGTGCTCCATCCCCCATGCTGCGCATTCCCCATCGTGCTCCATCCCCCATGCTGTGCACCCCCAAACGTGCTCCATCCCCCATGCTGCGCACTCCCCATCGTGCTCCATCCCCCATGCTGCGCACTCCCCATCGTGCTCTATCCCCCATGCTGCGCACTCTCAAACGTGCTCCATCCCCCATGCTGCTCACCCCCCATCGTGCTCCATCCCCCATGCTGTGCACCCCCCATCGTGCTCCATCCCCCATGCTGCGCACTCCCCATTGTGATCCATCCCCCATGCTGCGCATTCCCCATCGTGCTCCATCCCCCATGCTGCGCACTCCCAAACGTGCTCCATCCCCCATGCTGCGCACTCCCCATCGTGCTCTATCCCCCATGCTGCGCACTCCCAAACGTGCTCCATCACCCATGCTACGCGCTCCCCATCGTGCTCCATCCCCCATGCTGCGCACCCCCCATCGTGCTCCATCCCCCATGCTGCGCACCCCCCATCGTGCTCCATCCCCCATGCTGCACACTCCCCATCGTGCTCCATCCCCCATTCTGCGCACCCCCCATCGTGCTCCATCCCCCATGCTGCGCACTCCACATCATGCTCCATCCCCCATGCTGCGCACTCCCCATCGTGCTCCATCCCCCATGCTGCGCACCCCCCATCGTGCTCCACAGTCACACATCAGACAGTATACACGCACACATCTGATTGCATACACTCACACACCCCACTTCTCCCTGTGCCCACCGGTGGGCGGTCCCAGCAGCTGTGCTGCACGCCGTGCTCCTCTGCCGACACTCACAGATCCGATCGCATACACTCACACACACACACTCACATATCAGAACACACTCACACACATCCGATCGCATACACTCACACACACACACACTCACGATATCGCACATACGCGCTCACACAATCACAACATCCGGAGATACCACATGCTTCCGGCCATGTGATCCTCCGGCAGGTCCTGGAAGGTCACTGCACGCACAGTATCGCCGCCGAGAAGCAAGCGATATCACGGGATGTTGTGAGTGTGTGGATGCGATCTGATGTGTGTATGAGAGTGAGTGTGATCTGATGTGTGTGTGTGTGTGTCTGTTCTTATGTGTGTGCGTGTGTGTGTGTTCCACCGTTGCAGGACCTTGATGCGCTCATCTCGGGGCGAGAGGCCATTCCGTGTGGGGGGCGGAGCCTGGGCGAGCGGCCAATCCGTGCGGGGGGAGGAGCTGAGGTGACGCGAGCGGCCAATCCGTGCGGGGGGAGGAGCCGAGGTGAGCGGCCAATCCATGAGGCCGAGCGGCCAATCTGTGCGGGGGGCGGGGCCATGGCGAGCCCAGCGGCCAATCCGCTATTTGTCACCGTGATGCACAAACGACGGGGGCGGGTATGATCGCTCATGCGATTGCACAATAGATTGTACCATGTGACGCCCGCATAAGTCTTCATAAGGTTGGCACACACTGTTGGTGGTATGTTGAGCCATTCCTCCATTCAGATCTCCTCTACTGCAGTGATGTTTTGGGCCTGTTGCTGGGCAAAACGGACTTTCAACTTCCTCCAAAGGTTTTCTATGGGTTTGAGATCTAAGTTTCTAAGTCTAAAAAGTTTGAAAAAGGTTTATTAGCTGAAAACGCGTTCTTCTTTGCTTGTATCCTGTATACTTATGGACTAAATCTCTAATAATCATTTATGAAGTTTGGAGTGCCGATTCTTTATTTGCTGCAGATTGTGGATGCCTTCCATGGATTTGGGCACCGTGGATTGTGAGTACTGAATGGATATTTTGATTTGTATAATGTAGAGGATACAGGCTGCTGGCTGTGTATATATAATATAAAGAATACAGTCTGCTGGCTGTGTATATATAATATAGAGTATACAGGCTGCTGGCTGCACAGCTATATATAATATACAGGAGGCTGCTGGCTACATATAGTGTATACACAGCACTATACTTGTCATGGGGATTCAGGGTAATAGAAGAGGTACCTCAAAGCTGACCCTCAAACTAGGGATCCTAGTCACAGAGGTAAGCTTAATAGTAGCTCGGTCTGGGCTGCCAGCGTGACCCTTACTCCTTTTTAAGCCCTGATATTATACTCCCTCTTTCCCACCGCAGGAGAGGGCCGGGAACGGAGAAGCAAACCCCACAAATTACAGAGGCAGGTGAAAGAACTAAAAGGGATGCACACAGCAAACAAACATGGGGGAGAGACAATACACCAGGAGGGAAAAAAACACATGGCGGAAATAGACTAACAATGAGGATTTTTCACACCACTCAAGAAAGTACATAACGGATCACCAGGCTTTGGATTACTACAATAAGCACTGTATAGCAGGGGCAACGCTGAGCTATATTCAGCAACAAGCAACCAGATCCAGAACCTTATAAAGAGCGAAGGCAGCTGTGAATGGTCATTAGCAGCCTGAGCTCCAAGCAACAGTTCATAAGCAAGCAGGAATTAACTCCTGCTGGACTGGAGGGCAGTGAAGCAAAACACAGCTGATGCCTGAGTCAGGCTGTACAACAACTAAAAGACCTCAGGCTGCTTGTCAGACTCTGTGGTATGAACAGAGTCCAAAGCCACCATGACACCCAGCGAGTGCAAAGCCAAACACCGCATGACAGTACTGTACACACAGGTCGACATTATATATAAATAGTACATACAGACATACTGAAATACAGGATATAATGTGTACCTGTATTTACAGTAGGGTGCTGTGTATGAGCCAGAAGCAGGAGCCAGTAGACAGACAGACAGACACAGATTATACTCACCAGCTCCTCTGACGCTGATGGCAGAAGATTCAAATGGAGTACTGGCATGCTCGGCGGTGAGGATTCTTTCTCCTCACGTCATCATCATTCCTCTTCCAGTAAGGTCCTGTTTGTACTGCGCATGACAGCCTTTTTAGCACATGCATAGTACAGACGTCACAAAAATGGAAGAAATCACAGATGATGCTTTTCTCTGCCGGACCCTACTGACAAAATACAGTGTTTTGTGAAAGTATTCGGCCCCCTTGAATTTTTCAACCTTTTCCCACATTTCAGACTTCAAACATAAAGATAAAAAATTAAATTTTCTGGTGAAGAATCAACAAGTGGGACACAATTGTGAAGTTGAACAAAATTTATTGCTTATTTTAAATTTTTATAAAAAATAATAAACTGAAAATTGGGGCGTGCAATATTATTCGGCCCTTTTAAGTTAATACTTTGTAGCGCCACCTTTTGCTGCGATTACAGGTGCAAGTCGCTTGAGGTATGTCTCTATCAGATTTGCACACCGAGAGACTAAAATTCTTGCCATTCTTCCTTTGCTAATAGCTCGAGCTGAGTAAGGTTGGAAGGAGGGCATTTGTGAACAGCAGTTTTCAGCTCTTTCCACAGATTCTCGATTGGATTGAGGTCTGGACTTTGACTTGGCCATTTTAACACCTGGATACGTTTATTTTTGATCCTGTATTTGGCTCCATCCATCTTCCCATCAACTTTAACCATCTTCCCTGTCCCTGCTGAAAAAAAGCAAGCCCAAACCATGATACTGCCACCACCATGTTTGACAGTGGGGCTGGTGTGTTCAGCGTGATGAGCTGTGTTACTTTTACGCCAAACATATTGTTTGACATTGTGCCCAAATTGTTTGAACTTGGTTTCATCTGATCAGAGCACCTTCTTCCACATGTTTGGTGTGTCTCCCAGATGGCTTGTGGCAAACTTTAAACAACATTTCTTATGGATATCTTTGAGAAATGTCTTTCTTCTTGCCACTCTTCCATAAAGGCCAGATTTGTGCAGTATACGACTGATTGTTGTCCTATTGACAGACTCTCCCACCTGAGCTGTAGATCTCTGCAGTTCATCCAGAGTGATCATGGGCCTGTTGGCTGCATCTCTGAACAGTCTTCTCCTTGTTTGAGATGAATGTTTGAATGGATGGCCAGGTCTTTCGTAGATTTGCAGTGGTATGATACTCCTTCCATTTCAATATGATCGCTTGCACAGTGCTCCTTGGGATGTTTAAAGTTTTGGAAATCTTTTTCTAATGAAATCCAGCTTTAAACTTCTCTACAACAGTATCACGGACCTGCCTGTTGTGTTTCTTGGTCTTCATGAGAAATTTAGCTACTGAATTGATCAATGCAATAGAGCCCCAACACTACGCCAAGGCGTAGTGTTGGGGCTCTATTGCATTGATCAATTCAGTAGCTAAATTTCTCTTTATTCATATATTCATGGCAGTAATGCAGGTTCCATTTTTCGCATTTCATTCTTACATATAGCTATTGAATTTTTCAAGTCAGTATTCACACAGCAGTTTCTGCTATTACATGTATTCCCCTTACATAGTCACTGGTGTGCATACCTTATCTCCCCATAGTGTTGGCTGCAGCACTGTCACCGTGACAGCAATGCTGCAGACAATGAGACACCGGGAGAGGTAAAGGAGTGTGCTGGTACCGGGAAGGATAAGCAAAACACAGTTTCTGTTTTTCAAAACAAACTGCAGCCAGGGGTCAGGAGTTTTCTTAAAATGGAAAACACTTTAAGGCTCCCTTCAAAGCCTCCTTCAAAGTTAGTGAGGAAGAGCAAAAGCTGAACTCCACTCGTGCCTCAAGGACAACCAGTGGGAGGCGTTCTTAAAGAAGCTTAATAAAAAATTAATTTCAATACAGGCTGAAGTAAAACTGAGAAAAAGGACAAATTCATATGGAAGAAAAAGGACTTTGAAACAGGGCAAATTTTTTGCTGCGATAAAAACAAGACAAGAGAGACCACGCACACAAAACAATACAAAAAGAAACACTAATCGAGATTGCTGGACCATCAATTCAGACTCCAGTGCCTCTGAAGATTCCTTTACAACAAGAATATTGGTGTTACGCTCACCGAGGGGCAGTGAGCGTCCAGGGTCCGGGGGTGGACCTACTGGACAATGCACTGGACTCCCTTGAGGAAGCGACCATCAGCGAACCCTTATACAGGGACTGTGTGGTGCCTCCTCCAAAGGGCCTAAGTGCATGGCAGCCAGGAACTAGAAGCAATAGTTTCTTTAAGGCCAGGTATAGTCTCTTAGACGTCCACAGCAGGTATGGCCCAGGTATGACACAGGTGTGACATCCACAGCAGGTATGGCACAGGTATGATGTCCACAGCAGGTATGGCACAGGTGTGGCACAGGTGTGACATCCACAGCAGGTATGGCACTAGGACGAGACAAAGGTTAGGATAGAGTAGCAGGTGCAAAGATACACTAGAATAGTACACAGGGGCCTGGATACTATCAATGCACTATAAGCAGCGTTGCTAGGGCACCTTCTGTCAGGAAAGGTGAACTTAAATACCCTTTAGATAACAGGTGACCTCTGAGGTCACTTCCAGGTACCACTTTAAGAAAGGGCTGTGGCCTCGCACGCAGCCTAAGATCACTTACTGCAGACCTGCGTGTGGCCTGGAGGCAGGAAGAAGCTGCAGCAGACTCTTGAGCAGAGCGCCCGACCCGGGAGTGAGAGGAAACCACAGCAGGACTTGAATCAGGATCAGAGCTTGCAGAGCCGTGGGACAGGTAAGAGGAAGGACACCGCTGCCGGAGGCTGGGAGCAGGAGTGCGCGTGGGGGCCATGCTGGGGCTGGGCAAGTGAGAGGAAGAGTGCCCCCCCTCGGGACCTGGTGGGGACGCAAGCTTTAATTGGATTTTGCAGCATATTCTGCTTGTGCTCTCCCTTTAGAAAATGGATGAGGAGGGCAGACTGTAAGAGGAGGAGGCGGCACTATGGGGGTGAAACGAAAGCAGGTGTCTTGGAGACATGAACTGCCAAAACTTTTTGTTAGGCCGCTTTCACACTGCATTGTGCTCTCCGTTCAGTGATCCCGTGAGGGCTTCTGTCCGAACCCCCCGTAAAACGGGTTTCAGATGCATGCGCTGACGGGCCATTGACTATAATGGTGCAGACGGAGTCCTCGTGTGCTCTGTCATTGACCATTATAAGGAGTATATGTGCCGCCCCCGTGCCAGCAGCCGTTGCTGCTCGGATCCAGATCTACGGTGCGGCTCGAGGGGTTCTCTGGACCCGGGGGTCGCGCGGACACTCCGAATAAAAGGTGGACGTATTTATACGGGATTGGTTGTAGAATGTCTGTGATGCCACCCACGGTGTGTGGTGAGATATAGCACCACCGCTGCCGTTGCGGGGCTCCCGGGGATGTTGGGCTGGCAGCTGGATGTTAACCCCTCCATGGGTAGGGATGGATGTCCCAGGGCCCAATGTCTCTATGCTGGGGATGGTGAGTGCAGGGGCCGGCGCACCCGGCCAGGCCGAGGAGGTTACTCACGGTTGAATAAAGTACACGAGTCCTGTGGTAAACCAAGGTGATGGTGGCCGGCGGCCACAGATGGCGGGTGTATCTGATCCCACACCCGGGTTTGTAGTCAAAGTCTCTCTCCTCTGCACTCAGTGTTTTGTAAGTAGGACTTCCCGGTGTGAAACACGGGAGTCCGCTCCCGGTCCTTTGGTTGGGAGCCGTGCCTGTCTGACGCTGACCCTTCGGATCTATGGACCCTGACGGTAGCCCTATCCCTCTCTGTGGGTGATTGTCTACTTTTCGGGATCTATCAATCTACTTAGATTGGGACAGGACCTAAAATCCTGCCCTCAATTGGTTAATTAGCTAAACCGTCGGTGCCGGTCCTGGCTTCAGTGTCCAAGTACCCCCTCTGTGCACACAGTTTCCAGGTTGATTCTCCAGTGTCGGTACCGGCGGGCTCCAACCCTGTCCCGGTCCACCTCAGATCTCCGCAGCTGTCTTCCCATCTCCTGCAGACTCTGGCTACCGTATGCCACCTAGCCAAGGTGTCAGGGCTCCGACCCTGGCACCTGCCAGACTTTACTCCTCACTTCAACTCTACCTTAACTCTCTCTGACTGTTTTCTCGCCCCGGGCTCTCCAGACCCCTTGGTGGGCGTTTCCAACCGCCTGGTCCCACCCACTGGTGTGTCTGTCCTTCTCTGAGGGGGGTGACTAGGGTTTCAGGTCGGCTGATTTAACCCTTTGTGGGATTGGTGTTGTGCGGGGGCCTACATGTGCAACTACCTGGTTTTCCAGGGCGCTACATTCCCCCTTGGTTGAATACAGGCCGTCCGCGGACTGTCCAACCACCACCATTTATTTTTAACGGGAACTGTAAAAGTAGAAAAGACAAATTTACAAGTATAATAACATATTTACATTATCTTCCCTTACGGGAGGCACATTTCTTAAACGTTGCACATTTAAACGGAATGAGACGGACCGGGCCACCTCTTGTTGCTCCCACCCAAACAAACCTGACCCTGGTGCCACCGCTAAACACTGGTGCGCACCCCTTTTCTCCAGTCCAGGAATGGGTCCAGTTTTTCAGGTGGTCTCTAGAGACAGTGGTCGTAGTCTTCCCCTGGTCACGACTGACAAGGTATGTCTTTCGTTGTTCCCAGCCAGTGGGTTGTATGACATAAGGGGCTCTTTCCCAGTGGTCATCCAACTTGTGCAGTCTCCTCTTCCTCTTCAGTACTACATCTCCATGTTTGAAGGGGGCAGCCTGGGCTCGTTTATTGAAACACTGCTCTTGCCTTTCTCTGCTTTGGCACAAGTTTCTCTCCACATATTACTGGATCTGTCGGTACTGCCTCTGACACTTGGTGTTCCAGTTGGTAGTTGACGGGATTATTATTATTATTATTATTATTTATTATTATAGCCCCATTTATTCCATGGCGCTTTACAAGTGAGAGAGGGTATACGTACAACAATCATTAACAGTACAAGACAGACTGGTATAGGAGGAGAGAGGACCCTGCCCGCGAGGGCTCACAGTCTACAGGGAATGGGTGATGGTACAATAGGTGAGGACAGAGCTGGTTGCGCAGTGGTCTACTGGACTGAGGGCTATTGTAGGTTGTAGGCTTGTTGGAAGAGGTGGGTCTTGAGGTTCCTCTTGAAGCTTTCCACGGTAGTGGAGAGTCTGATATGCTGAGGTAGAGCGTTCCAGAGTATGGGGGATGCACGGGAGAAATCTTGTACGCGATTGTGGGAAGAGGAGATAAGAGAGGAGCAGAGAAGGAGATCTTGTGAGGATCTGAGGTTGCGTGCAGGTAGGTACCGGGAGACTAGGTCACAGATGTAGGGAGGAGACAGGTTGTGCATGGCTTTGTATGTCATGGTTAATGTTTTGAACTGGAGTCGTTGGGCGATGGGAAGCCAGTGAAGGGATTGGCAGAGTGGCGAGGCTGGGGAGTAGCGAGGGGAGAGGTGGATTAAGCGGGCCGCAGAGTTTAGGATAGATTGGAGGGGTGCAAGAGTGTTGGAAGGGAGGCCAGAGAGCAGGAGGTTGCAGTAGTCGAGGCGGGAGATGATGAGGGCATGCACTAATGTTTTTGCTGATTCTTGGTTAAGGAAAGCATGGATCCGGGAGATATTTTTGAGTTGTAATTGGCATGAGTTGAAGAGGGCTTGGATGTGTGGCTTGAAGGATAGAGCAGAGTCGAGGGTTACTCCAAGGCAACGAGCTTGTGAGACTGGGGTGAGTGAGCAACCATCAAGTTTGATGGAAAGGCTTGTTGGAGGAGATGAGTGAGGAGGAGGAAAGACAATGAACTCTGTTTTGTCCATGTTAAGCTTTAGGAATCGCGCAGAGAAGAAGGATGAAATAGCAGACAGACATTGTGGAATTTTGGTTAGTAGAGAGGTAATGTCAGGTCCAGAGAGGTAGATCTATGTGTCATCGGCATAGAGATGATACTGGAAGCCATGGGACTCTATGAGCTGTCCCAGGCCGAAGGTGTAGATGGATAACAGCAGGGGTCCAAGAACTGAGCCTTGGGGGACACCGACAGATAGGGGGCGAGATGAGAAAGTGGTGTGAGAATGGGAGACGCTGAAAGTTCGGTCGGTTAGGTATGAGGAGATCCAAGATAGGGCCAAGTCTGTGATGCCCAGAGATGAGAGAATCTGTAGTGGGAGGGAATGGTCTACTGTGTCGAAGGCAGAGGACAGGTCCAGGAGGAGGAGGATAGAGTAGTGTCGCTTGGCTTTGGCGGTTACTACATCATTGGTGACTTTGGTTAGGGCAGTTTCAGTAGAGTGATGAGGTCGGAAGCCAGATTGAAGCCGGTCAAAGAGGGAGCAGGAGGAGAGGTATGAGGACAATTCAAGATGGACATGCTGTTCCAGTAGTTTTGAGGCGTAGGGGAGAAGGGATATGGGGCGATAGTTTGACACAGAGGATGGGTCAAGGGAGGGCTTTTCGAGGATGGGTGTAATAGAGGCGTGTTTAAAGCATGAAGGGAATACACCAGTTGTTAGTGATAGGTTGAAGAGATGGGTTAAGGCTGGGATAAGGACTGCGGTGATGTTGGGGATGAGGTGCGATGGGAGCGGGTCCAGTGCACAGGTGGTTAGATGTGATCTTGAGAGTAGAGTGGAGAGATTGTTTTCTGTCATGGTGGAGAAGCTGGATTTGGAGGAAGAGGGATGAGTAGCTATGATGAGGGGCTGTGGTGATTGTGGGCCAAAGCTTGCTCTGATGTTGTCAATCTTCTGCTTGAAGAAAGAGGCAAAGTCTTCAGCTGAGAGGAGAGGAGAGGGAGGTGGTGCCGGAGGACGGAGGAGAGAATTGAAAGTGTTGAATAGCTTTGGTCTCAGGCACCTCCACATCCAGCTCCAGATCCACTGGCAGTCTTCCGGGTCTTGTCCTCATCAGGTATGCGGGTGTACATTTAGTAGAGCTGCTGGGTATGTTATTGTACATGTCCACCAAATTAGAGGTAGTTTCTCAGGCCACAGGTTCCGCTCTTCGAGGGGTAAGGTTTTGAGAAGGTTGAGGACCAGGTGGTTCATCTTTTCACACATCCCATTGGTTTGGGCATGATAGGGGGTGGTACGGATCTTCTTGCACCTGTAAAGGTTGCAGAACTCCTGGAAGATCTTGGCCTCAAAGGCAGGACCTTGGTCGGGGAGCACCCTCTCTGGGTATCCATGTGGCCGGCAGAAGTATGCTTGGAAGACCCTGGCTGTAGTACGGGCTGTTAAGTCTTTAACGGGTACCACCACCATGAACCTGGAGTAGTGGTCTACAATGGTGAGGGCATAGGTATAGCCGCTCCGGCTTGGTGTGAGCTTGACGTGGTCCAAAGCAACAAGTTCCAGTGCCTGGTGAGTGACAATTGGCTGCAACGGGGCCTTCTGGCTGGTTCCATCCTTCCTCCTTAGCACGCAGGGACCACAATCCCTATACCATGCTTCGATGGACTCCCTCATTCCGATCCAGTAAAAGCGTTCCATCAGCAGCATTTCCAACTTCTTCCAGCCAAAGTGCCCGGCTCCATCATGGTAAGCCTCCAAGACCACGGATACATACACCTGCGGGACTACGATCTGGCAGACCTTCTTATGTGTCTTGGGATTGGTCAACCCTCGGTACAATTTGCCCTGATGTAAGTATAACCGGTCCCTTTCTCTCCACAGCCGCTGCGCTTCTGCGGGGGCATCGGGCCCCATCCTGGAATGAGCCTCTGAGATTAGCATCTTGACTAACCAGACTGCAGGGTCTTTGTCCTGAGCTTCCTGCCACCCATGGTGGGGCAAAGGGTTGAAGGCCGCCTCCTGTTGGCTACTATATGGCCTGGCTTCTCTTTCACTGTCAAGTTTATGGAACGCAGGCAACTCAAGTTCTTCCAACTCGTCTTCATCCACTCCCCCATCAGGTGAGTGCGGCATTCGAGACAGCGCATCTGCATTGGTGTTTTTACGGCCGGCCCTGAACTGGATGGTGAAGTCATAATTTGCTAGCCGAGCCACCCAACGTTGTTCTAGGGCACCAAGCTTCGCCGTATCCAGGTGAGTTAGAGGGTTGTTGTCTGTATAGGCAGTGAATTTTGCAGAAGCCAGGTAGTGCTTAAACCTCTCGGTTATCGCCCAGACGAGTGCCAAGAACTCCAGCTTAAAAGAGCTATAATTTTCGGGATTTCTCTCCGTCGGTCGGAGCTTCTGCTTGTGTAGACAATCACCTTCTCTCTGCCATCTTCCATCTGAGACAGGACGGCTCCCAGGCCTTCGTTACTGGCGTTTGTGTATAGAATGAACGGGAGGCCATAGTTGGGGTAGGCTAGGATCTCTTCTCCAGTCAGGACCATCTTCAGCTGCTGGAAAGACCTGTCCTGCTCTTCACCCCAAGTAAACGGGGGACCCGGGATCTGGCCATTCTTGGTTTGTCCCACCAGGAGGTCTTGCATGGGAGCGGCCATTTTAGTATAGCCCTTAATGAAGCGACAGTAATAGCCCACCAGACCTAGGAACTGCCTCACCTTTTTGATCGTGGTAGGCCTTGGCCAGTTCTGAATGGCTGTATCTTTCTCTGGATCCGGCGCCACGCCTTCGCCACTCACCACGTGCCCGAAGTACTGTACTTTAGGCTTCAGCAGATGGCACTTGGAGGGTTTCAATTTCATCTCATATTTAGAGAGAGTCTCAAATACCTTAGCAAGGTGCTCCAGATGTGCTTCGTACGTCTTGGAGTAGAGAATAACGTCATCCAGATACTGCAGAACCGTCTTGACGTTGCGGTGTCCCAAGCAGCATTCCATCAGCCTCTGGAAGGTTCCTGGAGTGTTACACAACCCAAAAGTCATGGTGTTGAACTCGCAGAGTCCCATTGCGGTGGCGAAAGCGGTTTTCTTACGGTCTTCTTCCACAACCGACACCTGCCAGTAGCCACTAGTAAGGTCAAGGGTAGAGAAATAATTAGCTGTTTTCAGTGTGGCCAACAATTCTTCAATACGAGGAAGAGGGTACGCATCCTTATGCGTTATCTGGTTACTCTTCCGGTAATCCAAACACATCCTCATGGTGCCGTCTTTCTTCTTTACCAGGACCAGCGAGGCTGCCCAGGGACTACAACTATCACAGATGACCCCTGCCTCCTTCATGTTCCTCAACATGTCTTTGGCACACTGGTAATGTGCAGGTGGAATCGGCCTATATCACTCCTTGATGGGTGGTTGTGTAACGGTAGGGATGTGGTGTTGGACCCCCTTGATCCTTCCAAAATCTAGCGGGTGTTTGCTAAATTCCTGCTCGTATTCCTGCACTACCCTGTACACCCGTTCCTTGTGATGTGCGGGTGTAAAGTCAGTGCGTACATATAACTCTCGACACCACTCCTCTAGCTGCTTTGGTGTCACTGTCTGATGGTGATGCGGTGTAGTGTCATGTCCAGATAGCACTGGTGTACTCACGATTGATTCACAATCAGAGTCACTGGTAAACCAAAGTTCGGATGTGGTCGGTTCCCGCGGCCGGCTGCAGGTGTCCCCTGTGGGGTTGATGGTGGCCCCTTTTCCTGTGCACCTCTGGATGTTGTGTTTCGGCTCCCCTGCCTGAGCAGTGGTAGCCTGCTTCCCGGCGTTGAGCTGCCGGAGGAGCCCTCAGTTGCCCACAGGCGCTGGCCTGTCGGGTGTTTGGTCCTTGGCGGTGGCACTCACCCGGTTTTGGTGGGTTTTTGTCTTCTTTCAGGACTTTGAGTGTGGATGAACCTGTGAGGTCCAACCAGCAATCAGTCAATTTGCCTATACTCAGTGGCTTCTAAGCTAGGACGGGGTCTGAGTACCCGGTTTCTGGTGCTCCGGTACACGGTTAACTCCCCGGTTCAGGACCGGCGGGCTCCAACCCAGGCCCGGTCTGTATGGTTCCGCCAGTTGCTGTACCGGTACTCCTGCAGATGGCCACCACCGTCTGCCTGCCTGATGTTTACAAGGGGTCCAGGCTCCTACGCAGGTCCCTGACAGCTGCTCCACTACCACTCACTGTCAATCCCAAACTCAACTCTTATCTGTTTGAACTTCCTGCCCCAGGACAGTAGTCTCCTCGGTGGGCGTGCCTTTCTGCCTGACTCCGCCCACCTGGTGTGCTCTACTAGCCCTGAGGGAGGCATAAGGTCTCCCTTTCGGGTGACATGTGTGTGACCTCACAGGGGATGGGGGTGTGTGTGTATGTGGTTGATGTAATTACCTGTGACCCCTGGGGTCCAGGGCGTCACACATTTATTTAAATCATTATGGACCTCTGACTTTCCTGACATCAAACAACGAGAAGGTGAGACCCTATAGGGCTGCTGGGCTTTAACAGCAAAGACCTAGTTGAGACAGTAATTAAGGAAGATGTAGCCTTATTAATGAGCTTATGCGACAATCCCTTAGAGGAGAATTCCTTGAAAAGTTAATGCCCCTTCAGAATTCTTAGCAGGACGCTTCAAGTTGAAAAAGAAGTAGAGGCTTTATTATATCAAGAATTACCGTCTAATAAAGGGAACCCGGAAGCTATCGAGAAAATGAAAAAGTGGGAATTGTTGTAGTCCTCCAAGCCGATAAAGGTGGCAATGTTGTCCTGTTAACATGGTCTTATTTCATCAGGGATCTCTGAGGCAGCTATCTGACACATCCACATATGAACAGCTACAGTTTGATCCCATAAAAACTGGTTGCAAAGTTTAAGACATTTCAATAATTTCAAAAGAACAGGCAGAGAAACTTGTCCCTGATTTTTTCCCAAAACCTCAGTGGTACTGTATCCTCAAAATTCACAAATCACTGTTGTCTCCCCCGGACATCCCATAGTATCAGGAGGCGGATCTTTGTCAGAGCCACTGTCTAAGTACATTGATTAGCTCCTACGACCCTTCATGGTTAGCATCCCATCAAAAATAAAAGACAGCACTGAGTTCTTGAGATTAATAGAGGGTTTAAAATGTCAGGGCAGTTTTTCTTTCACCTCGATAGATGTGCAGAGTTTATATACCTGAATCCTGCAGGATCAGGGAACTGAAGTGGTAAGAGAAATCCTTGTCAATATTAATAAAAGTAAATTATTCATGGATTTTGTCTGTGATGCCCTAAAGGTCATTTTGACGCACAAGATGGTGCTTTACATAAGAGCTTAGAGAAGAGAAGCCAAATGACTTATTCACACAAAAGCGCATGGCCCATTTGGTGTTAGTGATAAAAATGATTTATCAGTATTTTTATGAGTCGTTTGATGTATTCTGACATTTTTTATGTATGTTCTATGTGAGTCTGATGATTATTATGACATGTTGAAGGGAGTGGCTTTAAAAAGGACAGTTACACATCATTCTTTATTAGAACCTGTTGAAGGTGTGTGAAATGACCATTGTTGACAAAGCCATCCGCCTGCTTGCACAATGTGTAACGTGACCAAAGGGCGAAAGTTGTTGGAAAGCTGGACTCAGCTACCTTGTCCGGGCACAGTTGAGTGTGTTGAGGAGAGCCTTTCCATTAAATACTTAATTAACCTCTTGACAAGGGAATGTGAGAAATATGTCAATTTGCCTTACATAATTCAGGTTTCAGATCATATCCATGACACAGATTTAAGGATGGCTGCCATTTCCTGTTTTCCACACCTTGCCTGGAATACAAAGTATGTCCAGATGTAAGATGACCACAATATAAGGACAAGGTAGAGGACCAACTCACAGATCAGATGACACCATGGATTCATTCACTAAAGTCAGACCCGCCCATCAACAGCAACACGGATCTCCCCATTGGCTAGCCCATGAACTGTCCCACTAAATGGGCATATCCGAACTTGTGTACGCCCCTAGCCTATATCAGAGGCCGCATGCTCTTCCCTGCTCTGTTCGGTGCCATCTTTACTGGGATCAAGAAGAGATTTCACATCCAACTGTGTCTGACGTGATTTTCCTGCACAAGCAGGAGCGATGCTGAATTGTGACAACCGATGAAATGCCGCCCACAGCCCAGTGACTCAGGGAGACTGGGGCCGGCAATGCTGGGCCACAGGAAGTTGCCGTCACATCACCAGACATAAGAGGTCATGGAGCCCAGGGGTCATGCAAAGGGGATGAGTGGACCGCAATTGTGCCGCTCACAGGCACTACTGGCAACACAAGGTATTTGAGAGAAGCCTTGTTTCTCAACATAATATTGATGTGCCTATCAATACTAACTAGTGAACCACCTCTTTACATATTATGAAATTGAAATAGATGCATATGATCATAAGTTCAAAACAAATTTCTCTACTTAAATTCTTAATACATTATTATATGTATTAGGCATTATATGTAAATTCAACCATGGACTTTTCTAAACTTTGGCTTCTATTTTCAATGCTTGGTTCATGCAACCATTTGTTAGATCTGACTGTATGTTTGACCACAATGTAATACAAGGAATTTTTCTTGTATGTGAGCCAACGTTCTATACCACCAACAAACATGAAATCAAATGCAGACAGTTACGAGCTGTATCACCTAATTTATCTATAGCTCGCTTCCACCATTAATGACACACTATTGCCACATTTACGTCATTTGTGGCTGCTGAAAAGGAGCCTTGAATTGACCAAAACTGTTTTTTCACTCGCTTCAATATGCAAACTGAGTTAAGCGTTTGAACTTAGTCCAACCACAAATTCCTCCATTTCAACTAAATCAAGTAACAACAGACAGTATAAGCGTCCGGGAAATCAACATCTTTCAGTCTCACCAAAACCCCTAAAATTGGGTGTTTCAGTGTAATGTAATATACAGTAGTTAACTATTTTTACTTTACCATTTTTTCCATCCACAATAAATAATTTCCAAAGGAAACCTAAAAATGCAGAGTCTATATTTGTTTTAAATACTCTTATAAAATGGGATAAGCAACCTATGTTTTTAAAACACCTAAGTGATTTTTAGTTGTGGTTTCAAACCTAGAAATACTAAAAAACACACATTTAAGTCTCTAATGTGGTTTATTGTACGTTTACAGCCTCAAATGCAGAAAAAAAAAGATTGAAAATGTTAAATGTTCATTTCTATCTGGAAGCTGCAATTGAAACCGTCCATTAAATCGGGCAGCAAGTCATTCAGCGGTATATTAAATTTCGGTTCCATTGAAAAACAATATGTAGACCGAAGCAGACTAAACCTATACTTTACAGATGCTGTGTGCAGTGTTAATTGTAGACCTTGAGTTGCAACCTCAACTCATTTTTGTCTTTGATATACTTACTTCCTTTTATACACAAGTCTATTATTTACTGTCTTCCTTACATCTGATAATATATCTTTAGAGCAGGTGGTAAAACAGATCCATACGCCTCTGTATGCTTTTGTCTGTGTGTTAGTGAATGTGTGTGGTCAATAAACTGTGTAACCCAAGTGCCCACCCAAGTAGATCTCTTAAAACGTGTACTCTATGATATTATCTCAAATTGACTTCTTATCCTGATAAAACCAAATCACTTCCTCCGGTTTACAAAGATGCGTTGGCAATAAGTTGCGTGGTGTAAGTTTAAAACATCTGTGCAACAAAACATAACAATAGGTAAGAAGGATCCTTTTCTACTTGCGAATTAATTCAGAATCTAAACTAAGCAGCTGTTACAACATTATACATGAAAGAATCACAGAGAATGAAATAACTTCACCACCACTAAAGTCTGTATATTGGCTATAGATAAAAGAATCACAAAAAATGGAACAATTTCAACGCCACTACAGTCTGTATACTGGCTATAGCTATCTATGGCCCCATCATGATAAGGTATACAAAATGACATATTAGCAACATAGAAGGACCACACAAGCGTCATGCCAATAATCTGATCTTTATTATTTTGCTATTCCACCATTATTAAAAAGTGAAGATGAACCTACCAAAATCATAATTTAATATGATATAGGAAGAATAGGCTACAAATTTTACAATTTTGGTGTTTCATGTAAATAAAGATATTTTGTAATTTCTGCATAACGCTTGGTGATCCCATTTGTCGCACACCACCTTTCTCTGTTTTTTTGGATTATATCATACAGGCCTTTGGCTTGATCCCGTTTACCTTAGCCGTGGTGCCCTCGTATACCCCTCTCTACAAATTTTACAATAACGCCCCCAACAATGGTTTTACATACAAGAATTTTTGTACTTTAAGATGTTAGTGGTTTTATAGCAACTACAAAGAAATCATATCTGTACATCATAAAAAATTTTTTTTAGGTCAATCATACCAAACATTAGAAATGAACGAATCTGATGTTTGAGGTTCAGGTTCGGAAACAGACTACCAAAAAAATAAAGTTCGGGTTCAAAGTTTGAGTGAGTTACGAGTGCAAACCAGTCAAGCGAGCAGCGCTGTGCTTGGGTATGAGTAACGCTCAGCCCTGGGCGAGCCACTTGCAGTGTTTGAACAGCTCGCGTTTGGGGTAAAATCCGCGTGATCAGATGTAGTATGCACACACTCAAAACATTTTTTATTTTTTTTAAAAACCCACTCACCCTCCCTTGGAAGTATTCTGCTTATGGCTGGTAGCATGTGGGCGGTGACACAAACTGCCCAATTACATAATTCCATTCAGGTTCGGATCAAGTCGGGGTCACAAACCAAACTTTTTTAAGGTTCGACTCTACCTGCCGAACCGAACTTCCAAAGGTTCAATCATCTCTATCAAACAACACTTCCTTGAAAGATTGAAATGTTTAAAGCTTTTTATTAATGAAACCAGATGTAATAAAAAAAGTCAAAGTGATAGTAACTTTTCTGCAGTCCCTGGCAGCTACTAACAATGATTGGACTGTTTGAAATTCAAACAGTTTTGCCTAATTTTCCTCAAAAATTTGATTTTCAACACTGAAAAGCTTCTAATTGCCCAGAAAATAAGTATATTACACTCTGAGGTATCCTAAGACTCCACTGAACATTTTTTTTAGCTCTTTAGCCCACTTCACCCCCAAGCTTGTTTTCACCTTCCTGACCAGGGTAAATATTACAATTTTGACCACGTCACTTTATGAGGTAAGTCTGATACGCTTCAACATATCCCAGTGATTCTGAGATTGTTTTTTCATGACACATTGTACTTCATGTTAGTGATCAATTTTGGTCATTGGTTGGTGTTTATTAAAATATCGAAAATTTTACAAAAAATCTTAAAAGTTAACAATTTTTTAAATTTGAATTTTTATGAACTTTAGCCAAAAAGTTAAACCACACAAAATAATTAATAACACATGTCTACATTACATCAGCATAATTTTTGAAACATAACTTTTCTTTCGTTAGGAGGTTAGAAGGTTAAAAGTTTAGAATAAAATCTGGAGAAGACAAAATGGCTATTATCCTAGTGGTGCGGAATAAAGGAGATTTGGAAAAACTCACCTTTGGGAGTTGTGAGGGTCACAGCTACCATTAGAGCATAATGTCAAACCACGTCCGCTGCCGCGTACCTAGTGGATTCAAATAGTAACCGGAGGAAAGAAAAGATTAATCGCGCTGACGTGGATGTAAGCAGTAGATGAATCCAAGGGTTAATCTTCGTGATTTTTATTATTCAACGCGTTTCAGAGTCCAAACGACTCCTTCATCAGGAATCAGAAACCACTGTTGTTCATCAGTGTTTTTTGATTCCTGATGAAGGAGTCGCTTGGACTCTGAAACACGTTGAATAATAAAAATCACAAAGATTAACCCTTGTATTTATCTCCTGCTTATATCCATGGCAGCGTGATTAACCCTTTCTTTCCTCCGGTTACTATTTCAAGGTTAAAAGTACCAGCAATTTTTAATTTTTCTAACAAAATTTACAAAACCAATATTTTTTAAGGTACCACATCACATTTGAAATAACTTTGAGGGACCTATGTGACAGAAAGAACCCAAAAGTTACATGATTTTAAAAAGTGCACTCCTTAAAGTGCTCAAAACCACATTCAAGACGTTTACTAGCTTTTTAGGTGTGTCATTTTTCGAACAAAACTTTTTCTTTAGCTTCAAACTTATCATTTTCACAAGGGTAATTGGAGAAAATGGACCATATAGTTTCTTATGCAATGTTGCCTGAGTACAATGATGCCCCATATGTGGGGGGGGGGAAACTATGGTTTGGGCATGTGGCAGGGCTCTGAAGGGAAGAAGAGCTATTTGAAAATTGGAGTGCCATATTGGCTGGAATAGATTGCAGACGCCATATTACGTTTGTAGAGACCCTGACATACCAAAACAGCAGAAGTTCCAACAAGTAACCCCATTTTGGAAACTACACCTCTCACAAAAATTCATCTGGAGGTGTAGTGAGCATTTTCACACGATTTACAAAATTGTATAACATTGGGCTGAGTAAATTAAAATTACCATTTATACAATAAAATGTTTATTTGGTTCCAAGTAACTTTTAAAAGGCATAATAGGAGAAAATAAATGATTCAATTTTTAAAGTGTGCATATCATTGGGCTAAATACTCTACCCGACATTCCCTACTATACTCGAAAAATTGAGTGATAAGGTCCGCTGTATTACTAATTTCCACTCTGGATTTGGATCTATGCGTAAATGCCTAAAAAGGATGTGATCAATTCTACAGACTGATCCAATCTTTACAAAAATTCTTCCGCGTAAACCCCTGCTGACTATTTGTCAATTAAGAAATGTTAAGGACCTTTTGGTCCATAGTCATTATCAGGTTGACCCACAGCAGACCCTTTGGGATACCAATAATGGGACTCAAAAATGCGGATGTGCCCCCTGCGGCGGTTGCGTCGCTTACCTTAATATAGAGACATGTCAATCTTTCACATATTCTTGCAGGACTACATTTATATGCTGCGATATCGCTATCGATATCACTAGCAAGCGTACCCGCCCCGTCGGTTGTGCGTCACGGGCAAATCGCTGCCTGTGGCGCACAACATCGTTTACATCCGTCACAAGGACTTACCTTCCCTGCGACGCTGCTGTGGCCGGCGAACCGCCTCCTTTCTAAGGGGGTGGTACATGCGGCGTCACAGCGATGTCACACGGCAGCCATCCAATACAAACGGATGGGCGGAGATAAGCGGGACGAACATCCCGCCCACTTCCTTCCTTCCTCATTACGGCCGGCGGCAGGTACGAGGTTGTTCCTCGTTCCTATGGTGTCACACATAGCGATGTGTGCTGCCGCAGGAACGACAAACAACCTCGCTACTGAATAGACAATGTATTTTGGTAAGTGAACGACGTCTCACATACCAACGATTTTTGCCTCTTTTGCGATCATTTTAGGTCGCTCATACGTGTTACATGCTGCGACGTCGCTAACGACGCCGGATGTGCGTCACAAACACCGTGACCCTGACAATATATCGTTAGCGATGTTGCAGCGTGTAAATGGCCGTTAAGAGTTTTGACATAAAGAAATTCATTAACTGTAACACCAGGGCTGTAATTTACTACTCCACCTGCTCTTGTCCCAAGATATATGTGGGACTGACAACTTGGCAGTTGAAAGTCCGTGTGAGGGAGCATGTTTTTGGCATTGCGGTGGCTCCCGACAAGAGGGACACATCCGCATTAAAAACTATTCCCCATCACTTGTTACAATATCATAATGCTAATGGGGCCCTTCAAAAAGTTCAGAGTATTGATGCAGTGGTTTTTTACTCACAAGGAGATAATCTTTATCAAAAACAATCACGTGGTCCCTGAGTGCATCTCAATCAGTAACCCAATAAATCACTACAGTGACCATTTCAAAATATACAAATAATCTTTATTATCATGATTAAAAAAACATATACACAAAGGACATAATAAAAACAGATGAGGTGTAAAACGGAGGGTCTGTCCAAATAACCACTAGTCAATTTTACAATGTGAAACCATACAGCTCCATGAGACGTGCCATAAATCCTCAAATATATTGCACATAAGGTGATTTTAATCAGCTGAGCCCTTTAAAGATTAGTCTCTAATGGTTCTCATAGATTTTCTAAAGAAAGAAGAGCATCAATCAAATATAACACGCATATTAATACGCATAGTATTACACATAAGGTGATACCAATCAGGCTGAACCCATCAGGGGTTAATCTATGGTAATTCTCATGGAGTTTTTAAAAAGAGACATCAGACTAGTGTAGCATATACAAAAATCACATGAAAAAATGCGCTTGATTTAAACACTGTTGGATGCAATGCATATGTCTTCAGTGCATCAATCCATATAAAGTTAAATATCAACAGATTGTTCTGGCATAATACCTGATAAAGACAGACCCCCCACACCACTCCAACGATCGTTTCACGCAGCTTCGTCAGGGAGTGATGTGAGGGGATGTCAGGGCACTTAATAAAGCTCCCGCACAGCTGAAATGTCTATTCAATTAAGCGCTCTGCTTACCGGGCGCTGCTGATACGCATACGATGGCATCCCTCCCCCACCACGAGACGCAGGCGCGTCAGGAGAGGCGACCATGTCGCCTGTAATGACGCGCCGGCAGCCCGAGGCAGGGGGAGGAGAGACCGCGCACGCGCACAGCAGCGTCAGCACTCATGACGCTGTGTGCAGAGGGAGTAAGCGCCATTTTGTTGTATACCTTCAGGGAATCTTCCCGAAAATGGCAACCATTACACAAACCATATAGACTCGAATAGATAAATATTGATTATCTCAATTATACGGAAATTCATAAAGCCATAATATGCCTGGTTATGTGTAGAAGAAAAGAATGGTAAAGAACACAATATGCATTATATTTAGAAAAAGTGCATCTATATTTATATATAAGTGCATTATACCTTGTGTTTCCTTTTCTTTATTCACAGAAATATTCACAGAAATAATAATAAGTGCCCCAAATCCCCCCCAGTTTTAAAAAAACAAGGAGATAATATAGATAATATAGCAATGTAGTCGGAGTATTCAGAAGACAGTACAGTATATACATAGGAATCCGTCTATACAATCAAAAAGATCTTATTATTTTCTTCCATTCATAGATCATAGGCTAGAGGATCCCTACAATAACATCAATATGGAAGATCTGGAAAAACATCCAGTCAGCATAATATCCCCGTGGTCTAAAGGACCCTTCTATAACAATGTTACAGAGAGGAACGGCACAAAAGTGCCGTTGCCCCCTGTACATGGCATAGAAACCCCAACCTCAAGGGCCAGTCAATATAAAGATGGGAGAAATTCTACAATGTCATAATTGCAGAGGGAAAGGATACCAGCCCAGGCACCCGTCCCCTTGGTCAATTTGACCCTACTATAACAATACTACAGAGAGGGGCGGCACACAAGGGTGCCGTCGCCCTCTGTGTATGGCATAGAAATTGAAAAAAGTTTGGAATATCCAGGAGGTAATATGGTATATACATACAAATCAGACCATCCAATCAAAAGGACTTATTATTCACATGAATCATACGTTTTAGAATCACCATAGTGATGTTGAGAATAAAACATACACTCAATACAATGTCCACATGGTCCAAAGGACCCTTCTATAGCAATGTCACAGAGAGGGACGGCACAAGGGTGTCCTCGCCCTCTGCACATGGCATAGAAAATACAAATCGCAACTCGGCCATTCTCATCAGTCGTAAATGGAGAGATTCTGCAATATCAATATTTCAAAAGACAGGAAACAAGAACACCTAACAGGGATCTCATACGTATGGTCTCACAGACCCTACTATAGCAATACTGCAGAGAGGGGTGGCATGCGGAGTGCCATCGCCCTCTGTGTAAGGCATAGAAAATATAAAGAAATGATATCATAGGACAATTCACAGTCACATTGTGGATCCGCTGTTCAAGGGGTCAGATGACATAGTATTTGTGAGGTCAAAAAATAAGCACTTTCAACGAAATGCTCAGGAGAGGATGGCAGCAAAGATGTCAAACCCTCTATGAAGAGCATGGGAAAAAGATGTATATTTATGTGCAAGTTGAATCTGATCAATGAGGGTACCAATCCTCTCAAACTTACAAAAAGTTGGAAAATCCCCATTGATCATTTAGACCCACTGGTTTCATGCATCTTAACAAGGTAATCCATTTACATTCCATCCGTCCCAACTTCTTGGTAATGTCACCTCTCCTATTACCCAAATGTAATTTATCAATGCCCCGAAATTGGAGACGATGACCCTGACCCAGGTGGCATTCCCGAAAATGTTTAGCAATGGGTTTTAATTTGGCAATCTTTTCTACTTGGTCTGCAGTAACTGATTCTGCGGCTCTTATGTCCCTGATATGCTCAAGAATTCGAACACGAAGTTCGCGTGTGGTCATTCCTACATATAGTTTCTCGCATGGGCATTGTGCCAAATAAATTACATGTGTGGTTTTACAATTTATATGTTGCAGTATTTTAAATGTTCTGTTACCAGAAGCATCCGAGAAATTTTGAGTCTTTACAACATATTTGCAAGCAGAACAGTTACCGCATTTCCAAGACCCCCATTTCGGCCCCCTGGAATCGAAGATAAATTGGGACGGTGTGCCTACATGATGGCTATGCACCAAGAACTCCCGTAGCGTCCTACTTTTTCTTGCTACAAAGAAAGGTTCATTAGTCACAATATTACGCAGATTTGGGTCCTGCTTTAGGATTGACCAATGTTTAGAAATTGCATTGGTCAGTTCCGGCCATCTGGAGTGATAAGTGGTGATAAAGCGCAGTCTGTCCTCAGAATGTCTTTTTGGATGTGGAGTCAAGAGTGCCGATCTTTCCAAGCTCTTTGATCGCTGATAAGCTCGATCAATATGCTCCGCTTTATAACCACGTTGCAGGAATCGCAAACGCAGATTTTCCGCTTGACCTTCAAAATCTTCTTCCTTGTCGCAAATACGCCGTGCTCGAGTAAATTGGCCGGTGGGTATGGCACGAATAATGTGTGATGGATGAGCTGATTTAGCATGCAAAAATGCATTAACACTTGTTTCCTTACGATGTATATTAGTATGCAGATATCCTCGATCGTCAACAGAGATGTCAAGATCCAGGAAGTTGATGTTCGTTTTGCTGATGGAATATGTCAGCTTGATGTTCCATGTGTTGTCATTCAAATGCAGTAGAAAATGTTCCAGTAATGTCCTGGTACCCTGCCAGATAAACAAGACATCGTCAATGAATCTCAGCCAGAGTACCACTGAACCAGAAAATTTCGCCTCACTATTTTGTACAAATTCCCTCTCCCACATTCCCATGAAGAGGTTGGCGTAGGATGGGGCACACGCCACCCCCATCGCCACGCCCCTCTTCTGTAGGAAAAAGCGATCTTTAAAAACAAAATAATTGTGGGAGAGGACATACTCCATGGTAATCAAAAGAAAATCAACAAGATCGGTCTCCATATCACGATTCGTCAAGAAGAACTTTAAAGCTGACAGCCCAAGAGAGTGTGAAATGCTAGTGTAGAGGGACTCTACATCGCATGTGACAAGGAACATGTCCTCATCCATGTGTATGCCATCTAGTCTCTGTAAGACTTCTGTAGAGTCCCTCACAAATGATGGTAATTCCATCACAATCGGTTTCAGAAAATGGTCAAGTAGTTTTGATATTGGTTTCACTAGACTCCCATTCCCCGAAACAATAGGTCTTCCGGGGGGATTTTTTATATCTTTATGAACCTTCGGTAGAAGGTACAGTGTGGGCACACTAGGACATTTCACTTTGAGACCCTCCCATATTTTCTTTGATAAGATGCCATGCTCCAAAGCTTCATCCAATATCTCATTCAGTTCTAATTGAAAGGCATCTGTGGGGTCTTTAGAAAGCCGTTGATAACAAAGGGGGTCGTGGAGCTGCCTGAAGGCCTCTTTCTCATAGAGGTCCACAGGCCACACTACCACGTTACCCCCCTTGTCCGCCGGCTTAAAAATGACATTCCTCATGTGCCTAAGTTCTTCCAAGGCCTGTCGTTCTTCTCTACGAAGATTATCATATGGACGGTGCTGAGGAATATTAAATATTGCCTCAACCACCATTCTCACAAAAACTTCTACCGAGGAGCATGATGAAAGAGATGGAAAAAACATGCTTTTCTTCTTAAGGGATTCAGGGAACTTACCAGGTTGTATATCCACTTGTTCCAATAGAAGATCTTCTAAGGCTTGTAGTGCCGCCAATTCTTCCTCTGTTGAAAATAGACCACATGTAGACTTGTTAGAGTGATATTTCTTTAATAACACTTTTCTGGCAAACAAGAACGTATCCTTGATTGCCGTGAAGTGGTCAAAGTTGGCTGTTGGACTAAATCCTAACCCTAGACAGAGAACCGACTCTTGTGCTGTTGTCAGATTAATATCAGATAAATTAATTACCTTTAATGTATTGGTCGCTTTGGGATCCGATTCAAAGGTAGTTGGCTTGTATTTCTTTGCTTTATTACGTGTATAATAACCACTGGAGGCTCCTGATGTCTCACTCCGTGTATCCATGGAGATGTTAGAGACATCACTCATTGATCATGAGAATGATGTCGTCCTTTTTGAATTCTGTCGCGATCTCCATTTGTATACTTTATTGGTCTGATAATCACGTGTATCACGTTGAAATTTATCCGTCTTCAAAGTTTGTATCTCTTTCTCCCATTTTAGAAAAGCATTATTGAGCTCCAGATCAAAACTTTGCATTTGCTCAGGAGATAATGCCTGTCTCACCTTATCTTGTGAGATTTTAATTTTTTCTTCTAGTTTATCCAGATGTTTTTTATCAGCCTCAATCAAGATTGAGAGAAATGAGAGGGAGAACGCATTGCATGCTTCCTCCCATCTCTTCGCCAGTTGTTCTTCTTCCAACGAAAAGGACGGCATAACCTGAACTCGTACACTAGCATTTCACACTCTCTTGGGCTGTCGGTTTTAAAGTTCTTCTTGACGAATCGTGATATGGAGACCGATCTTGTTGATTTTCTTTTGATTACCATGGAGTATGTCCTCTCCCACAATTATTTTGTTTTTAAAGATCGCTTTTTCCTACAGAAGAGGGGCGTGGCGATGGGGGTGGCGTGTGCCCCATCCTACGCCAACCTCTTCATGGGAATGTGGGAGAGGGAATTTGTACAAAATAGTGAGGTGAAATTTTCTGGTTCAGTGGTACTCTGGCTGAGATTCATTGACGATGTCTTGTTTATCTGGCAGGGTACCAGGACATTACTGGAACATTTTCTACTGCATTTGAATGACAACACATGGAACATCAAGCTGACATATTCCATCAGCAAAACGAACATCAACTTCCTGGATCTTGACATCTCTGTTGACGATCGAGGATATCTGCATACGGAGTGAGACATCAGGAGCCTCCAGTGGTTATTATACACGTAATAAAGCAAAGAAATACAAGCCAACTACCTTTGAATCGGATCCCAAAGCGACCAATACATTAAAGGTAATTAATTTATCTGATATTAATCTGACAACAGCACAAGAGTCGGTTCTCTGTCTAGGGTTAGGATTTAGTCCAACAGCCAACTTTGACCACTTCACGGCAATCAAGGATACGTTCTTGTTTGCCAGAAAAGTGTTATTAAAGAAATATCACTCTAACAAGTCTACATGTGGTCTATTTTCAACAGAGGAAGAATTGGCGGCACTACAAGCCTTAGAAGATCTTGTATTGGAACAAGTGGATATACAACCTGGTAAGTTCCCTGAATCCCTTAAGAAGAAAAGCATGTTTTTTCCATCTCTTTCATCATGCTCCTCGGTAGAAGTTTTTGTGAGAATGGTGGTTGAGGCAATATTTAATATTCCTCAGCACCGTCCATATGATAATCTTCGTAGAGAAGAACGACAGGCCTTGGAAGAACTTAGGCACATGAGGAATGTCATTTTTAAGCCGGCGGACAAGGGGGGTAACGTGGTAGTGTGGCCTGTGGACCTCTATGAGAAAGAGGCCTTCAGGCAGCTCCACGACCCCCTTTGTTATCAACGGCTTTCTAAAGACCCCACAGATGCCTTTCAATTAGAACTGAATGAGATATTGGATGAAGCTTTGGAGCATGGCATCTTATCAAAGAAAATATGGGAGGGTCTCAAAGTGAAATGTCCTAGTGTGCCCACACTGTACCTTCTACCGAAGGTTCATAAAGATATAAAAAATCCCCCCGGAAGACCTATTGTTTCGGGGAATGGGAGTCTAGTGGAACCAATATCAAAACTACTTGACCATTTTCTGAAACCGATTGTGATGGAATTACCATCATTTGTGAGGGACTCTACAGAAGTCTTACAGAGACTAGATGGCACACACATGGATGAGGACATGTTCCTTGTCACATGCGATGTAGAGTCCCTCTACACTAGCATTTCACACTCTCTTGGGCTGTCGGCTTTAAAGTTCTTCTTGACGAATCGTGATATGGAGACCGATCTTGTTGATTTTCTTTTGATTACCATGGAGTATGTCCTCTCCCACAATTATTTTGTTTTTAAAGATCGCTTTTTCCTACAGAAGAGGGGCGTGGCGATGGGGGTGGCGTGTGCCCCATCCTACGCCAACCTCTTCATGGGAATGTGGGAGAGGGAATTTGTACAAAATAGTGAGGCGAAATTTTCTGGTTCAGTGGTACTCTGGCTGAGATTCATTGACGATGTCTTGTTTATCTGGCAGGGTACCAGGACATTACTGGAACATTTTCTACTGCATTTGAATGACAACACATGGAACATCAAGCTGACATATTCCATCAGCAAAACGAACATCAACTTCCTGGATCTTGACATCTCTGTTGACGATCGAGGATATCTGCATACTAATATACATCGTAAGGAAACAAGTGTTAATGCATTTTTGCATGCTAAATCAGCTCATCCATCACACATTATTCATGCCATACCCACCGGCCAATTTATTCGAGCACGGCGTATTTGCGACAAGGAAGAAGATTTTGAAGGTCAAGCGGAAAATCTGCGTTTGCGATTCCTGCAACGTGGTTATAAAGCGGAGCATATTGATCGAGCTTATCAGCGATCAAAGAGCTTGGAAAGATCGGCACTCTTGACTCCACATCCAAAAAGACATTCTGAGGACAGACTGCGCTTTATCACCACTTATCACTCCAGATGGCCGGAACTGACCAATGCAATTTCTAAACATTGGTCAATCCTAAAGCAGGACCCAAATCTGCGTAATATTGTGACTAATGAACCTTTCTTTGTAGCAAGAAAAAGTAGGACGCTACGGGAGTTCTTGGTGCATAGCCATCATGTAGGCACACCGTCCCAATTTATCTTCGATTCCAGGGGGCCGAAATGGGGGTCTTGGAAATGCGGTAACTGTTCTGCTTGCAAATATGTTGTAAAGACTCAAAATTTCTCGGATGCTTCTGGTAACAGAACATTTAAAATACTGCAACATATAAATTGTAAAACCACACATGTAATTTATTTGGCACAATGCCCATGCGAGAAACTATATGTAGGAATGACCACACGCGAACTTCGTGTTCGAATTCTTGAGCATATCAGGGACATAAGAGCCGCAGAATCAGTTACTGCAGACCAAGTAGAAAAGATTGCCAAATTAAAACCCATTGCTAAACATTTTCGGGAATGCCACCTGGGTCAGGGTCATCGTCTCCAATTTCGGGGCATTGATAAATTACATTTGGGTACTAGGAGAGGTGACATTACCAAGAAGTTGGGACGGATGGAATGTAAATGGATTACCTTGTTAAGATGCATGAAACCAGTGGGTCTAAATGATCAATGGGGATTTTCCAACTTTTTGTAAGTTTGAGAGGATTGGTACCCTCATTGATCAGATTCAACTTGCACATAAATATACATCTTTTTCCCATGCTCTTCATAGAGGGTTTGACATCTTTGCTGCCATCCTCTCCTGAGCATTTCGTTGAAAGTGCTTATTTTTTGACCTCACAAATACTATGTCATCTGACCCCTTGAACAGCGGATCCACAATGTGACTGTGAATTGTCCTATGATATCATTTCTTTATATTTTCTATGCCTTACACAGAGGGCGATGGCACTCCGCATGCCACCCCTCTCTGCAGTATTGCTATAGTAGGGTCTGTGAGACCATACGTATGAGATCCCTGTTAGGTGTTCTTGTTTCCTGTCTGTTGAAATATTGATATTGCAGAATCTCTCCATTTACAACTGATGAGAATGGCCGAGTTGCGATTTGTATTTTCTATGCCATGTGCAGAGGGCGAGGACACCCTTGTGCCGTCCCTCTCTGTGACATTGCTATAGAAGGGTCCTTTGGACCATGTGGACATTGTATTGAGTGTATGTTTTATTCTCAACATCACTATGGTGATTCTAAAACGTACGATTCATGTGAATAATAAGTCCTTTTGATTGGATGGTCTGATTTGTATGTATATACCATATTACCTCCTGGATATTCCAAACTTTTTTCAATTTCTATGCCATACACAGAGGGCGACGGCACCCTTGTGTGCCGCCCCTCTCTGTAGTATTGTTATAGTAGGGTCAAATTGACCAAGGGGACGGGTGCCTGGGCTGGTATCCTTTCCCTCTGCAATTATGACATTGTAGAATTTCTCCCATCTTTATATTGACTGGCCCTTGAGGTTGGGGTTTCTATGCCATGTACAGGGGGCAACGGCACTTTTGTGCCGTTCCTCTCTGTAACATTGTTATAGAAGGGTCCTTTAGACCACGGGGATATTATGCTGACTGGATGTTTTTCCAGATCTTCCATATTGATGTTATTGTAGGGATCCTCTAGCCTATGATCTATGAATGGAAGAAAATAATAAGATCTTTTTGATTGTATAGACGGATTCCTATGTATATACTGTACTGTCTTCTGAATACTCCGACTACATTGCTATATTATCTATATTATCTCCTTGTTTTTTTAAAACTGGGGGAGATTTGGGGCACTTATTATTATTTCTGTGAATATTTCTGTGAATAAAGAAAAGGAAACACAAGGTATAATGCACTTATATATAAATATAGATGCACTTTTTCTAAATATAATGCGTATTGTGTTCTTTACCATTCTTTTCTTCTACACATAACCAGGCATATTATGGCTTTACGAATTTCCGTATAATTGAGATAATCAATATTTATCTATTCGAGTCTATATGGTTTGTGTAATGGTTGCCATTTTCGGGAAGATTCCCTGAAGGTATACAACAAAATGGCGCTTACTCCCTCTGCACACAGCGTCATGAGTGCTGACGCTGCTGTGCGCGTGCGCGGTCTCTCCTCCCCCTGCCTCGGGCTGCCGGCGCGTCATCACAGGCGACATGGTCGCCTCTCCTGACGCGCCTGCGTCTCGTGGTGGGGGAGGGATGCCATCGTATGCGTATCAGCAGCGCCCGGTAAGCAGAGCGCCTAATTGAATAGACATTTCAGCTGTGCGGGAGCTTTATTAAGTGCCCTGACATCCCCTCACATCACTCCCTGACGAAGCTGCGTGAAACGATCATTGGAGTGGTGTGGGGGGTCTGTCTTTATCAGGTATTATGCCAGAACAATCTGTTGATATTTAACTTTATATGGATTGATGCACTGAAGACATATGCATTGCATCCAACAGTGTTTAAATCAAGCGCATTTTTTCATGTGATTTTTGTATATGCTACACTAGTCTGATGTCTCTTTTTAAAAACTCCATGAGAATTACCATAGATTAACCCCTGATGGGTTCAGCCTGATTGGTATCACCTTATGTGTAATACTATGCGTATTAATATGCGTGTTATATTTGATTGATGCTCTTCTTTCTTTAGAAAATCTATGAGAACCATTAGAGACTAATCTTTAAAGGGCTCAGCTGATTAAAATCACCTTATGTGCAATATATTTGAGGATTTATGGCACGTCTCATGGAGCTGTATGGTTTCACATTGTAAAATTGACTAGTGGTTATTTGGACAGACCCTCCGTTTTACACCTCATCTGTTTTTATTGATGCAGTGGATATGGGCATAAGATGTGGAAACCTCAGTAAACGCCTCGCCCAGCTTGAGACCAGATGGATATGGAGATTGTCCCTGTTACATCCACCCGGTCTTAACGAAAATATTAGTTTTGTTCCGAATCTTTAATTAATTATTTTTTTATGTTTTTAATCTATTTCTCAGGTTGGTAGCAATTTTCTGACCAGCGCCTTTTTTCGTGTTGGCCGCTCCCTGTTGTCTATTCTGATGTATTCATCAATTGATTAGGCGGTGCTCAGACGGTGTCTTCTCAGCTGATACATCCAAACTGAATGAATATGGCTATATAATACTATATGATATATTTTATGTCTATAACTCTTTGAATGAGTTTGTATTTGTGATATATTTGTAGCAATTTATACTGTTAATATATTAGTGTATTTGTTACTTGACTAATCTAATTATGAACACATATGTATAAATATTAAATTATCGATGTTAACTGTATTTTATGATGCCTATGTACATCTGCAATATCGTGACATGTATTTAATTACACAATTGTTTAATTTGTGATGGATGATAGGTGACACAGCATACTATTTTCATTAGTTATGGCATTTGGGTGATTCTTTATATTCTTTTCAAATTGCATATAGCTAATAGTTAGTGGGAATAACATATTTTGTTACGATCCCGCTGTTCTTTTTGAACAATCTGTGTGTGGTTGTCCAGCATGCATGCGCACCTCTCCTTTCCTCTCTGGCTCGCTCTGGCTTGCCCTATCTCTATGGGCGAGTGGTGTTCTGATCATGTGATTTGATCAGCGCTGCCTGGCGGACATCGGAGGTTGCTATGGTGACGCATGCATCACCACATGAGTCACCACACTCTGATTGGTGCGCGCCAGTACAAATAGTTTTGCTTGCTGCCTGATTGTTGCCACTGGACGAAGGTGTAGCTGAAACGCACGAAGGGCAGTCTGTGTGCTCAGCTGACCTCCTCCCCACAATATTACAGGTATTTTTTCCTCTTGATTACCAATATCGGATGCTCTGTACCGTCCCTCCGGTGTAGGCGGTTAAGCCTGGGTGTATATTTGTACAGCATACTGTCAATGCTGCAGTTGGTATTAACATGTATTTTTCCATCTCCCAGATGGTTTGATTGCTAGGTTCCTTTATGAGGAACATGTAGCACACTGGCTTAGATCCTTGTTTATTTACCCATCTGATTTGATTGTGTCAATTTGATGCCTTTTTGTCATTCATACACAGATAGATTTTTAGTAATAGGTTTTAATATTTATTAGCAACTTGGAGCCAACAGTGTATATACTATCTGAGTATTCAAATCAACTGTTTGGAGGATCATGCACAGGCACTGTAATTTATGGTTTTAACAATTACACACTGGTGTTTTTTCCTTTTTTTTTTCTACCTGTTCAAATAAAACTATAAGATTTGCATTTATTGGATGTCTGATTGTGTTTTTGTTTCTTTGGTTTGTCATTTAATCGTATACAATTTGTAATGGAGCCCCGGCCAGTGGCAACCACAATAAAATGGAAAAAAAAAAAAAAAAAAAAAAAAAGAGATTTTTTGTATTTTATTTATAAAAAAATTCAGTCACCTTCAAAAGTGTGTCCCACTATTACCTGCCTACCTGAAAGATAGTACACAGGTTTTACTATTGTTACAGGGAATTAAATGGGAAAAGAATTACATTCTTGGTTTAATTGATGTGACCTCACTCTACACTGTAATTTAACATCAAAAGGGCTGTGAAGCCTCCAAATATTTTTTGACTAGGTCGGGTTTGTTTCCACAGCCACAAGTCGAGTTTTTGGGTGACTGTATTCAGTTTATTTTAAATCATAATTACTTCTGTTATGGGGTCCAATACTTTTTACAGCGACGGGGCACCGCCATGGGGACCAGATTCGCTCCAAGTTACGCAAACCTATATATGGGACAGTGGGAGGAGCTTACCATATACCCTGGTGGCGTGATGTGGGAGAACCTGGTCCTCTGGCGTCGCTTCATCGACGATATTTTGTTTGTGTGGTCAGGTGATGAAAACTCCCTCACTGAGTTTTTGGAAGGTCTGGTTGTGAATGAATTTCATTTAAAATTCACCTATACTTTCAGCACAAAAATGGTTAACTTTTTGGACTTGAATATTTTTATTGAGAATGGTAAGCTCAAAACTAGAACTTACCATAAATCAACGGACACCAACAGTTATATCTCATTGACCAGTTGTCATTTACCTAGCTGACTCCTTAATATTCCAAAAAGCCAGTATATTAGGGCCTATAGGAACTGTAGTAGAGGGAAGGATTTTGAATTGGAAGCTGCCTGTTTAGCTAACAAATTTGTGGAAAAGGGGTATGAGGAGAAGTTCCTGGAGGATATTTATCAACAAACTAAAACATTTGAGAGAGAAAGTTTACTCCAGGACAAATCTATTGTTTGTGCGCCTCATGAAATAAATGAATTTAACATACCGATAGTACTACAATACACGGCACAAACAAAAATTTAAAAAAATATTATTAGAAAGTACTGGAACCTCCTCAAAGAGGATAAAATAATTGGAGATTCATTGCCCCCTTTCCCAAAATTTGTTTATAGAAAGGCCAATAATATAGGCAACTTGGTGGCACCAACTATACAGAAGAAAAATAATAAACCTTCTGGTGGAGGAGGTATATGTAATTTGAAAGGTTACTTCCCATGCAAAAAGTGTATTGTATGTAAGAACACAAAAAATACTACCGAAATTTTTTTTTTAATGAACAAGAAGAAATTATTATTAAGGACTCGATCACTTGTCATACTAAAGGTGTCCTTTATTGTATTCAGTGCCCCTGTCAAAAAAGATACGTGGGGAGAACAATTAGACCCCTATGCAGAAGAGTGGGTGAACATATTAGAAATATTAAAAATAAATGTAATAAACACCCACTATCCAAACACTATTTGTTGAAACATGGGGGGTCTTTTAGGGGATCCTTATTCTGGGGAATACAAAGGGTAATGAAGGATTGGAGGGGAGGTAACTTTATAAGGAAAATGTCAAGGGTAGAGAGCCAATGGATCTTTGAGTTAAATACACTAAAACCATATGGACTTAATAATGATATTGAGATTTTTGCCTTTGATTAATCTATATATGTCTTTAGTTTTTAGCTTTATCCTTCAGTGTTTTACTAATTTATGTATGAGCTTTTTCAGGTTTTTACAAATATTTTATATTTATAAATAAAAAGAAAATATTTTTTATACAATTGAATATATTTTCATATACTTATATTTTTATTTTTTTATAAAAGACATATATATATATATATATATATATATATATATATTATACTTTTCGCATGTAATGGTACATACTCTCAGGGCCTGCTATAAGTTGTGGGTAAAAATTATTATCCCCAAAAAATTATCATCTCTGAATTACCATTTTTGGAATTTTTGGTTATTTAAATCAGAAACATTCTGATTAAAGATCCTTTTTCCAAAAAATCTCTGCACCAAGAAATCTTTGCACTGAATGTATTTTTTCACATGGTTTTTATGTGGAAGTTTTTTTGTATGTATTTATGTATAGATCGCTGTATCCTTAATGACGATAATACCGCAGCTGAATTTTATCTATAAATAGTATGGACAGGAGTGACTGAGCTATCCTTGAGGAAGGGGACCGGTAACGCCCCCGAAACGCGCGTCGGATCTTGCTCAGTTTATTATCTATGCAGTGGACGTAACTGTCTGACCACCATTGATTGACTGTGGGGCCTCAGCTCCCTAACCGGTGAACGCCCAAACAGCAAACAGAGAAAATCTCCTTCAACAGCGTCTTGTCAGCTGCCTGCTCCCGGGATGTGAAAATCGTGTGCATAGAAGACCAGCACTAAATTTACGCCATCCGGACAAGAAAGAGCTGCACTGCACAAGGATTATATCCCACGGAGCTCCCCTGCCAAGTACCCGTGCCAGGTAACTTACACTGGAGATCTGTAACGGATCCCCGGTGCACTGACAGTATTACCGCCAGACTCCTTGGTTGGAGTGCGGTACATCTAGCATCAAGTGGAGTGTGACCGCTAATAAGCTTCTATTAAGCGGTGAAGAAGCAGCCTTTTTGCAGGCATTCTCAGGCAGGAATGCCGATGTGATATATGAACTGACACTGGCACAGTGCTCTCTTGCAGTTTATTGAACTAAAAATCATTTTTCTTGACTGAAATTTTTTATAAATAAAATACAAAAAATCTCTTTTTATTTTTTTTATTTTTTTCCATTTTATTGTGGTTGCCACCAGCCAGGGCTCCATCACCTTTTTAGGTGCTTTCCCCTACAAGTTTATACAATTTGTGGACCCATATATCTACTTGTAGATTGTGTGTTAAATTTATGTGAGTGTTGTTAATTTTTAGAATAAGGATATCAATAAAATATTTCATATTATTACTATTTTTCAGCGCTGTTTTTTGAGATTTTATAAAATCTCTAAACTTTTATGTATTTAGCCAAAAAAAGTCATTTTCACAAAGGTATCAGGAGAAAATGGTAAATAAAATGTGTTGTCCAATTTCTTATGAGTACGCTGATATCCCATATGTGGTGGAAAACTACTGTTTGGGTGCACGGAAGGGCTTGGAAGGGAAGGAGTGCTATTTGAAAGCAGATTTGGCTGGAATAGACTACTGCATGTGCCATGTCACATTTGAAGAGTTGCTATGGAGCCAAATCAGCAGGACCAACCCCTGTGACACCATTTTGGAAACTAAACCAGTTGAGGAAATTATCTAGGAATGTAGTTAGCATTTTTAACCCACAGAGGATTCACAGGATTATGTAACATTGGCTGTAGAAATGAAAATTTTAAATGTTTACACTAAAATGTTGTTTTAGTCCCAAGTTTTTAATTTTTAAAAGGGCTATTATGGGGAAATGAACCATGTAATTTTTACGCAATTTCCCCCGAGTTTGTCGATATCCTAGATGTGGTTAGAAGCTACTTGTCAGCAGAGTGAAAAGTTCAGTATGAAAAGAGTGCCATATTGAAATCCAGATTTTGCTGAAATGGTCATGTCACATTGGCAGAGCCCCTGAGGTGTGAGAACAGTGGCCCCATTTTATAAACTGCACCCCTTAGTGAATACATCTAGTAAGGCAGTGAGGATATTGACACCACAGGTATGTCACAGAATTTTATACTATTCTGTGGTGAAGAACTAATGATTGCATTTTTATCACTAAAATACTTTTTTAGTCCCAGATTTTATTTTTACAAGGGGAAATGGCTGAAAAAAAATCCCATAATTTGTTACACAATTTCTGCTGAACTTGGCAATACCCTATAAAAGGCTGTATAATACTGTTTGGTCACACGGCAGGGCTCATTAGGGAATGAGCGCTATTTGACTTTTGTGGCGCAGATTTTTCTAGAATAGTTTGTGGACTCCATTTACAAAGCCTCTGATGTGCCTAAACAGTGGAAATCCCCCCTCAAATAACTCCAAATTAGAATTTACACCTCTCTGGGAATTCATCTACGGGTGTAGTGTAGTTTTAATGCTGTGGGCATTTTCTAGAGATAAACACACAGTAGAAGTTGCAGAGTGAGAAGTTGCAGAGTGAAAATTGCAAATTTGTCATTGTTGTGCTCAGTAGAGTTGAGCGCGGTTCGTGGTTCGTGGTTCTCCAGTTCGCGGCTCGAGTGATTTTGGGGCATGTTCTAGATCGAACTAGAACTCGAGCTTTTTGCAAAAGCTCGGTAGTTCTAGAAACGTTCGAGAACGGTTCTAGCAGCCAAAAAACAGCTAAATCATAGCTTGGTTTCTGCTGTAATAGTGTAAGTCACTCTGTGAATCAAACTATTATCACATTTCAGTGTATAGTGTGCGTGAACAGCGCCTTCAGATCACTGCTGTTTCTATAATGGCGATCGCCATTTTTTTTTTTTTTTTTTCTTGTCTTCCTTCCCTAAGCGCGCGCGTCTTGTGGGGCGGGCCAGCATGTCAGCCAATCCCAGACACACACACAGCTAAGTGGACTTTGAGCCAGAGAAGCAACGGCATGTGTGATAGGATCTGCATGTCACATGTCCCTGCATTATAAAACCGGACATTTTCTTCACGGACGCCATTATCTGCCTTCTGCGTCTTTGGTGTCAGACATCACTGTCGCAGCTCCGTCTTCCTGAGTCCTATAGCCGATACAGCTGTATGCGCTGCATACACAGCGTTAGACAGCTTAGGGAGAGCACTTTATAGCAGTCCTTTTAAGGGCTCCAACCGGCAGGGTCAGAGAGCCATAGGTGACAGGTCCTGCAAACAGCAACAGCGTCTGTGTAGCCCAGGTCAGGGATTTCCTACCTGCATTTCACCATTAGGAGGGAATAGAAAGGCAGGCTTCCATTCCTCTACCCAGAGCACCACAATCCTGCCACTGTACCCTCTTGTCCTCTGCACACTCCAACTGATAACTAAGCCATTATACTAGCAAACACTCAGTGTACCTAGTGGCATCCTATACGTGGCTATTGGACTTTGCTATAGTCCCACTAGTGCAAAGACATTTGCAGAGCGCGTCTGCCTGCATTGCACACTACAACTCATTCTAACCAAGCCATTATACTAGCAAACACTCAGTGTACCTAGTGGCATCCTATACGTGGCTATTGGACTTTGCTATAGTCCCACTAGTGCAAAGACATTTGCAGAGCGCGTCTGCCTGCATTGCACACTACAACTCATTCTAACCAAGCCATTATACTAGCAAACACTCAGTGTACCTAGTGGCATCCTATACGTGGCTATTGGACTTTGCTATAGTCCCACTAGTGCAAAGACATTTGCAGAGCGCGTCTGCCTGCATTGCACACTCCAACTCATTAAAACCAAGCCATTATACTAGCAAACACTCAGTGTACCTAGTGGCATCCTATACGTGGCTATTGGACTTTGCTATAGTCCCACTAGTGCAAAGACATTTGCATAGCGCGTCTGCCGGCATTGCACACTCAAACTCATTTTAACTAAGCCATTATACTAGCAAACACTCAGTGTACCTAGTGGCATCCTATACGTGGCTATTGGACTTTGCTATAGTCCCACTAGTGCAAAGACATTAGCAGAGCACATCTGCCTGCATTGCACACTACAACTCATTCTAACCAAGCCATTATACTAGCAAACACTCAGTGTACCTAGTGGCATCCTATACGTGGCTATTGGACTTTGCTATAGTCCCACTAGTGCAAAGACATTTGCATAGCGCGTCTGCCTGCATTGCACACTCAAACTCATTTTAACTAAGCCATTATACTAGCAAACACTCAGTGTACCTAGTGGCATCCTATACGTGGCTATTGGACTTTGCTATAGTCCCACTAGTGCAAAGACATTAGCAGAGCACATCTGCCTGCATTGCACACTACAACTCATTCTAACCAAGCCATTATACTAGCAAACACTCAGTGTACCTAGTGGCATCCTATACGTGGCTATTGGACTTTGCTATAGTCCCACTAGTGCAAAGACATTTGCAGAGCGCGTCTGCCTGCATTGCACACTCCAACTCATTAAAACCAAGCCATTATACTAGCAAACACTCAGTGTACCTAGTGGCATCCTATACGTGGCTATTGGACTTTGCTATAGTCCCACTAGTGCAAAGACATTTGCATAGCGCGTCTGCCTGCATTGCACACTCAAACTCATTTTAACTAAGCCATTATACTAGCAAACACTCAGTGTACCTAGTGGCATCCTATACGTGGCTATTGGACTTTGCTATAGTCCCACTAGTGCAAAGATATTAGCAGAGCACATCTGCCTGCATTGCACACTCCAACTTTTTTAAACTAAGCAATTTTACTAGCAAACACTCAGTGTACCTAGTGGCATCCTAAACGTGGCTATTGGACTTTGCTATAGTCCCACTAGTGCAAAGACATTTGCAGAGCACGTCTGCCTGCATTGCACACTACAACTCATTCTAACCAAGCCATTATACTAGCAAACACTCAGTGTACCTAGTGGCATCCTATACGTGGCTATTGGACTTTGCTATAGTCCCACTAGTGCAAAGACATTTGCAGAGCGCGTCTGCCTGCATTGCACACTCCAACTCATTAAAACCAAGCCATTATACTAGCAAACACTCAGTGTACCTAGTGGCATCCTATACGTGGCTATTGGACTTTGCTATAGTCCCACTAGTGCAAAGACATTTGCATAGCGCGTCTGCCTGCATTGCACACTCAAACTCATTTTAACTAAGCCATTATACTAGCAAACACTCAGTGTACCTAGTGGCATCCTATACGTGGCTATTGGACTTTGCTATAGTCCCACTAGTGCAAAGATATTAGCAGAGCACATCTGCCTGCATTGCACACTCCAACTTTTTTAAACTAAGCAATTTTACTAGCAAACACTCAGTGTACCTAGTGGCATCCTAAACGTGGCTATTGGACTTTGCTATAGTCCCACTAGTGCAAAGACATTTGCAGAGCACGTCTGCCTGCATTGCACACTACAACTCATTGTTACTAAGCCATTATACTAGCAAACACTCAGTGTACCTAGTTGTATCCTAAACGTGGCTATTGTACTTTTGTCTATTCACAGTATTGGAACGATATTTGCAGCACGTCTGCCTGCATTGCACACTCTAACTTTTTTAAACTCAGCCATTTATAGTAGCAAACACTCAGTGTACCTAGTTGTATCCTAAACGTGGCTATTGTACTTTTGTCAATTCACAGTATTGGAACGTTATTTGCAGCACGTCTGCCTGCATTGCACACTCAAACTTTTTTAAACTCAGCCATTTATAGTAGCAAACACTCAGTGTACCTAGTTGTATCCTAAACGTGGCTATTGTACTTTTGTCTATTCACAGTATTGGAACGATATTTGCAGCACGTCTGCCTGCATTGCACACTCTAACTTTTTTAAACTCAGCCATTATACTAGCAAACACTCAGTGTACCTAGTGGCATCCTATACGTGGCTATTGGACTTTGCTATAGTCCCACTAGTGCAAAGACATTAGCAGAGCACATCTGCCTGCATTGCACACTACAACTCATTCTAACCAAGCCATTATACTAGCAAACACTCAGTGTACCTAGTGGCATCCTATACGTGGCTATTGGACTTTGCTATAGTCCCACTAGTGCAAAGACATTTGCAGAGCGCGTCTGCCTGCATTGCACACTCCAACTCATTAAAACCAAGCCATTATACTAGCAAACACTCAGTGTACCTAGTGGCATCCTATACGTGGCTATTGGACTTTGCTATAGTCCCACTAGTGCAAAGACATTTGCATAGCGCGTCTGCCTGCATTGCACACTCAAACTCATTTTAACTAAGCCATTATACTAGCAAACACTCAGTGTACCTAGTGGCATCCTATACGTGGCTATTGGACTTTGCTATAGTCCCACTAGTGCAAAGATATTAGCAGAGCACATCTGCCTGCATTGCACACTCCAACTTTTTTAAACTAAGCAATTTTACTAGCAAACACTCAGTGTACCTAGTGGCATCCTAAACGTGGCTATTGGACTTTGCTATAGTCCCACTAGTGCAAAGACATTTGCAGAGCACGTCTGCCTGCATTGCACACTACAACTCATTGTTACTAAGCCATTATACTAGCAAACACTCAGTGTACCTAGTTGTATCCTAAACGTGGCTATTGTACTTTTGTCTATTCACAGTATTGGAACGATATTTGCAGCACGTCTGCCTGCATTGCACACTCTAACTTTTTTAAACTCAGCCATTTATAGTAGCAAACACTCAGTGTACCTAGTTGTATCCTAAACGTGGCTATTGTACTTTTGTCTATTCACAGTATTGGAACGATATTTGCAGCACGTCTGCCTGCATTGCACACTCTAACTTTTTTAAACTCAGCCATTATACTAGCAAACACTCAGTGTACCTAGTTGTATCCTAAACGTGGCTATTGTACTTTTGTCAATTCACAGTATTGGAACGTTATTTGCAGCACGTCTGCCTGCATTGCACACTCAAACTTTTTTAAACTCAGCCATTTATAGTAGCAAACACTCAGTGTACCTAGTTGTATCCTAAACGTGGCTATTGTACTTTTGTCAATTCACAGTATTGGAACGTTATTTGCAGCACGTCTGCCTGCATTGCACACTCAAACTTTTTTAAACTCAGCCATTTATAGTAGCAAACACTCAGTGTACCTAGTTGTATCCTAAACGTGGCTATTGTACTTTTGTCTATTCACAGTATTGGAACGTTATTTGCAGCACGTCTGCCTGCATTGCACACTCTAACTTTTTTAAACTCAGCCATTATACTAGCAAACACTCAGTGTACCTAGTTGTATCCTAAACGTGGCTATTTTACTTTTGTCTATTCACAGTATTGGAACGATATTTGCAGCACGTCTGCCTGCATTGCACACTCTAACTTTTTTAAACTCAGCCATTATACTAGCAAACACTCACTGTACCTAGTTGTATCCTAAACGTGGCTATTGTACTTTTGTCAATTCACAGTATTGGAACGTTATTTGCAGCACGTCTGCCTGCATTGCACACTCAAACTTTTTTAAACTCAGCCATTATACTAGCAAACACTCACTGTACCTAGTTGTATCCTAAACGTGGCTATTGTACTTTTGTCAATTCACAGTATTGGAACGTTATTTGCAGCACGTCTGCCTGCATTGCACACTCAAACTTTTTTAAACTCAGCCATTATACTAGCAAACACTCACTGTACCTAGTTGTATCCTAAACGTGGCTATTGTACTTTTGTCAATTCACAGTATTGGAACGTTATTTGCAGCACGTCTGCCTGCATTGCACACTCAAACTTTTTTAAACTCAGCCATTTATAGTAGCAAACACTCAGTGTACCTAGTTGTATCCTAAACGTGGCTATTGTACTTTTGTCTATTCACAGTATTGGAACGTTATTTGCAGCACGTCTGCCTGCATTGCACACTCTAACTTTTTTAAACTCAGCCATTATACTAGCAAACACTCAGTGTACCTAGTTGTATCCTAAACGTGGCTATTGTACTTTTGTCAATTCACAGTATTGGAACGTTATTTGCAGCACGTCTGCCTGCATTGCACACTCAAACTTTTTTAAACTCAGCCATTTATAGTAGCAAACACTCAGTGTACCTAGTTGTATCCTAAACGTGGCTACTGTACTTTTGTCAATTCACAGTATTGGAACGTTATTTGCAGCACGTCTGCCTGCATTGCACACTCAAACTTTTTTAAACTCAGCCATTTATAGTAGCAAACACTCAGTGTACCTAGTTGTATCCTAAACGTGGCTATTGTACTTTTGTCTATTCACAGTATTGGAACGTTATTTGCAGCACGTCTGCCTGCATTGCACACTCTAACTTTTTTAAACTCAGCCATTATACTAGCAAACACTCACTGTACCTAGTTGTATCCTAAACGTGGCTATTGTACTTTTGTCAATTCACAGTATTGGAACGTTATTTGCAGCACGTCTGCCTGCATTGCACACTCAAACTTTTTTAAACTCAGCCATTATACTAGCAAACACTCACTGTACCTAGTTGTATCCTAAACGTGGCTATTGTACTTTTGTCAATTCACAGTATTGGAACGTTATTTGCAGCACGTCTGCCTGCATTGCACACTCAAACTTTTTTAAACTCAGCCATTATACTAGCAAACACTCACTGTACCTAGTTGTATCCTAAACGTGGCTATTGTACTTTTGTCAATTCACAGTATTGGAACGTTATTTGCAGCACGTCTGCCTGCATTGCACACTCAAACTTTTTTTAAACTCAGCCATTATACTAGCAAACACTCACTGTACCTAGTTGTATCCTAAACGTGGCTATTGTACTTTTGTCAATTCACAGTATTGGAACGTTATTTGCAGCACGTCTGCCTGCATTGCACACTCAAACTTTTTTAAACTCAGCCATTTATAGTAGCAAACACTCAGTGTACCTAGTTGTATCCTAAACGTGGCTATTGTACTTTTGTCTATTCACAGTATTGGAACGTTATTTGCAGCACGTCTGCCTGCATTGCACACTCAAACTTTTTTAAACTCAGCCATTATACTAGCAAACACTCACTGTACCTAGTTGTATCCTAAACGTGGCTATTGTACTTTTGTCAATTCACAGTATTGGAACGATATTTGCAGGACATCTGCCTGCATTGCACACTCAAACTTTTTTAAACTCAGCCATTATACTAGCAAACACTCACTGTACCTAGTTGTATCCTAAACGTGGCTATTGTACTTTTGTCAATTCACAGTATTGGAACGTTATTTGCAGCACGTCTGCCTGCATTGCACACTCAAACTTTTTTAAACTCAGCCATTTATAGTAGCAAACACTCAGTGTACCTAGTTGTATCCTAAACGTGGCTATTGTACTTTTGTCAATTCACAGTATTGGAACGTTATTTGCAGCACGTCTGCCTGCATTGCACACTCAAACTTTTTTAAACTCAGCCATTTATAGTAGCAAACACTCAGTGTACCTAGTTGTATCCTAAACGTGGCTATTGTACTTTTGTCTATTCACAGTATTGGAACGTTATTTGCAGCACGTCTGCCTGCATTGCACACTCTAACTTTTTTAAACTCAGCCATTATACTAGCAAACACTCACTGTACCTAGTTGTATCCTAAACGTGGCTATTGTACTTTTGTCAATTCACAGTATTGGAACGTTATTTGCAGCACGTCTGCCTGCATTGCACACTCAAACTTTTTTAAACTCAGCCATTATACTAGCAAACACTCACTGTACCTAGTTGTATCCTAAACGTGGCTATTGTACTTTTGTCAATTCACAGTATTGGAACGTTATTTGCAGCACGTCTGCCTGCATTGCACACTCAAACTTTTTTAAACTCAGCCATTATACTAGCAAACACTCACTGTACCTAGTTGTATCCTAAACGTGGCTATTGTACTTTTGTCAATTCACAGTATTGGAACGTTATTTGCAGCACGTCTGCCTGCATTGCACACTCAAACTTTTTTTAAACTCAGCCATTATACTAGCAAACACTCACTGTACCTAGTTGTATCCTAAACGTGGCTATTGTACTTTTGTCAATTCACAGTATTGGAACGTTATTTGCAGCACGTCTGCCTGCATTGCACACTCAAACTTTTTTAAACTCAGCCATTTATAGTAGCAAACACTCAGTGTACCTAGTTGTATCCTAAACGTGGCTATTGTACTTTTGTCTATTCACAGTATTGGAACGTTATTTGCAGCACGTCTGCCTGCATTGCACACTCAAACTTTTTTAAACTCAGCCATTATACTAGCAAACACTCACTGTACCTAGTTGTATCCTAAACGTGGCTATTGTACTTTTGTCAATTCACAGTATTGGAACGATATTTGCAGGACATCTGCCTGCATTGCACACTCAAACTTTTTTAAACTCAGCCATTATACTAGCAAACACTCACTGTACCTAGTTGTATCCTAAACGTGGCTATTGTACTTTTGTCTATTCACACTACTGCAAATCTATGTGCAGCACCTCTGCATGACAACCTCGTGCTCTGTTTTTAATAAGCTATAATGATAGCACAAAATACTGCCATTTTGTGGCATCATAGAACTGGCTGTTGTATTCCATTAGTGCCCCACTGGTGACAAGCTATTTCTAGCACCTCTACATCACACCCTCATGCACATTTAGCTACGCTAATGTTATAGCAAACTCATGGAATTCATTGCTGCATTTCATAATTCGGAGGGATAGAAAGTCAGGCTTCCTTTAGCTTTTCCTTCTGTTCATAGACAGCATCTCCAAGACAAATTTCCCCTCCACGTCTAAGTGTGGAGAGGCAGCTAGTGCGCATGCGTGTGCCGATGTACCCCAGCTGCAGCATAATTACAGTGTTTCGCCTAGTGAGTATGCTCAGCCTGACTGTGCCATTCCTGACGCTAAGTCTTCATTTCGGGATACAGCGCATGCTCCCACACTAAGTGTGAAAAGCCTCTTTGCACAGGTGCTTGCATTCTGTGCCGGGTCTAAGTCCTGTTTTGTGCCTAGACACCATGCTAAAGCTGATAGTCTTTTTTCAGAGACTGTATTTCATGCTACTGAGCATGCTCAGGCACTTCCTGCATCAGAGACTAGGTCCGGTAATGAACTCTTTGGCCCTGGCCCTGATGTGGGGGTCCCATATAGACCACAGGGCATCAGGTGTCCTCCCAAATGGCTTGCAGAGGCCCACACCTATGACTTGTCACCGCATTATTGATGGTCAGACGATGACTGGTGAGGTGTTTGGGTCATGGCAGCCATGAGGTCATCATTGAAGTTGCGTTTCCAAATAGGACGCTAGTTATGCCACTCATGACGTGTCACTCTGCTTTTGTCTCCAGGAGGTGCATTGTGGTTCACCCTGGTTTGGGGCGGACCCAGGTTATAAAAGGGGCTGGAGCCAACAAGGAGGTGCGCAGTCTTCTATTATGCTCCGAAAGAGCACACCTCCATGTGTTGAACCCATTGCGGCTTTAGGCCAGAGGTAGGCAGGGATAGGGTGGTGGATGCAGGCCACCACCACAGTTGGTAACGCAGAACGGTTAAGACCAGCTCCTGTCCTAACAGTCCTGCTTGTGCAGCCCAGTGGCATTAACAGGCCTGCTGCTGCTGATGCGCCTGCTGTCCACAGGTGTGGCCCCTACGCACACGGTCAGCGTACTCAATGGCCCCTGTGTTGTTAACAGGGAGTTCCTGGGCTGGGTGGGCATGTGGACCCTGTGACGCTAACAGGGCTCACAGTCTCCAGATCCGAATGGCGTCTAACTCGGTTCAGGCTACTATTAGTTTCATAGCCACACAGCTCTGTATCCTCCACCAAACCTTCAAGTTGCCAACCTCTCCTTTTCCAACTGGGAGCACGGTGGACACTGACTGCTGAAGGTGATATATACCTTTCTCTTTCTTTTCTTATTAATTTTTGGTTATATAGCGGTCACAGATTATATACCACTTTATCCAAATCTGCCAGTCCCACTGTAACAGATGTTGTTTCTTCAGCAAATGTTACAGTTGTTTAACCACCAAATCCACGGACCAAAATTTTTTTCCCCTTTCCAACACACCTGTTCCCCTTTCCAACAGCATCTGTCCTTTTTCAACTCATTTTGGGATATGACCAAAAGTGCAACTGTGCAGGGACACCGTACTCAACGCCATCTCAGCACAGCAGCCATCCCTCGGTCCCTCCGATGTGGACAAGTAAAAGACCATTTCCTCCTATCCATGACAAAGTGTTGAGATTCACTCTGTGCAGCACTGGTGTTTAGTGGAAAAGTAGATCTAAGATTGCGTACCACATTCTGCAGATACTCCTGTATACGTGCGTCTATTTCTATGGCAGGAATTAGTTCGCCAAATTTTGTCTTGTACCGGGGATCTAACAGTGTGGCAACCCAGTATTCAGGATTACTTCAAATTCATACAATCCGAGGGTCATGTAGGTAGTGCAGCAAGAAGGCGCTCATGTGTCTTGTGCATCCAGGAGGACCAAGTCCTTGGTGTGTTGGTGGCAGAGAGGTGAGAATCGTGCATCCTTCCTCTGCCCTCTACCCACAACCTCGCACAACCGAAATGTGAGCAAGCTCTCACTCATCTGCTGAGTCTTCCATGCCCATCGCCAGTTCGTCCTCCATTTCTTCATGGGCTCCTGCACTTTCATCAACACTTTTTGCTGATACTATGCGCCCTTGTTAATCCCTCTCCCTCACCATGACTGCCGCATAGGTGCCGCTGACCATCTGGACCTCGTAGATCTTGTTATCCCTTCCGCATATGACTCCTCCTGTACTTCCTCCCCTTCCTCTTGTCCCAACACCTGACTCCGAATAATAATTACAGTGTGCTCCATCATGTAGATGACCAGAATTGTCACGCTGAGAATGACATTGCCAGTGCTAAACATCTTCGTCGACATTTCAAAACTGTGTAGCAGGGTGCATAGGTCCTTGATCTGACACCACTCCAGCAGCGTGATCTGCACCACCTCTGGATCAACTTATCCCAGGCTATATGTCTTACCGTATTTCAGCAGGGCTCTGCGGTGCTGCCACACACGCTGCAACATGTGCAGATTCCAATTCCTGCGTGTCGGAACATCGCATTTCCGGCGTTTAACTGCCAGACCCTAAGACTTCCGGAGTGATGAAAGTTGTTGAGCTGCTGTGTGCGCACGATGGAAGTGAGCACATAGCGAGCGTGCCCGCTGCACAAGGCCATGTAGGCCGTGATGGTGTTTTAAAAATTGCTGGAGAATTCGGATCAACACGTGAGCCATAAAAGGCACGTGTGTCACATTGCCCTGAGGATGGCCCGCAGCCAGGTTTGCATCATTGCCGCACACGGCTGTTAAGTCACCAACGGAGTCCGCTCCGTCAATTTGTACTCCGGTCGCCAGGTGACAACGTGTTCCTTTCATGAATAGTGCTGATGATGGGAGAGTAGTCGATGCCAGCGGCGCAGGTGGACGCAGGTTATGCTCACCCACTGGGCTGCATTACCTTGACAGATGCAGAATCTCTGGCTGAATGTAGCTGGTGGGTATCTCACAGATGAAATACCATCATTCAGCTACAACCAATGGGAAGACACCACACCCTTTTTTATGCCCATCCTGTCTGCAGACCACTGCCAGACATAGCTATGAACCTCTGGTTAATTTTACCCCCAGTTCAGTTTTATGATTTTGTGTGCTTGTTACCTGACTACTTTTCCTGCTTGCTGTTTATGTACCTTGTTGGCCGATACGCATTTCACCTCTGCTTGTTTTCTGATTAAGTCCTGGCCGTCCCATTCTGTTCCTGTTCCTCAATTAATGTTTTGACCCTGCCTGACTACTATTCTCTGTAATAGCGGTGTGACTCACATTTCCCATACATTTCAAAGTAAAACTTTGACCGCCTGATGGCATTGAGCTCTGCTGCCAGCATAGTAAGGAGGTGTGTGGTAGTCCTTGTGCGCAGTTGCAAGGAAGGGTGGCCTGACCACACAGGGTTTGCGCAAAGGTAGAGGACCCACACGAGGTTGAAGAGGCAGAAGCAGTGTATTAACTTCTACATACAGAACAAGGATTGAAACAACTCGTGGGGACGGCAAGACTTGTACAGCAGACCCTTCTCCATCTCTCACCATAGTTTGCCAGTGCCCAGTCAGTGACATGTAATGACCCTGTCTATGCTTACTGGTCCAAGTATCTGTGTTGAAATGCACCCTGTCGCACACAGATTTTCTCAAGGAAGTGGTGATGTTGTGTGCGACATGCCGGTGTAGCGCGGGCATGCTTTTCTTGGAGAAGCAGTGGTGATTGGGCATCTGGTACTGGGGCACAGCGACAGACATAAGGTCTGTAAAATCCTGTGTGTCCACTACGCGTAAAGGCAGCATTTCGGTAGCCAACAGCTTACAGAGGGATAGAGTCAACCACTTAGCTTTGTCATGGGTCGCAGTAAGTGGCCTTTTATTTGACCACATCTGAGGGACAGAGATCTGGCTGCTGTCTGTAGACGGTGTTGAGTAGGGTGTCCCTGGAAAAATGCAGGTTTGTGAGAAAAGTGCAGGCGGAGACATGATGTTGGCTTCATCTTGCCTTCAGATCTGTTCATCTTGTATCATTTTTAAAAAACACAGCAAGCAAGGGTTACTCCAAGCGGAGTCTCCCTTTTTTTCCAAAAATTGGGCCCCACACAGACACCTTATCAGTGGCAGCACTTGTGCCCTAGTTGCAAACAGGATGTTTTGATTTGCATCAAGCACATTCCAAATCCACAAGCATTTACTCTCCCCAGGATGACACAGGGGTAGTAAATTCCTTCTGGATCCATGACTTGTTCATTTTGATGAACGTCAGTCTGTCCACATTGTCACTGGACAGACGCGTGCGCTTATCTGTCAGCACACACCCAGCAGCACTGAAGACACGTTCAGAGACAACGCTGGCAGCTGGACACGACAAAATCTTCGAGGCGTAACTGGAGAGCTCTTGACATTTTTCTAGATTTGAAGCACAAAAGGAGCAAGGCTCCATTTGCAAAGTCATTGCATCGATGTTCATTTGGAGATACTCCTGTATCATCCTCTCCATCCGTTGACTATGTGTCAGACTTGTTGTCTCTGGTGGCCTTGCAAAGGAGGGTCTAAAAAAATTATGAAAAGATTCCATAAAATTGCTGTTACCAGCACCAGATACGGTCCTACTGGTACGGGTAGACTGTTGAAGATGACGAGGCCGTCCCATGTTTGTCAAGTTACAACTGGGAGAATCACTCCCTTCACCTGCACGGTTGTTTGGTGGAAAAGCCGAGCTAAGATCGAGTAACAGCTTCTGCTGATACTCCTGCATACGTGCGTCCCTTTCTATGGGTGGAATTATGTCACAAAATTTGGACTTGTCCCGGGGATCTAATAGTGTGGCAAGCCAGTAGTCATCATCACTTCTAATTTTGACAATACGAGGGTCATGTTGGAGGTAGTGCAACAAGAAGGCACTCATGTGTCTTGCGCAGCCATGCGCACCAAGTCCACGCTGTGTTTGTGGCATAGAGGTGCTAACCGTTCTTTCTTCCTCTGTCATCTCCCCCCAACCTCTTTCAACTGAAATTTGACCAAGGTCCCCCTCATCTGCTGAGTCTTCCATGTCCATGGACAGTTCGTCCTCCATATCTTCATGTCCTCCTGCACCTTCCTCAACATCTCACCTGCTACCATGCGCCCTTGTTGATCCCTGTCCCCCATGGTCCCATGCCTGCCGCGTTGGTGATGATGAACGTCTGGACCTTGGTGATGTTGTTGTGTCTTGCGCATATGAATCCTCCTGTAGTTCCTCCCCTTCCTGTTGTCCCACCCCCTGACTACGAATAGTGTTTAGCGTGTGCTCCAGCATGTAAATGACTGTAATCGTCATGCTGATAATGGCATTGTCAGCGCTAAACATATTCGTCGCCATGTCGAAACTGTGCAGAAGGGTGCATAGGTCCTTGATCTGAGATCACTCCATCAGGGTGATCTGCCCCACTTCTGCATCTCGTTGGCCCAGGCTATACATCATGACGTATTGCACCAGGGCTCGCCGGTGCTGCCACAGTCGCTGTAACATGTGGAGAGTTGAATTCCAGCGTGTCGCCACATCGCATTTCAGGCGATGAACCGGCAGGCCGAAAGACTTCTGGAGCGATGCAAGTCGCTCAGGTGCGGCGGTTGAACGGCGGAAGTGAGCACTGCAGACAGTTTCCGTGCCCTGGTCAGAAGGCCATCTAGGCCGGGATAGTGTGTTAAAAATTGCTGGACAACAAGGTTAAACACGTGAGCCATACAAGGCACGTGTGTCACCTTGCCCAGGCGAAGGGCCGCACCCAGGTTTGCAGCATTGTCGCACACGGCCTTACCAGGCTGCAGGTTGAGTGGAGACAACCATTTATCAAAATCAGTCTCCAGAGCTGCCCACAACTCAGTCGCTGTGTGACTCCTATTTCAAAGACATGTCAAGCTAAAGACCGCCTGATGCCGTTGCGCTCTGCTACCAGCATAGTAATGAGGGGTGCGTGATTCCTTCTGCGCAGTGAGAACGCTGGTGGCCTGACCAGGCAGGCTTGGGGCGGAGGTGGAGGACCCAGATGAGGTGGAGGATGCAGAAGCAGTGGCGGAACTTGGACAGACAGAGGATTGACACACAAGTCGTGGGGACGGCAAGACTTGTGCAGCAGACCCTTCACCATCTATCACCATAGTTACCCAGTGGCCAGTCAGCGACATGTAACGTCCCTGTCCATGCTTACTGGTCCAAGTATCGGTGGTGAAATGCACCCGTTCACACACAGAGTTTCTCAAGGAAGCGGTGATGTTGTGTGCGACATGCTGGTGTAGCGCGGGCACACCTTTCTTAGAGAAGTAGTGGCGACTAGGCATCTGGTACTGGGGCACAGCGACAGACATAAGGTCTCTAAAATCCTGTGTGTCCACTAGGCGGAAAGGCAGCATTTCTGTAGTCAACAGCTTACAGAGGGATAGAGTCAACCTCTTCGCTTTGTCATGGGTCGCAGGAAGTGGCCTTTTATTTGACCACATCTGAGGGACAGAGATCTGGCTGCTGTGTGTAGACGGTGTTGAGTCGGGTGTCCCTGGAAAAATGCAGCTTTGTGAGGAAAGTGCAGGCGGAGACATGATGTTGCCTTCATCCAAAGTTGGTGCTATCGATGTCTGAGAGAGCTGTACACACTCACTTGTTTCCCCTTCCAAACCAACTGACGACCTACCAAGCAAACTGCCTGTTGCGGTTACAGTGGTGGAAGTTGTGGGTGGAAAAACAGGTGTGACAGCTGTCCCCACAGTCCTAGAAGATGACGAGCGCGCGGATGCACTGGAAGGGGCAGGCGGTGGATGGTTCGCTCCGCTAGGCCGCATTGCAGCACGGTGAGCTTCCCATCGGGCCATATGATATTTATTCATGTGACGATTCATGGAAGAAGTTGTCAAACTGCTGAGGTTTTGACCTCTACTAAGAGAACCATGACAAATTTTACAGATCACATAATTTGGGCGATCTTTTTCTATGTCAAAAAAGGACCTGGCTAGGCAAGGCTTAGAGGCCATGCGACCTGTTGATCCACCCCGAATAATGCTCAGAGGCAGAGTGGTGGCTGAGGATGCAGTTGTAGACGTGCTACCAGTGCTCCGACTGTGTCCAGGAAGGCGCCAGGTTACTTCGACGTCGGTTGCATCCTCCTCCACCGCCTCTGTTGACCTCCTCGAGTGTCTGACTGTGGGTTGACAGTAGGTGTGATCTAGAACTTAATCATCAATTGTTGTGTTTGCACTCCCCTACCCCTCAGACCGAGTTTCTTCTTGCCCTGACCGAATATTTAAGTTGTCATCCCAATCGGGTATCTGCGTCTCATCTTCATCAGTATGTTCCTCATTGCCTATAACCACAGTTGTTGGAAAGGCAGCATTTTGGTAGCCAACAGTTTGCATATGATGAAAGTCAACCTCCAAGCCATTTCATGCCCTTCTAAAAGCATGTAAAACACAGCGAGGGGACTCCAACCACAGTCTCCCTCGTTGCCACTAACTGGGCCACACACACCCCACTTGACTGGCATCGGTTGACCCCCCCTTTTGACAAAGAAAAAGATGCTTTGCATGAAGCACTCTCAAAAATACGCGTGCCTTTCCCGTCCCCTGGCTGACCCAGGGGAAGAAAAGTCCTCTGAGAGCCATGACTTGTTCATCTTGGTTCTTTTAGAGACACAGCGAGGGGACTCCAACCACAGTCTCCCTCGTTGCCACTAACTGGGCCACACACACCCCACTTGACTGGCATCGGTTGAGCCCCCTTTTGAAAAAGAAAAAGATGCTTTGCATGAAGCACTCTCAAAAATACGCGTGCCTTTCCCGTCCCCTGGCTGACCCAGGGGAAGAAAAGTCCTCTGAGAGCCATGACTTGTTCATCTTGGTTCTTTTAGAGACACAGCGAGGGGACTCCAACCACAGTCTCCCTCGTTGCCACTAACTGGGCCACACACACCCCACTTGACTGGCATCGGTTGACCCCCCCTTTTGACAAAGAAAAAGATGCTTTGCATGAAGCACTCTCAAAAATACGCGTGCCTTTCCCGTCCCCTGGCTGACCCAGGGGAAGAAAAGTCCTCTGAGAGCCATGACTTGTTCATCTTGGTTCTTTTAGAGACACAGCGAGGGGACTCCAACCACAGTCTCCCTCGTTGCCACTAACTGGGCCACACACACCCCACTTGACTGGCATCGGTTGAGCCCCCTTTTGAAAAAGAAAAAGATGCTTTGCATGAAGCACTCTCAAAAATACGCGTGCCTTTCCCGTCCCCTGGCTGACCCAGGGGAAGAAAAGTCCTCTGAGAGCCATGACTTGTTCATCTTGGTTCTTTTAGAGACACAGCGAGGGGACTCCAACCACAGTCTCCCTCGTTGCCACTAACTGGGCCACACACACCCCACTTGACTGGCATCGGTTGAGCCCCCTTTTGACAAAGAAAAAGATGCTTTGCATGAAGCACTCTCAAAAATACGCGTGCCTTTCCCGTCCCCTGGCTGACCCAGGGGAAGAAAAGTCCTCTGAGAGCCATGACTTGTTCATCTTGGTTCTTTTAGAGACACAGCGAGGGGACTCCAACCACAGTCTCCCTCGTTGCCACTAACTGGGCCACACACACCCCACTTGACTGGCATCGGTTGACCCCCCCTTTTGACAAAGAAAAAGATGCTTTGCATGAAGCACTCTCAAAAATACGCGTGCCTTTCCCGTCCCCTGGCTGACCCAGGGGAAGAAAAGTCCTCTGAGAGCCATGACTTGTTCATCTTGGTTCTTTTAGAGACACAGCGAGGGGACTCCAACCACAGTCTCCCTCGTTGCCACTAACTGGGCCACACACACCCCACTTGACTGGCATCGGTTGACCCCCCCTTTTGACAAAGAAAAAGATGCTTTGCATGAAGCACTCTCAAAAATACGCGTGCCTTTCCCGTCCCCTGGCTGACCCAGGGGAAGAAAAGTCCTCTGAGAGCCATGACTTGTTCATCTTGGTTCTTTTAGAGACACAGCGAGGGGACTCCAACCACAGTCTCCCTCGTTGCCACTAACTGGGCCACACACACCCCACTTGACTGGCATCGGTTGAGCCCCCTTTTGAAAAAGAAAAAGATGCTTTGCATGAAGCACTCTCAAAAATACGCGTGCCTTTCCCGTCCCCTGGCTGACCCAGGGGAAGAAAAGTCCTCTGAGAGCCATGACTTGTTCATCTTGGTTCTTTTAGAGACACAGCGAGGGGACTCCAACCACAGTCTCCCTCGTTGCCACTAACTGGGCCACACACACCCCACTTGACTGGCATCGGTTGACCCCCCCTTTTGACAAAGAAAAAGATGCTTTGCATGAAGCACTCTCAAAAATACGCGTGCCTTTCCCGTCCCCTGGCTGACCCAGGGGAAGAAAAGTCCTCTGAGAGCCATGACTTGTTCATCTTGGTTCTTTTAGAGACACAGCGAGGGGACTCCAACCACAGTCTCCCTCGTTGCCACTAACTGGGCCACACACACCCCACTTGACTGGCATCGGTTGAGCCCCCTTTTGAAAAAGAAAAAGATGCTTTGCATGAAGCACTCTCAAAAATACGCGTGCCTTTCCCGTCCCCTGGCTGACCCAGGGGAAGAAAAGTCCTCTGAGAGCCATGACTTGTTCATCTTGGTTCTTTTAGAGACACAGCGAGGGGACTCCAACCACAGTCTCCCTCGTTGCCACTAACTGGGCCACACACACCCCACTTGACTGGCATCGGTTGACCCCCCCTTTTGACAAAGAAAAAGATGCTTTTCATGAAGCACTCTCAAAAATACGCGTGCCTTTCCCGTCCCCTGGCTGACCCAGGGGAAGAAAAGTCCTCTGAGAGCCATGACTTGTTCATCTTGGTTCTTTTAGAGACACAGCGAGGGGACTCCAACCACAGTCTCCCTCGTTGCCACTAACTGGGCCACACACACCCCACTTGACTGGCATCGGTTGACCCCCCCTTTTGACAAAGAAAAAGATGCTTTGCATGAAGCACTCTCAAAAATACGCGTGCCTTTCCCGTCCCCTGGCTGACCCAGGGGAAGAAAAGTCCTCTGAGAGCCATGACTTGTTCATCTTGGTTCTTTTAGAGACACAGCGAGGGGACTCCAACCACAGTCTCCCTCGTTGCCACTAACTGGGCCACACACACCCCACTTGACTGGCATCGGTTGAGCCCCCTTTTGAAAAAGAAAAAGATGCTTTGCATGAAGCACTCTCAAAAATACGCGTGCCTTTCCCGTCCCCTGGCTGACCCAGGGGAAGAAAAGTCCTCTGAGAGCCATGACTTGTTCATCTTGGTTCTTTTAGAGACACAGCGAGGGGACTCCAACCACAGTCTCCCTCGTTGCCACTAACTGGGCCACACACACCCCACTTGACTGGCATCGGTTGAGCCCCCCTTTTGACAAAGAAAAAGATGCTTTGCATGAAGCACTCTCAAAAATACGCGTGCCTTTCCCGTCCCCTGGCTGACCCAGGGGAAGAAAAGTCCTCTGAGAGCCATGACTTGTTCATCTTGGTTCTTTTAGAGACACAGCGAGGGGACTCCAACCACAGTCTCCCTCGTTGCCACTAACTGGGCCACACACACCCCACTTGACTGGCATCGGTTGACCCCCCCTTTTGACAAAGAAAAAGATGCTTTTCATGAAGCACTCTCAAAAATACGCGTGCCTTTCCCGTCCCCTGGCTGACCCAGGGGAAGAAAAGTCCTCTGAGAGCCATGACTTGTTCATCTTGGTTCTTTTAGAGACACAGCGAGGGGACTCCAACCACAGTCTCCCTCGTTGCCACTAACTGGGCCACACACACCCCACTTGACTGGCATCGGTTGAGCCCCCTTTTGAAAAAGAAAAAGATGCTTTGCATGAAGCACTCTCAAAAATACGCGTGCCTTTCCCGTCCCCTGGCTGACCCAGGGGAAGAAAAGTCCTCTGAGAGCCATGACTTGTTCATCTTGGTTCTTTTAGAGACACAGCGAGGGGACTCCAACCACAGTCTCCCTCGTTGCCACTAACTGGGCCACACACACCCCACTTGACTGGCATCGGTTGACCCCCCCTTTTGACAAAGAAAAAGATGCTTTGCATGAAGCACTCTCAAAAATACGCGTGCCTTTCCCGTCCCCTGGCTGACCCAGGGGAAGAAAAGTCCTCTGAGAGCCATGACTTGTTCATCTTGGTTCTTTTAGAGACACAGCGAGGGGACTCCAACCACAGTCTCCCTCGTTGCCACTAACTGGGCCACACACACCCCACTTGACTGGCATCGGTTGACCCCCCCTTTTGACAAAGAAAAAGATGCTTTGCATGAAGCACTCTCAAAAATACGCGTGCCTTTCCCGTCCCCTGGCTGACCCAGGGGAAGAAAAGTCCTCTGAGAGCCATGACTTGTTCATCTTGGTTCTTTTAGAGACACAGCGAGGGGACTCCAACCACAGTCTCCCTCGTTGCCACTAACTGGGCCACACACACCCCACTTGACTGGCATCGGTTGAGCCCCCTTTTGAAAAAGAAAAAGATGCTTTGCATGAAGCACTCTCAAAAATACGCGTGCCTTTCCCGTCCCCTGGCTGACCCAGGGGAAGAAAAGTCCTCTGAGAGCCATGACTTGTTCATCTTGGTTCTTTTAGAGACACAGCGAGGGGACTCCAACCACAGTCTCCCTCGTTGCCACTAACTGGGCCACACACACCCCACTTGACTGGCATCGGTTGAGCCCCCCTTTTGACAAAGAAAAAGATGCTTTGCATGAAGCACTCTCAAAAATACGCGTGCCTTTCGCCTCCCCTGGCTGACCCAGGGGAAGAAAAGTCCTCTGAGAGCCAGGTCCACATTGTCAGTGGACAGACACGTGTGCTTATCTGCCAGCAGACCCCCAGCAGCACTGAAGACAGGTTCCGAGAGAACGCTGGCTGCAGGACACGACAAGATCCTCAAGGCGTACGTGGCGAGCTCAGGCAATTTATCCAGATTGGAAGCCTAAAATGAGCAGGGCTCAAGTTGCACAATAATGGAATCGATGTTTCTTTGCATATACTCATATATCTGTGTGTCTCCCTCTTTTTCCTTGTCCAGCTGTTTTGTTTTCACATGAGTATATGTCCTTGTCACTTTCCCATGTGTTTGTGTTATGTTGTGAGTTGTTTGTCACCTTTTGGACACCTTTCAGGGTGTTTTCTAGGTGTTTTACTGTGTTTGTGATTGCCTGCCATTGTTTCCTATGGGCTCGAGTTCGGTTCGTCGAACGTTCGACGAGCCGAACTCGAGCCAGACCCCCCGTTCGGCGAACCGCCTCGAGCCGAACCGGGACCGGTTCGCTCATCTCTAGTGCTCAGTACATTGTAGCACCCAATACATTGTGCCCACCTCATGCTTCTGGTCTCACATACCTGTTAAAAAGTAGGCTGTCCTAACTACATGTACATCAATGTCAAACATGATTGTTACCTCCATTTTAGGCACATTGTGAGTATCAGTAGGAAGGGGGAATTTGCATTAAGGAGCGCAGATTTATTTTAGTGGGAGCCATGTTGCTTTTCTGGAGCCTTTGTGCTACCAATAACTTGGACAACCCCTGTATTTCTATTAACAGGTGATCGACCCGAGACTTGTACAAATCTGTGATTGACAGCGGTTTTGTGCAGAACTATAAATATGCCTAAAAAGAGAGGCACCACTAGATAATAGGCCATACAGAGTCCACAGAGTCTCCATCTGCCTCATTATAGTCAATCTTCAATCTGAATCATGTATTGCAGAGATTTACATGGAAACCCTGGTGTAAGCGCTCAACACAGAGCGCAGGATAAATGTGAGCCAAGTCTTACTGCAATCTTTGAGAGGCAGAATAAACAAATCAAAAGCAGGTCAGGAATTTGTTTTATTTATTTTTTACTACATTCCTCATGTAGTTTAACTGATTAGACTGCTTTTTTCTTTGGGTCGGTGCGATTGCAGCGATGCCAGATTTATCTTTTTTTTATGTTAGGCTGCTTCATTTTTGGCTTTCTATTCCAAATTTTAGTGTGCAGAATGAACAAAAACCAGCAATAAGGAATTTTTTTGGCTTGTTTTTTTTTTATTTGAAATAAAATACAAAAAAAACCACTCTCTTTCACCCCTTTATAAACCCCAAACACCCAGGTCCAACGTAATCCACAGGAGGTCCCACAACGATTCCAGCTCTACTACATCTGAACTGACAGCATACAGCCATAGAACATGACCGCACGCCGTAGGTTCAGCTCTGCAATATAGAGTGTATGGTCATGTAATGTGATGAAAATGTGTTAACAATGTGTAGTGAATTGTATTAGTCAGAGAAGCTTTAGATTAAGACATGGCTTTTAACAGATATAGCAGAGTGGGGAATGTTAAGTAAAATGTTGTGTGAGGTAAAGGTATAGGATGTAGTTTCTAGGAACTCATGTAATGTATTGGGATGCTATATAAATGGACTTTGTTAGTAATAGAAACAGTTAATGTCAAGTTCAGCTCACTGGGGGGTGGGTCTAGTGTTGACAAGAGAGAGATACTTTATGGTTACAAGAGAGAGGGAAGTCAGTTATGCTTCTGTCTAGCAGGAGAATTGCCTAGGTGCAAGGTACGGTCCTGAGAACCTGATACCAATACCGGAAGGTCTAGAGCATAGGATTGATCATGGCAGGGCTTGGTGAAGTGGCCCGGCATGATGTGTAGGGGAGTTGGTCGAGGAACACAGGATGACCCTAGGGTGCTGTAGACTCATGTAAAAAAAAACACTCTGAGGGTATTGACGAAGAAAGGAGAGGCTGCCCCTGCTTGTACGGTAGCCTAGGAAAAGTGAAGCTGTTGCGGCACCCATAGTAGGAGCTTCTAGACAGAAGGAGGGCTGCTACTGTGTTTATATGATAGTCCTAAAGGGAAGGGATACCCTAGTCAGAGAGAAAAATGTTGAACAACTTGTCTGCTATGCAACCGATAACTAAAAGTAAAGACTGCTTTGTTAAAGAGACCCTGGTGTGGTGTGAACTCTGTCTGGCAGCTCCTACAAGTATGGACAGAAAGATGGACAGCATACGCCAAAAGCAAGCAAGTGCCATGCACCCTATACAGAGAAGTACACACAGCCAGGGCACTGTAGACGAAGGAGTGTGTCACCTGAGTGGCCCAGGGCCGTCCCCCTCCTTCAGTAGTACACAGCAATCATATTAGGCCCATTTTTTTCCCTATGTGGAATCAGCTGCGTGCTCTGACCTCGTACCTATACAATGTAAAGATGGTTGCGTTAGACCATGTGATTTGAAAGCTGCAGGAATTATGGGAAAGCCCACCTCGCCACACTTGATGTCATTAGCCTGTTCTTTCTGTGTGACTGGGTGTGAAATGGTGCCAGGCATTTTTTTTTTGTGCGATCCTAATGCATCACAAAATGATTGAATTCATCAGTACCTGCAAATTTGAAAACTTTGTCTTAGGCGGGCTTTACACGTTGCGACATCACTAGCAATTGCTAGCGATGTCCAGCGCGATAGCACCCGCCCCCGTTGCACACGTGATATGTGGTGATTGCTGCCGTAGTGAACATTATCGCTACAGCAGCTTCACACGCACATACCTGCTCGGTGACGTCACTGTGACTGCCGAACAATCCCTCCTTCAAGGGGGAGGTGCGTTCGGCGTCACAGAAACGTCATCGCGATGTCACTAATCGGCCGGCCAATAGAAGCGGAGGAGCGGAGATGAGCGGGACATAACATCCCGCCTACCTTCTCCCTTCTGCATTGCCGTCGGGAAGCAGATAAGGAGATGTTTGTCGCTCCTGCGGATTTACACACAGCGATGTGTGGAGCTGCAGGAACGACAAACAACATCGTACCTGCGGTCGAACCGACATTATGGAAATGAACGACGTTACACAGATCAGCGATATTGTACGCTTCTGTGCGTGTTCATCGTTGCACCTAGGATTTACACGTTGTGATGTCGCTACCGGCGCCGGATGTGCGTCACTAACGACGTGACCCCGACGATATATCGGTAGCGATGTCGCAACGTGTAAAGCCCACCTTAGGGTCTGTGTGCACTGGGAAATTTGCTTTTCTGGCAGAATTCCACACCCACGGCAAAAAACGCGGTAAAAACGCACCCACGGTTTTCCCGCGGTTTTTCTACAGGTTGGTCCTTGTAGTTTTTTACCATTATCTATGGCAAAAACGCAGGTACCTGCGGAAAAGAAGTGACATACTACTTCTTTTTTGCTGCAGAAAAGATTCAGAAATTCTGCAGAAAAACCTATAGGAAAAAAAACGCAGTGTGCGCACAGCATTTTGTTTTTTTCCATAGATTTTGCTGGGGAAGGACTGCAGAAAGGTTATGAACAAAAACCGCACCTTTTCTGCAGCAAAAACTACTGCAAATCCGCGGCAAAAAACACAGTGTGCGCACAGGGCATTAAGCGGGCTTTACGCGCAGCGACATCGCTAGCGATGTCGCTGCCGATCGCACCCGCCCCCGTCGTTTGTGCGTCACGGGAAAATCATTGCCCATGGCGCACAACATCGCTAGGACCCGTCACACATACTTACCTTCCCTGCGACGTTGCTGTGGCAGGCGAACTGCCTCCTTTCTAAGGGGGTGATTCGTGCGGCGTCACAGCGACGTCACATGGCAGGCAGCCAATAGAAGCGGAGGACGGAGAGCAGCTGAAGGAAAGACACACCCACCTCGTTGCCGGAGGACGCAGGTAAGCTGTTGTTCGTCGTTCCCGGGGTGTCACACGTAGCGATGTGTGCTGCCTCAGGAACGACGAACAACCTGTGTGCAAAAGCAGCAACGATAATCGGAAATTACAATGACCGGACAACGATCAACGATAAGGTGAGTACGAGGTCGGATGTGCGTCACGAATTCCGTGACCCCAACGACATCTCGTTAGCGATGTTGCTGCGTGTAAAGCCCGCTTTAAAGTCATTCCTCCATGGATATAGCTGCTCATCTCTATCCTAAGGATAGGCCATCAATGTCAAAGTAGGGGACAACGTCTAAGTTCTCCTACCACTAGTTTTATTGAAATTATATTTTTATGGTGCAAGACATCTGGGAAAGGGAAGCTAAAGCTGTCAGCTTTTAGAAAATGAATATGTATGGTTTGAAGAAACAGATGCTGTAACAAAATGTAATATTTCAGTTACATGTCTTCTACCTTTCATATCTCCTGTTTTCCTAAATCTTCTCTAATACATGTAAGTGCTGATGATGATAGTATGTTAATCATAAAATGACACCACCATAGTGATGCCAGTAATGTGTTAAACAGTAATAATAATCATTATAGTCCCCAAATACTTCTAACACTTGTCTGTTTCCTGCGATTATCTCACTATACTTAATTCTGTCCATAAATCTGTTCAGTCAATACATGTAAAAAAGGCGTTACATTGAACGGATGGTGCGTTCTATAGAAAGCTATTCAACAGACATGTTCTAATCCTGTTAGTTTAGGAAGGTAGTGCATACCAGGCGCTGTCAGCATTAGTGCTGAAAAGATAAACGCTGGTCCCATAGACCAGGCACACAGGCGATGATTTTGTAATGTTTGTTTATACTAATAAAATACCATATCAAAGAGATTACAAAGTGTGTGGTCCACAAAAGAGGCCACCAATGAAGATGTTCATGATTCATTCTGAAAAAATAAAGCTTGTTTCAATGGTGCTTTCTCAAGCATAGGTATGTTAAGTCAGGGGATATTTTTATTGTTATTAAATGGGAAGGATTAATCTATTATTCTAAGTCCTGCATACCTGAAATCTAGTTCCCGTGAAATGTATATGTGCTATTTGGTACTGAATAAAATGGCCAAGAAAGATTTAATCCAAACCGAAAAAAATAGATAATTACAGAGGCTAACAAATGGAACAAGCCAAGGCTAGCAAACGTTTATTAAAAAGAGTCCATCTGGCTTAATGCAGAATAATGCAGATCCTATGTCCTATTCTGTGTTGAAAGAATAGGATGGAAGAGACAAGGATTTTTTTCAGGATTTTTATCCTCATTATTCTATGGCGCTTTACTTGTGAAAAGTCGTACACATAGTAGGGACAAGTACAATAATCATAAACAAAACAAGGCACAAACTGGTAGGGGAGGAGAGATGACTCTGCCCATGAGGGCTCTGCCCATGAGGGCTCACAGTCTACAATGGATGTGTGAGGATACAGTAGGTGAGGGTAGAGATGGTCGTGCGGTGCTATAGCAGATTAAGGGTTATGGCAGGTTGTAGACTTGTCGGAAGATGTGGGTCTTCAGGTACCTTTTTAAGCTTGTCAAGGTAGGCGAGAGTATGATATGTTGTAGCAGAGCATTCCAGAATATGGGGGATGCACGGGAGAAATCTTGGATGCGGTGGTGGGAAGAGGAGATGAGAGGGGAGTAGGGAAGGAGATCTTGTCACGATCGAAGGTTACGTGCGGGTACGTATCGGGAGACTAGGTCACAGATGTAGGAAGGAGACAGATTGTGCATGGCTTTCTACGTCATGGTTAGGGTTTTGAACTGGAGTCATTGGGTAATGTAAAGCCAGTGAAGGGATTGGCAGAGAGGAGAGGTCGGGAAGTAGCGGGGGGACCGGTGGATTAGGCGGGCAACATAGTGTAGAATAGATTGTAGCGGTGCGAGACTGTTAGAAGAAGGCCAGAGAGCCGGTGGTTGCAATGGTCCAGGCAGAAGATAATAAGGGCATGCATTAGGGTTTTTGCAGCTTCTTGGGAAAGGAATGTAAGAATTCAGAAAATATTTTTGAGTTGGAGGTGCATTGCACAGGTGATGGAAATAATCCTAAAAATACGGCCTGTTGGGCCTTGAGGACTGGAGTTAAGAAATACTGCAACATAGGTTAAGCACTGTTCACCTTTGCATCATGGCAATGTACAATGATACAGCAAACTCAATGATTTCAATGAATGAATGCATATGAATGTTTCCAACTAGTGCAGATCTCCCATAATCCAGATGGGCAAATCCGGGAGATTGTTTGGTGGGAATGGCCAGTCACTAACTACTCCATCAAACAAAGCGAGGGACAGATTGTGAGTGAGTGTGTGACGCCCTGGCCTATCAGGTCGTCACATGGTGCCGTGCAATCTGCCCTTCTGCATGTTACCCGCTCCTCCTTGGTTACGGGTCCTGTCCCTTTGGTTTTGCTAAGAACAGGTATACACAAATCCTGAGGAACACACTGCACCACACCCACCAAACACCCATTGGACGGCCTGAGGGGAATAGGGCCGCCCAGATGGGGGGCTGGTAGAAGGAGGGCCAGAAGTGTCAGAGTAGTGAGAGAGTGTCAGTGAGCCGTGACAGGACAAGGTCACGCTGCGGAGCTGGGCTCCTGTACCCATCCCAGGTGCCAGACGTTGGCCTGGCCTGGAAGGAGCTGGAACCCCGGTCGCAGGGGGTAGTGAAAGGGGGCATGGTACTGCTACGAAGGGAAGACTGGCGGCCCTTTGCTACAACAGGGCAGGGGCCAGGGCACGGCTGGGTACGCGGACCATAGGCTGGGAAGGAGCTTTATGCAGCCCAGTAATTCAACTGAAGAGGACGGAATCTTCACGAACCGTTCTCCACCCTCTCCAAAATCGGGGTACTAGCGCAACGAGGGGGATAGGACTTCCCAAATCTGTACAGAAAATCCCAAGCGTGAACCCTGAGAGCAAGCTCACCCTGCTAGCTACGCAGGTGAGCGGGACCCGAGTACTTCCAGGTGAAAGGGATCCACACAGAGTAAACACAGTGCCAAGGGACAGGCTTCAGACCAGCCAGCAGCGCCAAAAGGGCACGGACCCAGCGTGCTCACCCAAAGGTTGCAAGGCATTCAGGACTTTGGTTTACTTGGTGTCAGTGTCAGCATCTCTGGACTGTGTGAGTACATTGTGCCCCTCTACTCTCGACGGGTCCCCAGCCAACCATCACCGAGCCCTGGGACACCATTTTCCTGCCCTCGGAGGGGTTAACATCACAAACTACCATCCCATCGCTCCCGGGCACTCTCCCCCAAACGCAGCAGAGGTGGTATCTCGCCTTACCGCGACCCGTGGGTGGCGTCACGAACACTATCCAATCCTGTAACCCCCTTTTGTAAATATCTTTTCCCCCTTTTTCACTTCCAGCGGCCACGCAATCCTGCCTCGGGTCCGGAGACCCCTCGAGCTACTGCGGATCCGGATCTGAGCAGCCCGTCGGCTGTCGCGGGGCGGCACAAATGCACTGTTTAGAATGCCTGCACTGTGTATGGGGGAACCGTGTATGTGGCTGTACTGTATTTGCAGAATTTGTATCACTAAAGCTACACAAGTGTCTTTATTTACATAATGTTACACCCGCTCATGGAATAAACCACCATAGCTTTGGTTGTTGCTTAGTAGTGGAACTTCATTCTCCTATGAAAATAGGGTATTTGCTATATTTGATTTCATTTAGGACTATAAATATACTTAATGTACTAATGACTTGTTGAAATGGAGCATTCGCTATATTCTAAAAATACCACTAGTACCTTACGTTGATTTCTTCTGGCTTTCTTTACTGATTTACCATACTGATTTTCATTCATATCATTTGAAGTTGGAACTCACAAATTGCTCATCTATAAGCAATATCTGTCGGCTATTTCACACGACTAAACCAAATATATGCATACTCAGCCAAAGCAGGCATGTTTATTTCAGATGAGTCAGTTACACCTGCTGAAAACCAACATGTCTCATTTATTTATCACCTAACATCTGCCTTTGGGGCTCACTACAGATTATAAAAGCCAATCTCATCAAAAGTCTGCACATTTACTGTATCTGATGAGTATAACCATCTTTAGACCATTTTCTTAAGTCATCACTATTAAGCTCTGTTCACATCTGCAATCTTCGTTTCTGCTGATCTGTTTCTTACTAGGAGCAGATCAGCGACAATTAAATCACCGCCCGATCTTACTTAAGATGGTCGCTACTCTGATTTACTACACTGTGTGCCAAATTATTAGGCAAATGAGTATTTGATCACATGATACTTTTTATACATGTTGTCCTACTCTAAGCTGTATAGGCTTGAGAACCAACTATCAATTAAGTAAATAAGGTGATGTTCATCTCTGTAATGAGGAGGGGTGTGGTGTAATGACATCAACACCCTATAGAAGGTGTGCTTAATTATTAGGCAACTTCCTTTCCTTTGGCAAAATGGGTCAAAAGAGAGATTTGACAGGCTCTGAAAAGTCCAAAATTGTGAGATATCTTGCAGAGGGATGCAGCAGTCTTGAAATTGCCAAACTTTTGAAGCGTGATCACCGAACAATCAAGCGTTTCATGGCAAATAGCCAACAGGGATGCAAGAAGCGTGTCAGGCAAAAAAAATGCAAAATAACTGCCCATGATTTGAGGAAAATCAAGCGTGAAGCTGCCAAGATGTTATTTGCCACCAGTTTGGCCATATTTCAGAGCTGCAACGTTACTGGAGTATCAAAAAGCACAAGGTATGCCATACTCAGGGAATGGCCAAGGCTGGAAGATGACCACCTTTTAACAAGAAACATAAGATAAAACATCAAGACTGGGCAAAGAAATATCCTAAGACTGATTTTTCAAAGGTTTTATGGACTGATGAAATGAGAGTGACTCTTGATGGGCCAGATGGATGGGCCAGAGGCTGGATCAGTAAAGGGCAGAGAGTTTCACTCCGAATCAGATGCCAGCAAGTTGGAGGTGGGGTACTGGTACGGGCTGGTATAATCAAAGATGAACTTGTGGGACCTTTTCGGGTTGAGGATGGAGTGAAGCTCAACTCCCAGACCTACTGCCAGTTTCTGGAAGACAACTTCTTCAAGCAGTGGTACAGGAAGAAGTCAGTATTGTTCAAGAAAAACATAATTTTCATACAGGACAATGCTCCATCACATGCATCCAACTACTCCACAGCGTGGCTGGCCAGTAAAGGTCTAAAAGATGAAAAAATAATGACATGGCCCCCTTGATCACTTGATCTGAACATCATAGAGAACCTGTGGTCCCTCATAAAATGTAAGATCTACAGGGAGGGAAAACAGTACACCTCTCGGAACAGTGTCTGGGAGGCTGTGGTGGCTGCTGCACGCAATGTTGATCGTAAACAGATCAAGCAACTGACAGAATCTATGGATGGTAGGCTGTTGAGTGTCATCATAAAGAAAGGTGGCTATATTGGTCACTAATTTTTTGGGGTTTTGTTTTTCCATGTCAGAAATGTTTATTTTTAAATTTTGTTCAATTATATTGGTTTACCTGGTGTCATGATTGACTCCTGGCTCAGCTGGAGCTGAGCCTTTTTTTTAGTTTCACTTTTGATGCAAGTCACGTTAGGGGTTAATCTTTTCTGCCTCATTCTGGAGGTCAGGCTGCTTTATTAGGGCACTGTTTCTCTTGGACTTCGCCAGTGACACTTCTGGCTCTGCTGTGTTCTGCTCTTGAGTGACCTGTTGTCTGCCCTGCCCCCTCCTGACCTCCGTGTTCACCTGACCTGTTAACCTCCTCTGTTGTCTGTTTCCATCAGTGTCTCTCCCGCTGTCTCCCTGTTTGTTCCTTTTCTGTTTACCTTTATTCTGTCTTGTCTTCCCACTCCCCCTTGCTTCTAGGCTCTGATTTCCCGGCTACTGACTATTTGCTTCCCTCTGACTATGTTTAGACTTTTCCCTTGTGTACTTACAAGACCTCATGTTGTGACACGGCTTTCTGACGATTCTACTGCCATCTGGTGAGCTTGACTAGTATTACCTCTGCTAGGGAATTCCCTGCTCACACGTTTCCTCCACTTTTACGCCCCCTAGTGGTTTACCAGCTAACTACCTTCTCAGATAGTTTCAGGAATCCTCTCAGTCCCACATTACTGCGCTGTACTGCTATTGTACATCTTAGAGTACAGCGTGACACCTGGTGAAAATAAACAAGTGAGATGGGAATATATTTGTCTTTTATTAAGTTGCCTAATAATTCTGCACAGTAATAGTTACCTGCAAAACAGATATCCTCCTAAAATAGCCAAATCTAAAAAAAAAAACCACTCCAACTTCCAAAAATATTAAGCTTTGATATTTATGAGTCTTGTTGATCACTATTAAAAAAATCCTCTAAAATACAACTTGCCTAATAATTCTGCACACGGTGTATAATGGCATTTGTCCAATTTCCTTCATGGTGTCATGTTTTAGCTGGATCAGCAATGGAGGCTATGAAAGAAGCTTCCTATTCAGATGGAAACAAAGCTTTAGTATATTGCTAATTATTATATTCATGTGTCATGTGGCCTATATGCTTTTTTTCAATTTATCTATATATGAACATAATAAATATCGCTAGATATTCTTATTGACATTAGCTGGTAATACACATTTCTCAGATTACAATATGGAGCATCAACAATATTTATTACAAGACCATAATAAATAATTTAAAGAACATCAATCTAAAGAAAAATATTCAAGACTATTTACATTACATAGTTGTTAGTGTGAACTTTGACGTGAATAAAAATAATAAGTTCAGTATTTATAGATCTATTTGGAGAAGAAATAGATTTTTTTATGTAGATTTCTAATTCTAAGAAAAAAAAAACTTCAGGGAGAAAAGTATACCTATCTTAAAGTAGATATTTGTTACAACCTAGTCCAAAAACATAATACAGTGCCTGACACTTCAACATTGAATATAGCAACCTCTCCTTTCAAGCCAATAAGCCCAAGGACAAAATATTCATGCAAAATTAAACTTTATTAATTTTATTGAGAACTTCCTTTATTAAAACCACAATTAAAAGCATTAAAAAACAGAGACATTCCTATGAGAGACTCCATATAACAAAAGTAAATGTGAGAACAAATAATATATTAATATAAAATAGTAACCCCTATTCCTGCTAATACATTATTAAATTATTGCTAATAGCCCGAACAATAATACAATAGCCAATTGTTTTTTTATATTAATCACCAATAATAATGTGGAAGATAATAATCAATAAATATATAATATATGTTAAATGACAAACCTTTTGCGACATTTCAGGCTTTAAACATAAAGATACAAATTTTAATGTTATGATGAAGAATCAGCAACAAGTGGGACACAGTTGTGAAGATGAACGAAATTTATTGCTTATTTTAAACTTTTGTAAAAAAGAATAAACTGAAAATTGGAGCGTGCAATATTATTTGTCCCCTTTACTTTCAGTGCAGCAAACTCACTTCAGAAGTTCATTGAAGATCTCTGAATGATCCAATGTTGTCCTAAATGACTGATGATGATAAATATAAGCCACCTGTGTGTAATGAAGTCTCCGTATAAATGAACTTGCTCTGTGATAGTCTCAGTGTTCTGTTTAAACCGCAGATAGCATCATGAAGACCAAGGAACAAAACAGACAGGTCCGTGATACTGTTGTGGAGAAGTTTAAAGCTGGATTTGGTTACAAAAAGATTTTCACAACTTTAAACATCCCAAGAAGCACTGTGCAAGTGATCATATTGAAATGGAAGGAGTATCATACCACTGCAAATCTACCAAGACACGGCAGTCCATGCAAACTTTCATCTCAAACAAGGAGAAGACTGATCAGAGATGCAGCCAAGAGGCCCATGATCACTCTGCATGAACTGCAGAGATCTACAGCTGAGGTGGAAGAGTCTGTCCATAGGACAACAATCAGTCGTACACTGCACAAATCTGGCCTTGATGGAAGAGTGACAAGGAAAAAGCCATTTCTCAAAGATATCCATCAAAAATGTCGTTTAAAGTTTGCCACAAGCCACCTGGGAGACACACCAAACGTGGAAGAAGGTGCTCTGGTCAGCTCAAACCAAAATCAAACTATTTGGGCACAATGCCAAACGATATGTTTGGCGTAAAAGCAACACAGCTCATCACCCTGAACACACGATCCCCACTGTCAAACATGGTGGTGGCAGCATCATGGTTTGGACCTGCTTTTCTTCAGCAGGGACAGGGAAGATGTTTAAAACTGTTGGGAAGATGGATAGAGCCAATACAGGGCCATTCTTGAAGAAAACCTGTTGGAGTCTGCAAAAGACCTGAGACTGGGACGGAGATTTGTCTTTCAACAAGACAATGATGCAAAACATAAAGCAAAATTTACAATGCAATGGTTCACAAATAAACGTATCCAGGTGTTAGAATGGCCAAGTCAAAGTCCAGACCTGAATCCAATCGAGAATCTGTGGAAAGAGCTGAAAACTGCTGTTTACAAACACTCTCCATCCAACCTTACTCAGCTCAAGCTGTTTGCAAAGGAAGAATGGGCAAGAATTTCAGTCTCTTGATGTGCAAAACTGATAGAGACATACCCCAAGCGACTTTCATCTGTAATCGCAGCAAAAGGTAGTGCTACAAAGTATTAACTGAAAGGGGACAAATAATATTCCACGCCCCACTTTTCAGTTATTTATTTTTTATAAAAGTTTAAAATAGGCAATAAATTTAGTTCAACTTCCCAATTGTGTCCCACTAGTTGTTGATTCTTCATCATAACATTAAAAAATTTAACTTTATGTTTGAAGCCTGAAATGTGGGAAAAGGTTGAAAAATTCAAGGGGCCCGAATACTTTCGCAAGGCACTGAACATATATAGCACTTATAAATAGAGATATAATAAATATTGTATATTGTACATGCTATATATATAGCCCCATATAAATATTATACCAGTATATACTATATATTTATATATATATATATATACAGTGCCTTGCGAAAGTATTCGTCCAAAAGGTTTTCTTCAAGAATAGTCCTGTAATTGGCTCCATCCATCTTCCCATCAATTTTAACCATCTTCCCTGTCCCTGCTGAAGAAAATCAGGCCCAAACCATGATGCTGCCACCACCATGTTTGACAGTGGGGATGGTGTGTTCAGGGTGATGAGCTGTGTTGCTTTTACGCCAAACGTATCGTTTGGCATTGTGCCCAAATAGTTCGATTTTGGTTTGATCTGATCAGAGCACCTTCTTCCACATGTTTGTTGTGTCTCCCAGGTGGCTTCTGGCAAACTTTAAACAACACTTTTATGGATATCTTTGAGAAATGACTTTCTCCTTGCCACTCTTCCATAAAGGCCAGATTTGTGCAGTGTATGACTGATTGTTGTCCTATGGACAGACTCTCCCACCTCAGCTGTAGATCTCTGCAGTTCATCCAGAGTGATCATGGGCTTCTTGCTTGCATTTCTGATCAGTCTTCTCCTTGTTTGAGATGGAAGTTTGGATGGACAGCCGGGTTTTGGTAGATTTGCAGTGATATGATACTCCTTCCATTTCAATATGATCGCTTGCACAGTGCTCCTTGGGATGTTTTAAAGTTTTGGAAATCTTTTTGTAACCAAATCTGGCATTAAACTTCTCCACAACAGTATCATGGACCTGCCTGTTGTGTTCCTTGGTCTTCATGATGCTATCTGCACTTTAAACAGAACACTGAGACTATCACGGAGCAGGTGCATTTATACAGAGACTTGATTACACACAGGTGGCTTATATTTATCATCATCAGTCATTTAGGACAACATTGGATCATTCAGAGATCCTCAATGAACTTCCGGAGTGAGTTTGCTGCACTGAAAGTAAAGGATCCGAATAATATTGCACGCCCCAATTTTCAGTTATTTATTTTTTAAAAAAGTTTAAAATAAGCAATAAATGTCATTCAAATTCACAATTGTGTCCCACTTGTTGATTCTTCCCCATAAAATTAACATTTTTATCCTTATGTTTGAAGCCTGAAATGTGGGAAAAGGTTTAAAAATTCAAGGGGGCAGAATACTTTCGCAAGGCACTGTATATGTATACATATATATATATATATATATATATATATATATATATATATATATATATACAGTTAGGTCCAGAAATATTTGGACAGTGACACAATTTTCGCGAGTTGGGCTCTGCATGCCACCACATTGGATTTGAAATGAAACCTCTACAACAGAATTCAAGTGCAGATTGTAACGTTTAATTTGAAGGTTTGAACAAAAATATCTGATAGAAATTGTAGGAATTGTACACATTTCTTTACAAACACTCCACATTTTAGGAGGTCAAAAGTAATTGGACAAATAAACCAAACCCAAACAAAATATTTTTATTTTCAATATTTTGTTGCAAATCCTTTGGAGGCAATCACTGCCTTAAGTCTGGAACCCATGGATATCACCAAACGCTGGGTTTCCTCCTTCTTAATGCTTTTTCAGGCCTTTACAGCCGCAGCCTTCAGGTCTTGCTTGTTTGTGGGTCTTTCCGTCTTAAGTCTGGATTTGAGCAAGTGAAATGCATGCTCAATTGGGTTAAGATCTGGTGATTGACTTGGCCATTGCAGAATGTTCCACTTTTTTGCACTCATGAACTCCTGGGTAGCTTTGGCTGTATGCTTGGGGTCATTGTCCATCTGTACTATGAAGCGCCGTCCGATCAACTTTGCGGCATTTGGCTGAATCTGGGCTGAAAGTATATCCCGGAACACTTCAGAATTCATCCGGCTACTCTTGTCTGCTGTTATGTCATCAATAAACACAAGTGACCCAGTGCCATTGAAAGCCATGCATGCCCATGCCATCACGTTGCCTCCACCATGTTTTACAGAGGATGTGGTGTGCCTTGGATCATGTGCCGTTCCCTTTCTTCTCCAAACTTTTTTCTTCCCATCATTCTGGTACAGGTTGATCTTTGTCTCATCTGTCCATAGAATACTTTTCCAGAACTGAGCTGGCTTCATGAGGTGTTTTTCAGCAAATTTAACTCTGGCCTGTCTATTTTTGGAATTGATGAATGGTTTGCATCTAGATGTGAACCCTTTGTATTTACTTTCATGGAGTCTTCTCTTTACTGTTGACTTAGAGACAGATACACCTACTTCACTGAGAGTGTTCTGGACTTCAGTTGATGTTGTGAACGGGTTCTTCTTCACCAAAGAAAGTATGCGGCGATCATCCACCACTGTTGTCATCCGTGGACGCCCAGGCCTTTTTGAGTTCCCAAGCTCACCAGTCAATTCCTTTTTTCTCAGAATGTACCCGACTGTTGATTTTGCTACTCCAAGCATGTCTGCTATCTCTCTAATGGATTTTTTCTTTTTTTTCAGCCTCAGGATGTTCTGCTTCACCTCAATTGAGAGTTCCTTAGACCGCATGTTGTCTGGTCACAGCAACAGCTTCCAAATGCAAAACCACACACCTGTAATCAACCCCAGACCTTTTAACTACTTCATTGATTACAGGTTAACGAGGGAGACGCCTTCAGAGTTAATTGCAGCCCTTAGAGTCCCTTGTCCAATTACTTTTGGTCCCTTGAAAAAGAGGAGGCTATGCATTACAGAGCTATGATTCCTAAACCCTTTCTCCGATTTGGATGTGAACACTCTCATATTGCAGCTGGGAGTGTGCACTTTCAGCCCATATTATATATATAATTGTATTTCTGAACATGTTTTTGTAAACAGCTAAAATAACAAAACTTGTGTCATTGTCCAAATATTTCTGGCCCTGACTGTATATATATATATATATATATATATATATATATTTACCGTACGTTTTGGACCATAAGATGCACCGGACCATAAGTTTTAGAGGAGGAAAATAGGAAAATAAAATTTTAAGCAAAAAATGTGGTCATGACACACTGTTATGGGGCAAGGATCTGCTGCTGACACTGTTATGGGGGTAATGTCCACAAATTCTCTACTAAGGTACCCCAGCCTGGTAATGATCCTCCTGCCTTGTATATTATCCCCATACTTGTATATATGTCCCTCATCCTGGTATAGCTCCCATCCTGATAAATACCCCCATCCTGATAAATACCTCCATGCTGGTATAGTTCGCATCCTGCTATATACCCCCATCCTGATAAATATCTCTATACTGCTATAGACCCCCATCCTGCTGTATACCCCCATCCTGCTCACAATATACCCAAGCGATCTGGAGTCGGGGCAAAGAAAGCTGAGCCCAGAAAAGCGAAGTCTGTAGAGAGGCACAGGAAGAAGATTCTGGGGAGCGGAGTTGAACCGGCTCACCTCAGAAGAAGACGCTAAAGACTGGACATCGGAGTCCGTGGTTGCCCGGGGTACTCGAGTCCTGGTAACCAAATCTGAAGGGCAGGAGGACTGCAAGTCTCCTGGCCCCACAGCAACCCGAAGGTACAGCCGTACATCAGGGACATGGAGCCGCTGCCAGCAGAGCAACACCTGAGAGGGCCCGCGCAGCCTACCATACGGGTAAAGGGTAGTACTACAAGTCCAAGCAGAGAGGGCCTCCATTTGACTAATGCAGCGGGGTCCTGTAGGAGGGAAGAAGAGCACAGTGAGAAGGCCTCAATACTCATGTGGCCAGGGAGACACCCCCCAACTGCTTCCAGGCCAACCGGATCGGTACCATCACCTGTACCGGTCTCCCAGGACTTCACCGATTGTTGCAGAGGAAAAGGAAGGAGGTAAAGAAATTGCTGTCTTTGTCCGTTATTGTCCATAACCCGACTCTGCACCCTGAAGTCCACCGGGTTCCCAAAATAGACTTTCCAACGGTTGCCCCGGGGTCCCGTTCCACCTGTGGGGAGCAAGAACACCTCAGGTGCGCCATCACCACCTGCCTCGGGGAACACGCAACGCAGCAGTGGCCCACATAGTCGCAAAAAACACAGGTGGCGTCACAAACTTTATTTTATTGAAAATACAACTCCCATCATCATCCCCTTTATTATTTAAAAGACACCGCCAGGGTCACGGAGCCGGACCCCACCACCGCTGACATCCCCGAACTAGTCTGGCCCGATTCCGAGTATCACCTAAGGCCCTGGGGCTGGGCGTGTCATATGTGCTCATTAAATTATCTTATCTATATATCACACCATAAAGTTATCACCAGATTTATAGAGTCCATAAGGACATAAAAACCAACATGCTATTACTGTAGACAAAGGGAGTGCTATCTATTAGATGATAGAGTTCAATATGCCAGTTGAAAAGCTCGTAATATAATGTAGAAATCATACCAAGATAGTATAGGTAAATGCACGGGCTCCAGCTCAGGCATCCCTCCACCCCAACCACCATTTCGCACCTAGAATTTCTCTGTTTTTTAATGTTTTTAATTCTTGTTGTTATTATTCTGGCATTTGGCAACTATAAATAATTTTGGTAATCCTAATTGACCTAAAATGGGAAAGGTTTATTCTGATTTCATGTCAGATAGTGAGAAAAACATGCATATGTGTCTTTTTAGATAATTATGCAAACTTCTGGTTTCAACTGTAAGTCAGCCTTTCAAACAGCCACCAAATATGAACTTGCCCATAAACAAACCCTCTCCACTGAAACCCTTAGGTATTTTTTAAAGACCAGTGTCACATGGAGGTTTATACAAACATCGCCGACTTTCATGGTGGCATCGTGATCTGTAGTGATCTCAGTAGTGTGACACTCTGCCTGATAACTTCTCTGAGGTATGTTATCAGAGCAGGCAGACTTGGGCGTCGACCAATGGATTGATAGTTCATAGACAGGCTAGCGAGAATTAATCTCTGCTGGTCTGCTTGTGAGTTATCTTTGATCACATGTTGTGGGGGAGCCAATCACATCTTCCCCCTTCCTATTTATGCTAGCTTGACACTTCTATTAGCTTCAGCTAAAATTTATCTTAGCTCGACTGGTGGGGTGTTCTGATCCAGACTAACTGAAGGTTGTAGTACTTGTTGTTGGGTGCGGTTGTGGAGTTTACCCTTGTTGCCTTTTTGTCACTATCGTCTCTTAGGGGTACTTTGCACACTACGACATCGCAGGTGCGATATCGGTGGGGTCAAATCGAAAGTGACGCACATCCGGCGTCGCTGTCGACATTGCAGTATGTGAATCCTTTAACATACGATTAACGAGCGCAAAAGCATCGTTATCGTATGATCGGTGTAGGGTCCGACATTTCCATAATTTCGCAGCAGCGACGGTACGATGTTGTTCCTCATTCCAGCAGGCAGCACACATCGCTGTGTGTGAAGCCGTAGGAGCGAGGAACATCACCTTACCTGCGTCCTGGCTGCTATGCGGAAGGAACGATGTGGGCGGGATGTTTACGTCCCATTCATCTCCGCCCCTCCGCTCCTATTGGCCGCCTGCCATGTGACGTCGCTGTGACGCCGCATGACTCGCCCCTTAGGAAGGAGGCGGTTCGCCGGCCAGATCGACGTCGCAGGGCAGGTAAGTGCATGTGAAGCTGCCGTAGCGATAATGTTCGCTACGGCAGCAATCACAAGATATCTCTGCTGCGACGGGGGCGGGGACTGTCACGCTCGGCATCGCAGCATCGGCTTGTGATGTCGTAGTGTGCAAAGTACCCCTTAGTGTTGACTCCTGTTTGTTTGCAGTGTGCTGTCATCTCCTTTATAGAACCAGAATACTACCTCAATTCAAATTTCATAAAAACACCATTTATTGAAATTCATTTAAAATTCAAAAAGTTCCACCTGTGAAAAAATACAACACACAAAAAACATATACCAGGACCATGGGACAGCTCCAAGATATCTGCCCAGAGGAACAAAACAATTATTCCATAATTAGTATCAATAATAATCCTGCCAAGGTATAAGATCTAAATGACCCTCACTCTCTCTTTCCTCTACCTGCCAATGGAGGTGCAACATAAAGTCACAATACACCCTAAAGGTAATGAGGTGCCCCCATTCCTCGGCGGCTTTCCCTTCTATAGTATCCCTAGTCTCCCTTATGTTATAATTTAGTCTAGGGGTTATAGCTTCAATTGTCAGGAAAAGATAGGAAAAATAAACTTATCTGAGAGATATTTGAGTCAAAAATAGTAGTCCCTCAGCAGTCTTTTTTTTCATAATGTAGAGGCGTCCGGGCTTTCCATGGTCCTCAACCCAATAACATAGATTCACATAGTCTCAGTCTCAACGCGTTTCTCCCCATAAAATTAGTTAGGGTTCATCAGGAGACAAATGAAAAATAACTGGCCCAATCGCCTGTGGAACAAACAAATATCAGAACCCCAAATCCAAACCACAACACAGAGAGTCCGAACATGCGGTATTGAGAGACAGGGAGGAGTTATTAGTAGCCAAAGAAAAGGAAGAACTTGAGAATATTACGAGGGTCATTGGTACGTTTGATAATCATAATCGGGAGGTTTTCAAGATCTTGGAAAAACACTGGGGAATTTTGAGGGCGGACCCGAATCTGAAGGATTTCATTGGAGTACGGCCCATGATCACCTTCCGAAAGGGGAGGTCTCTAAAAGACAGGTTGGTACACAGTTTGTATCAGGCCCCACAAAAAGAAGGGACATGGTTAGACAGGAAGGTGAATGGAGTTTATAGATGCGGACGATGCAAGTTCTGCAATTGGATTTCACCGGGGAAGAAGGTAGTGTCGGCATGTACGCACCGTGAATATGATATTCGTGATTTTGCCAATTGTAGTACCGAGGGGGTTATCTATGTGGCCAAATGCACTTGCCCCTTGGACTACATTGGGAAAACGAAAAGAGAACTAAGAAAGCGGATCGGGGAACATCTGGGTGATGTACGAAATGAAAGGGATACCTCGATCTCACGACATGTCAGACAGGTGCATGGGGGAAATTTGAACTCCATAAGTTTTAAAATCATTGAAGTTGTCCCGGAGCCAATCAGAAAAGGAAACTGGAATAAACTCCTGCTACAAAAGGAAGCCAAATGGATATATCGTTTTGACTGTGTACATCCAAAAGGTCTGAATGAACAGCTGACATTCGGTTGTTTTTTATAAGAGGCGTCTGTCTTGAGGAGATAAACACCCTAGACTACATGAGAATAAGTTCTGATCTATACCCGTCAGGTAATATTCTTCCGTAAAGGAAGAAGCCGTGTTTGGATGAGTGGAATTATTTTTCACCATCCTATTTTTGAATTTATTTTATTTTATCTATAATTACCCCATTTTCTGAACCTATGGAGGGTGCTGATACATGGGAACCAACCCACTGGAAACATCTTTATGGGTTTTAGCATTGTTGCAGCAACTACCTTCGGTGGCCTCCTTCTCCCCTAAACAATTCCCCCCCTCCTCTCCCCTCTCCCCCCTCCTCCTTCTTGAACAAATGAATTTGAATATATAATGTCCGGGATCATGGCCTGTTCTGTTGTATGATCCGGAGGGAACATGTGGTTTTGTTTATTTCCGGTGTGACCTCCGGTTTTTCCCTGAAACGGTGATGTATTGGGATAATTAATTTGTTCTTTATCTATGTTAGTTTCCCTTGTACAGTACTGATAGGCTGTGGTTTGGGTTTGGACCTGAATTTGACCAACACTGTATTTAGGATTGGAGGGGGTGGGTATGTGTGGAGAGTTTGTGGGGGACGGCCCGCGCTGTCAGGTGATCTGTGGCGACGCCCACTTGGGCAGCGTGAGCTGGGATATGTGACGATTCAGACTACACGTCACTTCCGGGTTTCCCCATGCCTTGCCGGGAGGAAGATGTGATGATCCGATGACGCAGTGCGTTGAGTCACATGACCCGGACGAGTCATGTGGGATTGTTTACTTCCGGTATGGGTTCCGGTTTCGTCCATATGGTGAGTGCATGTGCATTTTAGTTCCGGGGTCCCGGGCAACGGGGCGGTCTGGGAGGTAACTGCCGGTCCGGACGGGGACGGCCTGCACTTTCAGGTGATATCGTGGCGACGCCCATTTGGGCAGCATGAGCTGGGATATGTGACGATTCATACTATACGTCACTTCCGGTTTGTCAAAATGGTGACTGCACGTGTAGTATACATCCGGAGTTTCCCAGGTGATGGGGCGTTCCTGGAGGCGGTTGCCTAGTAAGACGTCAGCTAATTAACTGCATGTGGTATATGCATTCAGGGTTTCCCATGTTAATGGGGCGTTCCTGGAGGCGTTTGCCGAGCAGGACAACCCCTATTTGATGGTATTTAAGGAGAGTGAGCCACATGGTAAGGCGTCCATTATATACATCCACATGGAGAGGTGTGTGCTGCTGAATGAGTAGCCCCCTTAACAGCTATCAGGTATGTTCTCCATGTGTTTTTCGGACTCTCTGTGTTGTGGTTTGGATTTGGGGTTCTGATATTTGTTTGTTCCACAGGCGATTGGGCCAGTTATTTTTCATTTGTCTCCTGATGAACCCTAACTAATTTTATGGGGAGAAACGCGTTGAGACTGAGACTATGTGAATCTATGTTATTGGGTTGAGGACCATGGAAAGCCCGGACGCCTCTACATTATGAAAAAAAAGACTGCTGAGGGACTACTATTTTTGACTCAAATATCTCTCAGATAAGTTTATTTTTCCTATCTTTTCCTGACAATTGAAGCTATAACCCCTAGACTAAATTATAACATAAGGGAGACTAGGGATACTATAGAAGGGAAAGCCGCCGAGGAATGGGGGCACCTCATTACCTTTAGGGTGTATTGTGACTTTATGTTGCACCTCCATTGGCAGGTAGAGGAAAGAGAGAGTGAGGGTCATTTAGATCTTATACCTTGGCAGGATTATTATTGATACTAATTATGGAATAATTGTTTTGTTCCTCTGGGCAGATATCTTGGAGCTGTCCCATGGTCCTGGTATATGTTTTTTGTGTGTTGTATTTTTTCACAGGTGGAACTTTTTGAATTTTAAATTAATTTCAATAAATGGTGTTTTTATGAAATTTGAATTGAGGTAGTATTCTGGTTCTATATTGATTTTCTACCTACGCAATAGGTTTCTAAGTGTTTGAATAAGTAATCTCCTTTATCCCTTCGTTCCCTGGTGAGAGAGGGAATCAGATCAGCTCCGGTCAGAAGCCTAGCCAGGTATGTAACTCAGATCTCCACCATTATTGGTAACCCTGAAGTTAGAGAGAGACTACGGACCCCTAGCATGAGGGACAGCACATCGGAAACCAGATTGAGGGCTCATGCGCACGTAACTGCTGAATATTCTGCAGCGATTTGACAGCACATGTGCGCGTCAAATCGCTGCAGAAACACTGCATAATGGATGCAGTTTTTCTGTACAAAAAAAGCCGATTTCATGCGCTCTGGCTGCTGCCCCCACCATAGACAGAGTGGGAGCTGCATCCATAGCGCACAGAATAATTGACATGCTCATTTTATGAACACACGGATTTGGGTCAAAATTTTAGCACCCAAATTGCTGCGTTCATAAAAGCAACGTGCGCACGTCTCATGCACAATCTTCATACCTTGTGCAGGGGACGCAGGACGCATGCATTTACGCTGCAGTACAATACGCAGAATAAATGCATGCAATTACGCAACGTGCACATGAGCCCTAAAGGTCAAACACCTATTGAATGCCTCTTTTAAGCGACTACTTCAGGTAAGCCGTAGCAGATTTTATGAGTATGGGAGAAAACCTGGTAGAATGTTAGATAGAGATAATGGTATCTGTCCTAATAATTGAATGTTCTCATTCAATTATTACTAATTGTTACCAAACTATTTCCAAGTGATTTCTCTCAATTTGTACATTACAAAAGAAGCAACAAGTCTAAACTGCAGACAAAGTTGCTATATTGAAATGGTGATGGAAATGTACTATCATGGGCTTCTGCTGTGAGGGTATGCTGAATTTACTAGGTAGGGAAACCTATTATCCTACAAGATGTTTGTTATAAAAAATGTAGCAAATCTATGGAAACTGTTGAATTTAAAAACTTGCACAATGACCATTCTCTTTGATGTAAAGGGTAATGGTTTTTGTATTACATGCCAGTCAATAATTTGCTCCATGTTCTGCATTTTCTCTCACTCAGTAGGATTTTATGTTTATTGCTTTCAGTGTAGTGTCTTCTGTTCTTCAGATGTAATCTCCGGTGTCTCAAGTATCAATAATGTTATGCATCATGGTGGGGGATTTTCTCTGTAATGTAAAACACATTATACAATATATGTTAAGCTGGCTGCCAAGATGATTGCAAAAGAGAACAATCATTGTAGACAGATTTGATTTTGTACTGCTTAACGGTAGAAATTCCATAAATGCATCTATATGTTGGCAGCTCTATATCCTGATTAATCCCACTTTACTTCTGAAGCTTCATTTGTATTGCTCACTACAAAACTTTATGGAATGGTATTGTTTTGGTGCTAAAACTGACAACATATGACCTTTTTAGAAGGGGCGTAACTACCGCGGTCGCAGAGGTCGCTATTGCGACCAGGCTCAGCAGGTTGGGAGCCCGCGGCCGTCCAGCAGATCAGCAGCCAGCTCCTTTCAGCGAGAGAGGAGCTTCTCTGATCTGTCGCAGACGACGCGGCCGCTATATGACACCGGAGCCCCCTCCCCCATCATTGCGCACAGCAATAATGAAGCATAGAGTGGCTGGCACCGCTCTATGCATCATCATTCTCCCCCTGTGCCTGCGCGGTGACGTCACTCCTGTGCGACTGCTGTACTGAAGCATGCAGAGCGCAGGGTGGGAGGATGCTGACTGGAGCAGCGGGGTAACGAGGACAGAGGTGAGGATGGAGCAACGGTGGAAGGAGGAGGGAGGTGAGGACGGAGCAGCGGGTGAACGAGGAGACAGGTGAGTACTTGTTGTTTTTTTATATAAAATAGTGAGTACATGGTGGCCAGAGGCTTGGGGGGATGTATTATACATGGAGGCCTGGGGAGGCTGGCTGCATTATTATACATGGAGGCCTGGGGAGGCTGGCTGCTTTATTATACATGGAGGCCTGGGGAGGTTGGCTGCATTATTATACATGGTGGCCTGGGGGCTGCATTATACATGGATGCGTGGGAAGGCTGGCTGCATTATTATACATGGAGGCCTGGGAGGCTGGCTGCATTATTATACATGGATGCCTGGAGAGGCTGGTTGCATTATTATACATGGAGGCCTGGGGAGGCTGGCTGCATTATTATACATGGAGGCCTGGAGAGTCTGGTTGTATTATTATACATGGAGGCCTGGGGAGGCTGGCTGCATTATTATACATGTAGGCCTGGGGAGGCTGGCTGCATTTTTATACATGGAGGCCTGGGGGGCTGCATTATATATGGAGGTCTATGGGGCTGCATAATAAACATGAAGGACAACTTATACATGTAATATAGGGTGTATTATACATGGAGGTCTAGGGGGCTGCATTATACATGGAGGTCTATGGGGCTACATTATACAACATGAAGGACACCTTATACATGGACTAGGGGTGCATTATACATGGAGGAGTATAGGGCTGTATAATACAAAATGAAGGACATCTTATACATGGAATATAGGGGTGCATTATACATGGAGGAGTTTGGGGCTGCATAACACAATATGAAGGTTTTATGGGGTTGTGTTATAATACATATAGGACTATGGGGTCTACATTATAATATATGGAGGACTATGGAGCATACCTTATACATGGACTATGGGGGTGCATTATAAAACATGGAGGCTATGTGGTGCAGTATAATATATGGAGTACTATGGGGTGAATTATAATATATGGAGAATTATGGGGTGAATTATAATGTATGGAGAACTATGATAAATTCATTATAATAATTGGAGGGATAGAGGGCTACTTTATACATGGAGGACTATGGGGTGCATTATAATATATGGAGGACTATGTGGTGCAGTATAATATATCGAGTACTATAGGGTGAATTATAATACATGGAAAACTATGGGAAATGCATTATAATACATAGAGGACTGTGGAGGTGCATTCTAATATATGAAGGGTTATGTTGGACCCTTTAGACTATATGGAAGGCTATGTGGGGGCCATTATAGTATTTGGAGAACAATATACAAGGAGGGACAAAGATACAAGCAGGGATGGGAACGTTTTGTGCTGAGGAAAAGGGATCTTTCCCTCAGCTTTCCCATGCTCTGCTATACATCTCTCAACACCCAACTTTCCCATGCTCTGATATGGCAAAGCTGGGTGCTGAGGGAAAGATGTATAGCAGAACATGGGGAAGCTGGGTGCCGAAGACAAGATGGATATCAGAACGTAGGAAAGATGGGTGCTGATAGAGGGATTTTAGATCATGGGAAACCTGGGTGCTGAGGGTAAGAGCCAAGTGTCATCATCATTATCCTGTAGCCCGTGTGTCAGTGTCATTATCCCGTATCCCAAGTGTCGGTGTACGTGAAGAGGGGGGGGCCAGGTCTGAACTTTGCACCGGGGCCCATCAAACTCTAGTTACGCCACTGTTTTTTAGTATGGATAAACCAAGATCCCCAAGTTTTTGAATTCAGAACCCATTATCCTTATTGCCTAACTATTGCATAGGAAAACAGCTGTAGATATTTAGGACCTAAAAGCAACCTTAGATTTAACATAAGATGTCTCTGTAGTAAAGCATTTTTTGTATTTCTTTGCAAGGCCATCACTAGGCAGCCCTAAATGAGTATCCATATTTGGTAAAGTGATGGCATATCAATAGTATAAGAAATCACTTAATGGGTGGAGATATGACCTCTTGAACTCACTTGGATCTTGAAAGGTAATGAGACATATTGCTGGTTTAGCGGAATCCCCATCCTTGTTTTCTCCTTTACAACATTGACCTGACCACCCACTGTGCAGGGAACTGTAGCATGGCTCTATTTCCTGCATTATTGGGAGCACTGCTGTGCAGGGAAAATTGCACTCCATTTCCAGGATTGACAGTGATCCCAGCTGAAAATATGCAATAGCAATATGACAGCACTTTATCACATGCAATGCCTATGTAATAGTAGAACTTTACTCAAAAGGATTGTCCACTTCTAGAACAAGCCATTCTTATATACTATAGTCCCCAATGTAAAATAATAACACCCTATATATTCACCTTCCGCAATGGCACCATTCCAGCAATCTCGGCTTTGAGTCTCCTTAAGGGTGCTTTACACGCTGCGACATCGCTAGCGATTGCTAGCGATGTCGAGCGCAATAGCATCCGCCCCGTCGTTCGTGCGACATTTGGTGCTCGCTGCCGTAGCGAACATTATCGCTACGGCAGCGTCGCACGTACATACCTTGTCAGTGACGTCGCTGTGACCGCCGAACAATCCCTCCCTCAAGGGGGAGGTGCGTTCGGTGTCATAGCGACTTCACTGCGGCGTCACTAAGCGGCCGGCCAATAAAAGCGGAGGGGCGGAGATGAGCGGGCGGAATATTCCGCCCACCTCCTTCCTTCCGCATTGCCGGTGGACGCATGTAAGGAGATGTTCGTCGTTCCTGCGGCGTCACACATAGCGATGTGTGCTGCCGTAGGAACGAGGAACAACATCGTACCTGTGGCAGCAGCGATATTAAGGAAAGGAGCGACGTGTCAACGATCACCGTTTTTAAACAATTTTGCGATCGTTGATCATCGCTCCTTGGTGTCACACGCTGTGATGTCGCTACCGGTGCCGGATGTGCGTCACTAATGACGTGACCCCGACGATATATCGGTAGCGATGTCGCAGCGTGTAAAGCACCCTTTAGGCTCAAATGACATTGTTATGCCACATGAGACTTGCATCCAATCAGTAGTCGCTAATAGGCTACAATGCTCACACTTCCCCGTGACATTCGAGGGAAAGGAGAATGCAGCATCTTAAATAGTTGCCGATAATTGGCTGCAGGGCTCACGCGGCATAACAATGTCATGCGAGCCTCAGGAGACGTAGCACTGGAATGGTTCTGGCACAGAAGCTATAGGGTATAGGTTTTTATTTTACTATGGGCAATATAGTATTTAAGAAGGCATTGTTCTAGTAGTGGACAACCCAATAAGTTGTTTCATATTCCTACCATACTATGAATGTTGAGTGAATAGGTAGGAGTCTTCAGATATGAATCTTCATAATAGCTACAAAGAGATGAAATGGTTATAAAGAATGGAGGATCAATCAAATTTGTGCAAAGAACTTAATCACTTTTGAGAGATCTCTTCATAGATTGCTCGGGGACAAAGGAACAGGACATTTTGTGCTCAACCTATCAGTGTATTACTCACTTGTGTAGTGTAACTCCGCCCCAGGGAGGATGAGAGGAGTAGTAGTCCACTCTAATGAAGGAGCGCGGGGCGCGGGTTGGATCAGATGACACAGCGGGTGCAGTTTAAGCTCTTTACTCACTGAGATGTCACCGCCTTTAGACTGCCGGACTCCACTGGCTCCAGCCGATCTCTGATATTTCGGAGGTCAGAACCGGTATTTAGTTCAGTGAGTCCTTCTTCCCTGCAACGTGTTGTGGGAGTCCCTGCGGCTCAAAGCTACGCTGGGACCTGAGTCCTTGGGGTTTGTTCAGTCCCTCGTTCAGTATAGCAGGCAGCGCAAGTCCGTAGATGGAGCCGCCGTATGGTCACAACGCCTGCTTTTATGTGCTGCTTTACCTCGGGTGCTGTGTGTGGGCCAGAAGACATGAAATCCTTTGCCCGGTAGATTCTACTGGCAGAACTTGCAGTGCCCACCAGCCTATTGCTCCGCACTCTGAGGTGGGCGCCGGCCCTGAGGGAGCTGTCAGCTTTCCCCTAAGAGACCGTGTCCTCCTGCGTCTCACTAGTTCCATGTCCTGGATTAGACTACTTGTAAGTGTGTGTCGCCTTGCTCCCCGGTGTTTAGCTCCTCCCCCCGGGTTCCTGAACTAGTGAGCAGAGGGTCCACTACATTAATGATGGCCACATTCCAATGTCTCTACCCTAGCCCAGTCCCAGTGAGAACGCATCTAACTGTGTTTTGGTGGATTGTGGTGATTTTACCGGCGATGACCTCCTCCATATCCGAGATGAATACTGCACCTCTGGTGAGGTGCAGTACCCTGTGGCGACTGAAGCCCCAGGGCCGCCACACTCCCCCACAACTAATCCCAGAACATCCGCAGGCTGAAAAACAAGACAAAACAATGGAAAACTGCAAAATTTTGGTTATGCTGAAAAACATGAACATTTCTTCCTTTTATGGGAGGCATGGTCTCTTGAACGTTACAAACACTACAACTCTTGCATTTCAATAGAAAATCTTAGCATTATCATATCAATAAAACTTTTGGCATGTAAAAGCATATAAAACTTGGCAACTTAAACATTATACCACATGTAAAACATCATAGACTTTTTAGCATTAGCACATTTCTTTGGAGTCCATAGTGCCAGGTCCTTTGCACTACTCCCATTATGTGCGACATAGCAACCAATCTGTCAGGAATGCCCTGGTTACCTACTGTTTGGTTACCCCGCCCTTAACTTTGCCCTCAGCCAAGATGGTGAAGCATGCTTCCAATAAGCTCCTCCCTCGCCACCTATTTGTCTTTAATATCCAGCCTGGTTAAACACTCATTGCTTGAGTATTGTGTAAAGCTCCTGCTTGCAGTTCTCTTGCTGAAACCGTCTCTTCTGGATCGTTCTTTTCTCCTATTCTGTATCCCACATGCCTGTCAGCAACCTGATTATCGTCTGCACCTGCCGTGGAACTGCAGTGGGTGAGCAGACCCCCTGCAAAAGGGAGCATAGTTAACCCGGAAATGTTATTAATAAAAATGTTTTATTTGTATGTGCATGTACATTGTGTTAGGGGACCCCTAGTGGCCGGGTGGGACGGCTGTCACCACAGTGGGGAGGAGGAGCCGGCAGAGACAAGGGGAGGGGGAGAGCAAGGGTGTGAGGGAAAGATTAGATCAAGGGAGCAGTCGTCTCGGGGACAGGAGCGGAGCAGCAGAGCCGGGGCAGAGTGTGGGAGCTGGAAGTCAGGGAAGCCGGTGAGAAAAGGAGCAGGCGGAACCTCATAGTGTGAAGCAGTCCGGTGTGGGTCCGGGCTGTGGGTAGCCAGAAGTGGGAGCCGGGCGAAGAGGAGTAGTCAGGCACATCCCCACTGGAGGGGGCGCAAGGACAGGCTTCCCCCAGCTAAGAAAGCGTATCAGCACCTTTGTGGCTTTGTTTGGGACTTTGTGAGAAGTAGCATCCGGGACAGCAGTGTGTGCACATCAGGCAGAGTGTGTGAGCGGAACAGCAGGGGACACCGGAGATAAGGAGGTGGACGCAACCTCAGAGCCTATTCTGCCGGTGTGGGTCCGGTGTATGCTTGGCTGAAGAGTGGGTGCCCGACGGAAGTGGAGTACTTAGGGCATAGCCCCACCAGAGGGTGCGTTTGGACAGGTTGTCCCCAGCTCCACAGAAATTGTCATCTGCCAGATCTATTGCTGACCGGATTGCTTTGTTTTTTTATCTGTGAAGAATAAAAGAATGTTTGTTCCTTGCATTGTACCCTGCCTGAAGAGTGTTTGTGCGCCGGAGAACATCTACGCCACCACCACACTCTGCCCCACCAAGTCATCTCCTGTCCCCATAGTGACGGTGGAACCAGGGGTAAGCCTGATACCAAGGGCCACGACTACAAGGCCGGAGGCACCCCTGGCACCCCGTTACATGTGGCGTAGTCGGCAGGATCCGGATCGTATGCAAGGGGACCCGCTCCAAGAAGATGGAGACCAAGTGGTGCCGAGGGCCCCTGATCCGGACTCTCAGCGAAGATTTACAGTCCCAGGGTGGGAAGAAGAAACAGTGCCTGAGGTGAAGGACCGGGTACAAGATGGCGGCAAGATGGCCGTTGTCTGGGAAGACACAGAAAGCGCGCGCAAAATTGGCGCCAAAAGAAGAGCCTGGGGCTGGCCGGCGCCGAAGAAAAAGGACAGAGTACTCCGCCCAAAGAGGGGAGGCGCCAGCTCCAGGGCATTGAAGACTAAGAAAAGGAAAAAGAAGTACCTCGGCGGAGGAGTCGAGATGATGCGTGAGGCTGGGGGTGGAGTCTGTTCAAGAGCGGGAAACGAAGACCTGCCTCCACTTCCTCCAGCCTCAGCATTGACACCGCCGCCATTACCAGCAAGATTGGCAGGGGCAGGGACACCTGCACCACCGAGAGGAGCTGCAGCAGCTGTGCCCGTGGAGCCACCCTACGCCCCTGTGTCCTTCCAGAGGATCCGTCGGCAGCCGGGACAATCGCTGGGGGCATACATACAGGCTCAAGCGGAAGAATGGAAGCGGGCCTGGCCCCAGAGTAAGTCACCACTGCTGATCTGTTGTTTAAGTCCGGCGCCGTTCAGCCGGCAGAAGTTTCTTTAACGTTGACGGGCCTGTTGCCCTCCAGCAAAGACCGGGAGCGCTCTTGAAGCCTCCGGGCACCTTCAGCAAAGACCGGGAGCGCTACTGAAGCCTCCGGGCGCCCATCTAAGACCGGGAGCGCTATTGAAGCCTCCGGGCGCTGTCCAGAGACCGGGAGCGCCGCTGAACTGGTGCCGCTGTTGAGGACTGACCCAAAAGGTTTTTATGTGTTTATGTGTTTAAGAGCCTTGCCGGGAGGCTCGGGTTTTAAGAGGGGAGGTATGCAGTGGGTGAGCAGACCCCCTGCAAAAGGGAGCATAGTTAACCCGGAAATGTTATTAATAAAAATGTTTTATTTGTATGTGCATGTACATTGTGTTAGGGGACCCCTAGTGGCCGGGTGGGACGGCTGTCACCACAGTGGGGAGGAGGAGCCGGCAGAGACAAGGGGAGGGGGAGAGCAAGGGTGTGAGGGAAAGATTAGATCAAGGGAGCAGTCGTCTCGGGGACAGGAGCGGAGCAGCAGAGCCGGGGCAGAGTGTGGGAGCTGGAAGTCAGGGAAGCCGGTGAGAAAAGGAGCAGGCGGAACCTCATAGTGTGAAGCAGTCCGGTGTGGGTCCGGGCTGTGGGTAGCCAGAAGTGGGAGCCGGGCGAAGAGGAGTAGTCAGGCACATCCCCACTGGAGGGGGCGCAAGGACAGGCTTCCCCCAGCTAAGAAAACGTATCAGCACCTTTGTGGCTTTGTTTGGGACTTTGTGAGAAGTAGCATCCGGGACAGCAGTGTGTGCACATCAGGCAGAGTGTGTGAGCGGAACAGCAGGGGACACCGGAGATAAGGAGGTGGACGCAACCTCAGAGCCTATTCTGCCGGTGTGGGTCCGGTGTATGCTTGGCTGAAGAGTGGGTGCCCGACGGAAGTGGAGTACTTAGGGCATAGCCCCACCAGAGGGTGCGTTTGGACAGGTTGTCCCCAGCTCCACAGAAATTGTCATCTGCCAGATCTATTGCTGACCGGATTGCTTTGTTTTTTTATCTGTGAAGAATAAAAGAATGTTTGTTCCTTGCATTGTACCCTGCCTGAAGAGTGTTTGTGCGCCGGAGAACATCTACGCCACCACCACACTCTGCCCCACCAAGTCATCTCCTGTCCCCATAGTGACGGTGGAACCAGGGGTAAGCCTGATACCAAGGGCCACGACTACAAGGCCGGAGGCACCCCTGGCACCCCGTTACAGAACTACAAGTCCCAGACTGTACCTGAGTTCCCTCTTGTCAGTGTACTTGCCGCTTCCAGTGTTCTCCCTGTTTCCCGCTATTGGACTCCAGCTATTACCACCAGTCTCGTGACACAATCATAGCAGCTATATCAACAAAATGAGGGACCTGCTACCCCCAACGTAGGCTCTGGGCGTGCTCCAGAGCATTCCTGACCACGCTTCATTACTTTTGCATGCACGACAAGTTTTGAGGTCCTGTGGTCATATTAATTCTGGTGGGGAGCAAAATGGGTGCTAATTATATACAAGGCAGTCCTGGCCACACCTAGTCCAGTGGCTCAGATGTCCATTTCAACACATAGAAAACACTATACGTTACTGAAACATGGTGCAGCTATTACTCAACTATATACAGAGCCCAGGTGGTTCCATTACTTGTTTGCAGAATCTTTCTTTGAGACCCACTGGGGGTTCAGGTAGGTCATGGACACCATGGTTTGGGTCTCCTGATCACAAGGGCCCACAGATGCATGACCCAAGTCCAGTTCGCTGTTTAAATCCAGGTCCTCCCTCAACCGGTCTGCCCACACATCCAAGGCATTCCAGCCCCTCTCACCTTTCTGACGGGTGTAGGTGACATGGTTACCCGGGTACAAGTCACGGTCTGGGTGACCCCTGCTGAGGTGAGATGCCACGTCCCGCCGGGAGACAAATAAGTCCTTCGTCATCCCGGACTCGCCAATGAACCCCCACTCCCGCTCTAAGTCAAATTTGACCACCACACCGTGCCTCAGCGGCCCCCATTCTGAGAGTTGCCTATGACGGCTCCACTATGTGGCAGCAAGGTTTCAGGCCTCCAGGACTGCATGCCGGGCCCAGCGCTCCTCCTGCTCAGCCTCCAGTTTTCAAAGCTGCTGTGTGCAGGCCACATTGATGGTGCCCGCTGTTATGGTGGGTTCCAGGGGAATCTGCAGGTGCTTCTCTTGGGTGATCAGCGCATCCCAGGCCATGCTTGGTCTGTTGCGGCCAGGTGCAAGGATTGGGGGCTCTGCCAACAGTCCTACCACCGTCGGTCTCCGGTGCTGCAGGCGCTGACGCTCCAGGCTCCTCATCGGTGCCAGGTTGTTTCCCCTCCGGGGTTGGCATCACTGCTATTCCCAGCAGGGTCTCCTGCCACCTCTGGATGGCTCCTTTTTGCAGCTCCAGCAGCTGGGCTCCCAGTCACCTCACTACCTCCTCCAGTAGTTACGGGCCGTTGACGGGTCGCATCTCTGGTGCCTCCACAGGACAGCCAGGGGAGATAGTTGCTTCCACCCCGTGATCCTGGGTGCTCGGGTTTCTGCACGCCATCTTGCAACCTGAATCTGACTGAACAATCAGCCCATTCTTCTTCACTTCCTGAGGAGGCGGGCCCTTCCTCATGGGTAAGTTTCATTTTTGGTCACTTGCTGCAGCTATTGGCGCCAAACTGCCACCCATCCCATGAAGGGCAGGTACACCCATACTGGGTGATTGTGTACCGTCCCTGCAGCAGTCGGACTGCTCGGATCTGGGGTTTCCATGGCTCGAGGGTCTCCTGACCCGGGGGCTTGGGGTCACCCGAAAGTGAAAGGGGGATATTTATAGGGGATTGATGTTCGTGACGCCACTCATGGTTCGCAGTAAGGGGAGTACCACTGCCGCCGATGGGAGTACCTGGGAAAGATGGAGTGGGGCAGCCAGATGATGTTCCCTCCACGGGTAGGGGAGGCCCAGGGACTCTGGACGGTGGAGGTATAGGGGAGCATGGTGCAGGTCAGGCAGGGAGATTCAGGGGATTGCAGTGTACTCACTAAGGCCGTATGGATGTTGGTGCAACCATTAAGCAGACTCTGACACAGAAGTAAACCAAGTCTCTGGGTGCCGCTGCCATTTCAGGGGGAGCTCGTCCGGGAATCCGTCCCCGTGGGTATTGCTGATGGTTCTGGACCTGCCTCCATGCACTAATTTAGAGTGTTCTGAGTGACGCCCTCAGCCTGAAGCTTTTGTGGTCCTGCTCCCTACGGTTAGCTAGAGGAGCTGTGCTCTCGATGGCTGACACTTGGGATCTCAGTGGGCCACATAAGATGGAAAGCTCTATCCCCCTCATTGTGTTGGTGCCTTCGATTTCTGAGCTCTTGGGGAAAGTTCATAAAGAGACTATCCTCCACAGGTTAATTATCAGGTTGTTTGAAGCTACTTCCTGATCTAGAGTCCAGTACCTCGCCGTGCTTGGTACCGGTTTGGTTACTAGATTTTCCGGTGCCGACCGTTCTCGCAAACTAAGTCTGGCACCCCTCTCTAATACCCTGCGACCGGGTTTTCGACTCCTCCGGTCCCAGACCACCGTCAGCGACCTAGCCAACGACTCCCAGGGAGCTCCAACTCCCTACAGCTCCTCACTCTCTGAGGGCTACCACTAAACTGACTCTTCCCCTCCCACTAGTCTGGCTGACCCCTAGGCGGGTGGCCCTGTTCCAGCCAGACCACCCACTGCTGTGCCTGACAGGGTGTGGTGCGATGTGTGGCTAGGATTTGAATGCTGATGGAGCAATACCAAAGGTTAGGATCCCAGAACCATGGGGGGTTGACCTCTGCACCAAAAGGGAAAGGAGTGCAGTACCCTGTGACACCTTGACTAGTTCAGGGGTGTCACATTCCCCTTTGGTTAAACGTAGCTCGTCCCCGAGCCACAGACACCCAGAGGATTTATTTTGTTTCAACTGAAAGAGAAAAAGGAACAAATTATGCATATTTAGTCATCCCTCACAGGGGAGGCAGTATACTTAAACATTGCGTCAAACTCCCAGAGTTCAATTACTAAATTAACAACGGGGAACGCTACCGGTTGTAGCAGTAGTCGGTGGCTCAGTCTACACTGCTGCAGCCCCTTCCTGTGACAGTCCATTCCCATTGTCCCACTCCCTTCAACCCACCACCCAAACAACATGGAACCCCCGGTTCCTTGTGACGGCCTTGAAGTTCTGGAGGTGTAAAAGACGACTCTGGTAGGCGCGTGAGACGCAACTTTATACAATTAGCACAAGTTCGTGATGGCTGCTGCCAGTCCTGCAGCCATGGTCCATATGTATGATGAGGGAGGGAATAAAACAGGGTCCATGCACCGGGTACAAACATTAATCAGGTTAAGCATTCGGGTAATTATCAGTTAATCAGCACTTTTGCAACATTTCTCTTATCATTGGTTCTTAAAGTAACAATAGCAGCTTATAAACATTATAAAACTCAACATTTAAAATTGTAGCCGGTTCCGCTACCATCATTCCCTTTAGTAGTCGGGGCAGTGGCGGGAGCTGGCATGACCCGGTCACCCATCATCACATGCTTCTTAACCTCCAGGGCATATCAACCCCGCTCCCAACAATGCCGCCAATATGAGACCATGTCACCTGGCGTCTGGTTGCGGTCCGGGTGTCCCCTAGGAAGGTGTTCGGCCACATCCCTCCTAGAGACGAACATCCCAGCAGTAAGGCCTGGCTCTGCAATGAACCCCCACCCCTTAATGGGGTCAAAGCACTCAACCAAGCCACAGTACCGCGGCCCTCTGACCCAGAAGGTGGCTTTTCTGAGGTGGTCCTTTCCTCAGTTGGTGCGGGTGGCGATCTCCTGCCAGAGACACTCTCTGGTGGCAATCTCGGTGTGCAGCAGTTGCTGCTGTCTTTCCCAATAGGGGGAGCTGGCATCAGGCTCCACCTCCTTTACGGGAACTGGCCGTAAGTGAACTCCTGTGGCCCCGGCAGCTACCGGGAGGCAGCAGTGGTGGAGCTGGCATCTCCACAGGCTCCGCCTCCGCTGTGGTGAATAAAGAAACCGGCTGTTCCGCAGCCGGGATTGCAGAGTCCAGGTGCTCCGTACCGAGGTACGGGCCCGGTGATGCGGCCGGGTCTAGTCGGGCCGGTGATGGGACTAGATGCGTTGCGGCCTGGTCTGGTCTGGCCGGTGGTGAGGCCGGAGGCATCGCAGCCTGCGCACTTTTAATTGGGGCTGGAGGTTCCACTGCCGGTGTTTGGGGTAGCAGCTCAGCATCCGCCGAGGGCGAGGGTGGCGGTGACTGAGTGCTTGTGGTGGCCGGGGGCAGACCGGATCCCGCGGTCGGGTAGGCCAGGTCAACTGGGACTGGGTAGCTGCTTACCCACTCCACGTGCAGGGCCTCCATCTCACGGGCCCGTACCGCCATAGCCAGGCTCCTCATCTCTTCCCTCCAATGGTTCAGTATGTAGAGGAACTGCTCCGCATCCTCCTGCAGAGCTGCTCGGTCTCCTCTTCAATCTAGGTCGCGATCCTGGGAGCAGCATGCTCTGGTGACCAGTCCCTTGCTGCCGCCATCTTGCCTCTGCGGGGTCCAGGAACTATATGAGTAGAGTCCTGGCTCCCTGCACCACGTCCGCTGCTACATCCCATCACGCCCCCTTGGTTTATGGCAGCCAGCTCTCCAGTTTCCGGCCGCACTCTCGCTGCGGGATGCCTTCTCCAGGCGGATGATAACGCAGCTCAGATGGTGTAGCTCTCCACAGGCAGAGCATAGGCCCTGGAGAGGATGAGCGGAGTAGTAGTCCACTCTAATGAAGGAGCGCGGGGCGCGGGAAGGATCAGATGACACAGCGGGTGCAGTTTAAGTTCTTTATTTATTTATTTGTCAAACTTGTATGCCGCACCTCTCCGAAGACTCAGAGCGGCTCACAACATACAGTTAGGTCCAGAAATATTTGGACAGTGACACAAGTTTTGTTATTTTAGCTGTTTACAAAAACATGTTCAGAAATACAATTATATATATATATAATATGGGCTGAAAGTGCACACTCCCAGCTGCAATATGAGAGTTTTCACATCCAAATCGGAGAAAGGGTTTAGGAATCATAGCTCTGTAATGCATAGCCTCCTGTTTTTCAAGGGACCAAAAGTAATTGAACAAGGGACTCTAAGGGCTGCAATTAACTCTGAAGGCGTCTCCCTCGCTAACCTGTAATCAATGAAGTAGTTAAAAGGTCTGGGGTTGATTACAGGTGTGTGGTTTTGCATTTGGAAGCTGTTGCTGTGACCAGACAACATGCGGTCTAAGGACCTCTCAATTGAGGTGAAGCAGAACATCCTGAGGCTGAAAAAAAAGAAAAAATCCATCAGAGAGATAGCAGACATGCTTGGAGTAGCAAAATCAACAGTCGGGTACATTCTGAGAAAAAAGGAATTGACTGGTGAGCTTGGGAACTCAAAAAGGCCTGGGCGTCCACGGATGACAACAGTGGTGGATGATCAACGCATACTTTCTTTGGTGAAGAAGAACCCGTTCACAACATCAACTGAAGTCCAGAACACTCTCAGTGAAGTAGGTGTATCTGTCTCTAAGTCAACAGTAAAGAGAAGACTCCATGAAAGTAAATACAAAGGGTTCACATCTAGATGCAAACCATTCATCAATTCCAAAAATAGACAGGCCAGAGTTAAATTTGCTGAAAAACACCTCATGAAGCCAGTTCTGGAAAAGTATTCTATGGACAGATGAGACAAAGATCAACCTGTACCAGAATGATGGGAAGAAAAAAGTTTGGAGAAGAAAGGGAACGGCACATGATCCAAGGCACACCACATCCTCTGTAAAACATGGTGGAGGCAACGTGATGGCATGGGCATGCATGGCTTTCAATGGCACTGGGTCACTTGTGTTTATTGATGACATAACAGCAGACAAGAGTAGCCGGATGAATTCTGAAGTGTACCGGGATATACTTTCAGCCCAGATTCAGCCAAATGCCGCAAAGTTGATCGGACGGCGCTTCATAGTACAGATGGACAATGACCCCAAGCATACAGCCAAAGCTACCCAGGAGTTCATGAGTGCAAAAAAGTGGAACATTCTGAAATGGCCAAGTCAATCACCAGATCTTAACCCAATTGAGCATGCATTTCACTTGCTCAAATCCAGACTTAAGACGGAAAGACCCACAAACAAGCAAGACCTGAAGGCTGCGGCTGTAAAGGCCTGGCAAAGCATTAAGAAGGAGGAAACCCAGCGTTTGGTGATGTCCATGGGTAGACTTAAGGCAGTGATTGCCTCCAAAGGATTCGCAACAAAATATTGAAAATAAAAATATTTTGTTTGGGTTTGGTTTATTTGTCCAATTACTTTTGACCTCCTAAAATGTGGAGTGTTTGTAAAGAAATGTGTACAATTCGTACAATTTCTATCAGATATTTTTGTTCAAACCTTCAAATTAAACGTTACAATCTGCACTTGAATTCTGTTGTAGAGGTTTCATTTCAAATCCAATGTGGTGGCATGCAGAGCCCAACTCGCGAAAATTGTGTCACTGTCCAAATATTTCTGGACCTAACTGTATATTGGAAATACTGTTTCTATTGGGTCACACAATCTAGAATCCCTATCTGTATGTGTTTACTCACTGAGATGTTATCGTCTTTGGACTGCCGGACTCCGATCTCATGGGCTCCAGCTGATCCCGGATAGTTTGGAAGTCAGAACTGTTTCGTTCAGTGAGTCCTTCCTCCCTGCGCCGTGTTGTGCGAGTCCCTGTGTCTTGAAGCTACACTGGGACCAAAGTCCTTGGGGTTTGTTCAGTCCCCCGTCCCGTATAGCAAGCAGCACGAGTCCGTAGATGGAGCCGCCGTATGGTCACGACTCCTGGCTCTATGTGCTGCTTTGCCCCGGGCGCTGTGTGTGGGCCAGAAGACTTGAAATCTTGAAATCCTCTGCCTGGCGGATTCTGCTGGCAGGACTTGCAGTGCCCACCAGCCTAGGGCTCCACACCCTGAGGTGGGCTCCGGCCCTGAGGGAGCTGTCAGTTCCCCCCTCAGCGACCGTGTCCTCCTGCGTCTCACTAGTTCCGTGTCCTGGACTAGACTGCTTGTAAGTGTGTGTGTGTGTCACCTTGCTCCCCGGTGTTTAGCTCCTCCCCCCGGGTTCCTGAACTAGTGAGCAGAGGGTCCACTACATTAGTGATGGCCACCTTCCAATGTCTCTACCCTAGCCCACTCCCAGTGAGAGGGCATCTAACTGTGTGTTTTGGTGGATTGTGGTGATTTTACCGGCGATGACCTTCTCCGTATCCGAGATGAATACTGCACCTCTGGTGAGGTGCAGTACCCTGTGGCGACTGAAGCCTCAGGGGCGCCACACTAGGGTTCTTGCAAAAATGCAGGAGTATCCCATGTCAGTCAGGCCAGCTAAGCAATCGTGTGCATTAGCTTTATGAAATATCATCACATTTGCTGATTTTCATGAAACTCATTAAAAATGCTTCCAAAAAACACTGCAAAAATGCAAAATATGAACATAGTGTGGCGCCCTGGACAAGCCAGGACGTCACAAGCACAACACCTACACACCTCACACTCCCGGTCAGACACACCGAAGTCAGACAAAAACCCTTGTTGCCTTCCTCCAGGGGCTAATGTCCACACCAGGGGGTGGGCCAGGCAGTTGGCCCCGCCCACCAAGGAGTACACAGTCCTGGAGGCGGGAAAAGTAAGGAGTTGAGTTTTGGAAGTGAAAGTGGAAGGAGGAAAGTGGCAGTAGAGAAGCCTGAAGTTGGTCCAGGTGTGTGGCCTGGACGGATCAGCAAGGTTGGCAGACGGTGGTGACCGTCTGCAGGAGTGGCCTATTGGAGCTAACCGTAAGGACCGTGGACGGGCGGTGGCCCGGCGATACCGGACCGGTACGCAAAGAGAAGCCAGCACCATCCGGCAGGGGCTTACGGACCCCGGCAAGGCTAGGAGTCACCGTGAATTTGCCAAATCCGTTAGCGAAGGGAACCTCCTGGGTTTCCCAGCAGCCAAGTCCTGTCAGAAGGCAACCGTCCAACTGAGAGAGGGAAACACAGTCACCGCCAAGGCTAAAGTTCCCAGAGCCAGAGCCTGCAGGCAAAAGGGGCTCCTTCAGCACCCATCCAAGCTGGGGAGCGGGTTACCGGTGGGAAACCATTGGAACCGTACACGTTACATAGGTGCAGGGAAAGGCAGTCACCATCAACCTGCCGGGAGGAGAAACACCGCAGCCGTCTGTGGGACCCGTCCATCCAGCCGTGTGTTTTACCGAGAACTGTGTCCTCATCATTGACTGAGTGAGTACCACCGTGCCGTGCGGCACAGCGCTGCCCCCGCGACCCTGCACCTCGCCAGGCCCCGTAACCCGCCTGCCAGCCATCCCTACCCCATTACCGGGCCCTGGGACAACCAACCCCCTACCCACGGAGGGGAGAACTAACATCCAGGCTGCTCCAGTCATCGCTCCCGGGATCCCCGTCCAGAGCAGCGGTGGTGTCACCAATATCACCACAACCATGGGTGGCATCACGGACAATAACCAAATCCCCACAATCCAATCCCCACCCTCTTCACTCACGGGCGAGGAGCGCCGCTCGAGTCCCCGGGATCCGGCCCACCGCTCGAGCCACCACCGAGCAGCAGCAGCCGCTGCAGCAGCGGCCGGACCCGAGCAGTGGGAGAGCGCAGCGTCCCCTCCTCCGCCCGCGACAACTTGGCGTCATGAACAGGATCTTACCGCTCTACCGTCTGGTGGAGGTGCGCTTTGTTACCGCCGGAGGTGTCCGGCCAAGAAATTTGAGAAGCCGCCATCTTGGGCGCGAAAAATTCCCACTCGAGCGTCTCCTCGAGTAGTGGAGGCGCGAAGGCCAAAACCCCGCCCCTGTAGAGGAGGAGCCGAAAAGAGACTAAGGGGGACTGATGGCGTCTGGCCGCATGTAGCCCGCGGCTATAAAAGCAGGGACGCCAGGACCCTGCGGCCATCTTGTTGCTGGTTCCTGGAAGAGGCCGCCAGAGCCATGTTTATGCCATCCCGCAGCACCATAGTCCCCGCGCCTGGAACCGCGGCGTGGGTGGAGATCCGGACCGCGCAGCTCCAACAACGGCTGCAGGTCAAGATGCAGCTCCTCTTGGAGGAGTGGGAGCCCAACATGGCGGAGGTCGTAGCGACCGTGCGGAGACGCGAGGAAGAGGGAGCTTCGGAAGGGAGGGTGAGTGACCCACGCCCCTGTGCTCCTAGTGGGTCGGTCATCGTGGCCGAGGGACCCGGTCCACGCCCGCTCACCTTGCTACCTCCCCCGCTACCCGTACTGGCCGCCGCGGCCCCGCCACTAGGCTCGCTACCCCCGCAACCGGTAGCGAAACCCTGCATGTACGCCCAGGCGGATCGACCTGTAGCCGGAGCCCGTGACCGACCGGAAGTGCTACCCTGGAAGGTGCAGAAGCCTGAGCCGGAGGCATCACCCGAAAAACTTCCCGAGCTGGAGCCGATAGGCCACTCCGTGCAGGAGGCCCGGCGGAAGAGGACCCCTGTGCCCATCCCCCACACCTCGGCTGAGGTTGCGCCGGGTTGCCGCTGCAGGGCAGCACCACAGGCCAAGTCACTGCGGGACCTTCCACCCACATTGCCAGTGGTGGGCAGTGTCCAGAAGGTCTCGCGGGGCCCGACCCGTGCACCGGAGTTCGCAGCAGCTCCGTATTGGGACAGGGAGCCGACACCGCTGGGCCTGGAGATCGTGGAAAGAGAGAGGAAGAAGGCGGAGTTGGTGGCCCGTACGATCCGGGAAAAGGAGAGCCTCCGCCAAGCGACCTTCCGTATCCGGGGCCCGCTGTATGAAAGGCAGGTGAGGTGGTTTGATGTCCGCCGGGGCTATGGCTTTATCTATGAACCGGGCCTGGAGGCCGAAGTTTTTGTAGCCCTGTGTGATGTCAACGCCCACCTGCCGGAGGAGCATCCAGGCCGCAATCTGATGCCTGGAGACCTGGTGCAGTATACCCAGCACTGTGGGGAGAGGGGGTGGTTCGCATTGGATGCGAAGCTGAGGGGCAGCCAAGAAGCCCGAGTGTCCACCGCACCTCCTCCCCCAGCCGACGCAGAAGAATCGGAGTAAGGGCAGCGGAGTCCCGTTGCAGTGTCCCCGTTGGGACCACCAGCTGTATGTGTTGAAAGTACCGTTAAAAGTTTTAATTGAATGATAAGAAGTGAGTGATCAACCGAAGTTCACCTGATTTGAAGCCTTGATTTGCACCGGTCGTTGCCGGCAACTGGTCCCCGTTGGGACCCCTTGAAACAAATGCGTAGGAACTACTACGGACAAGCCCGAGATCTGGCAGGGCAACCACGAACTTGTGGTCTGTAAATAAAAATATGTTTTAAGGCTTAACCGTAACCGCCTCCGGAGAGGCTGATTTGGAGGATGGGCCTGGAGGGAAGTGATGGCCCAGGCCCGCCACTACCGCAACCGGTGGCAATCCTCTGGGGGTTTCAGGGGCTCCCCATGGATGTGGGTCCCCTGAAAAGGACAGAAGCCGCTCGGGTAACTTGTGCTGGACTGGGGTCAAGGAGTGCTGCCTGTTTGCTTAGGGGCAGCATCAGGGCCAGGTTACTTGGGTGGGAGAGAGTGGAAGCCGTAACCGTTTTGCAACGTTTAAGTAAGAGTACCTCCCGATGTGGGAAGATGTTATTATACTTGTAATATGTTTACCATTTATCTTTTCCAGTTTGTGAAAATAAAACCGGTGATGGACGGGCAGCCCGCGGACGGTCTGCATTTTACTAAGGGGGAATGTGGCGCCCTGGACAAGCCAGGACGTCACAAGCACAACACCTACACACCCCACACTCCCGGTCAGGCACACCGAAGTCAGACAAAAACCCTTGTTGCCTTCCTCCAGGGGCTGATGTCCACACCAGGGGGTGGTCCAGGCGGTTGGCCCCGCCCACCAAGGAGTACACAGTCCTGGAGGTGGGAAAAGTAAGGAGTTGAGTTTTGGAAGTGAAAGTGGAAGGAGGAAAGTGGCAGTAGAGAAGCCTGAAGTTGGTCCGGGTGTGTGGCCCGGACGGATCAGCAAGGTTGGCAGACGGTGGTGACCGTCTGCAGGAGTGGCCTATTGGAGCTAACCGTAAGGACCGTGGATGGGCGGTGGCCCGGCGGTACCGGACCGGTACGCAAAGAGAAGCCAGCACCATCCGGCAGGGGCTTACGGACCCCGGCAAGGCTAGGAGTCGCCGTGAATTTGCCAAATCCGTTAGCGAAGGGAACCTCCTGGGTTTCCCAGCAGCCAAGTCCCGTCACAAGGCAACTGTCCAACTGAGAGAGGGAAACACAGTCACCGCCAAGGCTAAAGTTCCCAGGGCCAGAGCCTGCGGGCAAAAGGGGCTCCTTCAGCACCCAACCAAGCTGGGGAGCGGGTTACCGGTGGGAACCCATTGGAACCGTACACGTTACATAGGTGCAGGGAAAGGCAGTCACCATCAACCTCCCGGGAGGAGAAACACCGCAGCCGTCTGTGGGACCCGTCCATCCAGCCGTGTGTTTTACCGAGAACTGTGTCCTCATCATTGACTGAGTGAGTACCACCGTGCCGTGCGGCACAGCGCTGCCCCCGCGACCCTGCACCTCGCCAGGCCCCGTAACCCGCCTGCCATCCATCCCTACCCCATCACCGGGCCGCGGGACAACCAACCCCCTACCCACGGAGGGGAGAACTAACATCCAGGCTGCTCCCAGTCATCGCTCCCGGGATCCCCGTCCAGAGCAGCGGTAGTGTCACCAATATCACCACAACCGTGGGTGGCGTCACGGACAATAACCAAATCCCCACAATCCAATCCCCACCCTTTTTACTCACGGGCGAGGAGCGCCGCTCGAGTCCCCGGGATCTGGCCCACCGCTCAAGCTACCACCGAGCAGCAGCAGCGGCCGGACCCGAGCAGTGGGAGAGCGCACCGTCCCCTCCTCCGCCCGCGACAATAGCCTTAATAGCCGGGCCATCGCTCACCATATTTCCCCGTCGCCTGTGACTACAGTAGATGACATAGTATAGGGCATGAATGTCATACTCAAATATACAGTGGGCCAAAATTTTAAAAATTGGATAACGTTAAGGGCAATCCTAGTCATAGGCCCCACATAGTCTGCCTTAAAGAATAATGTGCCGTGCCCCACATTTCCCCAATACAAAATAATGGGCCCCACATAGTCCTACACATGGCCGGATTATAGGCAGGGCAGGCGGGGCTCCAGCCCAGGGGCCCCCACCAAAAGAGCTTCTAAGGGGGCCCCCACCACCAGGGCCATACTTGTCAGCATTTTTTTTTTCTTCACACCCTCTCCCCCTCCGTAAAGACAGTCTAATAAATCAGCTGTGTTTTCAGAGGGGGGGGGTGGTGGGGCGGTGCACCGGCATTTATTTGTATCTGCATCTTTAAGACGCAAAAACAAACTGCGGGCACAGGACGCTGAATGACCCCGGAAGTACCAGCGCTTGCACTTCCGGGTTCAGAGGTGTGCCAATGAGCTCCCTGCTATGTGCTGCGGCCGTCATGGGCGTACCCAGCGAGGGGCGGGGGGCACTTGCGCCACCCCCACCTAGAAGCAGGGGCACGGTGTAATGGGCCGCTGTATGTGCAGCCACGCTCCTCCGCAGTGTGTGCATGCAGGCCCGACACACTAGCTGCAGCAGGAGCAGGAGGCAGCGCTGTGCTGTGCTGGCTCTGCTGTGTGCTGTGTGCCCGGCATGCACACAATGCAGAGGAGCGCAGCGGAGCCGGAGCCGGTGCTCGCAGCTTCCTCCTTCTTCCTATTCAAATGTATTTGCGTCTTTCAGACGTAAATACATTTGAACAGTGCGCCGGGACTGGGCCCCGCCCCCGACGTGCAGCAACGTGATGAGATCACACCATTGTGTGTGTGTGTGTAGAGGTGATGGGGGTGCATTGTGTGTGTGTGTGGGGGAGGGTGATGGGGGGATGCATTGTGTGTGTAGTGGGTGATGCAGTTTGTGTGTGTGTAGGGGGTGATGGGTGGGTGCATTGTGTGTGTGTGTGTGTGTGTGTAGGGGGTGATGGGTGGGTGCATTGTATGTGTGTTTTGTGTGGGGGAAGTTATGGGGGGTGCATTGTATTTGTGTGTGTGTAGGGAGGAATGGTGGGTGCATTGTATTTGTGTGTGTGTAGGGAGGAATGGTGGGTGCATTGTATTTGAGTGTGTGTGTGTGTGTGTAGGGGGTGATGGGGGGTGCATTGTGTGTGTGTTTGTAGGGGGTGATGGGTGCATTGTGTGTGTAGGGGGTGATGGGGGGTGCATTGTGTGTGTGTGTGTGTGTGTGTGTAGGGGGTGATGGGGGGTACATTGTGTGTGTGTGTGTGTAGGGGGTGATGGGGGGTGCATTGTGTGTGTGTGTGTAGGGGGTGATGGGGGGTGCATTGTGTGTTTGTGTAGGGGTAAAGAGGGGTGCATTGTGTGTGTGTAGGGGGTGATGGGGGGTGCATTGTGTGTGTGTGTGTGTGTGTAGGCGGTAAAGGGGGGTGCATTGTGTGTGTGTGTGTGTGTGTGTGTAGGGGGTGATGGGTGGGTGCATTGTATGTGTCAGAGCTGTGTGTGTGTGTCAGAGCTGTGTGTGTGTCAGAGCTGTGTGTGTGTCAGAGCTGTGTGTGTCAGAGCTGTGTGTGTGTGTGTCAGAGCTGTGTGTGTCAGAGCTGTGTATGTGTGTCAGAGCTGTTTGTGTATGTGTGTCAGAGATGTATGTGTGTGTCAGAGATGTGTGTGTGTCAGAGATGTGTGTGTCAGAGATGTGTGTGTGTGTGTGTGTGTCAGAGATTTGTGTGTGTGTGTCAGAGCTATGTGTGTCAGAGCTGTGTGTGTCAGAGCTGTGTATGTGTTTCAGAGCTGTGTGTGTGTGTCAGAGCTGTGTGTGTGTGTCAGAGCTGTGTGTGTGTGTGTCAGAGCTGTGTGTGTAAGAAGCAGTCTGTGCAGCTCCCCAGAACTATATGGGTCCCCCAGAGCGCTATGTCACCCATCCCAGTAATGAGCACACCTGTTTGCCACTCCAGTAACGTCTATGCCCCCTGCCCCTCCTGTAATGTATATATTGTAGTCCCCAGCCCCTCCTGTGATGTATATACAGTGTGCAGTCATGTCTGTTAGTGACAGCCATCGTGAAACACAGCCACATGTCCTAAAGGAGCTGGACGGAAACAAGCGGGAGAGGTGAGTGAGGCTGCTGGCGACTTCCCCATATTAATACCTGTAAGGGCTCATGCACACGTAACTGCTGAATATTCTGCAGCGATTTGACAGCACATGTGCGCATCAAATCGCTGCAGAAACACTGCATAATGGATGCAGTTTTTCTTTACAAAAAATGCCGATTTCCTGCGCTCTGGCTGCTTCCCCCACCATAGATGTGGCGCCCCTGAGGCTTCCGTCGCCACAGGTCATTGCACCCCATCCAGCGGTGTGATGCCCCATTCTGGGAGAGGAAGAGAGTGAACTCCGGTCCCCTGGTAAATCCACACTACACCCATTGCTAGGAACACACTGGGACCAGGGAAAGTGGCAGACAACCCTCCCATGCTGCATGCTGGGAGGGGGTCATAAGACCCATCCCTGCTCCTATAGGGTAGATCAGAGCAACTGGGGAGGTGGGAGAAGCCATCTGAGAGCAGACACAGGGAGGAAGGTCGGTTTAGGGAGTCGAAGAGAGGGAGGGGAAGGAGAAGGAGGCCTGCTGGAGGCAGGCAAGGAGGAGAAAAAAAAAAAAAAAGGAAACAGAGCTCCAAGTCAGACAGGAGCTGAAAGAAAGAAGAGACGCTTCTTGGTGAAGATCCTGGGACTCAGAGGTCCAGGTGACACCACGCAGAGAACAGAAAGGGTCCCAGGGCGACGGGTAGTCCTAGAGGTACCATGGGAAGTTGTAGAGCTGCGGTGGCCTGCTCCACAAGAACATCGGTGGAGGGATCAAGCTGCAACAGGGGACGGTCCCTAGAAACCGGAGGAGTGCAAAATCATCTTTAAACAGTAAAAACCGAGGCCCAGGGAATGTTGTAGACTCCCCGGGCCACAGCCCACAGCAGTACCCCCAGAAAAGGGATAATCAGCCGACAGGTGACTCCCCAGCCTGGAGGCTGTTGTGGAGGCCAAGCCAGGTTCAACCTGCCAAGGCAAGGCTAAGGAAGACAGCTGAAGGTAGAGACACTTAAGAGAAGGGTACCGGCTTTTACTCTCAGAATCACCCAGAAACGGCGGAGGTCCCTGACAGTGGTCCCAGCAGTCCAAGGGTCCCTGCAGGACTGTGACAAGAATTGTGAGTAAAGAACTTGAAACTGTACCCTTGAAGTTGCCTCTGTTATTTCATCTGCGTAGACACTCACAAGCACCAACTGTGCCCCGGGGCATTGCTCCACCTGTGGGGAGTAGTATCACCACTGCTGCCATATCATCCCCCGGAGGCCTCATACAGCAGCGGCGGCTTATTAGCCGCATACCACAGGTGGCGTCACGAACACAAACTTTAATTCAAGCCACATATTTTACTGACACCCACCAGGGCCACGGAGCCGGGCCCAGCCACCACTGACTACCTCCGGACTAGTCCGGCCCGCCACCGGGTGTCCCATAGCCCTGGGGTGGGCGAGTCAACTTTGGCGTCACGAACAGGATTTCGTGCCCGGTCACACCGGGTACTGTGCGCCTGAAGAATCGTGAAATAGCCTTTGTTTACTGTGAGAAACTGCCGCCATTGAAGCCACTGAGCGCGGGAAGAAGGGGGGCGTACAAGAAGAAAGGGCGCGAAGAGAAGCCCCGCCACCTTGTCCAAGAAAAGAGCGCGAAGCGGTGCCCGCCATGGAAGGCGGAGAAAGAAGAAATGGCGACTAGACGAGCTGGCCGGCTGGCAGAAAGAGTCTAAATGCCAGACCAGCAGATAAAGAAGATGTACCTGATAGCGAGCGGAGCGGTGCCGGCCGTGATGGGCTGGGCGCCAGTCTGGTGCCAGATGCTAGTGCAGCATCCGGCCCCGCCTCCGAGAAGGGAAAGGGAGCAGCCGATTGGCGTGGTCGAGCACCCGAGCAGTGATCCAGCAAGCGTTCCCCATGTCGGCAGCATGGCAGAGAGGCTGCAGAAGTACGTACCAGGGACCGGGAAGATGGATCCTGAGCTGGACCTGCTCCGGGCTACATGAAACCCCGACCCGTCCGGACCCACTGACCCACCAGGCGCCACCGCCCAGTCACTCCACCGTCCCGCAAGCCTTCCCCGCCAGCCCCGCTGATGCCCGGTGGGGCACCGGAGGCCTGCCTGAAACCCCTGCAGACGGAGCCTGGGGAGGGGTGGACCCCGAACAGCTAGTGGGCCCCCTACCGAGTCCCCCTGTGAACCTCCTGGCAACGACATCCCCGGGAGTGAACTGGGACGCAGCGCCCATAGGGAGTGGGAGACTGCAACAGCCCCTGCGCCCCAAGGAAACCCCACAGGCACACGAGATGACCTGCCGGAGACTGGTGGAGGAGTACCAGCGGGAGCGGGAGGCCCGGGAGGAGAAGCGGAAAGCCCAGGAGGCAGCCAACCTGGCCTCCAAGGAGCAAATTCGAAAGGCCCTTAAGGGGTAACAGGGCCCAATGAGACGGGGCACAGTAGTCGATTTCCGGCAGAAAGGAGGCTGGGGCTTCATCAGAGAGCCCGGACTGGGTAAAGATGTCTTTGTGGCCCGACGGGATATTGAAGAACACCTGCCTAAAGGCCACCCCGGGCGAGATGTCAAGCCGGGTGACACTGTGGAATACACACGGCTGATGGGAGGCCGGGGCTGGTATGCCCTACACGTCCATATCTTGCAGGAGGAGGAAATGGCCTCCGAAGAACCGGAGTGGCGCCGCACTATGCCATCGTGCAGCGTCTCCCCTGCCAGCAGCAGCCGCAGCACTACCGCGAAGCAGGCCCAAGCCGCAGAACTGAGCAGCGGGCCTGCAACAGCCACGCAGGAGACACATACGCGGATCTCCATGGCTTGTGTGATGCAGGGTGCAAGGCCAAAGCAAGACCCAAAAGACCACAGCAACAGCCCTCTGCAAACCAGCAGCCCTTTGCAGCAACGCCGAGCTGAGCATACAAGGAGCCCCATTTCTGCCCAGGCTGCAGCGCCTTGCAGTAGGTCAGGGACCAGCACACAGGAGACGCAGACCCAGATCTCCATGGCCTACCTGCTACCCAGGGCCCTGCCGAAGCAGGATCCCAGCCATTGAAGTAAAGAAAAGGAAGAAGCCGAACTGTAAATAGCCCCTGTCTGCCCCTTATGCTTTGTGAAGATGTCCCCTTTGTGCTGCCCTAATGTTCTTTTTGAAGATGACACCCTTTCCTGCCTTACTGCCCCTTGTACTTTTTGAAAAAGTCACCCCCCCCTGTGTATGTGTACCGGGCCACTAGACTGGAATGTGGTCCCTGGTAAATGTGATGTGTAAAGTGTCCTGTGTAACCAGGCCACTGGACTTAGTGGCTGGTTTTGTTTTCCACTTCGTCAATTGAGAGAAACGAACTGCCAGGCTACTGGACTTGTAGTAGCCAAAAATTTAATTAGTTGCACCCGTTGTGCCCCCTACCAGAATTATGGGGGATGTGCCCGAACCGTGCAATGGACTGGAAGTGCACACTTAGAGTTTTCTTTATAAGAAGTTCGCAACGTTTACTTATATGTGCCTCCCATAAAGGGAAGAAATGTTTTATTGTTTTATGTTATGCATAACAAAAATGTTTTTTGCAGTTTCTCCACATTTTCTGTTGTTTTTCAGCCCGAGGACGTGCTGGGATTTGCTGTGGGGGAGTGTGGCGCCCCTGAGGCTTCCGTCGCCACAGGTCATTGCACCCCATCCAGCGGTGTGATGCCCCATTCTGGGAGAGGAAGAGAGTGAACTCCGGTCCCCTGGTAAATCCACACTACACCCATTGCTAGGAACACACTGGGACCAGGAAAAGTGGCAGACAACCCTCCCATGCTGCATGCTGGGAGGGGGTCATAAGACCCATCCCTGCTCCTATAGGGTAGATCAGAGCAACTGGGGAGGTGGGAGAAGCCATCTGAGAGCAGACACAGGGAGGAAGGTCGGTTTAGGGAGTCGAAGAGAGGGAGGGGAAGGAGAAGGAGGCCTGCTGGAGGCAGGCAAGGAGGAGAAGAAAAAAAAAAAGGAAACAGAGCTCCAAGTCAGACAGGAGCTGAAAGAAAGAAAGAGACGCTTCCTGGTGAAGATCCTGGGACTCAGAGGTCCAGGTGACACCACGCAGAGAACAGAAAGGGTCCCAGGGCGACGGGTAGTCCTAGAGGTACCACGGGTAGTTGTAGAGCTGCGGTGGCCTGCTCCACAAGAACATCAGTGGAGGGATCAAGCTGCAACAGGGGACGGTCCCTAGAAACCGGAGGAGTGCAAAATCATCTCCAAACAGTAAAAACCGAGGCCCAGGGAATGTTGTAAACTCCCCGGGCCACAGCCCACAGCAGTACCCCCAGAAAAGGGATAATCAGCCGACAGGTGACTCCCCAGCCTGGAGGCTGTTGTGGAGGCCAAGCCAGGTTCAACCTGCCAAGGCAAGGCTAAGGAAGACAGCTGAAGGTAGAGACACTTAAGAGAAGGGTACCGGCTTTTACTCTCAGAATCAGGTGTCCAAAAGGTGACAAACAACTCACAACACAACACAAACACATGGGAAAGTGAGAAGGACATATACTCATGCGAAAACAAAACAGCTGGACAAGGAAAAAGAGGAGGACACACAGATATATGAGTATATGCAAGGAAACATCGATTCCATTATTGTGCAACTTGAGCCCTGCTCATTTTAGGCTTCCAATCTTGATAAATTGCCTGAGCTCGCCACGTACGCCTTGGGGATCTTGTCGTGTCCTGCAGCCAGCGTTCTCTCGGAACCTGTCTTCAGTGCTGCTGGGGGTCTGCTGGCAGATAAGCACACGTGTCTGTCCACTGACAATGTGGATATGGCTCTCAGAGGACTTTTCTTCCCCTGGGTCAGCCAGGGGACGGGAAAGGCACGCGTATTTTTGAGAGTGCTTCATGCAAAGCATCTTTTTCATCTTGAAAATTGGGTCAACTGATGCCAGTCAAGTGGGGTGTGTGTGGCCCAGTTAGTGGCAACGAGGGAGACTGTGGTTGGAGTCCCCTCGCTGTGTTTCTAAAAGAACCAAGATGAACAAGTCATGGCTCTCAGAGGACTTTTCTTCCCCTGGGTCAGCCAGGGTACTGGAAAGGCACGCGTATTTTTGAGAGTGCTTCATGCCAAGCATCTTTTTCTTTTTCAAAAGGAAAGGTCAACTGATGCCAGTCAAGTGGGGTGTGTGTGGCCCAGTTAGTGGCAATGAGGGAGACTGTGGTTGGAGTCCCCTCGCTGTGTTTCTAAAAGAACCAAGATGAACAAGTCATGGCTCTCAGAGGACTTTTCTTCCCCTGGGTCAGCCAGGGAACGGGAAAGGCACGCATATTTTTGAGAGTGCTTCATGCCAAGCATCTTTTTCTTTTTCAAAAGGGAAGGTCAACTGATGCCAGTCAAGTGGGGTGTGTGTGGCCCAGTTAGTGGCAACGAGGGAGACTGTGGTTGGAGTCCCCTCGCTGTGTTTCTAAAAGAACCAAGATGAACAAGTCATGGCTCTCAGAGGACTTTTCTTCCCCTGGGTCAGCCAGGGAACGGGAAAGGCACGCGTATTTTTGAGAGTGCTTCATGCCAAGCATCTTTTTCTTTTTCAAAAGGGAAGGTCAACTGATGCCAGTCAAGTGGGGTGTGTGTGGCCCAGTTAGTGGCAACGAGGGAGACTGTGGTTGGAGTCCCCTCGCTGTGTTTCTAAAAGAACCAAGATGAACAAGTCATGGCTCTCAGAGGACTTTTCTTCCCCTGGGTCAGCCAGGGAACGGGAAAGGCACGCGTATTTTTGAGAGTGCTTCATGCCAAGCATCTTTTTCTTTTTCAAAAGGGAAGGTCAACTGATGCCAGTCAAGTGGGGTGTGTGTGGCCCAGTTAGTGGCAACGAGGGAGACTGTGGTTGGAGTCCCCTCGCTGTGTTTCTAAAAGAACCAAGATGAACAAGTCATGGCTCTCAGAGGACTTTTCTTCCCCTGGGTCAGCCAGGGAACGGGAAAGGCACGCGTATTTTTGAGAGTGCTTCATGCCAAGCATCTTTTTCTTTTTCAAAAGGGAAGGTCAACTGATGCCAGTCAAGTGGGGTGTGTGTGGCCCAGTTAGTGGCAACGAGGGAGACTGTGGTTGGAGTCCCCTCGCTGTGTTTCTAAAAGAACCAAGATGAACAAGTCATGGCTCTCAGAGGACTTTTCTTCCCCTGGGTCAGCCAGGGAACGGGAAAGGCACGCGTATTTTTGAGAGTGCTTCATGCCAAGCATCTTTTTCTTTTTCAAAAGGGAAGGTCAACTGATGCCAGTCAAGTGGGGTGTGTGTGGCCCAGTTAGTGGCAACGAGGGAGACTGTGGTTAGAGTCCCCTCGCTGTGTTTCTAAAAGAACCAAGATGAACAAGTCATGGCTCTCAGAGGACTTTTCTTCCCCTGGGTCAGCCAGGGGACGGGAAAGGCACGCGTATTTTTGAGAGTGCTTCATGCTAAGCATCTTTTTCTTTTTCAAAAGGGGGGGTCATCTGATGCCAGTCAAGTGGGGTGTGTGTGGCCCAGTTAGTGGCAACGAGGGAGACTGTGGTTGGAGTCCCCTTACTGTGTTTTACATGCTTTTAGAAGGGCATGACATGGCTTAGAGGTTGACTTTCAGCATCTGGAAACTGTTGGCTACCAAAATGCTGCCTTTCCAACCTTTTTAACTAAGGATTTTCGAGACCTTATGCCCATCGCAGTGCCCCAAGAGCCGATGCCCAGGCGCCACTCCTTCTCCAACAAAGGCGTGCACGTGCTACACCAGCATGTCGCACTAAACATCACTGATTCCTTGAGAAACTCTGTGTGACCGGGTGCATTTCACCACAGATAATTGGCCCAGTAAGCATGGACAGGGGCGTTACATGTCGCTGACTGGGCAATGGGTTACTGTGGGGAGAGATGGAGAAGGGTCTGCTGTACAAGTCTTGCCGTCCCCACGAGTTGTGTCAATCCTTCTTCTGTATGTAGAAGTTAATACACTGCTTCTGCCTCTTCAACCTCGTGTGGGTCCTCCACCTTGGCGCAAACCCTGTGTGGTCAGGCCACCCTTCCTTGTAACTGCGCACAAGGACTACCACACACCTCCTTACTATGCTGGCAGCAGAGCTCAATGCCATCAGGCGGTCAAAGGTTTACTTTGAAATGTATGGGAAATGTGAGTCACACCGCTGAGAAGTTGTGGACGGTTAGCTCTGGAGACCGAGTTTCATCAATGGTTGTCTCCACTCAACCAGCAGCCAGGGAAGGCCGGGTGCGACAATGATGCAAACATGGGTGCGGCCCTTCGCTGTGACAATGTGACACACGTGCCTTGTGTGGTTCACATGTTGAACCTGGTTGTACAGCAATTTTTAAAGCACTATCCTGGCCCACATGGCCTTCTGCAGAGAGCACGGTGTAACGCCTTCCTTGATCCACACACTCAGATGGGCTGTAAATGATAGGCTAGAGGGAAGCCAGTCACCAAGCAGGACCCCTAGAACCCTGAAACCCTTTAACCCCTATACAGGGATTAGTAATTACACAGGGCCCAAGGTGATTAATACCTGTGGAAGGCTGCAGTTCCAGAGAATAGTAGTCAGGCAGGGTCAAAACATTAATTGAGGAACAGGAACAGAATGGGACGACCAGGACTTAATCCGAAAACAAGCAGAGGTGAAATGCGGATCGGCCAACAAGGTACATAAACAGCAAGCAGGAAAAGTAGTCAGGTAACAAGCACACAAAATCATAAAACTGAACTGGGGGTAAAATTAACCAGAGGTTCATAGCTATGTCTGGCAGTTGTCTGCAGACAGGATGGGCATAAAAAAGGGTGTGGTGTCTTCCCATTGGTTGTAGCTGAATGATGGTATTTAATCTGTGAGATACCCACCAGCTACATTCAGCCAGAGATTCTGCATCTGTCAAGGTAATGCAGCCCAGTGGGTGAGCATAACCTGCGTCCACCTGCGCCGCTGGCATCGACTCCTCTCCCATCATCAGCACTATGCATGAAAGGAACACGTTGTCACCTGGCGACCGGAGTACAAATTGACGGAGCGTACTCCGTTGGTGACTTAACAGCCATGTGCAGCAATGATGCAAACCTGGCTGCGGGCCATCGTCAGGGCAATGTGACACACGTGCCTTGTATGGCTCACGTGTTGAACCTAATTCTCCAGCAATTTTTAAAACACCATCCCGGCCTACATGGCCTTGTGCAGCGGGCACGCTCGCTATGTGCTCACTTCCATCGTGCGCACACAGCAGCTCAACAACTTTCATCACTCCAGAAGTCTTAGGGTCTGGCAGTTAAACGCCGGAAATGCGATGTTCCGACACGCAGGAATTGGAATCTGCACATGTTGCAGCATGTGTGGCAGCACCGCAGAGCCCTGCTGAAATACGGTATGACATATAGCCTGGGATAACTTGATCCAGAGGTGGTGCAGATCACGCTGCTGGAGAGGTGTCAGATCAAGGACCTATGCACCCTGCTACACAGTTTACAAATGTCGACGAAGATGTTTAGCACTGGCAATGTCATTCTCAGCGTGACAATTCTGGTCATCTACATGATGGAGCACACTGTAATTATTATTCGGAGTCAGGTGTTGGGACAAGAGGAAGGGGAGGAAGTACAGGAGGAGTCGTATGCGGAAGGGATAACAAGATCTACGAGGTCCAGATGGTCAGCGGCACCTATGCGGCAGTCATGGTGAGGGAGAGGGATTAACAAGGGCGCATAGTATCAGCAAAAAGTGTTGAGGAAAGTGCAGGAGCCCATGAAGAAATGGAGGACGAACTGGCGATGGGCATGGAAGACTCAGCAGATGAGTGAGAGCTTGCTCACATTTCGGTTGTGCGAGGTTGTGGGGAGAGGGCAGAGGAAGGAGGCACGATTCTCACCTCTCTGCCACCAACACACCAAGGACTTGGTCCTCCTGGATGCACAAGACACATGAGCGCCTTCTTGCTGCACTACCTACATGACCCTCGGATTGTACGAATTCGAAGTAATCCTGAATACTGGGTTGCCACACTGTTAGATCCCCGGTACAAGACAAAATTTGGCAAAATAATTCCTGCCATAGAAATGGACGCACGTATACAGGAGTATCTGCAGAATGTGGTACGCAATCTTAGATCTGCTTTTCCACTAAACACCAGTGCTGCACAGAGTGAATCTCAACGCTTTGTCATGGATAGGAGGAAATGGTCTTTTCCTTGTCCACATCTGAGGGACCGAGGGCTGGCTGCTGTGCTGAGATGGCGTTGAGTACGGTGCCCCTGCAGAGTTGCACTTTTGGTCATATACCAAAATGAGTTGAAAAAGGACAGATGCTGGTGGAAAGGGGAACAGGTGTGTTGGAAAGGGGAAAAAAGTTTTGGTCCGTGGATTTGGTGGTTAAGCAAAAGTAACATTTGATGAAGAAACACCATCTGTTACAGTGGGACTGGCAGATTTGGATAAGGTGGTATATACTATGTTACCGCTATATAACGAAAATTAATAAGAAAAGAAAGAGAAAGGTATATATCCCCATCAGCAGTCAGTGTCCACCGTGCTCCCAGTTGGAAAAGGAGAGGTTGGCAACTGGAAGGTTTGGTGGAGGATACAGAGCTGTGTGGCTATGAAACTAATAGTAGCCTGAACCGAGTTAGACGCCATTCGGATCTGGAGACTGGGAGCCCTGTTAGCGTCACAGGGTCCACATGCCCACCCAGCCCAGGAACTCTCTGTTAACAACACAGGAGCCATTGAGTACGCTGACCGTGTGCGTAGGGGCCACACCTGTGGACAGCAGGCGCATCAGCAGCAGCAGGCCTGTTAATGCCACTGGGCTGCACAAGCAGGACTGGTAGGACAGGAGCTGGTCTTAACCGTTCTGCGTTACCAACTGTGGTGGTGGCCTGCATCGACACCCTATCCCTGCCTACCTCTGGCCTAAAGCCGCAATGGGTTCAACACATGGAGGTGTGCTCTTTCGGAGCATAATAGAAGAATGCGCACCTCCTTGTTGGCTCCAGCCCCTTTTATAACCTGGGTCCGCCCCAAACCAGGGTGAACCACAATGAACCTCCTGGAGACAAAAGTAGAGTGACACGTCATGAGTGGCATAACTAGCGTCCTATTTGGAACCGCAACTTCAATGATGACCTCATGGCTGCCATGACCCAAACACCTCACCAGTCATCGTCTGACCATCAATAATGTGGTGACAAGTCATAGGGGTGGGCCTCTGCAAGCCATTTGGGAGGACACCTGATGCCCTGTGGTCTATATGGGACCCCCACATCAGGGGCAGGGCCAAAGAGTTCATTACCGGACCTAGTCTCTGATGCAGTAAGTGCCTGAGCATGCTCAGTAGCATGAAATACAGTCTCTGAAAAAAGACTATCAGCTTTAGCATGGTGTCTAGGCACAAAACAGGACTTAGACCCGGCACGGAATGCAAGTACCTGTGCAAAGAGGCTTTTGACACTTAGTGTGGGAGCATGCGCTGTATCCCGAAATGAAGACTTAGCGTCAGGAATGGCACAGTCAGGCTGAGCATACTCACTAGGCGAAACACTGGAGTTAGGCTGCAGCTGGGGTAAATCGGCACACGCATGCGCACTAGCTGCCTCTCCACACTTTGACGTGGAGGAGAAATTGCTCTTCGGGTGTGAACTTGGAGATGCTGTCTATGAACAGAAGGAAAAGCTAAAGGAAGCCTCACTTTCTATCCCTCCAAATTATCAAATGCAGCAATGAATTCCCTGAGTTTGCTATAACATTAGCGTAGCAAAATGTGCATGAGGGTGTCATGTAGAGGTGCTAGAAATAGCTTGGCACCAGTGGGGCACTAATGGAATACAACAGCCAGTTCTATGATGCCACTAAATGGCAGTATTTTTTGCTATCATTATAGCTTATTAAAAACAGAGCAGGAGGGTGTCATGCACAGGTGCTAGAAATAGCTTGGCACCAGTGGGGCACTAATGGAATACAACAGCCAGTTCTATGATGCCACTAAATGGCAGTATTTTTTGCTATCATTATAGCTTATTAAAAACAGAGCAGGAGGGTGTCATGCACAGGTGCTAGAAATAGCTTGGCACCAGTGGGGCACTAATGGAATACAACAGCCAGTTCTATGATGCCACTAAATGGCAGTATTTTTTGCTATCATTATAGCTTATTAAAAACAGAGCAGGAGGGTGTCATGCACAGGTGCTAGAAATAGCTTGGCACCAGTGGGGCACTAATGGAATACAACAGCCAGTTCTATGATGCCACTAAATGGCAGTATTTTTTGCTATCATTATAGCTTATTAAAAACAGAGCAGGAGGGTGTCATGCACAGGTGCTGCACATAGATTTGCACTAGTGTGACTAGACAAAAGTCCAATAGCCACGTTTAGGATGCCACTAGGTTCACTGACTGTTTGCTAGTATAATGGCTTAGTAACAATGAGTTTGAGTGTGCAATGCAGGCAGAGGTGCTGCAAATATCTTTGCACTAGTGTTACTACACAAAAGTCCAATAGCCACGTTTAGGATGCCACTAGGTACACTGACTGTTTGCTAGTATAATGGCTTAGTTAAAAAGAGTTGGAGTGTGCAATGCAGGCAGACGTGCTGCAAATATCTTTCCACTAGTGTGACTACACAAAAGTACAATAGCCACGTTTAGGATGCCACTAGGTACACTGACTGTTTGCTAGTATAATGGCTTAGTTAAAAAGAGTTTGAGTGTGCAATGCAGGCAGACGTGCTGCAAATATCTTTCCACTAGTGTGACTACACAAAAGTCCAATAGCCACGTTTAGGATGCCACTAGGTACACTGACTGTTTGCTAGTATAATGGCTTAGTTAAAAAAAGTTTGAGTGTGCAATGCAGGCAGACGTGCTGCAAATATCTTTCCACTAGTGTGACTACACAAAAGTACAATAGCCACGTTTAGGATGCCACTAGGTACACTGACTGTTTGCTAGTATAATGGCTTAGTTAAAAAGAGTTGGAGTGTGCAGAGGACAGGAGGGTACAGTGCCAGGATTGTGGGGCTCTGGGTAGAGGAATGGAAGCCTGCCTTTCTATTCCCTCCTAATGGGGAAATGCAGCGACGAAATCCCTGACCTTGGCTACACAGACGCTGTCTCTGTTTTCAGGACCTGTCACCTATGGCTCTGACCCTGCCGGTTTGAGCCCTTAAAAGGACTGATAGAAAGTGCTCTCCCTAAGTTGTCTAGCGCTGTGTATATGGAACGCAGACAGCTGTATCGGCGATAGGACAAAGGACGGAGCTGCGACAGTGATGTCTGACACCCATGACGCAGAAGAGATAATGGCGTCCTGGAGGAAAATGTCCGGTTTTATAATGCAGGGACATGTGACATGGACATCCTATCACACATGCCGCTGCTTCTCTGGCTAAAAGTCCACTTAGCTGTGTGTGTGTCTGGGATTGGCTGACATGCTGGCCCGCCCCACTACACGCGCGCGCTTAGGGAAGGAAGACAAGGAAAAAAAAAAAAAATGGCGATCGCCATTATACAAACAGCAGTGATCTGAAGGCGCTGTTCCCGCACACTATACACTGAAATGTCATAATAGTGTGAGTCACAGAGTGACTTACACTATTACAGCGGAAAGCCAGCTAGGAATTAGCTGTTTTTTTGCTGCTAGAACCGTTCTCGAACGTTTCTAGAACTATCGAGCTTTTGCAAAAAGCTCGAGTTCTAGTTCGATCTAGAACAGGCCCCAAAATCACTCGAGCTTAGAACTGGAGAACCTCGAACCGCGAACCGCGCTCAACTCTAATTGTGAGTAAAGAACTTGAAACTGTACCCTTGAAGTTTCCTCTGTTATTTCATCTGCGTAGACACTCACAAGCACCAACTGTGCCCTGGGGCATTGCTCCACCTGTGGGGAGTAGTATCACCACTGCTGCCATATCATCCCCCGGAGGCCTCATACAGCAGCGGCGGCTTATTAGCCGCATACCACAGGTGGCGTCACGAACACAAACTTTAATTCAAGCCACATATTTTACTGACACCCACCAGGGCCACGGAGCCGGGCCCAGCCACCACTGACTACCTCCGGACTAGTCCGGCCCGGCACCGGGTGTCCCATAGCCCTGGGGTAGGCGAGTCATAGACAGAGCGGGAGCTGCATCCATAGCGCAGAGAATAATTGACATGCTCATTTTATGAACTCACAGATTTGGGTCAACATTTTAGCACCCAAATCGCTGCGTTCATAAAAGCAACGTGCGCACGTATCATGCGCAATCTACATAGATTGTGCTGGGGATGCAGGACGCATGCATTTACACTGCAGTGCTATACGCAGCGTAAATGCATGGAATTACGCAACGTGCGCACGAGCCCTAATGCGTCTGTGTCTGCATATATGTCAGTGTATATGACTGTGCATATATTTGTCTGTTTATATGTATTATTCTGAATTTGTCTTCAAATATGTATATGTACGTATGCCTGTATGTGTGTGTGGGTGTCTGTGTGTGGATGGGGTCCACTGAGACTCTTTCACCCGGAGGCCACAAAGACCTGGAGCCGGCCCGGGCTGCCTTAACATTGGGATCAACAAAAAATATGTGAGTAAGGTTCTGTACGCACGTTGCGTATTTGCATGCAGTTACGCTGCGCTTTGTAGCGCAGCGTAACTGCATGTGTCGCGGGCGGGGAGGAGGGTGTCAGCACACTGCGCTCACCCCTTCTGCTCGGGTCCGGCGGCTGCTGCTCAGTGGTGGCTCGAGTGGTGGGCCGGATCACGGGGGTTTCTCGAGCGGCACTCCTCGCCCGTGAGTGAAAGGGGGTTTGTTGGGTGTGGGGATGATTATTGTCCGTGACGCCACCCACGGTTGTGGTGATTTCACCACCGCTGCTCAATACGGGGATCCCGGGGATGGTGATGCGGAGCAGCCAGGTGTTGTGTTGCCCCTCCGTGGGCAGGGGTTGGTGATCCCGGGGCCCGGTGAAGGTTTGTGAGGTGCGGGGCCTGGTGGGCGCAGGGACGCGGGGGCAGCGTTGTGCCTTGCGGCACTGTGGTACTCACTCAGCCTGAGACGTGGACACAGTTTTACGGTAAACCAAACGGCTGGTAGGACGGTCCCACAGACGGCTGCACCTGCACTCCCGGTAGGTGACGGTGATGTCCCTCTTCCTTGCACCTATGGTTGACTTGTGGTAGCGGTGGATTCCCTCCGGTTACCCGCTCCCCGGCTTCAATCTGGGCCGGAGGAGCCCTACACTTTGCCCGCAGGCGCTGGCCCTGAGAAACTGGTGCCGTGGCGGTGGCGGTGTCTCTCCGATTCGGGTTGGGCTGTTGCCTTCAATCGGGACTTGGTTGTTGGGGGATCTACGTCCCCTTCACTGACGGATTCGGCAAATTTGGCGACTCCTAGCCTTGCCGGGGTCCGAGAGGCCCCTGCCCTGGTGCTGACTGTCCTTCGGAACACTGCTCCACACCACCGGGCACACAGCCAACGGGGTCCTTCCAGGAACTTCCAAACGGTCCCCCTCCAGACAGTCACCGCTGTCGCTGACCTTGCTGATCTGGCCCTACACAAAGCTGGACCTTCAGGCTTTCTTTCTTTACTGTCACTTCACTTCTACTTTCACTACTTTCACTTCTTTAGCTCCTCACTCCTGCTCCTCCCTGAGCTGTCTCCTCAACTGCACTCAAGCCCTGCCTGGGCTAATCTGCCTGGTTTCTTCACGCCTCCAGAGCTGTGACCTCCTTGGTGGGCGGAGCCAACTGCCTGGCCCACCCCCTGGTGTGAATCATCAGCCTCTGGAGGAAGGCAACAAGGATTTGTAGTTTAGCTGTGATGTGCCTACCTGGGGTGTGGGGTGTGGTGGTGTTGTGACCTGTGACCCCTGGCTTGCCCAGGGCGTCACATTCCCCCTTAGCAAAATGCAGACCGTCCGCGGGCTGCCGTCCTACACCGGTTTTATTTTTTTCTGAAAAAGATAACATTTGAAATTAACATATTTACATTTTTAATCATAACTCTTCCCAAGACGGGAGGCACATTTCTTTTAACGTTACAAACGGTTTACGGTTACGGTTTCCGCTCTCTCCCACCCAAGCAACCTGGCCCTGATGCTGCCCCTAAAACCCAGGCAGCACCCCTTGACCCACAGTCCAGCACAAGTTACCCGAGCGGGATCTGTCCTTCCCCTCCAGAGGGTAGCCACCGGCTCCTTTGGTGGCTGGGCCCCAGCCTGCTCTGCTGAGGGCCCTCCCTCCAACCTGCCTCTCCGGAGGCGGCACTGCGGAAAACGGTAACGGTAAACAACATATTTACAAGCCACTTAACGTTTGTGGTGCCCTGCAAGTTCACGGGCTTGTCCATAAGGAGTCCCTTATACAACTTTTAAACGGTCCCCTCGGGGACAACGGTGCCGGCTCCGGCCGGTCCAATCACTACAGACAATCAGGTAACTTCTTCTTGGATCAATCATTTTTCATTTTCAACTTTCAAACAACAACAAAATGGTGGTCCCAACGGGGACGGTGCAACGGGCATCCGCTGCCCTACTCCCGTCCTTCTGCTGCTTCATCCGAGGGAGGGGGCGCAGAGCTCACCCTGCTCTCGTTGCTGCCCCTGAGCTTCACATCCAGGGCAAACCACCCCCTCTCTCCGCAGTGTCGAGTGTACCGCACCATGTCCCCCGGCATGAGGTTACGGCCAGGATGCTCCTCGGGCAGATGGGCACTCACATCCCGCCGGGCTACAAACACCTCGGCCTCCAGGCCCGGTTCGTATATGAACCCGTAGCCCCGGCGGACATCAAACCGCCTCACCTGCCCTTCGTACAACGGGCCCCGGACACGGAAGGTCGCTTGCCGAAGATTTTCTTTCTCCCGAATGGCTCGGGCCTCCAGCTCGGCTTTCCTTCTCTCCCTCTCCGCGATCTCCAGACCCAGCGATGTCGGCTCCCTGTCCCAATACGGTGCTGCTGCCAGCGCCGGCGCATGGGTCGGGCCCCGCGGGACATCCAGAACGTTACCCACTGTCAGGAAGGTGGGCGGCGTATCCCGCGGTGTCATGGCCTTGGGCGCTGCCTTGCAGCAACAACCCGGCGCCACCTCAGCCGAGGTGTGGGGAATGGGCACAGGGGTTTTCCGCAGCTGGGCCTTTGGCTCGGAGCGGGTCATCGGCTCCGGCTCGGGAAACTGCTCGGGGACTGTCTCTGGCACAATCTTCGGGGCCTTCCATGGCAACACCTCCGGTTTACTACGGGCTCCGGCTACAGGTCGGTCCGCTGGGGCGGATGGGCTGGGTATCGCTACCGGTTGCGGTGGTAGTGGGCCTAGTGGCGGGGTCACGGCCCCCGAGACGGGTGGCGAGGGAGGCAACGGGGGGAGAGGGCTTGGACCGGGTCCCTCAGCCGCAGCGACCGGTCCCTCCGGGACATAGGGGCGTGGGTCACTCACCCTCCCTTCCTCTGCTTCCGCCTCGCGTCTCCGCACGGTGGCTATAACGTCCGCCATGTCGGTCTCCCACTCCTCCAAGAGGAGCTGCATCTTGACCTGCAGCCTTAGATGGAGCTGCGCGGTCCGGATCTCCACCCACGCTGCGGTTCCCGGCGCGGGGGCCACGGTGTTTCGGGACGGCATCCACATGGTGTCTTTCTCTCTTTCTTCCAGGAACGGTATCTTTGTAGGGTCCTGGCGTCCCTGCTTTTATAGCTGCAGCTACATGCGTCCAGCCGCCATCGCGTCCCCCTTAGCTCTTTCTGGCCCCTCCTCTCTCGGGGCGGGGTTTTGGCCTTCGCGCCTCTACTGCTCGAGAAGACGCTCGAGCGGGAACTTTTCGCGCCAAAGATGGCGGCTTCTGAAATTTTCCTGCCGGATACCTCCGGCGGTAACAAGGCGCACCTCTACCAGACGGCAGAGCGGTAAGATCCTGTTCGTGACGCCAAGTGTCGCGGGCGGGGAGGAGGGTGTCAGCACACTGCGCTCACCCCTTCTGCTCGGGTCCGGCGGCTGCTGCTCAGTGGTGGCTCGAGCGGTGGGCCGGATCCCGGGGGTTTCTCGAGCGGCACTCCTCGCCCGTGAGTGAAAGGGGGTTTGTTGGGTGTGGGGATGATTATTGTCCATGACGCCACCCACGGTTGTGGTGATTTCACCACCGCTGCTCAATACGGGGATCCCGGGGATGGTGATGCGGAGCAGCCAGGTGTTGTGTTGCCCCTCCGTGGGCAGGGGTTGGTGATCCCGTGGCCCGGTGAAGGTTTGTGAGGTGCGGGGCCTGGTGGGCGCAGGGACGCGGAGGCAGCGTTGTGCCTTGCGGCACTGTGGTACTCACTCAGCCTGAGACGTGGACACAGTTTTACGGTAAACCAAACGGCTGGTAGGACGGTCCCACAGACGGCTGCACCTGCACTCCCGGTAGGTGACGGTGATGTCCCTCTTCCTTGCACCTATGGTTGACTTGTGGTAGCGGTGGATTCCCTCCGGTTACCCGCTCCCCGGCTTCAATCTGGGCCGGAGGAGCCCTACACTTTGCCCGCAGGCGCTGGCCCTTAGAAACTGGTGCCGTGGCGGTGTCTCTCCGATTCGGGTTGGGCTGTTGCCTTCAATCGGGACTTGGTTGTTGGGGGATCTATGTCCCCTTAACTGACGGATTCGGCAAATTTGGCGACTCCTAGCCTTGCCGGGGTCTGAGAGGCCCCTGCCCTGGTGCTGACTGTCCTTCGGAACACTGCTCCACACCACCGGGCACACAGCCAACGGGGTCCTTCCAGGAACTTCCAAACGGTCCCCCTCCAGACAGTCACCGCCGTCGCTGACCTTGCTGATCTGGCCCTACACAAAGCTGGACCTTCAGGCTTTCTTTCTTTACTGTCACTTCACTTCTACTTTCACTACTTTCACTTCTTTAGCTCCTCACTCCTGCTCCTCCCTGAGCTGTCTCCTCAACTGCACTCAAGCCCTGCCTGGGCTAATCTGCCTGGTTTCTTCCCGCCTCCAGAGCTGTGACCTCCTTGGTGGGCGGAGCCAACCGCCTGGCCCACACCCTGGTGTGAATCATCAGCCTCTGGAGGAAGGCAACAAGGATTTGTAGTTTAGCTGTGATGTGCCTACCTGGGGTGTGGGGTGTGGTGGTGTTGTGACCTGTGACCCCTGGCTTGCCCAGGACGTCACACATGCGTCCTGCGTCCCCAGCACAATCTATGAAGATTATGCAGGAGCCGTGCGCACGTGATGTATTAGAGCGCAGCGATTCGGCTGCTGCCTGAAGCGCTGCGTTCTAAGAAGTGACATGTCACTTCTTTCATGTGCTTTGGATGCAGCCCCTGCTCTGTCTATGGGAGGGGCTGCACTCAGAGCGCATGAAATTGGCTTTTCATTACGGACTCTTTCTGTAGTGATTTGAAGCGCACGTGTGCTGTTCAAATTGCTGCAGAAATTTCTGCAGAGACAAACGCAACGTGCGCACATAGCCTAACTCTACTTTGTGTGTATAAGTGACGGATGTGAGTGATCCTGGACTGTATCTGTATTGTAGTACTGTAAATCTGAATGTGGCAGAACAGGATAAAATAAATGTTCATTGGATTTATATCTAAATGCTACGGTTCGCGCTCTACTGTTATGGCTAAAAATGTTAACGTTATGGGGCCCCACCAGATTTTCTGCCCAGGGGCCCCCACCAACTTTAATCCGGCCCTGGTCCTACATACAGAATCATGTACCCCACACAGCTCTCCATACAGAATAATGTGCCCCACATACTCCTCCATACAGAATAATGAGCCCCATATAGTCCTCCATACAGAATAATGTGCCCCACATAGTCCTCCATACAGAATAATGGGCCCCACATAGTCCTCCATACAGAATAATGTGCCCCATATAGTCCTGCATACAGAATAATGTGCCCCACATAGTCCTCCATACAGAATAATGAGCCCCATATAGTCCTGCATACAGAAAAGCCTTGCTTAGAGTGTGACATATATGGAATGAGTTTTTGTTCTGCTCATGGAGCAGGCACAGTTTCACCTGCCTGACTATTGTGAACTGTGCATGCGACATCAACAGCATATCCAGTTCCCCATATCCCTCACTGCACCGCTGGCGCATATTAAATTATGGAGGCAGCTAACAGCAGTATTAATAGGTATCTGTCCTGATTTTTGGCGGTTGGTGGCTGTTCACACTGGCCATCCAACCCCGTCCACTGGCTATTTATTCTAAGCAGCATGTGCTCGGGCCTGTCCCGCCCACAACCATGAATCAGTCATGGAGACGGTGACTGAAAAGCACAAGGTACGTGCTGTGCAGTCCTAATTTTGCATATGTGAGGCCACATGGCACACTTTAAATAAAAATATTTTAGTGTTAGGACTGCCCCAGGAGATTTGCCGTGACGTTGGCGGGGTGGCTCGAAAAATTGCAATTTTTTGCCAAAAATCTCATTTTTTCAATAGTACAGCTTGGAATGTTGGTACTGTGCACACTTTGCAATACATAATATTTTTGAGTGGAGGTTGTTTTTATGCTGTTTTTTCTTGTTATATAGGGTCCCAGTTGATTCTCATCTTGCAGTGCACCTCATGTTTATTTTTCCATCTGTCCTGATTTTTGGCGGTTGGTGGCTGTTCACACTGGCCATCCAACCCCGTCCACTGGCTATTTATTCTAAGCAGCATGTGCTCGGGCCTGTCCCGCCCACAACCATGAATCAGTCATGGAGACGGTGACTGAAAAGCACAAGGTACGTGCTGTGCAGTCCTAATTTTGCATATGTGAGGCCACATGGCACACTTTAAATAAAAATATTTTAGTGTTAGGACTGCCCCAGGAGATTTGCCGTGACGTTGGCGGGGTGGCTCGAAAAATTGCAATTTTTTGCCAAAAATCTCATTTTTTCAATAGTACAGCTTGGAATGTTGGTACTGTGCACACTTTGCAATACATAATATTTTTGAGTGGAGGTTGTTTTTATGCTGTTTTTTCTTGTTATATAGGGTCCCAGTTGATTCTCATCTTGCAGTGCACCTCATGTTTATTTTTCCATCTGTCCTGATTTTTGGCGGTTGGTGGCTGTTCACACTGGCCATCCAACCCCGTCCACTGGCTATTTATTCTAAGCAGCATGTGCTCGGGCCTGTCCCGCCCACAACCATGAATCAGTCATGGAGACGGTGACTGAAAAGCACAAGGCACGTGCTGTGCAGTCCTAATTTTGCATATGTGAGGCCACATGGCACACTTTAAATAAAAATATTTTAGTGTTAGGACTGCCCCAGGAGATTTGCCGTGACGTTGGCGGGGTGGCTCGAAAAATTGCAATTTTTTGCCAAAAATCTCATTTTTTCAATAGTACAGCTTGGAATGTTGGTACTGTGCACACTTTGCAATACATAATATTTTTGAGTGGAGGTTGTTTTTATGCTGTTTTTTCTTGTTATATAGGGTCCCAGTTGATTCTCATCTTGCAGTGCACCTCATGTTTATTTTTCCATCTGTCCTGATTTTTGGCGGTTGGTGGCTGTTCACACTGGCCATCCAACCCCGTCCACTGGCTATTTATTCTAAGCAGCATGTGCTCGGGCCTGTCCCGCCCACAACCATGAATCAGTCATGGAGACGGTGACTGAAAAGCACAAGGTACGTGCTGTGCAGTCCTAATTTTGCATATGTGAGGCCACATGGCACACTTTAAATAAAAATATTTTAGTGTTAGGACTGCCCCAGGAGATTTGCCGTGACGTTGGCGGGGTGGCTCGAAAAATTGCAATTTTTTGCCAAAAATCTCATTTTTTCAATAGTACAGCTTGGAATGTTGGTACTGTGCACACTTTGCAATACATAATATTTTTGAGTGGAGGTTGTTTTTATGCTGTTTTTTCTTGTTATATAGGGTCCCAGTTGATTCTCATCTTGCAGTGCACCTCATGTTTATTTTTCCATCTGTCCTGATTTTTGGCGGTTGGTGGCTGTTCACACTGGCCATCCAACCCCGTCCACTGGCTATTTATTCTAAGCAGCATGTGCTCGGGCCTGTCCCGCCCACAACCATGAATCAGTCATGGAGACGGTGACTGAAAAGCACAAGGTACGTGCTGTGCAGTCCTAATTTTGCATATGTGAGGCCACATGGCACACTTTAAATAAAAATATTTTAGTGTTAGGACTGCCCCAGGAGATTTGCCGTGACGTTGGCGGGGTGGCTCGAAAAATTGCAATTTTTTGCCAAAAATCTCATTTTTTCAACAGTACAGCTTGGAATGTTGGTACTGTGCACACTTTGCAATACATAATATTTTTGAGTGGAGGTTGTTTTTATGCTGTTTTTTCTTGTTATATAGGGTCCCAGTTGATTCTCATCTTGCAGTGCACCTCATGTTTATTTTTCCATCTGTCCTGATTTTTGGCGGTTGGTGGCTGTTCACACTGGCCATCCAACCCCGTCCACTGGCTATTTATTCTAAGCAGCATGTGCTCGGGCCTGTCCCGCCCACAACCATGAATCAGTCATGGAGACGGTGACTGAAAAGCACAAGGTACGTGCTGTGCAGTCCTAATTTTGCATATGTGAGGCCACATGGCACACTTTAAATAAAAATATTTTAGTGTTAGGACTGCCCCAGGAGATTTGCCGTGACGTTGGCGGGGTGGCTCGAAAAATTGCAATTTTTTGCCAAAAATCTCATTTTTTCAATAGTACAGCTTGGAATGTTGGTACTGTGCACACTTTGCAATACATAATATTTTTGAGTGGAGGTTGTTTTTATGCTGTTTTTTCTTGTTATATAGGGTCCCAGTTGATTCTCATCTTGCAGTGCACCTCATGTTTATTTTTCCATCTGTCCTGATTTTTGGCGGTTGGTGGCTGTTCACACTGGCCATCCAACCCCGTCCACTGGCTATTTATTCTAAGCAGCATGTGCTCGGGCCTGTCCCGCCCACAACCATGAATCAGTCATGGAGACGGTGACTGAAAAGCACAAGGTACGTGCTGTGCAGTCCTAATTTTGCATATGTGAGGCCACATGGCACACTTTAAATAAAAATATTTTAGTGTTAGGACTGCCCCAGGAGATTTGCCGTGACGTTGGCGGGGTGGCTCGAAAAATTGCAATTTTTTGCCAAAAATCTCATTTTTTCAATAGTACAGCTTGGAATGTTGGTACTGTGCACACTTTGCAATACATAATATTTTTGAGTGGAGGTTGTTTTTATGCTGTTTTTTCTTGTTATATAGGGTCCCAGTTGATTCTCATCTTGCAGTGCACCTCATGTTTATTTTTCCATCTGTCCTGATTTTTGGCGGTTGGTGGCTGTTCACACTGGCCATCCAACCCCGTCCACTGGCTATTTATTCTAAGCAGCATGTGCTCGGGCCTGTCCCGCCCACAACCATGAATCAGTCATGGAGACGGTGACTGAAAAGCACAAGGTACGTGCTGTGCAGTCCTAATTTTGCATATGTGAGGCCACATGGCACACTTTAAATAAAAATATTTTAGTGTTAGGACTGCCCCAGGAGATTTGCCGTGACGTTGGCGGGGTGGCTCGAAAAATTGCAATTTTTTGCCAAAAATCTCATTTTTTCAATAGTACAGCTTGGAATGTTGGTACTGTGCACACTTTGCAATACATAATATTTTTGAGTGGAGGTTGTTTTTATGCTGTTTTTTCTTGTTATATAGGGTCCCAGTTGATTCTCATCTTGCAGTGCACCTCATGTTTATTTTTCCATCTGTCCTGATTTTTGGCGATTGGTGGCTGTTCACACTGGCCATCCAACCCCGTCCACTGGCTATTTATTCTAAGCAGCATGTGCTCGGGCCTGTCCCGCCCACAACCATGAATCAGTCATGGAGACGGTGACTGAAAAGCACAAGGTACGTGCTGTGCAGTCCTAATTTTGCATATGTGAGGCCACATGGCACACTTTAAATAAAAATATTTTAGTGTTAGGACTGCCCCAGGAGATTTGCCGTGACGTTGGCGGGGTGGCTCGAAAAATTGCAATTTTTTGCCAAAAATCTCATTTTTTCAATAGTACAGCTTGGAATGTTGGTACTGTGCACACTTTGCAATACATAATATTTTTGAGTGGAGGTTGTTTTTATGCTGTTTTTTCTTGTTATATAGGGTCCCAGTTGATTCTCATCTTGCAGTGCACCTCATGTTTATTTTTCCATCTGTCCTGATTTTTGGCGGTTGGTGGCTGTTCACACTGGCCATCCAACCCCGTCCACTGGCTATTTATTCTAAGCAGCATGTGCTCGGGCCTGTCCCGCCCACAACCATGAATCAGTCATGGAGACGGTGACTGAAAAGCACAAGGTACGTGCTGTGCAGTCCTAATTTTGCATATGTGAGGCCACATGGCACACTTTAAATAAAAATATTTTAGTGTTAGGACTGCCCCAGGAGATTTGCCGTGACGTTGGCGGGGTGGCTCGAAAAATTGCAATTTTTTGCCAAAAATCTCATTTTTTCAATAGTACAGCTTGGAATGTTGGTACTGTGCACACTTTGCAATACATAATATTTTTGAGTGGAGGTTGTTTTTATGCTGTTTTTTCTTGTTATATAGGGTCCCAGTTGATTCTCATCTTGCAGTGCACCTCATGTTTATTTTTCCATCTGTCCTGATTTTTGGCGGTTGGTGGCTGTTCACACTGGCCATCCAACCCCGTCCACTGGCTATTTATTCTAAGCAGCATGTGCTCGGGCCTGTCCCGCCCACAACCATGAATCAGTCATGGAGACGGTGACTGAAAAGCACAAGGTACGTGCTGTGCAGTCCTAATTTTGCATATGTGAGGCCACATGGCACACTTTAAATAAAAATATTTTAGTGTTAGGACTGCCCCAGGAGATTTGCCGTGACGTTGGCGGGGTGGCTCGAAAAATTGCAATTTTTTGCCAAAAATCTCATTTTTTCAATAGTACAGCTTGGAATGTTGGTACTGTGCACACTTTGCAATACATAATATTTTTGAGTGGAGGTTAGTATTAATAGGTAAACTGGTAAGCAGCTGCAGTCAGTGCAAGTCCTAGCTAACATGACTATGAGGCACAGGTGATGTTCTCGGACACGAGATTGTGTATGGTGTGGATGCCACACCAGGAGAAATAGTGAGGGCTAGGGATTAGATAGCGAGTGACTGTCACCCCCATCAGGTTGTGGAAATCATCAGTGTCCAGAAGACTAAATGCCAACATTTGCAGAGAAAACAGTCTGGAAATGTGGCTGTTTATTGTTTGCCTGTGAGTGGTTGACTGTGTATTAAAGGGAACCAATCACCAGGATTTTCGTATATAACCTAAAGCCAGTGCAGTACTGGCACTATCAGGCTGATTCTATACATACCATTAGTGGTCAGCTCGGATGTTTAGGTTTTGAAATCCAAGAAAGTAAAGGTTATAAAATTATCTGCTTGTTGAATGACAGCAGCTGTGGATCAGATAATATCTGGGGGGGTATTCAGAGTTATTCCCTCCCCCTGTTAGAATTAGCATAAGTATGATACAATCGATTTAGCAGAACCTGTGTGAGGTCATACCCATGTGACCTGGTATCCAACTTTGTTGGCTGAGGCCCCGCCCCTTCTGGTCACATGGGTATGACCTCACCACAGGTCCTGCTAGGTCGATTGTATCATACCTATGCTAATGCTAAAGCACTGGCTTTAGGTTATATATACGAAAATCCTGGTGATTGATTCCCTTTAACCTCTTCACGACCGCGGGCAGAAAATTACGTCCTATTTTAACGTGACTTAACAACCAGGGACGTAATTTTACGGCCTAAACTTCATTTGATTGCCGTGGCCATAGCAACGGCTTTCAAATGATATCCCCTGCTGTTTCTTACAGCAGGGGACCTTTGCTTGACCCCAGGGGGGGTGGCATTGCCAACCCCCATCGACGATCGATGTGATTGGCTGTTCAAATCTGAACCGCCAACCACATCATTCGCACTGATTTCGGCAAAAATAATGCCCGAATTAGTGCGATACTATGAGATCCTCCTATGAGATGCCGTAGAAGGTACAGCAGATCATAGGTGGATCTCAAACATGTCGCCCCCAGCCCCTGCAGCACTGATTGGAGCGATCGTGCTATGACGCGCAATCGCTCCAATCAGTGTGCAGTGGGGTGGTCTGATCTGCGGGTGGCCGCCCTCCCCAGGCCTGTGCTGGCCTGTGAGCCCTCCCCCAACATGTCTGCAGCGTGGAGTGGCTGGTACTTGTGGTACCACTCCACCGCTGCCGCCGCTGATGTCACCGCTTCTGCGCCTGCTCCATGTGAGTATTCCACTCCCCTTGCAGCCCGTGCGCGCTCCCGTTATGGCCCCTGCACGCTCTCGTTATGGCCCCTGCGCTCCCGTGATGGCCCCTGCCCGTGCCCTCCGCGGTCTGCCCCCTCACACCCCGATCTGCCCCCTGACATCCCGATCTGCTCCCCCTGCGATCTGCCTTCCTCCTCTGTCATCTCTATTCTGCTTCCTTCCTTCCGTCCTTCCTTCTTTGCTTCTCCGGTATCCCCCTCTGCTCTCCCGCGCCCCCCCTCTGCTCTCCCCCTCCCCTCTCCCCTTGACGTCCTCTTACCTGCCTTCACCGGGTCGTCCGATTTCTTCACTGGCCCGATCACATCTGCCTCCATCTCTGGGTCCTTCTTCCTGGGTCTTCTCCTGATCTGTCCAACGTCCTGCCTGCTGCTCCTGTACAGATGTCTATCTCGCTTGCCTTCTGTTCCTCCTGCTACTCCTCTGGGTACTGTGAGTATAACTTTTTTTTTTTTCCCTGTATCCTGTCCGTTTGTACACCTCATCCGTCCGTGCGTCCCGCCGAGCACTGATCACGGATGCAGATAACGGATCTGCATCCGTGGTCAATTTTTGGCGTGACTTTTTTTTTCCGTATCCCCAACGCGTTTTGTATCGCGTCTGTCCGTGCGTCCCGCCAATCGCTGATCAGGGATGCAGATAACGAATCTGCATCCCTGCTCAATTTTTGGCGTGACTTTTTTCCGTATCCCCGACGCTTTTTGTATCGCATCTGTCCGTGCGTCCTGCCGAGCGCTGATCAGGGATGCAGATAACGGATCTGCATCCCTGTTCAATTTTTGGCGTGACTCTTTTCCGTATCCACGATGCTTTTTGTATCGCATCTGTCCGTGCGTCCCACCGAGCGCTGATCAGGGATGCAGATAACGGATCTGCATCCCTGCTCAATTTTTGACATGACTTTTTCTTTTTTTCCGTATCACCGACGCTTTTTGTATCTCATCCGAATGTGCGTCCTGCAGCAGTCGATCATTGCACCGCATCTGTGCGTTTGAAAAGTCAAATGGCGTTCCTTCTCTTCTGAGCCCCACCATATGCCCAAACAATTTATTTCCACCACATATGAGGTATCTGCGTACTCAGGAAAAATTGCACAATACATTTTATGGTGCAGTTTTTCCTGATACCGTTGTAAAAAAAAAAAAGCTACCTGGTTTATGCAAATATTTTGTGGTAAAAAAAAAAAAAAAATGTTCACGGTTCAATGTTATCAACTTCTCTGGAGCCCCTGGGGGTGCAAGGGGCTCACCAAACATCTAGATAATTTTCTTGAGGGGATGGGGTCACTTGTGAGGGAGCTCCACTGTTTAGGCACCATAGGGGGTCTCCAAACATGACATGGCGTCCGCTAATGATTCCAACCAATTTTGCTGTCAAATGGTGCGCTCTCTCTTCTGAGCCCTGCCATGCGCCCAAACAATTACTTTCCACCACATATGAGGTATCGTCGTACTCAGGAGAAATTGCACAATACGTTTTATGGTACATTTTTTCCTGATAACCTTGTGAAAAAAAAAAGCTACGTGGTTCAAGTAACAGTTTTATGGTGAAAAAAAAAATTGTATTCATGGCTCAACATTATCAACTTGTGTTGGAGCCCCTTGGGGCTTGCTAAACATCTAGATAAATTCCTTGAAGGGTCTAGTTTCCAAAATGGGGTCACTTGTGGGGGAGCTCCATTGTTTAGGCACCTCAGGGGGTCTCCAAATGCAACATTACGTCAGCTAATGATTCCAACCAATTTTGCTGTCAAATGGTGCTCTTTCTCTTCTGAGCCCCGCCATGCGCCCAAACAATTACTTTCCACCACATATGAGGTATCATCGTACTCAGGAAAAAATGCACTATAAATTTCATGGTGCATTTTTTCCTGATACCCTTGTGAAAAAAAGCTACCTAGTTGAAGCAACAGTTTAGTGATAAAAAATTTATTTTTTTCTTTTCACGGCTCAACCTTATAAACTTCTGTGAAGCCCCCAGGTGTTCAAAGTGCACATCAAACATCTAGAAAAATTATTTGAGGGCTCTAGTTTCCAAAATGGGGTCACTTGTGGGGTTGCTCCATTGTTTAGGCACCTCAGGGGGTCTTCAAACCCGACATGGCGTCCGCTAATGAGTGCAGCTAATTTTTTTTCCTTCCACATTGCTTTGGTTGCTGTGAAGCACCTAAAGGGTTAATAAACTTCTTGGATGTGGTTTTGAGCAGAGTGAGGGGTGCAGATTTTAGAATGGGGTCACTTTTGGGTATTTTCTGTCACCTAGGCCTCTCAAAGTCACCTCAAATGTGATGTGGTCCCTAAAAAAAATTCTTTTGTAAATTTTGTTGGAAAAATGAGAAATTGCTGATTAACTTTGACCCCTTCTAACTTTCTAATGAAAAAAAATTTTGTTTCGAAAATTGCGCTGATGTAAAGTAGACATGTGGGAAATTTTATTTAGTAACTATTTTGTGTGACATATCTCTCAGATTTATAGGCATAAATTTTCAAAGTTTGAAAATTGCAAAATTTTCAAAATTTTTGCAAAATTTCCTAAATTTTCACAAATAAACGCAAAAAATATCAGCCTATATTTATCACTGACATGAAGTACAATATGTCACGAAAAAACAATCTCAGAATCGCCAGGATCCGTTGAAGCGTTCCAGAGTTATAACCTGTCAAAGTGACACTGGTCAGAATTGCAAAAAATGGCCCGGTCATTAGGGTGTTTTAGTGGCCGGGGGTGAAGGAGTTAATGCCTGCCCTCCAAGGCCTGGGGCAGAGACAGCTGGATGTTGTGTTGAGACAAAGAAGTGAATGTGGTTGCCGATGGTGTCTGCAAATGTGCAAAGACAGTATTAGGGTGGGAGCCATCTGCGCCTGCTTCCTGGACAGGGGATTGACTGGAACGTAGCACAAGGGAGAAGACAGTGGAGTCACCCAAAGAGAATGACTGTGGATCCAGGAGTTTGGCCCACCTAATCCACCACGAGGAATGGCAAGACAGGGACCAATAGACGTACAGCCCCCACTTCCCACTCTACTACAGCAGGAGTTAAACTGATAAAAGCATTAGAAAAAATACACGTTTTGTATTGCTGAGATTGTAAAAGTCTAATCAATCAAACTATAAAGTAAATTGATCTGATTGGTAAATGGCGTTACGAGAGAAAAATCAACCCCCCCAAAAAGTTTTTTTCTCTCTGCTGCAACATTGGAATAAAATACAATAGGTGGCAATCAAAAATCTGCCTCGAAATGTCAGCTCATGGTGCAAAAAATAAGACCTCACAAACCCCACATCTTGAAAAATGAAAACGTTATGGCTTTTGTAATATGGAAACAAAAGCAGAATTATTTATTTACAAATTTCAGAACTATTTTTCACCACTTAAATAAAAAAATATATATACATGTTTGGTATTGGCATACTGACTTGAGTAATCATTTTACAAACTATAAACCATTGTGAAATTGTACTTTTTTTGCAATTTCAATGCACTTGGAATATTATTTCCATTTTCCAGTACATCGTGGTCATCATTCTTTGCCCATTGTTCTTCATCAACCTGCGTAAAGAAGCCAGGAAACAAGCACCGAAGAACATAGCATTGTCATTCGTGCTCATTTACCAGGTCAACTCCATTTATGTAAATGCAACCTAATTGGTTGAGTGTGATGGTGCAAATGTGAGCACCTCTTTAATCTTTTGCCACATTGTCTAAAACTGACCCTGCTTACAATAAAGGCAGCGAAGAGTGGTATTATTAGAGAGTAAATTACATTTTTGAAGTTTCAGCAGCACTGTCTGTAAGGCTCCAATCACTACCTAAATGTCTGTAAGACACAATTCCTAGTCCCCCAGCTTGCCCTTCAGTAAATGTAGCTACGAGCTGTATTATTAGAGTATAAACGACATTTTTTTTACGCATCAGCACCACGTTCTGTAATGCTCCATTCAATGCCTACATTCCTCTAAAACACTACCCTTACTCCATCAGCTTGCCCTACACTGATTGCAGAATAAGAGCGGTATTATCAGAGAATAAAATAGATTTCAATTAGCCCTGAAAAAGACTGTTTACTGTTGTACCAGCAGGCACTGTCATGCTATAACACTGTCCCTTCTCCAGCAGAATTTTTCCCTAGTCCATACACTATTTCTGGGTATAGTGCAGCAAACATGGCATCTCTGGGTCTTACATAGACCCGATGACGCTATGCAGCCGACCAATCACAGTAATGCCAGTAGCCAAGATGGTTACAGCATTACCATGATCGGTAGACAATCCCTGTGCAACGCTCACCACTGGTGTAGGTGTAGCACCCACGGGGAAAGGGGTTGAATTCTCGTCATCGGGTCGGTGATGTCGGGTCTGGGATGTCACAGGTGGCCCTGCCCGGCTCTGTGGTCCTGAGGTGTACACTAATAGGGGAGTTGGAAATGGGAAGAGGATGGGTGATGATGAGGATGTTGGGAGTTGTCTCATGACGCCACCTGCGGTATGCGGCCAGGGCTTAGCCGCCACTGCAGTCGCTGTCCTCTGGGGTGGATGGTGTCACAGCTAGGATAGCTCAGCTTCCCGCAGATGAAGCCAAGCCCCAGGGAGGATGATTGTGAAGTCAATAGCCATTGGCGCCGAAGCGCGGGGCGACAGCATCGGCAATAAAGGAGTAATGACAGCTGCGGTCCCATGTCTTTACTCACTGTTCGTTGGCTGCCCGGAGGTGCCGGTCTCCGCCGTGATGGGCTTCAGCCAATCCCGGATAAGGTAGAGGTAGCCACCGGTGTTTGAAAGTGTCCTTTCCCAAGGGATGCCCCTTCAGAAACCTGGGCTGAGCTTCCCGCTCCAAGCCTCAGGCTCCGTAAAGAAGAAAGTGGTGTCTTGTTGTCAGAAATGTAGTCCCGACTTTACTGTAGATTGTGTAAAGGTTGCTCCTACTTCTACCCCAAGTGGTGCCTGCCCCCCAGGTGGTTGTCCTAGTGACCGGAAAAGTCCCATGCCTCATGATGGCCAAACTCCCTGCCTACCCTAGTCCAGTCCCCAGTGAGAAAGCACCTAAGCTGTATGTAATGTGAAATTTGGAAACATCGGTGATTAACCCCCTCTTTACCCGAGATGAATACTGCCCCTTTAGTGAGGTGCAGTTCCCTGTGGTGACTGAAGCCTCGGGGGTGCCACATAGGCAGCAAGCAGAAGTGGACTCACTGGACCACAGGAGGGATTTAGGCTTACCATTTTGTGGGAGGGGCTTAACTAAGTGGCCGCCACAAGGCAGAACACCAAGTGTCACTCCCAGGGCAGTAATCGGGACTGTGGCAGCTGAGTGGAGCATGGAGACAACAGGACAGGTAGAGCAGACACAGGGTCAGTGGGACAAATAGGGAAGAACAGAAGGCACAGTCTGGATGGGGAACATCAGGATGGGGAGAGGCAGAGGCAGGTAAAGAACGTTTGTAGTGGGTCATCAGGCTCAGGTCACCAGGCATGGGATATCAGGCACAGGACATGGGACACAGGTGCAGCTGGGACAGCTGAGGCAGAAAGGATGACTGGTGAAGGCAGGTACGGACACAGGTGCAGCCAGGATGGCTGAGGCACAAGTGAAGGAAAAAGGGTGGTACCAGGGCACAGACAGGACAGGTCCAGGGAAACAGGCAAGATAGACAGAGCAGAGCTGAACTGGTAGCATGCAGGATTGGTACTGGAGGCTGGAAGACCAGAGCAGACAGGCAGGTCCAACACACAGGCAGGATCATAGCCTAATGCAATGCTCTGGTCCCTCCCATCAGGAGAGGGAGTCTTAAATACCTGGTGCCTTCAAGCAATAGGCTGGGGATACCTTTGCAAGGTGTGTACGCTTCCTCTTAAAGAGACAGGAAGCATGGGCAAACGCGGCTCCTAGGCTGAAGACCAAAAAAAAAAACCCCTTGCAGCATGCGCAGGACACGGGACCCAGGCAGGAGCTGGAGACTGACACATACATGGGCATCTGCGGGTGGTGAGTCGGGGACTGCACCACATATTGGCAGCTACAAAGGGACGCAGAGAACCACGGAACATGTGGGTGGCCATATAGGTAAGCAGAGGACCACACAGCATGGGGATAGCTGTGCAGGGAAGAGGAGTGTGACGGGACTATGTCGCCAGCACACTAGGGAAGCCTGTGCTACACTCTGAGCAAAATGCTTGATCGACTGTCGATCATATTGAGCAACCTAATACTTGATTGAGTACCGAGCAGTGCCCAGCACATTTGCCCATCACTAATTATAATAAAACAATTGTACATATACAAATCTCCTACTTTATTAGCATTAGTGGTAACAGTTATAGTATTGCTGAATAACAATGCTGAAAAACAAGGACTTTTCCCAATATTATATCACACTATTGAGCTTCCAGGAATCATATTTTAATTGTGTTGAGCATAAACCAATGTGTGATTTCTTTAATTTTATCAGTACTGACAGATTTTAAGACGTTTTGGATAAGTTCTTCTTTCTGGTGGTCTCCTTTTTGGTTGCATGAAAGATATTTGAGCAGCATGATTTATGCACACATGGAAGGCCGTTATTTTGGCATGTAGCCAATATTTTAACCTCTGCAGGCACCATATGATGCATTATATGTATATACGGTACTTGATTTAAAAATATCATTCTGGTTTCCATTAAAAGTTTGTTTTAGTTGAGCTAAGGTAACAGTACAAATTGTTTTATGTTTGCTGGATGTAATATATGACCTAGGAGATCCACTTAGCCCACAAAACATGTTTTACCAATATATAAGTTAAGAATGCATCCAGACTTCAGCTTGAAAATATGACTGCACCCTTCATGCACTTATTTCTTCTCTAAACAGCCAACTGTACTTTTCCTTTAAATTCCTAGATGAATATGAAGTTTACAGTTTATTTTTTTATTTTATTTTGTTTTAATAGAGCAGTGATCACGATCATTGCTGAACTTGTTACATAATATTTAGCTTGTGATATGGAGAATGTCTGTCCACGCAATATAGTGTTAATTTTTAGATGTAAGAATGTTATTAAATATTAATCCTATCTGGTGGCAGATGAATAGCTAAAGCATTGTTATTGAAACTCTGTTACATTATAGTGATTTAAATAAAAAAAAATAGCTAAAGTTGTGCTTGGATCTTGCATTGCAGTAATAGGGCTCCCAATTAAGTAAATAAAACCTAAATATTCACATTTTGCATGCTAGGTCTTTAATGAGTACTCAGTACTAGAAAGCATATCCATCACCAGATGTAACAAAGCACATTATTAAAAAGTATCTTAGCTCTGATGAGGCTGGTGTACTTACTTTGAAAACCCTTGTCAGCAGAGCTGGCTCTTTGAAAATCTTAACCCAATTTCTTCCCATCTAGTATTAAAGGGAATCTGTCATCAGATTTGTCCCCTATAAGCTGCGGCAACCACCAATTAGCTCTTATATACAGCATTCTAGAAACACTGTATGTAAGAGCCCAGGCCGCTCTGTAGAATGTAAAAACACCTTTATTATACTCACTTTGGGGGTGGGCGGGTCTCTTGGGTCCGGTGCCTCCTCCATCTTGTGCAGTTGCCGTCCTCCTTCTTATTCCCGTGGCAATGACACATCCTACGTCATCCACACTGGCTTGCATTGCGGTCCTGTGCAGGCGCACTTTGATCTGCCCTGTAGAGGGCAGATCAAAGTACTGTAATGCGCAGGAGCGAGGAAAGGTCAAAGACTGCTGATCGTTAGGGGGATTAGTAAAGTTAAAAAAAAAAGTTTTAAAAAATTACAAGGAATAAAAAACCTAAAAGTTCAAATCACTCCCCATTCACCCCACTGAAAATTTAACAATAAAACAAAATCTAAAATATACACACATTTGGTATCGCCATGTTCAGAAAAGCCCGATCTATCAAAATATAAAATCAATTAATCTGATCAGTAAACAACATAGCGGAAAAAAAAATTCTAAATGCCAAAATTACGTTTTTTTGGTCATCACAAATTTTACGCAAAGTGCAATAACAGGAGATCAAAACTATGCATCTGCGCAAAATCTGGAATCACACTATGAACATGTCTGTTTAGGTTTACAAAAGCTTAGAGAAAATTCTTTGTTTGCTAAATTGGAGAACTGTACTTTTACTGTGCAAGAAATATCATTCCTGGGGTTCATTGTATCTGCTGACTGTTTTATGATGGATCCTGGGAAGTGACAGGCCATAATTTATTGCTTTGAACCTCCTGACCTTAAAACATCGCAACACATTCTAGGATTCACCAATTAGTACAGAAAATGTATTTGGGTTTTTTGTCAGATCATCAAACCTCTTACTAATCTCACAGGTAAGGGGTCGGATCTTAGAGTTTGGTTGCTGGATACTGTTGGGGCCTTAAATAAATTAAAAGTGTTTTATGTTCGCTCCAGTTTTAAACCAAACTGATCTCCAGAAGCCGTCCATTGTGGAGATGAATGCTTGAGAAATCTGGGTAGGGGCTGTGTCGCGGGCGGGGAGGGCTCACCACGCTCGGGTCCGGCACTTCTGCTACTGCTGCTCAGTGGCTCGAGCGGTAGGCCGGATCCCGAGGACTCGAGCGGCGCTCCTCGCTCGTGAGTGAAAGGGGTGGTTTGTTGGGGTTTGGGATGTCGGTTTGTGACGCCACCCACGGTATGTGGTGAGGTTGGGACACCACCGCTGCTCTGTACGGGGATCCCGGGAGCAATGACAGGGAGCAGCTGGGATGGTTCTCTCCCCTCTGTGGGTAGGGGGAATTTTGGTGGTCCTGGGGCCCGGTGATGGTGACTGGAGGGTGGATGGCAGGAGTTGGGGAGGTGCAGGGTCGTGGGGGCAGTGCGGTGCCAGACGGCACGGTGGTACTCACTCAGCCAGTAACGTACACGGAGTCTCTGGTAAAACAGACGGCTGGATGGACGGGATCCACAGGCGGCTGCGGTGATCACTCCCGGTAGGTTGACGGTGACTGTCTCTCCCTGCACCTTTGTTGTGTTTTCGGCCCCGATGGCTTCCCACCGGTAGCCCGCTCCCCAGCGGTGTGTTTGCCAGAGGAGCCTCTTTTTGCCTGCAGGCGCTGGCCCTGGGAACCCTAGCTGTGGCGGTAGCTGTATTTCCCTTCACGGTTGAGCGGTTGCCTTCAGTCGGGTCTTTACTGCTGGGAAACCCCGGAGGTTCCCGTCGCTGACGGATTTGACTGGTTTAACGGCGACTCCAAGCCTGGTCGGCGTCCGTAGGCCCTGCCGAATGGTGCTGGCTTCTCTTCGCTCCCCGATCCGGTACCGGCGGGCCACCGCCCGTCCCCGGTCCTTACGGTTGTGCGTCAATCTGCCTCTCCTGCAGACGGTCACCACCGTCTGCCAACCTTGCTCTCAGGTGCCCGGGCCACGTACCCGGACACGGTCAGTCTGCTCCAGCTCCTCAACTACTGCTTCCACGCTTCACTTTCCCTCACGGAACTTCAACTAACTCCCTTTTCCCGCCTCCAGGGCTGTGAACTCTTCAGTGGGAGGAGCCAACCACCTGGCTCCACCCCACCTGGTGTGGACATCAGCCCCTGGAGGGAGGCAACAAGGATTTGTGTCTGACTTTGGTGTTCGTAACTGTGGTGTGGGTTGTGTTGTTGCAGTACCTGTAACGTCCTGGCTTGTCCAGGGCGCCACAGCTGTATTGGCTCAAGATCCCAAAAGGCTGTCTGGCTTGCTTCCATGTATATTTTTTTCCAGGAAATTTTTATCTGCTGAGAGAAATTAAGATGTTGGAATCAAAAATAGCTAGCTGTCAAATTAGCCAAATTAGCTAAGAATGTGAGGGCTGATGCTTTTTCACCCAGCCTTGATTCAGTTTCTCCTCCAGAACATTCATCCTCCATTCTTCCTAAGATTATTGTGGTTTGTATAGTATCCTCGGAGTTGAAAGGGGAGATACATGAAGTCAGTCATTGGCTCCTTCTGCTACTTCGGGGTTCAAATTAGTTGTTTATAAGTACATACGATTCTGTCTGTTGAGTGGTCACCCTGGAATCACAGCTACACAGAAAGCTATTGCTAGACTGTTTTGGTGGCCATCCTTGCTTAATAGTATTAAATAATTTACACCGCTTGTGAAATTTGCACACTTGATAAAGTTTGTCATAACTGACCGGCTGGGGAATTGACTCCATTGCTAATTCCAGAAAGACCATGGCCACATTTGTCTTTGAATTTCATCACTGATTTGCCTTTGTCTGGTGGGAAAACTGTGATTAGTGAGGTAGTTAACTGATTCAGTAAACAGGCTCATTTTATTCCATTGTTTGGGTTACTGAATACTAAGATACTTTCTAGATCTGGTGAGACTGCATGGAATCCCTCTGAACAGTGTATAGGGGGGTACAATTTGTCTCCAAATTCTGGAGTGTTTTGTGGTAAATTGGGGACTTACTGTAGTTGGTATTTTCTTGATTACCCTGTACCCAAAGATCAGACAAAAAGGACAAATTAATTGTTAGAACAAATTTTAAAGTGTTTCGTTTCGGCTCAGCAGGAGGACTGGTCCTCATATTTACCACTTGCTGAGTTCATCTTTAACAATTGGGTTAAACAGTCCACTGGAACCTTGCCTTTTTTTGCAATTATGGTTCTTATTCTTATTTTGGTGAATTCTCTGGGAGTTCTGGATGTCCTGGAGTAGAGATAGCCATACAGAGACCTTGGAATGTATCCAGGGAGGTTCGGAAGGCTGATAGAAAATGTTTGGTAGATCCTATCTTCAATGTAGGCAATAAGATATGGTTATCATTAGAGATGCGTGGACCCATGTATGTTTTGGTTGACAGGTTTTGGACAGACTTTAGTTTGTTTCAGGACAAAGAATTGACCTAACTCCTCCGGACCCCAAACCCCATATAAGTCAAGGGGGACTCTAATTAACAGGCTCGAATCGAGAAACGAGTATAATTGAAGTCAATAATTGGGCAGTTTGGCTCTCCGCCCACATACAGCCAGCCATAAACATTTCGGGGGGAAGGAAAGCGGGGCCGTTTTTGGAACACAACATCCATAAACATTGTTTTGACCCCCAATGGAAGACATTCAGAGACTGCAAGAGGCTCTCACTGCGCTGAGCACTGAGCGTACCCAAGTACCCCGATGCTCAATTGAGTGGATAGCATTCAAAGAGTACCCAAACTCAGACAAGGACTTTTTTAAAGGACTGTGTTTGGGTTCGAGCCCTGAACACCCAGGGTTTGGTATGAACCCTGTCCATTACAGTTTGGGTTCACTCATCTCCAGCTAAAAATTCATAAGCAAAGTTGGGTCCTAAATTTGTTGGTCCATATGGTCAAATCAGGAACAGAACACCTCAGAAGGACTCCAGTTGGGGATGTAGAGGGTCACCTCTGTTCCACAGACGTTAGTACCAGGCCCAAACTGTACAGCAGTTTCCCGATCAGTGGCCTGACTCCAGTGATACTAGTCCTCAAGTGTAGATTTGGCATAGACCTGGGTGAACAGGTTAGCACATGAGATAAGGTAGATGAGGCGAGTCTGACTGTGGTCGACACCGTTATATGAGTCCCTGTTGGTGGTATGAGACCCTGGCCAGGGAGGACTATATGACAGTAAGGAGGAGCACAGAAGAGCAGTGATGGTACTGTAGTACCAGGAATTATGGAGCAGCCTAAAGTAAAACCATGCCTCAAAAAGTCGAACATGCTGTACAGAACGTGTCTAAGTGTTGTGCCTGCAGTATCGATGTGCTGAATATATCGTGCATAACCATTAGTAAAAGACTGTTGATAAAGAGACAAAATATCCGTGTCTCTGACTCCCAGTGGAAGAATCCTGGTCTGCATGATATCCTAATCACAAGTATGACTTGCACACACAAAAGCTACACACCCAGACAGGACCAATGCAACCAATCCCTTTCCCTTTGTTCTATGGAGGTTGCCGGGGCGCAGACCACCAAAGGACTGCTGAACTCCTCACTTGTGACTACTACCCCAGCCTCCCCCACACACTGTGAACAGGCGCATAAGTGCATGTGAAGTGCCATGAGGGGGATGCTTAGAAGATGTAAAATGAGTGTGTGCTTAGCCCATAGGGTATATGTGAATAGTGGTGAACTGGCACATGTTAAGTTAACTGAAAAAGTGTACAAAATGTATAAGGGAATAAAAACTCGCTCATATATTTGGAAGAAAATACAAAAATGTCAAAACTCATATCCCGCAAATTGGAAATACACCTGCATCTCAATAAATTAGAATATCATCAAAAAGATCATTTATTTCAGTAATTCAATACAAAAAGGGAAACATTTATTTTATAGTCATTACACACAGAGTGACCTATTTCAAGTGTTTATTTCTGTTAATGTTGATGATTATGGCTTACAGCCAATGAAAACCCAAAAATCATTACCTCAGAAAATTGGAATAATCACGACAAAACACCTGCAAATGCTTCCTAAGTATTTAAAATGGTCCCTTAATCTGATTCAGTAGGCTACACAATCATGGGGAACACTGCTGACTTGACAGATGTTCAGAAGGCAGTCATTGACACACCCCACAAGGAGGGTAAGCCACAAAAGGTCATTGCTAAAGAAGCAGGCTGTTCCCAGAGTGCTGTATCCAAGCATATTAATAGAAAGTTGAGTGGAAGGAAAAAGGGGGTGATTCACAAGGAATGGACTGCTGCTGGAGTCAGTGTTTGAAATGCTACCACACACAGATGAATCCAGGACATGGGCTACAACTGTTGCATTCCTTGTGTTAAGCCACTCATGACCAATAGACAACACCATAAGCGTCTTACCTGGGCCAAGGAGAAAAAGAACTGGACTGTTGCTCAGTGGTCCAAGGTGCTGTTATCAGATGAAAGTAAATTTTGCTTTTCATTTGGAAATCAAGGTCCCAGAATCTGGAGGAAGAGTGGAGAGGCCACAATCCAAGCTGCTTGAGGTCTATTGTGAAGTTTCCACAATCAGTGATGATTTGGGGGGCCATGTCATCTGCTGGTGTAGGTCCACTGTGTTTTATCAAGACCAATGTCAGCGCAGCTATCTACCAGGACATTTTAGAGCACTTCATGCTTCCCTCTGCCGACAAGCTTTTTGGAGATGGAAATTTCATTTTCCAGCAGGACTTGGCACCTGTCCACACTGCCAAAAGTACCAATACCTGGTGTAATAACCATAGTATCACTGTGCTTGATTGGCCAGCAAAGTTTCCTGATCTAAACCCCATAGATTCTCTATGGGGTATTGTCAGGAGGAAGATAAGAGACCCCAGACGCAACAATGCAGATGAGCTGAAGTCTGCTATCAAAGCAACCTGGCCTTTCATAACACCTCAGCAGTGCCATATGCTTAACACCTCCATGCCAGACCTCATTGATGCAGTAATTCATGCAAAAGGAGCATTGAGTGCATTTACTGTACATATTTTTGAGTAGGTCAACATTTCTGAGGTTGAAATCATTTTTTTAGTTGGTCTTGTAAAATATCCAATTTTATATGATAATGACGTTTGGGTTTTCATTGGCTGTAAGCCATAATCATCAACATTAACAGAAATAAATACTTGAAATATATCACTCTGTTTGTAATGACTCTATATAATATATGTGTGTTCCCTTTTTGTATTGAATTACTGAAATAAATTAATGTTTTGATGATATTCTAATTTATTGAGATACACGTATATACAGTTGAAACTAGAAGTTTACATACACTAACTAAAAAGACACATTCATGTTTTTCTCACTATTTGACATGAAATCAGAATAAACCTTTCCCATTTTAGGTCAATTAAGATTACCAAAATTCTTTATATTTGCCAAATGCCAGAATAATGAGAGAGAATCTTATAAGGCATTTTTATTACTTTCACCAAGGTTTACCTACATTAAGAGTACTATGCCTTTAAACAATATGGGACAGTGCATATGATGATGTCATGTCTGAAAGCTTCTGATAGGTTTATTGGCAACATCTAAGTTAATTAGAGACACACCTGTGGGTATATTTTAATGCACACCTGAAACTCACTATTTCTGTGTGTAGCATCATGGGAAAGTCAAATGAAATCATCCAAGATCTCAGAAAGAGAATTGAGGACTTGCACAATTCTGGTTTAGACTTGGGTGCAATTTCCAGATACTTGAATGTGCATTGTTCATCCGTACAAGCAAGTATATGCAAGTACAAACAAGATGGGATGTCCAGCCATCATACCGCTCAGGAAGGAGATGTGTTCTGTGTACTAGAGAGGAACGTGCTTTGGTCAGACATGTACATATCAACCCTAGAAAAAAACAAAAAACATTGTGAAGATGCTGGCAGAAGCTGGTAAGATTGCATCATTATCCACAATGAAATGAGTACTGTATCAACATGGGCTGAAAAGCTATTCTGCCAGGAAGAAGCCATTACTCCAAAAGAAACATAAAAAAAAGCCAGATTAGTGTTTGCAAATGCAAACTGGGACAAAGACCTTAATTTCTGGAGACATGTCCTGTGGTCTGCCGAAACTAAAATTGAACTGTTTTACCATAATGACCATTGTTGCATTTGGAGGAAAAAGGGAGAAGCTTTCAAGTCTAAGAACATCATCTCAACTGCATCATGTTGTGGGGTTGTTTTGCTGCAGGAGGGACTGGTGCACTTCACAAAATAGATGGCATCATGAGAAAAAGATTATGTGGCAATAGTAAAGCAACATCTCAAGACATCAGCCAGGAACTTAAAGCTTAGATGGAAATGGGTCTTCCCAATGGACAATGACCTGATGCATACTGCCAAACTGGTTACAAAGTGGCTTAAAAAAATAACAAAGTCAATGTTTTGGAGTAGCCATCACAAAACCCTGATCTCAATCCTATTGAAAATGTATGGGCAAAGCTAAAAAGGCAGGTTTACAAGCAAGGCGACCTACAAACATGGCTCAGTTACACCTGTTCTGTTAGGAGGAATGGGCCCAAATTCCTACCAACAATTGAATGAACTGCAGAGGACTGGGGTAAAGTAATGTTCTGTTTAGGTGAGCTGGAAGACTGATGACTGTCCAGAGATATAATGATAAGCATTTGAGTCCAGTGTCATACCAACAGTAAAGCATCTTGAGACCATTCATATGTGGAATTGTTTTTCATCCAATGAAGTAAAATATTGAGTCTTTGCATAAACCTGATATATTTGACAATAAAAACTGAAAATCTATGAAATACTTATAATTTTTTTTCGGTAACCATAGAAACATCTGGCTAAAAGATCTAAAAACACTGAAGAAACAAACTGTGAAAACCAAAATTTGTGTCATTCTAGAAACTTTTGGCTACAACTTTAAGATTGTTTCGAATAAGATATTGATCTCCAGAAATTGAAATTACAGTTTTGTGAAAAACATATATTCTCTCCTAAGTAATATTATTTGGCATGGACTAATGTAATAAAAATCTACCGAAATTCAGTGCAGCACTACAATGTTGTGAGTGATATACCTTCTCATCTGGTTCCCAGCAGTTGGAATGCACAGTGTTGTTTTTCTGCAAGCCAGGATACATAAACAGTATTGAAGCTGCCCACCCACAATCACTGTAAACATAGGTTTGCTCCATTCACGAGCACTCAGCTGGCTTTTCTGCTTGTTTTGTTAAAGCTGATTCACATGGTTCCAAATTGAATATACATGTTCTGCAGACTTAAAGCCTGTTAAAGCAGAAATAAATAATTGTATTGTATTGAAAAAGTATATAAATAACACAAAGGTGTATAGAAAGCAAATATTGTCATTTCTATTGTAGCATACAGGGATCTTCAAAAAATGCACATTCCATACTAAGCACTGTCTCGAGGCCAAGATTATAAGCCAAGAAAAGCACTACATATGCACAAAATGCTCTTTACAAAGTGTTTTTGCCGTCTTATGCTTGAGTCTATGGATAAGTGGGTCTATTAATAAATTATATCTAAAATAAATATTCCATGATCTCAAAACAATGTGTTTTGGTGAGAATTTGAAAGGCCAGTCTACATCTTATTTAGGAAACTATGTTGAATCCAATATTCACGACTTCCAGCACCATGCTGTACATTTACAGTGCGGGTGGGATCTACGTCCCACACAGGGGCATAAGCGTAAGGCGACTTACAAGTGGGTAGGGCTTTGTTTCGATGGGTGCATTTTATGGTTATTCATTGGGCTAATGCAGATGAGAGTTATTTTACACAGACTGTATCGATCTGAAAAGAAGCAGCATGATTAGTTTCTTCTGTTTTATGAATGAAATTTGCCCACAGAATTCAATGGATGGGTGTGTAATAAACGTATGCCAGAGTGACACCGTCCATACGGCCTCTGTTTTTAAGGGCTCATTCAGAAGTCTGATGTTCTCATATACTAGAAAAATGGACTGATTTTCTGGATCAGACTTTGATCAATGTGGTCATGTGTTTTTCCTATATGAGGAGAAAAAAAAGGTATAGTTTTTCCCCCTTCAGACCCCATTCAAATCCCACTCAGAAGGCATCCGAGTGTGTTCAGATGTATTCATGGACCCTTAAGGGGGCTTTACACGCTGCAACATTGTTAGCGATTGCTAACAATGTTGCGAGCGATAGCACCTGCCCCCGTCGTTCGTGTGATATGTGGTGATCGCTGCCGTAGCGAACAATATCGCTACGGCAGCGTCACATGCACATACCTGTTCAGCGATGTCGCTGTTGCTGCCGAACAATCCCTCCTTCAAGGAGGAGGTGCGTTCAGCGTCACAGCGACGTCACAGCGGCTTCACTAAATGGCCGCCCAATAGAAGAGGAGGGAAGGAGATGAGTGGCAGGAACATGCCGCCCACCTCCTTCCTTCCTCATTACCGATGGACGCAGGTAGGATGATGTTCGTCGTTCCTGCGGTGTCACACATAGCGATGTCGCTAACGATGCCGGATGTGCGTCACATTCATCGTGACCCCGACGATTATTATTATTATTATTATTTATTTATAGAGCACCATTAATTCCATGGTGCTGTACATGAGAAGGGGGTTACATACAAAATACGTATACAAGTTACAGTAGACAGACTAGTACAGAGGGAAGAGGGCCCTACCCTTGCGGGCTTACATTCTATAGGATTATGGGGAGGAGACAATAGGTGGGGTGTAGGTCAGGCGGCAGCTCCGCACGGTGGTCGGGCGGCAGCTCCGCACGGTGGTCGGGCGGCAGCTCCGCACGGTGGTCGGGCGGCAGCTCCGCACGGTGGTCGGGCGGCAGCTCCGCACGGTTTTCGGGCGGAAGCTCCGCACGGTGGTCGGGCGGCAGCGAGTTCATTGTAGATTGTAGGCATTTCGGAACAGGTGCGTTTTCAGGTTCCGTTTGAAGTTTGCAAGGGTAGGGGATAGTCTGACGTGTTGAGGCAGCGAGTTCCAGGAGACTGGGGATGCTCGGGAGAAGTCTTGGAGTCGGTTGTGTGAGGAGCGAATGAGAGAGGAGGAGAGGAGGAGATCTTGGGAGGACCGGAGGTGACGTGTTGGAGTGTAGTGGGAGAGTAGTTCGGAGATGTACGGAGGGGAAAGATTATGCACAGCTTTGTAGGTCAGTGTTAGAAGTTTGAATTGGATACGGTGGAAGATTGGAAGCCAGTGGAGGGACATGCAGAGAGGAGAAGCGGGGTGGTATTGAGGAGAGAGGTGGATAAGTCGGGCAGCAGAGTTAAGGATGGACTGGAGAGGGGCAAGCGTGCTGGCAGGGAGGCCACAGAGGAGGATGTTACAGTAGTCGAGGCGGGAGATTATGAGGGCATGCACTAGCATTTTAGTTGATTGCAAATTGAGGAAAGGGCGGATTCTGGAAATATTTTTGAGTTGAAGACGGCAGGAGGTGGTGAGGGATTGGATGTGTGGTATGAAGGATAAGGCAGAGTCAAAGGTCACTCCGAGGCAGCGAACTTTGGGTACTGGCGAGAGCGTGGTGTTATTTATTGTAATAGATAGATTAGGTGGAGAGTGTAGGTGAGACGGAGGAAAGATGATTAGTTCAGTTTTGGCCACATTGAGCTTTAGGAAGCGAGAGGAGAAGAAGGAGGATATAGCAGATAGACATTTCGGGATTTTGGACAGCAGAGATGTGGCATCTGGGCCAGAGAGGTAGATCTGGGTGTCGTCGGCATATAGGTGGTATTGGAAGCCATGGGACTTTATGAGTTGTCCCAGGCCAAATGTGTAGATAGAGAAAAGTAGGGGTCCTAGGACAGAGCCTTGAGGGACGCCAACAGAGAGATGGTGGGATGAAGAGGTTGTGTGGGAGTGGGAGACACTAAAAGTGCGATTTGAGAGGTATGAAGAGATCCAAGAGAGGGCAAGATCTCTGACACCAAGGGAAGAGAGGGTCTGTAATAGGAGGGAGTGGTCAACGGTATCGAAGGCTGAGGACAGGTCTAGGAGTAGGAGTATAGAGAAGTGCTTGTTCGCTTTGGCAGTAAGCAAGTCATTTGTGATTTTAGTCAGGGCAGTTTCGGTGGAGTGATGTGGACGGAAGCCGGACTGTAGGTTGTCAAAGAGAGCGTTAGAGGAGAGGTGGGAGGAAAGTTCAGCATGGACATGCTGTTCCAGGAGTTTTGAGGCAAGTGGGAGTAGTGATATGGGGCGGTAGCTGGTAGTAGAGGTTGGATCGAGGGAAGGTTTCTTTAGGATAGGTGTGACTGTTGCATGTTTAAAGGCAGAGGGGAAGGTTCCAGTCGTTAAAGATAGGTTGAAGAGATGGGTTAAAGCTGGAATAAGGATGGTGGTGAGGTTGGGAAGGAGGTGGGATGGCATGGGGTCAAGTGCGCAGGTGGTGAGGTGCGCTTTTGAGAGCAGACGTGCAAGCTCTCCTTCGGTGATGGTGGGGAGGAAGTTTATGGGGGAGGGGCAGTGGTCAGCTACATGAAGGGGTTGTGGTGGCTGAGCAGAGAAGACTTGCCTTATTAGGTCGATTTTTTCTTGGAAATAGGTGGCAAAGTCTTCTGCAGAAATGAGGGAGGTTGGAGGGGGCAGTGGTGGGTGAAGGAGGGAGTTGAAAGTGTTGAATAACTGTTTGGGGTTGTGTGTTAGAGAGGATATGAGGTTTCTGAAGTAATCGTGTTTAGCGGAGGTGAGGACTGAACGAAATGTGTGAATTGCATTTTTGAATGTGGTGAAGTCTTCCTGGGAGTGCGTATTCTTCCACCGCCGCTCTGCAGCCCTAGACCTTTGCCTAAGTTTTTTAGTGAGGCTGTTGTGCCAGGGCTGTCTATTGATTCGTCTCACTCTGCCATGCACAAGGGGAGCGACTGAATCAATGGCTGATGTGAGGGTGGTGTTGTAGAAAGTGGTGGCGCTGTCTGTGTCGTGGAGGGACGATATGGAGGACAGTGGGAGGATAGAGTCGGCGAGGGTGTGCATGTTGAGGTGTGCAAGGTTTCTGCGGGGATGTGCTAGGTGCTGGACAGGGGGGGTAGGTGAGGAGGACAGGGCTGAAAAGGTCAGAAGATGGTGGTCAGATAGGGGGAGGGGGGAAGTTGTGAAGTCAGAAAGGGGACAGAGGCGGGTGAAGATGAGGTCTAGTGTGTTTCCATCTTTGTGGGTGGCAGAGGTGGACCACTGAGTTAAGCCAAAAGACGAAGCAAGGGAGAGGAGTTTGGAAGCAGCTTGTTGGCGAGTGTCAGTGGGGATGTTGAAGTCACCCATGATGATGGTGGGAATGTCAGCAGAGAGAAAGTGTAGAAGCCAGGCAGAGAAGTGGTCGAGGAAGGCAGTGGTGGCGCCCGGGGGTCTGTATATGACAGCCACTTGGAGGTTGGAGGGAGAATAGATTCGGACAGAGTGCACTTCAAAGGAAGGCAGGTCGAGGGAGGGTAGAGGTGGGATTGTGGTGAAGTTGTAGTTGTTAGAAAGAAGGAGGCCCACTCCTCCACCTTGTCTATTGCCAGGGCGAGGAGTGTAGGAGAAGTGCAGGCCACCGTAGCATAGTGCAGCTGGGGAGGCAGAGTTGGATGGTGTCAGCCATGTTTCGGTGATGCCTAGAAAGGATAGATTGCTGGAGGTAAAGAGATCATGAATGATGTGCAGTTTATTACACACTGAACGGGCATTCCAGAGCGCTCCTGAGAGAGGGGGCGGCAGAGTGGGTGAGAGGGGAATAGTTTTTATGTTGGATAGATTGCGGTAGTTACTATTATGTGGAGAGTGGTGGGTGGGTGATAAAGAGGGGTGTACCATCCACGGGGGGCCAGGATTGGGGGCTATGTCACCAGCAGTGAGAAGGAGTAGAGAAAGGGAGAGCAGGTGGGAGAAGGAGAGTGGACGGCATGGTCTGCGCGATATTAGGAGCGATCTGAGGTTCAGGAGTAGGTCAGCAGATGAGGACAGATGAGAAGGCAGGAGGGAGGGGGAGATGAATATTTGTTTAGAGGGAGCTGGGGTGTGCGGATAGTGAAGGAGAGTGAGGAGGAGAGGGGCAAAGACTGTGAGGGCATAGGTGAACATGGTGGGGGTAGTGTGGTAAGTATATGATTTAACAGGTAAGTTGTGTCAGTGGAAAACTTGGTTAGAAAGAGATGAAGTTTACCTTCTGTTCATGTCTGGTTCATTTCTGGTATATTTCTGACACTTATGAGGCACTTATCCAGAGGCACGCACACAGACCACGGTCATAGACCTAGTGCAGTACTTATATACATGTCTCATTGACCCAGATGAACATCAGCTGACCAGCAGGGGTGAGGCACATGAAAGAATTACAAACAGGTAGGAAGCACTCAAAGAAGAGAAAAAAAAAAAAAAAAAAAAAAATATTGTTAGCGATGTTGCAGCGTGTAAAGCACCCTTTAGACTTGAATTAACCCTTTTGATTTGACACTTGGATCAAAATCAGACATGTCTCCTTGACAAAGACATGTAAATGGTACAAGGGCTGTTCGTAAAAGCCACAGACAGGAATCATACTAGGACTTTGGACATCTGAAGGAGGTCTAACTGATCCATTGAAAGGAAATTGTAGGAAACTGTATAAAGACTTTAAAGTGTAACCGTCATTTTAATATGTATTTACTACATCAATAATACTCATGAAAATAAGCAACTTTGTAATTTATCTTATCAGAGAAATTTGCTTCCTCCTCTGTCAGAATTGATCAATCATTATCAAAATTCTCAATTCTGAGGTACAATCTTTATTCAGTCAAGACTTTCCTATTACTGAGATAGATGTTAGCTGTTACTGATGAGATTCTATCTAGCTCCTCCCTCTGCCTCTAGCCCTGCCCTCTGCCTCTAACTAATCCCTCCTCCTCTTGCTCCCCCCTCTGACTCTAGGTCCTTTCTCTGCCTCTAGCTCCCCTCTCTGTCTCTAGCTCTTTACTCTGCCTCTAGCTCCCTCTTCTGCATCTAGCTCCCCCCTCTGCCTCTAGCTAATCCCTCTACCTCTAGGTCCTCCTTCTGCCTCTATGTAACACCTGCCTGGATCAACAGACTCAGGTGGGATGTAATGGACAGACTAGAGGGAAGCCACTCACCAAGCAGGACCTCCAGAACCCTGAAACCCTTTAACCCCTATTTAGGGATTCGGAATTACACAGGGCCCTGGAGATCACTACCTGTGGAAGGCTGCAGTCCGATGAGAGTAGTTGTCAGGCATGGTCAAACCAGGAATAGCAGACCAGGGAAAGAATCGGCAGACAAGGACGTAATCAGAAAACATAGCAGAGGTCAAATCCGGATTGGGCAGTGAGGTACAAAAACAGCAGGCAGAAGGGTAGTCAGAAGCATGCAGAAAGCACACAGGAATCACAAAACAGAATAGGGCAGACCAGGAGCCAGGAAATCAGAACTATCTCTTGCAGAGGTCAGCAGACAGGAGGGGAGCTAAGAAGGGTGTGGTGTCTTCCCATTGGCTGTACTTAAACGCTGGCAACTTCAGGTGGAAGACACACGCCACCCACAGTCAGCCAGTGGTACTGCAGATCCCAAGATAACCCAGCTCAGTGGATGATCGGAGCCTGCGCCCAACAGTGCAGCTAGCATCGACTCCTCTCCCATCACCAGCACCATCCCCGGCAGGAACACGGCGTCGCCTGGCGATCGGAGCAGAAGTCGCTGGAGCGGACTTCGGTGGTGACGTAACACTCTAGCTCTTTACTCTGCCTCTTGATCCCTCTTCTGCCTCTAGCTCCCCCTCTGCATCTAGCTCTTTACTCTGCCTCTAGATTCCTCTTCTGCCTCTAGCTCCCCCCTCTGTCTCTAGCTAATCCCTCTACCTCTAGGTCCTCCCTCTGTCTCTAGCTTCTCCCTCTACCTCTAGCTCCACCCTCTGCCTCCATCTCCTCCCTCTACCTCTAACTCCTCCCTCTGCCTCTAGCTCCTCCCTCTTCTATCTACATAGAATCTCATCAGTAACAGCTGCCATCTCTTATCTCAGTAATAGGAAAGTCTTCAGTGAATACAGAATTTGATAATGACTGATGAATTCTGGCAGAAATAGAAGCAGATTAGTCTGATTAGATATATTACAAAATTACTGATTTTCATGTGTACTATTGATTTATTTAATAATAATAATAAAATAGCTGTTGTGCTTTAATTAGATTTTTTTATTGTGGCTGTAAAAAATGGAATAACCTGGGATAAAAATAAATGAGCAAATACCCTGCAGAAAGTAAATAAATACAACTGTATGATGGTACCTACACCAGATGTCGGCCAACAGGTCACCTAAAAGAGTGACCAGTCAATACTGGCAGGTGACAGGAGGAGAAAGAGGCTGGAAAAGCCAGAGAGCAGGGAGTGCAGACCAAGTCCCTCATTTGCACAATAATTTGCCAATGGATTACAAAAACAACAGAGACAGCTTTGTAATATAAAGGTATGACAGTCGTTTTTGTTGCAGGCACTTTACTGTCATGATGGTACTTTGGGCTCTATGCACCTGCTGACAGGTTCCTTTTGATAGCAAGATTTTACAGTCAGTCTAACATAGATTTTCAAAATAAATATATCAGTCTCATAAGGTATAAGTGATCTACTTATTAATATTTACAGATGGAGTTGTGAAATCTAGTGACAGATCCACTCTAAATTTTATTGTTAAAAATGTGTTTCGAGAACATGCAATCAGGACATCTCTTGGCATGATCTGTTCAATATTCAGTCTTCAGACCACCAAGTTGGATTATATTCTAATGGGACGTAATAAATAATAAACATTCTTAATATAATATTATGGAAGACCTTGACTCAGATAACTGTGGTTAAGATTCATATTTTTAATTCTTTTATTGAAAAATATTGCAGTTCTGCTTCAGCCTTAATTTCTGAAGCCAAATAACACAGAGTAGTATTTGCTCCCTCATCATTTTTCAGGTTATTTGGCAACGAAAGGTCCGTAATGACAATCATTTTTCTTGTACAGCGTGAGTATGAATGTACTGTAACTGTTTTTTTCCATTCTTCTCATCTTGCTTGCCTGTACAAAGCTATCCAAGTTACACAACAGGTACTTAACTGATTATACACAGTGCTCCTAAAAATATTTTATGTGAAATTCAGACTGAGGTTCTTTTACAAAGCAGTGGAATTCATTTAGCTCTATGTTTTTCTCCTCATATGCAGTACAAAAGGATCCAAAAATGAATCCAGATTTATTTTGCTCACTTATATAGTGCCATTAATTCCACAGCGCTTTACAGGCATAATCATCACTGTCCCCATTGGGGCTCACAATCTACATCCCCTATTAGTATGTCTTTGGAGTGTGGGAGGAAACTGGAGAAACGAGGGAAAACCCACACAAACACACAGGGAGAACACACAAAGTCCTTGCAGATGTTGTCGTTGGTTGGATTTAAACCCAGGACTCCATCGCTGCAAAGCTAAAGTGCTAGCTACTCAGGGCCGGCGTCAGCACGCGGCATACCCGGGCAAATGCCGGGGCCCTGGAGAGCTGGGGGGGCCCACTCGGCCTCGTCAGTTCTGCTGCCCCCGGGCCGAGTTCCGGGGACCGCAGTCCTTGGCACTGGAAACTGTGGCTGCTGGCCCTTTAAGGCCCGCAGACCACAGCGTTCACTGTGTTCTCCTGCATTGAACATCATCTGTGGGCGGAGCTACCGCCCGGCGTCCTGCTCGGTCGCACAGATGAAGGAGTCACAGTGCCAGCCAGCGACCCGCAGCACATCGCTTCCCTCCAGCGCTGTGTGGGCCCCATCTGCACCGTGACCTGATCAGTATGTGGGACATCACTCCCTCCCCGCCCCTCCCTGTCCCCCCGTGCATGTGTGGGCCCCGCAGAGCCGCGTGTGTGGCTCCCGGAGCCGCGTGTGTGTGCCCCGCAGAGCCGCGTGTGTGGCTCCCGGAGCCGCGTGTGTGGGCCCTGCAGAGCCACGTGTGTGGCCCCCGGAGCCGCGTGTGTGGGCCCCGCAGAGCAAGGTGTGTGTTTGTATGTATGTATGCATGCAGCAGAGCAGTATGCATGTCTGTATGTATGTATGTATATATGCAGCAGAGTAGTATGCGTGTCTGTATGTATGTATGTATATATGCAGCAGAGCAGTATGCGTGTCTGTATGTATGTATGTATATATGCAGCAGAGCAGTATGCGTGTCTGTATGTATGTATATATATGCAGCAGAGCAGTATGCGTGTCTATATGTATGTATGTATATATGCAGCAGAGCAGTATTCGTGTCTGTATGTATGTATGTATATATGCAGCAGAACAGTATGCGTGTCTATATGTATGTATGTATATATGCAGCAGAGCAGTATGCGTGTCTGTATGTATGTATGTATATATGCAGCAGAGCAGTATGCGTGTCTGTCTGTATGTATGTATATATGCAGCAGAGCAGTATGCGTGTCTGTATGTATGTATATATATATGCAGCAGAGCAGTATGTGTGTCTATATGTATGTATGTATATATGCAGCAGAGCAGTATGCGTGTCTGTATGTATGTATGTATATATGCAGCAGAGTAGTATGCGTGTCTGTATGTATGTATATATGCAGCAGAGTAGTATGCGTGTCTGTATGTATGTATATATATATGCAGCAAAGCAATATGCGTGTCTGTATGTATGTATGTATGCATGTATGTATGCAGCAGAGCAGTATGCGTGTCTGTATGTATGCATGCAGAGCAGTATGCGTGTCTGTCTGTATGTATGCATGTATGTATACAGCAGAGCAGTATGCGTGTCTGTCTGTATGTATGTATGTATGCATGCAGAGCAGTATGTGTGTGTCTGTCTGTCTATATGTATGTATGCAGCAGAGCAGAATGTGTGTGTCTGTATGTATGTATGCATGCAGCAGAGCCGTATATGTGTGTCTGTATGTATGCAGCAGAGCAGTGTGTGTGTGTGTGTCTGTGTGTCTGTCTGTCTATATGTATGTCTGCAGCAGAGCCGTATATGTGTGTCTGTATGTATGTATGCAGCAGAGTAGTGTGTGTGTGTGTGTGTGTGTGTCTGTCTATATGTATGTCTGCAGCAGAGCAGTGTGTGTGTCTGTATGTATGTATGCATGCAGCAGATCAGTGTGTGTGTCTGTCTATATGTATGTATGTAGCAGAGCAGTATGTGTGTGTCTGTCTATATGTATGTATACAGCATAGCAGTGTGTGTCTCTGTATGTATGCATGTATGATGTGTATCTATGTATGTTAGTGTATATGACTGTATAGATTTGTCTGTTTATATGTATTTTTCTGAGTTTGTCTTTAAATATGTATATGTACGTGTATGTATCTGTGTATGTGTGTGTGTCTGCGTGTTTATGGGGCCCACTGGGACTCTTCCGCCCGGGGCCCACAAAACCCTGGAGCCGGCCCTGTAACTACTGCCCACCATGTAAATTACTGTGATCACATGAGCTTGATCAGTAAAGAGTAAGCAACACTTTGAAAACTGTGAAGCTAATACCTGTGGCGGCAAATGTGGTTCCGAGGACTTATGCAAAACTAAAATACGTTGCATAGGTCTTCCTTTACTTTCAGTAGCCTCCTGCCTTTCTTGAACAGAGCTTTTAATAAATAAAGACCACATACTTCATCAGTAGAGGGCCATTCTTAGAAGAAACGGAAAAATTAAGGATGATTAGTGCCATTAGGTAGGGTAAATGACTATGGCTTCACAGAATGAAAACTGTTAAACTACATTAAATACAAAACATGTAGTGCAACTTTTATGGGCTGTGATACATGCTCTAGAACTTTCCTATACATCAGCGCTCCCCATCGCCAGTCCTCAAAGCCACCAATAGATCATGAATTTCCTAAGCATTGCCCAGCCTTGAGGACTTGAGTTGCGGAACACTGCTCTATATGATCTGAGATGTCCCTATGCATAAATCTACCATGGGTTTGTTCCCCTGGCTTCTTGGATATGGTGTTTCAATTTGTAAGAAACTTCAAATGTGTACCATTCTTTTACAAAAAAAGTGTAAAAGGGTTAACCCATAAATTTCTATTATTCTTTGAAGCTCCCTGTAGCAAAATAACCTCTCTAATCCCGAATCTACCTTCAGATCCTGATTGACTACATTCTTACTCCTAGTTTGCCTCCAACTTCCTATTTATGGCTCCAACTTCCTTCACTGCTGATCATGTGACCACTGTAAACTACATTTCCCACAAGCACCTGCTTCTTCCACAGGCTCCCTGCGATCTCCTCTGCACAATGAAACTAGCTATTTCTCCAATTTACTCTGTAATCGGCTATAGGCAAATGGGAGAGCTGACAGGAGGAGATATCAGTACGGAAATACTTAAAAATTATTATTTTTTATTAATATTTCTGGCAATAAATGTACCATATTTTTGGTTTATAAGACGCACCGGATTATAAGGCGCACCCCAAATTCAGAGCAAAAAAGGGTGAAAAAAAATGGAGTCCATCATAATCCAGTGGTGTCTTACTGGAGTGGCCTGCAGCAGTGATGAAAAGGGGTCACAGGAGGCAGGGGTGGTGGGTGTCCCAGATGCTGTCCCATAGACTGTTGGCTGTCCTAGGGCTGAGGGAGCTGTTCGGGGGCTGCGACAGCGTCTGGGACAGCCAGCACTGCTCTGTGCTAGTACTCGCTGCAAGTGGTGAAACACTGGCCATTCTGAAGATGTCGGTGGTGCAGGCTTCAAAGAAATAGGAACACGACCCCCTACTTGATGCCACCAATTCAGGAAGTTCTGGAAGAGTTCTGAGGAACCAGAAAAAATGGGGGCACAAACCTAAGACAAGATAAAGGTATTCAATTTATCTAGTATAATACTTACAACAGCTCAAATTAATGTATTAGAAAAGGGGCTTACGTTCTGCCCCACAGCCAAATTTGATTATATTACTATATTCAAAGATCTGCAACTGTTCGCTAGAAAGCTTAGGTTCAAAAAATAATTTTCTTGTAATGACAATAATTTCTCTACTTTTAAGGAACAACAAGCCCTCTCAGACCTTCAAACTCTACTCAATGAACAACAAGAACCGGACGAATCTACACAAGCACGTTTTCCTACATATCTACACAGCCTATCACAAGTTTTCCCCCCTCATGGTCTCAGTCCAAATGTGGATATTTTTGTGGAACTGGTAAGAAAAGCATTATTTAGTATCCCAGAAAAAACAAATTATAATTTAACATTCAAAGAGAGGCAGGCCATTAAAGAGTTAAAAAACATGAAAAATGTGGTTATTAAACCTGCAGATAAGGGGAGAAACCTTGTGATTTGGCCTGTAGATATGTATGAGCGTGAAGCCTCCTCAATATGTTATCAAAAACTTAGTAGCAATCCTACCACACAGTTTAAAAAAATATTAGACAACATTATTGAGACCGGGTTTAGGAGAGGGATCATTTCGGCCAAAATGAGAGATGGACTCATGACGGATTTTCCAAGAACTCAAACCTTTTATATAACACCTAAGATCCATAAAGATAGGGATAACCCCTCAAGGCGCCCAATAGTATCTGGATTTGGGGGACTAAATGAAAAGATTAGCAGATTTGTTGATTTTTATTTCCAGGGATAAACTGGCCATTTTGATTTTTTTTTCTTCATTCAACTTCGATGAAAGTGGTGATACTTATGGTTTTTTTTATTATTATTTTGTAAAAGCTTTTTCTACCACAGCACAGTATTGCACATTAGTTCTAAAGCTGAGCTTCATAGAAATAGTAAGTTGATGGTGGCAACAGGGTTTCCCATAGTTGCGTTACCCGGAGGGGCAATGAGGGCTGGTGAATGTGGGATCGCACTATTTAAATGTTGCTCTCAGTGAGTGACAGTGGCGCTTAAATAATTAAACAGCAGAGATCAAGGCTGCTGTTACAGGCAGATGCTGACTGTGTGTTACAGCCAGCATCTGCATTATATGGAGCGGGCTCAGGATTAGTGATGGGCAGACTCGCAGATAACTGGGACTGGCAGATCTAACCGGATTTTAAAAACATCTGGTTCTGTCCTGAAATTGATTCTGGATATCTGGCCGGACACTGGTCCCAATACAAGACTATGGAGATCAGAATTCAGCTCGTAAAAAAAGTGGTAGAAGGGATAGGGGAATTGGAGCAAGCACTTCATAGTTACCGAGTCTCCAATGCTGCTATAACTGCTCCAGCAGCTGCTCATTCCACTTCCAGGGCCGTTAATTATTGCTAATGCATATTCACTGCTTCCCCATCCCATCAGCAGTCCCCGCGTCTGTGATTGGCTGCAGTCAGATGCATCCCCAACCTGTATGACAGCATCTGACTGCAACCAATCACAGACCCTGTCTCCAGGTCACTGTAGATTGGAGCAAAAATAAATAAATAAAAAAAATTGGCCTAGGGTTCCCCCATATTATGATACCCAGCACAGATAAAATAAAAAAGCAAAAAAGAAAATATCATTACTTACAGCAAGATTGAATTGCAGCTGTATATTGCTCAGGCCAAAAGACTACTACTACTCCAGCAGGATTTAGCTAAACCCCCACTAGGTGGAGGCAACACAGGTGCAGGTGGAGCCATTCACACGCACCTCCAAATATGGAGGAGGTGATGGCTGGATGGTAAAACTGCACACTGGTGGCTTGCATAGAGCACTGTTCACACTAGCAGATGCACAGTCACAAACCCGCAGCCTATTAGGTGACGCCCATACTATTAGATCAGGCGGGCTGCCAAGCCGTACCCCCACTGCACGCTACGTAGGGACAGAAACTCTGATAGCAAGGCCTAACAAAAAGGGGCCTGGCTGCATCCTGTACAAAAAAGTTTTTTATATTATATGTAGTGTAGGGACCTACAAGCATGAGGTTCCCGTGACGAGGGTTGTAGGCTTACGTCTTATGGCCATAACACTAACAAAAAACCTCAAAAACTTTTTTGTACAGGATGCAGCCAGGCCCCTTTTTGTTAGGCCTTGCTATCAGAGTTTCTGTCCCTACGTAGCGTGCAGAGGGGGTACGGCTTGGCAGCCCGCCTGATCTAATAGTATGGGCGTCACCTAATAGGCTGCGGGTTTGTGACTGTGCGTCTGCTAGTGTGAACAGTGCTCTATGCAAGCCACCAGTGTGCAGTTTTACCATCCAGCCATCACCTCCTCCATATTTGGAGGTGCGTGTGAATGGCTCCACCTGCACCTGTGTTGCCTCCACCTAGTGGGGGTTTAGCTGTATCCTGCTGGAGTAGTAGTAGTCTTTTGGCCTGAGCAATATCCAGCACAGATAAAGCATAAGGTTACAGGCTGCAGCCTGAAGCCGTGCACTTATCTTGGCTGTGTATAAACATAAGAAGAACCGCATGTGGCATATTTTTTTAAACATTTAAATAAATAATTTTAAAAAAACAGTGTGCCATTACCTTCATTTTGATATCCAGCCATGATAGAGCCTGACAGCTGGGGGCTGGAATTCTCAGTTTGGGGAGACCTATGCTTATTGGGCCCCCCTAGACTAAAAATAGAAGCCTGCAACCGCCCCAGAGTGTGACAGTTCCAGAACCTTACCTGGCTTTTCCCGATTGCCTGGTGTAGTGGCAATCGGGGTAATAAAAAGTTAATAATAGCTCACAGCTGCCACTAAGCCCTAAATTAGTATAGGGAGGCATCTATGAGACCCCCCCATTACTAATATGTAAGTGAAAAGAAATAAACACCAAAAAAATCCTTCATTTGAAATGATATACAAAAACACTTTCTGTCACCCCTTTTTTACCCCCAAAAAACCCAGGTCCAATGCAATCCACACGAGCTCCCACAAGCATTCCAGCTCTGCTACATCTGAAGGCACAGCACGCAGCCATAGAACAATGACCGCCCACTGTGAGCTTCAGGCAGAGACTGAGTGAGCTGCACAATCAGCGGTGACTTTACTCAGGTGATTTGTGGTCACAGCTGGAGGTTCCCACTGTCCTCCAATTTTTTTATTTATTTATTTTTACTCCAATCTACAGTGACCTGCAGACAGTGTCTGTGATTGCTTGCAGCCAGACGCTGTCACACAGGCTGGGGGAGCTGTCTGAATGGATCCAATAACAGCTGGCAGGACTGCCGGTGGGCAGAGAAAGCAGTGCATGTGGATTAGCAATATTTAGCGGCCCCGAAAGAAGAATGCATGGGCTGAAAGTAGCTACAGCCGCGCTGGAGACTCAGTAAATATGAACCGCTTGCTTCATTCTTATTTTCTTTATTTTTCCTTTTTTTTTTATTTCCCAAGTGCCAGACCCGAATCATTAGCCAGAATTCCTTGAGCATTCACAGCCCGGGTCCAGGACTCAGGTATATTTGAAACCGTGCAGATCCAGACTTTTACAGTCCAGGTCCGCCCATCACTACTCAGGATTTTTGAGTACACTGACGATGCACAGTTAAGTTATGGTGATTAAATTGATTAAGAATTAATACAGACAATTGACATTTAATTTAGTGTTTAGTAATAATATTATTTAATTTGTACTATACTACAATACGATTATCGGCATTCAAAATAATAATATTAATAATAATTTTATTTATATAGTGGCAACATATTATGCCGTACTTTCCACTTTTACATTTTGCATATATTACTTTTATTTATTATTGCATTTAACATATGTCTAATTAAAGATATGTTATAATAAAATGCTGACTCAGGAGCAATTCATAAAGTATTCTCTACTTGTTAAATCCTTTTATTCGCTACTGTTTCAGAGAAAGCCTCCATTGCTGCTTCGCCATTCTTAGTTGCCCAGAGACAGATCTTTTATAGTAAGTTTCTAGGGCTACAGCTGTAAACAAATTCTTCAATCCCATTGCCTGGCTAAATGCTGTTTGGTGTACAAAAGATGCTATTCTCCAAAAATAAGAAGTTATGTTACAAAGAGATGTTGGAAGAAATAATATAGGAATCCTATTGGTAATATTACTATTGCTTATAATGTAAAGAAGTTGTTAAGAGTGAATTTTCTATCAAGAGACATAACGTAAGAAGGTATGTGGTTCTTTTATCTACAGATTATACATGAAGAAACTTCAGTTACAGGAATAGGGACTGGCAAAAAAACATTAATAATAATGTCCTACAGCCATTATATTTGTATAGTTTGCCATTTACAGTTTTCTATCTTAGAAGCACAATTGGTATCTAAAGTTAGGTTCAGGCATAGTGAAATTTTCACAAAGTTTTTGTGTGGATTTCCCTCTGGAAATCTTTTATAAACCACAGTACATCAGTAAAACAGTGTGTAAATTTTAGGGTATGTTGTAAAAAATTGTTTAAAAGAACTGAAGTCCTCAGTGGTTGATACCTTTTAATGGCTAACTGAAAAGATGGTAATAATAGCAAGCTTTCGAGACTGCTCAGGTCTCTTCTTCAGGCTCAATATAACACAAAATCTGAAGAGTCACACATTTATACACTATTTTTAGGATATGCTGTTAAATTTAGGTACACTTTTCAAATGATAAATCAAGTTTCGTAAGAAAGACTCAATGACGATAGAAAATACCATTTATTGCAGGGGTCTGCATTTGCACATCATACAAGTTTTATCATTAATATTAAATTGATAAATAAGATAAATTGAGAAAGAACATTAAGAGACGGGTGATAAAATTCTAGTGCTCCAAGATCAGTTATAGATAAGGATTGCATGCACTGTGTTGGCAGACCTAGGACTTTGAGAAGATTGGTTTTGGCAAATTAGTGGTCGGTCCAAAATAAAATCAAAAAGTGGGGTGGGACAAAAAAATATGTACAATGCTTAAAGGAAAAATTTGTTCTGTTTGATCATGTTCCTTTCTTTATTGGTTTAACTATGTATTTTTTAACCTGGTACACATGAGATCCATAATGTTCACACATTATTTAAATGGATGTATTGGGTTACCTGATGTTAAAGGAGTTGACTACTTTTGGAAAACCCCTTCTTAATAACATCGATGTACAAAATAAAAACTCTATTTAGCTACCTCTTGGCCTGGTGCACTTTTTCCAATCTCTCAGCTGTGTTTTCCGACTGTCAAGTAACATAATCAAAGTCATGTGACAGCTGCAGACAATCGGCGGTCTCTGATCAACTGCAGCCTTCACTATTCTGTCAGAGCACACTTATGTCATGGGGCCACATAGGTAAACAAAGACAATATACCAGTGACGCTGTAAGATCAGGTACACTCTACTTTTGTGCCCACTATCAGGCGCATACACTCAGGAGGTTTGTGCCTAACAGTGGCCAAAGTCAAGATAAATGTAGGCATGTCCACGATAGGGATCCATTGGAAAAAAAAAACACATAACGCATGGTATATATATTTTTTTTTTTGCAGTGGTCTCTGTATAGGAAAGTGCATTCAGCTGTGGTTTCCAATACAGTAAAACAAACCGTACCCAGATTCATACCAGTCAGATGAAGGACGAATACACTTTTAGCCAGAATGTCTTCAAGCAATACTAATGGCAAATACTGAAATATTACTACTGCATTGCCTGTTAATGGCATATATGAATGCTCCTCCTCTGTTATAATATCTGTAAAGTTAACATATGGTGTTACATACAGAATTATTTCATCATACAAGAGGTTTATGAGAGTTAAAATTGTATCACTTGAAAATGTAACTCTACTTTTTGACGTTTAGGTAACATATACTCTACAGAGAGTATTCTAATAATATTAGAACAAAACGCTGATATGGTATCACAATCTAACAGTAGGAAAGCGAGGGACTTCGGATCCCATGCTGTCCCTCATGCTAGGATTCCCTAGATTATCCTTAACCTCAGGATTACCCCCAATGGTGGAGATGCCTGATTCCTGTGCCTTTACCAGAACTGATCTTATTCCCCCCTCCCACAAGGGAAGGAAGGGTCAGGAGAGATGGAAGCACAGGTAAAGACACACTGAGTAAAAAACAAAACTCTGACACACTGCAAACTCACAAGTACAAATAATAAGAGACTCAGGAGAAAAGCAAGAGCAGGAAGATAGCCATAAAAGACAACAAGGGTTAACTCCACAAGTACTACAACCACCAGTTAATCTGGATTACAACACATCACCAGACCATCTAACGTAAACTAAAGCTGACACTAATGGAAGTGTCCAGTCTGTATATATAAGAGGGGAGCAGATGTGATTGGCTCTCCCACAACATGGGATCAAGATTACTCACAAGCAGACCAGCAGAGATTAACTCTTGCTAGCCTACATATGAACTACCATTCTGTTGGTAGATGCCCGAGTCAGCCTGCGCTGATTACAGCCCTCAGAGATGTTATCAGGCAGCGTGTCAGAATCTGTAGTCTGAACAGACCCCAACGCCGCCATGACAGTCGGCGAAGATAATAAAAACCTCCGCGTGACAGATGGGTCTACTACTACTAACTATATGAGCTAAGTGTGTTCAACATGTGCTTAGAAAGAATATATATGGATACAAGCAGATGTGTAAATACACATGTGTATATTGCATATGCATATTTTATTTGTGAACCTGACTAACAGACTTGCTTTTGTGTGACAGCAGTTGCTCACACTATACTGGACGAATATGTTATATAGTAAACTCCTGATACCGTTACTTGCGGGTGGTAGAACAGATCTGCCTTAGCACTTCAAAGACGTTCTTTCTTTTAAAAGCCTGTAATTTATTCACTAGCTTTCGTGATGTCTTATTTTCATTTATTTCTTAAAATAAAGGCTAATGAAACTACTGCCTCTCGGTCTGCAGGAAATGTTTGCACCCGGCTTATTTATCTTTTAACTGACAGTTGTTATCCATGGATTAGTTGAGCAGACCCTTGTAATTATGGTTGCTTTTCCATTTGTGGCTATCTGCATGAGGTCGGTAGATCTTAAAATTACAGAATGGCCACCCTTGAAAAAGTAGATTGAATCAGCTACATCACTGTGAGGACTACAGTCAGACGATTATCCCAAAATAAAACCTGGTAGCCAAAGAGGTTTATGTTTTAAGCTTCATAGTCACTTTTCAGCTCCTTGGGTAGTTAGAAGGTCAATAAAACCCGGGTGGCCTCATATTAATGCTTTCCAGTTAAGTCAAATGAGTGGTGGCTCTGACAGAATACTTTTCAGAAACTGTTCATTTGAATTCCAGAACACTTTTCAGCCAGCTCTTTCAGAGACTCTTTGTTCTGCTTTGTTTGAAGTCTGTTTGTACCACGGAAAAAGCTTGCAACATTTCCTATTATTAGAATAAAATGATCTTGACATAACAAATCCTTTAACTAATCTCCTTACTCCATTTTATTCCTCATTATGTGTGCCTTCATTCATGAAAGCATTCGTATATTGTGAGATACTGTCATGGCACCACGCTGGCATTTTTGCTTTATATCTATAGATAGGGATGCTTATCTGAAGACTGTAAGTTTTACAAAAAGAAAACACATTCATGGCTATTTCAGGACTGGATTATAATAATGATTAATATGTTATTTTATTATCCTACATTGAGCCCCAAAAAAACCCTATTTTGTAAAGGCTGATATGAATAAACACTTTTCATAAATACTAATCCATAGCAATTAGTGTTGAGTGAATCTCTCGATATTCGATTTGGGCAGATTTACTCAATTCAGGGGGGAAATTCAATTTACTTCAGATAAATGTGATGCAAATTGAAGCAGCCGGGAAGTGTATAAAAAAGAACAAAATCTTATAGTCTCCTTGATCCTCTCTATTCTTGTCCTTGCGCTGCTGGGGGTTTGATCAGCTTTTCTTTCTTTTTTAATATATTTCTACTGGGGGCGGCATGGTGGCTCAGTGGTTAGCACTGCAGTCTTGCAGTGCTGGGATCCTGGGTTTAATTCCCACCAGGGACAAATTCTACAAGGAATTTGTATGTTCTCCCCGTGTTTGCGTGGGTTTCCCCTGTGTTCTCTGGTATCCTCCCACACTCCAAAGACATACAGATAGGGACTTTAGATTGTGAGACCCAATGGGGACAGTGTTGCCAATGTATGTAAAGCTATGTGGAATTAATAGCGCTATATAAATAAATAAATATTATTATTATTATTATTATTATTAATACTGTCTTTCCGGACAAATCCCCCATTCATTACGCTCCATGATGCATATCATTAACATGCATAATGGTGCATGCGGTCACGTGAGGCTTCTTGTACGTCATTGGCGTGTGATGCTTATCACCTGATGACAATTTAGAGCTCTTCTTATGCACATAAGTATTCCAATATGGGTAAACGGAAAATAAAGCCTATGTCAATGCAGCCGCACCTGCACCCTACTGGTTTTTGTACAGACTAGTATCCTTTGCTTCACAGCCTCTAAAGTCTCCTGCACTGGAATAATCCTAGCCACAACACTAGAAACAACAACTCAGACATGTCTGCCTAAAAGGCTATCGAGTTTTTCCTTGTACCTCTTGAGGAACCAGAGAGGAAATTGCTACGCTCTACAAACCAAGATAGGAAAAGCGTGCAGAGATTGGGAGGGTACCCAAAGTGAGGAAACATAAAACGTGCACAAGTGGAAAAGGTGAAAAAGCAAATGCAAACCAAGATAGTCTCCTACAACTTAACTGCTATCAAGAGAATGGTGTAGGATAGATAAATGAGAAAGCACTGAGTAAATACTGCACTGTCTCTGTCTAACAAGCAATAAATCCCTAGCAGCGAGGCTGGAATGCCTTAGCAAATTCCACAAAGAAATATAGCCACTAGATAAAGCTAGAAACAGAAGAGTATAAATAGACCCACCTTGGATGTAAAAGCGCAGAGAAAATGAGCAAGTGAGGTGAAAACACCTGATAACTGCAAACTAAAAAGATAAAAGCAAAGGTAAAAGAGCCTCAGTATTTGGACAGGGACCGACCAGGCTGTGGCTGAGCATGAAACTAACCTGACCACGTAGCACAATGTCATCGGATCGAGTCCTGAACCTGAGGCATGACAGCTATCTTCTATCAGCCAAACTCTAAAGCAATACAAAATACTTTTCTCCCTTTGGAAAACCTAACACATTAGCTTGTTACATAAGATGGGCACTATGTAATACTTCATTTTATATTCCTATAGATTACAGCTAAGGGTACAAAAAAGATTTGTCCAAATGGTATGCTTCCTTAAAGAGAATCTGTCAGTAGGATAAAGCCTCATAATCAATTTACATAAACATGCAGGTCACAGAAAGTTTAATCAAATTATACCTTTATATTTCCAATCTGATGTCTTATTCCAGAAAAATAACATTTTCCTTTTATGTGAATGAGCTGTTAAAATCTATGGCTATACACAGATGTCCAGGTGAATCTTCCGCCAGAGCTTGTTTTAAATGAAAGGAAGCATTAACATTGTGAGACATGTAATGACTGACGGTCTGCTCTAATGATCTACATCTGTCACACTAGAAATGGCCACTCTAATTTAAACTAAGCTCTGGAGACAGATGCTTAGAGAGATCGTTGTCCAGCCTATAGATCTTAACAGCTCTTTTATAGTTTGAGAAAAACATGGATTTCTCTGTAATAAGAGATTGGATCGCAGATATCAAGTATCATGGTATTAAACTTTCTATGACCTGTATGCCCATAAAGTCAGCTTACAACGGATGATACTACTGACAGACTCCTTTTACAAAAAGCATTTCCATTACCTTTTTTTTTTACCTAAACCTGTAAAGATCTTAGATGTACAGTGGCATAACATTTTAGCACCCCTAGTTACATATACTGTTATTGTGAACAGATAAGCAAGCTGAATATGAAATAATCTCTAAAAGGCAGAAAGTTAAAAATGATACATTTCCTTTGTATTTTAGGCAATGCAATTTTTTTAATATTTTACATTTGAAAATTAACAAAAAAAGGAAAATGGTCTGATGCAAAAGTTTGGGCACCCTGCATTGTTAATACCTAGTAGCACCTCCATTGGCAAGTATCACAGCTTGTAAACGCTTTTTGTAACCAGCCAAAAGTGTTTCAATTCTCCTTTGAGTAATTTCATCTGTTCTTCCTCGGAAAAGTCTTCCAGTTCTGTGAGATTCCTGGTAGTCTTGCATACACTGCTCTTTTGAGGTCTAGCCACAGATTTTCAATGATGTTCAGATTAGGGGACTGTGAGGGTCATTGTAAAACCTGTAGCTTGCACCTTTTGAGGTATTCTAGTGTGAATTTTGATGTGTGTTTCGGATCATTATCCATTTGTAGAAGCCATACTCGCTTCAAGTTCAGCTTTTTTACAAATGGTGTTATGTTTGCTTCAAGAATGTCTTGAAATTTCATTGAATCCATTTTTTCCTCTACCTGTGAAATGTTCCCAGTACCATTAGCTGCAACACAACGCCAAAGCTTGATTGGTTGGTGATATGTTCTTTTCCTGAACTTTTGTACCCTCTTTTCTCCACACATACCTTTGATCATTGTGGCCAAACAGTTCTATTGTAACCTCATCGGTCCACAGGACTTGTTTTCAAAATACATCAGGCTTGTTTAGATGTTCTTTTGCATACTTCTGACTCTGAAGGCCATATTTTTGAAGGTGTCTTTGAACAGTAGAACAATATACCACATCTCCAGAGTCTGCTAAATTATCCTGAGGATATTTTGCAGTCAGCTGGGTGTTCTGATTTCCCTCTCTAGCAATCCTATGAGCAGCACTCACAGAAATTCAACTTGGTCTTCCAGACCTTATTGTGACCTCCACTGTTCCTATTACCTGCCATGTCTAATTACATTTCGACCTGAGGAAAGGGCAACATGAAAACTCTTTCCTATTTTCTTATAGCCTTCTTCTGCTTTGTGGGCCTCCACCCTTTTCATTTTTTGAGCCTTTCCTAATGATAATAGTGAACAAGCCATAACCCTAAAAAGATAATTAAGGTCTGAAACGTTCATACTTATCTGAGCATACCTCCAAGGGTGCCCCAACTTTTGCATCGGCCCATTTTCCTTTTTGTAATTTTTCAAATGTTAAAGATATTTTTTTTCTTTTTGTTTGCCTAAAATACTAAGGAAAGGTGTCAGTTTTAACTTTATGCCTTTAAGAGAACAGTTAATCTTCAACTTGCTTAACTGTTCACAATAACAGTAATTTTGACCAGTGGTGTTCAAACTTTTAGAGGCAACTGTATATTAAAACACTGACACAACACTATTAGTGTCTACTCCATCATCCAAGGCAGTTCCACTTATCTTTCTTGATGGCAACTCACACTCTTTGGATCACACTGTGCTGTATGTGAAAGGCGGAAGTTTCTTTTCCAATGTAAGCCTATGGACCCTCAATGAGATTTTCTATTGGCTTACATTCTAAAATGCACTTTCGGATCACACAGAGCGCAGTGTAAGCCAAAAAGTTTGAATCCCCATCACCTGACACAGAATAGAAGTGGAGTGGTGCTGGATATTATAGAAGATGGCAATCAGTAAGTATATTAATACTCTCACACTACACCTAACTTACATTTACAATGTTTAGTGAAAAGTAGAGATGAGCCACCCCCCTAGAGTTCGAGTTCGATTCATCGAACGGAGGACAAGTTCGTCGAACGTTCGAAGAACGTTCGCCGAATCAACTCGAACTCCATTGAAAACAATGGCAGGCAAACACAAACACATACAAACACATAGAAAACACCTTCTAAGGTGGCCAAAAGGGGACAAACAACTCACAAGACACCACAAACACATGGGATTGTGACAAGGACATATACTCATGTGTAAACAAAAGAGCTGGACGAGTAAAAAGAGGAGGAGAGACAGATATACGCATGTCATGCCCTTCTAAAATCATGTAAAACACAGCAAGCAGACCCCAACCAGAGTCTCCCTTTTTTCCAAAAATTGGGCCACACACACCACTTCAGTGGCATCACTTGTGCCCCAGTTGCAAACTGGACATGTTGATTAGCATCAAGCACATTCAAAAATATGCCAGTCTTAACTGTCCCCAGGATGACACTGAGGTAGCAAAGTCCTTGCTGATCCATGACTGGTTCATCTTGGATCATTGTTAAAAACACAGCAAGGGAACTCCAAGCAGAATCTCCCTTTTTTCCAAAAATTGGGCCACACACACCACTTCAATGGCATCACTTGTACCCCAGTTGTAAACTTGTTGATTAGCATCAAGCACATTCAAAAATACGCCATCCTTAGCTGTCCCCAGGATGACACCGGGGTAGCAAAGTCCTTGCTGATCCATGATTTGTTCATTTTGGATCATTTTTAAAAACACAGCAAGGGGACTCCAAGCAGAGTCTCCCTTTTTTCCAAATATTGGGCCACACACACCACTTCAGTGGCATCACTTGTGCCTCAGTTGCAAACTGGACATGTTGATTTGCATCAAGCACATTCAAAAATACGCCAGCCTTTACTCTCCCCAGGATGACACCGGGGTAGCAAAGTCCTTGCTGATCCATGACTTGTTCATCTTGATGAACGTTAGTCTGTCCACATTGTCACTGGACAGACGCGTGCGCTTATCTGTCAGCACACACCCAGCAGCATTGAAGAAACGTTCAGAGACAACGCTGGCTGCGAGACATGACAAGATCTCCAAGGCGGAAGTGGCAATCTCAGGCCATTTTTCAAGATTGGAAGCCCAAAATGAGCAAGGCTCCAGTTGCACAGTCATAGCATCAATGTTCATTTGGAGATACTCCTGTATCATCCTCTCCAGCCGTTGACTATGTGTCAGACTTCTTGTCTCTTGTGGCTCTGCAAAGGATGGTCTAAAAAAAATGATGAAACGATTCCATAAAATTGCTGTTATGACTAGATACAGTGTTGCTGGTACGGTTTGACTGATGATGATGAGACAGTCCCATGCTTGGCAAGGTACAACTGGGAGATTCACGCTGTGCATCACTGGTGTTTGGTGGAAAAGCCGAGCTAAGATTGCATAACAGCTTCTGCTGATACTCCTGCGTACGTGCATCCCTTTCTATGGCTGGAATTATTTCACCAAATTTGGACTTGTACAAGGGAATTAGGAGTGTGGCAACCCAGTAGTCATTATTACTTCTAATTCGGACAATCCAAGGGTCATGTTGTAGGTAGTGCAGCAAGAAGGCGCTCACGTGTCTTGCGCATCCCTGCAGACCAAGTCCTTGCTGTGTTTGTGGCGGTGAGGTCATAACCGTGCTTCCTTCCGCTGACATCTCCCCTCTACCTCGAACAACCGAAATTTGACCAAGGTCCCCCTCATCTGCTGAGTCTTCCATGCCCATCGCCAGTTCGTCCTCCATTTCTTCCTGGGCTACTGCACCTTCTTGAACAGTTTGGCTGCTACCATGCGCCCTTGTTAATCCCTCTCCCCCACCGTCCCATGCCTGCCGCCTTGGTGATTATGAACATCTGGACCTTGTAGATCGTGGTATCCCTTCCACATATGAATTCTCCTGTACTTCCTCCCCTTCCTCTTGTCCCACCCCCTGACTCCGAATAGTGTTTAGCGTGTGCTTCAGCATGTAAATGACTGGAATTGTCATGCTGATAATGGCATTGTCAGCGCTAAACATATTCGTCGCCATGTCGAAACTATGCAGAACGGTGCATAGGTCCTTGATCTGAGACCACTCCAGCAGAGTGATCTGCCCCACCTCTGCATCTCGTTGGCCCAGGCTATACATCATGACGTATTGCACCAGGGCTCGGAGGTGCTGCTACAGTCGCTGAAACATGTGGAGAGTCGAATTCCAGCGTGTCGACACATCGCATTTCAGGCGATGAACCGGCAGGCTGAAAGACTTCTGGAGTGATGCAAGTCGGTCAGCTACGCCGGTTGAGCGGCGGAAGTGAGCAGAGAGTGACCGTGCCCTGTGCAGAAGCCCATCTAGGCCGGGATAGTGGGTTCAAAATTGCTGGACAACAAGGTTCAACACGTGAGCCATACAAGGCACGTGTGTCACCTTGCCCCGGCGAAGGGCCACACCCAGGTTTGCAGCATTGTCGCACACAGCCTTCCCTGGCTGCAGGTTGAGTGGAGACAACCATTTACTAAACTCAGTCTCCAGAGCTGACCACAATTCCTCCGGTGTGTGACTCTTATTTCCCAGACATTTCAACGTAAAGATCGCCTGATGCCATTGAGCTCTGCTGCCAGCATAGTAAAGAGGTGTGTGGGATTCCTTGTGCGCAGTTACAACGCGGGTGGCCTGACCAGACAGGCTTTGGGCAGAGGTGGAGGACCCAGACAAGAATGAGGAGGCAGAAGCAGTGGAAGAACTTCGACAATCAGAGGATTGACGCACAAGTCGTGGGGACGACAAGACTTGTACAGCAGACCCTTCTCCATCTCTCACCATAGTTACCCAGTGCCCAGTCAGCAACATGTAACGCCCCTGTCCATGCTTACTGGTCCAAGTATCGGTGGTGAAATGCACCCTGTCACACACAGGGTTCCTCAAGGAAGCGGTTATGTTGTGTGCGACATGCTGGTGTAGCGCAGGCACACCTTTCTTGGAGAAGTAGTGGCCACTGGGCATCTGGTACTGGGGCACTGCGATGGACATAGGGTCTCGAAAATCCTCTGTGTCCACCAGGCGGAAAGGCAGCATTTCTGTAGCCAACAGCTTGCAGAGGGTGAAAGTCAACCTCTTAGCTTTGTCATGGATAGGAGGAAAACGCCTTTTACTTATCAACATCTGAGGGACTGAGATCTGGCTGCTGTGCGGAGACGGCGTTGAGTAGGGTGTCCCTGGAAAACTGCTGGTCTGTGAGGAAAGTGCAGGCGGAGACATGATGTTGCCTTCATCCCAAGTTGGTGCTCTTGATGTCTGAGAGAGCTCTACACCAGCACCTGTTTCCCCTTCCAAAACAACTGATGACCTGCCAATCAAACTGCCTGTTGCGGTTAAAGAGGTGAAAGGTCTGCGTTGAAAAACATGTGTGACAGCTGTCCCCACAGTCATAGAGGATGAAGAGCGCGCGGATGCACTTGAAGGGGCAGATGGTAGATGGCCCACTCTGCTAGGCCGCATTGTAGCACAGTGAGCTTCCCACTGGGACTTATGCTTGTTATTCATGTGACGGTTCATGAACAAAGTAGTCAAACTAGTGAGTTTTTGGCCTCTACTTACAGATTGGCGACAAATCTTACAGATCACATGAGTTGGGGGATCCTTTGCAATGTCAAAAAAGGACCAGGCTAGGCAACCATTAGAGCCCATGCGACCTGCAGAGCCACCCCGACTTGTGCTCAGAGGCAGAGTTGTGGCTGAGGATGCAGTTGTTGACGTGCTTCTAGTACTCTGTCTTTGTCCAGGAAGGCGCAAACTAACCTCGTTGTCAGTCTCATCCTCCTCCACCACCTCTGCTGACCTCCTCGAGTGCCTGACTGTGGGTTGACAGTAAGTGGGATCTAGAACCTCATCATCAACCTGTATGTTTGCACTCCCCTCGCCCTCAGACCTAACCTCTTCCTGCCCTGACTGAATAGTTAAATTGTCATTCCAATCAGGTATCTGAGTCTCATCGTCATCAGTATGTTCCTCATTGTCTCCACCAAGAGGTGTTACCGTTTGGGAATGAGGGTCTACATTATGCTCAGAAACTTGGTCATCAGGGCCTGAATCTGACTCACAAAGCTCCTGGGCATCACTGCAGACCATTTCCTGGTCTGTATTCACTGTAGCTTGGGAGCAGACCTCTGATTCCCAGGCTATAGTGTGACTGAACAGCTCTGCAGACTCACCCATCTCTGTTACAACATACTCTGCAGGGCGGGTGGAGACTTGAGAGCTGGGAGAAAGCAAGTGCGATTGGGGTGACAACTCAGAGGACTGTTGTTTTTTGGATGTTGAAGTTGAGGTGGAGGAGAGGCCACTTGTTGGAGCACTTGAAATCCATTCAAGAATGTTCTTTTTTGTGCATCATCTACCTTTGTTACAGTTGTTCGGTTCCGTAAAAAGGGGAGCACATCAGATTGTCCACGGAAAGTAGTAGACATCTTACTTTTGCTGGAAGATGGCCTTTCTTCAGCAGATGTTACTGTAGCTGCCTGGTCCCCTTTCCACCAGCATCTGTCCTTTTGCCACTCATTTTGTTTGTGACCAGATTGGACACTTAAAATGTCGTAGCAAAAATGGAGAGGTGGTGTACAATGCAGAGGTGGTCTAGCTTTATTGACAGCTGAAGAACCAACACTGAATATCCCTGACAATGAAATTATGCCACTAAAAGTGTCAGCACTGTTTGCAATTAAAATTGTGTAGCAAAAATGGGCAGGTGTGTAGAATGCACAGGTGCTGTAGGTAGCTGGACAGCAAAGGAACACTAACTTAGTATCCCAGACACTTTTAGTATGCCACTAAAAGTGTCAGCACTGTTTGCAATTAAAATTGCGTAGCAAAAATGGGCAGGTGTGTAGAATGCACAAGTGCTGTAGGTAGCTGGACAGCAAAGGAAGCCTCACTTTCTATCCCTGCCAATGAAAAAATGCACCAAGGAATTGCCTGAGCTGATGTAGCCAGGCGCTGTTATCTAAAGGAGTAAGGAAGGGTATGGACTCGGCACAATCTCCTTAAAAATAACTTGAATCCTTTATTGAAAAATGTTAGTAAAAATCAGCCAACAAACGCATTGCACCAAGTATGATACAGGAAAAACTTAACGCGTTTCGGACATAATATTAAAAACAAAAAAGTCCTTAATCATATGACTTATGATTAAGGACTTTTTTGTTTTTAATATTATGTCCGAAACGCGTTAAGTTTTTCCTGTATCATACTTGGTGCAATGCGTTTGTTGGCTGATTTTTACTAACATTTTTCAATAAAGGATTCAAGTTATTTTTAAGGAGATTGTGCCGAGTCCATACCCTTCCTTACTCCTTCTGCTTCACCGGCGTGGACTGGCCGGAGGACTTCGTGCACTCCGAGGATTTTTTTGGCATCGGATGACAGGTGAGCTGAAAACCACTTCGCTGTTATCTAAAGACCTGCACAGCGTTAGCACGGACCTGCCTAGCAACATTAACTATGAACGGCTGTAATGCAGCCCTGAAAAGTGCTGAAATTACAAGTAGTCCCTAATCCCTAAAGCGCTGTGTAGATTGCACTGTATGTCTATAGCGCACACAGCAGCAGCGGGAGCGGGAGCGGTGACTGTCACCCACCCGCAGCATAGAGATAATGGCGGCGATGGGGAAAATGGCTGTGTCTTATAAGGCAAGGACATGTGACATGCACAGCCTATGACACATGCCCTTGCTTGTCTGGCAAAAATCCACTTTGCTGTGTGTGTGTGTGTGTCTGTGATTTGCTGACAGCCTGGCCCGCCCCACTGTACGCACGGTTAGGGAAAAAAAAATGGCAATCGCCATTCTTTCAGCACTCAGCAGCAGCACTGATCTAAACCCCATCCCCCCCGCACACTATACGTGGAATTTTGATAATATCATGATTCACAGTTACTCACACTATTACAGTGAAAAGCCAGCTAGTAACTAGCTACGCTTTTTGGTGATCGAACCGTTCTCGAACTACCGAACTTTTAGCAACTCGTTCGAGTTCGTCGAACGACTCGAACACCCCCCCAAAATCACTCTAACACCAAATTGGCGAACCGTTCGACTCGAACATCACTCATCTCTAGTGAAAAGACAGATAATTGAATGGGATCTTTAAATTTAAAAGCAACGAAGCCAAAGACAATATGTTATCCGATTTGTTACGTACGGTAGATATACAGTGCATAAGATTACACATATGAATACATACGGTAAGCAACAACATATATTTGATTGAATAACGAATAAAGTAGTTATCACATGAAAACAGAATTTTTTAATTACATGTGGAAAAGTACATGTGATTTGTAAAATATTGCAGAAGATCCTGGAAAGTGAATAGCTGTAGAAATTCTCTTTAAGTTTTAACATTTGTCATTTGAATTTTTTAGTGTTTTGCTTTTATTTTAGTTAGTTTTAATTATTTTGAGTTAAGTACTTTTCTGTAAAGGAACAAGAAATAATTCCTCACATGTAACCATTAACTATAGCGGTAAAAAAATTGTTGAAAAGGATTGAATAATATATTTTAGGAAAAAACATTATCTCAATATTCTTTTGACAGTGGACATGGTTTAACTGCATAATGCACAGCATATCAGGAATTTACCGCCCCCAGTAGCAGACCCTGAGGAGATAGTCATGAATCCACATGGAAACTGACGTACTTCAGGAATTTTGTAAGTGTGATAATGTGTGTGGGATTATAATTTTTAACTCACGAAAAATGCTACTGAAAATCATGATTCTAAAGCATCTCAGAAGGATTGTAGAATACCAATTTCTGAGGAGTAGATTACAAAGCATTAAGTTACTCATGTATAATTGTAAATTTCTTATTTATGATTCAGAAAAATAGTAATACTTAGGGTCAATTATTACATACTTTGTTAAGGCTGGGACTTTGATTTATAGAAGAACACCTAAAGAGGATTTAAAAATAAGGAGCATAATAAGGCACACTGTAAACATATAGTTACTGTATTAGTTTGCAGTATACACAAGGGCAAACAGGAGACAGAAGAAAAAGGTCTTACCTTTAGCCCTTAAAATATAAAGTATTAGTCAAACTTTATTAATAAAACAATAAAAAGCATGTAAATGGATAACACATAATAAGAGAGGCTACTGTGACAGCATGTAGCATTGGCGTCCATGCACTACCCTGCGTCTCCTCTGCAGGGAAGCCGACACACTCACAGCCGCAGCCGGGCTGCATCCTCCCCTGCCCATCCACAAGTGCTCCTGCTTCCACCTCCTCCTGGGGCCTGTGCATACAGCACGGGTTCCCCTGGAGTAAGCTTAGGGCATGCACATGCACATCTGCCCTCCTCTTAAAGGAAGTGCCTCACAGCCTATGGCGGAGAGGCATTAGGTACTTTTAGCATCCTCCCACTAGGGGAGGTGCCTGCACAATGTCCTTAGTCAGTCATTTGTCTGCTAGCTAGTTGTTAAGTCCCGTGCTCCTGTCCTGTTACCTATTCCTGAGTCCGCCTTCCCATACCTATCTGTCCCTACTGTGCCTACTATACCTGTCAATACCTGCCTTCCTGTCTGCCTTAGTCATCCCACCTGTATCTGCCTGCACCTGTGTCCATATCTGAACCCATCTCCTGTCCTGGGGGTCCCAATCACTGCTACATACCCAATCACTGCTCTGGGTATGGTACTTGGTGTATGCCTTGTGGCAGGCACTTAGTTAAGCCCCTACTAGTAAAGGGTAAGCCAGTGGGTCCACTTCTACTCTTCAAAAATATATCAGCTCACCACTCACAATATGTCCTGCTGTAAGCGGTGCACGGAAGATCCAGTCCGACTTACTGGTTACATGGAGTATTCAGAAAGAGGGGGAAAAATTTCAGCACTCTTAATTGTAGAAATCCAGAGTAAAAATTAAAACATTACATTTATTGGGTAGTTTAAAATAGAAAAAACAAGCAATAGGCACAGTCTACGCATTTTGAGCATGCAGGCTTTTACTCAGCCTGCATGCTTGAAACGCATAGACTTTGTTATCATATGGGCTGTCCCATACTGTCTAAAGGCATAGTACTCTTAGTGTATGTAAAATTTTGTTGAAAAATTGCTGCTAATCTTCATTCTGAAAAAACAAACATTCTAAGAAAATATATAAAGAAAATCCAGCTCAGTCCTCAGGTAATTTAAAAAAAATATATTCTCATTTTATTATGTATAATTCATTAAAAATCCATCAGATACACAGCAAATTATAGTGATAGAACAACGTGTTTCGACGCTATGTCTTATTCATGCTCATGAGTGCATGAATAAGACATAGCGGCGAAATGCGTTGTTCTAGCACTATAATTTGCTGTGTATCTGATGGATTTTTAATGAATTCTACATAATAAAATGAGAATATTTTTTTTTTTAAATTACCTGAGGACTGCGCTGGATTTTCTTTATATATTTTTGGATCTCTTGTGCTACTCCGTGCGCTGAATCCCAGCTGATACCAGATTGCAGCTGATTGGTGACCTGAATCTTTCTTTCCTTGTTGAATTCTAAGAAAAAAGAAATTTAAATAATTATGCTGATATTATGACTGTGTGCCCTCGATGACTTGTTAGTGAGTTTTTCGTGCTGCATTTTTCCGTTGCGTATAATCGCAGTGTCTTACAGATTTTTCTCATAGACATGCATTAGACCATGGTCCAGGAAAAGAGTGTTCGTATCCGCTCACCTGAAATTTGCAGGAGACCACTGCTTCCAAGACTCGTGCAAGGGAAGGAAAGCAGCTGGCAATCTTGTGTAGAGGAATTCCAGGAAATCCAGCAACAGAGTCGAGGAATTATAATAAAACTTGGAGTTTATTGAGACATATTAAAAGTCCAGACACGGTTCAGAGCAAAAAACGAGAGGACGCATTTCGAACTATGTAGTTCTTAGTCTGTCTCCGAGACAGACTAAGAACTACATAGTTGGAAACGCGTCCTCTCGTTTTTTGCTCTGAACCTTGTCTGGACTTTTAATATGTCTCAATAAACTACAAGTTTTAATATAATTCCTCGACTCTGTTGCTGGATTTCCTGGAATTCCCATGCATTAGACCATACCTGCGTCTCTGACAAGCAACTCACTGTCAATAGACAATGTACACAGAGAGCTGTGGTGTGGGGTCGTCTTTCTGAGCTTTGCTGCATGTTACATCTAAGAATACTGTGTCACAGTCATAACTGCTGCACCCAGTGTTCTACGGTGTCCAGCTCTAAACTGATCGAGCGTCATGGCAACTTCTGACCCTTTTCACAGTTCAGAGTCTGACGCGTCACACTATTGTTTCCCGAGTGCTTGGAAGTTGCACAGTCAGACTCGGGTGTCGACCATTTGTGTGCTTATTAGTGATTGGTCTAGCAGGAGTTAATTTCTGTTAGCCTGTGGATTGCTGCTAGGGTCACAGGTTACAGAAGTCCTATCACAGTCCACTGCGCCTTTTAAAAGATGGTGGGTACTGTTCCCCCACGCCGATTATAGCTTCATTGAGTTTTAGTTTTGGTTTTCCCCTCTATGTCTATGTGTGTGGGATAAACCACTCCTGTCCCAGCCTTCTCTGGGGGTGCGGGAGAGGGGGTATAGACCAGGGCTACTCAACTGCTAGGATTAGGAAGGTGGCCCAAACATCGTCACCATATTTTTGGGAACAGGGACAGCTAGGGCCACCCTAGCCCTAGGGCCAGTGTAGGTACCCTTGTTCCAAGTTACTTTATTGCACCCCGTGACACCCAGTAAGCTAAATGACACATCACTGGAATCAGGGCCTTTTTTTCCTACAAAATGCTGCTCTCAGATGAGGTAGCAAAATTCTGCTGACAGATTCCAGTTAAAACATGACATATTAAAAAGATACAAAAATGCAGCATCAAAAAAGCGATTAAACAAAGCATGTAAGAAAAAATGCATTAGGTGCAGAAATGTTGCAGAAATTCTGCAAACTCAAAACTCACCAAAAGCTCATTGTGGGAACTTAGCCTTAAGAGAACCTGTAATGCCAAAAATGCTATTAAGCTGCAGATGTGGGGTTAAGCTGTTGTTTAATATCATTCTAAAACTGACCAGGGACCGCACTGAAGGCACAGCTACCAGGAGGAAATGAACTTTATTCCTCCCGGCAGCCTCAGGCTTTCAGTCACGGAGGGGTGGCCAGCTTCAGTCACTGCTCAGTATACAGTTAGGTCCAGAAATATTTGGACAGTGACACAAGTTTTGTTATTTTAGCTGTTTACAAAAACATGTTCAGAAATACAATTATATATATATATAATATGGGCTGAAAGTGCACAGTCCCAGCTGCAATATGAGAGTTTTCACATCCAAATCGGAGAAAGGGTTTAGGAATCATAGCTCTGTAATGCATAGCCTCCTCTTTTTCAAGGGACCAAAAGTAATTGGACAAGGGACTCTAAGGGCTGCAATTAACTCTGAAGGCGTCTCCCTCGTTAACCTGTAATCACTGAAGTAGTTAAAAGGTCTGGGGTTGATTACAGGTGTGTGGTTTTGCATTTGGAAGCTGTTGCTGTGACCAGACAACATGCGGTCTAAGGAACTCTCAATTGAGGTGAAGCAGAACATCCTGAGGCTGAAAAAAAAGAAAAAATCCATCAGAGAGATAGCAGACATGCTTGGAGTAGCAAAATCAACAGTCGGGTACATTCTGAGAAAAAAGGAATTGACTGGTGAGCTTGGGAACTCAAAAAGGCCTGGGCGTCCACGGATGACAACAGTGGTGGATGATCGCCGCATACTTTCTTTGGTGAAGAAGAACCCGTTCACAACATCAACTGAAGTCCAGAACACTCTCAGTGAAGTAGGTGTATCTGTCTCTAAGTCAACAGTAAAGGGAAGACTCCATGAAAGTAAATACAAAGGGTTCACATCTAGATGCAAACCATTCATCAATTCCAAAAATAGACAGGCCAGAGTTAAATTTGCTGAAAAACACCTCATGAAGCCAGCTCAGTTCTGGAAAAGTATTCTATGGACAGATGAGACAAAGATCAACCTGTACCGGAATGATGGGAAGAAAAAAGTTTGGAGAAGAAAGGGAACGGCACATGATCCAAGGCACACCACATCCTCTGTAAAACATGGTGGAGGCAACGTGATGGCATGGGCATGCATGGCTTTCAATGGCACTGGGTCACTTGTGTTTATTGATGACATAACAGCAGACAAGAGTAGCCGGATGAATTCTGAAGTGTACCGGGATATACTTTCAGCCCAGATTCAGCCAAATGCCGCAAAGTTGATCGGACGGCACTTCATAGTACAGATGGACAATGACCCCAAGCATACAGCCAAAGCTACCCAGGAGTTCATGAGTGCAAAAAAGTGGAACATTCTGCAATGGCCAAGTCAATCACCAGATCTTAACCCAATTGAGCATGCATTTCACTTGCTCAAATCCAGACTTAAGACGGAAAGACCCACAAACAAGCAAGACCTGAAGGCTGCGGCTGTAAAGGCCTGGCAAAGCATTAAGAAGGAGGAAACCCAGCATTTGGTGATGTCCATGGGTTCCAGACTTAAGGCAGTGATTGCCTCCAAAGGATTCGCAACAAAATATTGAAAATAAAAATATTTTGTTTGGGTTTGGTTTATTTGTCCAATTACTTTTGACCTCCTAAAATGTGGAGTGTTTGTAAAGAAATGTGTACAATTCCTACAATTTCTATCAGATATTTTTGTTCAAACCTTCAAATTAAACGTTACAATCTGCACTTGAATTCTGTTGTAGAGGTTTCATTTCAAATCCAATGTGGTGGCATGCAGAGCCCAACTCGCGAATATAGATTAGATTGGAGAAAACTTTCAAACTTAAGAACACTCCTTTAAATTCCAGGGCCACATGTTATAAATTTATGGCACCTAGACTTTAACTGGTTAACAAAACAAAAAATAATAATTTAGAAGTTCTCTGTTATAGTCTATGATTTGCGATCAAGAATTTCTAAAAATATTTCAAAAAGGTCTCAGTGTAAGAGTAGGCAAGAAAGAAACATTAAAAGGCCATTTTTTAACATGATAGAACACAACTTGTATGGAAACTTGTCAATGGTGGAGACGGTAGAGTGAGCTCACTTCCTAAGGAAATTACTGCAGGGGGTGTCTGCCAGAGAAAATCAGGCATAACAAACATTTTAACTGATCACCTTATCCCTGCAGAGCAACCCAGCACTGGCAGTCAAAATGATGCCAGTGTATATGTCTGCAAAATGTTTCATTTAACAGCCTCAGGGATCTCTATTTTATTGACTGCCATGCAAGCCATATTACTCCTCTGCATGTTTCCAGAGAGCAAACCATGAATTTAGAAGTCCGGATGTAAACACTGAAACTAAAGCAGAATAATAAACATAGAAAGCATTTACTAAAAAGCCTTAAACGCTGGATATAAACTGTTTAAAGATAATCATACAATTTATATATTTTCTTAAACGGATGATCCTTCTTTACTTTGCCGGTCAACCCTCAACCTAAAATAATAGTTTGATTGGCATTGATAGACTTTAAAAATTTGATTCATGTAATTTTACAAATTGCAACGATATTTCATACAGATCTATCTAGCAGATATCTACTTTCTACATGATATTATTTGTAAATAACTTGCTTCATTTTTTTTGTACTGATCTTAAGTTGATCTCACACATTTACAACTCTGTTTAGCATTAAAGAGGTGGTTCACTACTTAGCATTAATGACCCCATCCATGTAAAGTTCATAGAAAAGGTTTTTCTCAAATTCCATGTGTACAGTAGATGGCTTATCTTCTTCAAAGAAACCTTATGACTTAAAGGGGTGGTCCACTACTCAGCATTAGTGGCCACAGTGATGTAAAGCTCATAGAGAAGACTTTTATCAAATACCTTGTTTACCAAATTCTGACTCTGAGCTGCGCTATTGTGGTCTGCTCTTCCCAATCATGTGACCCCCGACTCCGTGACCTCTGAGATCCGGTGATGTCACGTCAACTTTCAGGCTCCAATCTCCCTGAGTGACTGGGCTGTGGGTGGAGTTTCATTGCTTGTCACAGCACAGCATCGCTCCTGCTTGCGGCACTCTGCAGGGAAGGAGAGAGTGTTCGAGATGCTGGGCTGTGATGCTGGGCTGTGATGAGCGCTGAAACTCCGCCCAAAGCCCAGTCACTCAGGGAGACTGAGGCCCAACTCAGTGATGTTGTGTCAACTGGAAGTTGACGTGACATCACTGGATCTCAGCGGTCACGGAGCCAGGGGGTCATGTGATGGGGAACAGCAGACCACAATAGCGCCACTCAGAGTCGGAATTCGCTAAACAAGGTATTTGATAAAAACCTTCTATATGAGATTTGCGTCGATGTGGGCACTAATGCTGAGTAGTGGACCACCTCTTTAAGTCATAAGGTTTCTTTGAAGAAGATAAGTAATCTATTACCGTATAACTCCGTATGAGACTACTTTCCATAAAATTCTATTCTTTTCTGATGAAAACAATGGTGGCAAGCTCCATAGGACTCCATACACAGTATTTGGAGGAATATTTCTGTGCATACAGCCAATGATTCATCAACACTACCATTTTGTATTAAAAGGTATGCTTGACTAAGATGCGCACATCTTATTGAATTCGGTGTATCTTATAGTTGCTGTACACAAGTGTAAGAAATGTACTTTAGTCATAGCTAATGCCTACATTTCTGGTGTAAATTATGGTGAACTTCTTGGTTCTGCTCGGCCATGACCCCACCCCACTACTCTCAACCTGCTCTTCAAAAAGTCAGCAAGAAGTGGCCTAAAAAACAACAAAAGCCACAACCATGTAAAAGAAATTGTGTTTTACTCCAGTATTTTGATGAAAACTGAGGCCACAGAAATCATAACTTCTACCCATGGTCCTGTTAATGTGCATTAGCCCTTAAGGGAAATATGTCTGCAGGTTTTTGCTACTTAATCTGAGAGCAGCATAATCTAGGGCAGATACCCACATTCCAAATATATGTAAATTTCTCAGCAGCTTGATATAGCTTCAATACAATCAGTTTTTTATTGCCAAGAAATTATACAGCGGGGGGAAAAGTATTTAGTCAGCCACCAATTGTGCAAGTTCTCCCACTTAAAAAGATGAGACAGGCCTGTAATTGACATCATAGGTAGACCACAACTATGAGAGACAAAATGAGAAAACAAATCCAGAAAATCACTTTGTGTGATTTGGCAAGATTTTGTTTTCAAATTATGGTGGAAAATAAGTATTTAGTTATCTAAAAATATGCAAGATTTCTGGCTCTCACAGACCTGTAACTTATTCTTTAAGAGGCTGCTCTGTCCTCCACTCATTACCTGTAGTAATGGCACCTGTTTGAACTTGACACCTGTGCACAACCTCAAACAGTCACACTCCAGACCAAAGTAGTGTCAAAGGACACCAGAAACAAAATTGTTGCCCTGCACCAGGCTGGAATATCGAATCTGCAATAGGCAAGCAGCTTGGTGTGATGAAATCAACTTTGGGAGAAATAATAAAAAAATGGAAGGCATAGAAGACCACTGATAATCTCCCTCGATCTGGGGCTCCATGCAAGAACTCACCCCATGGGGTCAAAATGATCACAAGAACAGTGAGAAAAAATCCCAGAACCACTCGAGGGGACCTAGTGAATGACCTGCATAGAGCTGGGACCACCATAACAAAGGCTACCATCAGTAACACACTACACCACCAGGGACTTAGAACCTGCAGTGCCAGACGTGTTCCCCTGCTTAACCCTGCTGTTCGCATTTGCTATATACTTGTACTGTTCCCGGGTCAATATGACCCGACCTATTAATTCTTGATTTTTAGCTACTCTAATTGTTTTATTTGAATACTTTTTTCATTGAAATACTGTATGTGAACATGGCTGATCATAAACAAATGAAAAATTTAAATTCAAACTTAATTATTTATTTTTTTTCATAAAAAGGTTACACAGGCTTTTTGCAATTATCTTCGATTGTTGACATTCTGCACACAAATAATAAAGACGCTTTACATTACTATTACTAAAACATGAAATTTAACTTTTTGAAAACAAATTTTATAAATCAAGAAATGAAAAATCATAAAAACTTCAACCTTTTTAGGTTCTTTCTCTTTCTTGAGCATGCTGGACACTTTTTACAATGGCTGTTGCTCCATCACTTGTGGGGGTCTCTTTTCTGCTCTCAATATATGGCCTCACCAGGGATTTTCCCAATTCCTCAAGAAATAATCTTCTTTTATGCAGCTTATTCTGGTTCCAATCGGGGTCGATTTCTCTACATAAGACAAATGCATTGTATGCAGAAACGTCCAGTATGTTATACAGTCATATGAAAAAGTTTGGGCACCCCTATTAATGTTAACCTTTTTTCTTTATAACAATTTGGGTTTTTGCAACAATTATTTCTGTTTCTAATAACTGATTGACTGAGTAATATTTCTGGATTTAAATGGGGTTTATTGTACTAACAGAAAATGTGCAATCGGCATTTAAACAAAATTTGACTGGTGCAAAAGTATGGACACCTCAACTTAAATTGACATTAATATTTTGTAGATCCTCCTTTTGCAAAAATAACAGCCTCTAGTCGCTTCCTGTAGCTTTTAATGAGTTCCTGGATCCTGGATGAAGGTATATTTGACCATTCCTGTTTACAAAACAATTCCAGTTCAGTTAAGTTTGATGGTCGCCGAGCATGGACAGCACGCTTCAAATCATCCCACAGATTTTCAATGATATTCAGGTCTGGGGACTGGGATGGCCATTCCAGAACATTGTTATTGTTCCTCTGCATGAATGCCTGAGTAGATTTGGAGCGGTGTTTTTGATCATTGTCTTGCTGAAATATCCATCCCCTGCGTAACTTCAACTTTGTCACTGATTCTTGCACATTATTGTCAAGAATCTGCTAATACTGAGTTGAATCCATGCGACCCTCAACTTTAACAAGATTCCCAGTGCCGGCATTGGCCACACAGCCCCAAAGCATGATGGAACCTCCACCAAATTTTACTGTGGGTAGCAAGTGCTTTTCTTGGAATGCCGTGTTTTTTGCCTCCATGCATAACGCCTTTTTGTATGACCAAACAACTCAATCTTTGTTTCATCAGTCCACAGGATCTTCTTCCAAAATGTAACTGGCTTGTCCAAATGTGCTTTTACATACCTCAGGCGACTCTGTTTGATTGCGTGCTTGCAGAAACAACTTCTTTCGCATCACTCTCCCATATAGCTTATCCTTGTGCAACGTGCGCTGTATTGTTGACCGATGCATATTGACACCATCTGCAGCAAGATGAAGCTGCAGGTCTTTGGAGGTGGTCTGTGGATTGTCCTTGACTGTTTTCACCATTCTTCTTCTCTGCCTTCCTGATATTTTTTTTGGGCTGCCATTTCTGGGCTGAACAAGAACTGTACCTATGTTCTTCCATTTCCTTACTATGTTCCTCACAGTGGAAACTGACAGTTTAAATCTCTGAGACAACTTTTTGTATCCTTCCCCTGAACAATTATGTTGATTAAGCTTTGTTTTCAGATCATGTGAGAGTTGTTTTGAGGAGCCCATGATGCCACTCTTCATAGGAGATTCAAATAGGAGAACAACTTGCAAGTGGTCACCTTAAATACCTTTTCTCATGATTGGATACACCTGCCTATGAAGTTCAAAGCTCAATGAGGTTACAAAACCAATTTAGTGCTTTAGTAAGTCAGTAAAAAGTAGTTTGGAGTGTTCAAATCAAGAAATTGATAAGGGTGCCCATACTTTTGCACCGGTCAAATTTTGATTAAATGCGGATTGCACATTTTCTGTTAGTACAATAAACCTCATTTCAATCCAGAAATATTATTCAGTCCATCAGTTATTAGATATATGAAACTGAAATAGCTATTGCAAAACCCCAAATTGTTATAAAGAAAAAAGTTTAACATTAACAGGGGTGCCCAACTTTTTTCATATGACTGTAAAATAAAATCATTGGCCACCGATTGGTTTTGGGTTTGCATGTATATGTTGATATTGCTTGGTCTAAAGTACAAACTGCTCCCTTTGTGGCATTATAATCCAAAATAATGTCAGGCTTTCTGTCTTCTCTATCACTTACGGCATTGTCATGGTGCATTGTGCTCATTAGAATTACCTGTTTGGTTTTTTTTGGAACATAAGAAACAACAGTTGTATTTCCAGAAAAATAAAAAGTAGAACTGTACACCTCTCTCTTGCTAAGGATACCTTACGGTAGTTCAGGTTTGTTTTATAGTACCCAGCATGGTAAGTTGTTTTTTCTTCAACATCTGGCCTCGTTGATAGGATGTAAAAAAGTTGTCACATGTGACATTTTGTCCTTTTAGTCCATGAGTCAAATCTAGAACAACACGCATACCCTGATTTTTTTCAGGTCTTTCATCAGGGGTTTACACTTGAACATTTAGAGCATATGAACTTTTGCTGTCGCAAAGTGTCCAGATCTTGATGCCATTTTTTGCTGGCTTACTTGGTATATATTGTTTGGTATAGGCTTGCTGGCTGCTGGCTTGCTTGGTATATATTGTCTGAATGGGCACCTACCTTGGAATGCCACCAGTTGCTCATCAACAGTTACATTTTCACCACTGTTATACAATTTTGGTTGAATCTCTACCCATTGATTCCAAACATTTCTAATAGGGGCTAGTTTATCTTTAGCTCTTCTTTCCATTCTATCTGTTTTAGAATCAAACCGCAGTACTCTAGAAATAATCAGAGACTTGTAGAACAGTATAAAATGCTATCGGGTCATATTGACCCGAACAGTACAAATGTAACAATCAGCATGTAGCAAAAAAACAAAACAAAAACAAAAAAAAATGTAGAGCTCCACAAATGAGGAGAAGTCAAGTAACCACTAGTTTCAAATCCTCATTAAAAAAAATCTGCAGGGTCTCAAAAATCATTTCGGGTCATATTGACCCGAACAGTACAGCAGGGTTAAGTCAGTACATGTCTGGGCCCGTCTGAAGTTTGCTAGAGAGAATTTGGATTATCCAAAAGTGTATTGGGAGAATGTCATATGGTCTGATGAAACCAAAGTAGAACTGTTTACGAGAAACACAACTCATTGTGTTTGGAGGAGACAGAATGCTAAGTTGCATCCAAAGAACACCATACCTAGTGAAGCATGGGGGTGGCAACGTCATGCTTTGGAGCTGTTTCTCTGCAAAGGGACCAGGACGACTTACATGTACATGTACGTGTACATGAAAAAATGAATGGGGCCATGTGAGATTTTGATTGCAAACCTCCTTCCATCAGCAAGGTCATTGAAGATGAAACATGGCTGGGTCTTTCAGCATGATAATGATCCCAGGCACACTGCCAGGGCAACAAAGGAGTTGCTTCGTAAAAAGCATATGAAGGTCCTGGAGTGGCCTAGCTAGTCTCCAGATCTCAACCCCATAGAAAACCTTTGGAGGGAGTTGAAATATCCATGTTGCCCAGCGACAGGCCCAAAACATCACTGCTGTAGAGGAGATCTACATGGAGGAATGGCCCAACATATCACCAACATTGCAAACGTTTGACCTCTGTCATTGCCAACAAATGATATATAACAAAATATTGAGATGAACCTTTGTTATTAACCAAATGCCTATTTTCCACCATAATTTTCAAAAAAAATCTTGACAAATCAGACAAGGTGATTTTCTGGATTTCTTTTCTCATTTTGTCTCTCAAAGTTGTGGTCTACCTATGATGTCAATTACAGGCCTCTCTCTTCTTTTTAAGTGGGAGAACTTGCACAATTGGTGGCTGACAAAATACTTTTTCCCCCACTGTAACTGCATGACTAGTCTCAACTGTAGGGCCATATGGCTAATCTGTGTATCTCTGCCCCACCACTGATTGGCAACTTTCTGACAATGCACAATAGAAACAGGAGTGTTGACAAGGTTATAAACAGCTCAGCAATCTAAATCAGAGAAAAGAGGGATTCCATTAAGGGTGGTGTCACACACAGCGACGACAACGACGTCGCTGCTACGTCACCATTTTCTGTGACGTTGCAGCGACGTCCCGTCACTGTGTGTGACATCCAGCAACGAGCTGGCCCCTGCTGTGAGGTCGCCGGTCGTTGCTGAATGTCCAGCTCCATTTTTTGGTCGTCGCTCTCCCGCTGTGACGCACACATCGCTGTGTGTGACAGCGAGAGAGCGACGAAATGAAGCGAGCAGGGAGCAGGAGCCGGCATCTGGCAGCTGCGGTAAGCTGTAACCAGGGTCAACATCGGGTAACCAAGGGAAGACCTTTTCCTGCTTACCCGATATTTACTTTTGTTACCAGCGTCCACCGCTCTCGCTGCCAGTGCCGGCTCCCTGTTCTCTGCACATGTAGCTGCAGTACACATCGGGTAATTAACCCGATGTGTACTGTAGCTAGCAGTGCAGGGAGCCAGCGCTAAGCAGTGTGCGCGGCTCCCTGCTCTCTGCACATGTAGCACAGCGACGCGTGTTGTTATGATCGCTGCTGCATCTGCTGTGTTTGACAGCTAAGCAGCGATCATAACAGCGACTTACAAGGTCGCTGTTGCGTCACAGAAAATGGTGATGTAACAGCGATGTTGTTGTCGCTATGTGTGAACCCAGCTTAAACTTCACCTAGCTGTCCTGTAAGTGACATCATGCTGCTCTCAGATTAGATAGCAAAACCCTGACTAATTCCCTTTAATACTGTTGCAAACTGTACAGTGTCCTAATATAGTGGTTCCAATGTGAAGCTATAATGCAGATGACTATCTCTGTTTCATATACTTGATGGTTAAAGCTTATCTGGTTCATTTTCATACACATGTGCATTCATTGAAAAGTTAGCTTGGTAAATAAGCACGATGTACGCAGAACATGTTTTCTCTTCAAAGTACTGGTTGATTAGAGTATTTTCAAAAAAGTAGGTTGATCTGCGTGTACAATTTACGACTCCCACCAGTATTCTGCCTTCCATATGGAAAACCATAAAGTAATTTCTGTATTGCATTTCTTTTGCACTTTTGGCAGCTAGCCTGACACAGCCTTCACTGTACCTAACCACAGTACCGCAAACCTTCTAGAAACACCCTGGCCAGAAGCTTGACCTGCATCCATCATCCATCATGTAACATCTCGTTAATGGGCCTGAGGAAACATTTTACAATTTTATCCTGCACCACTGATGGTTTTACCTTGATACACGGCATCTTTTCATTAGTGCTTAACAGTTGCAGAAAGTAATCTTCTTAAATTTAGTGAATTGAGACTGATTTTCATGTTTTTCTTCAACATTAAATCTGGCAATTCCCTTTGGATTGCTCTTAGCTCTGGCTCAAATTGTAGAAAGCTTTCATTCCTTGTCACAAGCATGCTTTATGTGTAAGAGTGTGCAATGCCTTGAATATCAAACTGTAGATTTTGTAGAATTTTCACATTTTTTTTTAATAAAGGAGCTAAATACAGTGACATGCAAAAGTTTGGGTACCCCTGGTCAAAATTACTGTTATGGTGAATAGTTAAGCAAGTTGAAAATGAATTGATCTCTAAGGCCCCCTTCACACGCACGTGCCTCCGGTACATGCTAGGTCCGTGCCTGTATGTACCGGAGACACGGGCACATGTATACCCATTAAAAACAATGGGTATATGTGCACGCACGTGTTCTGCCAGTGGCCCGTGCCTCCATGTGGAGCAGACGTGTTCCTTGTGCTCCACATGGATGCATGTCCTTGTTTCTCCAGCAGCACGGGCCCGCACATGCACCACATGGATGTAGTGTGGATGCGGGTGCACGTGACACGCGCCGGAGAAACATGTGTCATTGTAAAAAATAAAAAAACACATACTCACCTCCACCGTCCCTGCAGTCTCTGCCGCGGCTGTCCCCTGCATCCGACCCCCAGTGAATTTGAACAACGCATCTTCTTCACTGGGGGTCGGAAGCAGCATCAGCGGGGCGTGGCCTGTGCCGGACGCTGTCATTCAGCACCACAGACAGGTCCGGAAGAAACAGGTAAGGCGGGGCTTTCCATTCTCCATGTGTTATTACGTATAACCCACGGTGAACAGGAATGTGCCACAAACACGGCACACGGGGAGCAAACCACCCCTTTAACACGTACGTGAAAAAAACGGATCATTTTTTTCACGGACGTGTGAAGGGGGCCTAAAAGGCATTAAGTTAAACATGACACATCTCCTTTGTATTTTAAGCAAAAAAATATTTATTTTTTTTTACATTTTAAAAATTACAAAAAGGAAAATGAGCTGCTGCAAAACTTAATTAGCCTGTTAGGATTGTGGCTTGTTCACTATCATCGTTAGGGAAGGCCAGGTGATGCAAATTTCACAGCTTTATAAAAACTCAGCCTCTACTAACCTTGAGTCACAAGTGTCTTCCATCATTGTGATATTTATGACGATTCTGAGATTTGAGCTGCACATTAATTTGTGTGGCTTCATATATTAAATGTATTTTTTTCTGATACGAAAGCAAGGGTTAATGTCAGTCTCCCTGCTAGCAGGTCCTGGTTAGTTCACCTCAAAATGCAGCCACTTCCATCACCTTTAAATAGTCACATGATCAATCACTTGATGTCAAAAATAGAAAGAAGACTCATTCTGTCGGAGGGAGAAAGTTTTTTGGAGATGCTGGAGCTTTTGCTATGGTAATTCTGCTGTTTGGAGCCACGTTGCCTACAGCTTTCGTGTTTGGCAACAGCCATGTAGTTTTTTATATCCTTTTGTCTATTTCCCCTGTCTGTCTACCTACACTTTGTATTTTACTTGAATAAGAGGAAAAGATATCGTCACATCCAACGTAAAATAATTTCTTTCTTTATTTTCACATAGTATTAAAAAAGTCCATCCATATTCAGAAGCCCCTTAGGGTAATATGGATGGACTTTTTTAATACTATGTAAAAATAAAGAAAGAAATTATTTTACGTTGGATGTGCCGATATTTTTTCCTCTTATTCAAGTTATAGTCCACCTGGCGGACTTCATATCGTTGCACTCCATGGATGTGTGGTGACCTATTCCATTGGGCGTGTCAAGCTTTCCTCCACTTCATCTGTTTTTGTATTTTACTATTACAGTTGGAAGACTAGTACTCTCACTGGTCTTCTCACTAGCTAGGGGAAGTTTAAGGCAAGTAAGAGCCTGGGTATGTTCAGGGTCGGCCCTCAGTGGCCCCCTGTGCCTTATATAGTGCGGGGCAGTGTATAGCGTTATGTGCAGCAGACAGGGCAGGGCCCCCACGCTCTGATGGGCCCCCCCTCCCATGCTCTGAGGGACCCCAGCCTTTCAATCACAAACTGCAGCGATAGCACAAGTTCCGTACTATCGCTGCAGTTTGCGCTTCTGCAGAAGGACCTGTGGTGATATCACAGTTATGTGATATCACCGTAGGTCCTGCACTGCGGAAGTCCCAGACCTGTCCTGGAGACCGCGCCGCTTTTCAAATGTACGTGCATCTTTCAGACGCGCGTACATTTGAACATTGCGGCCGGTGACAGGACTGAGGCAGAGGAGTTGCTCAGCCCCGCACCGACACAGCAGCCGTCATCACACTGGAGCAGCAGAGAAGAGGACGCACAGGGCTGCAGTTAAGCGCTCAGGAGGAGCCGAAGAAAAAAAATATATAGATTCTCACCTCTCCTCCTCGTTCCCGCGGTGCTCCAGCTGCTTCTTCCAGACCGCAGGACACAGACCCCTCGGTGATCCCGTCCGCTGCACGGAGCCACCGCTGCCGGTGACTTCATGGCTTTACTGCAGTTACATGCTTTACGGCGCCACAAACCATTCAACTGCAGTAAAGCCATGATGGCATCCTGCGGCAGCTCCGTGCAGAGAACGGGATCACCAAGGGGTCTATGAGCCTGCGGACTGATAAGGTAAGGACACCGCAGGAATGGAGGACAGGTGAGAATAACGTGTGTGTGTGAACAATGGCATAATAGGGGACAGGTAGGGGAGCCCATTCATACACTGCACAAGGATGGGGGACCCATTGCTGCACTGCACAAGGATGGGGAGCCCATTCATACACTGCACAAGGATGAGGAGCCCATTCATACACTGCACAAGGATGGGTAGCCCATTCATACACTGCACAAGGATGAGGAGCCCATTCATGCACTGCACAAGGATGAGGAGCCCATTCATACACTGCACAAGGATGGGTAGCCCATTCATACACTGCACAAGGATGAGGAGCCCATTCATACACTGCAAAAGGATGGGGAGCCCATTCATACACTGCACAAGGATGAGGAGCCCATTCATACACTACACAAGGATGGGGAGCCCATTTATACACTGCACAAGGATGGGGAGCCCATTCATACACTGCACAAGGATGGGGGGGCCCATTCATACAGTTCACAAGGATGGGAGGGCCATTCATACACTGCACAAGGATGGGAGGGCCATTCATACACTGCACAAGGATGGGGAGCCCATTCATACACTGCACAAGGATTGGGACCATTCATACACTGCACAAGGATGGGGGACCATTGCTACACTGCACAAGGATGGGGGGGCCCGTTGCTACACTGCACAAGGATGGGGGGCCCGTTGCTACACGGCACAAGGATGGGGGACCCGTTGCTACACTGCACAAGGATGGGGATGCCCATTGCTACACTGCACAAGGATGGGGGGCCCATTGCTACCCGGCACAAGGATGGGGGGCCCGTTGCTACACGGCACAAGGATGGGGGGCCCGTTGCTATACGGCACAAGGATGGGGGGGCCCGTGGCTACACGGCATAAGGATGGGGGACCCATTGCTACACGGCACAAGGATGAAGGATGTGCACATTACTAGAAGGGGGCATATTACATTTTATTAGGGTCTATTTTTAATTTTGAAATGTACCAGTAGCTGCTGCATTTCCCACCCTAGGCTTATACTTGAGCCAATAAGTTTCAGTTTTTTGTGGTTATATTTGGGGCCTCGGTTTATACTGGGGTCGGCTTATACTCGAGTATATATGGTAATTTGAGATACGGGGGCCTTGGTGGGGGAGGAGCGGCATTACTATACAAGTGACATTATGGGGTAGTGGGGACTTTATGGGGAAATGAGGATCAATATGAGGCAACTATGAAGGGAATTGTGACAGGCAGCATAGTATGAGGAAGAGCAGGGGGAATTTATGCAGAGAGATATTATAGAAAGGGCAAGTTTTGGGGGTACATTATGGAAAGGGGCACATTGTGGCCCTATTTTGGAGAGGAGCAGTGTGTGGGGGAATATTTTGTGCAGAAAACAATTAACAACCCTTCTGATTCCACTTTTTCCCCCAGATATTATTAAATACAAGGGGCCAGGATGAGGGACATACATTATTGGTTTATGGTGGCACGTGGGGCATAATTACTGTAGGGGCAAATTAGGGGGCATTACTACTGATGAAATATAGGTTCATTTTGAGGATACTGTCTCCAATGGGGGAACAAAATTCTGATGTAGTGTAGAATTTGGGGAAAATATGTGGAATGTGCCCTGGGAGTGATCGGCTATAGGTCACTGTGTGTTATTTTCTGCAGAGGCATTTTCTGGCTGGAAGAAGTGATGACGGTCAGTGCTGGATAAAGAGGAAAAGTGAAGATGAATAACCTCAGCTAGAGACGTCACTGGTAAGTCAGAGTGTTACATGTACACACACACACTGTATACTATATACAGAGCTCCTGTGTATAATGTCACGGGTGATCACTGTATTACCTATATACACATCTCCTGTTTATAAAGTCATCTGTGATCACTGTATTACCTGTATACTGACACTATATACAGAGCTCCTGTGTAAAATGGCACTGATGTTAATATTAATGTCATTAGTATTGTGGTTTTTATTCATGATCATTTCTTGTAGTAGTCGTCACTGTGTAGTAGTAATATGTGGTCTTGTCATGGTTTGGTGGTATTTGTCTCTTGTATGAAGTATTATTTGGTAGTCTGGTCATAGTGTTGTGGTATTTCTCCCTTGTATGTGGTAATATTTACTATGTTTACTATGTGGTCTAATTATGGTGTGGCGGTATTACTTTCTTGTATGTGGTTGTGTTTGAGCACTATGTATTGGTAATATGTTATCTGGTCATGGTATGGCAGTATTTCATTCTTGTATGTGATTGTATTCGGTCACTATGTGATGGTAATATGTTATTGGTCACGGTGTGGCGGTATTTATCCCTTGTATGTGGTTGTATTTGGTCACTATGTGGTGGTAATATGTTGTCTGGTCACGGTGTGGCGGTATTTCCCCCTTGTATGTGGTATTATTGGTCTTGGTATAGTGGATTGTGTTGTGTATGGAGGTCACTTTTTCTCTATCAATATGGGGAAAATTCTTTATTTCCAATAGTTTAAATATTTGAATGTTTAACCCCTCGCTGTCCTGTGACTATTGCACTGCAGCAAATATGCATTTACAGAGGTTCTCCATTGAAAACAAGTAATCTCCTTTACTAAGGCCATGGGCACACAGTATTTGGTGAGTTTTTCACCTCAGTATTTCAAGCCAAAACCAGGAATTGTAAAATCAGTAAAATCAGAGGAAAGGTATAACAGAAAGACGGGCACCGCTTCTGTATTTTTCACCCACTACTGATTTTGGCTACAAATACTGATGTAAGATACTGATCAAACACTGAAAGTGTGAACGTGGCCTAAGGATAAGTGATAACTTATTCAACAGTAGGCTCTGATTGCTGAGACCCAAACTGATCGGCAAAATGTGCAACTTCTATCCCCCATTACACTGGAGCTCATGTCCGACTCGACCCCTGATCCATTCAATCCCTCAGTGGCTGTGAGCGCTGTGCTTGTTTTTATCTGACTGCCCCATCTGGATGAATGCAGCTGCGGTCACACATCCCACCCCACAGAGGATGAATGGAGCTGTGGTCACACATCCCACCCCACAGAGGATGAATGGAGCTGCGGTCACACACCCCACCTGCCGCTGCATTGTATAATGGGCATATAAGTGCCCTGTCAGGGAGAAAAGTTCCTCATTCTTCCGATCGGTGCGGTTTCCACTGGTTTGGTTCCACTGATCAATAAGTTATCACCTACCAAACCTGTGGATCCTGTGGATCGGTGATAACTTGTCACCAAAGATCCCCCTCACTGCAAACTACTGTAATTGTACATTAGTTATTGTATGTGCACAGGAGATGTGCAGGAGCCGCCTGTGCTTTACAGTCAGCGCTCCACAATAATGGGGAAATTGGCTAATAGATATTTGCATGTAGCTGTAGGGTGGGCCCCTAGAGTTATTTCCCCTGGTGGGCCCCAGACACCCCAGTCTGACCCTGGGTAGAGCTGTGCTTGGGAGATGTTGCAGGGTAATAACGGAGACCACATCAGGTTGTCTTTAACAGTCTCTACTCACTCTAACCTTTGAACCACTGGTTCAGGTCCCTTGGAGAATCAGTGCCAATGTAATGTCCTAGGTTGTAGTGTCCCCGACACTCTCAGTTGATTGGGTCCCCGTAGCATGGAGTGCTTGAGGGCCCCGACTGTCCCTTTTGGGTTACAGTCTTTTTATCCATACGGCGGGTAGTGCGGACCCTGCAGGGAGGTAAATGTCCGAACCCCGATCCTAGTTTACTGCTGATGCCCCCGGTATTATTTGGTTCGGTGAAGTCTTTGAAGGTGTCCTCACTGGGCAGGTATTTATCAAACCGTATGAAACTGACGCTTGACCTAGGGCCCTGTGCCCCGTGCGTGCTCTGGTCCCAGCGGTATCTCCAGTACCCGTCCTGGCAACCTCTCTCCTATGCCCCTGGGTCACCATTACACGAACCCAGCTCAGGTACGTTCGCACACCTCTTCTGTGTGCCACTCGACTCACTACCGTCTACCGACTGACTGACTGACTGCTGACCCCTCCCACTAGGCTGGCTATACTCAGGGACTCATTCCCATGGTGACCATCCCCTTACATGGTAACCCTCTATGCCCAGTGTGCAGTGGAGAACTAGGATTTTGGTCGTGTTTTGGTGGAATCGGCACTGGTAGTCCAGGTCCCAGGGGGTAGGTCCTGCATCACCAAGAGGATGCAGTACCCTGTACTGCCCTGAGGGTCTCAGGGGCACTACAGATACCACTATGATAACAAAGACAGAAAAAAATAGATAAATGTCAGACTAAAGTGAAGCAAATATTCACCGGAGTCTCCAAATGGAAAAAAGTATTGGAGTGGTAATGTTTCACACCACCACATACTGACTCTATAGGGGATTTCCCAAGTCAGTGGGGACAGACCCTATATGGTGGATAGATGGTGGCATAGGGGGATTAATTTTAGTAATCTTTTCCATTTGAAGATGCTGGATAGCATTTTGCTTCACTTTGAATATTATTTTCCTGATGGACTTGGTGGTTACCTAAGACAAGGATTGTCCATGTGTAAGAAAAACTGCGACTGACTGTAAATAATAGATTCCATTATTAACTACAATAAATAAGATGCTACAAGAAATCCTGTGATATATGCAGGGCACAATACAGTTCTTTTTTGCACACCGTAGTTGCTAAAAGGTGCAAGTTATACTGAGAGAAGCCAAAAATGAACACGTAATAAAAACGTTTATGGTAGCTACAGTGTGGGTGTCGCGGGCGGGGAGGAGGGTGTCAGCACTGCGCTCACCCCTCTGCTCGGGTCCGGCTGCTGCTGCTGCTCAGTGGTGGCTCGAGTGGTGGGCCGGATCCCGGGGGTTCTCGAGCGGCGCTCCTCGCCCGTGAGTGAAAGGGGATTGGGTTTTGGGATATAGTCTATTGTCCGTGACGCCACCCACGGTTGTGGTGATTTGTTAGCACCACCGCTGCTCGGTGTGGGGATCCCGGGAGTGATGGTGTGAAGCAGCAAGTTGTTGTGCTGCCCCTCCGTGGGTAGGGGTTGGTGATCCCGGGGCCCAGTGATGAGGTGGGAGATGCAGAGCTTGGTGGGCGCAGGGACGCGGGGGCAGCGCTGTGCCTTGCGGCACTGTGGTACTCACTCAGCCTGAGACGTTGACACAGTTCTCGGTAAAACACACGGCTGGAAAGACGGTTCCCACGGACGGCTGCACTTGCTTTCCCCAGTAGGTGACGGTGATGTCCCTTTTCCTGCACCTGATGTTGTTGATGGTCTCGATGGGTTCCCACCGGTAACCCGCTCCCCGGCTTCAAGCTGGACCGGAGGAGCTCTACTCTTTGCCCGCAGGAGCTGGCCCTTTGAAACTGGTGCCCTGGCGGTGGCGGTGTCTCTACTGTAATGGTTGGGCTGTTGCCTTCAATCGGGACTTGGTTGTTGGGGGATCGACGTCCCCTTCACTGACGAATTTGGCAAATTATGGCGACTCCTAGCCTTGCCGGGGTCCGAGAGGCCACTGCCCTGGTGCTGACTGTTCTTTGTACACTGCTCCAGACCGCCGGGCCACTACCCGTCCGCGGTCCTTCCAGGAACTTCCAAACGGTCACCCCTCCGGACAATCACCGCCGTTGCTGACCTTGCTGACTCTGTCCTGCACACAGCTGGACCAACTTCAGGCTTTCCACACTCTTTCTTTCCTGTCACCACTCTTACTGTCCTCCTTTACCACTTTACTTCCTTCACTTCCTAAACTGAACTTTTCTCGAGCCCTGCCTGGGCTAAACTTCCACTCCTTCCACTTCCTCCTCCAAACTCTATTTGCCTGGTTCTTCCCGCCTCCAGGGCTGTGAACTCCTCGGTGGGCGGAGCCAACCGCCTGGCCCACCCCCTGGTGTGAACATCAGCCCCTGGAGGAAGGCAACAAGGATTTTGGGTTAGCTTTGGTGTTCCTAACTGGGGTGTAGGGTGTGGTGGTGTGATAACCTGTGACCCCTGGCTTGCCCAGGGCGTCACATTGGCTCCTAGAGTTAATTTCCCTGGTAAGCCCCTGGCACCCCAGTCCGACCCTGCCTGTATTAGCAATATCATATGTAATAACATGAGATGTATCAGTAGCATGCCCAGTAACAGATCATTATGCAAATAGTATCATACTTGCCAAATGACAAATAGTGCTCAATAGCAAAAATTACAATATACCCAGTGGAATTAATAGTGCTATCTAAGTAAGTAAAATAAATAAAATAAATATAATAAATGTCATGATAGCCATTGGTCAGTGGATGACCCCGTGTCTGTCACCATGGTACTCCTATGGGGAGATAAGGTATGCACACCAGTGCCTATGTAAGGGGAATACAAGAAATAGCAGAAACTGCTGTGTGAATACTGACTTGAAAAATCCAATAGCTATATGCAAGAGTGAAAATGTGAAAAATGGAATCTGCATTACTGCCATGAACATATGAATCAAGAGAAATTTAGCTACGGAATTGATCAATGCAATAGAGCCCCAACACTACGCCAAAGTATTTCTCTACGTTGGGGTCCCTAGCTTGTGTGTGTCCTCTCATGCAGTTAAAAAAACTTACCGTGTATGGGAAGCTGAGACCCAGGCTATATATGCGTATGATATGGATTGGCAATAGGTGTGGTTGGGGAGGGTTCACAAACGAAAAAATACTAACAAATTCATGGCATTCCTAGGGGACTGTGATTTCTTCTGTATACAGCATTGCTGTATATAGAACAAGTGGTCAGACTTTTGCAGGTTCAAAGTACAGTACAAAGTAGAAAAAAGTTTTAAAAATTTGAGTTCACATCACCCTTTACCACATTAAAAAAGTAATAAAATTAAAAAATACACATATTTGATATCACTGTGTTTATATAAAAGTCCAATCTATCAAAACATAAAATAATCCAAACAGTAAAAAATCAAAACGACAAAATTACCATTTTTACACCTTTGCAGCAACAGAAAAAAATGTAATAACAGGCAATCAAAACATCATATATGTCATGCTCGCAGGGCAAGCAGCAGGTAAGTTGTTCCAGTGGACCAAAGGCACTCAGTACTGACCTGGAGGAGCGAATCTGAATGGCTACCGAGTGTTCACTAAAGCCACTGGAGTGCAACTAGGCTAACACGCTGATAAGTAGCTGATAAGGGCAGCCCCAGGGGTTTACAGACAGTGCCTCGGCGGCTGGCACCATGGATATACTACAATAGTCTATGACAATAGGAGCAGCAGCCGGTATTGTAGTTTCGGCAGAGACGTGTAGTTGCAGTAGTAGCGGCCGAGATGGGTAGTTGCAGCAGCGAAGGCCTAGATGGGTGGTTGCAGCAGCAGCGCCCGGTAACATAAAAGAGTGGCTGTATGGACAGTTGCAGCAGCAGCAGTAGTAGGTATGGATAGTTGCAGCAGCAGCAGAGTTATCATGCACTAGAACACAGAAGAGCAACAATAATACACCACACAGTGCAATAATCGTAGCAGCGGTGTAAAGAGACCTGAGAACTAGCAATGTTTGGAACATGTTGCCCAGGTACCACCACCTCCCTAAAGGGGAGAGTGCCTTAAATACATTGCCTTGCGAAAGTATTCGGCCCCCTTGAATTTTTCAACCTTTTCCCACATTTCAGGCTTAAAACATAAAGATAAAAATTTTAATGTTATTGTGAAGAATCAACAAGTGGGACACAATTGTGAAGGTGAATGATATTTATTGCTTATTTAAAATTTTTGCAAAAAAAAAAAAAACAAAACTGAAAATTGGGGCGTTTAATATTATTTGGCCCCTTTAAGTTAATACTTTTTAGCGCCACCTTTTGCTGCGATTACAGCTGCAAGTCATTTGGGTTATGTTTGTTTTTTTGCTCCCAGTCCACATATGGGAGCCAGTGGGAGGTGAGTGCACAGCTCCTCTCACTGAGTGCTGGTAGTGTGTAGTGGCCGCTGTTGTGGTGGTGTCGTGTCAGTGGGGCACTGCGACCTGGAGGGGGCTTTGCCTTGCAGCATGGGTGCTGTGAGGCACCAGGTTGCCTGCCCTGCTGGCACTTTGTCGCAGCAGTTGTTGGTGCACGGTGTCGCACTATAAGGTTTAGGATAGGGACCCACTCAAGAGGTTTGCCGTGAAGTGGCAGTGGGCTTAATAGAATCTGATTAGAATGGTAACAAAAGAACCTCATGTTCTATTTAATTAATTTTTTGCCTGGCGGCTTTAGATCATTGTATTTTTGTGGGATGTGCAATCCATGTCTTTTTCTTCATAGCATGTCATTTGGGGTATGTCTCTATCAGTTAGAGACATAATCAATAATTATTTTTTCCCTGAGGAAGGAGGCAGATTGAGCCTCTGAAACGCGTAGGAATGATCTAAAATAAAGAGAATAATTTTATTTATACATGCTCGTGGTTTTTAGCGCGGCAAGGAACCCGTTTTCTCCAGTCCTTCATATTTAAAAATCAATTCATCCAGAGTGATCATGGGCCACGTGGCTGCATCGCTGATTTGTCTTCTCCTTGTTTGAGATGAAAGTTTGGATGGACGGCAGGGTCTTGGTAGATTTGCAGTGGTATGATACTCCTTCCATTTGAATATGATCGCTTGTACAGTACTTCTTGGGATGTTTAAAGGTTTGGAAATCTTTTTGCAACCAAATCCAGCTTTAAACTTCTCCACAAAATCATCACAGACCTGCCTGTTGTGTACCTTGGTCTTTATAATGCTGTCTGTTCTTTAAACAAAACACTGAGATTATCACAGAGCAGGTGCATTTATACGGAGACTTGATTACACACAGGTGGATTATATTTATCATCATCACTCATTTAGGACAACTTTGGATCATTCAGAGATCCTCAATGAACTTCTGGAGTGAGTTTGCTGCTCTGAAAGTAAAGGGGCCGAATAATATTGTACGCCCCAATTTTTAGTTTTTTATTTTTTACAAATGTTAAAAATAAGCAATAAATATAGTTTACCTTCACAATTGTGTCCCACTTGTTGTTGATTCTTCACTATAAAATTAATTTTTTTTATCTTTATGTTTGAAGCCTGAAATGTGGGAAAAGGTTGAAAAATTCAAGGGGGCAAAATACTTTCGCAAGGCTCTGTACCTATGGCTGAGAAGTACTTCTGAGTTAGGGCACACTGGCCCATTAAGAAAGCAGGAGTGTCAGCGCATGTGCCCTAACGACACTCCCAGGAGACCCGTGCGGCATGCATAGGCCCCGAGAGTCGGCAGCAGGAGTCGGGGACGGGGCAGTCACTGCTTGGGAAGAGGGGCAGGACAGTGTGGGGATACTGGTACAGGCACTACAGCATACCTCCCAACCGTCCCGGATACAGCGGGACAGTCCCTCTTCTGAGCCTTTGATCCCGGGTCCCGCCCGTGAGGCTGTTTGTCCCGTGCTCCGCCCACCCACTGTAGCCCCGCCTCGCTGTTTCTCCCTTCTATTCATTACAGAGCCGAGCGCGCACTGCTGCTGAGGTATGAATCACCCCCTGCAGCAGAGCGACCCCCCCTGCAGCAGAGCGACCCCCCCCCTGCAGCAGAGCGACCCCCCCCTGCAGCAGAGCCGCCCCCCCCTGCACCAGAGCCGACCCCCCCAGTCCCGGAGCCTGCGTTTCTCTGCAGCTGTTCTCTGACTCCCCGTGTGCGGCTTCTCACTGCTGCAGACACACGGGGAATCAGGACGCTGAGTAGACCGTGCAATCAGCACTTCTCTCTCCTGCAGATAGCACTGGCCAGTAATGACCTATGCAGAGTGACATCTGCAGGCTTCTATTAGCTTACCGATCAGTGGTCTCCTGCCTGTGGAGCAGAGCTGCTGGGTCCTAGCTTCCCAACAGCTTCAGCTCTGCTTTATCCTGGCTCCCCTACCAGTTAAAGGGAAACTGTCAGCAGAAATTTCACAATAAAAATAAAAGATTCCCCTCTGCAGCTCCTGGGCTGCTTCTGGAAAGGTTCCTGTTGTTATTGTGCCCCCTTTGAGACCTACAAAAATACTTTATGAAGTCTTACCTTTTTGTATGCAAATGTGTTTTTATGGTCACGGGGGCGGGCTGTCTGGCGTCCGTTATTCCCCCTCCTGCCGCTTTACGCAGTCCCCCATTGCTCATTTACATACACAAGGACGCCTTCCTCATGTAACTGTCCTCCTGAAGTTTTGCGCATGTGAACGCTTTTTCAGGTGATTGCGCAGGCGCGAGATTATGGGCGGCGCTGTGATTGTCATCAGCAGCGTTAACCAAGTACCCGCCCATAATCTCGTGCCCACACTTTTCCCTCTGACTCCACCGTTATGCGCAAGTGCTGGCCATATGAACCATGTTACCTATTACTGCGGGCACGAGATTATGGGCGGGTACTTGGATGACTTTGCTGATGACAATCACAGCGCCGCCCATAATCTCGCGCCCACGGTAATAGGTAACATGGTTCATATGGCCAGTGCTTGCGCATAACGGTGGAGGCAGAGTGAGAAGCGTGGGCACGAGATTATGGGCGGGTATTGGATGACGCTGCTGATGACAATCACAGCGCCGCCCATAATCTCGCGCCCACGGTAATAGGTAACATGGTTCATATGGACAGTGCTTGTGCATAACGGTGGAGGCAGAGTGAGAAGCGCGGGCACGAGATTATGGGCGGGTACTTGGATGACGCTGCTGATGACAATCACAGCGCCGCCCATAATCTCGCGCCTGCGCAATCACCTCAAAAGCGTTCACACTTTGCACAGTGCTCAGTCCGGCGAGAGTGGCACTGGGCATGCACAAAACTTCGGGAGGACAGTTACATGAGGAAGGCGTCCTCATGTATGGAAATGAGCAATGGGGGACGGCGTACAGCGGCAGGAGGGGGAATAACGGACGCCAGACAGCCCGCCCCCGTGACCATAAAAACAGATTTGCATACAAAAAGGTAAGACTTCATAAAGTATTTTTTTAGGTCTCAAAGGGGGCACAATAGCAACAGGAACCTTTCCAGAATGCAGCCCAGGAGCTGCAGAGGGGAATCTTTTATTTTTGTTGCTAAATTTCTGGTGACAGGTTCCCTTTAAAGGGAACCTATCAGGTGCAATCTGCACTCAGAGCCAGGAGCAGTTCTGGGTGTATATTGCTAATCCCTCCCTAACTGTCCCTGTATACACTAGCATAGATAAAGGCAGCTATAGAAAAAGTATTTTTAAAGAGCTTTTATCTTATGCTAATTAGCGCGGGGACTAGTCCCAAGGGCGTTACTTCACTTGGCTAGTCGGCTCACATAGCGTGTGAGTACTCACACAGGGGCGTAATAACATGCTAACATGCTATGCGAGCCGACTAGCCAAGTGAAGTAACGCCCTTGTGACTAGTCCCCGCGCTCATTAGCATAAGATATAAGATCTTTAAAAATATTTGTTCTTGATCTCTTTATCTATGCTAGTGTATACAGGGAGGGTTAGGCAGGGATTAGCAATATGTACCCAGAACTGCTCGTGGCTCTGAGTGCATATTGCACCTCACAGGTTCACTTTAAAGGGAACCTGTCACCAGATTTGGGGCCTATAAGCTGCGGCCACCACCAGCGGGATCTTATGTACACATTCTAACATGCTGCATACCTCCCAACCGTCCCGGATACAGCGGGACTTTCACGCTTTACGTTGTTTGTCCCGTTGCCACGGGCGGGACGGCCGGCTCCCGGGCTCCGCCCACCCACTCTCTCTCCGCCTCCCTGCTTTTCCCTCCTACCATCCTAGTAGACGTGGCATAGAGAGGAGCGCTGCCTGTGCTGCTGCTGGTACAGTAAACTAATCTCCCCAGCGCTGATTTCCCTCCCTCCCCCCTCACCCCCGGCCGGAGCCTGTCTGTGCGGTCGGCCCGCCACCTGTCTGTGCGGGCGCCCCCCTGCCGCCTGTCTGTGCGGGCGCCCCCCTGCCGCCTGTCTGTGCGGGCGCCCCCCTGCCGCCTGTCTGTGCGGGCGCCCCCCTGCCGCCTGTCTGTGCGGGCGCCCCCCTGCCGCCTGTCTGTGCGGGGGCCCCCCTGCCGCCTGTCTGTGCGGGCGCCCCCTGCCGCCTGTCTGTGCGGGCGCCCCCCTGCCGCCTGTCTGTGCGGGCGCCCCCCGCCGCCTGTCTGTGCGGGCGGCCCGCCGCCTCATTGTGCGGGCGGCCGGCCGCCTCTCTGTGCGGGCGGCCCGCCGCCTGTCTGTGAAGGCGGGCGGCCGGCCGCCTGTCTGTGAAGGCGACCGGCCGCCTCACTGTGCGGGCGACCGGCCGCCTCACTGTGGCTGCCTGCGTGTCCGTGCTGGAGGCCCACCGGCTGCCTGCGTGTCCGTGCTGGAGGCCCGCCGGCTGCCTGCGTGTCCGTGCTGGAGGCCCGCCGGCTGCCTGCGTGTCCGTGCTGGAGGCCCGCCGGCTGCCTGCGTGTCCGTGCTGGAGGCCCGCCGGCTGCCTGTGTGTCCGTGCTGGAGGCCCGCCGGCTGCCTGCGTGTCCGTGCTGGAGGCCCGCCGGCTGCCTGCGTGTCCGTGCTGGAGGCCCGCCGGCTGCCTGCGTGTCCGTGCTGGAGGCCCGCCGGCTGCCTGCGTGTCCATGCTGGAGGCCCGCCGGCTGCCTGCGTGTCCGTGCTGAATGGGTGTGGATGGGGAGTGGATATGGGCGTGACTGTGAAATGGGTGTGGTTAGGGGGCGTGGCCTAAAAATTTGCTACGCGCGCCGCAAACTTTGTCACTCTTTTCCTTCTTTAAAAGTTGGGAGGTATGACTACAGTGTATACCCTAAAATAATATCAATAAAAATGTTAGCTCGGGGTGCAAAAATCAAGCCCTCACACAGCTCCATATCCCAAATATTTAAAACATTACAGCTCTGGGAAGTTCAGATTTTTTTTCACCAGTTAAATTAAACAAAAACTATACATATTTGGTATCTACATAATCATATTGATCTGCAGAATAATAATGCTAGGTCAGTTTTATGCTAAAAATGAATGCTGTAAATAAAAAAAACAATTGCAGAACTTCATTTATTGCTATTTCACCACACTTGGAATTTTTTTTACCGCTTACCTTTACTTCATATGATAAGTGGATAGTGGAATTTAAAACTACAAGTTAAGGCCACTTTACACACTACGATTTATCTGACGATCTCATTAGCGATGTGACACGCCCAGATCGTTGTTACGGTTTGCCGAGATCGCACATAGGTCGTTTAGTAGCGGTCACACGTAACGATCTCACAAGCAACGCAAAATCGTTCAGCGATATATTACTTGACCAAGGCGGTCGTGTGGATGTTTTTCGTCGTTTGCAGGGTGTCAAACGTACCAATATGTCTGCTGCGTTCCAAACGATGAACAATATTTTGAAAGTGTGTAATGGGATCAACCATTCAGACTGCATCATCAATGTAGAAATGGATTTGAACATTGCTTCAGCACTTGCCCACAAGGGGGCAGTGTCAGACTGTGCAATCACAGACACAGAGGTGGGAAATCCCCTACAGCTTGTGTGTTTGAACCAGGAAGAAAAAGAGCGGCAAAGTAGTACAGACCCAGAGCTCGGCCAGGACAGAGCTACGTGTGGTCTCCCTGAACAGAGGGTTCTTTTGCAACCGGATTCTTGGAAGAATCACCCTGTGGAAGTGGGTTCTGCCATCCCCGGTCTGCAGGACTTTGTTTTCACCGAGGATCTAACCGGACTGCAGAGCATCGCGCCCGGAGTGCATATCCAGGGGCTGTGACAACTTGACTGCAGAGCATCGCACCCTGAGTGCAAGTGCAGGGGCCGTTACCGACACAAGGGAGCCATCCGTGCAACCGTGACCTCCCTTCTTCTGCTCGGTGTGACCCGGGACTAAGAGACTGACTAGAATCCGTTACCAGCAAGAGAAGATCAAAGGAGAAGACCGAGGAGCTGCATCCCTTCAGCGCTGAACCGGGACCCATCATCGTGAGACTCCAGGCCTGCGACGTGGGAGCGGCATCTTCTTCTGGGATAGACTGGTACGTGATTGCAGGGAAAGTTAGGGAAAGTTGCCGCCATTTCTTTGTTTTTTTCTCTTTTCTTTTTTTCTTTGCTGCGTACCCGGAAGGAGTGAAAATCCGGGGACTCCACCATACACATGTGCGCAGATAGTTCGGTTGACTGTGTTATAAATATGTTTCGTAGTAAAGAAATGTTACTACTGGTAAAATCTGAGTATGGGGATTTTGTTGGAATAGAGCATACACACACACACCCGCAGCCCTACCACCGGTCGCTTCATGTGGCGTAGTCGGCAGGATGTGTGACCAACAAAATCATCCCCCGGTAGTAACTTATAACCGGACAGCTCCCCCGACGTCTATTGTCAATCAGGTGAGAAAGTTTAACGGACGGAACTATCCTGTAACTGAATGGACTGAACAACTTAAGATAGTGGGGGAAATGTATAACACTGATCCTAAGACCTTAGCAGAAATGGCCATGCTAACATTAGAGGGGGAAGCGTGGACGACAGTCAGGCTGGAGACGGTTAGGGGCCAGCGTACGTTGGATGACTTGGTGCGGGTGCTGGAGAACACCTATGGGCCGACCACATATGCGGGAACATTGCGCTATATGTTCTTCCGGCATACTCAGCTCGAGTCGGAGGACATTCCTCAATATGCCAATGCCCTTCAAGTGCTGCTAGAACAAGCCTGTAGAAAAGAAGAACAGATAGCTAGTACGGGTGCCCGTGACCTGGTGTTGAGAGATCAGTTCGTGACCGGATTGAGAGACCCGTACCTTAACCGCTCATTGTAAGATCTACTCCGGATAAATCCGGCCTTTACGTTCGCTGAGGTCAAACAAGAAGCTATAGAACGTTCAAGGGGACCTGTCGTGGAGACACAGACATATACCGCGGCTTGCAGGTCCATATCTGGTATCGGGACTCCGAACAGCGACACGGAAAAACTGAAGCAGATGGTGGCAGAGTTGCAGAAACAGTTGTTACAGCTCACCCTAGACCAGCAGGCGGGCCGGCAAGCGAGACAACAACCCAGCCGGCCGATGGGAAGATGCTGGACATGCGGCGACCCCCGCCATAGAGCAAACCGTTGCCCCCAGAACTTTCAAGTTCATCCACGGTCCGATCTACCAGAACCAGCAAATCATGTCCCACAACAGCGGCCGCCTTTAAACTAGACGCCCCTGCCAAAGAGGTTCACTCGGCAAGGGAGGCCAAAGAGAGGGGTGTAGGAAAACAGAGCCAGCCACGGAGCAAACTTGCATCAAATAGCCCCACCCTGGAAGTATTACTGGAAGGGATCGCCGTACAAGGGTTAATGGATACTGGGTCTCAGGTATCCACCATCTCCGAGCAGTTCTACGAAGAATGTCTAAAGCCGCGGGTTGCCTATGACCCTGATACCGCCATCAAGATCAAAGCAGCCAATAATCTACCCATTCCGGTGACGGGAGTTGCCTGGATGAACACTGAAATCTGTGGCCAAGATCTCGGGAAGAGAGGGATAATCGTGGTCAGGGAAGGCTTTGGATCAGAAACGCCCATGATTATTGGGATGAACATCTTGAAAGACCTGAATCTGGTGTTGTTTACCAAGAGGGGGCCCAAGTACTGGCAAGAAGTGACCACACATAGGGCCACCCGCTGTGCCTTTCAGCAAGTGGTCCGGACCTGCAACCTCCAGCGAATGACCGAAGAACAGCTGCCGCTGGCCACGATCACCGTACCCCGCCATACTAGGATCACCTTACCGGCTGGGAAAGAGACAGTTATCTCACTACCCCTTAGCACCACGAGACAGCTTGAAGGCGTGGAGGTGCTGATTGAGCCGCGCACCCCGAAGGAAGGGAAGCTGAATCCACTAGTCGCTCGAACTCTAGCAGTAGTGAGAAAGGGAAGAATTCCTGTCAGGCTGGGCAACACGGCTAACGTGAGCGTTGACCTAGAAGCCGGGACACAGCTCGCCCGAGTCTACGCTCTAACCGAGGAGGTGAACCCTATGAGCACCCTCCAGTTTGTACCATCTACAGAGGGAGAATGGACAGTGACGGTCTCTGCCATGGCCGCTGTCGCGGGTGACACCAACGCGGGGCGAGAACTACGAGAGAAGTGTCAGTTGGACGTATCCCAATACTCCAAACGGGAGGTGTCCCAGGTGGAAGAGCTACTTCAAGAGCATCAGGCGTCCTTTACCCGGCATGACACCGACTTTGGGTGCACCACCAGTATCACGCACGAAATCCCCACCGGTGACACTGCTCCTATCCGTGAAAGGTACCGCCAAATACTTCCCCAGCAATACCAAGAAGTGAAAAATCTCCTGAATTCCATGCTACACGCTGGAGTGGTACGAGAAAGCCAGAGCCCCTGGGCTGCACCGGTGGTGTTAGTCAAGAAGAAGGACGGGTCCCTGAAGTTCTGTGTGGACTACCGCCGTTTGAATGCTTGCACCACCCGGGACTCATACCCTTTGCCAAGGATCGAAGAATCCCTGACAGCCCTGAAGAAAGCCAAATACTTCTCTTCATTGGATCTGGCCAGCGGATATTGGCAGGTACCCATCCACGAGAAAGATAGAGAGAAGACTGCTTTCATCCTACCAATGGGCCTGTACGAGTTCGACCGGATGCCCTTTGGTCTGAACAACGCGCCGGGGACTTTCCAGCGGCTGATGGAGCGCTGCTTGGGAGACTTCAACTTCGACTTCACCCTCATCTACCTGGACGACATTGTAGTCTATTCGGCCACATTTGAAGAACACCTGCAGCAGATGGGCCGTGTGTTCAGTAGGTTGAGAGAACATGGCCTGAAGTTGAAACTCAGCAAGTGCCGTCTTCTGCAGCCCGAGATCAATTACCTGGGCCACCGGATCTCAGCCGAAGGTGTTCAGCCGTCTTCAGAGAAGATAGCCGCCGTACGGGATTGGCCGCAGCCCACAAACGTCAAGGAGGTCAGGGCTTTCCTGGGGTTGGCCGGCTACTATCGCCGGTTCGTCAAAAACTTCGCCCGGCTTGCTGCACCCTTGTATGACCTGCTTCGAGGGACCACCAACAGCCCCAGAGGACGACCCATCAGCTGGGGACCCAGCCAGGAAGAGTCCTTCCAAGCCCTAAAGGGTGCCTTAACGTCTCCCCCCATCCTGGCATATGCGGACTACAACCTGCCCTTCCAACTACACACCGATGCCAGTCTACAGGGTCTAGGGGCAGTACTTTCACAGGTACAAGAAGGCAAGGAATGGGTCATAGCTTATGCCAGTCGGTCCCTACATGAGGGCGAGAAGAACCCCACCAATTATAGCTCGTTCCGGCTGGAGCTGTTGGCCCTAACGTGGGCTATGGCGGAGAAATTTGCAGGGTACCTCACGGGGACCGAAGTACTAGACCTGACCGATAACAACCCGTTGGCCCACTTAGAAAATGCGAAGCTCGGAGTCATGGAGCAGCGTTGGATGGCTCGGCTCTCCAAGTTCAATTACAAGATCAAATATAGGGCTGGAGCTGAGAATCAAAATGCGGACAGCCTGTCTAGAGTGTCATACCCCTTACTCAACCGAGACCGGGATGAAGAATTAGAAGGGGACGAGACGCCTGACTTTGCAAAGCTCGCCCAACAGATGATGGATTACCGCCAGTTCGTTGTGGGCGAAGCTGGAACTCCAGTGGGGGTCGCCTTGCCACGCCAGGAGTGGTGCAGGCTTCAGGACCAGAACCCTGAATGGGCTCTACTCAAACAATGGGTGAAGCGGCAGCAGAAGCCTCCCGCCGATATATGGGCACGACTGTCAACCGGGACCTTGACCCTGCTCAGTCAGTGGGACCGGCTGATTCTGAGAGAAGGAGTGCTATACCGGAAGGTTCTCTTGTCGCATATGCTGGAGGAATGCACACAAGTTGTGGTGCCTGATCAATTGGCCCGTGAGATGGTGGCCCAAGCCCACAAAAGGAATGGACACTTTGGGATAGACAAGACCTTTCGGTGGATTCAACAGTCCATCTATTGTCCGGGGCTCCACAAGCTGGTTGAAGACGTCTGCCAAACCTGTCACACCTGTGAACTACACAAGTCCCCTGAACAGCGTGCACCTGTCCAGACAATTAAAACATCCAGGCCGCTTGAGCTGTTGATGGTGGACTATCTGCTGATTGGGACGGCGAGCAGTGGCTATCAGTACTGCCTAGTCATGGTGGATCACTTCACAAAATTCGCTGTCGCTGTTGCTACCAAAGACCAAACGGCTGAATCGGCTGCACGGGCCATCTGTCGACAGTTCATCCACGTCTATGGGTGTCCGGAGAGGTTGCACTCAGACCAGGGGGCTTGCTTCGAAGGCCGAGTCATCGAAGAGCTGCATCGGATGTATGGGATCCAGAAGTCGAGGACCACTCCTTACCACCCACAAGGGAACGGTGCATGTGAACGCTTCAACCGGACTCTACTCCAGCTGATCCGCACCTTGGCCGATGATAAGAAAGACCAATGGCCCCAATTCCTTCCCGATCTAGTATGGGCCTACAACAACCAGGTCCACTCCGTAACTGGTTACACCCCACACACCCTTCTCTTTGGCCGCCCCGGAAAAGGGGTCCATGACCTGAACCTATTCCGCCCCAGAGATGATGTCTGCCATAACTACCCCTCCTGGCTAAATGCTCACCGACAGAAGATGGAGACTGTACACCGGCTGGTGAGCCAACAAATCCGGGGCCAGATACATGCTGACCCACTCCCCGTGCAAGAGCAACCCTTGAAGTTGGGACAGCTAGTCCTGCTCCGTATCAAGAAGCCACAAGGGAAACTTCGAGCCAAGTGGGAGACTGAGGTCTACCGGGTAATCGAACGCCCCTACCCCAACGTGCATGTATACCGAGTGCGGGGTGAAGACAGTCGCAGCATCCGCACTGTGCACCGAAATATGTTGCATCCCTGCCGATCCCAGCCTGACTCCCCTACCACAGTACCCGGAGGGGGTGACGCTGCCGACACGACTGATGTCACGGACGTTTCCCAGCATAGTGATCACGTCGACTCCGGGACCGGTGACCCACCTACACAACTCAGTTCTTCCCCCAGAGTGCTGACTGAAGTGGGGCGTAAAGACAGTGACGGGGAGGGGAACAACCGACCCTTGAGACGCACTGACCGCACCACTGCTGGGATCCCGCCCGGGCGGTCTTACAGGGATCAGTATATATGGCCCACTTGTCAACCAACCCCTGTGACATCTGCAGTCATCACTGCCTGGGAACCGACGGCAGTTGACAGGGACTGCCAACCTTTAAGTGGGGGGGTATGTAATGGGATCAACCATTCAGACTGCAGCATCAATGTAGAAATGGATTTGAACATTGCTTCAGCACCTGTCCACAAGGGGGCAGTGTCAGACTGTGCAATCACAGACACAGAGGTGGGAAATCCCCTACAGCTTGTGTGTTTGAACCAGGAAGAAAAAGAGCGGCAAAGTAGTACAGACCCAGAGCTCGGCCAGGACAGAGCTACGTGTGGTCTCCCTGAACAGAGGGTTCTTTTGCAACCGGATTCTTGGAAGAATCACCCTGTGGAAGTGGGTTCTGCCATCCCCGGTCTGCAGGACTTTGTTTTCACCGAGGATCTAACCGGACTGCAGAGCATCGCGCCCGGAGTGCATATCCAGGGGCTGTGACAACTTGACTGCAGAGCATCGCACCCTGAGTGCAAGTGCAGGGGCCGTTACCGACACAAGGGAGCCATCCGTGCAACCGTGACCTCCCTTCTTCTGCTCGGTGTGACCCGGGACTAAGAGACTGACTAGAATACGTTACCAGCGGGAGAAGATCAAAGGAGAAGACCGAGGAGCTGCATCCCTTCAGCGCTGCACCGGGACCCATCATCGTGAGACTCCAGGCCTGCGACGTGGGAGCGGCATCTTCTTCTGGGATAGACTGGTACGTGATTGCAGGGAAAGTTAGGGAAAGTTGCCGCCATTTCTTTGTTTTTTTTCTCTTTTCTTTTTTTCTTTGCTGCGTACCCGGAAGGAGTGAAAATCCGGGGACTCCACCATACACATGTGCGCAGATAGTTCGGTTGACTGTGTTATAAATATGTTTCATAGTAAAGAAATGTTACTACCGGTAAAATCTGAGTATGGGGATTTTGTTGGAATAGAGCATACACACACACCCGCGGCCTTACCACCGGTCGCTTCAAGTGAACGACGTGTCAACGATCAACGATTTTCAACCTCTTTGCGATCATTCGGAGTCACACGTAGAAGTCACACACAAGGACGTCGCTAATGATGCCAGATATGCGTCACGGAATCCGTGACCCCAACGACATATCGTCAGATAAATTGTAGCGTGTCACGGGGCCTTTATCCTCCAAAAAACAAGCCCTCACTAGACTATATCAGCAAAAAAAAGAGTTATGGCTCTTGGAATAACATGAGGAAAAAATGTAACCCCAAAAACAAAAAATTGCACTGACCTTAAAGGGTTACAACAGCAAATGTAACAGGGTATTAAAAAAAGCAGTTGCCGATTATTCTGTCTCTTCCTGGTAGCAATGAATCCAACCGCTCTAATTATCAGTCCCTTAGATAACTGTATGATTTCACTCACTCTACCGGCATCCACAGATAGCTTTAACTCAGCCCAACGATGACTTGTAGAAAGACAAGGAGAAACGCTGTAGTTTTCTTCTAGAATCTTGTATTAAGTACAAAGTAAAGGCAGGTGAAAAGGAATAATTTGTACAGGGTTATAGACATGTCTTCAGCAATGGTTCCTCTCTACACTAAACTGAAGGAGAAGGGAGGAGCTTTCTGTACAGAAGCCAACTAAGGGAGGAATATAGGGACAAACTTCATACAGTATAAATCTACCTAGTAACAATAAAGGAATTTCCTGATAGGAGGAAAAATATGCAATGCAAGAATTATATACAACACGTTGTTCCCATTCATGGGACACAACACTCCCCGTCTGAAATCATATGATTTCACAAGTCCTTCTACGACGTAAGGAGACAATCCTGTCCCTCGATGTCACGAAACCTGTAACGAGAAAAGAGACAAACACAAAAAATGCAACGGTAATGCACTGAATTCAAGTCCATGCTTGGTTGATGACGCATTGTCCTTGCATAAAAATGTAAAAGTAGAAAAATGTAAAAAATGAATCCAAGTTCAACAAACCCATCTTCAGATTGGGGAAGCCGCAAACATGCCAACTCTTCCTCCAACCCAATAATCCAACGGTAAGGTTTTAATCCAAAGGAAAGGTTCAATTGGACATGGACAGTCGTGTCTCAGTACAGCAGGGGTAAGGAAAGTGTTATGATCCGGAACCATGGAAGACCACCACAAATCATTGGCAAAAAGGTGACAAGAGCATTGGCAACTAATCTGGCCGCCATCCCCTTACTAATCAACACAACTAGAAGTAGCCGAGGGGTGAACTAACATCCTGTGCACCGCGAACCCAGCCGGAGAACTAACTATCCTAAAGGTAGGAAAGATGAATAACTCTCTGCCTCAGAAAATAGACAAGAATAGCAAGCCCCCCACATTCAAAGACTGCGGTGATATAGGAAAAACACAATACACAGGTAGATGACAGGATTAGCAAAAGGTGAGGCCCCCGCTGACTAAAATAGGAAAGGACAGGAAAGGGACTGATGGTAGCTAGAGAAAAACCCTGCAAAATACCAACTTCCTGATAGTACAAAAAGGCCCTCAGATCGCTCGATCTGAACTCCGTCCTATACCAGGTGCCCTTGTCATACCAATGAACAGAAAACAAGAATTATAACAAATTCAACAAGCCATAAACACATGGACCCAAAGGAGCTATACTCCACACAGAACTGCAGGGAGTTCCTCAACAATCCACTGAGGGGGAAAATCCCTGGAAGGAAATAAACTGAAACCAACCACAACAAATGACAAACCCACTATACAGTGACAACCACTGAGCAACCGTGCTGCCCACTATACAATGCCAACCACTGAGCCACTGTGCTGCCCACTATACAATGCCAACCACTGAGCCACTGTGCTGCCCACTATACAATGCCAACCACTGAGCCACTGTGCTGCCCACTATACAATGCCAACCACTGAGCCACTGTGCTGCCCACTATACAATGCCAACCACTGAGCCACTATGCTGCCCACTATACAGTGCCAACCACTGAGCCACTGTGCCATCCTATAAGAAAACCTATAGATATACAATTTGAGAATAATGCGTGCCTGCAGCACCCCTCAGTGAGCAATCATGGGCTGCCTTAAAGCCATAAGAAGCTTATATTTCCCAGGGAAAATCCATCTCCAGCATAACATTCTCCATAGTTTGTATTCTTCCCACCTGGAAAATAGCCGTCACGTCCCCACATAGTATCTTTTCTGTAGAATTGTGGTAAGAATCACCCCACCATGTTGGTGTCCCCATATAGAAGTTATAAATGACACCGTTATAAGGACATCTGGGATTTTTCTTTCCCATAAGGACACATTAACAAGGTAATGCTATGATTATTTTCAATGGCTCGCAGGTTTTGTCATGGAGCCTTATGTTTGTATGCCAATCTCAATGGCTCAGAAGTGTTGTCCACCTTTGGGAACATATACTTATATATTTTTCTTAATGTACATAGTTAGGGATAAAAATGATGTAGTTTGCCTTCTTTGCACTGCCTATAGCTGGCTGCAGAGTGAGTTAACTGAGAATCAATCAGTGAGTTTGTTCTGTGGTCTCATAGGAGTGTTTTATGACCAAAGAAAAAAAAAATGTATAGGCAAACAGTGCAAACATTTCATGAAACCCAAATGCAAAAATAATTTTAGGCCACAATATGTACATTAAGGGAAATAAATAAGCAAATATGTCCCCAAAGATAGAAACTCATGAGTATTAAACTTGCCCCTGTTATTTGTGGCATTTCTGCACTATGTAGTGAATCCTAAGTGACCCCAATGATGAGTCCATTGGCATATAGAGCAGATGACGCCTGGTGACACTACACGTGGCAGTGAATCGAGGGTCCTGTCCTTCAGCCTCATCCCTCCTGGACTTATCTCAGTAATATATGGTTTTAGTCTTCACTTCTGAAATGTCTGGGGTCTTCATATGGACATATTTGTAAAGCTAAGCCCCAGTGGCATAATGCCATGCTCGTGGTTTAGTGGCCACAAATCTACTGTGGGGCTCCTTTATGTTTATAGACTTTTATGACATATATATTTCCAAGAACATTTCTTTCTGATGTCTGTAGTAATAATGGTACATTTTTTAGACCGTGCCTTATTTTCTGGGGTAATTTTAGCCTGATAACAGTACGTGCTGTTAGTGAATGTCCTGCGCTTGTGTTACCATTTCTTGGATGGTTACTTGTGAAGGTCGTGTACATTTCTGTGTCACAGAGTATCAGACTGTCACATCTGCTGTCCTTATTTCAGACAATGTCATAAGGTGGAAGAATAGACATCCAAACCGTTTGTCATAAAGAACACGATGGAGGAAATCCCGGTGAAGGTGGCAGTGAGAGTCCGTCCTCTGTTATCCAAGGAGATTCTTCATAATCACCAAGTATGTGTGAGGCTTGTCCCCAACACCCAGCAGATCATCATCGGGAAGGACAGAGTCTTCACTTTTGACCATGTCTTTGGGAAAAGCTCCACCCAAGATGACGTCTACGACTCCTGCATTAAACCACTTTTGGTGTCTTTAATTGAAGGGTACAACGCCACTGTATTCGCCTATGGACAGACCGGATCTGGAAAGACGTATACGATCGGTGGAGGCCATGTTGGTATGTTAAATAATCACACTTATTTTCCTGGTTATTTCTTGTTGGCTTGTCTGTACAGTGTTCATCTAGGAGAATGGAAGTTACGTGTACATTAAAAAGTACTTCTGTCCCTGGCATTAGACTTCGGGGTGTGGGTGGGGGGTTAAGGCCACTTTACACGCAACGACATCGCTAACGAGATGTCGTTGGGGGTCACGGAATTCGTGACGCACATCCGTTCTCGTTAGCGACGTCGTTGCGTGTGACACGTACGAGCGACCGCTAACGATCAAAAATACCTTATCGTTGATCGTTGACACGCTGTCCATTTCCCAAATATCGTTGCTGTTGCAGGACGCTGGTTGTTCATCGCTCCTGCGGCAGCACACATCGCTGTGTGTGACACCACAGGAACGAGGAACATCACCGTCCCTGCGGCCGTCCGCAATGAGGAGGGAAGAAGGTGGGCGGGATGTTCGTCCCGCTCATCTCCGACCCCCTCCGCTCCGCTTCTATTGGGCGGCCGCTTAGTGACGTCGCTGTGACGCCGCACGAACCGCCCCCTTACAAAGGAGGCGGTTCGCCGGTCACAGCGACGTCGCTAGGCAGGTAAGTAATGTGACGGGTCCAAGCGATGTTGTGCGCCACGGGCAGCGATTTGCCCGTGACGCACAACCGATGGGAGTGGGTGCGATCGCTAGTGAGATCGCAGCGTGTAAAGTGCCCTTTAATGTGCATTATGTCAGTTTTTGTATAGATTCAGTGTAGATTTCACCCATTATATGGAAAGATGCACTCTGCACCAGATGTGCAGCAAATCCACTTGTACCATGCTCAGATGTAGGGTTCGCTTCCATTTGCGTGTAAAATATAGCTCCGTTGTTGCTCCTAAAGTGTCTTGTAGTGAGATGCGAGGTCATTTCTTGCCTGGTCTCCGTGTGATGTCCATGTGCCATCCGTATGACGTCCGTGACATCCGCGTGACATGCGTTTTTAACATGGAGTTTCTTTGTCGCTCCATTGGGAGATAAGCAAAGAACCAGACAATAAATAAAGAGCAAGAACTTATCTGGAGTGGATGTGGTGTAGAGCAGGATTAAGCAGGCTAGAGATACAAAGAACAACTGACATCTGGCAACAGCCTGCAATCAGACCAGGACTTAAATAGGCAGAGAGTTAGGAAAGGAAACACCCACTGCACAGCACACCTGGTCTCTATCCAAACTCTTCCTGGCCACCAGAGGGAGCCTCCCAGCAGCCAAGACATAACTAACATTCACAACAGGAAAGGTACGCTCCCCGCCGTGGCAGTGTCCAACAACAAAGTTAGTTCATGTAACGTCCTCCTTCGGTAAAAGTAGCACGAGTTCGGTGACTGGACGAATCACACACATGTGCCAGCCGTGGCACGTTGAAGACTTGTAGTCGGTGAAACAGTGAGCAATGTGAATAAGACAAGCTACGGCTCGTACCTCAGATGACCAACTTGAGAAGCGCTCGAAGCGATGAGGTCTCAACTTCTGTTTTGATGTCACTGAAGTGTAGCGAGCAGAGACGACCGGTCTAATTTCCTTGTCGGATTCTGGTTCCACCAGCTTGTACATGTTGCCGATGTAGTTATCACAGGTCTCCTAGTATAAGTTTACTTGGAGGTGTCAGCCACATGTTGTCTCCGAGTTTGGACGCAGCAGTGAGTCTCGTTCCTCGGTCAGCTGGGTTTTGTTCGGTGGGAATGTGGTGCCACTGTTCAGCATGATCTCTGTTGAGGATATTTTGCGTAATCTCGACAAAGCGTTTCTCCATCTCTGGTTGTCTTTTCAAGGTGCGTTTTAGAGAGGAGAACCTTGCGGTTGCTTGCTGGGAGTTGTTTGGCAACCTTGGCCTTGGAGACCGAAAGGGTAATGGGGCTACCCAACTGTTAGAGTCATTTTGAGAGAACTCTTTATCCATAATCTTTATGAATTCCTTGTCTTCTCTCGTCGGTGCCAATTTGTTGTCTTCATTTGTAGACTCGAATGCTGTTGACCCGAAGTCGTCATCCCAGAGGTGGTATGCGTCCGCGCAGTCGGACGGCTGCTGTCGCCACCTGGTGTCGCTCAGCCTCTATTTCACCCCGTAGTGATGTGGACATGGTTGAAAGTGAGTGTCGCAACAGTTTGGGAGGATGTGCGTCTTGTAGGAGGAGATCGCGTCGGGACTCTTCATTTTGCCTACACAGACGTTTCCTATGATCACCCAGTCTAAAGGGGGCTTTACACGGTACGACCGATTGTGCAATTTCACAATCGATCGTACCCGCCCCCGTCCTTTTTGCGCCACGGGCAAATCGCTGCCTGTGTCGCACAAAGTCAGTAACCCCCGTCACACATACTTACCTCTCGTGCGAGCTCGCTGTGGGTGGCGAACGTCCACTTCCTGGAGTGGGAGGGACGTTCAGCGTCACAGCGACGTCACACGGCCGCCGGCCAATGGAAGCGGAGGGGCGGAGAAGAGCGGGACGTAAACATCCCGCCCACCTCCTTCCTTCACATAGCCGGCGGCGGCCGCGTGACGCAGGTGAGCTGCTGTTCATCGTTCCGCGTGTGCTAACCCGGAAACGATGAACAACTAAAATAAATGATATTATGGAACCTAGCGAGCAGTACACAACTCACGATTTGTGAGCGATACTGCGTCGCTAGGAGGTGTCACACAGGCCGGCATCGCCAGCGATGCCGGATGTGCGTCACAAAAACCGTGACCCCGACGATCTATCGCACGATAGATTGTCTGGTGTAAAGCAGCCTTAAGTCGTAGCGCTGAGCGAATGGCGAATTGTGTGGCCCGTTGATGTGTTGGCGTACTTTGTGTAGCCGGAGGATGTCCCTTCCAATCAGAATCAGGATTTTTGTACTATGATCAAGAGGTGGGATCTTGCTGGCGATACTTCTCAGGTGAGGGTGGTGAAGAGCTGCCTCAGGTGTCGGAATCTCTTCCCGGTTAGCCGGTATCTGGTTGCACTCGACGAGTGTTGGTAGAGGTATCTCTATGGTATTTTCAAGAGATGTTACCACGAGACCACTGGCTCTTCTTCCGCAAGCTTCTGAGATGCCGCTGCAAGTACCTAGTGTGTAAGGGTAGGCATTTCCTTTTAAGCCGAACAAGTCGAAGAGTTCAGACCTGGCGAGTGACCTGTTGCTCTGGTCGTCCAGGATGCTGTATACCTTCACGGCCCTTTCTGGGTGACCTTTGAGATATACCCTTACTAGGCATATTTTTGCATAAGACTTGTCCCAGAGATCTTCTCTGCAGACTTCGGTGCACAAGGAGGATACTGTGAGGTGGTTTGCAGCTTGGCCTGTACTCTCCCCGCCATGACTTGTGGTAGGAGAAGGTGTAGGTGCAGGATCAGGCTGAGATGGGTAGAGCGCTTGTACGTGATCCATGCTGTCACACTCCATGCACTTAATTGTAACCTTACAGTCCTTGGCAAGGTGTTCTGTAGAGGCGCAACACCTGAAACATACCCCAAACCTTTTCAAGAGTTCCTTTCGTTCTTGAAGGGGTTTCTTCCTGAAGCCAATGCACTTCTTCCGGGGGTGTGGCAGTTTGTGAATAGGACACTGGCGGTTTGGATTTTCTGCCTTCCCGCCTTCATTGCCCTTGTCTGGTGCTGACGTTGGTGTAGGTGGTAGAACGTCGGTCTTCTTGACTGACACTGGGCCCCTACATTTTCTGTCATTTTGATGAGGGCTCTCATATCCGGGAGCTGGTGAAGTGGAGCCAGTTGGTTCTCCACAGGTGAAGCTGGGGTCTGCCTTACGTTCCGCGATGCCGTTGATGAACTCGCAGAAGTAGGAGAATGGAGGGAAGGAGACTTGGTGCTCTTTTTTTATAGTTTGTCCCTACCGTGGTCCACCTTTCCTGCTTGTTGTAAGGTAACTTGGTGACTATGGGTTTCACCCCACGAGTGGTGTCCAGGTAGCTGAGGCCAGGTAGGTGTGTGTCTGTTTTGGCCAGCTGGAGGTCGGACAGCAGGTCGCTGAGTTCCTGGTACTTTGAAGCATTCTTGCCAGATATTTTGGGAAGGTCATATAGATGTTTCAGCAATGCATCTTCAATTGCTTCAGGACTGCCGAAGCCTTTCTCTAGTCTATCCCATGCGGTTGCGAGACCAGTTGTTGGGTCACTGATGTAGACGGATCTGAGTCTCTTGATTCTCTCAGTAAACCGTGGCGCTAGCCACCTGATTAGCAAGTCCAGCTCTTCGGCAGCCATAATGCCGAGGTCACGCGTTGCGGTTTTGAAGGCACACTTCCAGCCTCTGTAGTTTTCGGGCTGGTCATCAAACTTTGTGAGACAGGTGTTGGTGAGTTCTCGGCGGATCATGTACCTCGCAAAGTCGGACATGTCTGATCTTTCCGACTTTGGGGGCCCATTTGCTGACTGCATGGTGCTGGTTGCGTGATTCGTAGCTTCTTGGTTCGGGAACATGGGAAAGTACGGAGTGGCGTAGGCGTTTAGACCAGTGATCGGTTTGGTGTGTACAATCTCTGTTGCATACGGGGCCGGAACTACACAGTTGTTGGGAGTGTAGCGCCTTGCCGGCATGTTAGGTTGCATGTAGACATGGGCATACGGAGGTTGCTGATGCGCAGGGTGTGGCTGTGCATTGGAAGATGAAGCAGGTTCAGGCTTGAAAGTCTGAGGTGCATTGGACTGACCTGGAAGGCTGGAAGCTGTAGGTGGATCAGTGTCTTGAGGCTCTGGAGAAGTGTTAGCACTGATGGGAATGTTGATGGTAGCTGGCAGTTCGTCGGCTTGGCTCAGCACGTAATCTCTTGTACGCTTAAGTGAGTCTTCTGTGTCGAGATCACACAAACTGGCACTGCCTTCTTGGCTCCCACCCAGAGCTTGCTCAAAGACCTTTAGCCTTGCCATGGCCGCCACATGTTCACATTCCTTCTGTAGGGCTGCAATTTCTGCTTCCTTGCGTGCAGATTCTGCAATTGTCTCTGCTTCTCTGCGTGCAGATTCTGTTTTCAGCTCTGCTTCTCTGTGTGCAGATTCTGTTTTCATCTCTGCTTCTCTGCATGCAGATTCTGCTTTCTTCTCTGCTGCTCTGCGTGCGGATTCTGTTTTCATGTCTGCTTCTCTCTGGGCAAAGATGGCTTGTACTTTTGTTGTTTCTGCTTCAGCGTGCGCCTTTATGAGCTGCTCGCTGAGGTTTGAGTACCTTGATGAGCCTGCTTTGAGTGAGTGCCTTGAGCTTTTAACGGACCTGGATTTGTAAGATGCCGCTCCTGACGTTTGCACAATTTTTGCTTCAGTCTCGCTCACAATGTCGCGCAGAGTGCGGTCTCGTTCAGCATTAAGCTGTCGGAAGTCCTGTAGTTCTTTTTGAGACTGAGACGTATTTGATCTCAGCAGGGAGAGGAATATTTTTTACAAATCTCTTTGTAGGACTGGTATGCTGAGTACAGTTGTTCAAGGGCTCCCTCTGGTGTTAGCTCATGAACACCGGGCGCAGATAAAACAGTCACATGTTTTTGCACTCTTTGCCACAATAATGTTGTGTGGATGTGCAGTTCACTTCTGGCTGTTTCTAGGTTCTCTTTAACCTTCCATGTTGGTCTGGTCAACCGCTTAGATCTTTCACTGTAATTTGATTGTGAGTCCATGTCTTTCTCTTGCTGCTTTAAAGTAGGTAGTGAAATTGTTCTCTTTACCTCCATCAGGAAGGGTGAATGCTGCTCTGCCCTGGTTGTCATGGAAACCTAATACAATGTTGCAATCTGATCAGGGGGCAGCCAGTGTTTGCAGAATGTATTTGCAGAGTCTCTGCTGCAGCTTACAATTAGCTTATTATGGGTGATTTTAAGTTCATACCTGCACACAGTTCTGATAACAGGTTAATACTTTACAGGGCACTTTGTCTGAAGCTGCTATAAAGTTTTATGCTGTGGCTTGTTATCAGCCTCTTGGGGTAATCCGTACTCTGGATTGCACTCCTGGAAACAGATTCTTTACTGATATATGAATACTAATCCCGGTCACAGCTAATCCTTTTCACTATTCTGTCTCTTCCTGGTAGCAATGAATCCAACCGCTCTAATTATCAGTCCCTTAGATAACTGTATGATTTTACTCACTCTACTGGCATCCACAGATAGCTTTAACTCAGCCCAACGATGACTTGTAGAAAGACAAGGAGAAATGCTGTAGTTTTCTTCTAGAATCTTGTATTAAGTACAAAGTAAAGGCAGGTGAAAAGGAATAATCTGTACAGGGTTATAGACATGTCTTCAGCAATGGTTCCTCTCTAGACTAAACTGAAGGAGAAGGGAGAAGCTTTCTATACAGAAGCCAACTAAGGGAGGAATATAGGGACAAACTTCATACAGTCTAAATCTACCTAGTAACAATAAAGGAATTTCCTGATAGGAGGAAAAATATGCAATGCAAGAATTATATACAACACGTTGTTCCCATTCATGGGACACAACACCGATGTTATATTCATATTGGAATGTGTGTAATACTAAATATATTATTGAGCTGTTAATAACAGTAAGGTGGTTTAGAGGGATCAATGACACAGTGGATTATTAGATAAAAACTAATTTTATTAAATGTCTACAATATATAACCTTTTCCACCATAATAGCGAGTTGGTCTATCCAGCTAGGTATCTAATGCTAGTGTGCTAGTATAAGTGCATCTCAATAAATTAGAATATCATCAAAATGTTATTTTATTTCAGTAATTCAATACAAAAAGGGAAACACATATATTATATAAAGTCATTACACACAGAGTGATCTATTTCTAGTGTTTATTTCTGTTAATCTTGATGATTATGGCTTACAGCCAATGAAAACCCAAAAGTCATTATCTCAGAAAATAATTATATAAGACCAACTTAAAAAATGATTTTAAACTCAGAAATGTTGGCCTTCTGAAAAGTATGTACAGTAAATGCACTCAATACTTGGACGGGGCTCCTTTTGCATGAATTACTGCATCTGACATGCCCGCACCGGGGCCTGGGGGTTACTCATTAGTGGGCCGCGGTTCTAATCATGTGGATGCTGCGGTGGCCAGGCCTGGTTCCGTGACCCCGGCAGTGTCATTCAATAAAGATGGTGGTGGCGGTTATATTTACAGGAAAGATGTCGTGACGACACCTGTGGTATGCGGCAAGATAGGTTCCGCCGTTGCTGTTCAGTTTTCCTCTGGGGTCGATGGTGACGCCGCAGAGTTGGAATAGCTCTCCACAGGTAGAGCTGGGCCCCAGGGCTGTTGGGAGTAGTAGTCTGTGATGGCGGGGCGCAGGGCCGGAGGCGCAGGGAATAATCAGATGACACAGGGATGCAGTCAAGATCTTTACTCACAGTTCAGAGTTCCAGGTTAGCACGTCCAGAAAAATGCTGCCTTTGGAGTGCTGGGTCCTACTGTGGGGGGCTCCAGCCGATCCCGGATAGTTCGGAGGCACAACCAGGTACAACCTTCTGTGTCCCTTTCCTGGTCATCTTCCTGTGCTTACCTCTCCCCTCTGTCCCGTCCCTGCACATAGAGCCCTGGGCCGGTGTCTGCGGGCCCTTTCGGGTGGATTGAAGCTCTATCCCTTTTCACTGGATGTGTGTGGATTTGGCTTTGGCATTTGAAGTAACCTCTGCCTCCGGTTAGCTAGCTGAGTCTTGAAGTTCTCCACTAGTTGAAGGGCCGGTCTCCTACTGCGGCCAAATCCCTCCACTCCGGCATGTTGTATGTGGATCCAGGTCACGAGAGTATGATTGCTCCCGTGGGCTCTAGGACCCTTTCTGTCATGTGCCTGGGCAGAGCTGCAGCAGCTCCAGACCACAGGTCTTCTCTCTTTCACTGCTCCTTCTGACTGCCCTACTTTCTACAGTAAATAGAATCCCAGCACTCAAAATGACGACAAGGGGGGATTATGCAAAAGTGAATTTATTGACTAATACACTGCAAAAGGAACCTAACCAGAGCAACAGCACCAACGTTTCGGCATAGAGCCTTTCTCAAGATTGTTGCATCACTGGTCAGAGTAAGGAACCACGGGTCTCGGAGGACAACCGGGGGTTTGCAAATAATGGCAAGGTTCCACACGTTTTTGCAGAGTATGCTCGTGGGTGAAGGGGTGACAGGATCACAATGTGAGGTGAGAGGACGCCTGCAGTGGAGATCCGGGACTGGCATCAGTGGCAGGGAGAGAGGCTGCAGCGGCGTTGTGGAACCTTGCCATTATTTGTAAACCCCCGGTTGTCCTCCGAGACCGGTGGTTCCTTACTCTGACCAGTGATGCAACAACCTTGAGAAAGGCTCTATGCCGAAACGTTGGTGCTGTTGCTCTGGTTAGGTTCCTTTTGCAGTGTATTAGTCAATAAATTCACTTTTGCATTAGCCCCCCCTTGTCTTTATTTTGAGTGCTGGGATTCTTTTTACTATATGATTCTTTATCCCCATAGCACCTTTAGTGTATGTGGTGAAGCCTGTAATTTCTATATATTTATACTACTTTCTACAGGCTGCTCCCAAGAACTAGACCCCACCCCCCAGCGGCCAACATTATCCTGGTCTGATGGTGTGCTGCTGAGTGAGAGTGTCTGTGTTTTGTGTTTACCAGTTTGTGACCCCCTCCTTACCCCGGAATGGGATACTACACCTCTGGCTGGGCTGAGATGCAGTACCTCTGTGGCAACTGAAGCCTCAGGGGTGCCACACATCAATGTGGAGTGGCATGGAGGTAATCAGCCTGTGGCACTGCTGAGGTGTTATGGAAGCCCAGATTTCTTTGATAGCAGCTTTCAGCTCATCTGCAGTGTTGATTCTTGTATCTTTTATCTTCCTCTTGACAATACCTCATAGATTCTCTATGGGGTTTAGGTCAGGCGAGTTTGCTGACCAATCAAGCACAATGATACTGTGGTTATTAAACCAGGTATTGGTACTTTTGGCAGTGTGAACAGGTGCCAAGTCATGCTGGAAAATGAAATTTCCATCTCGAAAAAGCTTGTCAGCTGTACATGAACTGCTTTAAAATTTTCAGGTAGACAGCTGCGCTGACTTTGGGCTTGATAAAACCCAGTGGACCTACACCAGCAGATGACATGGCTCCCTAAACCATCACTGATTGTAGAAACTTCCCACTAGACCTCACGCAGCTTGGATTGTGGCCTCTCCACTCTTCCTCCAGATTCTGGGACCTTGATTTCCAAATGAAATGCAAAATTTACTTTCATCTGAAAACAACACCTTGGACCACTGAGCAACAGTTCAGTTCTTTTCTACTTGGCCCAGGTAAGATGCTTCAAGTATTTTCTATTGGTAATGAGTGGCTTGACACAAGGAATTCGACAGTTGTAGCCCATTTCCTGGATACGTCTGTGTGTGGTGGTGTGGCGCCCCTGACCTGGTCAGGCACCACTGAGTACTGCACCCATGCTGGGACAATGCTTCCAGGTGATTCCAAAGGCCAGAATGAGGTGTGTACGCTCAGACACATAGCAACCAAGTCTCCAACACCACTAGGGTTACTTTGCACGCTGCGACATCGCTACTGCGATATCGTCGGGGTCAAATCGAAAGTGACGCATATCCGGCACCGGTAACGACGTCGCAACATGTAAAGCCTAGATGCGCCGATAAACGATCGCAAAAGTGTTGAAAATCGGTGATCTGTGTAGCGTCGGTCATTTTCATAATGTCATACCAATAGGAGATACGATGTTGTTCCTCGTTCCTGCGGCAGCACACATTGCTGTGTGTGAAGCTGCAGAAGCGAGGAATATCTCCTTACCTGCCTCCACTGGCTATGCAGAAGGAAGGAGGAGGGCGGGATGTTTACGTCCTGCTCATCTCCGCCCCTCCGCTTCTGTTGGCCGCCTGCCATGTGACGTCGCTGTGACACCGCATGACCCGCCCCCTTAGGAAGGAGGCGGGTCGCCGGCCAGAGCAATGTCGCAGGGCAGGTAAGTGCATGTGAAGCGGCCGTAGCTATAATGTTTGCTATGGCAGCTATCACAAGATATCGCATGTGCGACGGGGGCGGTTACTATCGTGCTCGGCATCGCTAGCCGATGCTAGCTATGTCGCAACGTGCAAAGTACCCTTTAGATGGGACCCTTGGTTAGCATAGTACAGACGTTGCTAAAAGGCACGGACGTAGAGCCACGCTTGAGACCCTGCACGTGTGGTAGCTCTTAGCGGGGGAGTACAGTGACCAGAAAGTCAGTCTCAAAGACACCTGAAGGGAGGCTGTCGAGTACGGGGACTGCTGGTAACTTGGCACGCACAGGGAACAGGTCCCTAGAGCAGATGTCCATTTAGTGATCTGCTGAATCTGTCGGTGAAGGGACTGGAGGTCCATCGCCAACCATCTAGAGTCCAAGCCTCAGCAGCAAGAGGGGGATCCATAAGGAGACAGGGCCAGAAGCCATCTCACCTGGTCCACGCTGCCGTCAATTGGGCCAGAAAGGGAAGAAAAGGCAGCAGCTACTTCCCTGGATGAATCCCATGATACTGCAAGTCAGGGGTTATCCGAAACAAAAGGGGTGCTAAGAAGGCAAGTTAACGACTACCCTCAGTTCGGCCTCAAGGAGTTTCTGGTTCCACCTGGTATAATCTCAGCATCGCTCGAGTATCTCACCAACCATCTAAAAGTGAGTAAACAAGTTGCAAGACACTTTGGACTGAGACTGAGTCATTCTGCGACCTGTTGTTCTACACACATATACCCGAGCGCCTGGGGCCAGCCTCACTCTCGGGAGGCCACACCATCCGACTGCAGATTTCATCAGCCCCAGATGCTCTCTAAAACTGCAGTGGCGGTCAACCATAACCCCGACCGCAAACTGAGAGTGGCGTCACGACTCAGATGTAAATAACCTGACATAACTGTTGCCAGCGGTAATCAAGTGGAGCCCCTGTGGCGTCCCAGAAGGTGGAGTGACGTCCCTGAGGCGACCGCTACAGGTAAGGTAAGACAGGTGACAGTGCGCCTTAGAAGTCTGAACGGAAAATTTTAACCGCCACCATTTTGTTGCTGTTAAAAGCGCGTGATTTTGTAAGCTGCAGCCCACGCAGCAGAAAAAGTAACCGCCCACGAAGAGGTGTGGCTGTCCCAGGCTCCCTGGAGCGCTTTGACCCTGGAAAAGGAGGGAGTAAACAGCAGAAAAAGCCAGGAAGCACCCTGATTGAGGGGAAGAAGCAGAACTCTGAGGGAAGATGGATGCCAAGAGTACTAATGCCCCCAGCCAGGGCAACGCAGCCCAAGCGATGCCTGGCTCCAGCGCGGTGAACGCAGCGGTGCCTTGTTTTGGTGCAGCGGTTGCAGCTGCTTTGGCCGAAGTCTCCCCGATTATGCCGATCTCCTTACCGTACGTCCCTGGGGCAACCTGGCTGCCCCAATACACTGGCAAAGCAGACACCCTGACCGGGTTCAAGAAGAAGATCAGCACCCTGCTGGACATGGTGGCCGTGGTGCTGGGGCAATTGACTGGAGCAGCAGAACTAGAGGCTGAGGACTGGACCAGTGACTACCGGGACTCTGTAGAAACCATTTTTGCCAAATTGAAAGCTGCCTTTGAAAACCGCACAGAGGCAGAGCTGAGAATGGGTTTCTATAACTGCCGCCAGAAGCCCCAAGATAGCATAAGAGACTATGCCCTCAGGCTGCAAGCCACCATGCGGGCTCTCAAGCTCGTAGACCCTGTCGGTGATCAGGAGGGAAACTGGATGACAGAACAGTTTCAGGTGCAGCAGCTTAGCAAAGACGTCGCCCTGATCCTGAAAGCGATGCAACTTCCACCAGAACCTAAAGCCCCCATGGGATCCTGCTAGTTGACAGCCCAGAGGATGTCCCCTGGATGCGAGGAAGAAGAGGTCTCTCATGCCGAGGGAGGAGCAGTGATCTCTATGACTCATCTGGGCAACCCATCTGCCGCCGTTGCCAGGAAGCAGGCCACTATGCAAGGGCCTGTCCTTTAAACGGGTCAAGCCTGGGGCCAAGGGCCACTCCCCAGGATTAAGGAAACAAGGCCCAGCTGACTGCCATGATCAGTATGTGGGTGGACGACCGGTCCTGTCCATCACCCTGGACGGGATCCCAACCTTGGCATTATTGGACACCGGCTCCCAGGTAATGACAATCCCGTATGTCCTTTATCACAGGTTTTGGTCGGACGACGATCTCCAACAACCGGACCCTGACCTTACCATCTATGCAGCAAATGGACAACCTATACACCAGGTTGGGGTCAAAGAAGTAACCATAAAGGTGAGAAGGCAGGAAATGAAGGGACAAGGACTGATTGTTGTAGATAATGATGCAAGGGAAAGGAATCCACAAATGATTTTAGGCACTAATGTCATAGAAAATTGCCTAGGGGAAGTGTTGTTGTTGCTTCACCAGATTGCTGAAGGTTTTGAGGGCGGACAACGGAGAGCCCTGCAAAAAGAGATCCGAGTCATCCTGAGGAAGCAACAGGTAAACCAGATTGGCAGTGAAATTGGTAATGTAGGAGTGATGGATGCTAACCCCATTGTGCTACCCCCACGGAGTGAAATGATGATGTGGTGTAGAGCAGCGGTAGGTCTCAGAGGACGGGATTACCAGCCTGTAGTAGAGCCCACTCATTCAGAACACTGGCCCACGATTCTGACAGCCAGAGGGGTAGTTGATGTACACAGGGACGAGTACCTGTACGAATGCTGAATTGTGGGGAGGAGGAAGCCAGACTACCAAGATACGCTACCATTGCCAAACTGTTTACTTGCCCAAATGACGCTATACAACCTGTAGGTCCCCTGACACAAGCTGACTCAAAAGAAGATGAGACCTCCCAAAAGCAGTTAGAGGACTGGTGTCAACAACTCCATGTGGGAACTGACTCTACCCCCACCTACCAGAAACACGGCATTCACCGGGTCGTGCAGGAATACGAGCAGGTCTTTAGTAAGAACCCACTGGACTTTGGTAGGATCAAAGGGGTGCAACATCCCATACCCACAGGCAGTCATCCTCCCATTAAGGAAAGACATAGGCCTATACTACCAGCCCATTAACAGAGCGTCAAAGACATGCTGAAAAACATGAAAGAGGCAGGAGTCATTAGGGACAGTTGGACTCTGCAACGCACCGGTACCTTCCAGAGGTTGTTGGAGTGCTGCCTGGGACATCTCAATTTTGAGACTGTCCTGCTCTACCTGGATGATGTCATTGTGTACTCCAAGACCTATGAGGACCACCTGAAACACCTGGCTGAAGTCTTTGAAGCACTATCCCAATATGGGAGGAAGCTGAAGCCATCCAAGTGCCATTTACTAAAGCCAAAGGTCCAGTACCTAGGTCATGTGGTCAGTGCGGAAGGAGTAGCACCGGACCCAGAGAAGGTCATAGTCATCCAGAAGTGGCCCACACCCACCACCGTCCGGGAGGTACGTCAGTTCCTTGGCCTGGTAGGCTACTACAGGAGGTTCATCAAGGGCTATATGAAGATGGCGGCGCCTTTGCAAGAGTTCCTGGTAGGTCAAGCCAAGAAGGGAAATACCTACGGCACACCGTTTAATTGGGGAGAAGCAGAAGAACATTCCTTCAGACAAATAAAAGGGGCCCTGAAGAGATTCTAGCCTACCCTGATTACAGTCTCCCATTTGTACTGTATACAGATAGCAGTAATGTGGGGCTGGGAGCAGTGCTTTCACAGGTACAGAAAGGCTAGGAATGTGTGATTGCTTACGCCAGCAGGAAGCTCCGGCATACTGAAAGAAATCCAGAAAACTATAGCTCATTCAAGCTGAAGTTCCTGGCCATGGTCTGGGCTATCACAGAGCGATTCAAGCACTACCTGGCAGCCACCAAATTCACCGTCTTCACAGACAACAACCCCCTAACCCACTTGGATACTGCTAAGTTGGGTGCCATGGAGCAACGTTGGGTAGCCCAGCTAGACAATTATATTTTACTGTCAAGTATCGAGCTGGTCGCTAGAATGGCAATGCAGATGCTCTGTCAAGGATGCCTCACTTAACAGACGAGGGTGAAGATGTAGATGACCTTGAAGAGATCGAGCTGCCAGCATTCCATCGCCATGGAGCCAACCAGTGTCAGCAGTCACACACTAGCCACCAGGAAGTAACCCTGAATCCGCTACCTCACTACAACTGGAACGAGACTCAGGAGAATGATCCAGCGGTTGGTTTGGTGAAGAAGCTGATCACTCAACCTGGCACCAGTCTTGATTCCAAAGCCCCGCCTGAAGCACAGCACTTGTGGAGAGAGAAGGGTTGATTATTCATCCACCAAAACAAACTCTACAGGAGCATCATTGACCCGAAGACGCATGAGAGGGTGTGGCAGGTCATTGTGACACAGAAGGATGCTCGGATGGTGCTGGAGGCCTACCACAATGGCGCAGGCCACTTTGGTTGGAAGAAACTGGAGGCACTCCTTAAAGAAAGATTTTACTGGGTGGGCATGAGAACTGCCCTGTAGAAGTGGTGTAGAGACTGCGGTCCATGCAATCTCAGAAGAAAAGACCATCACAGTCAGAGAGCACCACTCCAGCCGATCCAAACCAAATAACCCTTGGAATTAGTGGCCCTGGACCATGTAAAGTTGGCGCCCAGCAGACAAGGCTACACCTATGCCCTCACAATGGTTGATCATTACTCCAGGTTCCTAGTGGTAGTACCAGTCTAGGACTTGACAGGACAGACTGCAGCCAGAGCTTTTCAAGCCCATTTCTGTAGACCACATGGCTATCCAGACCAAGTGCTCACTGACCAAGGGCCAGCCTTTGAAGCTGAGGTGTTCAAGGAGTTTTGTAACCTTTATGACTGCAAGAAGATCCGTACCACACCTTACCATCCTCAGACCAATGGCCTGTGCGAGAAGATGAATCACATTGTACTCAACCTCCTGAAAACCCTACCACTGGAAGAAAGCTTGACCTGGTGGACATGTATAACAACGTCCCCGTGAGTTCCACGAACTGCACACCGGCATATCTGATGAGGGCCAGACCTGGAAGACTGCCAGTGGATCTGGAATGGGGAATTAAGACCCACGAAGACCCTCTACAAGGTGCCGACTGGGATTCCATTCGCCAGGCCCAGTACAAGAAAGTACAAGAGTGTGTGGAGTGAAGCTTGACTGAGCAGCGGGAGAGACAAGAAAAACCCTACAATCAAAATGCACCTGCTGTTCTTTTGATGCCTGGAGAAGTAGTCCTCAAGAGAAAGAGAAGAAATCACAAACTCGATAACCACTGGGAAGCAGAACCCTACACTGTGTTACCATCAACACCTAGCCGTGAGAAGACATGCCTCAGCAGCAAAGATGGAGGAAAGACGACAGCTGTGGTTTCCAGAGACCACCTTAAGAGATGCCCTGAACAGCTAAGAATCCCTGAAGAAGTTTCAAACCCTTCGCCAGTCGAAGAGCCAAGAGAGAAGATGATCCATACTGTGCTTGGAGATTTTCCTGCAAGTTGGTCTCAATACAATGAAGCCATTGTATTTCCAGTGATTACCTTCCCTCAACCCAGAGAAGAAGTTAGAGGACAAAAATAACCTGTTCAGAACCTAGAAGAGCCGAGTGAAGCTGAATCAGAAGAACATCCACAAGTATTAGCACCCAGTACACCCCTCACTCACATTGAGACACATACACCGGGTGGGAGGACACAACCTCAGACAGATGACAGCATAGTACTGCATAGATCAACTCACAGCAACTTTGGTCAGCCCCCATTACGGTATAGAGAAAGTACAGTTTAGTTAAAGTGTCTAACAAATATAGTTTAAAAATGTTGTCCTGAAAGTTAAGCAGCGTTTAAATGTTTAAGAAAAGGTGCCCACAAGAACTTTTGTGTGAACTGTTTGAGTATTTATTTTATTTAGCACCAGGTTATGTGCACATTAAAAATGGACCACAGGCTATGAACTGGCTATAGCCATAATCTCTCGCATTGTAAAAAGTTACCCCAGTGGAACCAACCTCAGAGCACGCCTCTTTATGGGGCCTGGCTCTGCACCACCATGAAGCACGCCTGTTGATGGGGCCTGCTGTCCAAAATTCCAGGCCACGCCTGTTTATGGGGCCTTGCTCTGCACCACCAGGGAGCACGCCTGTTTATGGGGCCTGCTCTCCAACACACAGAAGCAGGTACGCCTCTTTATGGGGCCTACCCTGCGCCACCATCCTCAGGAGAGGAAGATTGGAGGAAACGTCTGGGATACAGCTGGCCCAGACCTGTCAACCAAAGGGACCGGTGACCTGGCTTCTGGAGGTTCTTGGGTGGGTTCAGGACTTGTGGGTGGTGGGTGGTGATGGAATGGTACCTGGTATGCTTTAAATGTAAATAACTCCACCGTGTGGGAAAAGTTGTATTTAACCCTGTTTCTTGTCTTTGCAGCCCGAGGACGTGCTGTTGATAACCAAGGGGGAATGTGGTGCCCCTGACCTTGACCTGGTCAGGCACCACTCAGTACTGCACCCATGCTGGGACAGTGCTTCCAGGTGATTCCAAAGGCCAGAATGAGGTGTGTATGCACAGACACATAGCAACCAGGTCTCCAACACCATTAGATGGGACCCTTGGGTAGCCTCTGAAGAGGTTAGCTTTCAATTCTCAGCAAGGGGTGTAGTGGAGGGGCTGGAAGCTAGGTTTCAGTGGCAGTCAGGGTAGGAGGAGGAGCAAGCCAGTCTGGAGCAGTGTACAGAAGTTGCTAAAAGGCGCAGACGTAGAGCCACGCTTGAGACCCTGCACGTGTGGTAGCTCTTAGCGGGGGAGTAAAGTGACAAGAAAGTCAGTCTGAAATCCACCTGAAGGGAGGCAGTCGAGTACGGGGACTGCTGGTAACTTGGCACGCACAGGGAACAGATCCCTAGAGCAGACGTCCATTTAGTGATCTGCTGAACCTGTCGGTGAGGGGACTGGAGGTCCATCACCAATCATCTAGAGTCCGAGCCTCAGCAGCAACAGGTGGACCCATAAGGAGACAGGGCCAGAAGCTATCTCACCTGGTCCACGCTGCAGGCAATCGGGCCAGAAAAGGGAGAAAAGGCAGTAGCGACTTCCTTGGATCAATCCCACGATACTGCAAGTCAGGGGTTATCTGAAACAAAAGGGGTGCTAAGAAGGCAAGTTAACGACTACCCTAAGATCGGCCTGAAGGAGTTCCTGGTTCCACCTGGTATAATCTCAGCATCGCCCGAGTATCTCACCAACCATCTAAAAGTGAGTAAACAAGTTGCAAGACACTTTGGACTGAGACTGAGTCATTCTGCGACCTGTTGTTCTACACACATACACCCAAACCCCTGGGGCCAGCCTCACTCTCGGGAGGCCACACCATCCGACTGCAAATTCCATCAGCCCCAGACGCTTGCTAAAACTGCAGTGGCGGTCACCCATAACCCCGACCGCAAACTGAGAGTGGCGTCACGACTCAGATGTAAAAAACCTGATATACCTGTTGCCAGCGGTAATCAAGTGGAGCCCTTGTGGCGTCCCAGAAGGAGGAGTGACGTTCCTGAGGCGACCGCTACAGGTGGGCGACACAGTGGCTCTTGAAGCAATGGCACCAGCAGCAGTCCACGCCTTGTGAATCTCCCCCAAATTTTTGAATGGCCTTTTATTAACAATCCTATCAAGGCTGTGGTTATCTCTGTTGCTTGTGCACCTTTTTCTACCACACTTTTTCCTATCACTGAACTTTCCATTAATATGCTTTAAAAAAGATTTGGTACAGGAGTATGTGAAAAGCCAGCTTTTTTAGCAATGACCTTTTGTGGCTTAGGCTGGTTTCATACTTGCGTTGAACGGCATCCGTTGCATTGTGTTGTGTGACGGATGCAATGGATGCGTTGCATATAGTGGCACAACGGATGCAACGGATCGTACAAATCAACGGAATGTGCTTTTTTTTTTTTCTTTACAGCTTTACCGGCAGCAGACTATTGTGAACGATCAGGTGATCACCCGGCTGCCGGGTGATCAGCTGATCGCTCACAGCAGCCGTTCACCGGGAGATCAGCTGATCGTTCACAGCAGCCGGCCACCGCGTGATGAGCTGATTGCTCACAGCAGCTGGCCGCCGGGTGATCACCTGATCGTTCGGCCGCTGAGAATGTGTGCGGGGGGCGGAGTGCGGGGTGGGTGGAGCCGAGCGGGGTTATGGCACTGAGGACGTCAGTGCAGGGGACTGTATGGCTGGGGACAGGTGAGTGTGTGTGTGTGTGTGTGTGTGTGCGTCTGCGTGTTTGCGTGTATCTGTGTGTGCATGTGTACATGCGGAGTGGAGTGCGGGAGGGGACAGAGCTGAGCGGGGAATTGTCGGGCTCCCTGCACACGTAACCAGGGTAAATATCGGGTAACTAAGCAAAGCACTTTGCTTGGTTACCCAATATTTACCTTAGTTACCAGCGTACACCACTTAGCGCTGGCTCCTTGCACACATAGCCAGGGTAAATGTCGGGTAACTAAGCAAAGCGCTTTGCTTAGTAACCCGATGTGTACCCTGGTTACGTGTGCAGGGAGCCAGAGAGATCATGCGCAGCAAAATCCTAAGGATTCCGCTGCTCAAAAAATGTTACATGCTGCGTTCCTTCCGCCCGGCGGAAGCAACGCAGCGTCGGCCAGCGGAAGCAACGCAGGCCAATAAGTCGCAATCCGTCGTCCATACAAGTCTATGGGAAGCAGCGGAATCCGTTACCGGATTCCGCTGTTTTCCAAAACGGCGGATTGCGATTGAAGGAAAAAAACGCAAATGTGAAAGTAGCCTTAAACTCCTCGTGGAGTATGTCAATGACTGCCTTCTGGACATCTGTCAAGTCAGCAGTCTTCCCGGTGATTGTGTAGCCTACTGAACCACATTAAGAGAGCATTTTAAACACTTAGGAAGCCTTTGCAGGTATTTTGTGGTAATTATTCTAATTTTCTGAGATAATGATTTTTCGGTTTTCATTTGCTGTAAATAGAGTTGATCAAGTGCCTAACTAATCGCACTCACTACAGTCATAACGAGTACTGTCTGATACTCGCATATTCATTCCAAATAGCATGTGCAATGCAAGTCAATGGGGAAAAACTCGCGATGTAATGAGTAACCCGAATTCCGCAGTATTTGCTACCCACATGAAACGTACGGCATTCAGGTTACTCGTTACATTGCTAGTTTTTCCCCATTGACTTGCATTGCACATGCTATTCAGAACGAATATGCGAGTATTAGACAGTACTCGTTATGAGTATAGCGAGTACGAATAGTTAGGTACTCGCTCAACTCTAGCTGTAAGTCATAATCATCAACATTAACAGAAACAAACACTTGAAATAGATCACTCTGTTTATAATGACCCTATATAATACACTGGTGCAGACTTATTAGGCAAGTTGTATTTTATCGGATTTTTTTTATTATTGATCAACAAGTATGTTCTCAATCAACCCAAAAGACTCATAAATATCAAAGCTTAATATTTTTGGAATTTAAAGTGAGTTTTTTTTACATTTCGCTATCTTAGGAGGATATCTGTTTTGCAGGTAACTGGCTATGTGCGCACTTACCGGATTTTGCCGCGGATTTTCCGCGGATTTGCTGCATGTTTCGCTGCAGAAAATGTTCATAACATCTCTGCAGTGAATCACCAGCAAAACCTATGGAGAAAAAAAATCCTGTGCGCACTGGGCGGAATTTGACAGCTGCATGTTTTGCTGCGGGAATCCCGCAGCAAAAACAAGTGCATGTCACTTCTTTTCCGCACATCGCTGCGGGATTTTACTCCATTGACTCAATGTTAATCGTGAAATCCCGCAGGGAATAACGCAGGCAGCAAATTCTGTGCGGTTCACTGCGTTATTCCCTGCGGTATTTCGCTAATGTGCATCGCTTGTCTGCAGTTTTGCAGGGAAGTGATGTCATTACAGGAAGGGGAAGCCGTGCAGAGAGTAAACACACACATCACACACACACACAGACATCACAGACATAGAACACAGACACAGACACATAGAACACACATAGAAAGAAAACGGAAATATAGAAAAAAAAGAATGTGGGCTCCGCTGCATATTCACCGTCCAGCCGAGGTAAGCACACAGCGGCGGCCCAGTATTCTCAGGCTGGGGAGGGAGAGGGACAGGGTTAATGTCCCCCGCCTCACTCCCCCTCCGGCAGCCGAGAATATCAGCCGCAGCTGCCCCGGCACTGTCGCATGTATTATGCGGCAGCACCGGGAGTGTCCTCGGCTCTTCCTGCCGCCGTGTAGCAGTGGCGGTCAGGGTAATATAACAAGGGGTTAATGGCAGTGGATCACCGCCATTAACCCCAGGCTTGATCATGGCAGCGTCTATGTGACAGCTGACATGATCAACCTGTAAGTAAAGTGAAAAAAACACACAACGAAAAATCCTTTATTTTAAATAAAACCAACAAGCCTCGTTCACCCTTTTATTAACCCCTCCCAAACAAAGCTCCGACATAATCCATAGGTCCGACGTAGTCCACACAGCTCCGGCTCCGGCGTCCTGCACTGCTGACATCCAGCCGCGACTGTCACAGACACAGGCTGAATGCAGCAGACAGCAGAGGTAATTACTGGTCATTTCCCACGGCCGGTAATGTGAACTCACTGCCGACCGTGGGAAATGCAGCGATCTGTCCTCTATCTATCTATCTATCCCTCTGTCTATCTATCCCTCTATCTATTCTTCTGTCTATCTACTATCTCAGGATTAAATGACTTTTTTTTTTTTTTTCCTTCAATGTGCTTTATTGCATTGAATGCAATAAAGCACATCCCAACCCGCATGCGGCAAAACCGCGGCAAACCGCATGCGGTTTTCGGATGCGGTTTCCCGCGGTTTTTTACCGCGGGTGCGGTAATCTTTGAGGACATGCGGAATTTTCTCAAGAAAATTCCATTTCCCAGTGCGCACAGAGCCTTACAGTGCAGACTTATTAGTCAACTTAATAAAAATCAAATATATTCCCATCTCACTTGTTTATTTTCACCAAGTAAACCAATATAACCGCACAAAATTTAGAAATAAACATTTCTGACATGCAAAAACAAAACCCCCAAAAATTAGTGACCAATATAACCACCTTTCTTTATGATGACACTCAACAGCTTATCATCTACAGATTCTGTCAGTTGCTTGATCTGTTTACGATCAACATTGCGTGCAGCAGCCACCACAGCCTCCCAGCCACTGTTCCGAGAGATGTACTGTTTTCCCTCCCCATAGATCTTACATTTTATGAGGGATCACAGGTTCTCTACGGGGTTCAGATCAGGTGAACAAGGGGTCCATGTCATTATTTTTTCATCTTTTAGACCTTTTCTGGCCAGCCATGCTGTGGAGTAGTTGGATGCATGTGATGGGCTGGTGGTGTTTGCAGCAATGGTGTTAGGCCCTCCGTAGGTAGAGCTGTGCCTGGGAGATGTTGCAGGGTAATAACGGAGACAACACCAGGTTATCTTTAACAGTCTCTACTCACTTTGACCTTTGAACCACTGGTTCAGGTCCCTTGGAGTATCAGTGCCAATGTAATGACCTAGCTTGCACTGTCCCCGGCACTCTCAGTTGATTGGGTCCCCGTAGCATGAAGCATTTGTGAGTCCCGACTGTCCCTTTTGGGGTACAGTCTCCTTCTCCATACGGCGGGCAGTGCGGACCCTGCAGGGAGGTAAATGTCCGAACCCCGATCCTAGTTTACTGCTGATGCCCCCGGATTATTTGGTTCGGTGAAGTCCATGAAGGTGTCCTCATCGGGCAGGTATTTATCAAACCATATGAAACTGACGCTTGACCTAGGGCCCTGTGCCCCGTGCGTGCTCTAGTCCCAGCGGTATCTCCAGTACCCGTCCTGGCAACCTCTCTCCTGTCCACCGTTACACGAACCCAGCTCAGGCACGTCCGCACACCTCTTCTGTGTGCCACTCGACTCACTACCGACTACCGACTGACTGACTGACTGTTGACCCCTCCCACCAGGCTGGCTATACCCAGGGACTTGTTCCCATGGCAACCATCCCCTTACATGGTTAACCCTGTATGCCCAGTGTGCAGTGGAGAACTAGGATTTTGGTCGTGTTTTGGTGGAATCGGCACTGGTACTCTAGGTCCCAGGGGGTAGGTCCTGCATCACCAAGAGGATGCAGTTCCCTGTAGTGCCCTGAGGGTCTCAGGGGCGCTACAGATACCACTATTATAACAAAGACAGAAGAAACTAGATAAATGTCAGACTAAAGTGAAGCAAATATTCACCGGAGTCTCCAAATGGAAAGGTGTATTGGAGTTGTAATGTTTCACACCACCACATACTGACTCTATAGGGGATTTCCCAAGTCAGTGGGGACAGACCCTATATGGTGGATAGATGGTGGCATAGGGGGATTAATTTTAGTAAACTTTTCCATTTGAAGATGCTGGATAGCATTTTGCTTCACTTTGAATATTGTTTTCCTGATGGACTTGGTGGTTACCTAAGACAAGGAATGTCCGTGTGTAAGAAAAACTGCGACTGATTATAAATAATAGATTCCATTATTAACTACAATAAAAAATATGCTACAAGAAATCCTGTGATATCTGCAGGGCACAATACAGTTCTTTTTTGCACACCGTAGTTTGCTAAAAGGCGCAAGTTATACTGAGAGAAGCCGAAAATGAACAAGTAATAAAAACGTTTATGGCAGCTACAGTGTGGGCTCCTAGAGATAATTTCCCTGGTAGGCCCCTGGCACCCCAGTCCGACCCTGCCTGTATTAGCAATGTCATATGTAATAACATGAGATGTATCAGTGGCATGCCCAGTAACAGATCATTATGCAAATAGTATCATACTTGCCAAATGACAAATAGCGCTCAATAGCAAAAAGCACAATATACCCAATGGCAAAAAATATTGCACAGCATAACAGATGTACCAAATAACACAATAACTTAGCTTGAGTAGTCTCACGCCTGACGCGTTTCTCCTCCCGTTCCAAATGCCAGGGGTTTCATCAGGGGCATCCCAAATTGGACCTGAGGCTCATATAGCCAGATAGACCATGTTGTATTCAAAGGCAGCTTTTTTATACCTGTAAACATATGGTGTCCCCAGGAAGAAAACTCCCTACAAGTAGCTGGAACGCACGCTAGGCAGTCAGGGCTCATTTCCATCCGAGGCCTGAATAGTATGCTGGCCGCTATGGGCGGGGCCATGCACGGGTCAGCCAATCAATCGTCTATCAGAAGGTGGGGCGAACAATCTCTGCATAGTACCAACCTCTGCGGCCAGGTAGGGGAAGTCTAGGGAATCCATCCTGGGCCCCTACTGTATGGACTCATCACCATGATTGTTCCAAGCAATAACTAGCTGCATGTTTTATTTCTTCTTGACCCTTCCACAAGGCTTTCATAGGACCTACAATTATCAAGTGAGAAGAATTTTCAGGTTCAGACCTAAAAGGTATGTATGTATGTGTGTGTGTGTGTGTGTGTGTGTGTGTGTGTGTGTGTATGTATGTGTGCATGAGTGTGTGTATGATCGCTTCCCAGAACTACAGCACTGAAGGGGTGTGTGTGTGTGTGTGTGTGTGTGTGTATGTGTGTGTGTTCCAAGCAACGAAAGGTTGTTTGTGTGGCCCCAGGAATAAAGGGACTGTGTGTCAGTGTCTATTTGACCCCACTACTAAAGGGGTGTGTGAGGGTTTGTATGGCGTCCAGGTAATGAAAGGATTTATTTGTGATGGTTTGTGTATAGTCCCAGCAATGAAGGGGTGATCGTTTCTGTCCCCAGCGCTGCAGCACTGAAGGGGTGTGTGTTTGTGTATGTGTGTCTTGAGGTGAGTGTGTATGTGTGTTTTTGTGGGCACATGTGTCTGTATGTCTGTGAGCATCAAGTTGTGTGTGCATATGTCATATTGTATATTAGATTGTAAGCTCCTAGGAGCAGGGTGTGTATATATTTTTATTTGTAAGATTAGCGCTCCATAGCTTATAATTACTAGTGATGGGTCAATAGACTTTCGGGTTTGGATTAGTTGTACTGAATACTGAGTACTATTTCAGTATTAATGAAGAATAATTAACCTAATGCAAGTCAATGTGGAACCCGAGCATTTTGTTTTTGAAGATTTCCTTAAAATAACACTCGAGTTCCCCATTGACTTGCATTAGGTCAGTTATTCGTGATGAATACTGGAATAGTACTGGGTAGTCGATCCAACAGTCCAAACCCGAATATTTTACTATTTGCCCATCACTAATAATTACATATAAATATATTGCAATTTGCAGCAGGACTGACGTGATCCGGGGAAATAACCGATCACCAGAACTGGGGTCAGGAAGGAATTTTTATCCCCCCTGAGGCAGAACTCTCCGGGGGGTTTCTTCGCCTTCCTCTGGATCTTTGGGTCCAGTGCCTCTCAGCTGGTCCCCAATGACTGTAGCTGGTTCTGTAGTCCACACGGGGGCTCACCTGAGAGGCACTGTGACCATTGTGTAATTTCTCAAAGGGCCAGTATACTTTCAATACAATGCTGCTTATTGATCTTCTAATAAAAAACAAACATAGATTTAGATATATATCGGGTTGTAAAAAACCAAGGAGAAAATTGTAGAAAAAATACCCTGACTATAAATAAATAAATTGCAAGTGCTTAATAAAAAGGGTACTTAGTATATACATTTTTGCAAAAAGGTAAGAAGCTGTCTCACCTCGTCACGGTGTACCCATCTGAGACAGTCCCTAACCTACTAAAGTTAAAAACATATTCTGTACCTGACTAGTGTCATGTCAAAACTTCAATATGGATGGTAAAGTGGTTAGCTGGGTCCCAGATTAAATACACAGCAAAACGTGAGAAGCAGGTAATTGTTCAGCCTCAGTATCAGGAGGGCTGCACCCCCAACTTGCATTAAAGCAAGATAACAGACAAAAAAAAACAAAAAACTGAGCTGTGACAAATGTTCAATAAACATGCAACATTACAAGCATGTGAATTGCAGCCTCAAGACTAGAAAAAAACCAAGGAGAAAATTGTAGAAAAAATACCCTGACTATAAATAAATAAATTGCAAGTGCTTAATAAACAGGGTACTTAGTATATACATTTTTGCAAAAAGGTAAGAAGCTGTCTCACCTCGTCACGGTGTACCCATCTGAGACAGTCCCTAACCTACTAAAGTTAAAAACATATTCTGTACCTGACTAGTGTCATGTCAAAACTTCAATATGGATGGTAAAGTGGTTAGCTGGGTCCCAGATTAAATACACAGCAAAACGTGAGAAGCAGGTAATTGTTCAGCCTCAGTATCAGGAGGGCTGCACCCCCAACTTGCATTAAAGCAAGATAACAGACAAAAAAAAACAAAAAACTGAGCTGTGACAAATGTTCAATAAACATGCAACATTACAAGCATGTGAATTGCAGCCTCAAGACTAGAAAAAAACCAAGGAGAAAATTGTAGAAAAAATACCCTGACTATAAATAAATAAATTGCAAGTGCTTAATAAACAGGGTACTTAGTATATACATTTTTGCAAAAAGGTAAGAAGCTGTCTCACCTCGTCACGGTGTACCCATCTGAGACAGTCCCTAACCTACTAAAGTTAAAAACATATTCTGTACCTGACTAGTGTCATGTCAAAACTTCAATATGGATGGTAAAGTGGTTAGCTGGGTTTATGGGTATATCGGGTTGTGTGGTTTTTTTGTCTGAATTTCTCCTCACACAGTGATAATGATGGGAATGATCACTACTACCCTGAATATACCACAGCTAGAATCGGGCAGTATAGAGGAGTCAATACATAGAATAGATGTCATAAATTCAACTCCTGTCCCAAATTACACTACAATTATTATGGGATTCAGTCTCTGTGATTGGGGCACTAACATTGTGCACTACATACTACCTGAAAGAAGAATAAAGACCGAGACATAGAGCAGCAGAATACCCGAGACACAGGATCTTGTATAAAAGTAAAAAAATGACTAAAGAGGTTCAACAAGCAGAGAGGTGGCCCCCGGAGGCAACCAGGAGGGGGGCCGAACTCAGCAATGGTCACTATTCAGAGGAAACAGACAACATTTATTAAGTGGCAATCCTTACTTTATGCATATTGTGCCAAGATGTAGCGATTTGTGCCAATTTGTTAACACTTGAAGGTGTCTTAATAAAAGTGGCGCATTTGGAGCCATCTAATGGACACTTGTTACGTTTGTTCAGCAGCGCCTTTGTACTTGCAACCACTAGGCCACTGCTGGAATTCTGTTCTGACTGGTCTTTGTATGGAAAGAGAACTAAGAAACCAATGGTAAGACATGGGGTGGATGTGGCTACACAATGTATTACAAAACCTGCATTATGGATAAGATTAGGAGCAGGTTGGCAAATTTTAACTTGAGGGACAGTCATGATGCAGTGGCCAACAAGTTAAGGCAGCCTATCTTTTGCCGTCTAACATCTGACTGCTGCATTAACCCTGCTATGCACGTCATGAGTCATTTCCCTGCCTTTGATGTGAGCTCATACGCCGATCCTGAATCTTTCCCTGCAGATAAAAGCTGAATTACTCAGTCTTCATCTGCCTCTAACAGCCATGGGTGGAGCGGCACTCCACCTGTGGCTGTTAACCTGTTAAATGCTGTTGTTAATCTAAGATAGCGGCATTTAAAGCATGCTGGCAGGGGGGCATGCTGTTGTGAGTCCTCATTGGCGTGCAGTCGTGGGATATTGATGAGATGATCACATCTATGAAGCGCTGTGCTGTGGAATTAATAGTGCTATATAAGTGAGTAAAATAAATTAAATATATGTCATGACAGCCATTGGTCAGTGGATGACCCCCGTGTCTGTCACCATGGCACTCCTGTGAAAACCAGCCAGTGGCCGGCATTCATAGGAGACTGTGAGTTCTTCTGCATACAGCATTGCTGTATATAGAACAAGTGGTCAGACTCTTGCAGGCTCAAAGTACAGTACAAAGTAGAAAAAAGTTTTAAAAATATGAGTTCACATCACCATTTACCACATTTAAAAAAAAAATCAAGAAAATAAAAAATACACATATTTGATATCACTGTGTTTATAAATGTTCAATCTATCAAAACATAAATTATTCTAAACAGTAAAAAATCAAAACGACAAAATTACCATTTCTTAGCCCTTTGCAGCAACAGAAAAAAATGTAATAACAGGCAATCAAAACATCATATATGTCATGCTCGAGGGGAAAGCAGCAGGTAAGTGGTTCCACTGGACCAAAGGCACTGATTACTAACCTGGAGGAGCAAATCTGAATGGCTACCGAGTCTTCACTAAACCCAGTGGAGGTGTAACTAGGCTAACACGCTGGTAGGTAGCCAACAAGGGCAGCCCCAGGGGATCACGGTGCCCTGGCAACTTGCACCGCGGATATACTACAATAGTCTCTGACATTAGGAGCAGCAGCCGGTATTGTAGTTTCGGCAGAGACGGGTAGTTGCAGTAGCAGCGGCTGAGATGGGTAGTTGCAGCAGCGAAGGCCAAGATGGATGGTTGCAGCAGCAGCACCCGGTAACATAAGAGTGGCTGTGAGGACAGTTGCAGCAGTAGTAGGTATGGATAGTGACAGCAGCAGCAGAGTCATCATGCACTAGAACAAAGAAGAGCAACAATAATACAGCACACAGTGCAATCGCAGCAGCGGCACAAAGAGACCTTAGAACTAGTAACGTTAGAAACACGTTGCCCAGGTACCCCCACCTCCCTAAAGGGGAGAGTGTCTTAAATACATTGCCTTGCGAAACTATTCGGCCCCCTTGAATTTTTAAACCTTTTCCCACATTTCAGGCTTCAAACATAAAGATAAAAAATGTAATGTTATTGTGAAGAATCAACAAGTGGGACACAATTGTGAAGGTGAAAGATATTTATTGCCTATTTAAAATTTTTGCAAAAAATAAAAAACTGAAAAGTGGGACATGCAATATTGTTTGGCCCCTTTAAGTTAATACTTTGTAGCGCCACCGTTTGCTGCAATTACAGCTGCAAGTCGCTTGGGGTATGTCCCTATCAGTTTTGCACATAGAGAGACTGAAATTCCCAAGCTCAGTGAGGTTGGATGGAGAGCGTTTGTGAACAGCAGTTTTCAGCTCTTTCCACAGATTCTCGATTGAATTCAGGTCTCGACTTTGACTTGGCCATTCAAACACCTGGATACGTTTATTTGTAAACCATTCCATTGTAGATTTTGCTTCATGTTTGGGATCATATTCTTGTTGGACGACAAATCTCTGTCCCATTCTCAGGTCTTTTGTAGACTCCAACAGCATTTCTTCAAGAATGGTCCAGTATTTGGCTCCATTCATCTTCCCATCAATTTTAACCATCTTCCCTGTCCCTGCTGAAGAAAAGCAGGCCCAAACAATGATGCTGCCACCACCATGTTTGACATTGGGGATAGTGTGTTCAGGGTGATGAGCTGTGTTGCTTTTACGCCAAACATATCGTTTGGCATTGTGCCCAAATCGTTGGATTTTGGTTTCATCTGACTAGAGCACCTTGTTCCACATGTTTGGTGTGTCTCCCAGGTGGCTTCTGGCAAACTTTAAACAACATTTTTTATGGATATCTTTTAGAAATGGCCTTCTTCTTGCCACTCTCCTATAAAGGCCAGATTTGTGCAGTGTACGACTGATTGTTGTCCTATGGACAGACTCTCCCACCTCAGTTGTAGACCTCTGCAATTCATCCAGAGTGATCATGGGCCTCTTGGCTGCATCTCTGATCAGTCTTCTCCTTGTTTGAGATGAAAGTTTGGATGGACGGCAGGGTCTTGGTAGATATGCAGTGGTATGATACTCCTTCCATTTCAATATGATCGCTTATACAGTGCTTCTTGGGATATTTAAAGTTTTGGAAATCTTATTGCAACCAAATCTGGCTTTAAACGTCTCCACAAAAGCATCACAGACCTGCCTGTTCTGTGCCTTGGTCTTCATGATGCTCTCTGTGCTTTAAACAGAACACTGAGACTATCACAGAGCAGGTGCATTTATACGGAGACTTCATTATGTGCCGCCCCCATGTCAGCAGCCAGGCTGCTCGGATCCAGATCCGCGGTGGCTCGAGCGGCGTCCGGACCCAGGGGTCGTGTGGCCACTCAAATGAAGGGGATATTTACAGGGGATTATTTTAGACTTTATGATGCCACCCGGGTTTTGTGGTAATTAGGAGTACCACCGCTGCAGCTGGGAGTACCCGGGGGTGATGGAATGGGGCAGCCAGGTGTTAGAACCCTCCACGGGTAGGGGTGATGCCCCGGGACTCGGTGATGGTAGTTGAGGAGTGCCGTGGGGAGCCAAGAGGGACACTTTCGTACTCACAAAGTCCAAAAAGCTGACACTGACAATTGGATAAACCAAAGTTCTGTACACTGCTGCCGCTGAGGGGAGCTAGTTTGGGTCCCGTCCCCGATGGTGTTGCCTGGTGATCTGTGACCTTCCTCCTGGCACTTAGTTCCCTTCTTGGTTGGCCCCGGTAGCATAAAACAAGGCAGGTCCCGCTCCTCAGTGTGGCTAACTGTGGGAGCTTGCTCTCAGGGTTCACGCTTGGGATTTTCTGGACCATTTTAGTGGAAAGTCCTATCCCCCTCGTTTCGCTAGTACCCCGATTTTGGAGCGGGTGGAGGACGGATCTTGAAGGCTCAGTTCTCGTTGGGTCAATTGTCAGGTTGCCTGAAGCTACTCCCTGACCTAAGGTCCACGTACCCCGTCGTGCCCTGGTCCCAGCCCAGTGATGGTACAAGGCCACCGACTGTCCTCCTCAACAGATCCATGCCCCTTGTCATGATCCCCTGCGACCAGGGATCCAGGTCCTACTAAGCTCAGACCACCGTCTGCCACCTAGTTACTTCCAAGGAGCCCGGCTCCTGACCTCCTCTCTCATTTACTCTCCACTAACTCTCTCGACTCACTGACACTCCTGACCTCCCAACAAACCCCCCAAGTGGGCGTCCCTATTTCACTCAGGCCGTCCACTGGTGTGTCTGGTGGGTGTGGTGCAGTGTACCTAGGACTTTAATTAGCTGATGTAGGCAACACCATGTAGCTGGGGACCCATAACCAAAGAGGTGGATATTGCACAGAAGGGCAGATTGCACAGAAGGGCAGATTGCACAATAACCTGTGACAACCTGATAGTCCAGGGTGTCACAATTGCACACAGGTGGATTATATTTATCATCATCAGTCATTTAGGACAACTTTGGATCATTCAGAGATCCTCCATGAATTTAGGAGTGAGTTTGCTGCTATGAAAGTAAAGGGTCCGAATAATATTGCATGCCAATGTGACGCCCTGGCCTATCAGGTCGTCACATTGTGCAATCTGCCCTTCTGCACAGTGTTCACCCTCCTTGGTTACGGATCCTGGTCCTTTAGTGTTGCTAACAACTGAGCCAATCAAAATCCTAGGAACACTTTACACTTTACCCACCAGACACACCATTGGAGGCCTGAAGAGAATAGGGCTGCCCACTTGGGGGGGTTGGTAAGGGAAAAGTGAAGAAAGTGACGGTTGAGCAGTGGAGAGTGAAAGGAGAGGTGTCGGAGTGTTGACCCTCGTGAGGAGAGGTCAGGGAGCAGGGCTCCTGTAGTTACTATAACCTAAACAACCTTTCCTATGACTGGAAAAGGTCCACAAGAACACAAAACCTAAAAACTACAGGAGCACAAAACCTAAAAAATGTAACCCCAATTTTTCGTCTCCTGACGAAGCCTTTGGTGAAACGCGCGTCGAGGCCCCGCCCCCATGCCCGGACACATCCACCATTCCTGCTCTGACATGACGCAAGGTAACAGTGATTAGCTATTTATGCCCTCGTGCTCTTTGGGACTTTTTAGGGGGGTTTTACAGATCTTCTTTGTATAATCCATCTCTCACACTGTCCCTTGTGACTTCACTTGGGCCTCTCTTTACTTGTACCATCTTTATTACATTGCTGCCTGTCAGCAGGCTGTCATCTGGTGGGGTGTCCTGGTATTGCTGTGGGTTGTTTCCTGGCAGGCTGTTTCCATCTAGCCTGCCTCCACTGTGTGTCCTGTATCACCTTTGTACAAATTATTAAATTTTGTATTTCACTTTGACTATTCGTGGTCCTCTTTCTGGTGTATCCCCACCTTTATTCATTGAAAAATTGGGGTTACATTTTTTAGGTTTTGTGCTCCTGTAGTTACTAGGTGGCAGATGTTGGTCTGGGCCTGGTAGGAGCTGGAACCCCGGTCGCAGGGGATTGTGTCAAGGGGCACAGACTGCCGAGGGCAGCCGGCGGCCTTGAGCTATCACCGGGCAAGGGCCAGGGCACGACGAGGTACGTGGACTCTAGGCCGGGAAGTAGCTTCACGCGTCCTGGTAGTTTACCCGACGGGGGTGAAGACTTCAAGTGTCATCCCCAACCCGCTCCAAAATCGGGGTACTAGCGCACCGATGGGATAGGACTTTCCCAATACAGTCCACAGAAATCCTACTCGTGAACCCTGAGAGCAAGCTCACTCTATTAGTCATACGGGTGAGCGGGACCCGAACAGTTTCAGACTCGAGGGTCCAAAGAGAAACACAGGCGCCAAGGAAAGGGCCACAGACTAACCGCAACACCAAGGGCACGGACCAAAGCGTGCTCCCTCCAAGCTGCAGTGGTGCTCAGAATTCTGGTTTACAAGCTGTCGGTGTGATTATTTCTGGACTGATTGAGTACACTGGAAACCCTTCACCTATCCCCAACGGCACCCCACACGCCAACTACCTAACGGGTCCCGGGATACCCAAACCCCCTACCCACGGAGGGGTTAAACATCCAGCTGCTTCAACATCGTCACCGGGCTCCCCAACAGCAGCGGTGGTCTCTCACATTACCACGCACCGTGGGTGGCGTCACAAACGTTCAATCCCCCTGTACATACTCCCTTTTTCTTTTGACATTTGAGTGTCCGCGAGGGACCCCTGGGTCCGTAGACCCCTCCAGTCACCGCGGCTCCAGATCCGAGCGGCTCGGCCGCTGTCGCGTGGGCGGTACACCTCGAAAAACCTGGCGCCACGAACAGGATACGAGCAGGACCCACTTCCCTGGGTGACGTGCACCTTGAAAGCCGAGAACCGCGAGTCAAAATTCCGTTTCCCGCCAAGTCCGCCATTTTTTCGCGTCAAAATACCGTCTTCTCCGAGAAAGCGTGTGAAGATGAGGCCCGGCCCTTCGTCTTCCTAGTGAGGCCGGAACCAGAAGTTCCCAGAGGGTAACGGTCAGCAAGATAGTGCTGCGAAAAGACCGAGGGGGCGGATCAGAATGTGTTACTAGCGGAAGTGGAGCAGGGACGCCAGGACTCTGTCACAACGTTCCTGGAAGACGCAGTGGCAAGATGGCGGAGCGAGACTGGTCCCCAGAACATGCTGTTCCTGGGACCGCGGCATGGATAGAGGAGGAAACAGAGCAGCTATGCAGGAGAATGCGGACGCAGTTCCTATTTATTCTGAACCACTGGAGGGAAGAGATGAGGAGCTTGGTGGTGGTGGTGCGAGCCCGTGAGATCGAAATCCCATGTGAAGAGAGGGTAAGCGGTTACCCAGTCCCTATTGATTGCCCAAATCTGGCCACAGCGGCTGAGGGATCCGGACCATCCCCGCTCGCGGTGAGTGCTCCACCACCAACTACCCCATCCTCGGCAGACGCTGAGCTGCCCCCACCAACCCCGGCAGTGGAACCTTCAGTATGTTTATCAGAATCTCCAGCTGCAGAGACCCAGAGTAAGGCCCTCATTCCAGCCACGGCAGCGGTCACCCAGACACCGGACAGACCAGACCCGGCCGCATCACCATGCCCGTCCTCAGAGGCGGAGCATCCGGACCCTGCAACCCCCGGCTGCGGAGCCGTCGGTTCTTCAGTTTGCACCTATGGGAGCGGAACCAAGATGTTTGCCTGTTCCGTTACCACGCGGCATCCCGACGGCTGTTGGGGCCGCCAGAATTCAAGTAAAGCCAGAACCAGATAGGGAGCTGAGGCCGGACGCTGATGCCCCCTACTGGGAACGACAACAGTATCAGCTACAGTCAGAAATCGCAACCCGAGACCGGCGACGACGGGAGCTTGCCGCCCGTAATCGAGAAGAGAAGGAGCAGAAAAGGAGCGCTGCTTCCCGAGTAAAGGGGCCCTGGTGCCGTGGCCTTGTGGAGCGGTTTGACCCCGAGCAAGGATGGGGTTTTATCTACGAAGCAGGCCTCACAGCGGGGGTGTATGTGTCCCGACGAGATGTGGCACAGCACCTTCCTTGGGGCCACCCGGAGCGTAATCTTCAGCCTGAAGAGATGGTTACCTACAGTTAGGTCCAGAAATATTTGGACAGTGACACAATTTTCGCGAGTTGGGCTCTGCATGCCACCACATTGGATTTGAAATGAAACCTCTACAACAGAATTCAAGTGCAGATTGTAACGTTTAATTTGAAGGTTTGAACAAAAATATCTGATAGAAATTGTACGAATTGTACACATTTTTTTACAAACACTCCACATTTTAGGAGGTCAAAAGTAATTGGACAAATAAACCAAACCCAAACAAAATATTTTTATTTTCAATATTTTGTTGCGAATCCTTTGGAGGCAATCACTGCCTTAAGTCTGGAACCCATGGACATCACCAAACGCTGGGTTTCCTCCTTCTTAATGCTTTTTCAGGCCTTTACAGCCACAGCCTTCAGGTCTTGCTTGTTTGTGGGTCTTTCCGTCTTAAGTCTGGATTTGAGCAAGTGAAATGCATGCTCAATTGGGTTCAGATTTGGTGATTGACTTTGCCATTGCAGAATGTTCCACTTTTTTGCACTCATGAACTCCTGGGTAGCTTTGGCTGTATGCTTGGGGTCATTGTCCATCTGTACTATGAAGCGCCGTCCGATCAACTTTGCGGCATTTGGCTGAATCTGGGCTGAAAGTATATCCCTGTACACTTCAGAATTCATCCGGCTACTCTTGTCTGCTGTTATGTCATCAATAAACACAAGTGACCCAGTGCCATTGAAAGCCATGCATGCCCATGCCATCACGTTGCCTCCACCATGTTTTACAGAGGATGTGGTGTGCCTTGGATCATGTGCCGTTCCCTTTCTTCTCCAAACTTTTTTCTTCCCATCATTCTGGTACAGGTTGATCTTTGTCTCATCTGTCCATAGAATACTTTTCCAGAACTGAGCTGGCTTCATGAGGTGTTTTTCAGCAAATTTAACTCTGGCCTGTCTATTTTTGAAATTGATGAATGGTTTGCATCTAGATGTGAACCCTTTGTATTTACTTTCATGGAGTCTTCTCTTTACTGTTGACTTAGAGACAGATACACCTACTTCACTGAGAGTGTTCTGGACTTCAGTTGATGTTGTGAACGGGTTCTTCTTCACAAAAGAAAGTATGCGGCGATCATCCACCACTGTTGTCATCCGTGGACGCCCAGGCCTTTTTGAGTTCCCAAGCTCACCAGTCAATTCCTTTTTTCTCAGAATGTACCCGACTGTTGATTTTGCTACTCCAAGCATGTCTGCTATCTCTCTAATGGATTTTTTCTTTTTTTCAGCCTCAGGATGTTCTGCTTCACCTCAATTGAGAGTTCCTTAGACCGCACGTTGTCTGGTCACAGCAACAGCTTCCAAATGCAAAACCACACACCTGTAATCAACCCCAGACCTTTTAACTACTTCATTGATTACAGGTTAACGAGGGAGACGCCTTCAGAGTTAATTGCAGCCCTTAGAGTCCCTTGTCCAATTACTTTTGGTCCCTTGAAAAAGAGGAGGCTATGCATTACAGAGCTATGATTCCTCAACCCTTTCTCCGATTTGGATGTGAAAACTCTCATATTGCAGCTGGGAGTGTGCACTTTCAGCCCATATTATATATATAATTGTATTTCTGAACATGTTTTTGTAAACAGCTAAAATAACAAAACTTGTGTCACTGTCCAAATATTTCTGGACCTAACTATATACCCGGCATTGCGGAAAGTGGGGCTGGTATGCCCTGGAGGTAACCAAACATGTAATGTTTGAGGAAGGGTATGTGTCGGCAGCCGTAGCACGTAGTCCCAAAGAAGTGAGGCTACGGGACCCGACGGTCTATTACTAGTGTTGAAAAATGTTACAATACCTGCAGTTGCGATGCCATAGAATTGTTAGGTATCGGTGTTTTCGTTTATTATTTTGCATAGTTTATTATTTTTCATATAGAAAATGTTAGTGAATAAGTGGCTAATCAATCAGTTTTAATGAAACGAGTGAAAATGACCTAATTTGCAAGGAAAATTGTTGAAAAGTGTACAACCGGTACATGGACTCCGTTGAAGTGTTAATATATTTAGTAAAAATGGACCACGGTCACAGGACTGGCGTGACCAACACAAACTTGTGTCTTGTATAATAGTTGCACCTCCTGTGCCAACCACAGTCGTCTAAAAGACAACACTCGGGACTTTACCCTGGTCACAGACCCGTGGATAGGTTTCCAGTGGGTCAGGTTGTTTGAGTGGCGGGTTGTTGGAACCAGGAGGTTGGGACTGGACTGTCGCAGGAAGGGGCTGCAATGAAGTAGGTTGAGCCTCCGTTACCATAGAAACAGGTAGTGTCCCACCGTTGGGCGACGAACTCTTAATAATTTTAGTAACTTTAAAGTGACTTGCCTCCCCTGTGTGGGATGGAACCCATTGAATAAAAGTGTGTTAACCCATTATATTTTTTCCCCTTTTTCTACAGTTGAGAGCAAAACAAAAATAAACCTCTGGTGTCCTGTAGCTCGGGGACAAGCTACTTTTAACCAAGGGGGAATGTGTTGCCCTGGCCTATCAGGTCGTCACAGGGTATTGTGCAATCTGCCCTTCTGCACAGTATTCACCCTCCTTTGTTTACGGGTCCTGGTCATTTGGTTCCTGAGCCAATCAAAATCCTAGGAACACTTTACACTTTACCCACCAGACACACCATTGAGGGCCTGAAGGGAATAGGGCCGCCCACTTGGAGGGTTGGTAAGGGAAAAGTGTAGAAAGTGACGGTTGAGTATTGGAGAGTGAAAGGAGAGGTGGTGGAGCGGTGACCCTCGTGAGGAGAGGTCAGGGAGCAGGGCTCCTGTAGTTACTAGGTGGCAGACGTTGGTCTGGGCCTGGTAGGAGCTGGAACCAGTCACAGGGGATTGTGTCAAGGGGCACGGACTGCCGAGGAGGGCAGTCGGCGGCCCAGAGCTATCACCGGGCAGGGGCCAGGGCATGACTGGGTACATGGACCCTAGGCCAGGAAGTAAATTCACGCGTCCTGGTTTTTTACCCGATGGGAGTGAAGACTTCAAGTGTCATCCCCAACTCGCTCCAAAATCGGGGTACTAGCGCACCGATGGGATAGGACTTTCCACAGAAATCCTACGCGTGAACCCTGAGAGTAAGCTCACTCCGTTAGCCATACGGGTGAGCGGGACCCGAACAGTTTCAGACTCGAGGGTCCAAAGAGAAACACAGGTGCCAAGGAAAGGGCCACAGACTAACCGCAACACCAAAGGCACAGACCCAAGCATACTCCCTCCAAGCTGCGGTGGTGTTCAGAACTCTGGTTTACAACCTGTCGGTGTGATTATTTCTGGACTGAGTGAGTACACTGGAAACCCTTCTCCTATCCCCAACGGCACCCCACACGCCAACTACCCAATGGGCCCCGGGACACCCAATTCTCCCATGGAGGGATTAAACATCCAGCTGCTTCAACATCGTCACCGGGCTCCCCAACAGCAACAGTGGTCTCTCACATTACCACGCACTGTGGGTGGCATCACGAACTTTCAATCCCCCGGTACATACTCCCTTTTTCTTTTGACATTCGAGTGTCCGCGCGCGTTCCCCGGGTCCGGAGACCGGCTCCGGATCCGAGCGGCTCGGCCGCTATCGCGGGGGCGGTACACCCCAATTTTCAGGTTTTTATTTTTTACAAAAGTTTAAAATAAGCAAGAAATATAGCCTTATATATACCTTCACAATTGGGTCCCACTTGTTGTTGATTCTCCACCATAAAATTAAAATGTTTTATCTTTTTGTTTGAAGCCTGAAATGTGGGAAAAGGTTGAAAAATTCAAGGGTGCCGAATACTTTTGCAAGGCACTGTACCTATGGCTGAGAGGTACTTCCGAGTTAGGGCATACTGGCCCATTAAGAAAGCAGGCGTGTCAGCGTATGTGCCCTAACGACACTCCCAGGAGACCCGTGCGGCATGCAAAGGCCCCGAGAGTTGGTAGCAGGAGTCGGGGACGGGGCAGTCACTGCGTTGGAAGAGGGGCAGGACAGTGTGGGGATACCTGTACAGGCATTACAGTGTATACCCTAAAATAATATAAATAGAAAATGTTAGCTCGGGGTGCAAAAATCAAGCCCTCACACAGCACCATATCCCAAACATTTAAAACGTTATGGCTCTGGGAAGTTCAGATTTTTTTCACCAGTTAAATTAAACAAAAACATATTTGGTATCTACATAATCATATTGATCTGCAGAATAATAATGCTAGATCAGTTTTATGATAAAATGAACGCTGTAAATCAAAAAAAAAAAAAAACACAATTGCAAAACTTCATTTTTTTGCTATTTCAGGACACTTGGAATTTTTTTTACCGCTTACATTTACTTCATATAATAAAGTGGATAGCAGAATTTAAAACTACAAGGTATCCTCCAAAAGACAAGCCCTCACTACACTATATCAGCAAAAAAAAGAGTTATGGCTCTTGGAATAACATGAGGAAAAAATGTAAAATGTAAGGCCAAAAACAAAAAATTACCCTGACCTTAAAGGATTACAACAGCAAATGTAGCTGTCCAGACGTCCAGCACGTCCAGACAAATGCTGCTCTTGGACTGCTGGGTCCTACTGTGATGGGCTCCAGCCTATCACGTATAGTTTGGAAGCACAACCCGGTACACCTTCTGTGTCCCTTTCCTAGTCATCTTCCTGTGCTGATCTCTCGCGCCTGAGCCCACGGCTGTACACACAGAGCCCCGAGCCGGTGTCCGCGGGCCCTCTAGGGTGGCGTGAAGCTCTATCCCTTTCACCCTATGTGGTCCCCTTTTCACTGGATGTGGCTTTAGCACTTGAAGTAACCTCTGCCTCTGGTTAGCTAGCTGAGTCTTGAAGTTCTCCACTAGTTGAGGGTCCGGTCTGCTACTGCGGCCAAATCCGTCCACTCTGACATGTTGTATGTGGAATGAGGTCACGAGAGTATGGTCGCTCCCGTAGGCTCTAGGACCCTTTCTGTCATGTGCCTGGGCCAAGCTGCAGCAGCTCCAGACCACAGATCTTCTCTCTTCCACTGCTCCTTCCGACTGCCCTACTTTCTACAGGTTGTTCCTACGAACTAGACCCCACCCCCCAGCAGCCGACATTACCCTGGTATAATGGTGTGTTGCTGAGTGAGAGTGTCTGTGTGTTGTATATACCGGTTAGTGAACCCCTCCTTATCCGGGAATGGGAATGGGAATCTCTGGCTGAGATGCAGTACCTCTGTGGCAACTGAAGCCTCAGGGGCGCCACACATCAATGCGGAGTGGCATGGAGGTGATCAGCCTGTGGCACTGCTGAGGTGTTATGGAAGCCCACATTTCTTTGGTAACAGCCTTCAGCTCGTCTGCATTGTTGATTCTGGTGTCTCTCATCTTCCTCTTGACAATATCTCATAGATTCTCTATGGTGTTTAGGTCAGGAGAGTTTGCTGGTCAATCAAGCACAGTGATACTGTGGTTATTAAACCAGGTATTGGTACTTTTGGCAGTGTGAACAGTTGCCAAGTCCTGCTGGAAAATTAAATTTCCATCTACAAAAAGCTTGTCAGCTGGGCATGAAGTGCTCTAAAATTGCCAGGTAGACAGATGCGCTGACTTTGGTCTTGATAAAACCCAGTGGACCTACACCAGCAGATGACATGGCTCCCCAAACCATCACTGATTGTGGAAACTTCCCACTAGACCTCAAGCAGCTTGGATTGTGGCAACACCTTGGACCACTGAGCAACAGTTCAGTTCTTTTTTTCCTTGGCACAGGTAAGATGCTTCAAGCATTGTCTATTGGTCATGAGTGGCTTGACACAAGGAATGCGACAGTTGTAGCCCATTTCCTGGATACGTCTGTGTGTGCTAGCTCTTGAAGCAATGGCTCAAGCAGCAGTCCACGCCTTGTGAATCTCCCCCAAATTTTTGAATGGCCTTTTGTTAACAATCCTATCAAGGCTGGGGTTATCCCAGTTGCTTGTGCACCTTTTTCTACCACACTTTTTCCTATCACTGAACTTTCCATTAATATGCTTTTAATATGCTTCGATACAGGAGTCTGTGAAAAGCCAGCTTCTTTAGCAATGACCTTTTGTGGCTTAAACTCCTTGTGGAGTATGTCAATGACTGCCTTCTGGATATCTGTCAAGTCAACAGTCTTCCCCGTGATTGTATAGCCTACTGAACCAGAATAAGAAAACACTTAGGAAGCTTTTGCAGGTATTTTGTGGTAATTATTCTAATTTTTTGAGATAATAATTTTTGGGTTTTCATTTGCTGTAAGTAGAGATGATCAAGTACCTAACTATTTGCACTCACTACAGTCATAACGAGTACTGTCTAATACTCGCATATTCATTCCAAATAGCATGTGCAATGCAAGTCAATGGGGAAAAACTCGCAATGTAATGAGTAACCTGAATTCCGCAGTATTTGCTACTCGCACGAAAAGTATGGCATTCAGGTTACTCGTTACATTGCTAGTTTTTCCCTATTGACTTGCATTGGACATGCTATTCGGAACGAATATGCGAGTATTAGACAGTACTCGTTATGAGTATAGCAAGTTTGAATAGTTAGGTACTTGCTCAACTCTAGCTGTAAGTCATAATCATCAACATTAACAAACATATATGATATATGCAATTCCCTTTTTGTATTGAATTACTGAAATAAATTAACTTTTTGATGATATTCTAATTTATTGAGATGCGCTTGTAACTCTATTGAGAGCCTGGTGTGGGCAGGATAGCTACCAGTTCTGCTACACTCAACTCTAAGATGAAGTCAGAGCGGCTACACACAGTGATTTTGATAAACTTGTTTCAGGGTCTCTTTGCCTACATCATGCTGTTTTCAGATGAAGTAGCAAAAACCTGGTGACAGATTCCCTTTAAAGGGTGCTTTACACGCTGCGACATTGCTAGCGATAGCTAGCGATGTCGTGCGCATTAGCACCCGCCCCGTCGTACGTGCGACATGTGGTGATCGCTGCCGTAGTGAACATTATCGCTACGGCAGCGTCACACGCACATACCTGTTCAGCGACATCGCTGTGACCACCGAACAATCCCTCCTTCAAGGTGGAGGTGCGTTCGGCGTCACAGCGACGTGACGTCACAGCGGCGTCACTAAGCGGCCGCCCAGTAGCAGAGGAAGGGCGGAGATGAGCGGCCGTAACATGCCGCCCACCTTCTTCCTTCCTCATTGCCGGTGGACGGAGGTAAGGAGATGGTCGTCGCTCCTGCGGTGTCACACACTGTGATGTGTGATACCGCACGAGCGACAAACAACCAGCGGCATGTGTCGCGGGCGGGGAGGAGGGTGTCAGCACACCGCGCTCACCCCTTCTGCTCGGGTCCGGCAGCTGCTCCTTGGTGGCTCGAGCGGTGGGCCGGATCCCGGGGTGTCTCGAGCGACACTCCTCGCCCGTGAGTGAAAGGGGTAATGTTTGTTGGGTGAGGGGATTGTTATAGTTCGTGACGCCACCCACGGTTGTGGTGATTGCACCACCGCTGCTCAGTATGGGGGTCCCGGGGATGGTGATGCGGAGCAGCCAGGTGTTGTGTTGCCCCTCCGTGGGTAGGGGTTGGTGATCCCGGGGCCCGGTGATGAGATGTGAAGTGTAGGGCCTGGAGGGCGCAGGGACGCGGGGGCAGCGCTGTGCCTTGCGGCACTATGGTACTCACTCAGCCTGACACACGGACACAGTTTGTACGGTAAACCAACGGCTGGTAGGACGGTCCCACAGACGGCTGCACCTGCACTCCCGGTAGGTAACGGTGACGTTTCTCTTCCTTGCACATATGTTGTCTGATGGTAGCGGTGGATTCCCTCCGGTTACCCGCTCCCCGACTGCAATCTGGGCCGGAGGAGCTCTACACCTTGCCCGCAGGCGCTGGCCCTGGGGAAACTGGTGCCTTGGCGGTGGCGGTGTCTCCCCGGTAATGGTCGGGCTGTTGCCGTCAATCGGGACTTGGTTGTTGGGGGAGCTGCGTCCCCGTCACTGACGGATTTGGCAAATCTGGCGACTCCTAGCCTTGCCGGGGTCCGAGAGGCCCCTGCCCTGGTGCTGACTGTCCTTCGGAACACTGCTCCAGACCACCGGGCACACAGCCAACGGGGTCCTTCCAGGAACTTCCAAACGGTCCCCCTCCAAACAGTCACCGCCGTCGCTGACCTTGCTGTTCTGGCCCTACACAAAGCTGGGCTCTCAGGCTTTCTTTCCTTCTGTCACTTTACTGGCTTCTCTCCTTTACACTTCTCTACTTTCACCACTTTCACTTCTCTGTTTACTCTAGCCCTCAGCTAGACTTCACTCTTCCCCTGCCCGGGGCTATCTGCTGTTCACTCTTTCATGTCCCTAGCTGGACTCTATCTGCCTGGTTGCTTCCTGCCTCCAGAGTTGTGAGCTCCTTGGTGGGCGGAGCCAACCGCCTGGCCCACCCCCTGGTGTGCATCATCAGACTCTGGAGGAAGGCAACAAGGATTTGTAGGTTAGCAGATGTGCCTACCTGGAGTGTGGGGTGTGGTGGTGTTGTGACCTGTGTCCCCTGGCTTGCCCAGGGCGACACACATGCACCACCACTGATATTTCGTAAAGCAGCGACGTCTCATCGATGAACAATTTTTGATGTTTTTGTGATCATTGAGCATTGCTCCTTGGTGTCACACGCTGAGATGTCGCTAACGGCGCCAGATGTGCGTCACAACCACCGTGACCACAACGATTTATCGTTAGCGATGTCGTAGTGTGTAAATTGCCCTTAAGTGCAGAATAAAAGATTTTCTGTCATGCAGTGACTACTGTGGGTTCCATCAGTTATAAGCACCGCTACACACAGGGTACACCAGGAACACTATACAATGGTTGGCCCTGGCACTAGGGAGAGGGGTTTGGGGTCACCTTCTAACACTCACCTGAGGCTGCTCTCTGCACTCCCAAATATCCCTATACAGGTCCTTTAGCCTATCACAAATCATGTGCCTAGGCCTTCGCTGACCCTAAACTGACTCTGGCTAGTGAGAACTACACTTCAGATTTCTGCAGAGACTGGTTTCTTCGAAGCGGACCACAATAGGAATGAGCTATTGCTGACATGGAATGGAGTGAAGATATTTATAGTAGAATGGAGTGGCTGCAGTTGAGGTTACAACTACCTATAAGAGCACTGCAGGATAGAAATAAACCTTAACCCCTTCAGTGTTGGATGCAATTAAATATGCTCCAACGCAGAGTAAATGGCGAGTAGCCACTAAAGCGTATCAAACCATATGAAACTGACGCTTGACCTAGGGCCCTGTGCCCCGTGCATGCTCTGGTCCCAGCGGTATCTCCGGTACCCGTCCTGGCGACTTCTCTCCTGTACCCCCGGGATACCGTTACACGGACCCAGCTCAGGCATGTCCGCACACCTCTTCTGTGTGCCACTCGACTCACTACCGACTACCAACTGACTGACTGACTGCTGACCCCTCCCACCAGGCTGGCTATACCCAGGGATTCGTTTCCATGGCGACCATCCCCTTACATGGTTAACCCTCTATGCCCAGTGTGCAGTGGAGAACTAGGATTTTGGTGGAATCGGCACAGGTACTCCAGGTCCCAGGGAGTAGGTCCTGCATCCCCAAGAGGATGCAGTTCCCTGTAGTGCCCTGAGAGTCTCAGGGGTGCTACAGATACCACTATGATAACAAAGACAGAAGAAACTAGATAAATGTCAGACTAAAGTGAAGCAAATATTCACCGGAGTCTAAAAATGGAAAAGTGTATTGGAGTGGTAATGTTTCACACCACCACATACTGACTTTATAGGGGATTTCCCAAGTCAGTTGGGACAGACCCTATATGGTGGATAGATGGTAGCATAGGGGGATTAATTTTAGTAATCTTTTCCATCTGAAGATGCTCGATAGCATTTTGCTTCACTTTGAATATTGTTTGGCTGATGGACTTGGTGGTTACCTAAGACAAGGAATGTCCGTGTGAAAGAAAAACTGCTACTGATTGTGAATAATAGATTCCATTATTAACTACAATAAATAAGATGCTACAAGAAATCCTGTGATATATGCAGGGCACAATACAGTTTTTTTTTGCACACTTTAGTTTGTTAAAAGGTGCATGTTATAGTGAGAGAAGCCAAAAATGAACAAGTAATAAAAACGTTTATAGTAGCTACAGTGTGGGCTCCTAGAGTTAATTTCCCTAGTAGGCCCTTCACACCCCAGTCCAACCCTGTATGTGATCGTCAGCAGGGTGAAAGAACCAATAAAGGGACATTAAGGAGTGCAGGGGTCAGCCGCAGGTTATGGTCAGGAGACCCCTGTTATGGTCAGGAGACCGCAAAAGATCTTGCAAAAATCTTATGAAAAATGATAGAAGATATTGCACAAAAATAGTTGAAAACTTAGCTGGCTGCAATCCATTAACTACACAAACACAACTAAAAGTAGCAGTGGAGTGCTCCTAACAAACCTAGATGCCTCGTCACCACCGGAGAACTAACTAATCTCAAAGATGAAATGAGGAATCCTGACTTGCCTCAGAGCAGCCCCAAAGGAAAGTCAAAAGCCCCCAACATATAACAACGGTGATGTAAGAAAAAACAACACACAGATGGTAGATATAGAATTAAACAAAGTGAGGCCCTGCTGGCTAGATACAAAAGTATAGGATAGATTGCTGGTTGCAGCCAGTAAAAACCGTGAAAAACTGCCAACACCTGATAATCAAAAAATTCCCTTAAAGACCTCACGATCTTCCACCCATTATATCAAGAACTCTTGTGTAAATACATTTAAATTTAAAAAGCAAATATAATGGAAAAGATCTTAACTACAAAAAACACAAGAGATACAAAAATACAACAACTCCTGAACAAAACAGGGAGTAATAACTCCCTTTCTTACTAGGAATAAATTGCCCTCTAAAAATAGTGCAGAAAGAGCATTTATTCACTTGCAAGAAACTAAAGGAAATATTCTCAAACATTGATTTAGAAAAAGACAAAGATTAAGCAGAAACGCCCTTTAGTGTAAATTCAGCCTTTAACCAATCACAGACTAAGTAAGCAAAAAACTTATCAGACATAGCTGCAGATTCAGAAAGACATGAAGACAAAACCGATGCAAAAGGAACGAAAAAGCCACTGTAAAAATCATTCCTAGAAAATCCAAAAAGGAGCAGAAAAAAGCAAAAACAGAACCTACAGGGAAATTTAAAAAGCCTATAGGTTGGAGGGCAAATGTCAGGACATCTTCACATGGAGCGAAAACAATTATTACCGGGAAAGGTTAGACAAAAACTGCCTTCCTGTAACCCGCCAGGCTGGACTCCATAGGCTCCCCGAAGCAGAAATTATCTCCTACACCTGTCTGAGCAACAGATGCAGAATCAGACTCACTACCAACACTAGTCACCAGAGGGAATCCATAAACACTGCCGGGAACAGCACCATCTCTGATGATATTCACAACAGTACCCCCCCTTTGAGGAGGGGTCACCTAACCCTCACCAGTTCCACCAGGCCTCTCTGGATGGGCATGATGGAAGGCATGAATCAATCTGTCAGCATGAATGTCCGAAGCGAATACCCAAGAATTGTCCTCCTGGCCGTAACCTTTCCACTTAACAAGGTATTGAAGCTCCGTCTCTTAAAACAGGAATCCAAAATGTTCTCTACTTCATACTCCAGATCCCCCTCTACCAACCCAGGGTCAGGAGGTGCAGCAGTAGTAACTACAGGTTCAACATGTCTCTTCAGCAGAGACTTGTGAAAAACGTTATGAATCTTAAAAGATTTGGGAAGAGCCAAACAAAAAGATACAGGGTTAATGATTTCCAAAATCTTGTAAGGGCCAATAAATCTTGGCTTGAATTTAGGGGAAGAAACCCTCATAGGAATATTTTTAGAGGAAAGCCAAACCATGTCCCCCACTTTAAACTGGGGCCCAACAGTCCTACGCCGGTAAGCAAACCTTTGAGCATTCTCCTGGTACAAAAACAATTTGTCCATTACTTGAGCCCAAATCTGTTTCATTCTGTTGACCACAGTATCAACTCCGGACAGGCTGAACCCTCAACCTGCCCGGAAGAGAACCTAGAGTGAAAACCAAAATTACAGAAAAAAGGAGACATCAAAGTAGCAGAGCTAGCCTTATTATTAAGAGCAAACTCTGCCAATGGCAAAAAAGAAACCCAGTCATCCAGATCCACAGATACAAAACACCGCAAATAAGTTTCCAAAGTGTGGTTTGCTCTCTCAGTCTGCATTGGTCTGAGGATGAAAAGCAGAAGATAACGACAACTCAATTCCCAATTTGGAACAAAACACTCTCCAAAACCTAGACACAAACTGAACCCCTCTTTCCGACACAATGTTCACAGGTATCCCATGGAGATGAATCACATTTTGAAAAAACAAAGGAACCAACTCTGAAGAAGACGGTAACTTGGGTAATGGTACCAAATGTACCATCTTAGAAAATCTCCATCACAAATAACCCAAATAACCATCAACCTCTGTGAAACCGGAAGACCCGAAATAAAATCCATAGCAATATGAGTCCAAGGTCTCCTAGGTACAGGCAATGGTGACAACAACCCACTAGAACGTGATCAACAAGAGTTTGATCTTGAGCAAATCTCACAAGATTACACAAAACCCCTAACATCCGGAGATAAAGAAAGCCACCAAAAAGACCCACTCACCAAATCCCTAGTACCAAAAATCAATGGATGACCAGCCAAGACTAAACAATGAACCTCAGACATAACTCTACTCCTCCACTGATAAGAAACACACAATTTTCCTACAGGACATCTCTCAGGTTTCTCCGTCTGAAACTTTTGAAGTTCTAACCTTAGATCTGGTGAAATAGCAGAGAGAACCACACCATCATTCAAGATGGCAGGTGGCTCACCGACATCAAGTTAATCAGCCAAAAAACTTCTAGAGAGCGCATCAGCTTTAACATTCTTGGTACCCGGAAGAAAAGAAACCACAAAATCAACGTGAGTAAAAAATAAGGCCCACCTAGCCTGCCTAGGATTCAGTCTCCTGGTTGATTCAAGATAAGTCAGATTTTTATGATAGGTGAGCACCACAATTTGATGTCTAGCCCCCTCCAACCAATGTCTCCATTCCTCAAAAGCCCACTTCATAGCCAATAATTCCAGATTACCCACATCATAGTTTCGTTCAAATAGAGAGAATTTTCGAGAAAAGAAAGCATAAGGTTTCATGTTAGAAGTTACAGGATCTCTCTGAGACAAAACAGCACCTGCTCCAATCTCTGAGACATCAACCTCTACTTGAAATGGAAGAAAAGTATCAGGTTGCCTCAGGACTGGAGCAAAGGTAAACTCTCTTTAAGACCCGCAACACACATCCGTTTTTTTTGTACGTGTGCGGTACGTATTTGCACGTACCGGAGACACGTACACACGGAGACCCATGTTATTCAATGGTAGATGGCACACACACGTAAAATCACACGGAACGTGTGTCCGTGTGATAAGTACATGTGTGCGCTTTTCAGCACGGACGACATGTCCGTTTTTGGCCGGAAGCATGCAGGCACGGACCCGCTAAAGTCTATGGGTCTGTGCCTGCACGGACCGCACACGGAGTATGTCCGTGTTCAGCATGTTTCGTGCGTGTGCGTTTTTACACTAGCGATCTTATTTTTATTTTTTTTTAAATTAAATTCAGTATACTTACCTTTTTTTCTGCTGTTCTCCGTCATACTTACATTGGCGCTCGGTTTTTTTCTTCCCCCGGCTCATACCGCTCCCCGATCACCAGCGCGGCGAGGAACAGCTGTGCAGAGAATACGCAGCAACAATTACTTTGAATATGCCGGCCGCTCATTAATCAATCTCGTATTCCCTGCTTTCCCCACCCACAGACGCCTGTGATTGGTTGCAGTCAGACACGCCCCCCACGCTGAGTGACAGGTGTCTCACTGCACCCAATGACAGCAGCCGGTGGGCGTGTCTATACTGTGCAGTAAAATAAATAAATAAATAATTAAAAAAAACGGCGTGCGGTCCCCCCCAATTTTAATACCAGCCAGATAAAGCCATACGGCTGAAGGCTGGTATTCTCAGGATGGGGAGCCCCATGTTATGGGGAGCCCCCCAGCCTAACAATATCAGTCAGCAGCCGCCCAAAATTGCCGCATACATTATATGCGACAGTTCTGGGACTGTACCCGGCTCTTCCCGATTTGCCCTGGTGCATTGGCATTCGGGGTAATAAGGAGTTTTTGGCAGCCCATAGCTGCCAATAAGTCCTAGATTAATCATGTCAGGCGTCTCCCCGAGATACCTTCCATGATTAATCTGTAAATTACAGTAAATAAACACACACACCCGAACAATCCTTTATTAGAAAAAAAACACTAACAAATTGCCCTGTTCACCAATTTTATAAGCCCGAAAAAGCCCTCCATGTCCGGCGTAATCCAGGATGGTCCAGCGTCGCTTCCAGCTGTGCTGCATGAAGGTGACCGGAGCTGCAGAAGACACCGCCGCTCCTGTCAGCTCCACGCAGCTAATGAAGGGAATAGCGCGATCAGCTGAGCTGTCACTGAGGTTACTCGCGGCCAACGCTGAATACAGCTGATCGCACTATTCCCTTCATTAGCTGCGTGGAGCTGACAGGAGCGGCGGTGTGTTCTGCAGCTCCGGTCACCTTCATGCAGCACAGCTGGAAGCGACGCTGGACCATCCTGGATTACGCCGGACATGGAGGGCTTTTTCGGGCTTATAAAATTGGTGAACAAGGCAATTTGTTAGTGTTTTTTTTCTAATAAAGGATTGTTCGGATGTGTGTGTTTATTTACTGTAATTTACAGATTAATCATGGAAGGTATCTCGGGGAGACGCCTGACATGATTAATCTAGGACTTATTGGCAGCTATGGGCTGCCAAAAACTCCTTATTACCCCGAATGCAAATGCACCAGGGCAAATCGGGAAGAGCCGGGTACAGTCCCAGAACTGTCGCATTTAATGTATGCGGCAATTCTGAGCGGCTGCTGACTGATATTGTTAGGCTGGGGGGCTCCCCATAACGTGGGGTTCCCCATCCTGAGAATACCAGCCTTCAGCCGTATGGCTTTATCTGGCTGGTATTAAAATTGGGGGGAACGCACGCCGGTTTTTTTAATTATTTATTTATTTATTTTACTGCACAGTATAGACACGCCCACCGGCTGCTGTGATTGGGTGCAGAGAGACACCTGTCACTCAGCGTGGGGGGCGTGTCTGACTGCAACCAATCACAGGTGTCTGTGGGTGGGGAAAGCAGGGAATACGAGATTGATTAATGAGCGGCCGACATATTCAAAGTAATTGTTGCTGCGTATTCTCTGCACAGCTGTTCCTCGCCGCGTTGGTGATCGGGGAGCGGTAAGTATGAGAGAGGGCTGCTCACTTCAGTCACTCAGGGGATTAGCAGTCACTGGTGAATCCTTCACAGGTGACCGCTAATCAGTACGCGGCACAAAGACAGAGCCGTGGCATGACAATGAAGTCGGGTGAAGTTCACCCGAGTTCATTCTCATCGCACAACTCTGTCTGCTGTCAGCCGACATGTATCAACGACATTGTGCAACACACAAACGGACATTCCACACGGACATTCCACGTACACATACACGGGCATTTTACACACAAACACGGACATTTTACACGTACACACGGCTCACATACACCATCACACGGATGCCATACGTACCGGAGAAACGCCCCAAAAAAAACAGAACACGGACCCGAAAAACGGACCGTGTCACACGGACGTTTTTTATGCGGAAGTGTGTTTTAGGCCTAAGCTCTTGAAAGGCCTTAATAGCCTCTAGAGTCCAATTCTCAACATCTGCCCCCTTCTTAGTCAAATCAGTCAAGGGCTTAACAATACTGGAAACATTTTCTATAAATCCTGGATAGAAATTAGCAAACCCAAAAATGTTTGAAGGGACTTCAAAGATGTGTGCTGAACCCAGTCATAAATGGCCTGAACTTTGACCGGATCCATCCCAATAAAAGACGGGGACAAAATAAACCCCAAAAATGAAATAGTTTGTACGCCAAAGAGACATTTAGACCCCTTAACATACAATGCATTGTCCCTGGGTACCTGAAAGACAGTTCGAACCTGTTTAACATGAAACTCCCAATCATCAGATACTGTAAAATCAAAATATCATCCAAATATACAACCAGAAATTTACCAATAAAATTCCGCAAAATATCATTCATGAATGACTGGAAGACGGAGGGGGCATTAGTTAGCCCAAAAGGCATCACTAGGTACTCAAAATGCCCCTCAGGGGTGTTAAAAGCCGTCTTCCATTCATCACCCTCCTTAATTTAAATAAGATTATACGCCCCCCTAAGGTCAAGTTTGGTAAATCATATAGCACCCTTTACTCTAGAAAACAAGTCTGACATCAGAGGTAATGGATACTGATATTTCGCAGTGATTTTATTAAGCAGGCGATGCAATGCAGGGTCTTAATTATCCATCCTTCTTGGCACAAAGAAAAAGTCCGCACCAAGGGGGGAAGATGATGGTCTAATATGACCTTTCTCCAATGACTACTTAATATAATTCCACATGGCGTCATGTTCAGGCACTGACAAATTGAAAATCCTTCCTTTAGAAAATTTGGATCCTGGCAATAATTCGAATTGCCTCTTCAGGCAATAATTCGATAGCACAATCACATTCCCTATAGGGAGGTAAAAAATCATATTTAGTCTCATTAAACACATCAGAGAAATCAGACAAACATTCAGGTACTCCATCTACTTTAGAAGAAATAGACAAAACAGAGAGGTCATTATACATACATTGACAACCACAACTAACAACAGACAAAGATCTCCAATCGAGGACCGGATTATCGGTCTGCAACCAAGGGAATCCAAACACCAAATCATCATGTAAGTTATGTAATACCAGAAATTCACAATCTTCCTGCTGACCCGGTTCAACCCTCATATTACCTGAATCCTAAACTGGGGCTTATTCTTAGCAAGAGGAGTAGCATCAATCCCCCGTAAAGGAATAGGAGTTTGAAGAGGTGCAAAGGAAAACCACACATTTTAGCAAATCCAAAATCCATCAAGTTCAAAGCGTCCCCTGAATCAAGAAAGGCCATAGCAAAAACTGAGAATAAAGATCAAATTAAAGAAACTAACAGGAATTTAGTTTGCACAGTATCCACCTTTCAGAAACGAGCAGATCTCCTCACTCACTAAGGGCAGACAGCGATAGTATGAGAAGCGTTCCCACAATAGAAAGAAAGCTTATTTCTCCTTCTAAAATCTGTCACTCAACATTAGATAGAACTCTATCACACTGCATAGGTTCACAAAACTTTTTCTCAACCAATACATCAGCATGTATTGGTTGAGAAAACGTCTATCAATCTGGATGGCCAACATCATGGACTCATTGAGACCAGTAGCAATAGGAAATCCCACCATTACATCTTTCATTGTATCGGCCTGACCCTTCCTAAAGAGTGCCGCAAGAGCATCATCATTCTACCTAGTGAGGACGGCCCACTTTCTAATTCTGACAAAATAATTCAACTGAATCCTGACCCTGGGACAAGGCCAACAAGGTTCTCTCAGCTTGATCAGCAAAATTAGGTTCATCATACAACAATCCCAGAGCCTGAAAAAAAGAATCCACATTATCCAGAACAGGATCTCCAGGAACCAAAGAAAAGGCCCAGTCCTGAGGGTCACTGCGCAACAAGGAGATAACAATCTTGACCTGCTGCACAGAACTCCCTGAGGACTTAGGTCTTAATGCAAAAAATAATTTACAATTATTTTTAAAATTGAAAAATTTAGCTCTATCCCCCGAGACGAGTTCAGGAATAGGGATTTTAGGTTCTAATACAGGACACTGAGTAAGATAAGCAGATATTCCCTGAACCTCAGCAGCAAGATGACTAACACGATCAGCTGACTGATCAATATCCATGATAAGAGATCAGCTACGTGACCCAGATAAAAAGAGTAAACATAGACAAAATAATACAGTAAAGAAAAAATTTCCATTCTTTTGAGTACCAATTTTTGGTGTGGCCAGTGATACTGTTATGGTCAAGAGACCGCAAAAGATCTTGCAAAAATCCCATGAAAAATGATAGACGATAATGCACAAGAGTAGTTGGAAACTTAGCTGACTGCAATCCACTAACTACACAAACACAACTAGAGGTAGCGGTGGAGCATTCCTAACAAAACTAGACGCCTTGTCACCACCGGAGAACTAACTAACCTCAAAGATGAAATGAGGAATCCTGACTTGCCTCAGAGCAGCCTCAAAGTCAAAAGCCCCCAACATATAACGACGGTGATGTAAGAAAAAACAACACACAGATGGTAGATATAGAATTAAGCAAAGTGAGGCCCTGCTGGCTAGATACAAAAGTATAGGATAGATTGCTGGTTGCAGCCAGTAAAAACCCTGAAAAACTGCCAACACCTGACAATCAAAAAATTCCCTTAAAGACCACATGATCTTCCACCCACTATATCAGGAACTCTTGTGTAAATACATTTAAATAGAAAAAGCAAATATAATGGAAAAGATCTTAACTACAAAAACAAAGGAGATACAAAAATACAACAACTCCTGAACAAAACAGGGAGTAATAACTCCCTTTCTTACTAGGAATAAATTGCCCTCTAAAAATAGTGCAGAAAGAGCATTTATTCACTTGCAAGAAACTAAAGGGAATATTCTCAAACATTGATTTAGAAAAAGACAAAGATTAAGCAGAAACGCCCTTCAGTGCGAATTCAGCCTTTAACCAATCACAGACTAAAGGGGGCTTTACACGCAACGACATCGCTAATGAGATGTCGTTGGGGTCACGGAATTCGTGACGCACATCCAGCCTTGTTAGCGATGTCGTTGCGTGTGAAACGCACAAATGACTGCTAATGATCAAAATTACTCACCTAATCGTTGATCGTTGACACGTCGTTCTCATCCCAAATATTGTTGCTCTTCTGGGACGCAGGTTGTTCGTCGTTCCTGAGGCAGCACACATTGCTACGTGTGACACCCCAGGAATGAGGAACAACACCTTACCTGCGTCCTCTGGCAATGAGGTGGGTGTCACTTTCTTTCGGCTGCTTCTCCGCCCCTCCGCTTCTATTGGACGGCTGCCGTGTGACATCGCTGTGACGCCGCACGAACTGCCCCCTTAGAAAGGAGGTGGTTCGCCGTCCACAGCGACGTCGCTAGGCAGGTAAGTATGTGTGACGGGTCCGAGCGATGTTGTGGGCCACGGGCAGCGATTTGCCCGTGATGCACAACCGACAGGGGCGGGTGCTTTCACCAGTGACATCGCTAGCGATGTCGCTGCGTGTAAAGCAGCCTTAAGAGAGCAAAATACTTATCAGAAATAGCTGCAGACTCAGAATGACATGAAGACAAAACTGATGCAAAAGGAACGAAAAAGCCGCTGTAGAAATCATGCCTGGAAAATCCAAAAAGAAGCAGAAAAAAGCAAAAACAGAACCTACAGAGAAAGGCAAAAGCCTAAAGACTGGAGGAAAAACTTCTGGACATCTTCACATGGATCAGAAACAATTATCACAGGCAAAGGTTAGACAAAAACTGCCTTCCTATATCCCCACAGGCTGGACTCCATAGGCTCCCTGAAGCAGCAATTATCTCATACACCTGTCTGAGCGACAGATGCAGAATCAGACTCACTACCAACACTAGCCACCAGAGGGAGTTCAGAAACACTGCCGCAAACAGTACCATCTCTGATGATATTCACAACATTTCCCTCTCCCTAGTGCCAGTGCCCACCATTGTATTGTGCCCGTGGTATACATTTGTGGTGGTCGTCGTTGGGGGTTCCCTTACATCTTTGATAACCCTGATAGTCACAGCATAACACCTTGTGTCAAAAAACAGTAGCCATGGGTTCTTCTAATGAGCTGCCTAGCACTCTGAAAATGAAAATGGTGGAAGCCCATTAAGCATGAGAAGCAAGGCTATAGGAAGTTCGCAAAGCATTTTCAAGTTGCCTTTTTTCTTAGTTTTTGGGGGAACAGGATCCATATTATTGTAATTTACATTTTCCCAACAAAGGAGCTGTGGAGCCCCATAGTTCCCTGGAAAGGCAAATAACTTGTCATACAGCAGAATATGAAGGAATATGAAAGGTGTGCATTGCTTATGGAATGGAGTTCAGTGTGTGTCTGATAGAAAATATTGCACCATGATCATCAAGATAAAAAAAAACATTCTCCCAAAAAAATATTGGAAATAACTACACTAATGTATGACATATGTGTTGCACAATGTATATGAAGATAATACGCATGTCTAAATAGATCAAAATTAACCAGATGAACTAAAAGGTTTCCTTACAAGTGTGACACCCTGGCCTATCAGGTCGTCACAGGGTATTGTGCAATCTTCCCTTCTGCACAGTATCCACCTCCTCCTTGGTTACGGGTCCCTGCCCTTTGGTGTTGCTAAGAACAGACTAATAAAAATCCTAGGAACACTCTGCACCACACCCACCAGACACCAGTAGCTGACCTGAAGGGAATAAGGTTGCCCACTAGGGGGGTTGGTAAAGGGGAGGTCAAGAGTGTTAGGAGTCAGTCAGTTAAGCGGTGACTCTCAAGAGGAGAGGTCAGGAGCTGGGCTTCTTGGTTTACTAGGTGGCAGACGTTGGTCTGGGCCTGGTAGGAGCTGGACCCCGGTCGCAGGGGGATCGTAACAAGGGGCACGGACTGTCGAGGAGGACAGCCAGTGGCCTTGTGCCATCAACAGGCAGGGACCAGGGCACGACGGGGTACGTGGACCCTAGGTTGAGAAGGAGCTTCAAGCGTCTTGACAATTTACCTGATTAGGATGGAGCCTTCAAGATCCGTTCTCCACCAGCTCCAAAATCGAGGTACTAGCACAACAAGGGGGATAGGACTTTCCCACTACATAGTCCAGAAAATCCCAAGCGTGAACCCTGAGAGCAAGCTCACCCAGTTAGCCATACTGGTGAGCGGGACCCGATAGTTCTAAGCTAGAGGGACCATTGAGAAGAGAGGTGCCACGGAAAAGGCCACAGGCTAGCAAGCAACACCATTGGGCACGGGATCCAGCCGTGCTCCCTCCCTGCTTCAGCGGTACTACGAACTTTGGTTTACCACGGTTGTCGGTGTAAGCATTATTGGACTGAGTAAGTAATAAAACAATCCCTGACCGTCCCAACGGCACCTCCCTGTCACCAACACCGAGTCCCGGGACATTTCCCACTACACGTGGAGGGGTTAAACATCTGGCTGCCCACACCATCGCCACCAGGTACTCCCCATTGCAGCGGTGGTACTACACCTTACCACACACCACGGGTGGCGTCACGAACTGTCCATAAAATCCCCTGTAAATAATTCACCCCTTTATTCCGAGTGGCCGCGCGACCCTGACCCCCGGGTCCGGAGACCCCTCGAGCCACTGCGGATCCGGATCCGAGCAGCGGCAACAGGCTGCTGACGCGGGGGCTGTACACAAGAATATGATAAATAATGAAGAAACACAATTCTTTAATCAGGAGCTTACTAAATGAAATGGTTAAAGAGGTGGTCCACTACACTACAAAGGATAGTCACATCGATGTAAAGCTGACACAAATTTTTTTCTAAATATCTTCTGTTGTCAATTCTTTCTGTGAGTGGCACTATCACTGTCTGCTCATCCCCATCACTCACAGAGACTGGGTCCCGCCTCAGTGATGCCAGGTCATCTTCCAATTCCGGAAGTTGACAGGACATCACTGAACCTCAGAGGTCACTGCAGCCACGGTCACGTGATGGGGATGAGCACACAGCGATAGCACCACTCACAGGCTGAATTGACAACAGAACGTAGTGCCATGGGGACTTGATAACAGGTCCAGGACACCTTACCTGAGGACTGCGTACTCTGCGCTGTACTTCAGTTCAGAGGTACACTTGATGGCATCCAGGTCTGAGTTACCAGCATGTCCAAGCCCTGATGTAACACCCCTCCCCCACCTCCACCTGAGAGGTGAGCCAGGTCCATAAACACAAACCCCACAACTATACACAAACAGGGGAAAAAACAAAAACTCATACACCCATCAATCATATACAAAGGAGCAACTAAACGTGCCAAGGGGAAAACGACATAAAAGACAGACAACTGAGAAACTTCCACACCATACAATAAGCACACCACGGACTGTTGCAGTCAGCACCAATGCTGAAGCCAACACATCAAGTAGCAGAGAGGGCTTTTCCAGCTCCTTACACCTCCTGGCCAAGCTTCCAAATGAATGAAAAGGCAAGGCAAGAGAAGACTCTATCCACAGTCCCACCTTTGTAGCCCAAAATCTCATTAGAAAATAATTAAAATGCTGATCAAATGAGAATCAAAAAGTGGATTTCTTCAACAAAGTTATCAATTTAACCCCTTAAGACTCAGCATTTTTTTTCACTTTCATTATTCCCTGCCCTTCTTCCAAGAGCTATAACTTTTTTTTCCCACTGGCAAAACTATGTGAGAGCCTGTTTTTTGTGAAATTAGTTGTACTTTGGAATGACCACATCCATTTGATCCTACGGTTTACTGATAGATGGGAAAAAATTCCAAGTGAAGTGAAATTGTGAAAAACAGAAGCTATTCCCACGTGATCACCTCTTGGAGCTAGGCTTACATGACAGCTGAGACCCGGCTATCACAGCCAAGAGCGGTGCACATGCTATTTAACCTCATAATTGGTGCAATCAATAGTGACTGCAGCATTTAGAAGGCTGGGAGAGTGAATAGACTCACTCTCCCACCAGATCGGGCCCCTTTGATGTGATGAAGAGAGCCCGATCGTTGCTATGGCAACACAAGGTCAAATACTGATCTTCGTATTAGCTTGCTATGGTGGCCTGTTAGAACATGCCAGGAGCATGGTCTACAAGTCAATCTGTCAGTGTCACACTGACATGTATAATGTCTGGCAATGCTGGTGCACTCCAATACATAATAACAGAGGTCAGACTGATAAAAGTTAATGTCATAGTTACAGAGTTACATAGGTTGAAAAATGACCTAGGTCCATCCAGTTCAACCCTCCTCCACCAATTATATATTTTGTCATTAAGTCATTTATAACCGACAATGTTGTGTGTACTGAGGAAATCATCCAGCCCTTTTTTAAAAGTTGTTATAGTGTCTGCCATTACTATTAGTGATGAGCGAGTACTAAAAAGCTCGGGTGCTCGAAGCTCGGGCCGAGCCTCCCAAGATACTCGTGTACTCGGCCCGAGCAACGAGCCCAATGTTATCCTATGGGAGACCCGAGTATTTTTGTGAAATGACCCCCCGGCAGCATGGAGAAACCCTAAAAATGTCACAAAAGTCTCAGAAGAGTGCTCAAATGACATGGCAACAGCATGGGGAAGACCCCTTGAAGCATTTATCACTGAAAAGTCACAGCTGTGAACAATTTTGTCTGCGTTTTACGCCATTTTTACGGACTCACCAGAAAACCTTCCAAAATGACGCCAAAATGATTTTTCATGGCGGAAATGTTAAGGGCACATACCCAATAGTGAGATAGAGCTGGTGTATGTTACTTTTTGAGATTAATACATGAAAGATTTTACGTGAAAACATTGTGTGGCACTCCGATGTCCCTGAGAAGAGACGTACATGAAGGCCTCTTGAGTCTAATGTGCCCATTTTGAGGAAGTGAGTCTTTGTAGTATTTTCCTTTGCCAGGGCAGTCCAAAATTGTGAGGTTCACCAATGCCCCTGCATACAGACGTGCATGAGGGCCTGTAAACCTGAAGTGCCCATTGTAAGGAAGTGGGTCTATTGTAGTATAGCCCTTAGGCAGGGCAGCCAAAAATTGGGAGGCTCCACATTGTCCCTGGATAGAGACGTGCATGATGGCCTGTAAACCTGAAGTGCCCATTGTAAGGAAGTGGGTCTATTGTAGTATAGCCCTTAGGCAGGGCAGCCAAAAATTGGGAGGCTCCACGTTGTCCCTGGATAGAGACGTGCATGAGGGCCTGTAAACCTGAAGTGCCCATTGGAAGGAAGTGGGTCTATTGTAGTATAGCCCTTAGGCAGGGCAGCCAAAAATTGGGAGGCTCCACGTTGTCCCTGGGTAGAGACGTGCATGAGGGCCTCAAAACATTAAGTGTCCATTGTCAGGAAGTGGGTGTATTATAGTATAGCCCTTAGGCAGGGCAGCCAAAAATTGGGAGGCTCCACGTTGTCCCTGGGTAGAGACGTGCATGAGGGCCTCAAAACATTAAGTGTCCATTGTCAGGAAGTGGGTGTATTATAGTATAGCCCTTAGGCAGGGCAGCCAAAAATTGGGAGGCTCCACGTTGTCCCTGGGTAGAGACGTGCATGAGGGCCTCAAAACATTAAGTGTCCATTGTCAGGAAGTGGGTGTATTATAGTATAGCCCTTAGGCAGGGCAGCCAAAAATTGGGAGGCTCCACGTTGTCCCTGGGTAGAGACGTGCATGAGGGCCTCAAAACATTGTTCCCATTGCAAAGGAGCGGGTCTCCTGTCGTTGTAATGTCCATTCTGCAAAGAATGGGCGAAAAAATTTACCACTGGGGGTATACCTGAAACAAAGGCCTAAGTATTGCAATTTGTAACGGTCATCATCATGGTGGCGCATGAGGAGAAGGAGGAGCAGTCCAGCGATTATCCAAAGTCCAGAAGTGTGTACCCATGGGTGAGTGGAGGTACATGGCAAACTTTAAATTCCGCTCTCATTTGCTGGTGGTGTGGTGAAGTCTGGCCCAATCCAATCCTTGTTCATCTTGATCAGAGTCAGCCTGTCAGCATTTTCAGTTGACAGGCGGGTGCGTTTATCTGTAATGATTCCACCTGCGGCACTAAAAACACGCTCTGACAAAACGCTAGCAGCAGGGCAGGCCAGGACTTCCAAGGCGTAGAGAGCCAATTCATGCCACGTGTCCAGCTTGGATACCCAATAATTGTAAGGCACAGAGGAATGTCGGAGTACAGTTGTTCGATCTGCAAGGTACTCCTTCAGCATCTGGGCAAACTTAGGATTTCTTGTGGCACTACCCCGCACCTCAGGGGCTGTGGTACGTGAGGGGCTGAGAAAACTGTCCCACATCTTAAAGACTGTTTCCCTACCTCTGGCGGATTGGACTTGTGCCTCTCTCGGCTGTACGCCTCGGTTGTCCACTGATTCATGACCTATGCCGCTAGCGTTTTGTGAGGGGAATGCTTTGCCTACTTCCGTGACTATGGCCTTCCGGAACTGCTGCATTTTGGTTGACCTCTCCTCCACGGGAATAAGAGACAAAAAGTTCTCCTTGTAGCGTGGGTCTAACAGTGTTACCAACCAGTAATGATTGTCGGCCAAGATGTTCTTAACGCGAGGGTCACGAGACAGGCAGCTTACCATAAAGTCAGCCATGTGCGCCAGACTCTTAACAGCCAGGACTTCAGTAGCCTGACCAACAAGATGACTGAACATGCTGTCCTCCTCCTCCTCCTCATCTACCCTGTCCTCTGGCCAGCCACGCTGAACCGAGGATATGACTGGTGTGCATGTCATATCCTCAATTTGGCCGGAGAGTTGCTCCATGTCTTCATCCTCCTCCTCGTCATAGTCCTCCACTGGTTGTGATGAGACGAGGCTGGGCTGTGTGTTATCATCACCCACACCCACTACTGTTTCTTGCTGCAACTCATCGCGCTCCGCCTGCAATGCATCATGTTTGTTTTTCAGCAGAGACCGTTTTAGAAGGCAGAGTAGCGGTATGGTGACGCTAATAATGGCGTCATCACCACTCACCATCTTGGTGGAGTCCTCAAAGTTTTGGAGGATGGTACATAGGTCTGACATCCATCTCCACTCCTCAGGTGTTATGTGTGGAGTTTGACCCATTTCCCGACGGCTTAGGTGATGCAGGTACTCAACAACTGCCCTCTTCTGCTCACATATCCTGACCAACATGTGCAGAGTTGAATTCCAACGCGTGGGGACATCACACACCAGTCTGTGAGCCGGAAGATGCAAACTGCGCTGAAAGCCGGCAAGGCCGGCTGAAGCAGTAGGTGACTTTCGAAAATGTGCAGACAGGCGGCGAACTTTTACCAGCAGATCAGACAGCTCTGGGTATGACTTTAGAAACCACTGAACCACGAGGTTGAGCAGATGGGCCACGCATGGAACATGTGTCAGCTGGCCTCGCCTCAAAGCCGCCACCAGGTTCCGGCCATTGTCACACACGACCTTTCCTGGCTTTAGGTTCAGAGGTGTGAGCCAGTGATCTGCCTGCTGTTTCAGAGCTGTCCACAGCTCTTCTGCATTGTGGGGTTTGTCACCTATGCAGATTAGCTTCAGCACAGCCTGTTGCCGCTTCGCCGAGGCAGTGCTGCAGTGCTTCCAGCTTGTGACTGGTGTGGAGGGTACAGTGGATGAGGATGCGCAGGAGGAGGAGGAGGCTGAAGAGCATGACATTCCGGAGCTGTAGAGTGTGGGTGAAACACTGACTGAGGTAGGGCCTGCAAACCTTGGTGTGGGAAGGACGTGTTCCGTCCCTCGCTCAGACTGGGTCCCAGCTTCCACAATATTAACCCAGTGTGCCGTCAACGAGATGTAGCGGCCTTGCCCACAAGCACTTGTCCACGTGTCTGTGGTTAGGTGGACCTTGGGTGAAACAGCGTTGTTCAGGGCACGTGTGATGTTTTGTGACACGTGGTTATGCAACGCGGGGACGGCACACCGGGAGAAATAGTGGCGGCTGGGGACCGAGTAACGTGGGACAGCTGCCGCCATCAGGTCACGGAATGCTTCTGTCTCCACCAGCCTAAAAGGCAACATTTCCAGCGCAAGCAGTCGCGAAATGTTAGCATTTAGAACTGTGGCATGTGGGGTGTTGGCAGTGTATTTGCGCCTGCGTTCAAAGGTTTGCTGAATGGATAACTGAACGCTGCGCTGGGACAAGGACGTGCTTGATGATGGTGTTCTTTCTGCGTAGGCAACTGCAGGTGCAGGAGTGGAGGAGGCTTGCTCGCAGGCAGCATGGACAGGGGATTGGCTCGCATGCACAACCAGCGAAGACGTAGCAGTGACATCAGCAAGCACTGCTCCTCGACTCTGTTGTACTTCCCACAAAGTCGGGTGCTTGGCTGACATGTGCCTGATCATGCTGGTGGTGGTCAGGCTGCTAGTTTTGGTACCCCTGCTGATGCTGGCACGGCAGGTGTTGCAAATGGCCTTTTTTGAATCATCTGGATCCAACTTAAAAAACTGCCAGACTTGGGAAGACCTAACATTTGTACAGGCACCTTGTGTCGTCGTGTTGTTCCGGGGAACGGTTACCTGACTTCTGCCTGGGGCCACCACCCTGCTTCTTACTGCTTGTTGTGATGCTACGCCTCCCTCCCCCTGTGCACTGCTGTCCTCGCTCTGCATATCCTCCTGCCAGGTTGGGTCAGTTACTGGATCATCCACCACGTCGTCTTCCTCTTCCGCACCCTGCTCCTCCTCCTGACTTCCTGACAATTGTGTCTCATCATCGTCCACCACTTGTTGAGACACGTTGCCAACTTCGTGAGAACGTGGCTGCTCAAATATTTGGCCATCTGTACAGACGATCTCCTCATGACCCACTTCAATATGAGCTGGCGAGAGGCCAGAATGTGTGAATGGAAACGTGAACAGCTCTTCCGAGTGTCCAAGTGTGGGATCATTAATGTCCGAGGAGGACGTGTACTCAGCCTGGTGGTAGGAAGGAGGATCAGGTTCAGAAATGTGCGGTGCAGTATCACGGCTACTGACACTTGACCGTGTGGAAGACAGAGTGTTTGTGGTGGTGCCAATCTGACTGGAAGCATTATCTGCTATCCAACTAACAACCTGTTGACACTGGTCTTGGTTCAAGAGCGGTGTACTGCTGCGGTCCCCAAGAATTTGGGACAGGACGTGCGAGCGACTAGATGTGGCCCTTTGTTGTGGCGAAATTAGAGCTTGCCCACGACCTCGGCCTCTGCCTGCACCACCATCACGTCCACTTCCTTGTTCCTTGCCAATGCCCTTGCGCATTTTGCAATGCTGTGCACTGCTGACGTGTATATTCACTACTTGTGCGTTATATCAAAGTTTGTGGAAATTGCACACAAGTGCACCAGTACGCTGCCACCAACAGGCACACACGTGCGGTTTTAAAAACCAAGCACGGACGCAATAAGAACCTAACAGGTTTTTTTGGGGAGCGACAATTACAAACAAGTCAGACACTATCTGGACTGTTTTACACTGTGTACACCAGCCCCAGATATGATGAAGGCTGGTATACGGTCACCACTACCCTGCCTGCCTGCCTGTATACTGGTACAATAGTCCTGACAAGGACTCTTCTGGTCACTAGCCTGTATTCAGACCTGGCTATACCCTGCCTGTATATAGCAACAATAGTCCTGAGAAGGACTCTGCTACTGTACTCCGACCTGGCTATACCCTGCCTGCCTGTATACAACTAGAATAGTCCTGAGAAGGACTTTTGGTCACACTGTTTGCAGCCCTGCAACTGAAAAAGCTATAAAGGGCCGCAAAGCTTTCCCTGAATCAGCGACACTCTCCCTGCACTGACTGTCTGGATAGCTGTGAGCAGAGCACAGCGCGCCGGCCGGTATAAAGGCTCGGTCACGCTGTGCAGGCCGGCCAATCACTGCAATTCCACAACTAACAGGGCTGTGGCATTGCAGTGGTCTGCCAGCCAATCCCTGCATGAGGGCTGGCTCTCAAAAGAGCGCCAACATGCAGAAATGAAGACCACGAGTACAGCACGAGTATCGCGAGATTACTCGGTCCCCGCCGAGCAGCCCGAGTACAGCGATACTCGTGCGAGTACCGAGTAGTTACAAGCATGCTCACTCATCACTAATTACTATCTCTTTTGGTAGGGCATTCCACAGTCTGACTGCTCTAACTGTAAAGAACCCTTTCCTACTTAGCTGCCGGAATCGCCTTTTTTCTACTCGTAGTGAGTGCCCCATGGTTCTTAGTATTGTCTATGGAAGGAATAAGACATGTTCCAGTCCTTTGTAGTGACCACGCATGTAGTTATTCATATAAATGAGATCTCTGAGACATTTTTTTTCTAAGCTAAACAAATCCATCTTTTTCAACCTCTCATCATATAGGAGGTCTTCCATTCTTTGCAATAATCTAGTCACCCACCTTTATACTGACTTTAACTTCTGAAAATTCTTTTTAAAAAGTGGACCCCAAAACTGGATACCATATTCCAGATGTGGCCTTACATGTGATTTATGGAGGGGTAACAATACATTGGAATCACAGGATCTAATCTCTCTTTTTACACACTCTAAAATCGTGTTTGCTTGCAGCTGCTGCTTGACATTGAGTGCCGCTTCTCAGCTTACTTGTAACCAGAATACCCAAGTCCTTCTCCTGTTCTGTAGTTCCGAGTTTGCTTCCATTTAAAGGGAATCTGTCACCAGAATTTGACATTCTAAACCAAAACTAGCACCTTAAGCAGCGCCTGTGCTGCATTCTATAAAGGTGCACATTACCTCCTGAGCCCCCTATAGACCCCACAAATACCTTTATGAAATCTCCCGTCATATATGTACATTGCCCTGTCCGGTACAATAAGCGTCCTAATCTGCGCCTCCTTTCGTCATCCTCCTGTGTTGATAGATGTGGATGATGCCTACGGCGCCATCATCGTGGGCAGGCAAATTCTCGCACCTGCGCAGATACATTCCCAGCTCATGGAGGTGCACTTCGCTCTACACTATTGCGGAAAGAGACGAAAACATAGGTGCGCCTGCACGAACCGGCAAGTCCTCTGCTCAGGCGCAAGATTTTGCTTGGCGATGTGGATGATATCACCCAAGTCTTGCACATCGCCAGGCAAAATCTTGTGCTTGACCAGAAAATTTGCCAGTTCATGCAGGCGCACCTATCTTTTTGGCTCTGCCCGCGATAGGGTATAGCCAAGTGCGCTTACGCAAGCCACTAATGTGCCTGTGCAAGCGCAATATTTTGCCCGCCTACGTGGATGGTGTCTGAGGCGTCATCCATGTCAATCAGCTCAGGAGGATGGCAAAAGGAGGGACAGGAGGCACAGATTAGGACGCCCATCAGACCGGACAGGGGAATTTACATACATGGCAGGTGATTTTATAAAGGTATTTGTGGTGTCTACGGGGGGGTCAGGAGGTAACATGCACCTTTATAGAATTCGGCAACGGCACTACTAAAGTGCTAGTTTTTGTTTAGAAGGCCAAAAATCTGGTGACAGGTTCCCTTTAATGTATATGCAGCAATAAAATTACTCTGTTATAGGTGCATTACTTTACATTTATCAACATTAAATCTCATTTCCCAAGTGTCTGTCCATTCCGACATCTTATCGTGATTATTTTGTAATATTGTACTATCAAGGTCTGTTTTTAATATCCTACATAGTTTGGTGTTGTCAGGAAAGACTGTCACTTTACTCTCAATCACATCAACAAGGTCAATAGTAAAGAGATTAAAAAGAATCGGTCCTAGCACAGATCCCTGCGGCACCCCACTGCTGACTATAGCCCAATTAGAGAATGTACCATTTATGACTACTCTTTGTTTCCTATCTTTTAGCCAATTCCTTGTCCATCTGGATATAGTTTCGCCTAGTCCTTGCTTCTGGAGCTACATTACAAGACTGTTATGTGGCACAGTAAGAAAAGCCTTTGAAAAGTCCAAATAAATGACATCAGCCGCATTACCAATATCCAGATTTGCACTTAACTTCTTATAGAAACCCAGCATGTTGCTTAGACACGACTTATCTTTCATGAATCCCTGCTGGTTATCAGTTATTATATTATTCTCTCTAACATATGTTTGCATTTTATCTCTTAAAATACCCTCAAAAACTTTGCACACCACTGATATCAGACTTATTGGACGGTAGTTGCCTGAATCCACCCTCTTACCTTCCTTAAATATCGGTACCACATCAGCCATTCTCCAATCCTGAGGTACCAACCCTGTTACAAGAGAGTCTAAGAAGATGAGATACAGCAGTCTGTCAATTACTGAGCTCAATTTCTTAATATCTGTGGATAAATACCATCTGGCCTGAGGAATTTGTCAATGTGTAATTTACTCAGATGCAGGTGTAATTCTTTTGCATGTTAAATAAGTTATATCAGGTGGCACTTTGATTTTTGACTTGTTGAATGATCCCTGGAACAGTCAGTTCGTTGGTGAACACCGATGAAAAGTGCCTGTTTAATATCTCAGTCTTTGCTTTGTCCTCTATAATTATTCTGTTATTTTTTATGGGACCAATAGCATTCTTTTTCTAATTTTGGCATTGATGTACTTATAAAAAAATTTGGAGCTTATTTTTATGTCTTCATTGATTTTTGTTTTAGTAGCTAATTTTTCACAATTACTATTGAGAATTTTAGACATAATATACAAATGCCCCAATTGGCCATTACAAAATAAACACAAATTAGAATGAAGAAAACAGGAGAAACAGGAGTATAAGGTGCAAAAAATAAATATAATTTTATTATATAGAAAGTGGTGTTAAAAACAGACACAGTGAATGGCTATTGTACCTCCCCCTGATGAAGCAATGACCATGGTGGTGAATTGATGTTTTCTAAAGCGAAACGTACGTAGGAGCCTGTGATTAGGTGGTGACAGCGTTTCATATAGACTACACCTCTGCTCTATATGGGTACGTACATGGTTCATTATATTTTTTTGAGTTAATTTGATACAAACAGTGAAGTATACATCTATTTCTGGCCTTGCAGTAGCCACAATTTTTTAACCTGTCTGTTTTTAATATCACTTTCTATATAATAAAATTATATTTATTTTGTTGCACCTTATACTCCTGTTTCTCCTGTTTTCTTTATGAGAATTTTATACTCCTAAAATGCAATTTCTGTATTCATAGCCTTCAAGATTTTGAAGGTCCTTTGTGTTTGTTTTATTATACTTTATACTGTCTTATTTATCCATGGTGGTTTCTTTTTATTTCTGGACATTTTTTACCAGAGAGTATAAGGTTTTTTTTACAGGATTCTAGTAGTACATCCTTAAACATGCCCCATTTATGTTCGGTATCCCCAGTTACCATGACATTGTCCCAATTTACACGATTAAGCTCTTCCCTTAATTTGTTGAAATCAGCTTTCCTAAAATTCCAGGTTTTAGCATTTCCCCTTTCAAATATTCTAATGAATATTACAATGAAACTTACCACATTATGGTTATTGCTGCCCAGGTGCTCCCGGACCTCTATATCTGAAATTATACTTTGTCCAATATAAAGACCCCAGAAAATTAAGAACAAAAAATTTAGAAAAAAATTATTATACCAAGAAAAATAAACAACAAAAGTACATATACTTGGTATCACCACATTTGGAACAACACGATCTATAAAACTGTCACACTAGTAAACTCTTTGAGTGATAATCACAAGAAAAAGTAGCAAAATCTATGTCTTTCCATCACACAGCTGACAAAAAAGTGGAATAAAACGTGATCAAATAGTCATATGTAAATAAAAATGGTATAGCAGAAAATGTCATCTTTTCAAGCAGAAAAAAGCCACCATACAGCTTGGTCAGCAAAAATATAAAAAAGTGAAAACTCTCAGAATACAGAGATGCAACAATTAATATTTTAACTATAAATTTGTTTTCATTGTGTAAAAGCAAAAAAACTATAAAAAACAATATAAGGCTATGTCCGCACTTTGCTTTTTATCTGCTTTTTTGCTGCTTTTTCAACTGCAGCGTTTAATGCCAAAATGGATGTGTTCTGCTTTTCAAGCAAAGTCTATGGGAATTTGGGTTTCTTGTCCGCACTATGCTGTTCAAAATACTGCCTTTTTGTGGCAGAAATTTGGGCAAAAACTCTGCTTTTCAAAGAAGCAACAGTCAATTGTTTTTGCCATTTGCGTTTTGAACTGCAAAGCAGAGTTTTTGCCCAAATTTCTGCCACAAAAAGGCAGCATTTTGAACTGCATAGTGCGGCCAAGAAACCCAAATTCCCATAGACTTTGCTTGAATAGAAGAACACATCCATTTTGGCATTAAACACTGCAGATGAAAAAGCAGCAAAAAAGCAGGTAAAAAGCAGGTAAAAAGCAAAGTGCGAACATAGCCTTAATGTGGTTCAGTTGTATTTGTACTGACTCGAAGAATAAGCTGTCATCACTTTTACAACACAGTGAATGGCATAAAAAAAACCCCAAAAAACAATTAATTCATGAATTGTTGTTTCTTCTTGATTGCGCTGCACAAAAAGTGGAATAGAAAACAATGAAAAAAATATGCCCAAAATGGTAGCAATAAAAACTTCAAATTATCCTGAAAAAACAAGCCCTAACATGACTTTGTTGGCACAAAAATAAAAAAACTATAGCCTTAAAAATTTAGTGATCTAAAAACCTTTATGTTGATAATAGTCAAATTAAAAAAGCCTATATAAATCTGGTATCGCTCTTCTTGTGCTGATCTGAGGAATGTAGCTATCTTATCTCTTATAATGTACTGCAAGGCGAATGTTGTAAAAATTAGTATTAAAGTCAATTCTTCAACTGCTGTTGGCTTGTCCATTCTACTTCCCAAAAATTCCAGTAAGGCTCAGCTCACATTTATCATGCATGCCATGCTGAGTTACACTGGGATTTCCATGTAAATCTAAAAAATCGTGATTCAGACAAAATTCCCAATGGAAAATTCACTGTAATGAGGCAGAGGGAGTCACTTTGAAATCCTGTTTGAACTGTGGTCCGGAGGTGTCCATCTTTTTACTTGTCTTTTTAGGCATGCACAGAAGTGCGGTTATCGACAGTTTTGTTCACCTTTGAAAAGACAGACACTACTGAACAGAGGTCGAACAGAGTCTGGAGTAACTTTGCTACCTCATGAGACAATGGATCCATCAGGGGTTTCACCTGATTCATGTATTTCGGAGATGTAGGTGGAAACCCTAAAGTAAGTGCATAGTATAGAGCAGACAATAAATGTGAACTGATACAAAATGTTCTGCACCCCAAATTGCCATAAATAACATTCACTCAGTCAACAAAGAAAAACAAGTCCCCACTCAGGTCTGTTATCTGTTAACAAAAATATAATGGGCTTCCCCATTACTGGTAGCACAAAGCCTCTGGAAAAGTGTTATGGCTCCCCCTAAAAAAAGATATCAAGCAAAATCTGCACTCCCAAATCCAATTGCTCTCCTCCCTTCTGAGCAACACAATGCGTCTAAACCACAGTGAATGTACTGTACAGTCACATGTGGGGTATTGTCACATTCAGAAGAAATTGTGTAACACATTGTGAGGCTTTTTTACCTATGCCCTTTGTGAAAATTAGAAATATGGGGCTAAAACTACATTTTAGTCGTAAAAATATTATTCTTTTTTCTTCACCACCCATTAGTATAAAATTTTGTGACACACCTGTGGTATCAATATGCTCACTGCATCCTAAATTAGTTCATTGAGGGTTGAAGTTTGTAAAATGGTGTCACTTGTGGGGGATTTCTGGTGTTCTGGCACCTCTGAGGCTTTTCCAGTGAGAAATGGCACCCACAAATCAATCCAGCAAATTCTGAAGTCCAGTATGGTGCTTCTTCCCTTCTGAGCTTTGCATTGTGCATCAAAAGTAGTTTTCAACCACATTTGGGGTACTCAGGAGAAATTGTGTAACACATTTTATGGTCCATTTTCTACAGTACTATTACTGTTTTTGAAAATTTGAACTTTGGGGCCAAAGCAACATTTTAGTGAAAAAAATGTATTTTTTTATTTTCACAACCCAATGTTATATAATTCTGTGAACAACTTGAGGGTTAATATTGCTCACTACACCACTAGATGAATTCCTTTATAGGTATAGTTTCCAGAATGGGTTCAATTGTGTGGGTTTTTCTGCTATTTTGGCATGTAGGGAGATTCAAATACGACAAGGCGTCCTCAATCTATTCCAGTCAAATTGGCGCTCCTTGCTTTCCAAACCCTTCCGTGTGCCCAAAAAATATAAAATTCTGTGAAAAACCTGAAAAATTCTGCTCACCACAATTCTAGATAAAGTCATTAAGGAGTGTGTTTTCCAAAATTGGGTGACTTGCTTGGGGTTTCCACTATTAAGGCAATTTAGGGGCTCTCCAAATGCAAAATGGCATCCACTAGCAATTCCAGCCAATTTTGCACTACAAAATTCATGTAGCACTCCCTCTCTTTTGAGCCTTGTCGTGGGCCCACATAACAGTTATTTATCACATACTAGAAGGTGGCCCGATTCTACGCATCGGGTATTCTAGAATTTACGTATTGTGTAGTTCATGTATGATTTTTGTTATAGATATAGATATAGATATATATATATATATATATATATATATATATATATATATATATATATATATATATATAGATGTTGTTGTGTGTAGTTACCAAGTGTTTGTGTAGGGCGCTGTACATGTTCTGGGTGTTGTCTGGGTGTGGCGGGGGGTGAGAGCGGTGTTGTATGTGTGTTGCGTTGTTTGTGGAGCGCTGTGTGTCTGTCGCGTTGTGTGTGTGTGTGTTGCGTGGTTTGTGTGGGTGTGGTGTGTTTTGGGGGGAGGTATGTTTTGTGCAATGTGTGTGTTGTGCGGTATGTGCGTATATTTATGTATGCCGCGGTGTTTGTGTGTTGGGTGTTGTGTGTGTGCAGCGGTAAATATAGAAAATATTTTTATTAAAAAGACCCGTGTTTTCTCCGGTACGCGTCACACTGATGTCACACGGATCACATCAGTGTGCGATCCGTGTGACACCCATGCTGCCAGAAAAAGTATGGACATGTGTGCGTGTGTGCGTGCGGGGTCACATGGTCCATGTGGAAACACGGACGTGTGAGCAACAGCATATAATAACATGGGTACGTGTGGCATCCATGTTAAAAAGAGATGTCACATGTACCTGAAACACGGACATCTGAAACCAGCCATAGGTTAGTTATCTCTGTACTCAGCAAAATTTGCACAATACATTTTATGGTGCATTTTCTCCTGTTACCCTTGTAAAAATAAAAAAAATTCTGGCTAAAAGAACATGTTTGTGTGATAAATGTGATTTGTTTTATTTTCACGGCTCAGCGTTATGCAATTCTGTGACACACCTGGGGGTTCAAGGTGCCTACCACGCATCTAGATAAATTCCTTGATGAGTCTAGTTTCCAAAATGGGGTCACTTGTGGGGGATTTCCACTGTTTAGGAATAGCTGGGGCTCTCCAAACGCTACATGTTGTCCCCTATCTAACCCATCCAATTTTGCAATTCAAAAGTCAAATGATGCTCCTTCCATTACGAGCCACGTTGTGCTTCGAAACAGTAGTTGTCCACCACATATAGGGTATCGGAAAAAATTGCAAAACATATTGTATGGTCCATTTTCTCCTGTTACCCTTCTGAAAATGCAAAATTTGGGGCTAATGCAATTTTTTTGTGAGAAAAAATAAAATTTTTACTATTCCTTCCACATTGCTTTAATTCCTGTTAAGCATCTCAAGGGTTAATAAACTTCTTGAATGTGGGTTTGAGCACTCTGAGGGGTGTAGTTTTTAAAATGGTGTCACTTTTGGGTATTTTCTGTCAAATAGGCCCCTCAAAGTCATTTCAAATGTGCTGTGGTCCCTAAAAAAAAATTAGTTTTCTAACAAAAAAAGTTATATTTCAAAAAGGATACTGATTTAAAGTAGACCAGGCATGTGGGAAATGTTATTTATTAACTATTTTGTCAAATTAAAAGTTTGAAAATTGAGAAATTTTCTACATTTTGGCCAAAATTCCAATATTTTCATAAATAAATGTAATTCATTTCTACCTACATTTACCACTAACATGATGTACAATGTGTCATGAAAAAACTATCTCAGAATCCCTGGAATCCATTGAAGTTTTCAAGAGGTATTATTTCATAAAGTGATCCAGGTCAGAATTAAAAAAATTGCCTGGTTAGGTGAAAACAGGCTTCAAAGGTAAGGGGTTAACTTAAAGGGAACCAATCATCAGGATTTGCATATATAAGCTAAACCCAGTGCTGTACTGGCACTATCAGGCTGATTCTATACATACCGGTAGTGGTCAGCTCGGATGTTTAGGCTTTCAAATCCAAGAAAATAAACTTTAAAAAATCATCAGCTACTTGATTGACATTTGCAACTGAGCAGCTAATCTCTGGGTAGGTATTCATATGGATTCCCTCTCCTGTACCGCCCTGAGAGGGGCCCGGCCTGCTTCTCCGCTTGCTCAGGCCGAGCCGCTCGAGGTCCGGGCTCGGGTTGTCGGTGGCACGAGCGCCTCCGGACCGGGGGCCACGTCACTCTGTTAAGGGGAGAGGCAGTGCAGTGGTGGTGGTGGTGGTGACGGGACGAGGCGTGCAGCCGGGGAGGGCCGCGCGGTCGTCCAACGGGTCGTGATGCCACCCACGGGTCGTGATGATGGGATGCACCACCGCTGCGGCTGGAGCAAAGGAGGGCTCGTCCAGGATCGGTGTTGCGGCCGCAGCCTAGATGTTAGCCCCTCCGTGGGTTGGGGCGGTGTGTCCCAGGGCCCGGTGGGGGACTGAAACGCTGATGTTGTTGTCGGGGTGCAGGGTGCCGTGCCACGGTGTAGGGTCATGCCCAGATGGCACTGGTGTACTCACAATTGATTCACACTCAGAGTCACTGGTAAACCAAAGTTCGGATGTGGTCGGTTCCCGTGGCCGGCTGCGGATGTTCCCTGTGGGGTTGATGGTGGCCCCTTTTCCCGTGCACCTCTGGTTGTTGTGTTTCGGCTCCCCCTGCCTGAGCAGTGGTAGCCCACTCCCCGGCGTTGAGCTGCCGGAGGAGCCCTTGGTTGCCCGCAGGCGCTGGCCCGTCAGGTATTTGGCCCTTGGCGGTGGCACTCACTCGGTCTCGGTGGGCTTTTGCCTTCTTTCGGGACTTTGGGTGTGGATGAACCCGTGAGGTCCAGCCAGGAATCAGTCAATTTGCCTATACTCAGTGGCTTCTAAGCTAGGACGGGGTCTGAGTACCCGGTTTCTGGTGCTCTGGTACACGGTTGACTCCCCGGTTCGGGACCGGCGGGCTCCAACCCAGGCCCGGTCTGTACGGTTCCGCCGGTTGCTGTACCGGTACTCCTGCAGACGGCCACCACCGTCTGCCTGCCTGACGTTTCCAAGGGGCCCAGGCTCCTACCCGGGTCCCTGACAGCTGCTCCACAACCACTCACTGTCAACTCCAAAACGTAACTGTTTGAACTTCCTGCCCCAGGACAGTAGTCTCCTTGGTGGGCATGTCTTTCCGCCTGACTCCGCCTACCTGGTGTGCCCTACTGGCCCTGAGGGAGGCATCAGGTCTCCCTTTCGGGTGACTTGTGTATGACCTCACAGGGGGTGGGGGTGTGTGTGTATGTGGTAGGTGTAATTACCTGTGACCCCTGGGGTCCAGGGCGTCACACTCCCCCCCTCCCCTCCCACCTGTTGTTAATCCCTCTTTCTGTTCTCTATGGTAAGTATTATACAAACGATTCACTTTGTTGAAGGACCTGTGGGAGGTCATACCCATGTGACCTGGTATCCAGCTTTGTTGGCTGAGGCCCAGTCCTTTTTGGTCACATGGGTATGACCTCACATAGGTCCTTCAACAAAGTGAATCGTTTGTATAATACTTACTATAGAGAATAGAGAGAGAGAGAGGGAGGACCAACAGGCGGGGGGGGTTGGGAACAATATGAATACCCACCCATATATTATCTGCTGCTTTGCAAATGCCAATCAAGTAGCTGATGATTTTTTAAAGTTCACTTTCTTGGATTTGAAAGCCTAAACATCCAAGCTGACCACTAATGGTATGTAGATAAGCAGCCTGATAGTGCCAGTATAGCACTGGCTTTAGCTTATATACGAAAATAATGATGATTGGTTCCCTTTAAGTAGAAAAAAATTCTGAAATTAGTAAAAAAAATAACAAATTATCTGGAGTCGTCATTTTCCAAAACTTATAAAATTTTTATTTTTCAGTCGATGGAGCTATATGTGGACTCATTTTTTTTCTCTCATTTTAGGGAATTAAGGCTCTGTGCCCACGTATGCGTATTACATGCAGTTACACTGCGATCTGCACCGCAGTGTAACTGCATGCGTCCTGCGTCCCCAGCACAATCTATGAAGATTGTGCATTATGCATGCCCCCGGGGCATATTAGAACGCAGCGCTTCGGCTGCTGCCGAAGCGCTGCGTTCTAAGAAGTAACATGTCACTTCTTTAGTGCGCTTTGCATGCAGCCCCCGCTCTGTCTATGGGAGGGGCTGCATCCAGAGCGCATGAAATCGGCTTTTCATTATGGACTGTTTCTGCAGCGATTTGAAGCGCACGTGTGCTGTTCAAATCGCATAAATTTCTGTAGGGACAGAACGCAGCGTGGGCACATAGCCTTACAATGCTTTGTTCAGTTCTTCATACATTTTTTTTGTGGAGTTGTACCAATCTAAAACCCACAAATCTAGCATTTTGATTTTTATTCTCTATACAGTTTTTCTAGCTCAAGTTCACTCTTTTTCTATTTCCATAGATCGGACTTTTCTCAACATGTTGATGTCACATATGTGTATTTTTTCATTTTTTTTTCTTTTTTTGAAAACTTTTTAACTTATTAGTCAACTGTTTGATCACTTCTACTATATACGGCAATATCACAGTAATGCTATGTATAGTAAACATCACTGTCTTCATTGATGCACAACCACAAGCTGGATATCACAGAAGCAATAACGTAACAGGTATAGGGTTATTCAGTCAGCACCCGGCTGTCTTATTAACCCATTGATTCACTGCTATCATGTCACAAGAAAGCCGATGGTCCCCCAAATTAACATCCGGGCCAGATGGATCCGCTTAAATGCCACTGTCAGCAATTGACAGTGGCATTTAAGAGGTTAACAGTAGCGATCGGCAGACGCACTGAATGCTACTGTTGGAGGAAGGTGTCAGCTGTGTAATATAGCTGCCGTCCGCCCTCTGTGGAGTGGGCTGTGCTTCTGAGCCTGCTCCAAAGTCTCTGACATGCTCCATGACGGATATACCTGTCATGATGCGTTAAGTGGCTAATCAGTATAACAGCACCATTATGGCCATGTCTTTTCTTTACGTTGCAAATCATGCTGACAGGTTCTTTTCTAAGTGATATTTCTTCCAAGTATTTCTTTCCTGAAAGAATTTTGATTTCAATCCCTGTGCTGTTTTTTTAAAAGAGGAAGAGAAAGAGGGTCTCCAGTTACACTTAGACGTAAAACTTCTACATGTCAATATTGAACATTTAAAGGACCTTACCACATGATTTAGGACAGAAAGTCAAACAGTACCTCCACTTACATACAACTGTTTTGGGGTTCTTGCTACTCATTAGTCCAAAGTAGGTAGCTGTGAGGCCTACATGGGATGTCTAAGGAAGTGTGGCGTTTTTATTACATTGTTTCAGTGCAGATTTGTCAAAAGCTGAAGGGTTTCCTGATGTCAGAAGATTGAATGAAAATCCCAAAGTCTCATGCAGACATTGAGTATTTTCTCCTTGCAGATTTGGTGCAAATTTAAATCTGCAGCATGTCAATTCTTTCATCGTTTTTGCTGGAGATTTCACTCATATCAATGAATTGGAAAAATCTGCACCAAAAACACATGCAAGAAACTCATAAAAATGTAAAATGCCAGAGAGGGGCAGTCGTGGGAGACGGTTATGGACCCCAACGCACCCCGGCACAGTACAGACACGGGGGGAAGAGTGGTGTAGGTGGTAGGTGGTGTGGAGGTGGTACCTGCTGACTGCTGCACTCCTATATCTTCAGCCTGCTCCTTCGGCTCCCGCTCACTTCCATGGGCTTCATGCCCAGTGCATTCAGTAAAGGGACAATCAACAGGTAACATTTGCATAACTTTACTAAGAACATATTTAACAGTAGCTTCTACCTTTCTTATGGCAGATACATCGAGGTCAGCATCATCAGTTACAGTCCTTTGTTTCTGTACCTGGCTCGGCTCTACAGGGACGGCCACTATGGGGAGACTTATCCTCCTGGTTCTGACCCACTCGCTCAACATGGTGGTGAGTAGTTTGGCCTGGCGCACAAACGGATGGACCAAGCTGACCTCCCGTTGCGACTGCATTCCCTCAGGTAGTGACAGGTGCCGGCCTAAGGTAGGGGCACCCAACTTCTCCTTTCTCTGCTCCCTGGACTTACACTCCACTGCAGACAAGCTGTTTTCTTGCTGTATCTTTTCCTTTCTTCTTGCTCCTTCAGTCCTGTCTCTACCACCTCCACCTTATTCACTCCACTCCATTTCTCCTGAACCTCCTGGTCCTTTCTTTCTTGTTCTTCACACTAACTCTGCATTTTCCTATCTGCCTCAAAACAGGAAGCTCCTTTCCCATATCGTCCTGTACTGGGGATTCTCCTGCCCCCTCTTAAACCTCGCTGCCCTGTCATTCCCTATCTATCCCCTCTCACTAAGGAACTTGGGAGCCCATGACACCTGGTGGCAGCCGGACATATTACACAGGAGGAATACACGTACAATAAAATCCCAATACAGTTCACACATATAGAAACTACAGTTCCATTAGTCACCAAAACGAAGTGGGGGTAGTAGGGCACTGGTCACCCTATTACAAAAAACATGTGCATATTTTACACAATGTTTTCCCTGCCAAGAGATGCAGAAATGGTGCAGACATTTCTGAACCAAGTACTTAACATGTGTACATAGCCTAAGTAGCATGGTGGGACTTGTTGGTTAATGAAGGATAGTGGGTCCTATGCTGTCCCTCACGCTAGGGGGGCCCTATGTTAACTCCAATCTCAGGGATACTCCTGATAGTGGAGACGCCTGAGTCCCAATTCTGTCCTTTCTCCCGACCAGACCAAATCTGATCTCCCCCTCCACCTCCCACCAGGGAAGGATGGGGCAGGAATGTGATGTTAAACACAGAATCAAGGGAAGACCAAAACTCTTACAGACTGCACAGGGTAGGGCAATAAGAGATTCAGGAGAAAAACAAGGGCAGGAAGGAAGCAACAAATGACAACTGGGGTAAACTCCACAACCGACCGATGCAACTAGAACTACAAGCACCAGATAGTCTGGGACACCACACCACACCAGACCAACTAAGATAAACTACAGCTGGCATAGGAGGAAGGACCCGGCCAGTATATATAGGTGAGGCGCAAATGTGATAGACTCCTTCACAACAGGTAACCAAAGAAAGCAAACAAGCAGACTAGCAGAGCTTAAAAGGAACCTGTCACCAGTTTTTTACCCTATAAGCTGCAGCCACCACCAGTGGGCTCTTATATACAGCATTCTAACATGCTGTCTATAAGAGCCAATACTGCTGTGTAGAACATAAAAGACACTTTATAATAATCACCTAAACTGGTCGCTGCGGTGGATGTGGATCAAATGGGCGTCTTCGTCCTCCGGTGTCGGCGCCTCCTCTTTCGGCCATCTTTGTGCTCCATCTTCTGAAGCCGCAGTGCATGATGCATCTGACGTCATACACACTCGCTGGCATTCAGGTTCTGGGCAGGCGCACTTTGATCTGCCCTGAGCAGGGCAGATCAAAGTATTGTAGTGCGCATGCGCAGGACCGGCGAGTGTGTATGACATAGACGCTTCATGTACACGGGCTTCAGAAGGAGGACGAAGATGGCCGAAAGAGGAGGCACTGGCACCGGAGGATGAAGATGCCCATTTGAGCCACATCCACTGCAGCGACCGGTTTAGGTGAGTATTATAAAGTGTTTTTTATGTTCTATACAGCGGCCTGGGCTCTTATATACAGCATGTTAGAATGCTGTATATGAAGCCACTGGTGGGGGCCGCAGCTTATAGGGCAAAAAACTGGTGACAGCCTGCCTATGAATCAGCACACAGGAGTTTGATTCCTTACTCTTCCTGTGTTGATCCCAGACACCAGAGATTCTTTCAGGCGGAGTGTCAGAATCTGGAATCTGAACAGAAACTAATACCGCCATGACAGTAAGCGAAGCGAAGTTAGTGACACTAAGAGTTAAAATTCTTCTTGGGGAGACTGCCAAGCTAGCATAGGGGGACTTACAGGATATGGGAAATAGAATTTTCTTGGAGCTTGGAATTCTGTGAGTTTCTGGTTGTTTGGTTTTTCAATAGGGTTACACACTGAAGCAGAAAATGTCTCCCATTTGTTTGCTGAGATAACTTAGCAAAAATCCATTTCTGATAAATCCACAACTGTAATCAGAATGTGTAATATGATAAGCTTCTGCAATTTATCAAAACCTCCTATGTTTTGACTTATTACCGTCTGGGTTTTTAATGAAGCATGCAAACCAAAGCACAGTAGAGTTTTTACCAGGAGACAGAAGTGAGCTGGTATTCATGCACACCTGTAAGTACTGGCACAAGAAACTCTCCAACTGTGAGTTTCTGTGGCTAACAAAATAGGAATCAGCAGGTGACTGACCACTGCCGTGTCTTATTTTACAAGCATTATGCAATAAGTGGCCAAGTGTAACATCAGCATCCTGTTCTACACAGACACACATTGCACTTCACCCTACTTCTTTGCTACTTACTATGTGTCTCCTAGTAATAATTACATATTTTAATTATGTATGTTTTTCCCCCATTAAACTTGTTTTCAGTTTGAATCCCAGGACAAAAAAACGTGAATACCTAACAATAAATGAAAGCATAAAAAGATACAGGACAGCTCTTTCACAAATGATCTGCGAGACAAAGAGAATCTACATTGGGTGAAAGTAGAACAATCACAGAAGGATCTGAGCACCTGGGCCCAGGGGCTCCTGTGTGGCTGAATCAGCTGCACATGTAGTACGTCTGCTCCTGGTCTCAGGACCCCGTCTGAGATCTGTGATATACACTACTCACAAAACATTAGGGATAGTAGACTTCAGGTGAAGTGTCAGGATGATCCTAACCTTTTCAGATGAATTTAACATAATTTTCTCAGAACATTTGAATACACATGGCCAATCAGTGTTTCAGTACTGGTAAAATTCCCAACAAGTGTTTGATCCATGAATTGCCCAATAAATTTAGGGGTTTAATTAGAACTAGTATTTAAACAGTCCTCCTTATATTGCTGTTCATATCCTGACATCATGAGACAAAGATGACATCTAACAATTGATTAACAGCACCTCGCCATTGCGAGGCTTCAAGCAGGATGTTCTCAGACAAAAGTGGCCACTGAGCTTAGAGTCCCATTGTTAGGGAACAGATGCTGGAGACTGAGTTACCTTAAATGGAGTGGCCTACATTTTCTCCAGACCTGAATCCCATAGAAAACCTATGGGATCAGCTGAGTTGCCATGTAGAGGCACTGTACCCCAGAATCTTAATGACCTAAGGCCACTCTTCAAAAATAGTGGGATGCCATGCCTCAGCAGACAATAACTTGACTTGTGAACAGCATGAGATTGTCAAGCTGTAATGGATGCTCAAGGCCTCATAACAATTTATTGAGACATTGACATTTTAGGAGACATTTTACCCACTACTGCTGTTTTTTTCTCATACTGGTGGGTATGGACTCACTGAGAAACAGGATCAGACTTACCTTGGAGGGGTGTGACTAAGGAACTATCTGGTTGTAACAGTTACAACTCCAGGGCAGTCCCCGGTATTGTAGTATTTTACTGCAAGAGTAAGGTTGCAGGTATGGACTGAGTGGCAGGATTGACTCGGAGTGACTAGTGAAATGGATTCAGATGCATTAGATGGGTCAGTTCCAGTTAGGTGTCAGAGGACAGGTACTGCAATACAGGTGGGAAGCAGGACAGGGTCTGGAGCACAGAAGGGACTGGAATGGGTATATGGATAAAGACAGGTTGTAATACTGGAGCAGGTTCAACATACAGGACAGGTGCAAGGTAACAAGTACTGGTACACAAGTTTGGGTTCACAGGTACCTATTGCTCAGGCACCTCCCAAAAGGGGAAGGTGACTTATATACACCAAGGCTTACAGCCAGACAGGGGAAGACTTTTGGAGTGCGTGCATTGCCCCTTTAAGAAGCAGGGAGAGCATGTGCACAAGTCCTGAGGACCATACCAGAAGGCTGCGCAGCGTGCACAGGTCCTGGAGGCAGGGAGACACAGCAGGGCCCAGAGAATCAGGACCAGAGCAGCTGGAGCGGTAAGAGCATCAGTGTCTCTGTTGGGTGGAATGCAGGGATGCTGATGGTGTTACGCTTTTGTTTCAATAAATCCGGTTCGGCCCGGAATTGATCTCGGATATCTGGATGGATGCTAGTCTCCATGTAGGTCTATGGGGATCAGAATATGGCAATTAAAAATGGTGGTAGAAGGGATAAGGGCATAGGAGTGAAGTGAATGAGCGGCTGCAGGAGCAGTTACAGAAGCGCTGGAGCCTCAGTAACTATAGCGCAGGTGCTTTATTATTTTTTTCTTTATTTTTCCTTTATTTCCTGAGTGCCAGATTTGGATTTTTAAATGGAATTCCCTGAGAATTCCGGGTCCGGGCCCGGCACTCGGGTACATTTGAAACCGCGCGGATCCAGACATTTACAGTCCGGATCCTCCCATCACTAGTCCTGTCACAGTAACAAAATTTATTCAATATTATTGTAATTAGTATTATTTAAGCCTGATCACGAGCCATGGCAACTTAATGGATGAACGCTCTGTATAAATATCGATCTTGTGCGAGCCTAGATAGGTCCACCAGGGTCTTCTCCGTCATTATCTTGTTTGTATCATGCAATGGGGTTGCTGGTCTTACTATTCACCTTGTTCCTTCTATTCTTCCAACCATATCTTCCTTCTCCAGTGATTGCTCTCTTAGTATGATGTGTCCAAAGCAGGCAAGTCATAGTTTGGTGATCCTTGCATGGAGGGACATGTGTGGCTTGATTTGTTCCCAAATTGATTTGTTAGTTCTTCTTGCCATCCATGGTATTGATAACATTCTTCTATAGCACCACATTTCAAAGGCATTGATTCTTCTTCTGTCTCGTATCTTCATCGTCCAGGTTCCACATCCATATGTTACTACAGAAAAGACCAGATGATATATGAGTCTTTTTTCGTTGCCAGTGAAATGTACCTCGATTTGAAGGACCTTGTCCAGTGACTTAATAAACATATTTTATGTGGTATCATGGTGTCTTTAAAAGTATCATCAATCAAAACATAAATTAAGTAATTAAGAAATAAGAGCTGCGGCTGGCTGCTCATTTCCTATTGATTACTTACTGTATATGTCATGTGAGCGCCGGAAACACAATTGCCGACACTGCTGGAACAGCTCCGGCATGGGAGGTTAGTTTAAGCTTTTATATTTTAACAGGGAAAACATGCTGATTAAGAAGGCTTTGTCCAAGTAGTGGACAACCCCTTTTTCTCGAAAAACAAGAATTGTGGCTTCCGGATGTCGCAACTCTTCTAAAAATGAAATAAAAAACACTCAGAACTAGAAGCAACGGTGAGAAAAAGGTGAAATAGGGACTTAAGTGGTGATGAGTGGGGCACAAATGACAGACATGTGCTCACCTGATTTGGTTGTGTGACACACAACACTGTATAGGTATGTAACAACAGTTGCTGCGGACAGAAAAGAGTTAAAACAGATAAATACGTGATTTGTTCTGCATTGCTGTAGAAGATATGCTGTAGAAAGGAGATCAAGAAACACAGGTAAAGGAAATACTTTTTATTTGATGTTTCATAGCTATCCATCTTCTTCTTCAGGAGAAACACATTGAAGAAGAAGCTGGATGGCTTCAAAATGCATTGAATAAACCGCATTTACTTCACCTGTATTTCTTGGACTCCTTTCTACAGAATATTTTCTACAGCAGTACAGAACAAATCACGTAGTTATCCGTTTTAAAAAATCTGAACGTTATACAGTATATACCCCAAAAATGGTATAAAAAACATCACTTTACCATACAAAAAAGCAAGACCTAACACAGCTCAAACAACATAAAAATGAAATGATTGAGTCTCAAATAATAGAGACAAATTAAATGTATTCATTTATTTATTTATTTTTACAAATTTCCAATTTGTTTTTCTCCACTTACTGTAAGAGAAAATACAAGTTTGCTATCACCATCATTGCATGGAGATGAACACTATAAAGCTTAAACCTAAAAATCTATTTAACAATTGTGTTTTTTTTCCTACATTTTCACCTTGGATTTTGTATCCCCATTTTACAAAACATTGTATGGTAAAATGATTAGTGTCAATCAAAACTACAGCTCCTCACGTAAATCACAAATTCTCACATGGCTATGTTGATGGAAAAATAAAAATATGGAAGCCGAAAAAGGAAAGTCTTCTGTTGAAGAAGGGGCTAAGTATATTTAACCCTTTAGTGACGGAGCTAATTTTCACCTTAATGACCAGACCAAATTTTGCACTTCTGACCAGTGTCACTTCATGAGGTTATAGCTCTGGAACGCTTCAACGGATCCCGGTGATTCTGAGATTGTTTTTTCGTCACATATTGGACTTCATGTTAGTACCAAATTTAGGACAATATTTTTTGCGTTTATTGAAGAAAAAAATTGAATATTGGCAAAAATTTTGAAAATTTAGCAATTTTCAACTTTTGAATTTTTATACCGTTAAACCAGAGATTTCTGTGACACAAAATAGTTAATAAATAACATTTCCCACTTATCTACTTTACATCAGCACAATTTTGGAAACAACATTTTTTTTTGTTAGGAAGTTAGAGGGGTTCAAAGTTTATCAGCGATTTCTCATTTTTACATCAAAATTTACAAAACCATTTTTTTAGGGACCACATCGCATTTGAAGTGACTTCAATAGGCCTAGATGACAGAAAATACCCAAATGTGACACCATTCTAAAAACTGCACCCCCCAAAGTACTCAAAACCACATTCAAGAAGTTTATTAACCCTTCAGGTGCTTCACATGAACAAAAGCAATGTGGAATGAAAAAAAGCAAAAATTAAATTTTACCTAAAAATGTTGCTCTAACCCAAATTTATTCACTTTTAGAAGAACTAACACAACAAAATGGACCCCAAAACTTGTTCCCCACTTTCTTATGAGTGCGCCGATACCCCACATGTGGTCAGAAACCTCTGTTTGGACAAATGGGAGGGCTGGGAACAGAAGGAGCAATATTTGAATTTTGGAAAGCAAATTTGGCTGAAATAGATTGCGAGCACCATGTTGCATTTACAGGTCCGCTAAGGTACCTAAACAGAAGAAACCCCTCACAAGTGACACCATTTTGGAAACTAGACCCCTCAAGGCTTCTATCTAGGGGTATAGTGAGCATTTTAGATCCACAGGTACTTCACAGATTTTGTTAACGTTACGTTGTCATATTGAAAATTTTAATAATTTTCTCAAAAATGTTGCTTTAGCATCAATTTTCTCACTTTTTCAAGAAGTAATTCCAAAAATTTGACCTCAAGGTTTGTTAACCACTTTTTTATGAGCGCGGTGATACCTCACATGTGGTCTGAAACCTTTGTTTGGACAAATGGGAGGGCTTGGAACGAAAGGAGCAATATTTGAATTTTGGAAAGGAAATTTGGCTGAAAAAGATTGCGGGCACCATGTCACATTTGGAGGACCCCTAAGGTACCTAAACAGCAGAAACCCCACACAAGTGACCCCATTTTGGAAACTAGGCCCCTCAAGGAATTTATCTAGATGTTTGGTGAGTACCCTAAACCCCCAGGTGCTTCACAGAATTGTATAACGTTGAGCCATGAAAAAAAAAAAAAAATTTTACCACAAAATTGTTATTTCAACCAGGTAGCTTTTTTTTTTACAAGAGTAAAAGGAAAAAATTCAGCATAACATTTATTGTGCAATTTCTCCTGAGTTTGGCGATACCTTATATGTGGTGGAAATCAACTGTTTGGGCGCATGGCAGGGCTCGGAAGGGAAGGAGTGCCATTTGACTGCAAAATTGGCTGGAATCAATAGCGGACGCCAGGTTGCATTTGGAGAGCCCCTGAGGTGCCTAAACAGTGGAGGTCCCCCACAAGTGACTCCATTCTGGAAACAAGACACCTCAAGGCTTTTATCTAGGTGTATAGTGAGCAGTATGAATCCACGAATACTTCACAGAATTTGATAAGCTTAGGTTGCCATATTGAAAATTTTCATTTTTTTCACAAAAATGTTGCTTCAGCATCAAATTTCTCACTTTTTCAAGAGACAACAACAAACCGTGGACCCAACAGGTTGTTATCCAATGTCTTATGAGCACAGGGATACCCCACATGTGGCCAAAAACCTCTGTTTGGATAAATGGGAGGGCTTGGAATGGAAGCAGCACCATTTGAATTCTGGAAAAGTTGAAATAAATTGCGGGCACCATGTCACATTTGCAGGGCCCCTTGGGTACCTATACATTAGAAACCCCCCACAAGTGACTCCATTTTGGAAACTGGATTTTATTCAGGAGTATAATAAGCATTTTGAATCCACAGGTACTTCACAAAAATGTTGCTGTAGCAACCAATGTCTCACTTTTAGGCTATGTGGCCATGATCCAGCGACACGGCGTCTAGTACACAGTGTCAGCCTCCTGCAGAGATGTGAGTGTTGTCCACGGGAGAACACAGCTGCCCATGCCCACGATTTGGGTTCAGGCCGCTGTGGAGCTCTATGCTACCTGCAGAGAACACTCATCTCCGCAGCATAAATTGACATGCTGAGGCTCGGGAAGCTGCGCCACAGGTCAGTGTATGCTGCGGAGAAAAGAAGCACAGTGGGCAAGCACATTGGGCATGGGATTTCTAAAAATCCTTCCACTGTGCTTCTACTGCACAATGCAGCGTTATGGACACAGGGAAAACACTCTGCGCCCAAAACGCTGCAAATCCCGATTGTGGGCGCACAGCCTAAAATGCTACAATGGATGAATGGATAGATGTCAAACATATATAACGTCCCACCCCCTGCATATTCTAAGCTGGCGCCCTTTAGTGCCTTTCATGTGGCACTAAAGGGTGCCTAGCCTTGTATTTAGCCCCCCAAAAAAATAATAATTAAAATAAACGACGTGGGGTCCCCCCCATTTTTGATAGCCAGCTAGGGTAAAGCAGACAGCTGTAGCCTGCAAACCACAGCTGACAGCTTCACCTTGTCTGGTGATCAATTTGGAGGGCTCCCCAGGCGTTTTTTTTTAAAAAAAAAAAAACGTGGGGTCCCCCCAAATTAGATCACCAGCCAAGGTGAAGCGGACAGCTGGGGTCTGGTATTCTCAGGGTGGGAAGAGCCATGGTTATTGGACTCTTCCCAGCCTAAAAATAGCAGGCCGCAGCCGCCCCAGAAGTGGCGCATCCATTAGATGCGCCAATCCTGGCGCTTCGCCCCAGCTCATCCCGCGCCCTGGTGCGGTGGCAGACGGGGTAATATATGGGGTTGATACCAGCTGTAATGTCACCTGGCATCAAGCCCTGGGGTTAGTGATGTCACGGCATCTAAACAGATACCCGACATCACTAACCCAGTAAGTAATAGACAAAAAAAAAAAGACAAATAAAAAATTTATTTGAAAAAAAAACTCCCCGAAACATTCCTCTTTCCCCAATTTATTGAAAATAAAAAAATTACGGTCGCTGTAATCCATTTTGGAGGTCCCACGCCGACTCTGGATCTTCTAGAATATGGGGGCACGTATCCCCCATTTTCTGGAAGAGCAAGCTCTCCATGAGCAGTGTGGGTGCAGTAATCTGAGAATACTGCACTCACACTGCCCCGGTCCAACTTAGGGCAGAGTGACCTGCAGTAACCTCATTCCAGAATATGAGGGGCACGCTCACAGAACGTACCCCCCATTTTCTGGAACAGCAGTCTCTCCATGTGAGGACCACACTCCTCACATGGAGAGACTGCTGATTACTGCACTCACTCTCCCCCGGTCCACAGTGGAGCAGCCTGTGCATCAGCGACGTCAGCGTCCCTGCAAGACTGACGTCGCTGATGCACAGGCTGCTCCACTGTGGACCGGGGGAGGAATCCAGCTGACAGCCGCTGTCTGCGCATGCGCCGCCAGCATTCAAGAAGGAGGCGGCGTGATCGCGGGACGGATCACCAGACAGGTAACGTATGACCGGGGGCTGGGGGGGGTGATGGGGGGTGACCTAGTGGGACCTGGGGGGACCTGGGGACACCTTTCTGCCGCATGTGACGTGTCACATGCGGCAGAAAGAGCAGAATGAATGCGGGGGAGGGGGGGTGGCTCTGGAGACCCGGAGGGGGCTCCGGTGACCAGAGGGCTCCGGTGGACCGGAGGAGGAGTCAGGGGGAGGACATTTCCCTCCGATCTGAAATGTTTGATCATTTCAGATCGGAGGGAAATGAATGCAGAGCCGGCGGCGGCAGTTTTCAGCGCGCGTCGGCGCCATCTTGCACGCTCCGGAGGGGGGCTCTGAAGAACTGGAGGGGGCTCCAGGGACCAAAGAGCTCCGGTGTACCGGAGGAGAGGTCAGGAGGGGGACATTTCCCTCCGATCTGAAATGTTTGATCATTTCAGATCGGAGGGAAATGAATGCAGAGGCGGCGGCGGGAGTTTTCAGCGCGCGTCGGCGCCATCTTGGATTTTCCGGAGGGGGGGTGGTTGGATGGATTTCTCCGGTACCGGGGGCTTTGGGGGCACTAAGGGCTCACATTTATTTCTCATCTGACATGTTTGATCACGTCAGATGAGAAATAAATAAATTTTACCAGCCATTTATTTTTTTTTTATGTTGTCGCCGGTATACGGTGTATACCGGCGATCGCATTAACGGGGTGCATAAAAAACACTCCGATTCATAATCTGGGCGGTCTCAGCTACCCCGGTAGCTGAAACCCCCGAGATTTTTCGTCACTGGGGGGCGCTACAGGGTTTTTCCGGCCTGATGTCTCAAGACGTCGGAACAGAATAAGTACCCTGTTTTTCCGACGTCTTGAGACGTTAGGCCGTCGCTATGGGGTTAAGTTTATAGACCAGTTTCAAATGAGTTTAACCCCATAGTGAGTCAATTTTGACCTTAATGACCAGGCCAAAATGTTTACATCTGATCAGTGTCCCTTTGTGTGTTAATAGGCCTGGAAAGCTTCAAAAAATCCCAGTGATTCTGAGACTGTTTTATTGTGACACATTGTACTTTCTGATAATGTCAAATGTAGGTCGATATTTTTTGTGTTTATTTGTGAAAATATAGGAATTTGGATGAAAATTTTTCAGTTTTCAAACTTTCAATTTTTATATCCTTAAACCAGTTAACCCCTTAAGGACAAAGCCAGTTTTAATACCCAGGCCATTTTTTGCAATTTTGACCAGTGTCATTTTATAAGGTTATAAGTCTGTAATGCTTCAACGGATACCGGTGATTCTGAGATTGTTTTTTCGTGACATATTGGGCTTCATGTTAGAGGTAAATTTAGGATGATATTTTTTATTTTATTTGTGAAAAAATCTAAAATTTGACAAAAAAATTAAAAATTTTGCAATTTTCAAACTTTCAATTTTTATGCCCATAAACCAGAGAGTTATGTCACACAAAATAGTTAATAAATAACATTTCCCACTTGTCTACTTTAGATCAGCGCAATTTTTGAAACAATATTTTTTGAGGTTAGGAAGTTAGAAGGGTTCAAAGTTCATCAGCAATTTCCCATTTTTTCAACAAAATTTACAAAACCATTTTTTTAGGGACCACATCCCATTTGAAGTGACTTTGAGAGGCCTAAGTGACAGAAAATAACCAAAAGTGACACCATTCTAAAATCTGCACCCCTCAAGGTACTCAAAACCACATCCAAGAAGTTTATTAACCCTTCAGGTGCTTCACAGGAACTAAAGTAATGTGGAATGAAAAAAAATAAAAATTAACATTTTACCTAAAAATGTTGCTTCAGCACTACTTTTCTTACTTTTTCAAGAGGTAACACCAAGAATTGGACCTCACACTTTGTTACCCACTTTCTTATGAGCGTGCTGATACCCCACATGTGGTCAGAAACCTTTGTTTGGGTAAATGGGAGGGCTTGGAACGAAAGGAGCAATATTTGAATTTTGGAAAGCAAAGTTGGCTGAAACAAATTGCGGGCACCATGTTGCATTTACAAATCCCCTAAGGTACCAAACAGCAGGAACCCCCCTCAAGTGACCCCATTTTGGAAACTAGACCCCTTAAGGCTTCTATCGAGGGGTATTGTGAGCATTTTGGACCCACATGTACTTCACACATTTTGATAACGTTACGTTGTCATATTGAAAATTGTCATTTTTTTTCTCAAAAATGTTGCTTTAGCATCAATTCTCTCACTTTTTCAAGAGGTAATTCCAAAAATTTGACCCAAATGTTTGTTACCCACTTTTTTATGAGCGCGGTGATACCTCACATGTGGTCTGAAACCTTTGTATGGACAAATGGGAGGGCTTGGAACGAAAGGAGCAATATTTGAATTTTGGAAAGGAAATTTGGCTGAAAAAGATTGCTGGCACCATGTCGCATTTGGAGGACCCCTAAGGTATGTAAACAGCAAAAAACCACCACAAGTGACCCCATATTGGAAACTAGGCCTCTCAAGGAATTTATCTAGATGTTTGGTGAGTACCTTGAACCCCCAGGTGCTTCACAGAAGTTTATAACGTTGAGCCATGAAAATAAAAAAAAAAACTTTTACCACAAAATTGTTACTTCAACCAGGTAGCTTTTTTTTCACAAGGGTAACAGGAAAAAAAATCACCATGAAATTTATTGTGCAATTTCTCCTGAGTTTGGTGATATTTTATATGTGGTGGAAATCAACTGTTTGGGTACACGGCAGATCTTGGAAGGGAAGGAGTGCAATTTGACTGCAAAATTGGCTGGAATCAATAGCGAACACCATGTTGCATTAGGAGAGCCCCTGAGGTACCTAAGCAGTAGAGGTCCCCCACAAGTGACCCCATTCTGGAAAATAGACCCCTCAAGGAATTTATCTAGATGTTTGGTGAGTACCCTGAACCCCCAGGTGCTTCACAGAAGTTTATAATGTTGAGCTGTGAAAATAAAAAAAATACATTTTTACCACAAAATTGTTACTTCAACCACATAGGTTTTTTTAAACAAGAGTAAAAGGAAAAAAAGCAGCATAAAATTTATTGTGCAATTTCTCCTGAGTATGCTGATACCTTATGTGTGGTGGAAATCAACTGTTTGGGTGCACAGCAGGGCTCGGAAGGGAAAAAGTGCCATTTGACTGAACATTTGGCTGGAATAATCAGTGGACGCTATGTCGCATTTGGAAAGCCCCTAAAGTGCCTAAACAGTGGAGGTCCCCCACAAGTGACCCCATTCTGGAAACAAGACACCTCAAGGCTTTTATCTAGGTGTATATGAGCATTTTGAATCCATGAATACTTCACAGAATTTGATAAGCTTAGGTTGCCATATTGAAAATTTTCATTTTTTTCACAAAAATGTTTCTTTAGCATCACATTTCTCACTTTTTCAAGAGGCAACAACAAAATGTGGACCCCACAGGTTGTTATCCAATTTCTTGTGAGCGCAGGGATACCCCATATGTGGCCAAAAACCTCTGTTTGGATAAGTGGGAGGGCTTGGAATGGAAGGAGCACCATTTGAATTTTGGAAAAGTTGAAATAAATTGCGCGCACCATGTCACATTAGCAGGGCCTCTTGGGTACCTATACATTAGAACCCCCACAAGTTACCCCATTTTGGAAACTGGACACCTCAAGGATTTTATTCAGGAGTATAGTAAGCATTTTGAATCCACAGGTACTTCACAAAAATGTTGCTGTAGCAACAATATTCTCACTGTTAGGCTATGTGGCCATGATCCAGCGACACGGCATCTAGTACACAGTGTCAGCCTTCCTGCAGAGAATTGAGTGTTGTCCACGGGAGAACGCAGCTGCCCATGCTCAGGATTTGGGTTCAGGCTGCTGTGGACTTTAGTTCTATTCTACCTGCAGAGAACACTCATCTCCGCAGCATAAATTGACATGCTGAGGCTCGGGAAGCTGCGCCACAGGTCAGTTTATGCTGCGGAGAAAAGAAGCACAGTGGCACGAGATTTCTAAAAATCCTTCCACTGTGCTTCTACTGCACAACGCAGCGCTATGGATGCAGGGAAAACACTCTGCGCCCAAAACGCTGCAAACCCTGATTGTGGGCACATAGCCTAAAAAGCTACAATTGATGAATGGATAGATGTGAAAGTCCCACCCCTTGCATATTCTAAGCTGGCGCCCTTTAGCGCCTTTCATGTGGCACTAAAGGGTGCCTAGTCTTGTATTTAGCCCAAAAAGAAAAAAAAATAATTAAAATAAATGACGTGGGGTCCCCCCTATTTTTGATAGCCAGCTAGGGTAAAGCAGACAGCTGTAGCCTGCAAACCACAGCTGACAGCTTCACCTTGGCTGGTGATCAATTTGGAGGGCTCCCCAAGCTGTTTTTTTTGTTTTTTTTTTTAAATTCGCTTCGCCCGGGTTAATAACCGCTGTTAACAAAATAGAATGTATTAACAAAAATGTATTTTGCACACAAAAACCACAAAACAAATAGAAATGTAATTATTAAATTGTTGCCTATATTAACCAATCAGAGCTCAGATTAATTAACTGTAGCAAAATAGAAGCTAAGCTGTGATTGGTTGCTATTGGCAGCCTGATAAATCTCCCGGCAACAGAAAGCCCTCCCCCTGACAGTATATATTAGCTCACACATACACATAATAGACAGGTCATGTGACTGACAGCTGCCGTATTTCCTATGTGGTACACTTGTTGTTCTTGTAGTTTGGCTGCTTATTAATCAGATTTTTATTTTTGAAGGATAATACCAGACTTGTGTGTGTTTTAGAGCGATTATGTGGCGAGGTTGGTGTATGTGTGGTGAAATGTGTGCTGAGGGTGGTATATGTGTTCAAGTACGTGGTAGTGCGTGGTGCATTTTGTGTGTGTGTTCATATCCCCGAGTGTGGTGAGTATCCCATGTCGGGGCCCCACTTTAGCAACTGTACGGTATATACTCTTTGGCACCATCGCTCTCATTCTTTAAGTCCCCCTTGTTCACATCTGGCAGCTGTCAATTTGCCCCCAACACTTTTCATTTCACTTTTTCCCTATTATGTAGAAGGGGCAAAATTGATTGGTAAATTGGAACGCGCGGGGTTAAAATTTCGCCTCACAACATAGCACCCGGCGCTGCCCGGGATAGTAACTGTCTCTCTGTTTCTCTCCCATTCTCTGTCTGTCTCCCCCTCTGTATATATCTCTCTGTCTATTTCTCTCTCTCTCTTTGTCTGTCTGTCTCTTTCCCTGTCTCTTTCTCCGTCTGTCTCAATCTCTTTCTCCGTCTGTCTCAATCTCTTTCCCTGTCTGTCTATCTATCTCTTTCCCTGTCTATCTATCTCTGTCACTTTCCCTGTCTGTCTCTTTACCTCTCTTTCCCTGTCTGTCTCTTTCCCTGTCAGTCTGTTTCTTTGTCTGTCTGTCTGTCTCTTTGTGTCTGTCTCTTACCCTGTCTATGTCTGTTTCTTACCCTGTCTGTGTCTGTCTCTTTCCCTGTCTGTGTCTGTCTCTTTCCCTGGCTGCATTGTGACACGCCAACATACCATATAAGGGCGTGGCTGCGCATTCTTCTGAAGTTCTGGCTGCACTGTGGCTCCCAGCTCCATTCGCTTTAATGGAGGCAGGTTTTTGGTGAATAACTGTAAAGAGCGGGGTTAAAATTTCCCCTCAAAACAGAGCCTATGACGCTCTCGGGGTCCAGAAGTGTGAGTGTGCAAAATGTTGTGTCTGTAGCTGCGACGGTGCAGATGCCAATCCCGGACATACATACACACATACATACAAACACACACACACACACACACACATACACATATTCAGCTTTATATATTAGATAATTAAAAAAAAACAAAAACATAGGGTCCCCCCAAATTAGATGACCAGCTAAGGTGAAGCTGACAACTGGGGTCTGGTATTCCCAGGGTGGGAACAGCCATGGTTATTGGACTCTTCCCAGCCTAAAAATAGCAGGTCGCAGCCGCTCCATTAGTGGCGCATCCATTAGATGTGCAAATCCTGGGGCTTCGCCCCAACTCATCCCGTTGCCCTGGTGCGGTGGCAAACGGGGTAATAAATGGGGTTGATACCAGATGTGTTATGTCACCTGGCATCAAGCCCAGCAATTAGTTTTGTCACAGCGTCTATTTGATACCAGACAATTGACAGTAATAAAAAAAAAAAAATTGACAACAAAAAAAAAATTTATTTGAAAAAACCCTCCCCAAAAACATTCCCTCTTTTACCAATTTATTGAAAAGAAAAAAAAAATCGGGTCCGCAGTAATCCATTTTGGAAGTCCCGCTGCGATTTTGGACCTTCTAGAATATGGGGGGCACGTTCAGGGAACGTATCCCCCATTTTCTAGGAGTGCAGACCCTCCATGTGAGCAGTGTGGGTGCAAAGAATTTGCAGCCACCCTCCCCGGGTCACAGCTGCAGTGTGCCGAGCAGCAGCAGCCAGCATCTCTGAAAGCAAACCAGGAAGCTGAGCTGACAGCCGCGCTCAGCACGTGTGACCAGCGTCTGCTGTGAAGGAGGGGGGATCGCGGTGAATGAAGGCTGGAAAAGGTACGGGGACACCGGGAGACACCGGGGGGATATAGGGGGTGACCTGGCAGGGCCTGGAGAGCAGTTTTCTGTCATATGTGTCATAGCACATGCGACAGAAACCAGAGGAAAGGGGGAAATGTGCCCGGCGCGCTGCTGTGCGCGCCGGTGTGCGCGGCGCCATGTTGGATTTTCGGGATGAAGGGGGGAGTCGGGGGGGGGGACACTTTGGCGACACCGGGGGACCGGAGAGGACCGGGGATGAGATTTATCTCCCATCTGACATGTTTGTTTATGCCAGATGGGAGATAAATGATTTTTTACCTGTGCGGTCATTTACTGTAAGGTGATCATCGGTAAACGGTGTGTACCGGTGATCACGTGAGCGGGGACCGGAAAAAACGGCCTGAATCATGATCTCCAGGGTCTCAGCTACCCCTAGCAGCTGAGACCCCGGAAATTTTCCGACTCTGGGGGGCGCTAGACCCTTTTTTCCGACCGCCATTAAAAAGCGGCGGTTTGGAAGAAGTACCCTAATTTGTCGCCGTTAAAAGGCATATCGGCGGTCGTTAAGGGGTTAAACATGCTGAACAGAATAAATAACATTTCTCAGATGTCTACTTTAAATCTGTATCCTTTTATTTTAAGACCTTAAAAGGGTTAAAAATTTAGCAATGATTTGTCATTTTTTCAAGAGATTTATAAAACGGGTTTCTTTAGGCACTTATTCAGATTTAAATGGACTACGGTATATATCAGAAACTCCCCAAAAGTGATACAATATTAAAAACCGCACCCATCGAATACTTCAAAACTGCTGCCAGGAAAAATTTTAACTCCTGACGTGCTACACAGGAATTGATGCAATATGGAATGAAGAAAAAAATTTATTTCTCCTCTAAAATGTTACTTTAGCCTCATTTTTTCCACTTTTAATAAGGACTGAATGAAAAAATGGACCCCACAATTTGATACCCAGTTTCTTCTGAGCATGCTGATACCCCACGTGTAGCTAGAAACCTTTATTTGGATGAATGTCCGGGGTCGGAATGGAAGGAGCAATATTTGCATTTTGGGACACAATTTTGGCTGAAATAGATTGTGGGCACCATGTCGCATTTGCAGAGCCCCCAAAGTGCTTGAGAAGCAGAAACCCCTCACAAGTGACCCAATTTTGGAAACTAGATCAATCAAGGAATCCATTTAGAGGTGTGTTCAGCATTTTGAATCCATAGGTGCTTCGCACAATTTTTTTAAATGTGGATGTGGAAACCAAAATTCGGCTAAATTGTTGTTTTAGCCCCAAATTTTTAATTTTCACAATAAATAATAGGTTAAAACGGACCCCATAATTTTTTAGGCATTGTCTCCGAATGCAATGATTCCCCATATGTCGTAATAAAAACTGCTATATGAGCATATGGCAGAGCTTGGAAAGAAAAGAGCGCTATTTGATTTTTGAAACGTAAATTTGACTAGAATAGACTGTGAACACTATGTAACATTTGCAGAGCCCCTGACATGCCAAAACAACAGAAACTACCTACACATGACCCCATTTTGGAAACTAGACCCCCTCAAGGAATTCATTTAGGGTGTACTGAGCATTTTTAACCTACATGTAACATTGACAGATGACAAATCTGACTTTTGGCTGTTGTTTTGAGTGATAAGTTACTGGTAAGTATTTTATTGGTAACATTTTGGAGTCCATAACATTTTTTGATCGCTTTCCATATAAGATTGGGATCACATTCTTGTGTTCTACGCTGCACACCTAAGTTGGGGTTTTCGTGTAAATTTCCCCCAAAATGCAATTTAGGTCCAACCATTCATTATGAGGCAGATGGAGACACTTTGGACTCAGTTTTGTGTCTGTTCTGGTATCCATCTATTTAAGCACGCACAGAACTGTGTTCATCCTCACTTATGCGCTAAAAAGGTGCCAAAAATGATGGGATACCACCAGAAAAGAGACAAAACAGAGTCTAAAGTGTCTACATCTGCCTCATTATAGTGACTGATTACTTAAGGGGTTTTATCTGAATCACGTTTTTTGGGATGTACACGGAAACTCTGATGTAAGCGCTCAGTGGAGAGCACAAGGTAAACGTGATCCTAGTCTGATGTTTGGGAGGTAGAATGAACAAATAGAAATGAGTATAAGAATAGTTCTTAATTTTTGCTTGGTTCACAGTACACCGTAAAGGATTCTTTAGCTCTGTGCGTTTACGGTGATACCAAATAAATATATATATTTTAATGTTATGTTTTCCTGCTATCTCATAGCAAAAATGCTTTTTTGTATATTAATTAGTTTTTTTCTTGTCATATTCTGAGAGCTGTAATCTTTTTATTTTTTGATGAAAACTGGTCTATAGGGCTTATTTTTTGTAAAACGAACTGGAGATTTATTTTTTTTTTGCACCATTTTGGGATATAGAAAATGTCTTGATGGCTTTTTATTAGGATTTACAGATGCAGAGTTAATTTAAAAAAATGAAATTCAATTATTGTTTTTATTTTTTTGATATTTTTTTCCGTTGTACGGTTCATCATGCGGTAAAAATGATAAGACTAATTTATTCTTTGGGTCAGTACGATTATATCGATAGGGGATTTACCTATATAGGTTTTTTTATGCTTTACTACTTCATACACTGAAAATAATATCTTACAAAAATGAATTTGTTTTTGTTTTGCCTTATTCTTAGAGCTGTAAACTTTTTTTTTTTTTTACATATGACTTATTTTATCTCTTTTTATCCATTTTTTTGTGTCAGTATGATGAAAAAGCAACATTTTTAGCATGTTTTAACATATCTATTTTTTTTTATGTTGGCTGTAAGGAATAAATAATAATAATAATAATAATAATAATAAAAGCAACATTTTTAGCATGTTTTAACATATCTATTTTTTTTCATGTTGGCTGTAAGGAATAAATAATAATAATAATTACATCTTTATTTTATATAGCGCTAACATATTCCGCAGCGCTTTACATACATCAGGATGACATAAGATGACATGACATACTGAACGCGGTGATGTCAGTTATGTGTATGTTTTGTTTATTTTTGTTTTAATACAAATGCTGTGTTTTTAGCGGAGAAATGAGTTTTTGTAATTTGGGAGCTTTTTTTATTTTTTTTACAGATTGTATTTCATTTTGTTTTACTTTTCACTTAGTCCTACTGTGAGACATTAATATTTTTTACTATGATCACTAGTCTCATGCACTGCTGTAGTTTTGTACTGCAATACAAGACATATCAGTGACTCACTGATTGTGCCTGTTAGATCCTAATAGCAGGATTTAACAGACTAGCATACCCTGGGGTCATCAGGGTAACATGGCAACAATCGGCACCTACTATTATGATCACGGGGCAGGGACGATCATGTCAAAAATGGCCCCCTTGTAACCTCTTGGTTACCGCTGTGACAGCAGTATTTAATGGGTTAATTTTTTTGTCCCGATCAGTTTTAAAACCGATCAGGGTCAATGCCTTGACGGTGGCAGCTGTCATGTACAGATATCACCTGCATGAATACTTACTTATTTCCAATCACCATTTTACAACAATGATGAGGGAATAAGGCCCTTTAACGGCCACCGTTTTATGTGTATCAGCAGTCAATAAGGGGTAAATATCGGTCCATTTTTGCACCCCTTTTACAGCTGTAAAGAAGTAACAGAGAAACTAGCACCCCTGAATGTTGTTTGGCGCCCAATATGACATTGAAGTTTACACAACTGCATTAACTGCCCAGTGACTGCTCTAAGATGCATTTCTTATTGCGTACACCTTAACCTTCAAGACAAGCACTATAACAGGGGAAGAGCTGAGCTAATCAAAGGGAGTTGCTTTTGAATTCATGAGTGGTTGTAAGACCTAATGTGTATGAATGAAGTAGAGCAACAGTATTATTAGCAATACATCGGGTTAGATTAACAGTATAATGTTAGATTGGATTAGAAAATGCATAAAAGAACTCTGTAGAGTTCAGGCGGCGTTACACGGTATGATATGTCATCGGGGTCACGGAATTCGTGACGCACATCCGGCATCGTTAGAGATGTCGTACCGTGTGACACCTCCGAATGACTGTTAACGAGCAAAAATACTCATCTTATCATTGCTCGTTGACCCTTCGTTCATTTCCATAATGTCGTTCCTCCTTCTGCGCGCCAGTTGTTCGTCATTCCCGTGGCAGCACACATCGCTACGTGTGACACCCCGGGAACGACGAACAACAACTTACCTGCGGCCGCCAGCAATGAGGAAGGAAGGAGGTGGGCGGGATGTTACGTCCCGCTCATCTCCGCCCCTCCGCTTCTATTGGGCGGCCGCTGTGTGACGTCCCTCCCCCTTCAGGAAGAGGATGTTCGCCGCCCACAGCGACGTCGTTAGGGAGGTAAGTGTGTGTGACGGGGGTTTAACGACTTTGTGCAACACAGGCAATGAATTGCCCGTGACGCACAAACAACGGGGGCGAGTGCGATCGCTCATGCAATCGCGCGATATATCGTCGCGTGTGACGCCGCCTTTAGACTGTCTTCTCTGTATCAAAATACAGGACACCAGAGTATGAAGCCACAGAGTTAAAGCAGATACCCTTATGGGTTGGAAAAATGACTCTGAGACAGCAAGAAATTTGGACTAGAGTTAGTGCAGACTGAGTCCTGGAACACAAGTTAAGGAATACTTGGCTGGTAGAAAAAAGGCCACTTAGGTCATGTTCTGAAACAGGGCCTTAAAAGAGAAGAAAGTTACATGAAATTGACATGCTAAGTAAAAACCTTTATTCTTATTCTCAAGACCTGAGCCATTACTGGATTCCGTTACCTTAGAACCTTCGTCAATGACAAAAACAATAACTATTAAGAACTGTGTCTGCTTCTCTCTATTTATACGGTAATCCAAGTTCTACAGTAAGTTTATTTACCCAATCTGGAGTCTGTTTTGTCTTGATGCTGCTACAGTTTAAGTGTCATCTTAAGGTTTGCATCCACCTGGGGAAGGTTCTGCTGCAGAGAACATCACACACATATATGGCTATTCTTTATTATTGATGTTTAGGAGCACTGATGCGTCTCTTAAGCCTGCTTTACACGTTGCAATTTCGCATACGATATCGTATGCGATTTGCAACGCCCCCATCGTATGTGTGGCATGTTCAATTTGTTGAACGTGCCGCACAAACGATTAACCCCCGTCACACGTACTTACCCTTCCATACGACCTCGATGTGAGCGGCGAACGTCCACTTCCTGGAGTGGGAGGGACGTACGGCGTCACATCGACGTCACACGGCAGCCGGCCAATAGAAGCAGAGGGGCGGAGATGAGCGGGATGTAAACATCCCGCCCACCTCTTTCCTTCCGCATTGCCGGCTGGAGCCACGGGACGCAGGTAAGATCTGTTCAATGTTCCCAGGATGTCACACACTGCGATGTGTGCTGCCTCGGGAACATTGAACAACCTCACGTTCAATTCATGAGGAATGAACGATGTGCATGCGATGAACGGATTTTCGTTCAATCGCAATCGCATGTACCTGTCACACACTACAATGTACCTTACGATGCCAGATGTGCGTCACTTACGACGTGACCCCGCCGACACATCGTAAGATATATTGTAGTGTGTAAAGCGGGCTTTACACAACTGTCAGACACAGACTAAAAAGGGCCCCTGTGCAAGAACAGTATTGTTACAAGGAGATTTTTACAAACTTCACTGACTGTAATGGCAGTGTCAGAATCAGTTTAGACTACAGATTCTGACACTCCACCTGATAACTTTCTGGTGTCTGTGATCAACGTCGGTAGACTCGGGCGTCGACCTGAAGAGTGGTAGTGCAGGCTAGCAAAAGTTAATCTCTGCTAGTCTGCTTGTTAGTGTCCTTTGAACACATGTTGTGGGTAGCCAACTACATCTGATCCCCTCCTATGTATGTTGGCTAGATTCTTCCTTCTATACTAGTTATAGTTTATCTTAGATGGTCTGGTGAGGGGTTGTGATCCAGACTATTTGGTGATTTCTGTACTTGTTGCTGAGTGCAGTTGGGAAGTTAATGCTTGTTGCCTTTTGTTGCTACATTCCTGCTCTTGCTTTTATCCTGAGTCTCTCATTATCTATTCCCTTGTGTGTGCAGAGTGTTTGAGTTTTGGTTTTCTCTTGTCTGTCTTTATGTGTGTTTCCATCTCACATCTGCCTCTTCTTCCCTTGTGGGAGGGGGGAATCAGATTAGCTCTTGTCAGGAGCACAGCCAGGCACAGGACTCAGGCATCTCCACCATCAGGAGTAACCCTGAGGTTAGGGACAACCTAGGGTCCCATAGCGTGAGGGACAACATAGGATCCCCTGTCTCTCATTGTAATATATAATAACAATAATAATAATCCATATTATTCTACAGTCCCATCGTGACAAATTTATGGCCCCATTTTCAGAGTAATAGGTCTTCATAATGAAAAGTTCAACCTTGAAGGTACAAGTGGCCCCCTTTACTTCCTTGGATATGTTCACCCCTGCCTTACACTATCACAGGTCCTGGCCCGAATGTGAGTCTAATGACCAAAATTAACAACAGTATCGATCCTGTCAAATTGGATCATTAGACCTGTGTATGAGTGAGGACTTGCAGTATTAATATAGGTATAAAAAGTGTGTTACGTCTGCATGAAATTCTTCATACAAAGTTAAAAATAAATTTTATTACATGTAAATTGGATGTCAGAATATGGTAGAAAATCTCAAATACAGTTATTGCTTATCTGCACTAATGAACATTGTAATATCTCTGAGAAATAAATGGAGCAAAAACCATGCAAAACCAAGATTGTGCAGTAACAGCTATGAGGTGGAAACAAAATTCCAAATTTTCAGTTCAACATTGAATTTTTTTTCCTAGACGTATTCTTCACAGTAATGGCCATACATCCTTATTCATTGTGGGATTGGTTTTGTTTCAGTAAACAAGAAGGAGGATGGAATTTACTGACAAAAATCTAGAGCTCTGTGAATAACTTGAAAAAGATATGTTTTATACAGTGGTGCTTGAAAGTTCGTGAACCCTTTACATTTTTCAAAATTTCTGCATAAATTTGACCAGTTCATACAATATCAGATTTTCACACAGTTCCTAAAAGTTGATAAAGAGAACCAAATCAAGCAAGTCGAGAATATTTGATTTTGTCATTGAGAAAAATGATTCAATATCACATGTCTGTAAGTTTCAAAAGTATGTGAACCTTTAGGATTAAATCATTTGAAGATGAACTTGGAGTTAGTTTTTCCAATCAGTTGGATGTGAATGAGTGACCTATTTTATTTCAAGAATAAGACTCTATCAACGTCTCATTTTTACAACAAATTTTTGTGACATTATCAATACACAAATTACTGAGATTTCTGGGGAGCTCAGAAGACATGCTCATCAGACTGGAAAGGTTACAAAACCATCACTAAAGAGTTAGGACTCCACCAATATAATGCCAGATTGTGTACAAAAACAGAAATTTGAGACCATTATTACCCTCCCCATGAGTGATCAACCAACAAAGATCACTCAAAAAGCAAGGCATGTAACAGTTCACGCAGTTACAAAGGAACCCAAGTTATTCTCTAAGCAACCAAAGGGCTCTTTCATATTAGCTAGTGTTAATGTTTATCAACAGGAAGAAACTGAACAACAATGGTATGCATCACAGGGTAACAAGGAGAAAGCTACTTCTCTCCAAATAGAACATTGCTGCTCATCTGCAGTTTGCTTAAGATCTCGGGGACAAGCTTCTGAAACAATATTTTGTGACTGTATACAACCAAAACTGATATTTTTCACTGAAAAATCTGTATACAACTGTATACAGCCAAAAACTGAGATTTACAGTGAAAATGAGAAGCTGTATGTTAAACAAAAAAAAGTACTGAATTACAGCATAAAAACCTCATATTATCTGTGAAAAATGATGGTGATAGTATTCAGAAAATTCTAAATGAAAATATCAGATTTCTGTCCTTGAGAAAAAGTGAATCATGCAGCAAGACAACAATATAATGCACACAAGTTGTTCAACAAAATAATGTTTAATAATGTTTAAAGAAGAATGATGTTAGTTATTGAATGGCCAAGACAAAGTGCTGACCTTGATCCTCTACAAATACCTGAAGTTAGCAATGCATTGGAAAACAACAGCATAACAGAGTGGAAGCTGTTTTGCAGGGAAGAGGGGCTAAAATTTCTTAAAGCACCACTCCAGCATTTTTATTGTACCGCTGGAGTGGTACTTTAAATGTAAGTATCTACCCCTGTCATATACTGTCTTTCCAGTGTCTTGTTATTTTTCCAGCATTGCTCCAGTTGGTGTCCTGAGTTGTGATCTGCCGGCAGATCCATAAAGGTCACAAATCAATACGACTCTAAAAGAGGTTCGTTCTGGCTCTTATAGAGTTGCATTGAGCACTTGTGATGTAACCGCCAACTTCTGTCCAGTGAGTAGTTACTGGCGCAAGATGGCACTACATGAGAGGCACCGAAAGACAATGAAGCCACCAAATGGTAAGTATATGGCAAGGGGCAGGGGACTTATATTTAAAGTGCTACTCCAGCACTGAAAAAAATCCACTGCAGTAGTGCTTTAAAGCTGACAATTTCCGGAAACGTTCACATACAATTAATATGCCACAAGGGGGACACACCAGATACTGAACGCAAAGGTTCGCATATTTTTGCCACTCATAGACATCTGATATTGGATAATTTTCCATATTTGAAAAATAACAGTGAGATAGTTATATAGATTGAAAAAAAGACATAGGTCTATCAAGGTCAACCTTTCACCCCCAATTATACAGTCTCTATCACTAAATTATTTATAATCCAAAATTACTTTTTTAGTGAGGTGTCCAGCCTTCTTATAAATGCTGATGTAGTGTCTGTGGTAGGGCATTCCACAGTCTGATAGGGCATTCCACAGTCTGATAGGGCATTCCACAGTCTGATGGGGCATTCCACAGTCTGATGGGGCATTCCACAGTCTGATGGGGCATTCCACAGTCCGACTTTTCTAACCGTATAAAACCCTTTCCTATTTAGCCAGAATCACCTTATATACACATGTGATGAACACCCCCTTCTCCTTTGTAAGGTCTTTGGAGAAATAAATCATGTGCCAGTCCTTTTTATTAATCACACATGTTAGAAATCATCTAAATCAGATCTCCTCTAAGGTGTTTTTTTTTCTATGATAAATAAGCCCAACTACCCTATAAGCAGAAGCCTTTGATCTCTGGTAATAGTAATCTTTATTTTGACACATTTTTTTATTTGGTCTCTTTATATACTTTTAAGACTTTTGTAAAAATCTGATGTAGTTATAGGTCTAGTTAATGCAGGAATATGGAAATTTCCAAAGGATTCACAAACTTTCAAGCACTGCTAAATTTATCTGCAGCTTCATAGGAGCAGCCAGATGGGGCACAGCAATACGGACTTTGTCATTGTGGAGGTGAGGGCAATAGCTATTTATATTGGTAAGCCACTTAAAGGGAACCTGTCAGGTCCACTATGCGCTTATAACCACGAGCAGTTCTGGATGTATATTAGCAATCCCTGCCTAACTGTCCCAGCATCTAGTAGCATAGATAAAGAGATCTTTAGAAAAAGTATTTCTAAAGATCCTACATGATATGCTAATGAGCGCAGGCACAAGTCGCAAGGGCGTAAGTTGCTGCGCTCATTCTGCCCTCTTAGCATGTTATCATACCCACAGGGGCATGATAGCATGCTATTCAATACCCTTTGCCCAGTGTCATCAGCGGTAACGCTCATACCTGTGTCCATTGTGCCACTTCAGACGCTGGCTTTAGGGTCAGTGCACATGATCAGAAGTCCCTGCACTTCCGGTCATGCACACTATGAAGCCGGGTGTACATGTCCCGGCTTCAGAGAGGCCTAGTACAGATAACCAAAAGTGCCGGGTATTCTGATTATGCGCACTGACCTTATGCCCAGCGTTCTGAAGTGGTGACAACGGACACAGGTATACGCGTCACCATTGATGACACTAGGCAATGGGTATTGTATTGGATGCTAGCACGCCCCTGTGGGTATGATAACATGCTAAGAGGGCAGAATGAGCGGAGGAAATCACACCCTTTCTACTAGTCCCTGTGCTCATTAGCATATTAAAAAGGATACGTTTTCTAAAGATCTCATTATGTATGGTTCTAGATACAGGGACAGTTAGGCAGGAATTAGAAATATGCACCCAGAATTGCTCATGGCTCTGAGTGCATATTGCACCTTACTGGTTCACTTTAAATGCTACTGTAAGAGCTAGCTCTGATCGCTGCTGTTAGAGGTATGTGCTATATAATGTTGTATGGAGCGGGCCGATATACAGCAGATGTCGCAAGCTGGTTGATTAAAAGGATTTTGTATAGAGTGTGGAGCTAGTATGTCCTGATGAACTGTGTCTTGCAAATTAATAATCTTGATTTTAGAACCATCGCTTATGGGATTAAACTTGTAAAGTAGGGTAGACAAAATGAGGTCATTGGCAGCATCTGGGATGACTAAATGAAATATTTATACTTTATGCATCAAGGCATTTTCCATTGAACACCAAGTTTGTTGTCTGTTCAACTGGTTTGCAATGTCTGTGACCACAACATCTTTGTGTAAAGCCCAAGTGGAATGGTTCCCACCAGCAACAGGTTGGACTTTATTTACTTTTTCACTCACCCTTAAATCCCCTAACACATTTCCCACTGAGTTAGACATCTGCTCACTCACTTATGAGAGTATACTATTGTTATGTGCTAATGTTAGTCTGAAATATTGAAAAACAATAGAATTAGATTGATATACGTTTCAGAATTTGGTAATTGTGGCACCGTATATAAAACTGAAATGACAACACTTGCGTAGTTGTGCCACAGCCATAGCTAAGACCTAATTATCTTAAATTGTTTGGAGCTGAAATTATTGGCTCACAGTGAAAGTGTTCGACTTTACAGCTCTTCTGTGGTCAACTGATTTGTTCTGTATTAGCAACATTGAAATTGCTTTCTACCATTCACTTTCTACAAACTTTGTAATGACAAGAACGCCATGCAGGTACTGATGTTGTGTTGGAATAGTGATAGCACATCGGTCAGGTAGTTTGTGTTTACTTTACAGAGGCAGTCTAGTCATTTTATTTCTAATTAATTCTGTCACTAGTCTCCTAATATACAGTGCCTTGAAAAAAGTATTCATACCCTTTGAACTTTGCCACATTTTCTCCCATTACACTCACAAACATATGTATTTTATTTGGATTTTATGTTATACTAGAAAGTGGCCCGATTCTAACGCATCGGGTATTCTAGAATTTACGTATTGTGTAGTTAATGTATAATTTTTGTTTTATATATATATATATATATATATATATAGATGTTGTTGTGTGTAGTTACCAAGTGTTTGTGTAGGGCACTGTAAATGTTCTGGGTGTTGTCTGGGTGTGGGGATGTGTGAGAGCGGTGTTGTATGTGTGTTGCATTGTGTGTGTTGCGTTGTTTGTGGAGCGCTGTGTGTCTGCAGCGTTCTGTGTGTGTGGTGCTGTGTGTGTTGCGCGGTTTGTGTGGGTGTGGAGTGCGTGTGTGTGTTTTGGGGGAGGTATATTTTGTGCAGTGTGTGTGTTGCGCGGTATGTGCGTATATTTATGTATACCGCGGTGTTTGTGTGTTGGGTGTTGTGTGTGTGCGGCGTTGTCTGTGTGTGTGTGGGTGTCTGTGTAGGGCGGTGTTTGTGGTTCCCAGTGTGTGTGGTGTGTTGTGCGGTGTGCGTGTGGCGGTGTGTGTGTGTTTTGGGGGGAGGTGTGCACCACAATCGTGCTCCATCCCCCATGCTGCGCACCCCCCATAGTGCTCCTTCCTCCATGCTGCGCCTCCCCATCATGCTCCATCCCCCATGCTGCGCACCCCCATCGTGCTCCATCCCCCATGCTGCGCACCCCTCATCGTGCTCCATCCCCCATGCTGCGCACCCCTCATCGTGCTCCTTTCCCCATGGTGCGCACCTCCCATCGTGCTCCATCCCCCATGCTGCGCACCTCCCATCGTGTTCCATCCCCCATGCTGCACAACCCCCATCGTGCTCCATCCCCCATGCTGCACACCCCCCATCGTGCTTAATCCCCCATGCTGCGCACCCCCCATCGTGCTCCATCCCCCATGCTGCGCACCCCCTATTGTACTCCAACCCCCATGCTGCGCACCCCCTATTGTACTCCATCCCCCATGCTGCGCACCCCCCATCGTGCTCCATCCCCCATGCTGCGCACCCCCCATCGTGCTCCATCTCCCATGCTGCACACCCCCCCATCGTGCTCCATCTCCCATGCTGCACACCCCCCATCGTGCTCCATCCCCCATGCTGCACACCCCCCATCGTGCTCCTTCCCCCATGCTGCGCATCCCCATCGTGCTCCATCCCCCATGCTGCGCACCCCCCATCGTGCTCCATCCCCCATGCTGCGCACCCCCCATCGTGCTCCATCCCCCATGCTGCGCACCCCTCATCGTGCTCCATCCCCCATGCTGCGCACCCCTCATCGTGCTCCATCCCCCATGCTGCGCACCTCCCATCATGCTCCATCCCCCATGCTGCGCACCTCCCATCGTGTTCCATCCCCCATGCTGCGCACCCCCCATCGTGCTCCATCTCCCATGCTGCGCACCCCCATCGTGCTCCATACTCCATGCTGCACACCCCCCATCATGCTCCATCCGACATGCTACGCACCCCCCATCGTGCTCCATCCCCCATGCTGCGCACCCCCCATCGTGCTACATCTCCCATGCTGCACACCCCCATCGTGCTCCATCCTCCATGCTGCACACCCCCCATCATGCTCCATCCTCCATGCTGCACACCCCCCATCGTACTCCATCCCCCATGCTGGGGCCGCCGGGGGCGGGTCTGAGCGTGGCAACGTGTGCCGGGGGCGGGGCTGAGCGGGCGAAGCTTCAGCGTATGCCGGCTCCCTGCACATGTGTACCGGGAGCTGGTGTACGCTGGTAACCATGATACACATCGGGTAACTAAGGGAAGCGCTTCCTATAGTTACGCAATGTGTATCATGGTTACCAGCGTACACCGGCTCCGTCACGATCCCAGCATCGCAAGGTTATGTCCGCCGGGGGCGGGGCCGAGTGTGCCAACGTGTGGCAGGGGCGGGGCCGAGCAAGCGAGGTGTCAGCATATGCCGGCTCCCTGCACATGTGTACCGGGAGCCGGTGTACGCTGGAGCGGGGCTGAGCGGGCGAGGCGTCATCGTATGCCGGCTCCCTGCACATGTGTACCGGGAGCCGGTGTACGCTGGAGCGGGCGATGCGTGCGGAGGGCCGGGGCGAGCGGCCAATCCGTGGGGGGGCGGGGCCAGGCCGAGCCCAGCGGCCAATCCGACAGTTGTCACTCTAACGACACTGTCTACTGACAATTTCTACCAATTCTTTTTTGCAAAAATAACTGTAGCTAAGTGATATTGGAAGGAGAGCATCTGGGGACAACAATTTTCCTTTGTCAAACAAATTTTATTCGATCAATTTCAAGCATGCATTTACAGAAATAAAAATATTCACAGTTAATTTCAGGCAGTCGTCATCATTTTAAACATTTTTTCTGTAACAACATTATAAGTTTTGCATTATCAACTTATACAACAAACACTGAAACAGCCTACGAACATCAACTCACAAAGGTTCACTACTTTAAGGCTATGTGCGCACTTACCGGATTTTGCCGCGGATTTTCCGCGGATTTGCTGCTTGTTTCGCTGCAGAAAATGTTCATAACATCTCTGCAGTGAATCACCAGCAAATCCTATGGAGAAAAAAAATCCTGTGCGCACTAGGCAGAATTTGACAGCTGCATGTTTTGCTGCGGAAATCCCGCAGCAAAAACAAGTGCATGTCACTTCTTTTCCGCAGGTAGCTGCGGGTTTTCCCTAATCTAATGTAAAAATCACGCAGGGAACAGCTTGCGGAAAAACCGCACCAAATCCGCACCAATTCCGCACCAAATCCGCAACAAAACGCGACAATCCGCATGCGGATTTTGGTGCGGAATTTGGTGCGGATTTTTTCCGCAGGTGATAACATCTTTGAGAGCCTGCGGAATTTACGCAAGGAAATTTCATTTCACAGTGCGCACATAGCCTAATACTCTATTCTCAATCTCCCTAACGAGCCTTACAACTCTCCCCAGCTATACTGTCAAGGAGAATTCCATAGTCTTCGGGAAATATCCTTCTTAACTGTGAATGTCTGCTGTAATCTCAGATTGAAGGGTCCCGAGAGTCGGCGGAAAAATTAACACCAGACAGATTAGCTGGTATGAATCCCTTCTCAGTGCAGGTGCACATGTGATGTGCTTTATTTTTACAAGCCTTTCTTATAGAACAGTAATGGGTTAATCTCTTAGTAAAATTCCTAAGTATGCCATATGCAGAAAGTCTGTGACGTTTATCCATTTTTTTGGGACTTCCCCTAAAGCCCCGCCTGTGTTCCAACGCCATAACTTGCGGAGTTTTTGTCATGTACCAGATACAGCCAGCCATTGTTATCAATATTTTCATTCTGTTGCTTTATTTCACGATATCAGCTGCTGACATTGGTGTAGACATGCTTACAGGCTCTTGTTACTCATATAGAAAAAAAACTTAGTTATAGAAAAAGCATATAGAAAAATATGTTGTATTCTCACAGTAAAAAAGCACATAGAAAATATATTGTATTCTCACAGTCCCCCCTAAATTATTTTTCTATTTGAGTCCCTCCAGCTTACTCTGAGTTTAGTTTCCCGGGTGCTTTAGTTTTTTATGACTGGCACAGCCGCTGGTAGTTTGAGAACTGAGAACTGTGAACTGTGATCAATGCTGCAACAGCTTCAGAGTTCTTTATTAGTGCTTCACTGGCTTTTTTGTAGCCTCGTAGTGTCAACAGAGACCCGAAGTCATTGAACATGTGCATTATACAAGAGATTTTTCTTTGCAGGTGTGCCACCCTGTGACAGCCGACGGGCTGCTCGGACCCAGATCCGCAGTGGCTCGAGGGGTCTCCGGATCCGAGGTGGGGTCGCGCAACTACCTCGGAAATAAAAGGGGGAATATTGGTGTTTTGGGGTGGTGAATGGGATAATGTTCATGACACCACCCATGGTGCGTGGTAATGGGAGACACCACCGCTGCTGTTGGGGAGCCCGGTGACGATGTTGAAGCAGCAGGATGTTTCAACCCCTTCGTGGGTAGGGGGTTTGGTGTGCCGGGACCCGGTGATAGGATAGAGTGGGGAACCCGTCGGGGGTGAAGGGATATCGGGTACTCACACAGTCCAATGTCACTGACACCAGGTAAACCAAACTCTTGAAATGCTCTGCTTCTCTTAGTCGAGCACGCTGGGTCTGTGCCCCTTTGGTGTTGCTGGTTGGTCTGAAGCCTTGTCCCTTGGCACTGTGTGTAACTTGGTGGATCCCTTTCGCCTAAGACTACTAGGATCCCGCTCACCTGCGTGGCTAGCAAGGTGAGCCTGCTCTCAGGATTCATGCTTGGGATTTTCTGGACGATTTTGGGAAGTCCTATCCCCCTCATTGTGTTAGTACCCCGATTCTGGAGTGGGTGGGGAATGGTTCCTGAAGATTCCGTTCCCGTCAGGTGAATTAATGGGCTGCGTGAAGCTACTTCCCAGCCTAGGGTCCGCGTACCCCGTTGTGCCCTGGCCCCTGCCTGGTTGTAGCACAAGGCAGCCGCCCTGCACTCTGTAGCAGCACCGTACCCCCTGTCACTACCCCCTGCGACCGGGATTCCAGCTCCTTCTGGCCAGGCCAACATCTGGCACCTGGGACGGGTACAGGAGCCCAGCTCCACAGCGTGACCTGCACTGTCACCGCTGTCTCACTCTCTGCTCAACTCTACTCAACTACTGACATCTCTGCCCTCACTCTTCCAATCCCCCATCTGGGTGGCCCTATTCCCCTCAGGCTGCCCAATGGGTGGTTGGTGGGTGTGGTGCACCGAATTCCTCAGGATTTATGTACACCTGTTGGTTGGTAGCAACACCAAACTGACAGGACCCGTAACCAAGGAGGAGCGGGTACCATGCAGAAGGACAGATTGCACGGCACCCTTGTGATGACTTGATAGGCCAGGGTGTCACATTCCCCCTTGGTTAAATGTAGCTCGTCCGCGAGCTACAGAACACCAAGCATTTATTTTGTTAAAGGAAGGAAAAAGGTTAACATTTATTTAACAGATTCATCCCACATTAGGGAGGCACTTTCTTGAACCGTTACTAACCTTTATGAGTTCGCCTGCCAACAGGGGACGCCACCAGTTTTAGTGGCAGTGGGGACCCAACCTTACACGTTGCTGTCCCTACCTGCGACAGTCCAGTCCCAACGTCCCAGATCCCAATAACCCCCCTCCCAAACAACCTAGTTCCCCTGGAAACCTAGATGGGTCCTTGGGTCGGGTTAAGGTGCAGTTTTTTTTACAAGACACAAGTTTGGTCACGCCAGTCCTGTGACCATGGTCCATTTTTAACTATAAAAACGTGGAAATCTTTGCGAAAACACAATAAGAGTCCTTGTACCGTAGTACAACTGCTGTCAATCTAGGAGAAAATCAGGTTACTTTCCCATGCAATTAGCTTTTCATTAATTCTCTCATTTTCTAACATTTTTCTATATGGAAAACAACAAACTGTGGAAAATAACAAAAAGAAAACAGAGATACCTAACAGTTTTACGGTATCACATTTTTGTTATGTCAACATTCTTTACTGGTCAAGCTCCCTAGGGAACCGGTAACCCACAGCAGCAGCCGTCACGATCCGCTCATTCATTACAGTGAACCGTTTCACGTCGAGGGCATACCAGCCTTGTTCGTCCCAGTGCCAGGTGTAGCTGACCATCTCCCCAGGCTCAAGGTTGCGGCCAGGGTGATCTCTTGGGAGGTGTTGTTCCACATCTCTTCTGGTAATAAACACCTCATCAGCCAGGCCAGATTCTGACAAGAAACCCCACCCCTTTTCGGGATCATACCAATGTACTGTTATGTCCTGGTGGTGGATCCTCTGGGCCATGCACCGAACTCCCCCAGTGAGGCAACCCGGAGCTAACCCCTGTACAGGGACTGTCCTGATCACCCCACCAGACGGCCTAGATGCACGGTAGCCGGGGCACTAGTGATGCAGGATCAGTGTCCTTCAGGAGCCCGGTAGAAAGATGTCTGTGGGGCCACAGAGTTCCTGGAGGCAGTGCCGATGATGGAGATCAGGTTCTGGTGCTGGGTAGGAGCATCAGGCGGGATCTGGATCCTGCTGGACTTGAAAGCTGAGATCACCAGGTGAGGTCGGGGATCGGAGACGGGTTCCGACTGAAAGAAGATATTGGGATTCACAGCCGACAGTCACTGGAAGAGTTCCTGGGCAATCCGTAATTAGGACCGGGTTAAGGTGGCAGGACTGGCTCTGCGAAAGAGACAGGGTTAACAGGACACAAGGTACGAGGGGACCTGAACACCTAGCTAAAGTAACACGTTGAACAGGCACCGCCCACATGGAAAGGAAGGTCTAATATACCCTGTACCTGTAATGGCAATATCCTGTTTCTGGGAAGCTGGCCCTTTAAGAAGAGGGCAGTGACTGCGCGCGCGCCCTAATGCGCATGCGCGAGGCTCGTGTGCCGGAGACCAGAGCAGGAAGCGGCGCAGAGGATGCAGGAGGACCCGACGGTGTGTCCTGGGTCGCAGGAGAACGCCGGAAGCGGAGGACAGGAAGCACGGGGGGCACAGAGGAGGAAGAGTGAGCCGAGTAGCTGTGGGCAGGAGGACCGGGGGCCAGAGCGGTGAGTGAGGAGCGGTGTCGGGACCCGGGGAGTGTGACATGTACCATGCCTCTTCTTACCGGGCCTCGGGTACAGAATGTAGATTTCCTTAGATAATCTTTCTCTCGCTGGGTGCGAGCAATTATCTCTTGCTGCCATTGCTCTGCCTGGGTCATTGTCGGTTTCAGTGGTTGTTGTGGTCATTCCCAGCAGGAGGCGTAGGCGTCCGGCCTCGGCTCCCTGACTGCCTCTGGCTTTGAAGGTACTACTGCGGCCCCAACAGCCGTCGGGATGCCACGCGGTAATGGAACCAGAAACTTGGAAGGCTCCACTCCCGCGGCTGGAAGTAGTGGGCCCGACTGCTCCGCAGCAGGGCTTGCAGGGTCTGGGTGCTCCACCTCTAAGGACGGGCCGGGTGATGCGGCCGGGTCTGATCTGGCCGGGCTCCGGGGAACTTCTGACGTGACTGGGACGACATGAGACTTCGGGGCTGCTGCTGGAGCTTCATATGAAAATGCTGCAGGTTCCACTGCCGGGATGGGTGATGGCAGCTCGGCGTCCGCCGAGGACGGGGTAGGTGATGGTAGAGTGGATGCCGCAAGCGAGGGTGGACCAGATCCCTCAGCCGCCATGGCCGGATAAAGGTAATCATCAGGGACTGGGTAACCGCTTACCCTTTCTTCACGTGGGATTTCGATCTCACGGGCTCGCACCACTACCGACAGACTCCTCATCTCTTCCCTCCAGTGATTCAGTATGAACAGGAACAGGATGTTGTGCAGCAAGTTGTTAACCCCTCCATGGGCAGGGATGGTGCCCCCGGGACCCGGTTTGGTGCGTGCAGGGGATGGCGACCGCAGAGGGTGCGGGTGTACTCATTGTTAGAAACACACACAAGTCTCTGGTAAACCAAGATGGTGGTGGCCGGTGCCGCGACCGGTTGCGTTCTGGTCCCCCACCCGGCTGGTGGTCTCTATCCTGTTCCTGCACCTTTTTAAGTAGAAATGACTTCCTAGTGTGAAATGTAGGAGTCCACTCCCGGCTGGATGTGGCCTAAGGAGCCTTGCCCGAAGACGCTGGCCCGTGGGATCTATGGGCCTTGGCGGTGACCTCTTATCCCTAATCGGTGGGCTGTTGTCTTCTATGAGGGACTTTGGGTGGGACAAAACCTCTAGTCCTGGCCTCAATCGGTTAATTAACCAGCTCCAGTCGATTCTGGCTTCTGGCTTCAGGGTCCGAGTACCCCCCTTTGTGCTATGGTTTCCGGGTCGGTTCCCCGTGTCGGTACCGGCGGGCTACAACCCTGTCCCGGTCCACCTCGGTTCCACCGAGCCGTCTTCTCATCTCCTGCTGATGGAGACCACCGTCTGCCTCCTACCCAAGGCACCAGGGCTCCTACCCTGTTATCTGTCAGTTTACTTCAGGCCTGACACACAGGCCTGACCTCCACTCTCCTTAAACTCTGAAACTGAACTGCTGCTTAACTGCTTGCTTTCCCACCCTGGGCTGTCTAAACCCCTGGGTGGGCATGCACCAATCGCCTGGCCACGCCCACTGGTGTGTCTATCTGTCCCTAAGGGGGTGACTAGGGTTTAAATGGTTGGCTGTGTGTTTCCTAATGAGGGAACAGTGTTGTGCGGGGGCCTATTTGTGACTACCTGGTTTTGCCAGGGCGTCACATAATCTTCATTAAAAAAAAGTTTGTTTAAAAGAACTGAGAGTTCTCAGTAGTTGATACCTTTTAATGGCTAACTGAAAAGATGGTAATAATAGCAAGCTTTCGAGACTACTCAGGTCTCTTCATCAGGCATCGTATATGATGAAGAGATCTGAGTAGTCTCGAAAGCTTGCTATTATTACCATCTTTTCAGTTAGCCATTAAAAGGTATCAACTACTGAGGACTCTCAGTTCTTTTAAACAAACTTTTTTTTATCTCTACTAGCTCACACAGTATAAAGATATATTTTAACTGTATCATAAACTTCATTGTAATTTATTTGAGCTGTACCCTTATAAACTTTACTAATACGTAACTTTTAAATATTGTAAACATAACTGTTACACCCCCTATTCCACCCAAACCTTTCCAATACGATAGTAAGATGAATATTCCTTGGACTTTCTTTTTTGTGCATGTATTCGTGGGACTCTTATCTGACCCAAACTGTCTTGCCCAGTTACTGTAACTAGAATACAGTTACCAGTTTTCCCCTAGCTCGCATTTGAGCCTTCATATCTGTGTTCATTATGTTCCCCAACCCCTAAGTCCTGATGAACTCTAGATAACAGTTAAAGGGAACCTGTCAGCAGAAATTTCCCCTAAAACCTAAAAGATTCCCCCTCTGCAGTTCCTGGGCTGCATTCTAGAAAGGTCCCTGTTATTATTGTGCCCCCTTTCTGACTAAAATACAGAGTTTATAAAGTGGTACCTTTTTGGATTTGGATTCTGTAAATGTGACACGGGGGCGGGCTGCCTCACCTTAAGTGAGGTGCAGTATCCTGTAGCGACTGAAGCCTCAGGGGCGCCACAAATGCACACCCCGGAACAGGAAGTCCAATAATTTTCAAGTCTTGTCACAGATTCTCAATGGGATTTAGGTCTGGACTGACATATTAAAACGCATGACTATGGTCTGATCTAAACCATTCCATTGTAGCTCTGGCAATATGTTTAGGGTTATTGTCCTGCTGGAAGGTGAACCTACACCTCAGTCTCAAGTCTTTTGCAGCCTCTAACAGGTTTTCCGTGATATTTCATTCTTTTTTCTTTGGTGTTAATGGCGTTCTATGTATCTTCCCTGTTAAGGTTAACTCTTTCCCTTTCTGACCCTGCAGATATCTTGGCAGTTCAGCTGCAAATCCTTATCCCCACTCCCTGTGTCTATATATACCTGCTTTCCCCTTGTTTTGTTGCCAGTAATAGAGTTTACTCCTATGCTGTCCGAAATACAAGTCTTCTTCTTGAAATCTCCTGTCATCACACATTGTATGTTGCTTTCCTTCTCCGAAAGTCATTTTGCATAAGTTGTACATTTACATTCCCATGTTTGTTTTCTCTGTGTGTTTTTTAGGTGTTAGTAGGATTGACTAGTGCTCATCCTGTCCGGTCACTACCCAGGGCCTATTTCAGGGTCAGCCAGGGCCTAGGTATCCTGATTGGCATATAGATACGGAACCTATCTAGGGGCGTCAGGGGAGCCAGGGGCCAGCAGTAGGTTTTACCAGAGGTCACCATCTTCCCCATTTTCTAGAGAAAGGATTTCCCTCTCCTCCCATTTTGCCGTTCGTCTGGTATTCTCGCATACCTAGTGTGACTTGATCACCAGCCATAAAAAAAAAAAACAACAGACTGTTATATGGGCTTTTTATTATGGATCCCGTCACTGTTCTGACTGAGAAGCTTTGGGGTCTGTATCTGGAGATGGCAGACCTTTGGTCAGCTGTTAAGCAGCAGCAGATGTTGCAGACTCCAGGCTGTGGAGATTCTGCTGGCAAGCAGGTCCAGCCTGAGCCCAAGATTGATCTCTGACAGGTTTTCTGTGAGAAGAGAAAAATTGTTGGTGTTCAGGGAGACATGTAAATTTGACTTTAGGTTTCTACCTTACTCCTCTAGTGATGAGGAGCAGTAGATTGGGGATTTTGATCTCCTTGTTGGAGTCGGACCCCTAATCCTCGGCTTTTTCTCTGCCACCCGGTTCTGCTTGCCTCATGTCGGTAAATGGATTTTTTGAGACCTGAGGTCCCATCTATGATGATCCTGACTGAGTCTCCTTGGCAGAGTCCAGGCTGCGTCGCTTTCACCAAGGGGATCGGTCAGCAGAGACTTATTGATGTAATTTCATAAATGGGCAACCAATACCAAGTGGAATGACCCAGCTCTTAGAAGCCAATTTTGTTATGGACTGTCAGAAAGGTTGAAAGATGCTTTGGTTATTTATGAGATCCTTGAGTCCCTTGAGGCCACCATGTCCTTGTCTATATGTGTGGATAGACGTCTCCAAGATAGATTTGTGAGACCACCTTTCTTGGAGACACTATCTTGGGGCTGTAGCCATGAGGTTGCAGAAAGCCACACTGTCTATAATAATAATTATTTATTTAGCACCAACATATTCCGTAACACTTTAAAATTTAAAAAGAACATATAAAGACAATATTAGACATTACAAAATAATACAATTCAACATATACCAAGAGGAGTGAGGGCCCTGCTCTCAGGCTTACAATCTATGAGCCTAAATGCCAAATTTCCAGTTCAAGCAGTTTGGAATTCTGGACATTTAGTGTTTGGGCCTATAAATGGGTGGGTGGCTTGGTATTTACATTTGTGTTCCAAGGCCTGGGCTAGGGACAACTGAACACTGCCCTGAGACAAAGAATTGGTGTATGTTGCTTATGGTGCATGCAAATGTGCAACGACAGCTACAGGATGGGAAGCATCCAGCCAGAATCCTGGACCAGGGATTGACAAGCACATAGCACAGGGGAAAAGGCAGCGACCCTCTGAAAATTAGGAGTGAGAGCAGCTTGCTGGCCCTCTAAAAATTATGAGTGAGGGCCACCTGATGACCCACTAAAAATAGAGTGAGTGCCAAATTATGGCCCTCTAAAAACAATGAGTGTGGGCCGCCTGATGGCCCTCTAAAAATTAGGAATGAGGGCTGCCTGCTGGCCATCTATAAATTCTGAGTGAGAGCCATCAGATGGCCCTCTAAAATTATGAACAAGTTTCGCATGATGACTGTGGATATGGTAGAGGAGGACAAGAAAAATAATTAACCATGAACCGTATACCCTTTTTGGGGTGGGAAGGGGTACATGGGAATACACTAGAAAAAAAAAGAACATTCAAATTGGCTTTCTGTTCTGCTGCTGTCATCCACAGGGGTTGAGAAGTCAATGCCAATCTAGGCCTTGTTAATTTTGAAAACAGTCAGCCTATCAGCATTTTCAGTTGACAGTCAGATATGTGTCGCCCTGGACAAGCCAGGGGCCACAGGTAACAACACCACCACACCCCACACTCCCTGTAGGCACACCAAAGTCAAAACACAAAAATCCTTGTTGCCTTCCCCAGGGGCTGTTGTCCACACCAGGGGGTGGAGCCAGGCGGTTGGTCTCCACCCACCAAGGAGTTCACAGTCCTGGAGGAGGGAGAACACAGGCAGTTAGAGTGAAGCTAGGGAAGTGAGAGGAGAGATAGAGTTGGAGGAGGAAGTGGAAGGAGGAAAGCAGCAGAGAGGAGAAAAGTGACAGCAAAAGAGCCTGAAGTTGGTCCGGGTGTGTGGCCCGGACAGAACAGCAAGGTTGGCAAACGGTGGTGACCGTCTGCAGTGGAGGCCGATTGGAGTCTGCAGTAAGGACCGTGGACGGGTGGTGACCCGGCAGTACCGGACCGGCATACAAAGAGAAGCCAGCACCATTGGCAGGGGTCTTTCGTATCCCGGCAAGGCTTGGAGTCGCCGTGAATTTGCCAAATTCGTTAGTGAAGGGGACCTCCGGGTTTCCAAACAGCCAAGTCCCGATAGAAGGCAACCGCCCAACCGTGAAGGGGAGACACCGCCACCGCCAAGGGCAACCGTTTCCCAGGGCCAGCGCCTGCGGGCAAAAGGGGCTCCTCCGGCCTACATCCAAGTCGGGGAGCGGGTTACCAGTGGGAACCCATCGCTACCAGCACTGAACTTAGTTGCAGGGAGAGACAGTCATCACTAACCTGCAGGGAGGAACAACCGCAGCCGTCCGAGAGACCCGTCCATCCAGCCGCTTGTTTTACTGTGAACTGTGTCATCATCATCTGGCTGAGTGAGTACCTCCATGCCGTGCGGCACAGCGCTGCCCCTGCGACCCTGCACCTCATCAGGCCACGCAACCCGCCTGCCATTCACTCCTAACCCCTCACCGGGCCCCGGGACAACCAACCCCCTACCCACGGAGGGGAGAAATAACAACAAAGCTGCTCCCTGTCACCGCTCCCAGGATCCCCGTCCAGAGCAGCGGTGGTGCTCTACACAATCACCACAACCGTGGGTGGCGTCACGGACAATATCCCCAAAACCCCAAACCACCCCTTTTCACTCACGGGTGAGGAACGCCGCTCGGGTCCCCGGGATCCGGCCCATTGCTCGAGCCACCGAGCAGCAGCAGCCGCAGAGCAGCGGCAGCCGGACCCGAGCAGTGGGAGAGCGCAGCGTCCCCTCCTCCGCCCGCGACAGATACACCTATTAGTTATTATGCACCAGGTGGCATTACAAAATCCATGGAATCAACTTTAGAGGAGCAATGACTGTGAGTCTCTGATTTACCTCAACTACATGTAAAAAAAAGAATCTAGATGCATTCATACAATGGGAGAAAAGCCCAAATGCACTTGTGTGAATAAATGGACAAAGGACTTGTGGTGTTCTTTCTTCAGGATGGGTCGGAAGTTTCTCTCACATGGTTCAAGAATTTATTTGAAGCCTTGAGGCTGCCTGATTCCCAGAGCCAGCAAAGGGGGACCTGCTACCTACCTTAGTTGGAGCAAAATCAGCGTTGGATGCCTACAAGTCCTTGTTGTGCCAGTTCTACCCTAAGTAGTTGCCTTGTTTTTAGCTACAAAAGTACCACTCCTTCTAAAGGTAAATGTTTTCTGAGGCCCTATTCTATGTGTGTTCCAAGGTGTATAGGAGGGCTTTGCATAGTGAATAAGCTTTACCAATTGAATGCCGATCCCGGCACAAAGTGTCCAAAAAATGGTTAGAAGTATAAATAAAACTTCACATTTATTCAGATAATAAAAATGGTATAAAATAAGCTCCTCTGATCTTACCAGTATAGAAGCCCCCCTCCTTCCAAATGGGGAAACAATGTTTTCAGAGGCCATCCTCTACATGTATTCCAGGGTGTATTGCAATCCCTCCTTTCAATTTTTTAAAAATTTTTTTATAGACCTTGCACTTTTGATAGACCACTGCTTACAAATGCAAACAAATTTGTGATATTTCATACACACAATCCTTTTTTACCTGACTGTAATGGAAAACTGCTGCATTTTTGAAAGAAGGAGCACGTCAATTCTTTCAGTGTTTTTCCACCATTGAAAGCAAATGTTTTTGCACCATTGAAGCAAAAATGCTATGTGTGAACATAGCCCAAGGCGCTCAGGAGGTATTTTGTTCCCCTCTTTTTATATATTTTATATACAAGTCATTAAACAGGAAAGAATATTTACTACAAAATTTTCCTGTAAAATCCATGTTATCTTTGGTTTGGCATGTATTATTGTCAGTCCGTAAAAGTGGCGTAATACTCTGACAAAATTGTTACCAGCAGTGACCTGGAAGACAGAGATTTGTCCAGGACTTTTCTCCATGCTGTTTCTATTCCATTTGAGCTCTTTTTCTATCCATTTCAGTGATTTCACTGCTCCCCAGACCTCCTGGGAGGGTCTACTGGACAAATGCTAGAGTTTTACATTGACTTCCATTATACTGTTTACTTGAGACAAGCACCCTAGCAATCAGATTGTTCGATTCGAGTACCAAGCACTAGAGTTGAGCGATATTCGAGGTTTGCCAATTTCATGTTCGAGTAGTTTTGGGGGGTGCTCGAGATCGAACTCAAGCTTTTTGCTAAAAGCTCGACAGTTCGAGTTACGTTCGAGAACGGTTCAGTCACCAAAAGCGTGGCTTATTACAGCTACAGTGTGCAGGGAGCCATCGCTGGCAGCCTGCGGTAAGCTGGTAACCAAGGTAAATATCGGGTATCCAAGCAAAGCGCTTTATTTAGTAACCCGATATTTACCCTGGTTACGTGTGCAAGGAGCCGACACTTCCCCGCTCGGCTCCGCCCCCTCTTGCACTCGGCATGTACACACACACACTCACACTCACACCCACCTTTCCCCAGCCATGCAGTCCCCGGCACTGACGTCCTCAGTGTCACATGGCCCCACTCGGCTCCACCCACCTCGCACTCCGCCGCCCGCAAACATGGCCCCGCTCGGCTCCACGCACCTTGCACTCCGCCGCCCACACACATGGCCCCGCCCGGCTCCTCCCACCTCGCACTCCGCTGCCTGCACACATGGCCCCACTCGGCTCCACCCACATCGCACTCCGCTGCCCACACACATGGCCTCGCTCAGCTCCACCCACCTCGCACTCCGCCGCCCGCACACATGGACCCTCTCGGCTCCACCCAACTCGCACTCCGACGCCCACACACATAGCCCCACTTGGCTCCACCCACCCCGCACTCCGCCGTCCGCACACATTCTCGGCGGCCGACTGCTGTGAGCGATCAGCTGATCGCTCTCATTAACCGGCCGCCGGGAGATCATCTGTTTGTTCTCAAAAGCCGGCCAGCTAATGAGAGCAATCAGCTGATCGTTCTCTCTTTTACAACGGAGTCCGACAATGAATTCTATTCTTATCGTCCGTTGTACAACGCATCAGTCACAAGCGTCAAGCAATGCATGTGACTGATGAAAAACAATGGAAATGTGAACCTAGCCTTACCTGAAGTGATGAAGTCCTGCCCTCCCGACGTCAGCGCTGTCACTGTCCTCCATGGCCGCCACTTGTCACATCTCTCGCTGCCGACCCGAGAGTGTCACTAGCGGTGACGTCACATGCTCCCGCGATACTTGGTTGTGAAGGCGACGGTCATTGAACTCAGTGACAGCTCTGCTATCAGGAGTGCAACAATCACCGCAAGTAATGTACCTTGCTATCCTCCTGACAGCAGCACTTGTCATGCCCTGCAGTGACCTGGGCTGACCTATTGATGTTAGCTCAAGTCACTGCATTGCTCTCCCAGCCAATATGGAACATTCTGTCCTTCATTGACTGGGACATTGACTATGGTATGGATCGTCATGGGAACCCCTTGGATTACACCAGACCTGGATTTGTTTTTCTTTGGTGAAAGCGGGAATGTTTTGGGGAGTGTTTTTTCAAATAAAAATGTGTTTGTTGTCTATTTTTTTTTATTACTGACTGGGTTGGTGATGTCGGGTATCTGATAGACGCCTGACATCATGAACCCCAGGGCTTGATGCCAGGTGACATTACACATCTGGTATTAACCCCATATATTACCCCGTTTGCCACCGCACCAGGGCAATGGATGCGCCACTTTTGGGGCGGCTGCGGCCTGCTATTTTTAGGCTGGGGAGAGTCCAATAACCATGGACCTCCCTAGTCTGAGAATATCAGACTCCAGCTGTCTGCTTTACCTTGGCTGGTGATCCAAGTTTGGGGGGACCCCGATGTGTTGTTTTTTTATAAATTATTTATTAAATTTAAAATAACAGCGTGGGGTGCCCTCAGTTTAGGATTACCAGCCAAGGTGAAGCTGCCAGCTGTGGTCTGCAGGCTGCAGCCGTCTGCTTTACCCTGGCTGGCTATCAAAAATAGAGGGAACCCCATGTCATTTTTTTTTAAATTTATTTATTTATTTTTTTGGCTAAATACAAGGCTAAGCACCCCTTAGTGCCACATGAAAGGCACCAAAGGGTGCAAAATTACAAAATGCAGGAGAGTGGGACATTATGTGTCTTTCTGCCATTATAATGACAGGAAAAACTGATATGAAGTGTACAAGCACAGGAAAATCACCAGAGCGCTCTACGCTGTGAAAAGCAGTAGAAAATGGCACTGGAGTGAACATGTGATCGCCTCATATAGGTTGAAGCTATGGATCCTGGGTAAATTTATGTATTTTCCCTCCTTCAGTTTTTTTGCAGTACGCAAAAAAACGGAAGGCACACGGATGACAAACGGATGACATACGGACCGTATACGGAACAGAAACGGATGCCACACGGATGCACCCATAAAAAAATGAACCGTTTTTTGCAGACTGCAAAAACGGATCGGTCGTGTCAATGTAGCCTAAAGGGGGCTTTACACGCTGCGATATCGCTAATGCGGAGTCGTTGGGGTCACGGAATTTGTGACGCACATCTGGCCGCATTAGCGATGTTGCTGCGTGTGACACCGATGAGCGATTTTGCATCGTTGCAAAAACATGCAAAATCGCTCATCGGTGACATGGGGGTCCATTCTCGATTATCGTTACTGCAGCAGTAACAATGTAGTTCGTCGCTCCTGCGGCAGCACACATCACTATGTGTGACGCCGCAGGAACGAGGAGCCTCTCCTTACCTGCGTCCCGGCCGCTATGAGGAAGGAAGGAGGTGGGCGGGATGTTCCGGCCACTCACCTCCGCCCCTCCGCTTCTATTGGGCGGCCGCTCAGCGACGTTGCTGTGACGCCGCATGGGCCACCCCCTTAGAAAGGAGGCGGTTCACCGGTCACAGCGACGTCGCCGGGCAGGTAAGTATGTGTGACAGGTCTGCGCGATGTTGTGTGGCACGGGCAGCGATTTGCCCGTGTCGCACAACAGATGGGGGCGGGTACCCATGCTAGCGATATCGGGACCGATATCGCAGCGTGTAAAGTAGCCTTTATTCTGATCTGCCGTTTATAAACAGCAGGCAGAAATAAGTGAATAGTGCCCCCCAGCGTCAGAAAATCTCCGGGGTTTCAGGCGGTAGCTGAGACCCTGGAGATCATGATTCAGGCCGTTTTTTCTGGTCCCCGCTCACGTGATCACCGGTATACACCGTATACCGATGATCATGTTACAGTAAATGACAGCGCCGGTAAAAAATTATTTATCTCCCATCTGGCATGAACAAACAAGTCAGATGGGAGATAAATCTCCTCCCCGGTCGTCTCCGGTCCCCCGTTGTCGCCAAAGTGCCCCCCCCTGACGCCCTCCCGGATATCCAAGATGGCCGCACGCACAGCAACGCGCCGGCCGCATTCACCCTATTCCTCTGATTTCTGTTGCATGTGCCATGACACATGCGACAGAAAACTCCTCCCCAGGCCCTGCCAGGTCACCCCCTATAGCCCCACCGGTGTTCTCCGGTGTCCCACCACGGTACCTGTGCAGCGTTGATCCCCCGCGGCACCCTCTTTCACAATAGACGTTGCCGCATGCACAGAGCGGCTGTCAGCTCAGCTTCCTGTGTGCAGACACAGTGAGTGGCGGTAACCATGCATCTGTAAGCTAGTGCAATGCCCTGCTCATGGGGTAAGGAACATAGTTGATCAGGAGAGCTGTACTACATTTCCAAATGGAGGTATTTGATTTTATAGTTGCCCTGCTGAACGACTACCAAACATGAGAGTCCGTTATACGCCACAAGAAAACACATCTAAATAGCGAGCTCTGTTGTTTAGTATTCATTCACCTGGATAACTGGACTTAAAGGGGTATTCCATCTCCAAGATCCTATCCCCAATATATAGTAGGTGGAATAGCAATAATATCAGCAAATACCAATATTTGGAAATGTAGAATAGTTCTCCTGATTAGGCATGCCTTTACCTCATGAGCAGGGCATTGCAGCTTTGGTAGCAACAGTTACGACATGGACTCTGCTGCTGTGGACCCGGGGAGAGTGGGTGCAGATTCATTGCACCCACACTCCTCACATGGAGGGTCTGCACTCCTAGAAAATGGGGGATACGTTCCCTGAGCGTGTTCCCCCATATTCTAGACGGTCCAGAGTCATCGTAGGACCCCCTTATTTTTTTTTCCTTACAATAAATTGGTGAAAGAGGGAATGTTTTGGGAGTGTTTATTCAAATACATTTTTTTTTGTCTATTTGTTTTGTTAGTACTGACAGTTTGTGATGTCGGGTATCTGATAGACACCATGACATCACAAACTGCTGGGCTTGATGTCAGGTGACCTTACAGCTAGTATCAACCCCATTTATTACCCCGTTTGCCACTGCACCAGGGCACGGGATGAGCTGGGGTGAAGCGCCAGGATTGGCGCATCTAGTGGATGCGCCACTTCTGGGGCACCTGCGGCCTGCTATTTTTAGGTTGTGAAGGGCCAATAACTATGGACCTTCCCACCCTGAGAATACCAGACCACAGCTGTCCACTTTACCTTGGCTGGTCATCCAATTTGGGGGGGACCCTACTTTTTTTTTGTAATTATTAATATTTATAAAATAATTAGAAAAAAAGAGCCTGGGGTGACCTCCACATTGGATCTCCAACCACGGTAAAGCTGCCAGCTGTGGTTTTCAGGCTACAGCCGTCTGCGTTACCCTAGCTGGGTATCAAAAATGGGGGGACCCCATGTCAATTTTTTTTAACTATTTTTTTTTAAAGAAAAAAAATTAATGGGCTTCCCTGTATTTTGAGTGCCAGCCAAGGTAACGCCAGGCAGATGGGGGTGGCAACCCGTAGCTGTCTGCTTTATCTGCGCTAAGAATCAAAAATACCGCGGTGCGTTACGTCATTTTTTTTAATGATTTATTTTTACAGCACTGTGATGTCAGGCAATCAAAATACAGGGAACCCCATTTTTTTTTTAGTTATTTAAATAAATAATTAAAAAAAAAATATATGGGCTCCCGCTGCATTTTTTGTATTGCTAGCTAAGGGTAATTCAAGCAGCTACTGGCTGCTAACCCCCACTGCTTGGTGTTCCCATCACTGGCAATGGAAAATCCAGGGAAGCATTTTTTATTTTTTTGCCAAAAAACTACAAAAAAATGACGTGAGCTTTGCCATATTTTTGTATGCTAGCCAGGTACAGCAGGCAGGTACGGTTGCCCCCAACCCCCAGCTGCCTATTTGTACCCGGCTGGGAACTAAAAATATAGGGAAGCCCTTTTTTTAATTATTTCATGAATTTCATGAATTTCATGAAATAATTAATTAAAAAAAAACGACGTAGGCTTCACCCCATTTTTGTGTCCAGCCAGGTACAACTAGGCAGCTGGGGATTGGAATCCGCAGCACAGGTTAGCCTGAGGTTTCTGGGCCCCTCTTGCTGCGAATTGCAGTCCGCAGCCGCCCCAGATAATGGCGCTTTCATAGAAGCGCCATCATCTGGCGCTGTATCCAACTCTTCCAGCTGCCCTGTTGACGGTGGCTCACTGGGTAATAATGAGTTAATACTAGGTTTGTTTTACTAGCTAGTATTAAGCCAGAGATTCTTAATGTCAAGCAAGTTTGACCCGGCCATTAAGAATCTCCCATAAAGGGTTAAAAAAAAGACACCACACAGAGAAAAAATACTTTAATAGAAATAAATACACAGACACACTTAGAGACTCCATGTTTATTATTCCCTGTCAGCCCTCCACGATCCTGGTCTTCTGTCTTCTTTCTCCTTCAACCCATGCAGCTCTGCTGCATCAGACAGCACTGCATGGGAGGAAGAACGCTGCTGCTTCCCATGCAGTCTTTTCACTCCGTGAGTGATCAGAGGCTGCTGGCTGTAAGCGGTGACGTCAACGCTGACAGACGGGTTATCATAGCAACGGTGCGCCGATCACGGGATTCCCGGTGCCGCTGCGTGCTGTAAGCGGTGACATCACCGCTGGCAGACGGGTTACCATAGCAATGGTGCTCCGATCACGTTATTCCCAATACCGCTATTTACCGGCTGTGACAGCTAGTCCCTGCATGTTGCTGACTCTGTAAAGAGCGTCCACATGCAGGAACGGGGAGTCGACCATGTACCAGAGCATTTCGCCAGTACACGGACATGCTCAAATGAGCACCGCATACTGGAGAGATGCACTGACAGGACCTAGCATGACGTCATAGCCCTGTGACCAGTCTGTAGCCAATGAGATAATAGACACGTGACTGGTCACATGCTATTTTGACGTCACGATAGGTCCTATCATCAGTGCTGGTTACTGGGAGGACGCAGCGATTGTCGGAAGGAAAAGCGGCGGGAGACAGAGTGCAGGACGCGTCGCGGGGACCTGTAAGTGTTATGGCAATGTTTATTAACTGTATGTGTACATTTGTAATGTGTTTTTATGTGTTTGTGTTTGCCTCCAATTGTTTTCATTGGGGTTCGAGAGGTTCGTTGAACTCGAACGCGGCCTCCGTTCGACGAACCAAACCAAACTCGAGCCTCTAGAGGCTCACTCGTCTCTACCAAGCACCCGAGCATTTTAGTGCTCGCTCATCACTATTTATTATTAAAGAATTGATCTTGTACTACCATAACAACATAGTTTGTTGTACGAGCACCGATCATAAACTAAAAACTAGAATTATACACGCACGTGTTTGGTTTTCTTTGTATGCTTCAATTTTATACATATAGTTATATGATTTTATGCATATAGGTTAAATGGCCTCCTGTTACTCTATAGTCCATTCACTTGCAAACGTGAAAAAACGTGTTGCTTGTATTGTAATTGGGACTCTCAGAGTGTGCTATATTTAAATTACAGGAACTGAGCTGGTCATGTCCCTGGAAGAAGCCTGAAAGGAGAGGCGAAACTCCGCATCAGGCTACTAACATGCAAGCTATAAAAGGACTATTTATAGATCTCTTTTATGTTTTTAAAGTAAGTTTATTTTATGTGTTTTTAAATCTATTTTGTTTGCACTATCCCTGTTCATTACTCAGCAGGGAGTCTGCATGAATATTCTGAATAGGAGGTAATGATGTGCTGATCTGAAGAGAGGATTTTTTCAAGACTCCATTACTAAAGTGGACATACTGATTCTCTTATGTTTGGTTTATTACATTTATATAGAATAGTTTGTGAAATATCCCTAACTAATCCTCCAAAGAAGGGAGGCACATTAGATGTTTTTATTTCCAAATGCCAGGAAGAATCAAAAGCAAAGCTGTTTAAAGGGAATCTGTCAGCAGTTTTTTTTCTACCTTATCTGAGAGCAATATGATGTGGGCAAAGAGACTCTGAATCCAATGATGTATCATTTAGATTACTGGGTGCAGCCGTTCTGATACAATCAGAGCTTTTAGATTTAGCACAGCAGCATTGATGAGATAGCTATCCCGCCCACACCTGATTCTCTATAGAAATTGAACATTGACAGTGAGGTGTCAATCAGATGAGGGGGCATGCGAGACTGCTGTGCTACATGATAAAGATTTTAGTTTAAGTAAACAACAGCACATAGCCTGATAAGATAGACATAGTGGATTTTTGGTTTTTAGAGGGAACCTTTCATCAGATTCTACCCCTATAAGCTGCGGCCACCACCAGTGAGCCCTTATATACAACATTCCAGAATACTGTATATAAGTGTTCAGACTACTCTGTATAACGTAAAAAAACACCTTTAATACACTCACCTAGGGGACAGTCGGATCCGATGGGTGTTGCCGATGGGTGTTGCTGCTCTTGGCCCGGTGCCTCCTCTATCTTGTGCAGTCACTGTCTTCCTTCCCAACCCCATGTGGATGACACATCCTACGTCATCCACACAAAACCCACCATTGGGCTCCTGTGCTTGCGCACATTGATCTGCCCTGCTGAGGGCAGAGCAAAGTACCGTAATGTGCAGAAGTGAGGAAAGGTGAAAGACTGCCAGTGCATGCACACTACAATACTTTGATCTGCCCTCAGCAGGGCAGATCAAAATGCACATGTTTATGAGTGCAATGGCGGCCTTTGTGTGGATGACGTAGGAAGTGTCATCCACATGGGGCAGTGAATGAGGACAGTGACTGCACAAGATGAAGGAGGCATCACATCCAAAAACAGCGACGCCCATTGGATCCGACCACTTCCTATGTGAGTACGAGTATATAAAAGGGTTGTTTACATTCTACAGAGCGGCCTGGTCACTTATATTCAGCATTCTAGAATGCTGTATACAAGAGCTTACTGGTGCTGGCCACAGCTTATAAAGGAAAATCCTGCTGACAGATTCTCTTTAAAACATGACCTTTTAAAAATATACAAAAATCACAAAGTAAAAAACACGTAAAAATCTGTACTCAAAAACCTGAAACCTGTCCTACCACAGTGGAACAAACTGGACATAGAACACTTTAGCATTGAAATGGTATATATATGGAAAAATTGAAATTTTCACTTTACAAAATCCAGTGCTTACTAACTTTTGGGTAAAAAAATGTTCATTTGACTTTGAGGGGTGTAGGTACCAAAATGGGGTCACTTATTGGGGACAATTTTATTGAACCTTAAATAGTCAGACATTGTTTGTGCAAATCACCAAGTTACACTTCAAGGCCTCATGGTAGTCTTTTACACCTGAGCGCTATACAACTAAATGACTAACCTCTTAGTGCATAATTACATACATGTACGTCAGCGCTGGGATGAGCGTGTGTAGAGGGGGTTCAGGAGCTGAGCTCCCTCAAGAGACAATAAATGGCAGCAATGCAACGTAACTGGCATTTGTGTCTAATAGCAGAGGCCAGAGATGAGTTCTTATTGCTGCTGTTACCCATTGAAATTGCTTTGTCAATCTCTGACATCTGCATTTACACAGAGCTGTTGCTGGTCAGCGCATGTACAGACTCTCATTGGTGCCAGATGATCCAATCACGCAGGACTGATGAGCTACCATGACATCTGAATGCCTTCATCTCTGCCATTTTTGTACAACTGTGAAGCTCAGCCACTGGTTACACTTCTTAGGAGACTGATTTTCTCTGTGTATTACTTTGGTAATGGCGTATACTGAAGAGCAAAGGAAAAGAATGTTTTGACTTCCAGGCTCTCTATCTCACCATCCACTATAGTTTTTAACTTGAGACTACCTTTATTTTATAGACAATCATCTTGGCTATCTCGTACATGATTTTGATTTGCAAATATTTACCATATGAATAGTTATGCAGATTCTTCTCATGTCACTGCATTATTACTGTTTTGCTCCTGGTGGTGGAAAAATCTTTATCTTCCTGTATACTGCAAATTACAACATGTGTTCACATTCTCTAATAGTTCAGTGTGTTATTAGGATGATTCCCAAGCAAAAGGTCATCGGTTCGAATTGAAGTGCAGCAATGAAGAAGAAACTGCATCATCTAGCTGATAGTGGTCTCTCTGCCAAGAAAATTACCAAATTGCATCAGGAGAGTGCCATGACAAGTGGAAAAGTATAAAATAAGTCCATCCATCTATTCAAAAGCCAAGGGGTGGACGTCCATGCAAAATATCAGAGTCAACAAGTCGGCTCATCACAAGATCTATCAGTTCTGGTGCCACAAATATGGCAGTGTAGGTGTCTTGTACATTTCGTAATAGTGAGCTCACAGATGTCCATGCAAGCTCTGTGTGATGCATGTCACACAAATCTGGAATAATGGCCAGAATAAAGGTGAAGAAAACTCGAATTCAATCTCGTGATTGTAAGCATTGGCTCATGACCCAAACTCCGGGGTCATGCGCACTGAGCCGAAACCCACCGTCGGATGCGATGGCAGCAGAGAGGTGAGTGAGATCATCCTCTGACGCTGCGTTTTCATTAGCATGTTAGCACACACACAGGGGCGTACTAACATGCTAATAGAGCCAACAGGCAAGGGGAACTAACGCCCAGGGGACTAGTCCCCGCGCTCATTAGCATACGGTAAAAGATCTTTAGAAATACTTTTTCTAAAGATCCCTTTATCTATGCTAGTGTATACAGGGATGATTAGGCAGGGATTACTAATATGCACCCAGAAGTCCCCGTGGTTCTGTGTGCATATTGAACCTGACAGGTTCCCTTTAATTTCTGTGAAAATCCTAGACTTTCTGAAACTTCTTCAAAATATCTTGCAAAGTAATAATATAACCTCTTTTTAGTGCTTTTGGGCAGCTTGAATTTTACAATGTAACACTATCTCTTTCCAGAGTATTTGGCGCTTTGCGTAAAGAACAGAGGCCCTAACAATTATAAAGTTACATAAAGAAATAAATCATCATTTAATCGTTGACCTGCTAAGGGTTACAAAATAATGTTATACAAATTCTTATTATGTAATTCCCCCCTTTTCTAAGAAATAGATTCAGGGAACATAAGGAATCCATGTGTCCTCTATATTTTCTCCATTTCCTCATCAAATGTTTTTGAAGCATAATAAAAATCAGGATTTGTAAGCAAAGTGGAATCACAGGACATATTTTAAGGAGATTAAAATGCCATGAATGTGAATGTAAAAATACAATTATAGTGGAATAAACAGAACAGGTCTATTTTTCCATATACAGTATATACATATTTCTGAGGGAACTTTATACATAGCTCATACATGGTAAATGTTTATTACTGTGTGAAAGACTGAATTTCGTTGTCTTTTAATCATCAGACGCCTGTCATAATGAAAGAAGTGTTCAAATTACTGAAGATTTAAACAACCTACGCATTTGGTTTTATCTAACTGAAACATTTTGGGTATTTTTCAGCTTAGAATATAACAGGTAATAGATAACTGAATGCAATTTAAAGGGATTTTCCATGTTTTTATTGCAAAAACCTGTCTCCATACAAACCTAAGAACTCTTCCCCATCATGTGACCCCAACATCTTGCTTCCATTCCCGTCTCGTTTCTGATGTCATACGTTGCACACATGATGTTTGCCTGTTTGATTACACCCACAATGAATGCGTCGACAATTATGACATCGTTTTCGGTGCCCAAATCTAGCATCTGCAAAGGAATAACTGTAGACAGACCAAGAATGTTATAAGGATTTCTTAGTAATTGCCTTCTATCAATATTTCATCAACTACTAATCTAAAATGTAACAAAAACACATTTCAAGAACTGCAGGTCTCATCTGCCTCAGACAGTGGCAAATCTAGGGGGACAGACGGGGCATTTTCTCCGGGTGCAACCAACTGGGGGCCGCTGTCAAGCTGCTTGATGCGTCAGTTCAAGATGTAAGGGGGTGATGAGTGTGGAGGTAGTAAGGATACAGCATAGGATGAGAAAAATGTGAACAGGCACAGATTAAAGACTGGGTAGTGTGGGGGGCAGGCGGTTTAGAGAGGGGTCAGCATTGAGGGACAGTGCGAGGGCACAGCAAAGATGGGACAGTATGCCAAGGAGGGGCAGTGTGATGAGGGGGCACAGTATACAAACTGGGCAGTTAGGGGGACACAGTGTGAGAGAGCAGTGTGATAAGTGGGCCCAGTATAGAAAATACAAGGCAGTGTGAAGGGCTTGTACCATAAGAGGGATAGTGTGTGTATCCTATTTTGTGCAGGGAACACAATGAAGATCAATCATTTATTCAGGTGCACAGTGTAGGGCAGATATTTTTAATCAGGAGCATTATAATCATGCTGTTATTTTCAAGGGTATCATGCCAGCATGTGCTGCACAAGACTGGACATCACAAAAGACAGTTTAAGTGATGACGCCCGTACCACACCCCAGAAAACACTATATATACATATATATATATACACACATACATCGTATCCTATGTATTTATCTATGTGTTTTTTTTTTATTTATTATTTTTACAAACGTTATTTTTAGAGGTGCAGGGGTACAAGAGGACCATTAGACCACTTCGGAGATTACTAATAAGACAAAAAAAGAAAAAAACGAATACGAGGGTCTATAATACATACAAAATATTTTATTAATTAAAAACCATTTGATCTCAAGAGACACAGCCGGAGCTGGACAATAGGCGTCACAATCCATACAATCATATCATCTCTGTCTCAGAGTTCAATATAAATAGGGAGTATATGTATATATATAAAAATAAAAAGAAAGATTGTATCACAGCATTATATATAATCAAGGATATTAATTACAACCATATAGAAGTTCATCCAATTATATCTCAAACCAATAAATGTATAAATACAATACAATACATTAGTTATGCTGGTGTCACACATAACGACGACGACAACGACGTCGCTGCTACGTCACCATTTTCTGTGACGTTGCAGCGACGTCCCGTCGCTGTCGCTGTGTGTGACATCCAGCAACGACCTGGCCCCTGCTGTGAGGTCGCCCGTCGTTGCTGAATGTCCAGCTTCATTTTTTGGTCGTCACTCTCCCGCTGTGACACACACATCGCTGTGTGTGACAGCGAGAGAGCGACGAAATGAAGCGATCAGGAGCCGGCACTGGCAGCTGCGGTAAGCTGTAACCAGCGTAAACATCGGGTAACCAAGGGAAGACCTTTCCCTAGTTACCCGATGTTTACGCTGGTTACCAGCCTCCGCTCTTGCTGCCAGCGCCGGCTCCTGCACTGTGACATGTGGCTGCAGTATGCATCGGGTAATTAACCCGATGTATACTGTAGCAAGGAGAGCAAGGAGCCAGCGCTAAGCAGTGCGCGCGGCTCCCTGCTCTCTGCACTGTGACATGTAGCTGCAGCACACATCGGGTTAATTAACCCGATGTGTACTGTACCTAGGAGAGCAAGGAGCCAGCGCTAAGCGCGGCTCCCTGCTCTCTGCACATGTAGCACAGCGACGTTATGATCGCTGCTTCTGCTGTGTTTGACAGCTAAGCAGCGATCATAACAGCGACTTACAAGGTCGCTGTTACGTCACCGAAAATGGTGACGTAACAGCGACGTCGTTGTCGCTGTCGCTTAGTGTGACACCAGCTTTAATCATAAAGTGATAAGTATATAAATAAGCAAATCTTATATGTGTCCAAGAATTATGGTTACTGAACAATCATAAAGTGCAAAGTGCAAAATAAGTAGAAAAAAGAGGAGAAAAGAGAGGTCAGTGTGCATGCACACATATATATATATACATATACATACATTGGTATTTAAATAGTTAAAAGAACAGAATGAGATTAGAGTTAATGTAAACACTGCAGCCCTGTCAGGTGCTACTATGATAATTACTGCTGTATAGACTGAATGCCCTAATCAGAGGCACAGGCAAAAAACAAAGCCTGTGATCTGTATACTGACACCATATCAGGAGCTCTGGTGAGAACAGAGAAGTACAAGCAGGCACATTACCTAATAGCTGCAAATGCCACCAGACACTGATACAGGATTGTGACGCTCCCCCACGCTGGCGTTTCGGCGCTTCCTTCTTCAAAGGGAAGAAGATGGAAGTCTGCAGTGACAACCTGTGGATGTAAAAAGTCATCATGGTATCTGGACAAGATAAAGAAAAGAAAGAGACTTCCGTCTATAGGGTACTAGGATGTAAATGTTTATGATAGAATTTATCATTAGTATTGTGGTGCTTTTTTAGGGGTACTTCACACACAGCGAGATCTCGCTGTGTGTGACACTGAGCAGCGATCTGGCCCCTGCTGTGAGATCGCTGCTCGTTACACACAGCCCTGGTTCGTTTTTTTATTGTTGATCTCCCGCTGATAAGCACACATCGCTGCTTGTGACAGCGAAAGAGCAACAATCCTGAATGTGCAGGGAGCAGGAGCCGACGTCTGACAGCCTGCGGTAAGCTGTAACCAAGGTAAACATCGGGTAACCAAGGTGGTTACCCGATATTTACCTTCGTTACCAGCCTCCGCAGCTCTCACACTGCCAGTGCCAGCTCCTGCTCCCTGCACACGCTAAGCTAAGCGGTGTGCGCTGGTAACTAAGGTAAACATCGGAGAATGTTGGAGAAACAGGACAGAGACTGTGAGCAAGGATGAGTTCTCACCGTCACACAATTACAGACAAAAAAATCCATTTACCTGTGGCCAAACATTTCTGTGCTTCAGGACACAACATAAACCATATGAAAGTTGTCATATTAAAAGGCAACTTCAGATCACAGAGCCATCGAAGGGTCTGGGAATACAAATTCATTAAAATGTTCAACTCTGTGGACACAGGACTCAACCTGTCAGAAGGATTTATGGCCCATTACAAAATCTGAGGAGTCTATTCCAGAGATTCACCAGACCTCTGATCCTACATGGATATTGGGACAATAATTACTCTCACACCACTAATCAAAGCTAATTAAGGATTCACTTTCTAAGCTCAGTGTTTGTTTATTTAAATGTCATTTATTATGCCATCCCTCTGCTCTGTTTGTGCATATATTTATGTTTCTTCAGATATTTTGTCATACCAGCCTGATGAAGGGACCTGAGATGTCTCGAAAGCTTGCTTTGTAACATCACTTTATTTTATTTTAGTTAGCCATTAAAAGGTATCACAAGATTATAATTTTGTTCCTCTCACTGAGAAGATTCAATAATTTTTCTGTGCAAGAAATTTTGTTCTTGGGTTTCATTGTATCTGCTGAAGATTTTAAGATGGATCCTGGCAACCATAATTGATTGGTTTCAACCTTGGGACTTTAAAGCATTGCAATGGTCTTTAGAATCACTACAGAAAATGTATTAGTGATTTTTCTCAGATCGTCAAACCTCTCACTGATCTCACACGTAAGGGGCAGATCTTAGGGTTCGGTGGCTGGGTGCTGTTGGAGCTTTCCTTATAATTCAAAAAGTATTTTATATCTGCTACAGTTCTTATCCAGTCAGATTTCCAGAAGCCGTTCCTTATGGAGGTGGAAATGGGGTAGTAGCTGTATTGTCTCAAGGTCCCAAATACGTTTACCAACTTGAAGCCATGTGCCTTTCTCTCTAAGAAATTCTCTTCTGCTGACAGGAATTATGATGTTGGGAATCTTGAATTGGTTGCTGTCAAATTAGCATTGGAAAAAAGGAGACATTTTTTGTAGGGAGCTATTCATCCAATCACTGTTGTGATGGATCATAATAATTTAGGTTAGATTGCATCAGTCAAACGGTTGACCCCAAGGCAGGCCAGATGGTGCTTATTTTTCTCTAGATTTAATTTTTCTATCGCGTTCAGGCCAGGGTCTAAGAATGTGAGAACAATGGAAGGGAAAGGAAAGGATCCGGCACAACCTCTTCTTAGAATAAAACCATCATAATTTTTATTTCAAAGTATTAAAAATGCCATCCGTGAAAACCAAAAGAGATGTTAATCCTTGGGAGCTTTACGCGTTTCGGACTTCAGTATAAAAACAAAAAGAGTCCTTAATCATAAGTATCCAATGTATACCACAGAGCTACTAAAATAGACTAGCTTTCCAAATGGACACAAGGGAGGGGCAGGCCTTACCTAATTACATGCATCTACAGGTGAGTGCTGCACAACATTTGATATGTTGTGCAGCACTCACCTGTAGATGCATGTAATTAGGTAAGGCCTGCCCCTCCCTTGTGTCCATTTGACAAGCTAGTCTATTTTAGTAGCTCTGTGGTATACATGGGATACTTATGATTAAGGACTCTTTTTGTTTTTATACTGAAGTCCGAAACGCGTAAAGCTCCCATGGATTAACATCTCTTTTGGTTTTCACGGATGGCATTTTTAATACTTTAAAATAAAAATTATGATGGTTTTATTCTAAGAAGAGGTTGTGCCGGATCCTTTCCTTTCCCTTCCATTGTTCCTGACCGGTTGGGACTCACCGGTGGATTCCTGGCACCCGCAAGGATCAGCAGCCCGGGCAGCAGGTGAGCTGAAGAAATTCTTCTTCTAAGAATGTGAGGACTGACGCATTGTAACGCAGCCTTGATTATTTTTCTACTCCAGATCCTCCATCCACCATTCATCCTCAGAGTATAGTGGTTTCTATGGTATCCTCGGAGTTTAAAGCAGAGATCCGTAAAACCCAGTTGATAGCTCCTTCCACTGCCCCAGGGTCCAAATTGTTTGTTCTTGAGTACCTAAGAAAATTACATGACCGTATTGAGTGGTCATCTGGGGGTACACGATGATAAAAATTTTGTATCCTCTTGTGAAACTTGTGCACATGCTAAAATCTGTCATCTGTCATAGCCATCCATCTGGGCAATTGACTCCATTTCCAATTCAAGAAAGACTGCGGATTCATTTGTCCATGGATTTCATCACTGATTTGCCTTCATGTGCCTGGAAAACTTTGATTTGGGTGGTAGTCGACCGATTCAGTAAACAAGCCCACTTCGTTCCGTTATCTGGGCTTGCCTAATGCAAAACGCTTTCCAAGTTGTTTATCAATTATGTGGCAAGATTGCGTGAATCCCTCTGAAAATTGCATCTGATAGTTGGGAGCAATTGGTCTACAAATTATGGAGAGCGTTTTGTAAAAAATTGGGGATTGATTTGTCATTTTCCTCTGCTTATCACCTTGAAACAAACGGTCGGACTGAGGAAAAATCAGTTGTTGGAGCAAATTGTAAGATGTTTTGTTGCGGCTCATCAGGAGAACTGGTCCTCATATTTACCTCTTGCTGAGTTTGCTTTTAATAGTTGGGTCAATCAGTGCACTGGTACCTCACCATTTATTTTATTATAGTTTTCTTCATCATCATCATCATCATGTTGGTAAATTTTCTAGGATGAGTTCTGGATTTCCTGAAGTAGAGGTCGCCATACAGAAACTTGGGGATGTTTGGAGGGAGGTTCAAAAGAATATTGCGGTGTCACGCTAGGTACGGGGAAGTACCAAGTGAGCGGCAAAAGGTAAGGGAAGGGGACCCCTGAATCTAGAGAAGGGGAAGATGGTGCCCCTGACCACATGTACAGCTGGTCCCTCACCACCCTCGATAGGTTCCAAACCTATGCACCAAGCCAGATACCTGACCCTAGGTATTCCTATTGCTGGACCCTAAATAGAGAACGGCAAGGATGAGTTCTCAGTCAACCCTATTAAACTCTAAAGGAAGACACAAGGGGGACACACGGAGGGAAAAACATGGAATACTTATCCACAGATGACACAGGCAGACGTTCACCAAGCTTCAGCAATGATACTAAAGATGAGAGCAAGCCACCTGCTTGCTAGACAGCTAAAATTAACTTAATATCACCAGCACCAGACAAGGGAGAAGGGAGTATTTAAGTATCAAAAGAATACTGATAAACAGCAGCTGGGTGGAAGGCGAGCTCCTGCTGGGTTCATAAGGTGAAGAGATGAAAATCTAGCAGGAAAGATACCTATTACAATGAATACTAACAGCAGGAACAATAGAAAGTATGGAAGCATTTTGGACAGGTAAACGCTGTAAACTTCTATAGCCAAAAACCAAAAGACTCTCTGTCACCCGTGACATGGGGTGGCTCAACTTTGTCAAAAAGGGAAGGCTGATAGAAAGGGCAGGCACCATCTTAAAAGTAAGTAATAATGTTTGATTATCTTCCAAAAATATTAAGCTGAAGATGCCATTGGTGAAGTTAGGTCCTAAATTTATTGGCCTATATGAAATTCTGGAGGTAGTCAATCCAGTTGCCTTTAGGTTGAAACTTCCTCAGTCTTTGTGGATCCCTAACATTTTTCACAAATCCCTGTTAAAGGAATTTGTTGGGCTCATAATAATACTAAGCATCCCAAATTGTCTCAAGCTAGTCAATTTCTGTATTTAATATAGCTGTCAAATATTCCACAAGAAAAGTTATCAGGCATCTAGCTGCTGTTAATATGTGTGAAAGCAGTTTCAAGGAGTTTTTACTAGAGATGAGCCACCCTACTAGTATTCGAGTTCGGTTTGGTTCGTCGAATGGCGGATGTGTTCGTTGAACGTTCTACGAACGTTCGATGAACACCTTCGAACCCCATTGATAACAATGGCAGGCAAACACAAACACATATAAACACATATAAAACACAAAAAAAGGTTCAGCTTACCAGCGTAGAAGACACAGGACAAATCAGGAGGTGCACGGATTGATCCAGATGAGCCAGTTCTGGTATGAAGTACGTATATGTAACGGGGTGCCAGGGGTGCCTCCGGGCTTGTAGTCGTGGCACTTAATATCAGGCTTACCCCTGGCTCCGCCGTCACTATCGGGACAGGAGATGACTTGGTGGGGCAGAGTGTGGTGGTGCAGATGTCGTCCGACGTATAAACACTCTCCAGGCATCATTCGGTGCAAATAAAAGACATTCTTTATTTCACAACTCTTTCCAAAACCGGCAGTTACAGATGACTTCACGTTTTCCTTAGCTGGGGGGGAAAGCCTGTCCTGACGTCTCCTCCAGTGGGGATGTGCCCGGCTACTCTGCTTCACCCGGCTCCCACTACGGCTACCCACAGACCGGACCCACACTGGGACTGCTTCGCACTTCGAGGTTCCGCCCGCTCCTTTTCTCTCCGGCTTCCCTATTCTTCCAGCTCCCACACTCTGCCCCTGCTCCGCTTCTTCTCTCCCGTCCCGGACACAACTCCCTTCTTGCTCCTACCTTTTTTCCTCCACAACAATACTCCTCCCTCCCCATTCTGCTGCCGGCTCCTCCTACCACCTGTTTCTGTGAGACAGCCGTCCCACCCGGCCACTAGGGGGACCCACTAACACAATATAATAACAATAAAAACATTTTTATTAATAACAACGTTCCGGGTTAACTGTGCTACTTTGTAAGGGGTCTGCCCACCCCTTACATATACACAGAGTAAACTGCTTCTATGGTGTCCAAAAGTGAAACTACTCAGAACTCCTTATTGGGCAAGGACATGTGACATACACAGCCAATGACACATGCCCTTGCTTGTGTGCAAAAAATGCACTTTGCTGTGTGTGTGTGTGTGTGTGTGTGTGTGTGATTGGTTGATAGCCTGCACCTCCCCACTGTAGGCGCGGTTAGGAAACAAATGGACATCGCCATTATTTCAGAAACCCCCGCCCTCCCCTCCACACTATACACTGAATTTGGATATTATTATTACCATTGCGCACATTGCGTAGTGTCCATATGTATAATTCTGCAGCGATTTGGCAGCACATGTGAATGTATTGGGACTGCAGAATTGATGCAGAATGTATGCCCACTGGATGCTTGCTCTGCCATTCTGCTCGGCTGCATGCCCGCTGACAGCAGAAGGTACTTTCACACTTGCGTTGAACAGCATCCGTCACAATGCATTGTGTGACGCATGTGACGGATGCGTTGTAAATAGTGTGATATAAAGGCAACGGATTCCTGTGAAATAACGCGATGCATTAAGCCGAGAGAGAGAGAGCGAGCCCCCATCATCACCGCACAACCAGCACTACCGCACTCATCATCATCACCGCACACACGCAAGCACTACCGCCCCTATCATCATCACCGCACACACCCTGGCAGTACCACCCCCATCCTCATCCCCGCACACACCTGGGCACTACCGCACCCATCATCATCACCGCACACACGCAAGCACTACCGCCCCCATCATCATCCTCGCACACACCCCGGCACTACCGCACCCATCATCATCACCGTACACACGCAAGCACTACCGCCCCATCATCATCCCCGCACACACGCAGGTGTCGCGGGCGGAGGAGGGGACGCTGCGCTCTCCCACTGCTCGGGTCCGGCTGCTGCTGCTCGGTGGTGGCTCGAGCGGTGGGCCGGATCCCGGGGACTCGAGCGGCGTTCCTCGCCTGTGAGTGAAAAGGGGATTTGATTGTGGGGATTGGATATTGTCCGTGACGCCACCCATGGTTGTGGTGATATTGGTGACACCACCGCTGCTCTGGACGGGGATCCCGGGAGCGATGACAGGGAGCAGCCTGGATGTTAGTTCTCCCCTCCGTGGGTAGGGGGTTGGTTTTCCCGGGCCCGGTGATGGGGTAGGAATGGATGGCAGGCGGGTTACGGGGCCTGGCGAGGTGCAGGGTCGCGGGGGCAGCGCTGTGCCGCACGGCACGGTGGTACTCACTCAGCCAATGATGAGGACACAGTTCTCGGTAAAACACACGGCTGAATGGACGGGTCCCACAAACGGCTGCGGTGTTGTTTCTCCCGGCAGGTTGATGGTGACTGCCTTTCCCTGCACCTGTGTACTGTAAACGGTTCCAATGGGTTCCCACCGGTAACCCGCTCCCCAGCTTGGATATGGGCTGGAGGAGCCCCTTTTGCCCGCAGGCTCTGGCCCTGGGAACTTTAGCCTTGGCGGTGACTGTGTTTCCCTCTCTCAGTTGGACTGTTGCCTTCTGTCGGGACTTGGCTGCTGGGAAACCCAGGAGGTTCCCATCGCTAACGAATTTGGCAAATTCACGGCGACTCCTAGCCTTGCCGGGGTCCGTAAGCCCCTGTCAGATGGTGCTGGCTTCTCTTTGCGTACCGGTCCGGTACCGCCGGGCCACCGCCCGTCCACGGTCTTTACGGTAAGCTCCAATAGGCCACTCCTGCAGACGGTCACCACCGTCTGCCAACCTTGCTGATCCGTCCGGGCCACACACCCGGACCAACTTAAGTCTGCTCTACTACCATTTTCCTTCCTTCCACTTTCACTTCCCAAACTGAACTGTCTGCTTTTCCCACCTCTAGGACTGTGAACTCCTCGGTGGGCAGGGCCAACCGCCTGGCCCACCCCCCTGGTGTGAACATCAGCCACTGGAGGGAGGCAACAAGGGTTTTTGTCTGACTTTGGTGTGCCTGACCGGGAGTGTGGGGTGTGGTGGTGTTGTTCTCTGTGGCCCCTGGCTTGTCCAGGGCGCCACATTCCCCCTTAGTAAAATGCAGACCGTCCGCGGGCTGCCCGTCCATCACCGGTTTTATTTTCACAACTGAAAAGATAAACGGTAAAACAGGGATTACAATTAAAAAAACATCTTCCCACATCGGGAGGTACTCTTACTTTAACGTTGCAAACGGTTACGGCTTCCGCTCTCTCCCACCCAAGCAACCTGGCCCTGATGCTGCCCCTAAGCAAAAAGGCAGCACCCCTTGACCCCAGTCCAGCACAAGTTGCCCGAGCGGGTTCTGTCCTTTTCAGGGGACCCACGTCCATGGGGAACCCCTGAAACCCCCAGAGGATCACCACCGGTTCCGGTGGTGGCTGGGCCCCAGCCTGCTCCACTGCGGGCCCTTCCTCCAATCTGCCTCTCCGGAGGCGGTAACGATGAAAGCCATAAAACAACATTTTTATTTACAAGCCACAAGTGCGTGGTTGCCTTGCTAGTTCTCAGGCTTGTCCACAAGGAGTCCCTTATGCAACACTTGTAGACAGTCCCCACGGGGACAACGGTGCCGGCAACGACCGGTCTCAATCAGGCTGACAATCAGGTAACTTTCTCGGTTGATCATTCTTATCATTCTTTTAAACGGTACTTTCAACACACACACAATTTTCCCCCTTTAAAGAACAGTTTCCCTGTACCTAAGTGGGGGTCTACCTAGATTGGGCCGAGTGGACCTCCGAGGTCCAGTGTCAGTGGGGACAGGCAGTGGGGCAGAGGGAACAATCAGTTCCTCTTCCCTGCTATCGTGTGGGGCAGGCGGAGGCATAGGGGAGCTAGGTACAGGTTCATCCCTGGGCACTGGCTCATGGTCGACCACTTCCATCACTTCTTCATCCACAGGTTGTGGGAACAGTATCAGTGGAAGGATCACCGCACCATTCTGTGTAGGCCAGTCTGCTGGAAAGTCACCCATCACGGTGTGGATTACCTCTTTTGCCTTCTCCGCCGGTCTAGGAACCTGAGCTTCAGCCGCTGCCCTCAATGCTGGTGGGCACCTCTTCAGATGGTCCCGGGAAACCATGGCCAAAGTGCCCCCTTGGTCACGACTGATCTGGTAGGCCTTCCCATCTTCCCATCCTGTGGGCTGTATGACATATGGGGTTTGTTCCCATTGATCATCCAGCTTGCGGGTCCTCCTTTTTCGCTTCAGCACTACATCTCCAGGCTGGAAAGGACCAGCAGACGCCTTCTGGTTGAAGCGCTGCTCCTGTTGTTCCCGACTGCGACTCAAATTCTTCTCGACATACTCCTGAATTTGTCGGTACTGCTCCCTCAGCCGAGTGTCCCATTCAGCTGTTGAAGGGAGTGCTTCTGGGGCTTCCAATCCCATGTCCAGATCCACCGGTAGCCGGCCGGGGCGAGCCCTCATCAGGTATGCTGGGGTGTACTTCGTTGAGCTGGAAGGGATATTGTTGTACATGTCGACTAAGTCAGGTAGCTTTTCCGGCCACAGGTTCCGCTCTTCTAGCGGCAACGTCTTGAGGAGGCCCAGGACCAGGTGGTTCATCTTTTCACACATGCCGTTGGTTTGGGCATGGTAAGGCGTGGTCCGGTTCTTCTTGCAGCCGTAAAACTGACAAAATTCATGGAACACCTCCGCTTCAAAGGCCGGGCCTTGGTCAGTAAGCACCTTCTCAGGGTATCCATGTGGTCGGCAGAAATAAGCCTGGAACGCTCTAGCGGCGGTACAGCCAGTTAGGTCTTTAACTGGGACAACCACCATGAACCTTGAATAGTGGTCTACAATGGTTAGAGCGTAGGTGTACCCACTTCGGCTGGGGGTGAGCTTTACATGGTCCAGGGCAACCAGCTCCAGCGGTTGATGTGTAACGATCGGGTGTAGGGGCGCCTTCTGGCTGGCCTCGTCCTTCCTTCTCAGCGTGCAAGGGCCACACTCTCGGCACCAGGCCTCTACAGATTTCCGCATTCCACTCCAATAGAACCGCTCTCTCAACAGCATCTCTAGTTTCTTCCATCCGAAGTGTCCAGCACCATCATGGTATGCTTGCAGTACGGTGGGCACGTTAGCTTGGGGAATCACCAACTGGCGGATCTTCACATGGGTCTTCGGGTTAATCAGCTCACGGTACAACTTCCCCTGGTGTAGATACAGCCGGGTCCGTTCCCGCCACAGGCGTTGGGCTTCAGCTGGGGCGGCAGGGTCTATTCCAGCAGCGCCTTGTTCCACCAAGATCTTGACTAAGCGGACAGCGGGTGCCTGGTCCTGAACTTCTTGCCACTCCTGGCTGGGCAGCGGGTCCAGGTTTACCCGTTGTTGATAGACATGCACCTTCTCAGTCGGTGGCTGATGAAATGCAGGCAGCTCAATCTCTTCGAGGTCGTCATCCTCAGGCCCTTCTTCTGACAAGTGGGGCATCCGAGAGAGTGCATCGGCATTAACGTTGGCACGGCCGGCCCTGTACTTGATGGTGAAATCGTAGTTGGCTAGCCTAGCCACCCACCGCTGTTCCAACGCACCCAGCTTGGCGGTGTCCAGGTGGGTCAGCGGGTTATTATCCGTGAAAGCGGTGAACTTAGCCGCTGCCAGGTAATGGCGGAACCGCTCGGTGATAGCCCACACCAGTGCCAGGAGTTCAAGCTTGAAAGAGCTGTAGTTCTCGGGGTTCCTCTCAGTTGGTCGAAGCCTTCGGCTAGCATAAGCAATCACTTTCTCTTTTCCGTCTTGGACCTGGGATAGGACTGCCCCTAAGCCTACATTGCTGGCATCGGTGTAAAGGATGAAGGGGTGGTTGTAGTCAGGGTATGCTAGGATTTCTTCTCTGGTCAGGGCCGCTCCCAGCTGACGGAAGGATTCCTCATGCCTTTCTTCCCACACCAATGGGGCTCCTAGGGGTCTACCACCTTTGGTCTGTCCCACGAGGAGGTCTTGCATGGGGGCAGCCATCTTCGTGTACCCCTTGATGAAGCGACGGTAATACCCCACCAGGCCCAGGAACTGCCTCACCTCCTTCACCGTGGTCGGCCTCGGCCAGTCCTGAATGGCGGTGATTTTATCAGGGTCAGGGGCGACACCCTCTGCACCGACCACATGCCCTAGGTACTGCACTTTGTGTTTCAGCAGATGACACTTTGAGGGCTTCAACTTCATCCCATATTTGGCAAGGGACGCGAACACCTCGGCTAGGTGCTCCAGGTGGGCTTCATATGTCTGGGAGTACACAATCACATCATCCAGGTACAGCAGGACGGTCTCAAAGTTTAGATGCCCCGGACAGCATTCCATCAGCCGTTGGAAGGTTCCAGGGACATTGCACAGCCCGAACGGCATGCTATTAAACTCACAGAGTCCCATAGGGGTAGCAAATGCAGTATTCTCTCGGTCTTCTGGTGCCACAGCCACCTGCCAGTACCCACTGGTGAGGTCAAGGGTGAAAAAGTAATTAGCGGTTCTCGGCGCAGCCAGAGATTCCTCAATGCAGGGCAGAGGGTAAGCGTCCTTATGTGTTATCTGGTTAATTTTTCGGTAATCCACACACATCCGCATGGTGCCATCCTTCTTCTTAACCAGTACCAACGGAGTGGCCCAGGGACTACAGCTGTCCCTAATAACCCCTGCCTTCTTCATGTTCCTCAACATGTCCTTGGCACATTGGTAGTGTGCAGGGGGAATAGGCCTGTACCTCTCTTTGATAGGGGGATGCTCACCGGTGGGGATATGGTGTTGGACCCCTTTAATCTGCCCAAAGTCTAGGGGATGTTTGCTAAAAACCCGCTCATACTCCCGTACCACCCGGTATACCCCTTCTTTGTGATGTGTAGGGGTATCGTCAGTGCCTACGTGTAGTTGTCGACACCACTCGTCTAACTCCCCTTGGGATGGGTGAGTGCTGGCAGTAGGTGGTGAGGTTTGGGGAATGGCCTCGTGGATGGTGTGGGGATCCAAGGTGAACAACTTAACAACTTGGCAAGGGTAGCGTACCGGGGAAGCCTGACTTCTTCCTCCCCGCAGTTCAGCACCCTCACGGGCACTCTCCCCTTCTTTACATCTACCACCCCTCGGGCGGCCATTACTGTGGGCCAGTGTTCAGAGGGCATGGGCTCTATCATGGCGGGGTAGTCACGCCCCTGGGGCCCTACCGCTGCCCTACACCAAATCATCATCTCGCTCCTGGGAGGCACAATCAAAGGGGCAACATCCATCACTCTCACCCCACCAATCTCTCCTCCTGTCGAGTTCACATGTTGGCGGTACATCAAGGCTCGGATCTCACGCTACACAGCTCTCTGTCGGTTCCCCGCCGCTGTGGCGGCCAGCTGCTGCAGTAGGGTCAGCACGTCACTCATACAGTGCTCCATCACGTTGGTCCCTAGCACTACCTTCGGTTATGATCACTGGGTTCATTCATTATCACAATCATACCCTGGTGTTGCAGTTCAGCTCGCCCCACAGTCATGGCCACTTGTTTGTATCCCACTTGGGTCAATGGGAGTCCACCAGCAGCAATCAGTGTTATACTGGCATCTGGGGGACCAGCTCGTCTTTTCCCCAATACCGTTGATACAGTGTGTATGGTATGGTGGTTACCTGTGATCCAGTGTCCAGGAGAGCCATCACCAGTATGCCGTCCACAGCCACGGGGATGATGGGCCGGGCCCCGATGTACCAATCCCGCCAGTCTGGGGGGCCATGGGGTTCTACTCCTGAGGATTGGCCCGTGGCCCCAGGGGTTGCTCGTTTAACGGACACCGTCGGGAGTAGTGGCCGGGTTTGCTGCACCTGTAACAGATTGGGGGTCCATTCCGTGAGTCATTGGCCCTTCTCCGCTGCATCCAGGGGACGTCCTCAGGGCTGTCAGCGAGCTGCATCTTCACCGGGGCCTGGGATCTGGTCGCAGGCTGGAGTGCGGCGAGGATCTTAGCGAGGTCCCCATCCATGCGGCGAACTTGAGCAGCGAGCTCTTCCATCGTTCCGCTTGAGGCTGCAGGCACTGGAGGTGCTGATGGGGTAGGGGCCACCACGACGGGAGCAGTCTCAACCGGCCGCGGGGCTGGCTCAGGAGCTTCAAATGCGGGGGGTTGCAGAGCTTTGATGGCCCGTTCCTTTAATACGGCAAAGTCCACATCAGCGTGTTCTAGGGCCTACAGCCGAAGCTGTTTGCGGTCCTCTGAGGACCTCATCCCCTGCACAAACTGCTCACTTAACATTTTGTTACTGTCCACACTGTTGATGGTGTCCACCCACTTCAGTGTGCGGAGTGCGGTTTGCAGGCACAGGGCATAGTCCCGAATGCTATCTGCGGGCCGTTGTCGGCATTGATAGAACTGCATCCGCAACTCGGCCTCGGTACGGGTCTCAAATGCAGTCTGCAGCTTTTCAAATATGGTGGCTACAGAGGACCGGTCCCCCTCGGCCCAGGTCTCCGCCTCTTGCTCAGCCGCGCCGGTTAGCTGCCCCAGCACTAGCGCTGCACGTTGCTTATCAGTCAGGGGGTACAGTTCTAGTAGCGGACTAAGTTTTTTTCGGAAAACCTGCAAGGCATCAGGTTTCCCATCGTACTGCGGTAGCCAGGCAGCTCCGGGCGCATAGGGCAAAGAGAACGGCATCACCTGAGCGAGAGCTGGGGCCGCGGCGCCCCCCGCCAGCGCGGCCGGGACCTGGGCAGGCCCATTCCCATCTACAGGTGCTCCCGCGGCTGCGTCCGCCGCTCTTCCAGCGGCTCCGTTGGGCGCAGACATCTTGTTTCCGTCCCCCTTAGTCTCTTTCCGGCTCCTCCTCTACAGGGGCGGGGTTTTGGCCTTCGCGCCTCCACTACTCGAGGAGACATTCGAGCGGGAATTCTTCGCGCCCAAGATGGCGGCTTCACAAATTTTTCGGCCGGACACCTCCGGCGGTCACAAAAGGCGCACTTCCACCTGTTGGTAGAACGGTAGGATCCTGTTCGTGACGCCAAGTTGTCGCGGGCGGAGGAGGGGACGCTGCGTTCTCCCACTGCTCAGGTCTGGCTGCTACTGCTGCTCGGTGGTGGCTCGAGCGGTGGGCCGGATCATGGGGACTCGAGCGGCGTTCCTCGCCCGTGAGTGAAAAGGGGATTTGATTGTGGGGATTGGATATTGTCTGTGACGCCACCCACGGTTGTGGTGATATTGGTGACACCACCGCTGCTCTGGACGGGGATCCCGGGAGCGATGACAGGGAGCAGCCTGGATGTTAGTTCTCCCATCCGTGGGTAGGGGGTTGGTTGTCCCGGGGCCCGGTGATGGGGTAGGAAAGGATGGCAGGTGGGTTACGGGGCCTGGCGAGGTGCAGGGTCGCGGGGGAAGCGCTGTGCCGCACGGCACGGTGGTACTCACTCAGCCAATGATGAGGACACAGTTCTCGGTAAAACACACGGCTGGATGGACGGGTCCCACAGATGGCTGCGGTGTTGTTTCTCCCGGCAGGTTGATGGTGACTGCCTTTCCCTGCACCTGTGTACTGTAAACGGTTCCAATGGGTTCCCACCGGTAACCCGCTCCCCAGCTTGGATATGGGCTGGAGGAGCCCCTTTTGCCCGCAGGCTCTGGCCCTGGGAACTTTAGCCTTGGCGGTGACTGTGTTTCCCTCTCTCGGTTGGACTGTTGCCTTCTGTCGGGACTTGGCTGCTGTGAAACCCAGGAGGTTCCCATCGCTAACGAATTTGGCAAATTCACGGCGACTCCTAGCCTTGCCGGGGTCCGTAAGCCCCTGCCAGATGGTGCTGGCTTCTCTTTGCGTAACGGTCCGGTACCGCCGGGCCACCGCCCGTCCACGGTCTTTACGGTAAGCTCCAATAGGCCACTCCTGCAGACGGTCACCACCGTCTGCCAACCTTGCTGATCCATCCGGGCCACACACCCGGATCAACTTCAGTCTGCTCTACTACCACTTTCCTTCCTTCCACTTTCACTTCCCAAACTGAACTGTCTGCTTTTCCCGCCTCCAGGACTGTGAACTCCTCGGTGGGCAGGGCCAACCGCCTGGCCCACCCCCCTGGTGTGAACATCAGCCACTGGAGGGAGGCAACAAGGGCTTTTGTCTGACTTTGGGGTGCCTGACCGGGAGTGTGGGGTGTGGTGGTGTTGTTCTCTGTGGCCCCTGGCTTGTCCAGGGCGCCACACAGGCACTACCATCATCATCCCCGCACACACGCAGGCACTACCGCCCCCATCATCATCCCCGCACACATGCAGGCACTACCTGAGTGAAGTCTCCGGTGACAGCGCGGCTCACTTCAGTTGCTGTGTGAAACTGACACAGAGAGGTCGTGTTCTACGGTGCTCCCTGTCAGCTTCATGTAGCAGAGCTGAAAGCGTTGTGTGGATTACTTCGGACCTGGATGGGTGTTTGGGGATTAATAAAGTGGTAAATGAGGGGATTTTTTGTCTTTTATTCCAAATAAAGGATTTTTCATTGTGTGTGATTATTTACTTTCACTACAGGTTAATCATGGAAAGTATCTCGGGGAGACGCCTGCCATAATTAACCTAGGACTTAGTGGCAGCTATAAGCTGCCATTTAACTCCTTATTACCCAGATTGCCACGGCACCAGGGCAATTCGGGATGAGCCGGGTAGAGTCCCAGCACTATCGCATCTAATGCATGCGGCAATTCCGGGCGGCTGCTGGCTGATATTGTTAGGGTGGTGGGCTCCCCATAACGTGGCGCTCCCCATCCTGACAATACCAGCCTCCAGCCGTGTGGCTTTATCTTGGCTGGTATCAAAATTGGGGGGGACCGCAGTTTTTTTTTTTAAATTATTTATTTATTTATATTATTTAAATAAATAATTTTAAAAACCGGCAGACAGTCCCTCCCCAATTTTGATACCTAGCCATGATAAAGCCGACAGCTGGGGGGTGGTATTCTCAGTTTGAGGAGGTCTAAGGTTAAAATAACAGCATTCTGCCACCCAGAATTGTTGCAGTCATTACATGTGACAGTTCTAGTGCTTTACCCGGATCGTCCCAATTGCCCTGGTGCAGTGGCAATCGGGGTAATATTATAAGGTAATAACAGCTCACAGCTGCCACTAAGCCCTAGATTAGTAATGGGGTAATGGAGGTCTATGTGACCTCCAATTACTAATCCGGTAAGTAAAAAGAAATAATCAGAAAAAAATCCTTTATTTGAAATAAAATACGACAAAAAAACACCCTCTTTCTCCAATTTATTAATTCCCCAAACACCCAGGTCTGACATAATGCGCAGTGCGCGAGCACATTTGAAAAGATCGCCTGATGACTGAGCCACAGCTGTGAGTGGTGATATCACTGAGTTTACCTGCAGTCACAGTTGAAGGTTCCCACGGTACCCCACCTATGACCACAGGTAAACTCACCTCAGGTGAACTCAGTGACCTCACAACAGGTGAACTGAGATCAATGAGACCTGCATCTCCTGGCAGAAAACTACATTTTTTACCAGGAGATGCAGATTTGGTGGTGAAATTTATACACTAAATTCCTGCACCAAATGTGCATCTTCTGGCAAAGAAACACATCAAAACGCAACGTGGTTTTGATGCATTTTTTTGCCAGAGGATGCAGATTTGGTGCAGGAATTTGGTGCAAACTCACCCTCTCACCGCTCAGTAGTGGCTGCTTCGTCCCTGCTTCCTGTCACTAGCGTCTGGGGCCTGCGCACGCAGCACAGGTCTCCTGGGAGTACACTTAGGGTGCGCGTGTGCCTATTCTTAAAAGGCCAGTACGCCCTAACTCAGTCATGCCTCTAAGTCTATGACTGAGAGGCACCAAGTATTTAAGGCACATTCCCCTTATGAGAGGTGGCGGGGCAATGTGGTCTAATCCTAGAGATGAGTTGCTAGTTGTTCAGGTCCTTTACATATGTGCTGCTGTGTTACTTACACATCATTCTATATTGACCAAACCTACTGTACCAGCCGCTCCGCTGCATTGCTCTTATCAGCCAAACCTTCTGAACCGGCCGCTCCTGCTGCATTGTTCCATATTGGCCAAACCTGCTGTACCGGCAGCTCCTGCTGCTTCATCCCATACTGTAGAGCATGCTGAATTAGCCATCCCAGGTGAACCTGCCTTATCAGAGACTATTATGGGGCCGGCTGTTGCAGCACTGTCTCCCTGAGCAGCACCTGGTTGCTACATGCAACCAAATCCACCTTCACCATCAGAGGCTCTGGTGAAAACCTGGTGTGAGACATAGTCAAGCCTCTCAGGTGTACTGTGTCCTGCGGCCCAAAGGGTCCACTCTCGCTCACACCCACGAGCATTACAGTCTGCCCAGGCCATCCTGCTGGCTCCAGTGCTGATCTGCTTACCGGCCTCCAGCAAGGGATGGTTTGGTAGCGAGAACAACAGGAACGGATTCTGACTTATCTGTGATCAATAAACACCTGTCTGCATGCCTTGACTCAAGTGTCTCCATCTGTCTCGGCATCGGCTGTAGTCCCTACTCTGGCTGCAATTCCAGCTCCAAGCTCTGGTCCTCATTTGTTTACTCCTCCGCAATTTCATGGTGATGCCCAACAACATAGGGGATTTATAAACCAGTGCTCCATCAACTTTGAACCTTTGTCACATCAGTTCACCTCTGACCCGGCCAAAGTGACCTTTATGGTGTCACACCTGACTGGTGAGGCTCTTGCTTGGATCAACCATTATGGGAGAGGACTGATTCTATTGTCCAGAACCTTCAGGTCTTTCTAGAGGCATTCTGCACAGTGTTCGACAAGCCTGGTCAAGTTTCCTCAGCAGCATCCTCACTCCTTAGACTCCGCCAGGGGAGTCTCACTGTAGGCCAGTATGCTTTCCGTTTCCGCACCCTGTCCTCTGAAATGGGCTAGAACAATGAAGCACTGGTATCTCCATTCTGGGATGGATTGTCTGGTAGTATCAAGACTACTCGAGATGTGCCTTCAAATTTGAACAACCTTGTATCGCTGGCTATCCGCATCAACCTCAGGTTCCAAGAACAATAGAGAGACGAGACAAAGAAAAGAAGTCATTACACTTGGCTCATTCATTCAAAGGCCAATCATGCTGTGACCTGCGATCTCCGAGACTCTTCCTTAGCCCTCGGAGGTGGATCTAGTGCATCCGGCAAAGCTCCACTGAGAAGTCTGACGCATAGGAAAAGGGTGCTTCTATTGCAAAAGTCCTACTCACCTGATCTGTTTCTGTCCAAGAAAGGTGGGAAACTTCCAAACCTAGAGTCTGTAGGAGGGGGGACTCTGGATGAAAGCAAGTCCTCTTCACCCTTATCCATATTCGTGCCTGTGTCATGTGACAACACCAGGTTCACCGAGTTTGCTTTACTAGACTATGGTTCTGCCAGGAATGTCATACAACAGGCCATTGCAGATTGTTACCAGATTCCCATCCATCATCTTCAAGTTTCCATAGCTGTGACATCTGTGGTTGGAAAGCCTTAGGCCAAGGAATCTATCCAGTTAGTCACTGAGCAAGTTGAGCTTCGGGTGGGAATACTGCACTGAGAGAAAATTGCTTTCTACATGCTACAAGGCATGTCGCACCTTCAACTATTTGGTCTGCCGTGGCTCCAGAAACATGAGCCTGTCTTGGACTGTAGATCTTGAGATGTGCTCAGATGGTGTTAGTCAAGTCCTGAAAAATGTCTTGTTCCAGTTCGTCCTGCTCATCCGCCGGTGATGCCCTCTAACCTTACGGGCCTGCCATCTGCCTATTACGCATACACATATGTCTTCGATAAGAAGCAGGCTAAGACGCTGACACCACATAGGCCGAATGACTACCCAATCAACCTACTTCCTATCCTCCAGATGGCGTATCTTCCATCTGTCACAGGTAGAACCTAGCCATGTCCGAATATATCAAGGACAACCTGGCAAAGGGATTTATTCAGACGTCCTCTTCACCGGCCAGAGCCAGGATCTTCTTTATAAAGAAAAAAGATGGCTCGCTGCATCCCTGTATTGATTAAAGAGGTATTAACCAAATCACAGTCAAGAATAAGTATTCACTGACGCTTACACTGGGATTGTTCGACTATCTCTGAAGCTCCAGGATCTTCTCTAAGCTTGACCTCTGGGGGCATACAACCATGTCCGTACATAATGGGGAGATTAATGGAAAACTGCTTTTAATATCTGTGATGGCCGCTAGGCGTATTGAGTTATGCTTTTCGGTCTCAGCAATACCCTGGCAATCTTCCAGGAATTGGTCAATGATGACATGTTCCAGGATATTCTGTACTCATACGTCGTGGTGTACCTGGACAACATTCTACTGTTCTCTCCCAATTGGCCTACCCACAGGAAGAAGGTTTGCCTGGTACTACAGAGGCTGCGGGAGAATCAGTTATACGCCAAATTCGAAAACTGCCTTTTTCAACAGACGTCCCTTCCCTTCTTGGACTACATAATCTCTGACACCGGCCTGAAGATGGACCCAGAGAAGGTGGCAACTGTTCTAAAGTGGCATCATCCTGATAGTCTGAAAGTGATCCAGCTGTTCCTGGAGTTGATAAATTACTATCACCAATTCATTCCGCAGTTTTCTTCTCAGATTTTTCCTATCTCGGCTCTGACCCGCAAGGGGCGAATCCTAAGATATCGACTCCTGAAGCTGAAAGTGCATTTGACTCCCTCAAGCAGGCCTTCTCATTGGCTCCAGCAATGAATTGTCTGTTAATCTCTGGTCTATGCTTCTTGAAGATAGATGCATCTTCCTCTGGTGCTGGAGCCTTCCCCATGCAGAAATCAGCTTCCGGTAAGATGGTAACCTGCGGTTTCTTTTCTAAGGCCTTCTTCATTGGTGACTGAGAATTATTGGCTATCAAGAGGGCTCTAGTGCAGTGGTGATACCTATGTAACATCTGCCCTTGACCACAGACTAAGGATGACTGTCACGGACAGACTAGGGCTAGCCACCAACTCGGCAGGACCTCAAGAACTCTGAAACCTTTTAATCCTTATACAGGGATTTGGATATTACAAGGTCCAGTAAATCTCTGCCTATGGAAGGCTGCAATCCAGGAAAGAGTGGTCGTCAGGCAGGGTCCAAACCAGGAGGCACAAAAAGGGACAAATTTGGCAGGCAGGAGCGTAGTCTGGAAATCAGGCAGAGGTCAAAACCGGAGATGGCAGTGAGGTACAAAAACGGCAGGCAGGAGAGTAGTCAATGATCAGGCAGAGGTCAACACACTGATCAATAGTCAGAACAGAACAGGAACCAGGAGCAGGAATACAAAACTAACTCTGGCAGTGACTTGCAAATAAGAGGGGGAATTAGAAGGGTGTGGTGTCTTCCCATTGGCTGTAGGTGAATGGTGCTAACTTCACCTGGAAGACACATGCCACCTACCGTCAGCCAGTGGTGCTGCAGGTCCTAGGGAAACCCAGCTTAGTGGATGAGCAGAGCCTGCGCTCACCACAGCCACTGGCATGACTCCTCTCCTATCACCAGCACAGTCCATGGCGGGAATACGGCAGCGTAATCTACACCAACCACAAAAACTTGACCTACTTACAGTCAGCTCAAAGACTGAAGCTGCATCAAGGCCAATTGTCACTGCTCTTTGCCCACTTTGACTTTGTTCTCCATTCCCTGCTGGCCAAAAAGAACGACCAGGTGGATGCATTCTCCAGGTGCTTTATCTCAGTCGATCAACAGCCTTCTGTGCTAGAGCTCGCTGAGCACTTCATTCAGCACATCTTCCACCTGCATGGCCTACTTCTTCACATTGTTTAACACAGAGGCATCCAGTTCACATTTTGTTTCTGGAGGGCTACCTGTTAGCTGCTGAATGTTACCCTGGACTTCTTTTTGGCCTACCAACTGCAGTCCAATGGCCAAATGGAGTGGATCAACCAGATCCTGAAGAATTTCTAGCAGCATTTTGTCAACAAGCACCACAGCGAATTGGTCAAGCTTCTTCCACAGGCAGATGAGTCCTCCGCTAACTCTCTGTTCTGTGTTATCTATGGACAGAAGCCCCAAATCCCTTTCCCATTGGCTATCTCCTCCAGCAACCCAGTGGCTGAAGACCTCATCCAGAAGTTCGCCGAAATCTTGGTGGATACCGTCATCCCTGGTGCTACCTATTAGCTGCTGAATGTTACCCTGGACTTCTTTTTGGCCTACCATCTGCAGTCCAATGGCCAAATGGAGGAGTGGATCAACCAGATCCTGAAGAATTTCTTGCAGCACTTCGTCAACCAGCACCACAGCGATTGGGTCAAGCTTCTTCCACGGGCAGATGAGTCCTCCGCTAACTCTCTGTTCCGTATTATCTCTGGACAGCAACCCAAAATCCCTTTCCCATTGGCTATCTCCTCCAGCAACCCAGTGGCTGAAGACCTCATCCAGACGTTCGCCGAAATCTTGGCGGATACCATCATCCCTGGTGCAGTCCTCCACTTGTATGAAGAGGCATGCAGATAAGATATCTTTCATTGTTCAGGCCTGGAGACAAGGTATGGCTCTCTTCTAGATATGACCATCTCAAAATGCCATTCTACAAGCTGGGCCCCCATTTTATTGGTCCCTTCGAGGTGTTCCTACAGTGTTCTAAAGGCTGAAGCTTCTAGCCTCCTTGCCCATCCCCAATTCCTTCCATGTGTCTCTCCTCAAGCTTCCTAAGTCGCTATTTCAAGACCCTGGTACCCTGCCTTCACTGGTCAGACATCTTTGAGGTAAAGGACATTTTTGCTATGATGAGTGTGAGGGGTAGGACTATCTTCTTGGTGGATTGGAAAGGTTTTGGTCCTGAGGACAGGTCATAGGAGCCCAAAGAGAATATAAATGCTCCTCTTCTCCTTAAAGGGAATCTGTCAGCAGGTCTTTGCTACCCCATCTGAGAGCAGCATAATGTAGAAACAGAAACCCTGATTTCAGCGATGTGTCACTTACTGAGCTGTTTGCTCTCATTTTCATAAAATAAATGTTTTTTGTACGGCAGATCTAGCAGTTACACAGAGCTCATGAACATTCTAGACTACCTGGCAGCACACCAAGTAGTCCGCTAATGATCTACTGCTGATTAAACAGTGATTTTATCAAAACTACGCTAAGCAGCCCAGTAAGTGAAACACTAATGAAATCAGGATCTTTGCCCTTACATTAAGCTGCTCTCAGATTAGGTGGCAAAAACCTGCTGACATTTTCCCTTTAAAAGATTCCTGTAAAATGGGGTCGTAAAGGTCACACAGTCACCGGCATCCCCACACTGTCTTGCGGGGACGCCGACATACTAATCCTCCTGGCCGCTTAGCAGTGGCTGATCTGACCCTGCTGCCATCTCACAGGGCCTGCGCATGTCACACAGGTCTCCTGGGAGTACACTTAGGGAGTGCAAGCACCTATCCTTATGGGGGGTGCCTGGGCAACGTAGTCTAATCCTAAAGCCTGCTTTACATGTTGGAATTTCGCATACGATATCGTATGCGATTTGCAACGCCCCCATCGTATGTGTGGCATGTTCAATTTGTTGAACGTGCCGCACAAACGATTAACCCCCGTCACACATACTTATCCGTCCATACGACCTCAATGTGGGCGGCGAACGTCCACTTCCTGGAGTGGGAGGGACGTTCGGCGTCACATGATGTCACGCGGCAGCCAGCCAATAGAAGCGGAGGGGCAGAGATGAGCGGGAAGTAGACATCCCGCCCACCTCCTTCCTTCCGCATTGCTGGCCGGGAGCCGCAGGACGCAGGTAAGATCTGTTCATCGTTCCCGGGGTGTCACACACTGCGATGTGTGCTACCCCGGGTACGATGAACAACCTGACATTCAATTCATGAGAAATGAACGACGTGCGTGCGATGAACGTTTTACCATTCATTTGCAATGGCACGTAGCTGTTACACACTAGAATGTACCTTACAATGCCGGATGTGCGTCGCTTACGACGTGACCCCGCCGTCACATCGTAAGATATATTGAAGTGTGTAAAGCGGGCTTAAAGACGTGATGCTAGTTTTCAGGTACTTTAACGATGTGCTGTGTTACTTATACCTGTCGGTTTCATACTACCGGCTGCTTCTGCTGCATCGTTCCATATCGGCCAAACCTGCTGTACCAGTCGCTCCTGCTGCATTGTTCCATATTGGCCAAACTTGCTGTACCGGCCACTCCTGCTGCATTGTTCCATATCGACCGAACCTGCTGTACCAGACACTCCTGCGGCATCATTCCATACTGGTCAAGCGTGCTGCATCAGCTGTCCCATTGCACCTGCCTTATCAGAAACTGTCAGTGTCTACAGCCCTGGAGCCAGCTGTTGCATCACTATGTCTCCTTGAGAGGCACCTGGTTGCAACCTGCAGCCAAATCCACCCTCACCATCAGAGGCTCTGATGAAATTCTGGTGTGCACTAATAGTCAAGCCCCTAAGGTATACTGTGTGCTGCGACCAACTGGGTCCACTCCCAGCTCGCACCCGTAAGCATTACAGGCAGACATGCACTGGGGAAAATAAGTATTTGATACACTGCAAATTTTGAACGTTTTCCCACCTACAAATGATAGAGAGATCTGTCATTTTTATTTCAGGTACACTTCAACTACAGTATGACAGACAGCATTTTAAAAAATCCAAAAAATCACATTGTATATTTTTTAAATAATTAATTAGCATTTTATTGCACGAAATATGTATTTGATACAATAGAAGAACAGATCTTAATATTTGCTACAGAAACCTTTGTTTTCAATTACAGAACTCAGATGTTTCCTGTAGTTCTTGACCAAGTTTGCACACATTTTGACAGCGTCATATAAGGGGTTCACAGGTATGGGTGGATCGCGGATCCACCCGCGCCTGTTAGCCACACATGGCTGCTATTCAAATGAGCAGACATGTGCAGGGATCACCTCCGGCTGACCACAGCAGCCGGCGGTGATTACCCCAACATGATTTAGGATGTAACTGTACGTACTAGGTTGTGAAGGGGTTAAGCACGGCCCTGACTAGTGTGCAGGGCAGCAGGAATACTAGTCCTGTTGTATGATAAAATTACAAAAAGGAATTAGACAGACAGGGGTAAAAGAAACTTCCAGGCAGCTATCTCCAAAAACAAGTCCAAAGCGACCTTTCTTTCTACGATTCACATCTCCACACCAATACCAAGGTATTGCAGTCTATCACTGGTAATTACCCAAACTAAGAGATGAGTACTTATACCAGAGGGGAGTGGTAAAACAGAACAGCTGAGATAGGCCAGGATAGAAAGCCTTAAAAGACAAAAGAACAGCTTTAACTTTTGCAGCACTAGCACAAGGGAAATCTGCATGACTAACAGGAAAGCGAAGAAGCTCTAACAACCACAGGAGTGCGTGTAGCCACACGCTGCAACCTTCTGACCCCAAGAAAAAAAGAGACCACTTTCTGTGGTGATAGCCCCGTGACAGTAAATTATATAAATGTTTATGCCTATGTTGTTCTATTTGTTGGAGTGGGCTTGAGTTGCTAGTACTCCTTTTGTATTCCTTTCAAAACCAATCGTTAAAGAATTTATAAAAAGAAAAAAGAAAATTATATCCTGCATAGCTAACTAAAGGAAACAGTAAGAAACAAAAAAAACTGTTTTCTATTACATATGAACAGAAACGCATCAGTGTCTGTTGACTATATGTAACTGTGTGGATGGATGCATGGATGCAGCAATCATGCTAGTATATTACTTTTTACAAACAGTTGTTGGTGGTTTTCCTGCTCAGTTCTAATTTTTAAAGTATTTTTTAGCCTAAAATCATACATTTAAGTAAAAAAATGTAAGTAATTTTATTTTTTTAAGGAAATAAAAAAAAGATCCTGAAGGGGTTGTTCCACATTTGTAGCATACCCAAAGGTATACAATTGATTTATAAATAAAAAAGCAATCAATATTCATGACCTTACACCTAACTTGAAGCTGAATGCTGTAATTTGAGCTGTAATGCTTTACATGTTGCCTATATTGTATTCATGCTCTCCCCTTATTAAAAACTTGAGACAGATTTGATATTCATTGACCAAAGGAAAAAACTGTAAATTGCATGTTTCAGTAAAAAAAAATCTACAACATGGACCTACTCCACATACTATGTGCCGTTTAATAGACGCACTCCCACTATTTTTTTTCATTCATTAAATGTATATTTGCATTTAATGCAATGTGAGTGTGTATACCGTGTGTGCTCGAAAATAAGCCCTAGCAGGAATTTTCAGCATTTACAGTGTATGGCTTGCCCTACCCTGAAAATAAGCCCTAGTCGCGGTTCCATAATGAAGTGTCCATGCAGCTAAAAAAGTTAAAGAATACTGCAGGGCACTTCATTATATTAAGTAGACACCCCCAAAAGAGAAAAGTAAGAAAACAGAATACCCTGCAATCATACTCACCAGACACCAAATAGGAAGACCTTCAGTGGAACGCACACCCACACACATCAGATTACACACCCACACACATCAGATCATACACCTACACACATCAGATTGCGCACACATCAGATCACATAACCACACACATCAGATTACACACCCACACACATCAGATCGCACACCTACACACATCAGATTGCGCACACATCAGATCACACACCCACACACATCAGATCGCACACCCACACACATCAGATTGTGCACACATCAAATCGCATACCCACACACATCAGATCGCACACCACACACATCAGATCACACACCCACACACATCAGATTGCACACACCAACACACATCAGATCTCACACCAACACACATCAGATCGCACACCCACACACATCAGATTGCGCGCGTACATCAGATTCCACACACAATCACACTCACCACATCCAGCGATACAGATTGCTTCCGTCCGGCAGGGGAACCTGGGACGCAGTGCAGTAAAGCATGAGGACCTGCGGTGGAACGCATGAAGGACCTGCGGTGGAACGCATCGATGCATTCCACTGCAAGTTCTCTATGCCTTCCACCGCAGGTCATCGCGCTCCACTGCACTGCATCTCAGGTTCCCCTGCTGGCTAGAAGCAATCAGTATCACTGGATATGCTGAGTGTGTGTGCGATCTGATGTATGTGTGTGATCTGATGTATATGAGTGTCGGCCAGAAGCAGGGGAGGACTGCATGGAGCATACCTGCTGGGAGCGCCCGCCGAAGATCTCAGGAAGTCTTGGTCTCGATGCAGACGTCCAGGGTCTGGTAAGTATGTTTTTCCTGGGAAGGGCATCTGCTTTTTGGGGCGGTAAACTTACCTCCAACCGTGTTTCCTGGAGAATAATCCCTACCCCAAAAAAATAAGATTAGCGCATTTTTGAGCCAAAAACTTAGTCGACTAGTCGCAATTGCGGTGATGTCATTGAGAAACCTAGAAGAAATGCACTAGATACCGGAGAAAGCAGTGCTAGGTGAGTATATTATATATTACTGTGTTGCCCCGAAAATAAGGCACTGTCTTTTATATATATATATATATATATATATATATATATATATATATATATATCCCTACCCCACAATATGCTCTATGCATGTGCTGAAGGTCTCTTTAAGGGTACGCTCACACGAGCGTGAAAATCGGACGAGTGCAATGCGAGAAATTCTCGCATTGCACTCTGACCAATGTTAGGCAATGAGGTTGAGCTGTTGGTCAGCTTTTCTCGCATCCAGATTCTGGATGCGAGAAAAGCGGCAGCATGCTGCGTTTTGCTGCTACCGCCGTATCTCTCGCACCCATTCAAGTGAATGGATGCGAGAGATACATCGGACTGCACTCGGATGTTATCCCAGTGCAGTGCGATCTACGCACAGGCTGACAGTGCAGGAGATGGGGGGATTAACCCCTCCCTCTCCTCCGCAGCGCCTGCACTCAGCTTCACAGCTGTGACCCGATCGCAAGATCGGGTTACAGTCGCATGACACCCGGCTCACGCTCGCAGCAGAGCCTGAGCCGGGGGACATTAGCATATCGCATCCAATGCTCTCGCATCGGATGCCATACGCTCGTGTGAGTCCAGCCTTACAATGAAAGTCTATGGAGTTTTGTTGTGATGCCCTATATAGGCTTACATTGTAAATGTCACTTCTGGGTCACGCTTTGCACAGCGGGTCCCAGAGAGTTTGCAAAGTGGGTTACGTCACTGACTGGAGGAGAACGGCACTAGATGCCAGAGAAAGCAGTTGTAAGTAAAAATATTAATACACTCACATTACATTCACAGACTGTAGACACACATTTTTTAAAAAATAAATTAGGACTACTTCTTTAAGTGAGAGTAGCAACACAGGCTATTTATTGCGTTTTATGTTTCTGCCGTCAACTTCTATTGAGTTGTTTAACTATTGTACATTTGCAACCTTTCTTACTTTCCATAAAGAAATAGCCATTACGTACTCCATCAATCCACAGCCACTTCAGCACCAATGTCTCTCCACTGGTCCCTGCTGGTACATGAACTGATTATGTCCTCTTTAGTCATGTAATTGCTGTAGCCAATCATTGGCCTCAGAAGTGATGCTTGCATTTAACCCTTTACCAACAACACCTGTTTTCACATTCCCGATCAAACCAAATTTTACAATTCGAACAGGTGTCACTTTGTGAGATAAATAACTCTTGAACGCATCAACATATTCCAGTGATGCTGACAATGTTTTTTTCATGACATTTTATACTTCATATTAGTTGTACATTTTGGTCAAAATGATTTGCATTTAATTATGAAAATATTGAACATTTTTAACCTCTTCATGACGCATGACATACTGGGTACGTCATGGCTCATGTCTGGGGAATCACCGCCGGCTGCTGCGGGCAGTGATTCGAACAGCTGACATGTGTGCTTCAATCCGCGATCCACCAGCGCCTGTTAACCCCTTAGATTATGCTGTCAAAATGTGACAGCGCAATATAAATGCCCGCCTTAGTAAACTCATACTCACCCACCGCCATCAGAAGCCACGTGACGTAATCACGTGGAGCTGATAGTTGCCATGGTAGCACAGGGTCATGTGATGACTCCTGTAGCTATCATGACTCACTTCCTATTACTGCCACCAAAGTGCCGTCTGTAATAGGAGATCAGCATTTCAGCAGATCAGTATGGGGAGATAAGGTATGCACACCAGTGACTATGTAAGGGGAATACATGAAATAGCAGAAACTGCTGTGTGAATACTGACATGAAAAATCCAATAGCTATATGTAAGGATGAAAATGTGAAAAATGGAATCTGCATTACTGCCATGAACATGTGAATCAAGAGAAATTTAGCTACTGAATTGATCAATGCAATAGAGCCCCAACACTACGCCAAAGTATTTCTCTACGTTGGGGTCCCTAGCTTGTGTGTGTCCTCTCATGCAGTTAAAAAACTTACCGTGTATGGGAAGCTGAGACCCAGGCTATTTATGCGTATGATATGGATTGGCAATAGGTGTGGTTGGGGAGGGTTCACAAACGAAAAACTACTAACAATAAGGAATAACGTTTGGAACACCATTCTAAGTCCGAACTGGGTGCAAAAACCTAAAAAAACATCACTATGGGGAGATAAGGTATGCACACCAGTGACTATGTAAGGGGAATACATGGAATAGCAGAAACTGCTGTGTGAATACTGACTTGAAAAATCCAATAGCTATATGTAAGAGTGAAAATGTGAAAAATGGAATCTGCATTACTGCCATGAACATATGAATAAAGAGAAATTTAGCTACTGAATTGATCAATTCAATAGAGCCCCAACACTACGCCAAAGTATTTCTCTACGTTGGGGTCCCTAGCTTGTGTGTGTCCTCTCATGCAGTTAAAAAACTTACCGTGTATGGGAAGCTGAGACCCAGGCTATTTATGCGTATGATATGGATTGGCAATAGGTGTGGTTGGGGAGGGTTCAGAAACGAAAAACTACTAACAATAAGGAAAAACGTTTGGAACACCATTCTAAGTCTGAACTGGGTGCAAAAACCTAAAAAAACATCACTATGGGGAGATAAGGTATGCACACCAGTGACTATGTAAGGGGAATACATAAAATAGCAGAAACTGCTGTGTGAATACTGACTTGAAAAATCCAATAGCTATATGTAAGAGTGAAAATGTGAAAAATGGAATCTGCATTACTGCCATGAACATATGAATAAAGAGAAATTTAGCTACTGAATTGATCAATGCAATAGAGCCCCAACACTACGCCAAAGTATTTCTCTACGTTGGGGTCCCTAGCTTGTGTGTGTCCTCTCATGCAGTTAAAAAAAACTTACCGTGTATGGGAAGCTGAGACCCAGGCTATTTATGCGTATGATATGGATTAGCAATAGGTGTGGTTGGGGAGGGTTCACAAACGAAAAACTACTAACAATAAGGAATAACGTTTGGAACACCATTCTAAGTCTGAACTGGGTGCAAAAACTTAAAAAAGTAGGTAGCTAAATTTCTCTTTATTCATATGTTCATGGCAGTAATGCAGATTCCATTTTTCACATTTTCACTCTTACATATAGCTATTGGATTTTTTAAGTCAGTATTCACACAGCAGTTTCTGCTATTTCATATATTCCCCTTACATAGTCACTGGTGTGCATACCTTATCTCCCCATAGTGATTTTTTTTTAGGTTTTTGCACCCAGTTCAGACTTAGAATGGTGTTCCAAACGTTATTCCTTATTGTTAGTAGTTTTTCATTTGTGAACCCTCCCCAACCACACCTATTGCCAATCCATATCATACGCATAAATAGCCTGGGTCTCAGCTTCCCATACACGGTAAGTTTTTTAACTGCATGAGAGGACACACACAAGCTAGGGACCCCAACGTAGAGAAATACTTTGGCGTAGTGTTGGGGCTCTATTGAATTGATCAATTCAGTAGCTAAATTTCTCTTTATTCATATGTTCATGGCAGTAATGCAGATTCCATTTTTCACATTTTCACTCTTACATATAGCTATTGGATTTTTCAAGTCAGTATTCACACAGCAGTTTCTGCTATTTCATGTATTCCCCTTACATAGTCACTGGTGTGCATACCTTATCTCCCCATAGTGATGTTTTTTAGGTTTTTGCACCCAGTTCAGGCTTAGAATGGTGTTCCAAACGTTATTCCTTATTGTTAGTAGTTTTTCGTTTGTGAACCCTCCCCAACCACACCTATTGCCAATCCATATCATACACATAAATAGCCTGGGTCTCAGCTTCCCATACACGGTAAGTTTTTTAACTGCATGAGAGGACACACACAAGCTAGGGACCCCAACGTAGAGAAATACTTTGGCGTAGTGTTGGGGCTCTATTGCATTGATCAATTCAGTAGCTAAATTTCTCTTTATTCATATGTTCATGGCAGTAATGCAGATTCCATTTTTCACATTTTCACTCTTACATATAGCTATTGGATTTTTCAAGTCAGTATTCACACAGCAGTTTCTGCTATTTCATGTATTCCCCTTACATAGTCACTGGTGTGCATACCTTATCTCCCCATAGTGATGTTTTTTAGGTTTTTGCACCCAGTTCAGACTTAGAATGGTGTTCCAAACGTTATTCCTTATTGTTAGTAGTTTTTCGTTTGTGAACCCTCCCCAACCACACCTATTGCCAATCCATATCATACACATAAATAGCCTGGGTCTCAGCTTCCCATACACGGTAAGTTTTTTAACTGCATGAGAGGACACACACAAGCTAGGGACCCCAACGTAGAGAAATACTTTGGCGTAGTGTTGGGGCTCTATTGCATTGATCAATTCAGTAGCTAAATTTCTCTTTATTCATATGTTCATGGCAGTAATGCAGATTCCATTTTTCACATTTTCACTCTTACATATAGCTATTGGATTTTTCAAGTCAGTATTCACACAGCAGTTTCTGCTATTTCATGTATTCCCCTTACATATTCACTGGTGTGCATACCTTATCTCCCCATAGTGATGTTTTTTAGGTTTTTGCACCCAGTTCAGACTTAGAATGGTGTTCCAAACGTTATTCCTTATTGTTAGTAGTTTTTCGTTTGTGAACCCTCCCCAACCACACCTATTGCCAATCCATATCATACGCATAAATAGCCTGGGTCTCAGCTTCCCATACACGGTAAGTTTTTTAACTGCATGAGAGGACACACACAAGCTAGGGACCCCAACGTAGAGAAATACTTTGGCGTAGTGTTGGGGCTCTATTGCATTGATCAATTCAGTAGCTAAATTTCTCTTTATTCATATGTTCATGGCAGTAATGCAGATTCCATTTTTCACATTTTCACTCTTACATATAGCTATTGGATTTTTCAAGTCAGTATTCACACAGCAGTTTCTGCTATTGCTTGTATTCCCCTTACATAGTCACTGGTGTGCATACCTTATCTCCCCATAGTGATGTTTTTTAGGTTTTTGCACCCAGTTCAGACTTAGAATGGTGTTCCAAACGTTATTCCTTATTTTCAGCAGATCAGAGCTGTGCAGGTGTGATCTACAGAAATGCACATGCGATCAGACTGATGATCAGGGTCGGCGTCAGCACCTGGCAAACCTGGTCAAATGCCGAGGCCCTGTGCTGCCGGGGGGCCCACTCGCAGTGTCAGGAGTGGCGTACCACCAATTGTGGCAGGTCACGTTACTGCTAGTCAGGGGGGCCCGATGCCAGCGTTGTCACCGGCTTCTTCCTCCACCGAGGATCGCACTTTCAATTGTATTGGCATCGCAGTTGCCGATACAATTGAAAGCAATAATGAGATGTTGCAGCGCGCTGCCTCTCTCATCATTCTTCCGCTGTGTCTGTCGGCACTCTGACAGCTCAGCAGCGAAGTACGATGACATCAACAGTGTGTGCCTGCAGTGAGATCAGAGCGACAGCAGTTGAGACGCTGAGGAGACCGGAGCAGCGGGGGAATAAGGAGAAGTGAGTATGTATTCAATCACTAGAGCCGGCCCTGCTGCTAATCCTTATAGCCCCCTAGGGGGAACTAGTAAAAAAAAAAAAGTTAAAAAAAAGTTTTCAAAAATTAAAAAAAACAAAACCCTAAAAGTTTAAATCACCCCCATTCAACCCATGGAAATGAAAGGGTTAAAAAAAATAAAAAATATTTACATATTTTATATCGATGCATTCAGAAATGCCCAATCTATAAAAATATAAAATCAATTAATCTGATCGGTAAACAGCGTAGCGGCACAAAAATTCCAAACGCTAAAATTACGTTTTTTGGTCTCCGCAAATTTTGCACAAAATACAATAACAGGTGATCAAAATGTAGTATCTGCGCAAAATGGTACTGTTAAAAAAAAGTCAGCTTGAGGTGCAAAAAAAAAAGCCATCACTGATCCCCAGATCCCAAAAAATGAGAACGCTATGGGTTTTAGAAAATGGCGCAAAAAGTGCACCACTTTACTTTGATAAACTTGTGAATTGTTTTAACCCCTTAGATAAAAGCAAAAATATACATGTTTGGTGTCTACAAACTCGTACCGACCTGAGGCATCACAACACATCAGTTTTACCATATTGTGAACATGGTGACTAAAATATCCCAAAAAGCAATCACACTTTTTTTTTTGCAATTTTTCCGCACTTGGAATTTTTTTTGCCGTTTTCTAGTACACTATATGGTAAAACTCTTGGTTTCATTTAAAAGAAGTACCCGTCCCGCAAAAAATAAGCCCTTATATGGCATGATTGACAGAAAAATAAAAACATTACGGCTCTCTGAAGAAGGGGAGCAAAAAAAAAAAAAGGAACGGAAAAACGGAAAATTGCCCAGGGAAGAAGGCGTTAAATTTTGAAATTTTCAAACTTTGAATTTTTATGCTCTTAAATCAAATAACTATCATCATTATTTTTTTAAACACAATTTTTTTTCTGTTAATAAGTTAGAAGGGTTGAAAGTTTATCAGAAAAATTTCATTTTTTTTCAACAAAAATTGCAAAAACAATTTTATTAGAGAACCAATTGAAGTGACTTTGAGGGGCCAATGTGAAAGAAAATACCAAAAAGTGACACTATTTTAAAAATTTCACCCCTCAAAATGCTCAAAACCACATTCAAGAAGGTTATAAATCCTTTAGGTGGTTCACAGGAATTGAAGCTATGTGGAAGGAAAATGAAAATGTAAATTTTTCCATGGACCATACGATTTGTTGTACAATCTTTCCTAAGCACATCAATACTCCATATGTGGAGGAAAACTACTGTTTGGGCCCACAGCCCGGTTTGGAAGGGAGCAAACATCATTTGACTTTTTGTCATGCATTGCAAGATTTTGGCCAACAACCTTCTTATATTATAACCTTTTCTCACATTCCCTAATAGCTCATAGTTTTATTAGGTTGATTCTCAAGCGAAAGGTCACTGGTTCGGATCGCGGAGCCAAAGATTTCCCAAAAATAGAGAAATCATCCAGTTCATCAATAGTTGTCTCTCGGCCAAGAAAATTTCCAAACTGCGTTATGTGAGTGCCATGACAGTTGGAAGAATACGAAATGAAGTCCATTCATCCATTGAAAAGCCAAGAGGGGGATGCCCAGGTCAAATTTAATAGTTAACAAGTCATCTTATTATAAGGTCTATCAGTTCTGGCGCGACAAACACGGCATTGGAAGTGGCTTGTATGCTTCGTAATAGTGAGATTACAGACATCCATGCAATGACCATGCGATGCGGGTTACACAAGTCTGGAATTGTAGCCTGAAAAAAGTGAAGAAGCCTCGACTTTATTATCATCGTAAGAAGCGTAGGCTTGAGTTTGCAAAGAAATATGAAACGTGGACAGTAGAAGATTGAAAACATTATTTGGAGTGATGAGACAAAAGTCAACAGTCTAGATTCTGATGGGTGCAAATATGTCTGGAAGAAACAAGGGAAAAATAGGCTAACGGATCGAGAAATTGAAGGAACTGTCAAGTTCAGTGGAGGAAGCCTCATGATATGGGGTTGTTTCACAGCTAAATGCATTGGATACTTAACCAGAATCTATGGTGGTCTAAATGTTGACGTATATGTGAGTATCCTACGTCAAATTACCTCATATACTCAAGCACTATGATATGATATGGTATGAAAAGGACGACATAGTGTTTCAGCAGGACAACGACCTGAAGCATACATCAATATTGGCAAAGAAATGTTCAATGACAATGAAGTAGAGTTTCTGGATTGACCCCTAAAATCCCCAGACTTCAACCCAATTGAAAACATGTGAGTTGAGTTGAAGAACAATCTGTATACATACCCAAGTAAGTCAACCAGTATGCACCAACATTGGGAACGTGTAGAAGAGACCTGGGATCAGAGTTTGCTCAAGACATGCTTGAATCTGATCAAGAACATGCCCAGAAGGATTCAGGCAGTGATTAAAGCCAGAGGTGAATTTTCAAAATTCTAATAAAATAATAAAAAATAAAATTTTGATTTTAAGAAGCAAAACGGTAACAATGCAGTGATATGATAAGAATCTGCATAAGTAATCATATCTAATGTAAATAGTTGCAAGTCAAATTTATGTATGAAATAGCTAAGATAATTGTCCCATGAAATGAAGGTAGTCTCATGCTCAAACCTGTAGTGGACATATGGAGCCTGAAAGTCAATAGTTCAAAACATTGTTAGCCTTTTGATTATCACTGTATGTGTACATGTTTGGGTATGTGTGTGTCTGCATGTGCATGGCACCCACTGGGACTCTTTCGCCCACAACAACCTGAAGCTGGCCCTGATATGTATTTAGCTCTGGGAAGCTTGATGCACTAAGGGGCAGATAGAGATGAAAAAAGACACAAAAGTGTCTGTAGTCTGTATTTTAACAATAAGTGTGCCTTTGCTGTACTTTATGAAAAATGTTCTGTGAATAATGCTTTAAATCAAGAGATATCCATTACTTACCCCTTACATCCTCTGCTGCATATGTATTGCTGGTCCCTCCCTGTGCCGTCCTTCAGTCATAAGCCTGCTACAGCCAATTGCCGAATCAAACAGTTATTTGTTTTAAAACCTTCATGACATATGACGTACCGATGCAAAATATTTTGTGGGTACTTCCGGAAAATAGACGTACCAGTTTGTCGTGGTAATCGTTGGGGCACAGGAGCAGTGCCTACACTTTTTCCACCGAGAGCATGTCTCAACATTATAACATTCTGAGAAACTCCTGTGGGTTCAAGGTGCTCACCACATCTCTAGATAACTTTCTTGTCACTTTGTGGGGGTTTCAACTGATTAGGCACATCAGGGGCTTTGAAAACGTGTCACTGTATCCACTATCTATTCCAGCCATTTTAGCTCTCCAAAAGTCAAATGATGCTCCATCCCTTCCAAGCCCTCTCGTGTACCCAAACAGTAGTTTTCCACCATATATGGGGTTTCTGTGTGCTCAGGAACATTGCACAACAAATTGTATGTCCATTTTCTCATGCTACCCTTGTGAAAGTGAAACAATTGGAGTTCAAGCAACATTTTTGTGGGAAAAATGTCCTTTTTCTTTTTTCATCTCAGTGTTATAATATATACAGGAAGAAAAATGTTTTTATAATACCAGGAGCAAAACAGTAACAATGCAGTTACATAACAAGAATCTACATAATTAATCACATGTTAAATAGTTGCACATCAAATTTATGTATCAGATAGCCAAGATGATTGTTAATAAAGAGAAGGTAGTCTCATGCTCATAGATATAGTGGATAGTGGGATATGGAGCCGGAAAGTCAAAAGTCCAAAACATGGTAACCCTTTTGCTTGTCACTGCACATGGGCCCAACCTGGTATATATGGCCCCATCACATTGCAAACTGTAAAAATATAAATGATTATACTCATTTTCCCACTGCTCCCCTGGTGTCAGGTGTCCTTTTCCAATGCCGGCAATTGACTTTGGAGTGTAAGCAGCACAGCGCATTACGTTACTGCCATGAGAACCCACTTACACCGGCTTCAGCTGTTGGCATATTTGCCTGGGATTATGGGTGTGAGGAGCAGGGAATATTCATTCTCTTTAATTGGTGGGCACTTGTGATCGCCCAGCAGCTGCAGTAAGCCGGCGGCTGGGTGATCACGTGTGCTGCTATTAAAGCAAATGAATACTTACTGCACCCCACTCCCATAATCGTGCCCACCTCTCGGTGCCGGCTTCAGTACCGAGACATAGGCGGGATTATGGGTGTGGAGAATAATGAATATTCATTATTTCCTTAATCAGCTGGCACACATGCAGTGCGGGGACCTGACGGGTCTCTGTGCAGCAATGCATTTCAGCTGGATGCATGCCCTCTGACACACATCAAGCTTAAGCAGACGCTGGTGTCGGCAGACCACTCAGCTCAGGGGCCCCATAGCAGTCGTGTGGCAGATAGCGAGTCGGACCTCTCTTTTGTCTAGGACCCGGGCACTAGCCCTGTATGTGGCCCTTCTCATTTCTACTAAAAGTACATTTAGTTGCAGCACTTGCTTTTCCTCAGTGCTGCATCTCCTGTGTGCTTCTGACTAGCCCCATCTTTCTGAGTTATCATCAAGCTAATCAAAGTGTAGATTTCACCTTACTCCTCTGTGCATGCAATGCTGCAGTGCAGTACCCTGACTGATCAATTTTAGATTTTGCCATTTAAATCATTATACAGTGGGGAAATTAAGTATTTTGCAAGTTTTCCCTCCTACAAAGAATGGAGAGCTCTGTTATTTTGATCACAGGTACACTTCAACAGTGGCAGACAGAATCTAAAAAAAAAAATCCAGAAAAAAACATTGTATGATTTTTAAATAATGAATTTGCATTTTATTACATAAAATAAGTATTTAATACAATAGAAAAAAAAGAAGTTAATATTTAGTACAGAAACCATTGTTTGCAATTACAGAGGTCAGACGTTTTCTGTAGTTCTTGCCTTGACCAAGTTTGCACACACTGCAGCAGGGATTTTGGTGCACTTCTCCATACAGATCTTCTCCATATCTCTCAGATTTCGGGACTGTCACTGAGCAACATTGAGTTTCAGATCTCTTCAAACATTTTCTATTGGGTTCAGGTCTGGAGACTGGCTTTTATTTTATGGATGTAGTAGTGTTAAACACTTCCTGGTTGTAAAGAAGCTTAGAGCAAGGTGGGAGGCGTGCCAGATGGTCAGTGGGTTGGTTAGAGAGATGGGCCTTGTGAGGTGCCAGTACTGGACGTGGGTTCCTCGAGTGAGGACATGGACTTGTATCTTGGGCCTATTGGGGAACCCGGAGGTATCCTCCAAGGGATCGGAGCCTACGGCTCACCTTGGGATGGGCTTAAAAGAGTCCAGCGACTAGACGGCCGTTGGAGCAGAGAACCTCGGATGGGCCAAAGGAAGTCGAGAGACTAGAAACCTCCAGGGGTGATGAAAGGAAGTTGAAGAGAGGAGATGGGGAAGCGCAGGCATAGGCCCAACAGCTGGAGGACTAGGTCCCACTTAGGGATAGGCCAGTTGAAGTACCCCAGGATAAATCAGCAGCAGGACCATAGAAGTGTGACCATGTATGTCATGATGGTGGAAGATAAAATAAAGTGTTCAATGCAATTTTGCCAAGAAGACTCCAGAGTTATGTTTCAACTTGATATGTCTGCGATGTTGAACGGCTGCGGGGTAGTGAACGCTGCCCTGAAGAGAACAGTAAGTGTCGCTTACCCCACTCAAAACAGTATACAAACACTGAGTCTCTCTGATGGAGTGCTGAGCACTTAAGGCCTGACATCCATACCGTCCTTCACAGGTATCGTGTTCAAATAGGTGCAATAAATATAGGAGTGCAGAGTAGGAGGGCTTCTTAAAGAAAAAAAAAACAGGTCTCTGAGAGACAGAATTCTTGCTGGTTGGTAGGTGATCAACTACTTATTTCATGCAATAAAATGCATATTAATTATTTAAAAATCATACAATGTGATTTTCTGGACTTTTTTATTCTGTCTGTTAGGGTGTGTGCCCACGATCAGTGTTTACAGCGTTTTGGATGTAGCATGTTTTTGCCGTGTCCAAAATGCTGCGTTGACAGTCTAAGCAAAGTAGATGGGATTTCTAGAAATCCTGCACCCACTGTGATTGTTTTTTCTGCACCAAACATTGACCTGCGGTGCGGCTTTCCAGGCTGCAGCATCAGGGGTAGGATTTAGCCGGTTCTGTCCAGTTCGGGCGAACCAGTTGTTAAAATAGCAGCCGATTCACTGAACCGGCAAGAATCGGCGTCACGACCCGGTTCCCTGTATTCATTTGTATCGGCGTTTTTAAGAGCACTTCCAGGTTCAGTGGAGCCAGTTTGCTCTCTGACCCGGCATCTGCCAGCGTGATGACGCTGCAGAGGTCACGGCTGCGTGGTGAGTTTACCTCACCACGCTGCCGCCTGTCAGTATCAGTATGCAGAAGAGTGCCGCGGAGGAGAAGGAGGAGGACGGAGGAGAGGCCACCGAAGATGCGACTCTGCAGGGGAGGAGGAGGCCATATGGATTCTGCAGGGGAGGAGGAGGCCACATGGTCAATGCAGGGGCAGGGCAGGAGGAGGCCACATGGACTATGCAGGGCAGGAGGAGGCCACATGGGATGGGAGCCTGCAGGGCAGGAGGAGGCCACATAGGGTGGGAGTCTGCAGGGCAGGAGGAGGCCACATGGGGTGGGAGCCTGCAGGGCAGGAGGAGGCCACATGGGGTGGGAGCCTGCAGGGCAGGAGGAGGCCACATGGGATGGGAGCCTGCATGGGATGGGATCTGTATGGGAAAGGTTGTCCGTTCCAATTTGAGCAATGTTCCTTTAGTAATAATTTTCAAACATTGTAGAAAAACTCTTTCATGCAATATGCCAAGTAAATAAGTGACTGACAGTGACTGAAACAACTGGTACTTGATAGGAAAGTGAAGGTATAGGAAGAGTAAGAAAGGTAACGTTTTTATTCTTTACTTGTATTTTGTGGTTGAGGAAAGTGTGCAAAAAAAATGGGTGTGGCTAACAAAATGAGTGTGGTTACAGAATGGGGCGTGGTTTTCAAATGATCAGGGTTTACAGAGAACCAGAGAACCGGTTGTTAAAAATTTGAATCCCACCCCTGCGTAGCATGTCAATTGTTTGCTGCAGATTCGCATGCCTCCTCCGTAGGGAGAAAACAAGCGAAATTCCGCAGCTCAATGAACCCTGATAGTGGGTACGAGCAGCTGCAGTCACCTGTGATCTCCTGCGGAGGAGACTCGCAGCCCCGCAGGTCAGGACCCGCTGCATCCAGGACATAGTGAGTCCTGATCGTGGGCACATACACTTACAGTTGAAGTGTACCTACGATAAAAATTACAGACCTCTCCATTCTTTGTAGGTGGAAAAACGTGCAAAATCGGCAGTGTATCAAATACTTATTTTTCCCACTGTAGTTGTCAGTGTGGTTTTACATCATTAGCTATACTGTCCTGCACTTCTCCAAAACAGCAGTGCAGAGTTGTGTTTATTGCCTGCTGCAGAAAGATCAGTGATGTGAAACTTCAAAAGAATATAATCCTTTGTCATATGTATCAACAGAGCAGCATTTGCAGTTTCAAATCACTGAACTCTTAGCAGCAGGCAACAAACACAGGTCAACCATTCTCAGCCCATTTATATAGAGCTCCATACTGCAGTATATCTCTCCTCTTAGCCCCTTGTATACAGCTCATCAGGCAGTATATCTCTCATTTCTATCCCCTCTATATACAGCCCATCCTGCAATATATCTCTCCTTTCTATTTCTATATATCCTACACATCATGCAGTAAATAGCTTCTCTTTGTTACCAGCTTACAGGCATACTGCTTCTTTCTCATATGAGCGCTCTACAGAGGCATAAAGGAGGCTGTGCCCCTTTCTGTGACATCCTATGGCCAACAAAAAAAATCTTCTAGGTTGTAATATTGTTTTTGAGAGAAAATGAAAGGCAATTTTCTAAAGGAAACAATGTTCTACCTTGTAGCAAAGTGTAAATCAGTCAATATACTTTATTTTGTATTTTAGAAACATTTAGAAGAGGAGTATTAAGCAGGGCTGAACAAAGAGATAGCAAGAGACACAGGATCATTTTAGCCCGTCTCAGCCTTTTGACTTGCTTCAAGGAAAAATGAGCCAACTTCTCCAAATACCTGAAAACACTGTTTTAAATAGATGGTAAAAAATCTTCACTAGTGAGTTAGGGGTAGTTTGCACGTTGCGACATCGCTAGCATCGGCTAGCGATGTCCAGCGCGATAGCTCCCGCCCCCATTGCACATGCGATATCTTGTGATTGCTGCCATAGCGAACATTATTGCTACGGCAGCATCACATGCACATACCTGGTCGACGACGTCGCGGTGACCGCCGAACAATCCCTCCTTCGTCACTAAGCGGCCGGCCAGTAGAAGCAAAGGGCCGAGATGAGCGGGACGTAACATCCCGCCCACCTTCTTCCTTCCGCATTGCCAGTGGACGCAGGTAAGGAGATGTTTGTCGCTCCTGCGGGTTTACACACAGCGATGTGTGACGCCGCTGGAGCGACAAACAACATCGTACCTGCAGCAGGAGCGACATTATGAAAATGAACGACGTGACACAGATCAGCGATTTTTGACTGTTTCACGCTCGTTCATCGTCGCTCCTAGGATTTACACATTGCGATGTCGCTACCGGCGCCGGATGTGCGTCACAACAACCATGACCCCGACGATATTTCGGTAGCGATGTCGCAATGTGCAAAGTACCCCTTAGAGGTTAGGTATCAATATTGTATTGTCCTTTATCTATTACTAGAAGGTGGCCCGATTCTACGCATCGGGTATTCTAGAATTTACGTATTGTGTAGTTCATGTATGATTTTTGTTATAGATATATATATATAGATGTTGTTGTGTGTAGTTACCAAGTGTTTGTGTAGGGCGCTGTACATGTTCTGGGTGTTGTCTGGGTGTGACGGGAGGTGAGAGCGGTGTTGTATGTGTGTTGCGTTGTTTGTGGAGCGCTGTGTGTCTGTCGCGTTGTGTGTGTGTGTGTTGCGCGGTTTGTGTGGGTGTGGTGTGTTTTGGGGGGAGGTATGTTTTGTGCAATGTGTGTGTTGTGCGGTATGTGCGTATATTTATGTATGCCGCGGTGTTTGTGTGTTGGGTGTTGTGTGTGTGCAGCGTTGTCTGTGTGTGTGGGTGTCTGTGTATGGCGGTGCTTGTGGTTCCCTGTGTGTGTGTGTGTGTGTGTGTGTGTTGGGGGGAGGTGTGCACCTCCCATCGTGCTCCATACCCCATGCTGCACACCCCCCATCATGCCCCATCCCCTATGCTGCGCATTCCCCATCGTGCTCCATCCCCCATGCTGCACACCCCCCATCGTGCTCCATCCCCCATGCTGCGCACTCCCCATCGTGCTCCATCCCCCATGCTGCGCACTCCCCATCGTGCTCCATCCTCCATGCTGCGCACTCCCCATCATGCTCCATCCCCCATGCTGCGCACGCCCCATCGTGCTACATCCCCCATACTGCGCACCCCCCATCGTGCTACATCCCCCATGCTGCGCACTCCCCATCGTGCTACATCCCCCATGCTGCGCACTCCCCATTGTGCTACATCCCCCATGCTGTGCACCCCCCATCGTGCTACATCCCTCATCGTGCTACAACCCCCATCGTGCTCCATCCCCCATGCTGCGCACTCCCCATCGTGCTACATCCCCCATGCTGCGCACCCGCCATCATGCTCCATCCGCCATGCTGCACACTCCCCATCGTGCTACATCCGCCATGCTGCGCACTCCCCATCGTGCTACATCCCCCATGCTGCGCACTCCCCATCGTGCTACATCCCCCATGCTGCGCACTCCCCATCGTGCTACATCCCCCATGCTGCGCACTCCCCATCGTGCTACATCCCCCATGCTGCGCACCCCCCATCGTGCTACATCCCCCATCGTGCTACATCCCCCATCGTGCTACATCCCCCATGCTGCGCACTCCCCATCGTGCTACATCCCCCATGCTGCGCACCCGCCATCGTGCTCCATCCGCCATGCTGCGCACTCCCCATCGTGTTACATCCCCCATGCTGCGCACTCCCCATCGTGCTACATCCCCTATGCTGCGCACCTCCCCATCGTGCTACATCCCCCATGCTGCGCACTCCCCATCGTGCTACATCCCCCATGCTGCGCACTCCCCATCGTGCTACATCCCCCATGCTGCGCACTCCCCATCGTGCTACATCCCCCATGCTGTGCACTCCCTATCGTGCTACATCCCCCATGCTGCGCACTCCCCATCGTGCTACATCCCCCATGCTGCGCACCCCCCATCGTGCTACATCCCCCATGCTGCGCACCTCCCCATCATGCTACATCCCCCATGCTGCACACTCCCCATCGTGCTCCATCCCCCATGCTGCGCACTCCCCATCGTGCTACATCCCCCATGCTGCGCACTCCCCATCGTGCTACATCCCCCATGCTGCGCACCCCCCATCGTGCTACATCCCCCATGCTGCGCACCTCCCCATCGTGCTACATCCCCCATGCTGCGCACTCCCCATCGTGCTCCATCCCCCATGCTGCGCACTCCCCATCGTGCTACATCCCCCATGCTGCACACTCCCCATCGTGCTACATCCACCATGCTGCGCACTCCCCATCGTGCTACATCCCCCATGCTGCGCACTCCCCATCGTGCTACATCCCCCATGCTGCGCACCCCCCATCGTGCTCCATCCCCCATGCTGCGCACCCCCCATCGTGCTACATCCCCCATGCTGCGCACTCCCCATCGTGCTACATCCCCCATGCTGCGCACTCCCCATCGTGCTACATCCCCCATGCTGCGCACTCCCCATCGTGCTACATCCCCCATGCTGCGCACTCCCCATCGTGCTACATCCCCTATGCTGCGCACTCCCCATCGTGCTACATCCCCCATGCTGCGCACCCCATTGTGCTACATCCCCCATGCTGCGCACTCCCCATCGTGCTACATCCCCTATGCTGCGCACTCCCCATCGTGCTACATCCCCCATGCTGCGCACCCCATCGTGCTACATCCCCCATGCTATAATAGTTCTCCTATTATACTCAGAGAGGAGTATAATAGGAGGACTGTAATAGGAGGAGTAGTCCTGGGGGGAGAGGAGTATAATGCCGGCTCCCTGCACATGTGTACCAGGAGCCGGTGTACACTGGTAACTATGATACACATCGGGTAACTAAGGGACCTTAGTTACCCGATGTGTATAATGGTTACCAGTGTTCACAACCTCCGTCAAGATCCCAGCATCGCAAGGTTATGTCTGGCGCTGCTGGGATCCTGACGGAGCCGGTGTACACTGGTAACTATGATACACATCGGGTAACCAAGGGACCTTAGTTACCCGATGTGTATAATGGTTACCAGCGTTCACGGGCTCCGTCAAGATCCCAGCATCGCAAGGTTATGTCTGGCGCTGCTGGGATCGTGACGGAGCCAGTGTAGAAGCAAGCGATATCCCAGGATGTTGTGAGTGTGTGGATGTGATGTGTGAGGTGTGTGTGAGAGTGAGTGTGATCTGATGTGTGTGTGTGTACTCACCTGGGAGTCGGAGCTCCGTGTCAGTTGGGCCAGAGCGAGCGTGCATTGCGTGAGGGGGCGGGGCCTGCAGAGAGTCGGGGCGAGAGGCCAATCCGTGGGGGGGGCGGGGCCATGGCGAGCCCAGCGGCCAATCAGCTTTGTGTCACCGTAAGGACACAATTTTGGAGCATGACAGACAGACAGACAGACAGACAGAATAAGGCAATTATATATATAGATGAGAGCAACATTAGGTCTGTATATTTCCCATATCTGCTCCTATGAAATATCTGAAATCAGACCTACAGTTAGGTTTAGAAAAATGTGGACAGTGACCGAATCTTGGTGATTTCGGCTCTGCATGTCACTATCTCTTATTTAAAATGGTACAACTGAGATGCAATTGAAGTGCAGACTTTCAGGTTTAATTAAAGGGATTGAACAAAAATATCCCGTGAAACATTTAGGAATTCCAACCATCTACAAATTTCATTGCATTTCAAGTGCTCAAAAGTAATTGGACAAATGTGTTGAGGTAAACTCTTAACCAGAGATCACTAGTTGCCTACTGCCTGGCCGAATTGGTATGGACCAAGTGCATGCGTAGAAGAATTCACACCAGACACAGTCGGATATGAAATCTCTTCTTGTCTCAGTAAAAATGGCACCGAACAGAGCGACTACAAGCATGCGTCCTCTTGATATAGGCTAGGGGCGTACACAAGTTCAGATATGCCCATTTAGTGGGACAGTTCATGGGCTAGCCAATGGGGAGATCCGTGTTGCTGTTCGTGGGCGGGTCTGACTTCAGTGGATGATACCATGGTGATGGGAGGGATGTCATCTGGTGGATCCATGCTGATGGTTTGGTCTGTGATGTCATCGGGGGCCATCTTGGCTTCCTCTTAAGAGTGACTGGCTTATTTATAGAGAATTGATTTCATTAAACACACTTCTCACAGTGCTCTATGTCCAGAGGTTAATTAAGTATTTCATCTTATGGCTCTCCTCAACAAATGTACTTTACCATAAATAAAATGTTCATTTTTAATACTTTGTAGAAAATCCTTTGCAGTCAATGACTGCCTGAAGCAATGGCGTAACTAGAGTCCGATGGGCCCCGATGCAAAGTTTGAGCCTGGCCATCCCACACCCACATGTTGGTCAGATGTAAGGGCCTTTGTAGCGTTCTAAATCCTTTAAAGGCATACAAATTGCTCACCTCTCCCCCTTCATTGTGTAGTACTCAACTCGATCCAGTACTAATATTCCCAATCCTGGGCCACGTCCTGGTAAATATGTCTCCCATCATGGTGTATGACCTCATCATGGCTATATCCTGGAATATACACTGGAGATCAAAATTAGAGAACAACACACAATTTCTTAAATGTTGCGGTCATTGTGTAGTCCTATGTGATTATATCCTAACATGAGTAGACTAGCAGTATTTTAGGCCCCATATGCACAGTGCAGTTTTTTATGCATTTTTGGTGCAGTTTTGAGTGCAGTTGTTGCCCTAAACTGCATGCATTTCCTTCCCCAGCAAAGTCTATGAGAATTCAGAAAGGTTGTGCGCATGTTGCCCTAAACTGCATGCATTTCCTTCCCCAGCAAAGTCTATGAGAATTCAGAAAGGTTGTGCGCATGTTGCTTATTTTTTGGGTGCAGAAAAAAAAGCAGCATGTCAATTCTGCCAACATGTTAGGCTACGGGTTGAACTAGATGGACTTAGAGTCTCCCTTTAACCTTAAAAACTATGATACTATGATGATGAATTCTTTTTGCATTTTTCCCTGCGTTTTTCCATTAAATATAATGAAAAAAGACATGGGCAAAAACGTATGGGAAAAAAACGAACTGAAAACGCATCAAAAACACGTGTTCTTTGATGCGTATTTTTGACCACAGGTGCGTTTTTCTGCAAGAGTGGGCATTTTTTGCTAAAGAAACAACAAAATGCACATAGCCTTAAGCTTATTTCATCAATTCAATTTATTCCAAAGCACTTAAAACATAAATGAGACAAATGAAAAAGAACACTGATCAAAATTAGAGAACACTTTCAGATACCTGGAAGTTATTGGTGTTAATCTGGCACCTGGTGCTAATTTCCTTAATTATCTGACAAACCCTGTTTAACTGGCAGCCTAATGCTATGTCCGCACGCTGCATCTTTTACTGCATTTTTGGTGTGAAGTTCTGTGGTCACAAAGATGAACCCAAATGCATACATTTCCTTCCCCCAGCAAAGTCTAAGAGATTTCTAATTTGCTGTCCACACAGTGCATCTTGTTTTGGCTGCGTTTTTGAAGATGCAGGCACAATGCAGCTTATCAATTATTTTTGCGTTTTGTCCCTGCGTTTCAGAGGACTGGCAGATCAATCCCCGCTGACTTGGAGTCGGCAGTGGATTGACACCTGGTATCTGGCCAGATGCCGGTCACCATATAAAGTCTTTGGGGACCAGAATCTGGCACAAAGGGGTAGGAGCAAGTGCTTCATACTTACCGAATCACCGGGGCGGCTGTCACACTGCTCCCGCGGCTGCTCATTTACTTCCCGTGCCGATCAATACCTTCATTGAATATACACTGCTTCCCCCACCCAGCAGCGTCTGTGATTGGTTGCAGTCAGATGCGCCCCCACGCTGAGTGACAGTGTGTCTGATGCTTCCAATCACAGACGCCGGTGGGCAGGTCTATATAGTACAGTAAAATAAATAAATAAAATTGGGGTAGAGTCCCCTTATATTATGATACCCAGCTCAGATAAAGCCACAGCCACAGGCTGCAGCCTCCAGCCTCCAGCCTCCATCTTGGCTGGGTATCAAAATAGGAGGAACCGCATTATTTAAGTAAATAATTTTAAAAAACGGTGTGTGCTCCTCCCAATTTTGACACCTAGCCAGGATAAAGCCCGACAGCTGGGGGCTGGTATTCTCAGGTTGGGGAGACCCATGGTTATCGGGCGCCTCCCCGCCTAAAATGATCAGGCTACAGGCACCCGGAATTGCCATATCCATTAGATGCGACAGTCCCTGCACTTTACCCAGCTCTCCCCGATTGCCCTGGTATTGTGGCAATTGGGGTAAGAAGGAGTTAATGGCAGACCCCCCATTACTAATCTGTAAGGGAAAGTAAATAAACACAAACACCCAAAAAATCGTTTATTTGAAATAAAAGACAAAAAACACCCTCTTTCACCACATTATTAACCCCAAAAACACCCCTGCAGGTCCACGACTCTTCTAGCACTGCTGCATCTGAAACTCACAGCGAGTGTCATAGAACATGACTGCCCACTGTGAGGTTCAGGCAGAGGCTGAGCCGCGATCAGCGGTGATGTCAATCAGGTTAGCCGCGGCCACAGATGAAGTCCTCCAAACCACCTGAATGACATCACCGCTGATCGCGTGGCTCACTTCAGTCGCTGCCTGAACCTGACAGCAAGCGGTCATGTTTTATGGCCACTCAGTGTGAATTCAGATATAGCAGTGCTACAAGTGTTGTAGGACCTAGTGTGGATTATGTTGGACCTGCAGGGGTGTTTTGAGGGTTAACAAAGTGGTTGAAAGAGGGTGCTTTTTTGTCTTTTATTTGAAATTAAGGATTTTTTGGGAATTTGTGTTTATTTACTTTCACTTACAGATTAGTGATGGGGGGTCTCATAGATGCCTTCTATTACTAATCTAGGGCTTAGTGGCAGCCCCCCTTATTACCCCGATTACTACCACACCAGGGCAACGGAAAGAGCCAAGTCCAGTGCCAGAATTGGCGCATCTAATGGATGCGTCCGTTCTGGGGTGGCTGCGGGCTGCTATCATTTTATCTATCAAGCTATTCTGTAATTTCTTTCCATCTATTCTATCTGTTCTTTCTTATTATCTGTTCTATACGTTCTTTCTATCCATTCTATGTGTTCTTTCTATCTATTTTTTCTATCTATTCTAGCTATCAATTATCTTATCCTATCATATTTTATTTCTCCATTAAAAAATGTATAAAAAAACTCACTAACATAAACGCGGCAAAACTCATGTGTTCTTTCATGTGTTTTTATGGCGACACGCTGCATTTCTGTGGCCACAAGAAAAGAGATGCACTCAAGATGCACTAAGATGCAGCGTGTGGATATAGCCTTACTTTCCATTTTTCATTGACTTTGCAAAAATGGTGTGCCATTCCAAAGTGACTGAAACAATCCGGCAGCAGTTTGTCCAGATGAAGACAACAGCGATGACCCTATCAACCAAAGCAAGAGAAGTTGGTCGTTCCAAGTCTGTGATTTTGAGAACATTGCATCTTTACATTACAACTCTTTCAAGTCCCCCATGAAGGCTGATCACCCTTGAAAGACTAATGCAAGAGAGGACAGGATAATGCAAAGAATCTACATAGGTAATCATTTCAACACTGCAGCTGGCATTACTTGCCAGTTCAGCACCGAGCAGCGTAAGGATCTGTCTCGTCATACAGTATCACGACGTTTAAGAGCATTTGGACTGATAGCCCACTCTGCAGTGACCAAACCTCTCATTAGCAGAAAGAATCAAAAGTCTAGACTCACCTTTGATGAGGAGCATGTTGTGTGGACAGAGAAGTGGTTCACAGTTCATTTTAGTGATAAAATCAAATTTAATTTATTTGGGTCTGATGGGAAACATTATATTCGTCAATAAACTGGGGAAAGGTTGAGCGCAAAGATTGCTATGAAGTCAGTGAAAGGTGGTGGAGGAAGGGTCATGGTTTGGGAAATGTTTTCTGCAGCAGGAGTTGGACCTCTCATACAGCTACATGGCAGAGTGAATGCAAGTGTGTATCAGAACCTTCTTCAACAACACGTCGTTCCTTACGTGCGTTCATCAATCAGCCAGCCAGCAATTTTCATGCAGGACAATGCACCTGTCACACAGCTAAATTGGTAAAGAAGTTCCTTGAAACAGAAAACATTGAAATAATAAAAATGGCCAGCCCAGAGTCTTGATCTATTCCCAATAGAAAAACTCAGGAAAATCCTTGGTGACAAAGCTATAGCCAAGAAACCTACAAACGTCAAAGAACTGTGGAAGAGACTGGAAGAAAAGTGGACCAAAATCACACCAGAGCAGTGTGAGAGACTAGTGATGTCCTGTGGTCGCAGGATATGCTGAAGTCATTCAAAGCAAGGGCCTGTAAACTTCGTACTGAATGGTGACTGTTGTTACCTTAAGAAAATTTAGTTACAATTTTTCTCTGTGCTACAATCATTGTTGTTCTCTAGTTATGATCATCCCGTTTTGGTTTTATGTTGATAAACTTTGGATCTTTTGTAAAACACTGTTCTAGTGGCATGGTACACCCCTTACAAAAAAACCCCCTTCAAATACTGATCAATGTAGATTACATTATTTCCGAAAAAGTGATCATACCTTGTTCTCTAATTTTGATCTCCAGTGTATGGCCACATCCTAGTATATATGTCCCCATCATGGCCCCATCCTGGTTTATACATATGCATCATGGCCCCCCCTGGTATATATAGCCTCATCCTGGTATATATGTCCCCATCATGGTCCCATCCTGGTATAAATGTACTTATCATGGCCCATCCTGGTATATATATATGTCTGCATCATGGCCCCATCCTGGTGTTTGACCCCCATCATGGCTATATCCTAGTATATACTGGAAGTCTATATACAGTATATACCAGGTCCCTGTAAGTCCCCATCATGACCCATCCTGGTATATGTTCACTTTCTGGCCCCATCCTGGTATATATGTCCCCATTATGGCCCCATGCTAGTATAGATGTACCCACAGTGGCCCCATTCTGGTATGTATGTCCCCATCCTGGTATGTATGTCCCCATAATGACTTCATTCTGGTATACATGTCCCCATAATGGCCCCATCTTGGTATTCATTTCCCCAAAATGGCTCCATCCTGGTATATGTCCCCATCTTGGTACATATGATACCCTTGGGCGCCATACAGTTAAAAAAAAAAGATTATACTTACCTTCCCCCCACTCACCCGGTGTCCTTCTCCGATGATGGCATGCCACAATAGACCAGCGTGTAAGTGGCGCAGTGCATGACGTCACTCTCATGCGCAGCGCGCCCACTTACAGCACGGTCAGTTGCTGGGTGCCGACATATTCTTTGCTCCCCATGCCCTGGATTATGGGCATAGAGAGCAGTGACTATTCATAGCCTTAATCGGCGTCCGGCACATCGCAGTGCAGAGACCCGACGGGTCTCTGTGCTGCAATGTATTTCAGCTGGATGCACACCCTTGGACACACATCCAACTGCAACAGACGATGGCGGTCCCCCTTTCACAATCACTGGGACAACGATCGTTACACCCATGGCCTGAAGCCTGGAAGCCATGGACGTCACATTTACTGTAGCTGACTTCAGTTGCTGCTTGTTTGTGGATCTTTCTGCATTAAGTTTGTCTTAAGGAGAACCAACCACCAGGATTTTTCTATATGAAGTAAAGGAGTGCCATATTCACACTAAGATGTTGAATCCAGGCATACCTGTTGCAGGAAGATCAGATGCTTGCTTGATTAAATATCTTTATTCAAAGTTGCAGAAATGCACTGCACTTTGATTGACATGTGCAACAGGGGTGGACCTTTGTGGGTCGGCTCCTCGGCGTTCATTCCTTATCCGGCATCCTCCTGGCTTGTCCCTTTTTTTTGGATATCGCGCCTCATCGCCATTGTTGTTAGTGGAGCATGTGTATTGCCACAGGAATTATGTCTTCATTAAAATGGTGCCAGTGAAGACTAAGGACCATGAGAGGCATTGGTGCGTGCGTCGTATTTTTCTTTTTTTTTTACATCTGCGTACGCACTAATACCTTTAATAGTCTTCACCACAGTGGACTCTGGCGCCATTTTAATGAACACATAATTCCTGTGGCAAAGCGCACACGCCGCCAACAGCAGCAATGGTTGCGCGATGTTCAAATAAAGAAAAGGGGGTAAGCCAGGAGGACGCTGGAGGAGGAATAAACACCAAGGACACGACCTAGAAAGGCCAGCTCCCGTTGCACATCAATCAAAGTGCAGTGCATTTTTGCAACTTTGATTAAAGATGGAGAAGCCAGCGGAGCAAGATCCAGAGGAAACAACTGAATGTCTCGGACGCAAAACTATTAAAAAATACTTATTTACTAAGCAAATCTTTAAAAATTCCATTCAAGTATTCAACTGTTTTCTGGTCTTACTAAATAAAACTGGAATCACTACATTTGTATTTTGTATTTAGTACATCCAGAAATCAGTGCAGGTTAGACCATGAGGAAGGAGAGTGGATAACGCTGAAACATGTAGTCATATGATTGCATAGATTAAGCTCCTTGCTCTGCCAAAGACATACTTGAATGGAATTTTTAAAGATTTGTTTAATAAGTATTTTGTTAATATTTTTAAGCTCGAGACATTAAGTTGTTTTTGCTGGATCTTGCTACGCTGGCTTCTCCATTTGTTATTACGGGATTGTCACCCCCTTTCCGTGCAGTTCTGAGGACATTCTACATCCGTTCTCTTTTGGAATAAAACATATATATACTGGTAAGCTGACAATTTCTTTTTTTTTGTTTGTTTGTATTATTAATTAAAGAAATTTCATCAACCAAGCATCCAATCTTTCTACAACAGGTGTGCCTGGATTCAGTATCTTAGCTCCAGTATGGCACTTCCCTTACTTCATATAGAAAAACCCTGGTGATTGGTTCTCTTTAAGCATGTGAAATACATGCTCAATAGGGTTGAGATCTGATTAATGACTCTGCCATTACAGGATATTACACTTCTTTGGCTTAAAAACCTGCTCAGTTGCTTTTGCAGTGTTTTGCAATGTTTTGGGTCATTGTCCATCTGTACTGTGAAGCACAATCCAATCAACCTTGCAGCATTTGGTTGAATCTGAGAAGAAAGTATAGACCTGTACACTTCAGAATTCATCCTGTTGCGGCACATTATCAATTAACACTAGCTACCCAGTACGATTGTAAGCCATGTATGCTCATGGTATCACACTGCCTCCACTATGTTTTACAGAGGATGTGGTGTGCTTTGGATTATGAGCCTTTCCAAGGCTTTTCCATACTTTCTTCTTCCCACCATTCTGACACAGGTTGATCTTAGTTTCATATATCCAAAGAATGCTTTTCCAGAACTGGCTGTTTTATTTAAATGTTTTGTTTTTTTTGGCAAAGTGTAATCTGGTCTATTATTAATATACCTTGTATTGTACCTTGTGGTGAACCTTCCGTATTTGTTCTCATCAAGTCTCTCTTTATGGTAGAATTTGACACTAAAGCTAAGTTAACACAGGGCATCTTTTGGTGCATTTTTGGTGTGTTTTTGAGGTCACCAAAATGCATGCATTTCCTTCCTCCAGCAAAGTCTATGAGATTTCTATTTTGCTGTCCACACTGTGCATGTATTTTTGGCTGCATTTTGGATGTGTTTTTGAAGATGCACCTAAGATGCAGCATGTCAATTCTTTCTGCATTTTTGAGCCCTTCCCGTCAATAGATTTGACTTAAAAAACGCATTGGGCAAAATGCGGTAAAAACGCGTCAAAAACGTGGCGCGTTTTTGGTGCATTTTTTTGGGGACAAACACGCTGCATCTTTGTGGCAAAAAAGAAATGCCACTTGTGAACATACTCTAAGAGCTAGGACACACGGCGACTAAAACGGACCGAGTGAAATGTGATTAAAAAAAAATCGCATTGCACTTGGACCCATGTTACTCTATGGGGCTGTTCACATCTGCGTTTTTTTTCTCAGCCCTAATCGGACCGAGAAAACAATCACAGCATGTGTAATCTGATCTGTGTTCACTCGCACCCATACAATACAAGTCTATGGGTGCAAGTGAAACATTAAACTGCAAGCGGATGACACCGGAGTGCAGTGTGATAATCGCATGAGCTGATAATGGAGGAGATAAGGAGATTAGTCCCTCTCTCTCCTCCAGAGCTGTGATCTGATCGCAGGATCGGATCACAGTATAATGACACTCGGCTGACGCTTGCAGCAGAACAGTAGTCGAGGGTCATTAGCATATCGCATCCGATGCTCTCGTATTGGATGCCATATTCTCGTGTATCCCCAGCCTTAAACAACTACTTCCTGGAGAGTTTTCTTCACTTGGGTGGATTTTGTGAAGGTTTTTTTTTCTCCATGGAAAGGATTCTGCAATCATCCACCACTGCAGTCTCCCATGGACATTTAGGCTTTTTTCTTTTCCCAAGCTCACCAGTGCGCTAATTTTTTTTGAAGATTGTACCAAACATAATTTCAGCCTAATGCTCGTCTGTTTCTTTATCACTGAGGCCTTCTTTGGCTGCACATTGTGGGTTCACAGCAGCAGCTTCCAAATGCCATACTTGGGGTAAGTTCACACAGTGCGTTTTTCGCGGCGTTTTTTCTCAGAAAACTGCATGACTTTGCTTCCCCAGCAAAGTCTATGAGTTTTCATTTTTGCTGTCTGCACACAGCGTTTTTTTTAGCTGCGTTTTTGTGGTGCCCACAAAAACGCAGCATGTCAATTATTTTTGCGTTTTTCACTGCGTTTTCCACCCATTGAGTTCAATGAGATGTTCAAAAACGCAATGAAAACTGCAAATTGCAAATATAGCTGCGTTTTAGTATGTTTTTATTACTAAAAACGCAGCTATAAACGCAAGGGGTGGGTAGTAAAGTGACATGTACAGGAAGAGGATTCCTTCTGTCAGTAAACACAGAAGCGTGAATCCTCCCGGTACCGCCACCGCTGCTTCCATTTCCCGTCTGGTGCCATGTCAGCTCCCGTGCAGGAGGTGGAAGCGGCTGCGAAATCAAAAGTGAACAGTAGAAAAATGTCATACTCCCTGTCTGCAGACTCCCGGTGCCATGTCTGCTCCCAGCTCCTTTCCTGGTCCCGCCACCCCCGCTCTGGCTGCTCCCAGGCACGTACGATAGCTGCATGACCTGGCCGTGAGGACCTGGCGGTGATCACCTGATGCAGTCACCTGACGCATCAGCTGATCGTAAGTCTCGCGGTGACGCCGGATTTTACCGCCGAGTGACTGATTCCCCGGCGCTTGCAGTCAGTTCATGACAGCTGCAGACGGCCGGGGTGATCTCCGGAGTTCAGGTGAGAGCAGCGGAGATTAGTCCGAGATGTCTGCAGCTGTCATGAACTGAATCGCAAGTGCCAGGGAATCAGTCACTCGGCGCTCGCTGTACAGTCTCGGCTGCAGTCTGGAGCTCAGGTGAGAGCTCCGCAGTGCAGTGCAGGTACCTGAATCCAGGCCTAGCATTACTGGACATTCCTCCAGTAGCCAGTCCGACGCTGCACAGAAGTGTTGGGTTTTTTGGGGTTTTTTTTGCACTGATGCATCAGATGATTGTATAAACTGCTTTTATACAATCAGCTGCTGTCTCATGTGATTCAGGCCTTGAACCTGACACATCATCTGATCGCTTTGCCTTCCAGCAAACCGATCAGATGATATTGGATCCGGATTGGACGGCGCGGGACCCTTGACCCAGAATTACTGCAATATTTCAATAAAGATGGAGTCACTAATTGTGTTGTGTTTTATTTCTAATAAAAATATTTTTCTTTGTGTTGTGTTTTTTTTTATCTTTACTAGAAATTCATGGTGGCCATGTCTAATATTGGCGTGACACCATGAATTTCGGACTTAGGGCCAGCTGATAATACACAGCTAGCACTAACCCCATTATTACCCAGCGAGCCACCCGGCATCAGGGCAGCTGGAAAAGTTGGATACAGCGCCAGAAGATGGCGCTTCTATGAAAGCACCATTTTCTGGGGCGGCTGCGAACTGCAATTCGCAGCGGGGGTGCCCAGAAAGCTTGGGCACCCTGCATTGCGGATTCCAATCCCCAGCTGCCTAGTTGTACCTGCTGGACACAAAAATTAGGTGAAGCCTATGTCATTTTTTTTTTTAATTATTTCATGAAATTCATGAAATTAAAAAAAAAAGGGCTTCCCTATATTTTTGGTTCCCAGCCGAGTACAAATAGGCAGCTGGGGGCAGCCCATACCTGCCTGCTGTACCCGGCTAGCATACAAAAATATGGCGAAGCCCACGTCATTTTTTTTGTTTGGGGGGCAAAGAAATCCTGCATATAGTCCTGGAAGGAGGATGCTGAGCCTTGTAGTTTGACAGCTGCTGTCTGCTCTCCTGCATACACTATTGGATGGAGGATGCTGAGCCTTGTAGTTCTGCAGGTGCTGTCTGCTCTCCTGCATCCACTAGTGGATGGAGTATGCTGACCCTTGTAGGTCTGCTCCCCCTGACTCTCCCTCCAGCATACAGTCCTGCATGGAGCATGCTGAGCCTTGTAGTTCTGCAGCTGTCTGCTCTCCTGCATACACTAGTGGAGAATGAAGAACATATGGAAGAAGGAAATGACATCAGACCTTTTTTTTTTTTTTTTCAACAATCTTTAATGGCAATGTTCACTGATAAAAAAAACGCAGAAAAACGCAGTGAGCAAAAACGCAGCAAAACGCAGCCAAAAACGCACCAAAACGCGGTAAAAATGCACTCGTTTTTTCCATGTGTTTTTTAAAGACGACGCGTTTCTGTGTGGTTTTAGTGCTAAAAAACGCACAAAACGCAGCGTCAAAAAAACGCAGTGTGTGCACATAGCCTTAGGATCAGCTCCAGACCTTTTACTTATTTAATTGATGATGGATTAATGAGTGAGCGAGAAGCCTATGCAGCCCATTATTGAGATAATTATTCAATTACTTTTGGGCATTTTAAAAAAAAAGGCAAATTAAGAGCTGTAATTCTTAAACCCTTACTCCAATTAGGATTTCAATACTCTCAAATTAAATCTGAGAGCCTTTAAGCCTTTAAGTTGTGAATGTCAGTTATGCTTTTGCTGCTGTGAGGCTCCCTCTTGTTGCCAGGAATGGTTTGGACAGAGACCTGGTGTGCTGGAGCAATGGGCGTTTCCATTGCTAACTCTCTGCCTATTTAAACCTTGGTCTGCTGGCAGTCTGAGCCGGTTCTCATTTGTTCATTAGTTTACCAGCCTTCTCATCTTGCTCGAGACCACATCTACCCCAGATAAGTGCTTGGTTCTTTCTTATGTTGTTTTCTTCTTATCTGGGTTTGTCATTTACTGTGGTTATTGTCAGTTTATTTGCATGCAGGAATCTTCCCTCTCTGTTGCTTAGCTGGGAAGCTCCCTGCAGCTATGTTTGGAGTTTTGCTCCTATAAGTCCATGTGTTTGTTGCTTCTGGAATTTGTAATTGTTCCTGTTTTCTGTTCATTGGTTCGACAAGAGCACCTGATATAGGACGGAGTTTAGATCGTGTGATCTCAGGACTTTTTGTACTACCAGGTATTTGGATTTTTGTAGGGTTTTTCTCTGGCCACCATCAGCCCCTTTCCTATCCTTTCCTATTTAGTCAATGGGGCCTCACCTTTGCTAATCATATCATCCATCTGTGTATTATGTTTTTCTACATCACCATAGTCTTTGAATGTGGGGGGCTTGCTATACCTTTTGCTGTTTTTTTCTGAGGCAGAGAGGTATTCATCCTTCCTTCCTTTAGGATAGCTAGTTCTCCGTCTGGGTTTGCGGTGCTTAGGATGTTAGTTCACACCTCAGCTACTTCTAGTGTTGATGGTTAGTAAGGGGATGGCGGCCAGATTAGTTGCCAATGCTCGTCACCTTTTTTGCCAATGATCTATTGTGATCTTCCATGGTTCCGGATCATAACACTAGGGAGGTTCCTCTGACACTATAAAGTAATGAAATATCCCTTTATTTTTCAGAGCTACTCTTCACAGGTTTTCAGATGTACTTGACAGGCAAACCTTTAAACATTAAAGGAATATTCCAGTTTTGATAAGCCATCAATCTGTGATTAGATCACTGGGACTCCCATCAATCTCTCCCCTATTAACATCAGTGTCATAGACTTTTAATGGAGTGTCAGTTCTATATATCATTAGTCGCTCTTTTCAGTTACCCTTGGCAGCTGGACGTGGGGCCTCAATGTACTTAAAGACTACGTTGATTACTATGCCTGCCAGGTAAGGCTCTCTGCCCACGTCTGCGTATTGCATGCAGTTACGCTGCGTTCTGCACCGCAGCGTAACTGCATGCGTCCTGCGTCCCCAGCACAATCTATGAAAATTGTGCATAATCCATGCGCACGTTGCGTTTTAGAACGCAGCGATTTGCATGCTGCCAAATCGCTGCGTTCTAAAAAGCAACATGTCACTTATTCCGTGCGCTTTGGATGCAGGTCCCGCTCTGTCTATGGTTGGGGCTGCATCCAGAGCGCATGAAATTGGCTTTTCATTACGCAGTGTTTCTGCAGTGATTTGAAGCGCACGTGTGCTGTTCAAATCGCTGCAGAAACTTCTGCAGGAACAACGCAATGTGGGCACATAGCCTAACATTGAAAAGTCTTCTTGTAGAAAATAAAAATCAATAACAAATAGCCTAAATGAAAATCAATAGAAAAGTATTCAAAGGATGTAGTGAATGATGCTGCTAAAATGACAGGTTCATATTCATGAGTATTTCATTGGCTTTCTCAGTTTCCCTTTGCAGTGGCAAGCAGATAAAAGGAGGGGGTGCAGTATGTTTGCCTGCATGGTTAGGCTGGTGCACATAACATGTTTACAGGGCTTTGCTTTGCCTTCTCTTGTAGAAGTTTATTGTATTAAAAAGGTCACCGTGTTTCTTCTACTTCTTTCTTGTTTCTGGGAGTCACGTGACGCTGACAGGTCCTGCCTATTGAGAGGCAGACCACCCACATGGAAGACGATGGAGCTGCTTAATAGAAACAGTCATGTAATTGTGAGAGCTTCCAGCACTCTGCAGAATGCCTGCACACCAGAAGGATTATTACACTCTCAGTTCCTGATGGCAGAGAACTGATGTGATCTCAAAGGTCCCCCCCCCCCTTAGGATACAGGGGAAAAATATCATCTTCCATTTCACTGGGGCTTAGCACATGAGAGAAGGGACTTGATGGTAAGTAGAATGATATGCTGAATTGCATGAAGGGACTTATAAAGCTGGGGGATAATAACAAAAATGACTCTCTGGAGTGGGATGTTGGCAAATGGCACCGGCTGTATTTGTGATCTTGCTACTGCTGAGAGCAAAGGGAGGGCAGGGAATGGTTGGCAGGGTGTGTGTGTGTGTGTTTGTAGATACAGGATCTGGGAATGGGGATTATGCGGTGTAATAAGGAGACTTTTGGAAAGATCATGGTGTGATACAAGCTACAATCTCTGTGTGTAGAAGCCCTGAGTGTACCCTGTTTCCATACTGAGGAGTGTGTCCTTTTTCAGGGAATGTTCACTATCACTTTCCTGCTGTATTCTAGCATTACACGCACTATGTAGACCATGTATGTAGACTATGTAGACCTCCTAATCATGGATTTTGGTAGTTTTGGGTTTCCATATAGACTCTCGTGTGTCCTGTGTGTGACGAGAGGGGATTTCTTGGTGACATTGTTTTATAAAAGGTGTATCTAATTGTGGTGGAGATGTCTATTATCTGGTAATATATTTGGACAGCAAAGGTATTGTAGGACACAGGCTTGAAATCAAATCCTCGTGAAAAACTCCTAGATAGAAAAATTGACAGGCAGATGACTGGGAGCTGGAAATGTCCTGTTCCCAGTTTTTTCATCTTTATTTCACCCACACACACATTATACCTTTTATACTCTCATTGTAGAAAGTCCTATTGAATTATGTAGGCGTGATGTGTAAACCGGATTAGCTGTATGAAAGAGGCATACAATGAGGAGGAATTGTTTTACTTGCCATTCACTTCTCACGCTTATATCTCTAATAAATGTGTTACTCCAGCAGAGAGTCAAAGGGATGATGGCTCGCAGGATAGCACTCTTGGATCAGTCTTCTGAATAGTCCCCTGCCCTGGGCCATGGCTGGGTTACTTGGACATTCTGGCCACTACATGCTCCCAAGCTGTATATTATGCATATTATGCATATTCTTTTACCAGTGATGGCCACTGTCAAATAAAGCTCAATGAAGAGCTGTCAGTGTAATGCAGCTACATGGTTGCCATGTGTAATTCCATTCTAACTTTGAAATGTATAATCCATTTCTATGAGGAGCCTACATACATTTCTATGGTAGCATATGTATTGTCTGGAAGTTAGCAGCTGGGAAACCATAGCTTATAGTTTGCACAACTCCAAATAGTTACAAACTGGAGATGTAGTAAATGTATGGAGGATTCAACATCATCATCAGCAGCAGCAATTTATAGAGCCCCATTGATCCCATGGTGATGTACATGAGAAGGGATGCCATACAAAATACAGACAGAATAACAATGACGGACTGGTACAGAAAGGATAAGGCCCTGCCCTTGCGGGTTTCATTCTATATTTCATCAGATCCTGGTATTATGGAGGGCTCATACTGATGTACCTGCTTAGTAATGTATCAGTTATCACCTCTGACTAATCGTTGCACCATGTTTTCCATTAGCTAACTAATGGTTGGTGTCTACTGCTAATATACAACAAATATTACTTTACATGTGAGGTTAATGACTGCCATTGTCTCACAGGATCCCATAGGGAATTGATTGGTTTCCAGACGTTTGACTACTAATTGAATGGTTTTTGGTCTAATGGTAGCTCGGCTTGTAAGAAAGCAGTTGCAGAATATAGGTAAACCCAGTGGAACGAGCAGATATTAATCAATAGTACTGTAGTATTACTAAAGCTTTGGGATTAATGTAGAAAATTACTGAAGTGCTACAAATAGACGACTCAATGTTTTAGCCATATGTAGCAGTTATCATCATGGTGACACATGCTGACACTCATTAAATATATCTTTATAATTAGTAACCTTTAGAGAAAATATGAGCAGTGGTCCCTGAGCACCATGAAGTTATCCTTTATATACTTTCCACATTCCACCCCAGAAATGAAGATGACACCATGGTCATGTCTCCCCATGCTACACATCTGTGCTATTCTAAGAGTTAGCGGAAGCTAAAAAAAAAACTGGCGTACATGTCCAGGGCATGCAGATGAAAAGCCAGCAAAGCTTACACATGTAAATAGGGGCAGATTGATTAGCAATAGCATTATGGCCAGGGATGTAGCACTCAGTAAAACAAATTGGGGACAGGAATGCCTCTGACCACCCAAGTTGAGGCAGACTATTACAATGACACCTCTTCCTCAACATGTTCCTGTTCCTTTAGAACATTACTCAAACAAGGCCAATTATATCCCAACAGTAATTCATCAGTTGTATATGAAGAAGACTAGACCACAGGGAGAGAATCATTAAGATAGTATGTGTTTAGTGCTAGCCTACTCATAAAGCACCACAAGCAGCATGAAGAATTTGCTGGCAGCACTATTTAAGGTCAGTTTGGGAAAGTTAACCACATAGAGGTGCAGGGTGCCTTCCATTAATCACCACTCCCAAAACCTAATATCGTCAATGGAACATGTTTTCTGCCAGTCCGCTTTCCTGTGTGTGAGTGATGACGAATTGCAGTGGTCATAATTTATCTTGTGCCCAGACTATTTCCAGTGTGCTGTCGTGCATCCAAGTTGGGATGGCCATACCCTTGAGTGCAATGAGTATACAATATTGGCTCACCTCTTACATGGTGGCTGGCGATCGATTAGATTCCAGTAATTTCTTCATTCATAATACTCTGGGACACTAGATATACTCTTCCAATAGTTTTATAAAGCAGCCCTGAACCTGGCTGAGCTGATTGTAGCTCCTGTTACCAGCCAAATGTTATGCTTAAATTTGTAGTTTCTTCAGAAGTTGACAGTTTATGGGATCATATAGGATGAATAATTAGTCAAATCTCTTACTAACTGCAGTGGGACACAAGACCTACACTCCACTGCATAGTGCATACATTTAAACCACACATGACATTCATGCAGCCACCACTAGGGACCTAAATTGCTTCCTTTAAGCTGTGCTGGCACCTAAACAGGGTTCTATCACCTGTTTTTTTGCAGAATCTGCATACACTAGACACTATGAGGTTGGTGTGTTTACTGTTAAAATTCGTGTAATACAAACCATTTAGGGTATTATGCATATGTTAAGTATTTGCAGTGGACATACCCCTTTCTGAAAGTTTTCCTGACATATTAAAGCTGAACGCATAAAATGCTCATTTTTATTTTGAGGATTATACTGCCATTTTTCCGTGCTTTTTCAAAGCAACATCAACAGTCTCATCAAGTCCAATAGATCCATGTTATAATGTATGAGTTTGTATCACCTTGCTTTGTAAAATCTGACACAAATCTCCTTTAAGAGTGCATGTGTCATGTACCCCAAACACTGCATTACTATTGAGCAATATGAATAACACCCAAATGCATTTTTGGTTAATCAGCCCCTTTTTAAACAGTGAAATGATGGAAAATTTACCTCTTTCATTGACAAAAAATAACAAATTTGGAGACAGTATTGAACATTTTAGTAGAGAAAATTTCATGACATTTACCTCTGATCTATGTCACTGTGGCATGTCTCACATTGGCTGTAGTGCTAAAAAAAGTTAAACTGCCCTATAGGTGGTCCCCTGAATAGTATGAAAACAGGGAGTACCAATGTATACCTGCCCAATGGAAGCCAACAAAGACACTCATGCCCTCTGTCAGGGGATACATTTCAAGGGGCCTTCTTCAGTTTCTATTCTTTTTGACACCATTTATTGTTCCTGTACCACAACTTGTATAGGAACTGGAGACTTTTTTTCCTGTAGTTGGACTTCAAGGACAGTAATTTCCATTCTTTTTACCACTGAGGAACTTTAGAAGAAATTGCCTTTCTGAGGAACCCCTATATGTGACTGGAGACTTGTGGATCCTCACAGTGTGCGTAAGGCCCTGTGCACACGCTGTGTTTTTTTTTTCCTCGGATTTGCCGCGGTTTTGCTGCATGTTTTGCTGCAGAAAATGTTCATAACCTTGCTGCAGTCATTCCCCAGCAAAACCTATGATAAAAAAAATGCTGTGCGCACACTGCGTTATTTTCCCCAACAGGTTTTACTGCAGAATTTCTGCATCAAAAAGAATGATCACTTCTTTTCTGCAGGTACCTGCGATTTTTGCCTTAGATAATGGTAAAAAAACGCAGGGACCAACTCATGGGAAAACCGCGGCTAAACCGCGGCAAACCACGGCAAAAACGCGGGTGCGGTATTCTGCCAGAGGGTACAGATTTTTCTTAAGACAAGTCCATTTTCTAGTGCGCACATAGCCTAAAAAAAGTTTTCTGGTTTCAGTAAACTAATGTACCCAGGCACAGATCAGTGTAAAAAATACTGTGCTTTACTTATCACTGTGTCCAACAATGTTTCTCCACTGCTGCACCAATCTCTGTTGTTTGTCTGCAGCTCTCTCATCACATCGACACCGCTACAGCCAATCACTGAACTCACCAACTTGCGCCATGTAAATTAGCAGTACCGCTCAGCTCAATTATTGGCTGCAGCGCTGTAGATGTGACATCAGTCCTACAGACAAACAAGAGATGGGGTAGCGATGGAAACACAATGCTGGATTCAGGGATTGTAAGTTAGGCTAAGTTCACATTTCCGTTGATTTGTATCAGTCACATGCGTCGCTTGACGCATGTGACTGATGCGCTGTTCAACGCTGTACAACGGATGACAAAGAACAGAATTCTTTGTCGGATTCCGTTGTGTGCGGGGGGCGGAGTTCGGGGGCAGAGCCGAGCGGGGGGCGGGGCCAGGCGCTGAGGATGTCAGTGGAAGTGCTGCGGTCTGCATGGCTGGGGACAGGTGAGTGTATCTGTGAGTGAGTGAGTGTGTGTATGTGCATGTATGTATGTATGTGTGTGCACATGCAAAGTGCGGGAGGGGGCGGAGCCGAGCGGGGGGCGGGGCCAGGCGCTGAGGATGTCAGTAGAAGTGCTGCGGTCTGCATGGCTGGGGACAGGTGAGTGTATGTGTGAGTGTGTGTATGTGCATGTATGTATGTATGTGTGTGTGTGCACATGCAAAGTGCGGGAGGGGGCGGAGCCGAGCAGGGGGCGGGGCCAGACGAGGGTGTCAGTGCTTGTCTGCATGGCTGGGGACAGGTGTGTGTGTGTGTGTGTGTGTGTACATACATGTGCGGAGTGCGGGAGGGGGCGGGGCCGAGCGGGGAAGTGTCGGCCTCCCTGCACACGTAACCAGCCTAAATATCGGGTAACAGCAAAGCACCCGATGTTTACCTTGGTTACCCGATATTTACCTTGGTTACGGGCCTACACCGCTTAGCGCTGGCTCCTTGCACCGTAACCAGGGTAAATATCGGGTAACCAACCAAAGCTGGTGACGTGTGCAGGGAGCCAGAGAGCATGCGCAGCGAAATCCGACGGATCTCGCTGCTCAAAAAACGTTACATGCTGCGTTCCCCCCCGCCCGGCGGTCAGTCGTTCCACGACTGATCAGTCGGGCGGAGGGTGCAACGCAGCATCATCAGTCACAATCCGCTGCTCATACAAGTCTATGGGAGCAGCGGAATCCGCTAAACGGATTCCGCTGTTTACAAGAGCAGCGGATTGTGACTGATACATTTTAGCGGAAATGTGAACTTAGCCTAAAGCACAGTTTGTTTTTTACCTAATTTTTTTTAGTTAAATTATTATACGTTGGGTACAATAATCATCGAAACTAGTGTCCTCTTTACAATTAAAGTGACATCTCTTATTACTGGAAGCTACCCAGGTTAGAGGGTGTACAGAACCCTGGTTGGAAACTTGGTGTTCTGTTTTAGCTCTGTTCACATCTGTGTCGGAGGAATCTCCCTAAGGCTACATGCGCACGCTGCTTTTTTTCCTGCTTTTTTGCTGCTTTTTTGGCTGCAGTTTTGTCAGCTGAACTTTCTGACATTTGACTTCCCAGCAAAGTCTATGAGAAGTCAGATTTGTCATGCGCACATTGCAGTTTATTTGTCAGCTTTTTTTTGTCAAAAGTTTGTGACAAAAAAAATGCAGCATGTTCATTCTTCCTGCGTTTTTGTCAACATTTGTCACCCATTGAAATCAATGAGGGCATCAAAAACGCAGGAAAAATGCATGCTAATCAAAAGTGGTGCATTTTACCTGCCTTTTACCTGCGTTTTTGCTAGCAAAAACGCAGGTGATTTGTCAGGAAGTGAGGTCAGGCAAGTGGTCCCGTCCCGTCCTCCATGTGTTCCCCGAAGTACCGCTGTCCCCAGGGGAGATGATGTGGAGGACGGGACTATCAGCAGCGGCAGCGAGAGGGGGATGGACATTGGCAGCTGAAAACATTGATTTTTCCCTCTCGCTGCCGCCGCTGATAGTCCCGTCCTCCACGTGTTCCCCGAAGTACCACTGTCCCCAGCGTGCACGCACAGGGGAGATGATGTGGAGGACGGGACTATCAGCAGCGGCGGCAGCGAGAGGGAAAAATAAATGTTTTCAGCTGCCAACGTCCATCCCCCTCTCGCTGCCGCCGCCGCTGATAGTCCCGTCCTCCACGTGTTCCCCGAAGTACCGCTGTCCCCAGCGTGCACGCACAGGGGAGATGATGGACCCCTCTCACTGCCACCGCCGCCGCCGCCGCTGAAAGTCCCGGGCTCCACACTCCTGCCGGCTCCACGCTCCTGCCGGCTCCACGCTCCTGCCGGCTCCACGCTCCTGCCGGCTCCACGCTCCTGCCGGCTCCATGCTGTAGCGCGATCAGCTGAGCTGTCACTGAGGTTACTCGCGGCCACTGCTGGAATCAGCGGTGGCCGCGGGTAACCTCGGTGACAGCTCAGCTGATCGTGCGGCTGTCTTCATTAGCTGCATGGAGGTGACCGGAGCGGCGGTGTCTGCTGCTTCTCCGGTCACCTCCATGCAGCAGAGCTGGAGGCGACGCTGGAGCATGCTGGATTACGCCGGACATGGAGGGCTTTGTCGGGGTTAATAAATTGGTAATGAGGGAATGTGTTTGTGTTTTTTATTTCTAATAAAGGATTTTTCGGGCGTGTGTGTTTTATTTACTGTAATTTACAGATTAATCATGGAGGGTGTCTCATAGACGCCTGACATGATTAATCTAGGACTTATTGGCAGCTATGGGCTGCCAATAACTCCTTATTACCCCGATTTGCCAACGCACCAGGGCAAATCGGGAAGAGCCGGGTACAGTCCCAGAACTGTCGCATATAATGTATGCGGCAATTCTGGGCGGCTGCTGACTGATATTGTTAGGCTGGGGGGCTCCCCATAACGTGGGGCTCCCCATCCTGAGAATACCAGCCTTCAGCCGTATGGCTTTATCTGGCTGGCATTAAAATTGGGGGGGACCGCACGCCAGTTTTTTTTAATTATTTATTTATTTCTAATTTTTTTTTTTTCCAATTCAACAAGCTTTATGGGCTTGTTTGAACTGAAAAATACATGAAACAATTGTTGACAAAACTGCAGCCAAAAACGCACCAAAAAAGCAGCAAAAATGCACCAAAAAAGCACCTACATTTTTTGTGACATTTCCAGGCTCTCTCTGACAAGGTGCAGTTTTGGCTGCAGTTTTGGCTGCAGTTTGTGAACACGAAAAAGAAGCAGCGTGCGCATGTAGCCTTATGATTCTATCATATTTTATGTAAAGAGTAGCGATGACCACATTTGAGGTTAATGGGTTTCATCAGGTGCTCTTGCGATCCTTCATACTATTACATAGTTACAATAGTTACATAGTTTGAAAAAAAGACCTAGGTCCATCTAATTCAATCTTCGTCCACCAATTATACATTTTGTTACTTATTCATTTATAACCAACAATGTTGTGTGTACTGAGGAAATCATCCAGCCCTTTTTTAAAAGCTCTTATAGTATCTGCCATTACTACCTCTTGAGGTAGGGCTTTCCACAGTCTGACTGCTCTAACTGTAAAGAACCCTTTCCTATTTAGCTGCCGAAATCGCTTTTCTTCCACTCGCAGTGTATGTCCCCTGGTCCTTAGTATTGTCTATGGAAGGAATAAGTCATGTGCTAGTCCTATATATTGACCACACATGTATTTATACATATAAATGAGATCTCCTCTGAGACGTCTTTTTTCTAAGCTAAACAAATCCATCTTTTTCAACCTCTCATCATATGGGAAGCCTTCCATTCCTTGTAGTAGTCTAGTTGCCCGCCTTTGAACTGACTCTAACTTCTGAATGTCCTTTTTAAAATGTGGAGCCCAAAACTGGATCCCATATTCCAGATGTGGCCTTACAAGTGACTTATAGAGAGGTAACAATACGTTGGAATCACGGGTTTTAATTGATTATACGAAATGGGATTAAGTTATGTCTTCCTTATAAACAGAAACCATGAGGAAGATGTGAACAGAGTGTTATTTGACAAAAGAGCTCCACAGCCGTGGAGCAAATAGTTGTGGTAAAAATTTTAAAAAAATTTCCGTAATTTTTCAGCCAGTTTTATGAAGGATTTTGGTCAGATCTGAAAATTGCAGAATGCAGATGTCAGTCGATTGCTTGTTTGATGACAGCTATTCTTGAGCCACTCTACACGTATGTACACTCAGCTCAGCCAAGCTTGCACCTACTTTCTATGGGATGAGGGAAATAGGCTGTACAGGATGTCTATGGAAGTAGTTCACCTGTGAGAGCAGAGGATTAGGGATGATAACATTCAACATAGCGACGTCGCTAGGCAGGTAAGTAGTGTGATGGGTCCGAGCGATTGGCCCCTGACGCACAAACGATGGAGGCGGGTACACACGCTAGCGATCTCGCTAGCGACATTGCAGCGTGTAAAGCGGCCTTTAGTGGCAGCTATGGGCTGCTGCCATTAACTCCTTATTACCCCGTTTGCCACCGCACCAGGGCAATTCGGGATGAGCCGGGTAGAGTCCCGGGACTGTCGCATCTAATGGATGTGGCAATTCCGGGGCGGCTGCTGGCTGATATTGTTAAGCTGGGGGGCTCCCCATAACGTGGAGCTCCCCATCCTGAGAATACCAGCCTTCAGCCGTGTGGCTTTACCCTGGCTGGTATCAAAATTGGGTGGGACCGCACGTAGTTTTTTTTTTAAATTATTTATTTCTTTTCTTTACTGCTCGATATAGACACGCCCACAGGTGGCTGTGATTGGTTGCAGTGAGACAGCTGTCGCTCAGCGTGGGGGCGTGTCTGACTGCAACCAATCATAGGCGCCGGTGGGCGGGGGAAGCAGGGAATATGAGAGGGATTAATGAGAGGTCGGCATTTTCAAAAGAGGAGAAGCCGCCACAGTCTGAACGCCGTGCAGCGCCGCGCCGGTGATCGGTGAATATGAGAGAAGGGGTGGGAGGGAGAGACCGACATGGACAGAGAGAGAGATAGAGACATAGAGAGAGAGAGAGACCGACCGACAGAAAGAGAGAGACCGAAAAACCTGCTTTTTTATGTCAAAAAAACATGCGGATCGCAACAAAAATGCAGTGCAAACGCACTGCTTAACATTTTGGCAGCGTTTTTCTACAACTCATTGATTTCAATGGGTGTAGAACGCTGCCAAAACGGACAAAAGAATTGACATGCTGCTTTTCTAAACGCAGAGATTTTGTCAAATTTTTGACAATCAAAACGCTGCGTTTCAAAAAGCATTGTGCACACAGATTTTGCATGATTCTCATAGACTTTGCAGGGGAACCAGAACGCATACATTTTGACAATGTGATGCTGCTTCTCAAAACGCTGCAGAAACGCAAAAAAACCCTGCAACGTGCGCATGAGGCATGAGCCCTTAAATGCAACCCTAAAGGGCTTGTTCACACATTGACTTTTTTACACTGGAAAAAGCAGTGTTTTACATTACCAGCAAATTGAATGAGATTTCTGAAATCTAGCACAAATCCTTGCAAATCTCCTGGCAGATTTGATCCTTCAAGGTGTTTTTTCAAATCTGCAGCATTTGCATTCTTTCAGCGTTTTTCATAAATGTGAATGAATGGGGAAAGACACAAGTAAGAATGCATCAAAAACACAAGCAATAAAGACACCTATTTTACACAGCATTTTTTCTGCCAACATTCTGTTTTTTGCAGATTAAATGTGTACATAGCCTAAAGGTTTACTTTGAATATAGTAAATTATTCCCTATCCATTGGATAGAAAATAATTGAAGCCCACGTCACACACAGCAAGATCGCTAGTGAGATCGATGAAACGTCACAGGTTTTGTGACGTATCAGCGTCCTCACCAGCGGTATCGCTGTGTGTGACAAGCAGCAGCGAACGGGCCCCTGCTGCGAGGTCGCTGATCGTGACAAAACGATCAGGACCATTTTTTGCTCGTTGGTCTCCCGCTGTGCAGCACGCATCGGCGTGTTTGGCGGTGTGAGACAAACGAGTGCCGGTTCTGAGTGTGCAGGGAGCCGTCGTTACACATGTCGCTGGTGGCTGGTTGCTGTGGAGATCTGCCTGATAGCTCAACAGCGATCCCTGCCAGGTCGGATCGCTGGTGGGATTGCTGGTACGTCGCTATGTGTAACGGGACCCTTAGGCCCGTTTCACACGTCAGTGAAAAACACTGACGTTTTTCACTGGCGTGTAAAACACGCACATGTCCCTACGTGTGCCGTGAATTACGGCACACGTGGGTTGTCTAAGTGCAATCCGGGCTCCGTTCTCCGTGGCCCGTGATTGCACTTAGAAATCAACTCACCTGTGCGCGCTCCCGCTCTCCATGGTGCTGATCGCTCCCGCGGTGCCGCATCCGGCCGGCGCTGACCCCCGCAGCAGCTGCTTCCGGGTCGGCTGTGTCGTGCATCATGAATATGCACGACAGTAATGAGCCGGCACAGAAGCAGCAGGGAGAACAGGCTGCTCAGAGCGTTGCTGGAGCCGGGTGAGTTAAAATGATTTTTATTTTAAAAACACGTTTTTTTCTGGCACGTGTCTCACGGATCACAGCACTGCGTGGTCTGTGGGACATCAGTGATGCCAGAAAAAAATGGACATTTCTCCGTGCAGCAATCACGCACACGCGGGTACGCCGCACGGAGACACGTGCAGTGAAAAATCACTGATGTGTAAGCAGACCCATTCATTATAATGGGTCTGCGTATGTCAGTGATTCTGGTACGTTTAAAAAAAGCACAAACGTACCAGAATCACTGACGTGTGAAAGGGGCCTTACTGATAGATACCAGGGGTTGCGACTACAGGAAACCCCAGTGCTCCCAAGAATGAGGCCCTGGATCCTGGGAGTTGCGAACATATAACCTCTGTTCCTTTCATTGTCAATGGTACTGCTGTAAATAGCAGAGCTGTTCTAGGCTTTTTCAGGCAGTCCCTTAGATAATGACTGTATTGGAGGTTAAACATGTGCACCTTTGCGCCACTCAAATCGGGCCTCATTCTATTAATCGCTGTGGTCCCTGCTGTGTCTCTCTCTCTCTCTCTCTCTCTCTCTCTCTCTCTCTCTCTCTCTCTCTCTCTCTCTCTCTCTCTCTCTCTCTCTCTCTCTCTCTCTCTCTCTCTCTCTCTCTCTCTTCCCTAAAAGTGAACAGTTTCTTTAAACGAGGTTTTTCAGTCTAAAAAGACAAGTCTGCAGTCATTCTTTAAGTGGCTGCAGACTTGTGAATCTTCACATCGCACTGTGAGGATTATTTGGTGTCAGAGGCAGGAACGACAGTCACATGGCCTCGAGTATGCGATATGCCGAAATCCGACTAGATGGGAACGGCCTTGCTCAATGCAAGTGTAATGCGTGAAGCCATAAACAGTCGTCAGATGCTGGCTCTTAGTATTCATATCGCATATTTGTGACCGCCCATTCCCGATCCTGCCACCAGAGAATCCTAACAATGTACAGTGTATGATGTTAGGATTCACAAGTCTGTAGTCACTCTATGAGACACTCTATGTGACTGCAGACTTGTGAATCTGTGCACTGTGAGGATTCTCCCATGTCAGAGCCAGGTACAGCGGTCATGTGTCCGTATGTGATATGCCAGAATACGAAGGGAGCGGCCTTTCTCAATGCAAGTGTATTATGTGAGGCCAGAAACAGTCATCAGATGCTGTTTGTAAGCCCGGCGTCACACTTGCGATTGACTCGCACGAGTGCAATGCGAGAAAATCTCGCATTGCACTCGAACCAATGTTAATCAATGAGGCAGCTCCCATCTGCTATTTTTTCGCAGTCCAAATCGGACTGAGAAAAAAAACGCAGCATGCTGCGATTTCTAGCGTTTCTCATGCGAGTCTCTTCAATGCAAGTCTATGGGTGCGAGAAAAAATGGATGTCACACGGACGGCACACAGACCATCCTAATGACATCAGTTTTTCTAAATACAATTCTATCATGTAGCACAGAACACTGTAAATGGTCCTGTACATGACGGTAATGACAAATAGCTGCTGAGAAAAAAACGGATCACATACGGATTGAATACGGATTGCTCACGGACTACTATCATGAGAAAAATCACAAACTCGCATTGCAATCGCATTGCACACGGATAAACACTCGGACATAGCTCATCCTACTCTCCGGAATGAGAATTGGACCGTTTTTTTCAATTGCAAGTGTGACGCCGGCCTTAGCATTCATATTGCATACTTGTGACCTCCCATTCCTGGCTCTAACACCTGAGAATCCTCACAGTGCACAGTGTATGATGTGAAGATTCACAAGTCTGTAGTTACTCTATGTGACATTCTATGTGACTTGCAGACTTGTGAATCCTCACATCATACACACTGTGAGGATTCTCCGTTTAGAACAGCGGTCACGTGGCCGCGAGCATGCGATATGCCAAAATCTGACTAGAGCGGCCTCATTCAATGGAAGTGTGTTATGTGAGGCCAGAAATAGTGGTCAGATGCTTTTAGTTTTCATATTGCGTGACCGCCCATTCCTGAGGATCCTCACAGTGCAGAGTGTATGTGATGTGGGGACTCACAAGTCTGTAGTCATAGAGTGACACATAGAGTGACTGCAAACTTGTGATTCCTCACATGACATACACTGTACGCTGTGAGGATTCTACGGGAATCAGCGATCTCGTGGCTGCAAGTATACGATATGCCACAATCCGACTAGATGGGAGCGGCCTCGCTCAGTACGGCCCCCTTCACACGTCCGTGAAAAACACGCACGTGTGTTACGGGCCGTTTTTCGGGTCCGTGTCCCGTTTTTGTGTCCGTTTTTATGGTCCGTGTGGCACCTGTGTGAATTGCGTATGCTAGCCGTGTTTGTGTGCAGAACGTCCGTGTGTGCGTGTGGAATTAACGTGTATGTGTACGTGTAATGTCCGTGTGTAATGTCCGTGTGTGTGATGCACAATGTCGTTTATAAATGTCGGCTGACAGCAGACAGAGTTGCGCGATGAGAATGAACTCGGGTGAACTTCACCCGACTTCATCCTCATACCGCGGCTCTGTCTGTGTCGAGTACTGATTAGCGGTCACCTGTGAAGGATTCACCGGTGACCGCTAATCCCCCGAGTGACTGAAGTGTCCCCCCCTCTCTCATACTCACCGATCCCCGATCACCGGCGCTGCACGGCATTCACACTGGATCCAGTGACAGCGGGTAACCTCTGTGACAGCTCAGCTGATCGCACGGCTGTCTTCATTAGCTGCGTGGAGGTGACCGGAGCGGCGGTGTCTTCTGCAGCTCCTGTCACCTCCATGCAGCAGCGCTGGATGCGACGCTGGAGCATCCTGGATGACGCCGGACATGGAGGGCTTTTTCGGGGATGATTAAAGTGGTGAACCAGGGAATGTGTGTGTGTTTTTATTTCTAATAAAGGATTTTTTCTGGTGTGTGTGTGTTTATTTACTGTAACTTACAGATTAATCATGGAGGGTGTCTCATAGACGCCTGACATGATTAATCTAGGACTTATTGGCAGCTATGGGCTGCCAATAACTCCTTATTACCCCGATTTAACAAAACACCAGGGCAAATCGGGGGTACAGCCCCAGAACTGTCGCATATAATGTATGCGGCAATTCTGGGCGGCTGCTGACTGATATTGTTAGGGTGGAGGGCTCCCCATAACGTGGAGCTCCCCATCCTGAGAATACCAGCCTTCAGCCGTATGGCTTTATCTGGCTGGCATTAAAATTGGGGGGAACCGCACGCAGTTTTTTTTTAATTATTTATTTATTTATTTTACTGCACAGTATATACACGCCCACCGGCTGCTGTGATTGGGTGCAGTGTGACACCTGTCACTCAGCGTGGGGGCGTGTCTCACTGTAACCAATCATAGGCGCCGGTGGGCGGGGAAAGCAGGGAATAGGAGATTGTTTAATGGGCGGCCGGCTTTTTCAAAATAGTAAAAGCCGCCGCAGCAGTGTGAATGCCGTGCAGCGCTGCGCCGGAGATCGGGGAACGGTAAGTATGAGAGAGGGGGGGAAACTGACCGACAGACTGTGAGAGAGGGACAGACAGACAGAGAGACCGACAGAGAGACTGACCGACGGACTCAGGGAGATTGACGGACATACACAGAAATAGAAAGAATAGCCGACATCACTAGAAATAAAAACACCAAACGGACACGGACTATAGGTATATGCATACGTGTTTACTAACGTGTGTGCACATACCCATAGACTTTCATTGTGTCCACGTGTGCGTGCTCCGTGCAGATAACGGACATGCACCCGTGCCAAACGCAAACACATACGGATCACGGACACGCACACACGGACATAATGAAATAACGGACGTGTGACCACAATCATAGATTAACATTGGTGCACGTTTGGCCGTGTCTCCGGTATATACGGAAACGGACCAAACACGCACGTGTATCACGGACGTGTGAAGGGGGCCTACAGGAGTATTGCGTGAGGGCAGAAACAGTCGTCCGATTCTGACCGGTAGTATTCATATGGCATACCCATGACTGACGGTCCCGGCTCTGACACCACAGAATCCTCAGTGTGCACAATGTGAGAATTCACAGGTCTGCGGTCACATAGAGCGACACAGAGTGACTGCAGACTTGTGGATTTAGACAGGACATCGCCTTTGACCTAAAAAAAAAAATAATGTCCTAAGGAGCCTCAGCTTCTAGTCTATATAATAAGCATGGCAGGCGGGAGGTCAAGAGTTCTGTGACATATACAGAGGCTTCTGTGCTCAGTGGTGGCCGGGGCTTGGGCACATGCTGCTATATACACGGTACAGGAGGGCTCCTGTCAGGCGTGAACGGTGTCCTCTCAGGAATGTACTATGGCTCGTGAGGTATTTCTTTACGCGCAGCACATGCAGCATGCGTGTGCTCTAGGACCCCTGCAGTGCGGCGTGCCCATATACACGGTGCTGTGCCCTCTGACGTGGACGCTCCGGGGGCCGCCCTGTGCCGGGCGCCGCTGCACAGCGCTCCTGTACTATACATATATGTCCACACTACGCCATAGCGAGTGCACGGGCACGGACCGAGGAGCGCGCCTGGCTCAGGGGGCCCGTCCGTCACGTGACGCAGCAGAATTCCCGCCCCAGTCGGGCGGCTTTTCTCTCTCCCACAGGCCTGTCCCCTCAGCTCCCTCCTCCCCGCCAGCAACGCTTCGGTTTTTTTTTTTCAATGGACACACACAGTGCTGCTGTTAACTGCCTCACTGCTGGAACAACTTTTAGCCCAACTCCATACAGAGGGCTTTGTGAGGGAAAAAAGTTGCAGAGCTTTTTAGAAATCGTGTCAGGCAGCTAGGAACAAGTTCTATGTGTCCTAATGTGACTTCTAGTTAGCAAATATTGGCGCTTTCAGTTCAGCATGTAGGAATATATTGGTGCAGTAGGGTTTTCCAGGATTCAATGTTTGCGAATTTGTAATATTTTACCATAACTTTAGGCGCCATGTTGCCTGGGCCTCTCTTGGCTGTAACTCAGTTGTGGTAATAGGATGGGTCCATACATGGCTGGAAATAAGCACCAAAATCTGCTTGTGTGATCATTCAGACGTCCGATTTTTGCATACGAGTGCTATACATATCACGGATGAGGTAATTCACATATTCGTGATTTTTCACAGACGGTACAGTCGGATAAAAATTGGCCATGCAAGTATATAGATGGACCCTTTTTTTAACGTAGAAGAAAAACTGTTAACAATCAGACCATACTGATCCAAAAACCGGTCCATTTTTCTCGTAGGCGGAAAATCGGACGTCTGACTGAGGCTTTACATCTATTTTGATTCAGATTTACCTCAGAATTGAACCCTGCTACACGGAAAGGTGAAAAAAACACCACAGAAATTGACTTGCTGCCGATTTCAAAGTCCTCGACACGTCAATTTCGGCAGCATGTGGATGAGCTTTACAACAGGGGGCATTTTGGTCCTCTGTGAACGGCTGTCCCACTGGAGTCATTACCATTCTCATCCCAGCCTTTCTTGGCTGAAAGAGAAATAAGTCCATCCTATTGTCAAGCCAACCTGTGTTGATGGGACCATGGAAATATCCAGATCAGCTGTCATTGTGCTAGTGTTTCCTGAACTCCCATTCATTTCTGTGGGAGTTACAGGAAAAAAAAGTGTAGCTCAGCCACAGCTGGTTTTACAGATCCGGCTTTTCGCCGGTTTGATGGATTCGGCGCATGCCAGTACTGTGTACAATAGCAGCGCCGCAACTTCCAGGTCACATGCTCCAGTCACATGACAGCATGTGAACGGCGCTTGTCACGCTACCATTGCACTGTATACACTGTACTGGCATGCGCTGAATCCGTCAAACCGGCGAAAAGCCAAATGTGTGAAACTAGCCTTAGCTGTAGCTTCCCATCCAGCATTTGGTGCCTGGATGGAGTTAGACTAGATGTACCCTAGTCACCTAGCCAACGATACACATCAGGAGTAGTGACGAGGGAGCACTACCATGCTCAGTACTCGCTCAAATGGGCGCGACTTGAGTACTCGAGTATAATGGAAGTCAATGGGGGAACGAGCATTTTTCTGTAAGAAAACCTTTTGGCCTGCATATGGCCAGTAACATTTGTTTACTGCAAAGAAATGTGTGCCATGTGGTATACACTTCTTTACAATGGGTCCCTATTGTGGACGGATGCCTCAGCATCCATCTTGACGGGTGCATGGACATAGTGTGGCTCGAGGCTTAGGGGTACTTTGCATGCTACGACATCGCTACTGCGATCTCGTCGGGGTCAAATCGAAAGTGACGCACATCCGGCGCCGGTAACGACGTCGCAACGTGTAAAACCTAGATGCACCGATAAGCGATCGCAAAAGCGTCGTAAATCGGTGATCTGTGTAGTGTCGGTCATTTCCATAATTTCGCTGCAGCGACAGGTACGATGTTGTTCCTCGTTCCTGCGGCAGCACACATCGCTGTGTATGAAGCCGCAGGAGCGAGGAACATCTCCTTACCTGCGTCCCGCCTGCAATGAGGAAGGAAGGAGGTGGGCGGGATGTTTACGACCCGCTCATCTACGCCCCTCCGCTTCTATTGGCTGCCTGCTGTGTGACGTTGCTGTGACGCCGCACAACTCGCCCCCTTAGGAAGGAGGCGGTTTGCCGGCCAGAGCGAAGTCGCAGGGCAGGTAAGTCCGTGTGAAGCTGCCGTAGCGATAATGTTCGCTACGGCAGCTATCACAAGATATCGCATCTGTGACGGGGGCGGGGACTATCGCGCTCAGCATCGCTATAATCGGCTATCGATGTCGCAGCGTGCAAAGTACCCCTTATTCCCATCTCAGCCATGAAAGATTGATTGAAATGGAAATAATCCTTAGGGCAGGTTCACACAAAATATTTTTGATGCATTTTGAGTGGATTCCAATTCTAAATACATATTAAAAATGACTTTAAAGGTATGTTCATAGTTTTTTTTTTTCTTTTTTTACACTAAACGCTCTTCGCATAAGCTTCCTATTGATTTCCCCTTAATCTTGGAAGGCTTTGCTAAAGGCAAACATTTACTGCAAGGGTCCAAGCACAGGGAATCGCCATGAGCACAGACCCTGCACATTGGCGCGTACATCCCATCTGGTCCTGATCATAAACCTGTGGACACCAGGGGTGCATTTTACTCAAGAAGCAATGTTTTTAGAGGAGAATATCTTTGGCATGGCATGTGTTGGAGTATGCCAACATTTTTTTTCTCCCAGATTCATGCAAAAAGAAAACCGTCTGTATGCCTCTGTGTGAAGTTGGAAGCCCTTTATGGCTCCATAGCAAGCTATGGGTGCCATATTCTGGATACATATAGCATGGATCTGTATTAGGGCTATGTACTTTGGCTATAAACATTGCATGAGAGAAAGCTTACTTTACTAGGAGGAGGCTAAGGCATTGTTCACCTCAGTTCAAAATGTCAGCATGTAATATATTTAGTATAGTTTATTCCCATTTACTCAAATTTCATGTGACATCATTTTGCTGCAAAGTGTCACTAAAGACAGGTAATAATTCTTTTCCGAGGCAGCCAGCTGTGTCTACAAGAGGCCCAAGTGAACTTGTGCGGGTAACTTCTGATGCATAGTTAAAACCTTATGTAGGTTAACATAAAATTATAGATGATAGCCTAGAGAAAAAAAACTATTTACTTTATGACGGAAAGTATCGCAATTCTTTCAAGGAATACTAATCGGAAAAAACCCCATCTGAATGATTTGGAATTGCAACAGTTAAAACATCATTACTACATGCACAATGAATCAGTACCAAAATACATACATAATATATTACAGGGGGATATAGTTGCTGTAGCATACATCCTTGCCACAAATCTCTATCATGTGTTCCATTGGAATTCTAGAGCATAGCGTGTGGTGGGTCGTTAACCCATAGCATGCTGCGGGATGACTGTCACAGCCATGAATTATATGGGGGTAATCAGGGGTTACATTTACTACATATTTGCTGATAGAAAAAGATGTGAGGCTGGTGTGATGATAGCTATCATTGTAGGCTAGTTTGGAACGGGTGCCTTTTTATTTCCCTTCAAATGGAATGTTAGAAGAAAAGAAAGAAAAAATCTGGCACTTCCCAGTACTTCTCCCACAAGCACTGTGTCATTATTTGTGCAAGCCTGGGAATTCAAGCTGGACCTCCCAGTATTTGTTTCAGCTTGGGGCCAAGGCGCCTCTTTAAAGAATCTCTGAAGAGTTCCCACTAGATGGGCACAGAACGTGTAAAGTAACTTTGACATAAAAGTGTTTATTTAGCGAGGCCTGGTTTTTTTTTGTTTATAACTATGACCTATAAGGCTGCTCTGAGTTGAGAAGAAAATGCTGAGGAAAATTCAGATACTGGACACAAAGAGGAAAAAGTGAGAAAAGAATCTAAAGATTTCAGAAGAGGGGACAACAGAAAGAACTGCAGACAGAGAAGTGGAAAGTAAAAGATATGTGTAGGGATAGAAAAAGAGGAAAACAAAAGGCTTATACTGGGGAATGAGAAAAAAAAGGACCAGGGAGACCAGAAAAGAGGAAGAGACAGAAGGACAGAGACTATTGTGCAGAGAAGAGGGATGCTGCGAAAAGGGAAAGCAAAGTGAAGAGGATAGAGAAGAGTGAAAATAGAGACAACTATAGAGAGTAAGGGAGGTTGAAAGAGGAGAAAGAAGAGAGACTAGAAGAGAGGGAAAGCAGAGAAAAGTGAGAACAGAGAAGGAAAGCAGAGACTAGACGAGAAGATAAGAGAGAGTAAAGAGACTGGAGAAAAAGGAAGAAAATAGAGAAGCAATGATTACTACATATGAAAGGAAAAGAGGCAAAAAGTGAAGAGGCAGGAAAATCAGAGTCTCAAGGAAGAGCAGAGAAGGAAAGCAGAGACTGGAGGAGAAGGAAAGAGAAAGTGAAGAGACTGGAGAAAGAGGAAAAAAGGAAGAAATCAGAGACGCATTGATTACTACAGATGAAAGGAAAAGAGGCAAAAAGTGAAGAGGCAGGAAAATCAGAGTCTCAAGGAAGAGCAGAGAAGGAAAGCAGAGACTAGAGAAGGAAAGTGAGAGTGAAGAGACTGGAGAAAGAGGAAAAAGGAAGAAAACAGAGAAGCATTGATTACTACAGATGAAAGGAAAAGAGGCAAAAAGTGAAGAGGCAGGAAAATCAGAGTCTCAAGGAAGAGCAGAGAAGGAAAGCAGAGACTAGAGAAGGAAAGTGAGAGTGAAGAGACTGGAGAAAGAGGAAAAAGGAAGAAAACAGAGAAGCATTGATTACTGCAGATGAAAGGAAAAGAGGCAAAAAGTGAAGAGGCAGGAAAATCAGAGTCTGGAGAAAGGAAGAGCAGAGAATAGGGAAATCAAAGTTACTGGAGGGAGTAGAGAAGAGGAAGGGTGAAGAGACTGACCAAAACAATACAGAATTAAGAAGAACAGGAAAACAAGTGTAAATATTAGAGAAAATAGGAGAGAAACTAAGGACTAGGGAAGACACTAGACCTCGAAGAAAGATAAAGAGACAAGGAAAAAGAAAGTACAAAGACAGAGGAAGGAGAAATGGGCAAGAATAAGCACAGGAACTGAAAAAAGAGATAATGAAGAAAAGGTTAAGACTAAGGAACTGGAGGGGAAAGTAGCTATACAGTATGGAGAAAGAAAAATATAGGGACTTATGTAGAGCAGAGTAATTCACAAGCAAGAGATCAAGAAAAAAGTATGAAGGCAGAAAAAGAGAAGAGACTGAAGAAGAAGAAGAGAAAGGAGAAGATGGAGGAGATGAAAAACAGGGCACTGAACAGGGAGAGTGGAGAAAAGTGTAAAGCCCGAGAAAAGGAGAAAGCTGAAAAAAGTAATAACGAGAAGAAGGAAACCAGATTACAGAGTGAAGAAGGAAAGTGCACAGCCTGGAAAATGAGGGGAAGGCTTGTTAATGTCGGCTTGCATGCGAGGAAGGCTTGGTTCTCTTTAAGACTCCCCCTGAAGCTGGAGATACACACTCACACACATACACACAAGCCCCGGCTGCCTGGGTGGTCCCTCTACTTTGGTGAGCTGTTGCTAAGCAGCTAATAATAGTCATGTTTGTTGAGTATTTTTTTGCTGCACTTCAGCCAATGGTATGAGCGAATTCCCAGCCATCTGACAGCCCCGGGGGCGGCTCTCTCCAGATTCTCCCCTCCTTTTCTCTTTCTCCAAATGGAGAGAGCGAGTTTTTCTCTCCCTCCCCCCTTCTTCTACATCTCATCTATTGAAGCAAGGAAAGAGCAAGGGAGAAAGAGCGGAGCGCACAGGCAGCTGAGCAAGTCTCCCAGGGCCCCAGCTACGGATCGGGTTGCTGCTCTGCACCGGGTGCATTGTGGAGAGCCGTGATCACTGCCTGCTATACACGGAGGACTCGTCAGTGGGCAGAGAAGACTCGCGTCCCCGGCTACTCTCCATCGTGTACAGCCCTGGACAAGTGGGACCCAGACTGCGCGCTGGGAGAGCTGGACTGGCTGCCAGGCGGTGCACAGAGTGCAATGCGGGATTAGCTGCTTCCATGTTCCTCTGTGCCGGGATCTCTGCGGACTAGTGTGCTGGGAGCGAGTACAGGAGCTCCACGGCTCCCCCTCTCCACCTTCCACACATAAACAAACACTCTCTGAATGTGGGAAGCGGCTCAGACCTCCGGATCGCGAAATGTGGGGATGGAAGGCGCAAAGTGTGACTCGCCGCCCTCCACCACCTCGCCTGGAGAAGCATGAAGACGCGAGCTGTGCCAGCCAAGGAACAACAAGCCTTTCCTCCCCCATCACGACCCAGCTAAACCTTAGGGGCAAAGCGGAGTGCAAAAGTCGCAAGAGCTACGGCCACAACGCGGCCACAATATGGCCCTGGCTGCCTATGCTACTGAGCCACAGGGCAGTGGGGAGCCAGCTGCCCGGCCGAGGGTAGCCAGGAGGAGGGGGCGCAACAGAGACCCTCATCACAGGACTACAGGGCCGCCTGACCTGGACTATCTTCAGCGGCCGAGCTACTGTGATGCGACGTTCGCCCTCCAGCAGATCTCAGAGGTGAAGTGTGCTTTGGTTCCTAGGGGGTTAATGAGAGTGCTTAAATAGTAGTGTTATAGAGGTCAGGATGTCGCAGGAGGGTGCACTGGATACTAGAGCTGTAGGGATTGTGCACTATGTACTAGAGCTGTAGGGATCGTATACTATGTACTAGAGTGTAGGGATCTTGCACTATATTAGAACTGTAATGATCGTACACAATGTACTAGAGTTGTAGGGATCGTATACTATCTACTAGAACTGTAGGGATCTTTCACTATGTACAACAGCTGTAGGGATTGTGCACTATGTGCTAGAGCTGTAGGGATGGTATACTATCTACTAGAGCTGTCGGGATCTTGCACTATGTACTACTGCTGAAGGGATCGTATACTATCTACTAGAGCTGTAGGTATCTTGCACTAAGTACTATAGCTGTAGGAATTGTGCACTATCTACTAGAGCTGTGTAAGGATTGAATTGGGTACTAGAGCTGTAAGGATTGTGTACTATACTAGAAATGTAGGGATTGTGTACTACATACTTTACGTACTTGAGCTGTAGGGATTGTGCACTATGTATTAGCTGTAGGGACCGTGCACTGGGTATTACAGCTGTAGGGATTGGGAACTGGGTACTAGAGCTGTAGGGATCGGGCACTATGTGCAAGAGCTGTAGGGATTGGGCACTATGCTAAAGCTGTAGGGATCGTGCACTATGTACTAGAGCAGTACTAATTGTGCACTGGGTAATACAGCTGTACGGAGTATGCACTGGGTAGTAGAGCAGTAGGGATTGTGTACTGGGTAGTAGAGCAGTAGGGATTGTGAACTGGGTATTAGAGCTGTAGGGATCGTGCACTATGTACTAGAGCTATAGAGATTGCACTATGTACTAGAGCTGAAGGGATCGTGCACTTGGTGCTAGACCTGTAGGGATCGTGAATTGGGCACTAGACCTAAAGGGATTGTGCACTGGGCACTAGACCTATAGGGATTGTGCACTGGGCAGTAGACTTAAAGGGATTGTGCACTGGGCAGTAGACCTAAAGGGATTGTGCACTGGGCACTAGACCTAAAGGGATCGTGCACTGGGCACTAGACCTAAAGGGATTGTGCACTGGACACTAGACCTAAAGGGATCGTGCACTGGGCACTAGACCTAAAGGGATTGTGCACTGGACACTAGACCTAAAGGGATTGTGCACTAGATACTAGACCTAAAGGGATCGTGCACTAGGCACTAGACATGTAGGGATTGTGCACTGGGCAATTGACATGTAAGGATTGTGCACTGGGCAATTGACATGTAAGGATTGTGCACTGGGCACAAGAGCTGTAGGGATTGTGCATTGGGTACTAGAGCTTTTTAGGGATCATGCAGTAGATATTCGAGTTGTAGGGATCATATACTATGTACTAGAGCTGCAGGGATTGTGTACTAGATACTAGAGCTGTAGGGATTGTATACTATGTAATAGAGCTGTAGGGATCATGCACTGGGTACTAGCGCTGTAGGGACTGTGCACTGCATTATAAAGCTGTAGGGATCAGGCACAATGTACTAGAGGTGTAGAGATCGGGCACTATGTACACTAGAGCTGTAGGGATTGTACACTGGGTATTAGAGCTGTAGGGATCGAACACTAGGTACTAGAACTGTAGGGATTGTGAACTGGGTTCTAGATCTGTAAGGATCGTGCACTGGGTACTAGCGCTGTAGAAAGCGTGCACTGGGTACTAGAGCTGTAGGGAGCGTGCACTGGGTACTAGCGCTGTAGGGAGCGTGCACTGGGTACTAGAGCTGTAGGGAGCGTGCACTGGGTACTAGCGCTGTAGGGAGCGTGCACTGGGTACTAGAGCTGTAGGGAGCGTGCACTGGGTACTACAGCTGTAGGGAGCGTGCACTGGGTACTACAGCTGTAGGGAGCGTGCACTGGGTACTACAGCTGTAGTGAGCGTGCACTGGGTACTAGAGCTGTAGGGAGCGTGCACTGGGTACTAGAGCTGTAGGGAGCGTGCACTGGGTACTAGAGCTGTAGGGAGCGTGCACTGGGTACTACAGCTGTAGGGAGCGTGCACTGGGTACTACAGCTGTAGGGAGCGTGCACTGGGTACTAGCGCTGTAAGGATTGTACACTGGGTACTAGCGCTGTAGGGATCGTGCACTGGGTACTAGCGCTGTAAGGATTGTACACTGGGTACTAGAGCTGTAGGGATCGTGCACTGGGTAGTAGATCTGCAGAGGTAAGCAGCCACCAGTGCCCAGAATAGAATGTAGCAGTGCTCCTACACCATTCATAAATCCAGCCCTGGAGAGTAGGGTGGACCACTGCAGTGTATGCCTGTCTTAGTAATGTATTCATCTGTATTTCTGGACCACCTCTATTTGGCAATATCCAGGATGGGAGAGCCAAACTGTAATGATACATATAGAAGTGAGAAGGGGTCTGCTCCGTCTGCGCACAGGTTGTGTATACCCGCCTGCATGCATCCTGTTTATATTGCCAGTGTGCCTGCTGCAGGGAACAGTCCCCCCTTTTACTCCTAACAAGGATAGACCATGTGGCTGGCCTCTTCCGTTCACTAATGTTGTTGTGGGCTCCATAGGGCCGATCTGCTTCTTCATTCACAACGTCTCTGTGGACATTACTACTAGTCCATGTGTCTGTACATTGTAACCACGTGTATAGTCAATAGAGAGAGCTGCTGCTAATGGGGAAACATGCTTTCCAGGACTTCCACTGTGTTCTTGTAGGATCTGACCTAGCTAGTAATCAGTTCTCAGCAGAACTTATCCCCAGATTTCTGCTGCGTACATCATTAGATAGATTTCTTTTGACTAATAAACCTTTGTGTTTGCTTACTGGTGTGCTTTGAAAATGAATGATAGAATGGCTGTATAATCGATTTTGAAAGTTTACTTGGCTGATATTAAGATGTGGATTTTCATAAAATTGTCATTTTAATGTCAGGATTAAACAGCCATTTTTAATTTTAATCCCTTACCTTGTGCATTTGATGATGTATGTAATTTGTATTGTGAAATTTCGGGAGAAAATCCTTTTTAAATCAAATACAATAGCAATAAAGCAGCGGTGGTAACCACATGCATAGATTGATAGTCCTCCAAACAACCAGAGGTGTTAGAGGAGGTATGTGAAGTGCCCAGGTTTAAAATCTGTTTACAGAAAACAGTTGTACCTATAGGTCTATAAATATAAATTGCTGCCAGAAAACAATAGAAATGGTCAATCAATTGGTTTACTAAATGTCCAGGGTGGCAGAACCAAACTGAAATAGTGCCAGTCTCCAGCTGGGTGGCCATGATGTCCACCGCGAGATGTCAGTGTAGGGAAAATACAACAATCACTGTTTCGACCACCTAAGGCCTTCTTTCCTATTCAGTAGGAATAGATGACCTGCTGAAGGCTTCAACAGTTGAATTGACTTATGCTAACCTGGAATAAAGGTTTGGTAAGACATGACTACCTTTCCCAAGGCTATGCTATCATAGTGCCATCTGATGCCATATTATACCCTATTATGTATGGTACAGTGAAAACAAACTCCTCATTATCAATGGCTATTGTACGACATGATGCTGTAGTAGTTATACCCTGCTGCAGTGCTGGTCCTATACAGTGTGTCCACCCATTTTCTATCCACCGCCATTAACTTGAGAACGGCGGCAGTTATAGGCATAGAAGTGGTGTCTAGGTATAGTAAAGTATCTATGCGATACGCAATGAAACCACCTATAGCACCACCTAGTGGAGTTAGCATTTTTATCTCGAAAACGGAACGAGATAGAGAAAAAAAGTGAATTAAAAAATTGTAGGGCATCATCAATTCAATATGAATTGACACCTTGCATACAGAAATGCTATGATTAGAATGTGTAAAACTCACAAGGCTGCGGACGTGAAGCGATACCTCATGGAGACCCTCCTACAAGTCATTGGGCATGGTGGGTGCGTAGAGTGGCCTCCACGCTCACCTCACCTGACCCCATTGGACTTCTTTCTGTGAGGTCACATCAAACAGCAGGTGTATGCGACCCCTCCAACAACATTGCAGGACCTACGACGACGTATCACAGATGCTTGTGCAAACGTGTCACCTACCATATTGCACAACGTGCAGCAAGATACAGTATGCTGTCCAGAGTCCAGATGTGCATTGCAGCTGACGGTGGCCACTTTGAGCATCAAAGTTAAATGAGCGCCATATGCGTGACAAGCATTCCATGTTTTGGGGATCATTGGTTTCATATCATAGCATTTCTGTATGCAAGGTGTTGATTCGTATTGAATTGATGATGCCCTACAATTTTTTAATTCATTTTTTTTCTCTATCTCGTTCTGTTTTCGAGATAAAAATGCTAACTCCGTTGTTTTCCACCAGATGGAGCTATAGGTGGTTTCATTGCATACCGCATGGCTACTTTACTATACCTAGACACTACTTCTATGCCTATAGCTGCCGCTATTCTCAAGTTAATGGCTGTGGACAGGATATGCGTGGACACACTGTATACTTGACTTGATGTGAAGAATGTATGTTTAGTCATGACTGATGAGACAAATGTCACCTTAGAAGCTTTGTCTGACAGTCAATTACATCTCGTTTTTTTCTTTTTTTAGGGGAAAGCCACGGGCAGGAAAGCACCTCTATGGCTCAGAGCGATGTTTCAAAGACTGTTATTTAAACTTGGTTGCTACATACAAAAAAACTGCGGAAAATTTTTGGTTGTGGGCCTCTTGATATTTGGTGCTTTTGCGGTGGGATTACGAGCAGCGAATCTAGAGACTAATGTGGAGGAGCTTTGGGTTGAAGGTAAGAGAACCTTTTTTATGTGCCACTATATGGTGCTCTGTGTCTACTGTTTGCTTGTTTTGTAAGCATGTTGCAGCTAATGGTCCTTGGTCTCACACGTAGTTAGTATTTGTTTTAACGTGTTGCCATCCATATCAAAGTGGGTATTTAATATGATATTAACTAGTTGTTTTGCTGGGAAGGCCTCTAGCAAGAAATCGTGCACAATGCAACCTGTAGAGTCTTGTGTGTGGTCCTATGTTGGAAAGATTTCAAGTTTTACTTCAAGAGGGTGGAATTGTGCAACATATGTCTCAAGGTAAAATAGGAGTGTAATCCTTCAAATACATGGTGTCCCCATAGCAAAGGAAGATTCATATATTTATGTTGCTAGTTGACTTTCTCGTGTTTTTGCAATGATTAATACAGCTTTATATGTTGTTTCTATGTGCAGGCAGTATTTTGTGTTTTATGTTGTGCTTTACAATATTTTATGCTTCACTTTTAATGGAACAGAATATAAAATATGAAAGATATAGAGACTGGCTTTTCTATTGTTTTGACTATCAATGCCATTCTTCACCTCCTTTGGTTCAGATGGCATGCTATGAGGACATAAATGTTAAAGGGGTATTCCCATATCCAAGATCCTGCCCCAATATGTAGTAGGTGTAATATTAATAATATTAACAACCACGTTCAATTAGAAATGTAGTATAGTTCTCCTGATATAGCCATATCTCTTACCTGATGTGCAGGGCATTGCAGCTTAGGTATCCATGGTTATGTCCATTCATATAGTGACAGTTAGGCCCGTTTCACACGTCAGTGAAAAACACAGACGTTTTTCACTGCCGTGTAAAACACGCACATGTCCCTGCGTGTGCCGTGAATTACGGCACACGTGGGTTGTCTAAGTGCAATCCGGGCTCCGTTCTCCGTGGCCCGTGATTGCACTTAGTAATCAACTCACCTGTGCGCGCTCCCGCTGTCCATGGTGCTGATCGCTCCCGCGGTGCAGCATCCGGCCGGCGCTGACCCCTGCAGCAGCTGCTTCCGGGTCGGCTGTGTCGTGCATCATTAATATGCGCGACAGTAATCAGCCAGCTTAGAAGCGGCAGGCTGCACGGGCTGCAGAGAGCGCGGCTGAAGCCGGGTCAGTTAAAATGTTTATTATTTTAAAAGCACGTTTTTTTCTGGCACGTGTTTCACGGACCACACCACTGCGTGGTCCGTGGGACATCAGTGATGCCAGAAAAAAATGGACATGTCTCCGTGCGGCAATCACGCACACGCGGGTACGCCGCACGGAGACACGTGCAGTGAAAAATCACTGACATGTGAGCAGACCCATTCATTATAATGGGTCTGCGCATGTCAGTGATTCTGGTACGTTTAAAAAAAAAGCACAAACGTCCCAGAATCACTGACGTGTGAAAGGGGCCTTAGTTAGTTGCTTGTGCTGGTAACCATGGATACCTAAGCTGTAATGCCCTGTACATGAGGTTAGCAACATGGCTGTATCAGGAGAATTATACTACATGTCTAATTGGAGGTATTTGCTAATATTATTATTATTACACCTTCTACATATTGGGACAGGATCTTTAAGCTCTAAGAAAATGGTTTTACTCATTTGGCAGTCTTATCGTCCCAATTTATGATTGTTGGCTTTTCTCTGGCATAAAATCAGGATCACATTGCTCCATAGGCTCCTAAATTAGTTGGCATCTTAAAGAGAACCAACCATCAGAATTTTCATATATAAAGTAAAGCCAGTGCTATACCGTCTCTAGGATGCTGAATGTAACCATAACTTTTGTTCTGAGATTGGATGTTTTATTTCAGAAATATGTGCAAGTAAAGTTCCAGCAATGCACTGATAGTTGATTGACAGGTGCAACAGGAAGGGAATTTGTGGGTCGGATCTTGATATCCATTTCCGTCCCTGTCTGTCTGCATGCGTCGGAATTAACATTTATGACTGCGACAAGGGGAGGAAGGCCAGGCAGTCAGACAGGGGCGGGAATAGATAGCAAGACCTGACCCAAATATTTCCTTCCTGTTGCACCTGTCAATCAAATAGCAGTGCATTGCTGGAACTTTACTTACACATTTGTTCTAAAATAAAACCTCCAATCTCAGAGGAAAGGCTATGCTTACATTCAGCATCCTAGTGCCAGTATAGCACTGGCTTTACTTTATATATGAGAATCCTGAAGGTTGGTTCCCTTTAAATTAACTGTATTAATACCACCTCTATTTAATCAGTATTACATGGCCATGCAAAGTGTTGTTTGGGATTTCCCCTCTCAAGTAGCACCCAAGTAATTTGTGGACGTCAGTTCCAACGCTGTCGTCTTTTGGCAACCAGTAAGGATAAATATCAGTGGAAAAATTGCCGATTCTCTAATGTTTTTCTCACCCATAACAGCCAGGTGATGGTGTGCGTTTGGCTATTTCTCTTTTCCATGGATTTCTTCCATATAAGGTTTTTAGATTCATTGGTCAAACAAAAGCTGAATGTGCTACACTGTATATAGTGGTGGAGGCATGCCAATACTATGTGGATATTTTACTGCCAGGTTTAACCTAGTGGTGTCACAGCTGTGCGAATAGTCTTTGAAACGTACAATATTTGGGAAAATTCCTTTTTGAGTAGACGGTGTACTAAAACGGTATTAGCAACATCTATGGAGATTAATATCCATGTATTTGGAAACTGTATGTGAAGTTTCATAGAGAGCACAGTTCACAAATAAAGTATTTTCAACTGCTAATTAGGGCATCTAGGTATCTATATATATATATAATTGCCTTATTCTGTCTGTCTGTCTGTCTGTCTTGCTCCAAAATTGTGTCCTTACGGTGACACAAAGCTGATTGGCCGCTGGGCTCGCCATGGCCCCGCCCCCCGCACGGATTGGTCGCTTGCCCAGGCTGCGCCCTCACATGGATTGGCCGGCCGCTCGCCCAGGCTCCGCCCCCCCCACAGATTGGCCTCTCGCCCCGGCACCCTGCAGGCATTGGCAAGTCGGCCACGCCCCGCGCCCCTCACGCAATGCACGCTAGCTCTGGCCCTGCCCCCCCCCCACGCATTCCCGGAACCGACACGGTCACGGACCCACGACTCCCAGGTGAGTACTGTACCCCCGGGAGCCCACATCAGCGTACGCCGCCAAACCAGCCGACACATACCCTCGCATTGCTGGGGCTGGCCGGCGTATGCTGGTGTGGGCTCCCGTGCGAGCGGGGGGCGAGATACGCTGGTAACTATGGTAGCATAGTTACCAGCGCATCAAGGTCCTGCAGCGGCGGAACATACACACACGCACACACATAACAGCACACATACACACACACACACATCAGATCACACTCACTCTCACACACACATCACACACACATCACATCGCATCCACACACTCACAACATCCTGGGATATCGCTTGCTTCTCGGCGGCGATACTGTGCTGGGAGCTTCCAGGACCTGCCGGAGGATCACATGGCCAGAAGCATGTGGTATCTCCGGATGTTGTGAGTGTGAGCGCGTATGTGCAATATCGTCAATGTGTGTGTGCGTGAGTGTATGCGATCGGGTGTGTGTGAGTGTATGCGATCGGGTGTGTGTGAGTGTATGCGATCGGGTGTGTGTGAGTGTATGCGATCGGGTGTGTGTGTGTGTGAGTGTATGTGATCGGATCTGTGAGTGTCGGCAGAGGAGCACGGCGTGCTGGAGGAGGCTGGGAGGAGAGAGGCTGATCCTGGGGAAGGCTGGGATGGGGAGGCTGAGAGAAGAGAGGCTGATGCTGGGGGAGGCTGAGGCTGGGGTAGGCTGGGAGGAGAGAGGCTGATGCTGGGGACCGAAAAGGCTGATGCTGGGAGGAGAGAGGCTGATGCTGGGGGAGGCTGAGGCTGGGGTAGGCTGGGAGGAGAGAGGCTGATGCTGGGAGGAGAGAGGCTGATGCTGGGAGGAGAGAGGCTGATGCTGGGGGAGGCTGAGGCTGGGGTAGGCTGGGAGGAGAGAGGCTGATGCTGGGAAGAGAGAGGCTGATGCTGGGAGGAGAGAGGCTGATGCTGGGAGGAGAGAGGCTGATGCTGGGGGAGGCTGAGGCTGGGGTAGGCTGGGAGGAGAGAGGCTGATGCTGGGGACAGAAAAGGCTGATGCTGGGAGGAGAGAGGCTGATGCTGGGAGGAGAGAGGCTGATGCTGGGAGGAGAGAGGCTGATGCTGGGGGAGGCTGAGGCTGGGAGGAGAGAGGATGATGCTAGGGACAGAAAAGGCTGATGCTGGGAGGAGAGAGGCTGATGCTGGGGACAGAGAGGCTGATGCTGGGGACAGAGAGGCTGATGCTGGGAGGAGAGAGGCTGATGCTGGGGACAGAGAGGCTGATGCTGGGAGAAGAGAGGCTGATGCTGCGGGTAGAGAGGGTGATGCTGGGAGGAGAGAGGCTGATGCTGCGGGCATAGAGGCTGATGCTGCGGGTAGAGAGGCTGATGCTGGTGCAGCATGGGGGATGGAGCACGATGGGGGGTGCGCAGCATGGGGGATGGAGCACGTTTGGGAGTGCGCAGCATGGCGGATGGAGCACGTTTGGGAGTGCGCAGCATGGCGGATGGAGCACGTTTGGGAGTGCGCAGCATGGCGGATGGAGCACGTTTGGGAGTGCGCAGCATGGCGGATGGAGCACGTTTGGGAGTGCGCAGCATGGGAGATGGAGCACGATGGGGGGTGCGCAGCATAGGGGATGGAGCACGATGGGGAGTGCGCTGCATGGGGGATGGAGCACGATGGGGAGTGCGCTGCATAGGGGATGGAGCACGATGGGAAGTGCACACCTCCCCCCAACACACACAGACACGCGCGCGCACTGCACAACACAACACACCACACACACACACTGGGAACCACAAACAACTGCCCTACACAGACACCCACACACACAGACAACGCTGCACACACACAACACCCAACACACAAACACCGCGGCACACACAAATATACGCACATACTGCACAACACACACATTGCACAAAACATACCTCCCCCAAAACACACCACACACACACACAAACAACGCAACACACACACACACACAACGCTACAGACACACAGCGCTCCACAAACAACGCAACACACATACAACACCGCTCTCACCCCCCGCCACACCCAGACAACACCCAGAACATGTACAGCGCCCTACACAAACACTTGGTAACTACACACAACAACATCTATATATATATATATATATATATATATATATGTATAACAAAAATCATACATGAACTACACAATACGTAAATTCTAGGATACCCGATGCATAGAATCGGGCCACCTTCTAGTAATCACATAAATGGCTATCTTTTGTGAATTTTAATTTGCACATCGTCCATGTCTAAAGCTGGATACTAATGTCACCATTTAATCGCTGTTTCATCTCAACAATCTCTCTAATTTTCCCCCTTCCTTTTATTTTTTGTTAAAAACCTTAATAAATACATTTTAAAACATGTCTAAAGCTGGATATGCACCCAGGGTACCTGTAAAATGGATTGCTATTATTTGACAGCTATCTACGCCTATCTGGCAATAAAGAAGCATCGGCGGCTGTAGGACTTTTGAGAGCCTGTCATATGTATTAAATTGTCAGTAGATCCTAAAGACAAATAAAGGAGTTTTCCAGTTTCAAAAAACCCCTTTTCCCCAGCTTTACTCATCCTCCCCTGGCCCAGCGCTGAGTCTCCATAACTGCTACCAGTGTCTGTAGCATTAATGTCACGTCGACAGCACTTCAGCTAATCACTGAGCATGACGGCTTGTGCTATCAATTCAGTAAAAGCCTCTGAGCTCACTTGTTGGATGCAGCGCTATCAACATGATGTCATGTCAACATTGTAGACAAAACAGACACTGGGAGCAGCGGCAGAGACTCAGCTGTGGACCCGGGGAGGGTGAGTAAGGCTCAATTTGTTTCTTTAAAATAAACTGCAGCTGGGGAAAAGAGGTTTTTCCAAAACTGGAAATCTCCTTAGGCTGCTTTCACAGTACGTCTTTTTAACAAGCGTCATGAACGTTTTTTTGTTGTAAAAGTGGATCCTGTTTTTACAAGGAAAAACGCATGCAAACGCAAGTGTTATTTTGCATTGAAGTCATGTGATCGGGAGTGAGGGGAACTGAACGTGGTAGACTGGGAGCCGGCATCTGGCAGCTGCAGACGCTGGTATCCAAGGTAAACATCGGTAACTAAGCGAAGTGCTTTGCTTGGATACCCGATATTTACCTTGGTTACCAGCGTCCGTAGCTGCTAGGAGCAGGGCTGCCTGCTCCCTGCACATGTAACCAAGGTAAACATCGGGTAACTAAGCGAAGCGCTTTGCTTGGTTACCCAATATTTACCTTGGTTATGAGCGTCGGCCGCTCTCAGGCGGGGGAGAGAGGGAGGGGGAGAGAGAGACTGATCACGCCAGGCTGGTTTCTGGGCATGCTCAGTAGAGCAAGCAGGATCCTGTCTATCAGCATGCCAGCGTTCACATGCGTTTGCGTGCAGTATAGTCAGGATCCAGTGAAAAACAGTATTTGGACGCAGCTCAAAAACGCTACAAGTAGCGTTTTTGAAAAAAGTTAAAAAACTGCAACTCGCTGGATCCTCACTATAACGCACGCAAACGCATGTTGACGCGAGTCCATTGCAAATGCATTGAAATGAAAACGCATTTGAACTGGATCCGTTTTTGCGTTAAAAAAAACGTTCATGAAGCATGTTAAAAAAACACAGTGTGAAAGCAGCCTTAGCATTATTGTGATGAGTATATTTACAAATGCAGCCCATGTGTCTGCTTCACGTTTTGGAAAATGACAGCAGAAATATAGGATTATGCAAAACCTTGACATTGGATAAGAGCACAAACTCTTTTGTTTGGCCTGTAGAGTGATGGCAGTGGCCATAATCTGGTGAATGCCCACTATCGGAGCCCATTGAAAAAAAAACCAAAAAACTGTATAGGAAAGCACACTAGAGGCTTCAAAGGTCAGACTACCACAGCTCAGCTCCTATAGCATATACTAGCTATATACCATACCTGACTTAGGTGTAAACATCACTAAAGTTTTTTGGTTAAAATTCCAGAGCATTGTCAGCCATACTGTCACCAGCACTTATTTTTTCCATGCATAGAAGAAGAATAGGTTGTTAAGAAGTGAAGGATATTTGCCATTTGAAGAACAAAAGTGTACACTGTCATGCAACTTGATCTTTTAATAGCCTCATTATTCCCTTACCTAGTGCTATTACCTTATGTGATGCTACATAATGGCAATAGGGGGTGAGAAGATACAGAGTGCATCAAATCAAGGAAAGCCATCTCAACGGGGATATCCCTTCCCATATGCACTATCTGAAGGGATCGGAGACTGGGGCTGGAGGGGCTCAGGAACATTGTATCCATAGTGGTGAAGAGAGGAGAGTGATTTACTTGCCTTGTGAATTCAACTGTTATTTTTTTTCTTTTGAAGAGTTGGGCTGTGTCTATCCAATAATACCGAATGCCAGAGAAGAGGCAAGGGAATTTGTCCTAGAGACAAGAGTGTAAGGAGGTGATGAAAGTATGTAGAGGTCGAGTGCAGATTGGAGGTGGGATTAAGATTGATGTTTAGAGATTAGTGTAAGGCTGGGGCCACACGAGGGACTACTGCGATCCTCACATGACACTCGGCTCACAGTGGCAGCACAGCGGGAGCCAAGTGTCATGCGAGTGTCACTGCTATCATGCGATCGGACCACAGCTGAGGAGGGGCGGGGCGGCTCTGCGGAGGGGAGGGAGGGATTTATCTCCCTCTCTCCTCCGTTGCCGGCTATTGCCATTCTCACCCTGCATTCGCAGTACACCGGTGTGCTGCAAGTGCAGTGTGATTTTTCTCTCGTCCCATAGACTTGAATGGGCTCGAGAGAAACAAGGATCGCATTACACCCGCAGCATTATTTTCTCGGTCCGATTAGGGCTGAGAAAATAATAGCTCATAGGTGCTGGCACATAGGCTAATATTGGTCCGAGTGGAATGCGATGTTTTATCGTATTCCACTTGCTCTGATTTTCATGCCGTGTGTCTTAGGCCTAAAAGTATATGTACAAATGGGGCAGTTTTGTTCTTTAGGCTAAAGAAACCCTTCAATGAAGATTTTGTTTTTAATATATCTGTTTACATGCATGAAGAGTAGGGTTTTCAGTAATATACTCACCTTCCGCTGTATTCTCCGACATTTAGCGCTGTTGTTCTCTGCTTCTTAGTGATGTCACCATTCTTCAGACTCTCCGGATCACGCGCACTCTACGTGACCCGAAAATGGCTTTTACAATGTAATCCTATGTAGCGTCAGAACGAGGCTCCATAGGCTTACACTGTATGAGATTTCTGACTCACTCATAGTCCGTAGCATGAGCTGCATAGTCTGAAGAACAGTGATGTCACTGAGAAGAGGAGTGGAACAGTGCTGGATACTGGCAAAGGAGGTTGTAGGTGAGTATATTAATACGTAGACACTACATTACATACACATATATTCTGCTGATGAGTGAGCACTACCATTCTTGGGTATTTGCAACGAGCAGGTCAGATTATTGGACGCGCTCAACTTGACTACTGAGCATAAAGGAAGTCAATGGCAAACCGAGCCTTTACCCAGAAAATCCTATGGAAAATATACTTAAGTTCCCCATTGACTTCCATTATGCTCAGTACCCAAGTCGAGACTGACAAGTATCAAGCACCCGAGCATTGTAGCGCTCACTCATCATAATGTAGACCGATTTATTATACAAATCTTCATGGGAGGGCTTCTTTAAAGATTGGAGGTGCATTTAGTTACTGGTATCCGGTTGAGGTACCGCTAGCAGCGATGGGAGTGGACTAGTCAGATGATAGATGAGATTGAGGAAAGATTGGCTAGTTTGGTAACCTTGAGAGAAAGTGTTTTGCAATAGGTAATTCTGAATGTATTGGGGAAAGACTTGCTTTAAACATGCCTATACGCTGGGCCTTACTTGTGCGGGAGCCAACCTTTTGATCTCCAGCAGATTATAATGAGAATTGCTAGTCAGTTTGTGTTAGCTCTCAAATGAAAAACTCCACCATACCATAGCATAAACAAAATCAGCTCTACTCATCACAAATCTGACAAATGTAAGTTACACTGTGTCTTCAGACATTCTACAAATAAATCAGTGGAGGGATTTTTCTGTTTTGAAAGTAATTTTAAGGAAAATGTGGAACATTTGGTAGATCCTCTTGTTTTAGTTATCCCCAGGTGCAGATTCCACACAAGGAAAGCAAGCTAATTCCCTCCCATGCTGTGCACGTCCAGCTGTGATTACACAATTTCTTTGTGCTAAGTAGATGGCTGTAGTGGTGGCCTTGTGAACACAAACAAACAATTTGGTTGAGAATTGACAGTGCTGCTGTCACTAAAGGCCCAGTCACACACGACTTACCAGCGATTCCGAAAACGATGCGACCTGATAGGAATCGCAGGTAAGTCGCTGGGAGGTCGCAGGTGAGATGTCACACAGTCACATCTTACCAGCGATGCAGGAACAATACAGGTCACAATAGCGACCTGTATAACGATCTCAGCAGTCACTGTGACCCTGTCACACAGTGTCAAACACAGCGATGTGTCCTGCCCAGCAGGACATCGCCTTTGAAGAAAATGGCCTGGACCATTCTGCAACGACTAGAGATCTCACATCAGAGGCCTGATCGCTGGTAGGTGTCACACATAACAAGATCGCTAACGGGATCACTGTTGCGTCACCAAACCGTGACTCAGCTGCGATCTCGCTAGCGATCTCGTTATGTGTGACGGTACCTTAAGGCACAAAGGTGTTTTGAGTAGCCAACAACAGGTGTCAGAGATCACCATGTGGCCTCTGAGTCTCTAGATGGGAACCCTGCAACATCTACCTATAAAAATTTCTAAAGTAACTGAAAAGCTTTAGGTGTCTTTAGGACAGTTGCTTGGTACTCTGTGGAACCAATCTGATGAATGAAAACTGTATCAGCATCTATGAGCCGGAGAGCCCATATCCCTTTTTCTATATTTCATAGATAGCCACATAGATTCATCAGAATCACTTTTAGGCCTCAGACACACGGCATGAAAATTGAAGCGAGTGGAATGCGATAAAACACCTCATTCCACTTGGACCAATATTACTCTATGTGTCAGCACCCATGAGCGATTATTTTCTCAGCCCTAATCGGACTGAGAAAACAGTCACAGCATGCTGCGGCTGTAATGCGATCCTCTTTCTCTCGCACCCATTCAAGTCTATGGGGCGAGAAAAACGTCGCACTGCACTCGCATTACACCGGTGTTATGCGAGTGCAGGGTGAGAATGGCAATAGCCGGCAACGGAGGAGAGAGGGAGATAAATCCCTTCCTCTCCTCCTCAGCTCTGGCCCTCCCCTCGTCATTGCCGGCCCTCACCTCCTCAGTGCGGGCCCGCCCCTCCTCAGTGCCGGCCCGCCCCTCCTCAGCGCCGACCCACCCATCCCAGGCGCCGACCCACCCCTCCTCAGTGCCAGCCCACCCCCTGCAGCAGTGGTCTGATCGCACGATTGGACCTCAGTCGCAATGACATTTGCATGACACTTGGCTACCGCTGTGCTGCCACTGTGAGCCGAGTGTAATGCGAGGATCGCATTAGTCCCTGTGTGGCCCCAGCCTAATTACATTAATAGCACATCTAATTACCCACAACAGCTTCTGCTTTTTGTGTTAAAGCGGCGGTCCTGAATTAACCTACGGATAGGACATCGGTGGGGGTATGACACTAGGCACCTCCACTTATCTTCTGAAATCTTCTGCGGCAGTGGCCAGATATGAGCAACATACAGCGCTGAACACCGCAGCTCCATATTTTGCCCAGTGGTTGCTGTTGAGTAATGCACTGTATTTTCATTCACTTGAATAGGAGATAAACCCCTGTAGATTGCTGCCATGTATTGCTATGTAAGGGGTGCTTCACACATAGCGAGATCGCTACCGAAATCGCTGCTACGGCACGGTTTTGGTGACGCAACAGTGACCTCATTAGCGATCTCGCTGTGTGTGACACTGAGCAGCGATCTGGCCCCTGCTGCGAGATCGCTGCTCGTTACACACAGCCCTGGTTCGTTTTCTTCAAAGGCGCTCTCCCGCTGTGACACACAGATCGCTGTGTGTGACAGGGAGAGAGCGACGAAATGAAGCGAGCAGGGAGCAGGAGCCGGCATCTGGCAGCTGTGGTAAGCTGTAACCAGGGTAAACATCGGGTAACCAAGGTGGTTACCCGATATTTACCTTAGTTACCAGCCTCCGCCGCTCTCACGCTGCCTGTGCTGCCGGCTCCGGCTCTCTGCACATGTAGCTGCAGTACACATCGGGTTAATTAACCCGATGTGTACTGTAGCTAGGAGAGCAGGGAGCCAGCGCTAAGCAGTGTGCGCGGCTCCCTGCTCTCTGCACATGTAGCTGCAGTACACATCGGGTTAATTAACCCGATGTGTACTGTAGCTAGGAGAGCAAGGAGCCAGCGCTAAGCAGTGTGTGCGGCTCCCTGCTCTCGCGGTTATGATCGCTGCTTCGGCTGCTGTGTTTGACAGCTAAGCAGCGATCATAACAGCGACTTACAAGGTCGCTGTTACGTCACAGAAAATGGTGACGTAACAGCGACCTCGTTGTCGCTGTCGCTTAGTGTGAACCAGCCCTAACTCCCATCAAAGTAAATAAGAGATAAATAGCAGTACCTGACAACAGCTTCTTAGCAATATGTGCGGTTGCTATTTTCCAGGACATAGATCGCTTATGCAGATGTCAGCTGATAGGTGTGGATGCAGATTTCAGCTAATCGATGGGTGTGCCAGGTGTCAGACCCCCACAGATTTCCTATCGATTATGTATCCGATGGATAGTTCATTCAGTGTTAAGTCAAGGACAACACCTTAAAAAAATCTCATTTTATAACATGTATCCATTTTGTAAAGTCCTAAATGCCATAGTGCTATATGCATGTTGTCACGTAGTAGACAAAACTTGCAAAACAGTTATTTTAATTTTGCACATACTTGTATACACTGTTCCGGACAGCCTGTAGACTTCAGACTTCTTGTGCACTGCACTTACATTCTAAAACAAGGATGTGAAACTCATTTACAACAAGGCCCACATCAGCATTTTGGTTGCCTTCAAAGGGCTGTTTATAATTGTAAGGGCACATGCAGATGTCTGTGCAACACGGTACGAGAACAGACTGTAAGGCTATGTGCGCACTAGGCGTTTTTTTCACTCTGCGTTTTTATGTGCGTTTTTGTCTAAAAAACGCACCCGCGGCTAAAAAAACGCGGCAAAAACGCATGCGTTTTTGCAGCGATTTGGTGCGTTTTTTGCTGCGTTTTTGCTCACTGCGTTTTTAATCAGTGCACAATGCCATTAAAGATTGTTGATGAAAAAAAAAAAAAAAAAAATGTCTGATGTCATTTCCTTCTTCAAAATGTTCATTGTATGCAGGAGAGCAGACAGCTGCAGAACTAGTGTATGCAGGAGAGCAGACAGCAGCTGCAGAACTACAAGTCTCAGCATCCTCCATTCACTAGTGTATGCAGGAGAGCAGACAGCTGCAGAACTAGTGTATACAGGAGAGCAGACAGCAGCTGCAGAACTACAAGTCTCAGCATCCTCCATTCACTAGTGTATGGAGGAGAGCAGACAGCAGCTGCAGAACTACAAGTCTCAGCATCCTCCATTCACTAGTGTATGCAGGAGAGCAGACAGCAGCTGCAGAACTACAAGTCTCAGCATCCTCCATTCACTAGTGTATGCAGGAGAGCAGACAGCAGCTGCAGAACTACAAGTCTCAGCATCCTCCATTCACTAGTGTATGCAGGAGAGCAGACAGCAGCTGCAGAACTACAAGTCTCAGCATCCTCCATTCACTAGTGTATGCAGGAGAGCAGACAGCAGCTGCAGAACTACAAGTCTCAGCATCCTCCATCCAGGACTGTATGCAGTTTTTTGCCCAAAAAGAAAAAAAAAATGACGTAGGCTTCGCCATATTTTTGTATGCTAGCCGGGTACAGCAGGCAGGTACGGGCTGCCCCCAACCCCCAGCTGCCTATTTGTACCCGGCTGGGAACCAAAAATATAGAGAAGCCCTTTTTTTTTAATTATTTCATGAAATAATTTAAAAAAAAAATGACGTGGGCTTCGCCTAATTTTTGAGTCCAGCCGGGTACAACTAGGCAGCTGGGGATTGGAATCCACAGTGCAGGGTGCCCATGCTTTCTGGGCACCCCCACTGCGAATTGCAGTCCGCAGCCACCCCAGAAAATGGCGCTTTCATAGAAGCGCCATCTTCTGGCGCTGTATCCAACTCTTCCAGCTGCCCTGAAGCCGGGTGGCTAGCTAGGTAATAATGGGGTTAGGGCTAGCTGTATAGCTGGCCCTAAGCCCGAAATTCATGGTGTCACGCCAATATTAGACATGGCCACCATGAATTTCTAGTAATGATAAAAAAAAAACACAACACAGAAAAATATTTTTATTAGAAATAAAACACAACACAATTAGTGACTCCATCTTTATTGAAATAAACCCCCCTCCGCAGTAATCCTGGGTCAGGGTCCCGCGCCGTCCAATCAGGATCCAATATCATCTGATCGGTTTGCTGGAAGGCAAAGCGATCAGATGATGTGTCAGGATCAAGTGCCTGAATCCCACCACACATCAGCTGATTGTATAAAAGCCGATTATACAATCAGCTGATGCATCAGTAGAAAAAAAAAAAAAAATAATACTCACTTATGTGCTGTGGTGATTACCGGCAGCTCCTGGAGCGATCGATTGGACAGGAGTCTGATCCTATACGATCGCTGCCGGAGCTGCCGGTAATCAGCTGATGAAGTCCCCTGACGGCAGGATCAGCTGATAGCCGGCCGGGTGCGAAAAAGCCGGCGACACCGCGATCAGCTGATGCGTCAGGTGACTGCATCAGGTGATCAGCGCCAGGTCCTGCAAGCAAGGTCCTGCCCCGGGGAGACTGCACACAGCCAGAGCGGCGGGACCGGGAGGAGCTGGGAGCGGGCATGGCACCGGGACCCTGCGGACAGGTGAGTATATGACATTTTTTTTTTTCTACTGTTCACTTTGGTTTTCGCCGCTGCCTCCACCTCCCGCCCAGACATGGCACCGCACGGAGCTGACATGCACAGGACGGGAGGTGGAGGCAGCGGTGACGGTACCGGGAGGATTCCTGCTTCTGTGTTTACCAACAGAAGGAATCCTCTTCCTGTACACGTCACTGTAGTACCCACCCCTTGCGTTTATAGCTGCGTTTTTAGTCATAGAAACGCGGCTATATGCGTTATTCATTGCGTTTTTAACATCTCATTGAATTCAATGAGTGAAAAACGCAGTGGAAAACGCAGAAATAATTGACATGCTGCGTTTTTGTGGTCACCACAAAAACGCAGCTAAAAAAACGCTGTGTGAGGACAGCACTTCTGAAAACCCATTGACATTGCTGGGGAAGCAATGTCACTGCGTTTTCAGCACAAAAACGCGGTAAAAAACGCCGCTAAAAACGCGGCAAAAACGCCTAGTGCGCACATAGCCTAATGCATGGACTGGTCAAGGGTCTCCTGACCCTAGTGTGACATCATATATTTCTATGAGCTGTCCCAGAGTATTAGGGTTAAAAGAGCTGTCCCTGGGTAGCAGGGCTGTAAAGCTGGTGTCACACACAGCGACAACGACAACGACGTCGCTGCTACGTCACCATTTTCTGTGACGTTGCAGCGATGTCCCGTCGCTGTCGCTGTGTGTGACATCCAGCAACGACCTGGCCCCTGCTGTGAGGTCGCCGGTCGTTGCTGAATGTCCAGCTTCATTTTTTGGTCGTCACTCTCCCGCTGTGACACACACATCGCTGTGTGTGACAGCGAGAGAGCGACGAAATGAAGCGAGCAGGAGCCGGCACTGGCAGCTGCGGTAAGCTGTAACCAGCGTAAACATCGGGTAACCAAGGGAAGCCCTTTCCCTGGTTACCCGATATTTACGCTGGTTACCAGCCTCCGCTCTTGCTGCCAGTGCCGGCTCCTGCACTGTGACATGTGGCTGCAGTACGCATCGGGTAATTAACCCGATGTATACTGTAGCAAGGAGAGCAAGGAGCCAGCGCTAAGCAATGCGCGCGGCTCCCTGCTCTCTGCACTGTGACATGTAGCTGCAGCACACATCGGGTTAATTAACCCGATGTGTACTGTACCTAGGAGAGCAAGGAGCCAGCGCTAAGCGCGGTTCCCTGCTCTCTGAACATGTAGCGACGTTATGATCGCTGCTTCTGCTGTGTTTGACAGCTAAGCAGCAATCATAACAGCGACTTACAAGGTCGCTGTTACGTCACCGAAAACGCACTCCCAGGAAGACTTCACCGCATTCAAAAATGCAATTCACACATTTCGCTTGGCCCTTACCTCGGCTAAACAGGAATACTTCAGAAACCTCATATCCTCTTTAACACACAACCCCAAACAGCTCTTCAATACTTTCAACTCCCTCCTTCGCCCACCACTGCCCCCTCCAACCTCCCTCATTTCCGCAGAAGAATTTGCCACATATTTCAAAGAAAAGATCGACCAAACCAGACAAGTCTTTTCTGCTCAACCACCACAACCCCTTCATATAACAGACCACTGCTCCTCCCCCATAAACTTCCTCTCCACTATCACCGAAGAAGAGCTTGCACATCTTCTCTCAAAAGCGCACCTCACCACCTGCGCACGTGATCCCATCCCAACCCACCTCCTCCCCAACCTCACCACTATCCTAATTCCAGCCTTAACCCATCTCTTCAACCTATCTTTATCAACTGGTACCTTCCCTTCTGCCTTTAAACATGCAACAGTCACACCCATCCTAAAGAAACCTTCCCTCGACCCAACCTCTGCTGCCAGCTATCGCCCCATATCGCTACTCCCATTCGCCTCAAAACTCCTGGAACAGCACGTCCATGCTGAACTTTCCTCCCACCTCTCCTCTAACTCTCACTTTGACAACCTACAGTCCGGCTTCCGTCCACATCATTCCACTGAAACTGCCCTGACAAAAATCACAAATGACTTACTTACTGCCAAAGCTAACAACCACTTCTCTATACTCCTACTTCTAGACCTATCCTCAGCTTTTGACACTGTTGACCACTCCCTCCTACTACAGATCCTCTCTTCCCTTGGTGTCAGAGACCTCGCCCTCTCTTGGATCTCTTCATACCTCTCCAACCGCACTTTTACTGTCTCCCACTCCCACACAACCTCTTCATCCCGTCCTCTCTCTGTTGGTGTCCCTCAAGGCTCTGTCCTGGGACCATTACTTTTTTCTATCTATACATTTGGCCTGGGACAACTCATAAAGTCCCATGGCTTCCAGTACCACCTATATGCCGATGACACTCAGATCTACCTCTCTGGTCCAGATGTCACTTCTCTGCTGTCCAGAATCCCAGAGTGCCTATCTGCTATATCTTCCTTCTTCTCCTCTCGCTTCCTAAAGCTCAATGTGGCCAAAACTGAGCTGATCATCTTTCCTCCATCTCCCCTACACTCTCTACCTGATCTATCTATTACAATAAATAACATCACGCTCTCCCCAGCACCCAAAGTTCGGTGCCTCGGAGTGACCTTTGACTCTGCCTTGTCCTTCATACCACACATTCAATCCCTCACCACCTCCTGTCGTCTTCAACTCAAAAATATTTCCAGAATCCGTCCCTTCATCAATTCTCAATCTACAAAAATGCTAGTGCATGCTCTCATAATCTCCCGCCTCGACTACTGCAACATCCTCCTATGTGGTCTCCCTGCTAACACGCTCGCCCCTCTCCAGTCCATCCTTAATGCTGCTGCCCGACTGATCCACCTCTCGCCTCACTACCACCCCGCTTCTCCTCTCTGCATGTCCCTTCACTGGCTCCCAATCTTCCATCGTATCCAATTCAAACTACTAATACTGACTTACAAAGCCATCCACAAATTGTCTCCTCCATATATCTCTGAACTAATCTCTCGCTACACTCCAAAACGTAATCTCCGGTCCTCCCAAGATCTCCTTCTATCCGCCTCTCTCATTCGCTCCTCATGCAACCGTCTCCAAGACTTCTCCCGAACATCCCCAGTCTTCTGGAACTCACTGCCTCAACACGTCAGATTATCTACTACACTTGCAAACTTCAAACGGAACCTAAAGACTCATCTGTTCAGAAATGCCTATAACCTTGAATGACCTCACTGCCCCACCACCGTGCGGAGCTGCCGCCCCACCACCGTGCGGAGCTGCCGCCCCACCACCGTGCGGAGCTGCCGCCCCACCACCGTGCGGAGCTGCCGCCCCACCACCGTGCGGAGCTGCCGCCCCACCTACACCCCACCTACTGTCTCCTCCCCATAATCCTATAGAATGTAAGCCCGCAAGGGCAGGGCCCTCTTCCCTCTGTACTAGTCTGTCTACTGTAACTTGTACATGTATTTTGTATGTAACCCCCTTCTCATGTACAGCACCATGGAATCAATGGTGCTCTATAAATAAATAATAATAATAATAATAATGTCTTTGGTTAGCAGGGCTATAAGCGAGTTGTTCCTGGCTAGTAGGATTAAGGGAGGTTTCCATGGGTAGTAGGGCTAAGGCTAGCTTCACACATCCGGCATTTCGCCGGATTGCCGGATCCGGCACACTCTAGTACAGTGTTAATACTGGGCAATGGCGTCGCGGCAAGCTCCGGTCACATACTGTCATGTGACCGGAGGTGCCGCGATGCCATTGTACTGTATTACACTGTACTGGAGTGTGCCGGATCTGGCAATCCGGCGAAGTGCTGGATGTGTGAAACTAGCCTAAGAGAGCTGTGCTGGAGTTTAGAGTCCAAGGTGGACTGCTTCCTGTGCTTTTGCCACTCCCTTCTGGTATGTACTGGCAGCTTATGCTAAAACTTCAAAAATATACCCTGCTCTGTTCTTTTGCTACCCATTGTGTTACTGCTGCCTGAGTGCATCCACTTGGATAACACATACTGATTGTGCTGCTTCCCCCTCTACTGAGCTGTGTCCACTCAGATTCCAAGGTAGCACCCACTCCCTGTGTTGGTGCCAATGTAGAACACAGGTAGCAAAGGCTTAGCAAAGGGGGTGGCACCAGCACAGGGAAGAAACCATCTTGGATTTTGAGCTCCAGCGCACACCTCCACACCATTATTTTCAATAACTTCCAGGCAGTGGACACTATTTATCATGTTTTTGGTTGGTGTAGGGAGAGGATAGGAGCCACTGGGCCCTAGAGACCCAGCCAACTATGCAAGCAGAAAACTGGTAATTTAGCCCCAGTTACAGGGGAAATCGGCAATAAAAAGAATGTCTAAAAAAATGTTACAATGCCCATACAAAATTGAAAAATAGACACATTTACCTTTTTTTTTTTACCTGATAACAAAAAAAGAATATAAATATAAGCCCCATGTTTTGCCAAAAAATAAGTAAAAGTTATTTTAAGAACATTTTTTAGAGCCATTTAATTAAATTTACAAATAATACAAAAATGTACTTGGTCAAGAAGTGGGTAAAGGGTTTGTCTCTGAAGTGGTTAAACCTTATGTGAAAAAAATCCATCTGTCACTCAGTTAATATTTTCCCCGATAGATTTCATAAATGGTCATTGGACTCAGTATTCATAAGGCATTAAGTTTTTAGAAGGACACTTTACAAAGCTTTACTGAGAGAGCAGGAAGGTAAATATTACCAGTTACGAATGCCAAGAATTGATTTTCTGAATATATTATTCAGAAAAGTATATTCATACAAACTGGCACCAGAAACAAAACAAAACTGCGGACATGTAAGATACTGTATGTGAATGAAGATGCGTGGAATTATGACATAGCATTATGCTTCACACTATGTTCACATATACTATATGATAAGCATTTGTTAAGGGGCCATACATTTTTGATACGTTGGCAGATCCTGAAACATAATAGTGGGACCTGCCAACAATCTAATGTGTATCAGGACTGTCCCCCAAAAGAGAAGTAGGAGAAAATAAGGATTGGGCATGCTGGATTTCAACATGTCTAAGGCCGGTTTCACACATCCGGCTTTTCGCCGGTTTGACGGATCCGGCGCTCTCCCGTACAGTGACTACAGTACAGTGACAGCGCAGCAAGCGCCGGTCACATGCTGTCATGTGACCGGCGCATGTGACCCGGAAGTTACAGCGCTGTCACTGTACTGTATTGTCTGTACGGGAGAGCGCCGGATCCGGCAAACCGGCGAAAAGCCGGATGTGTGAAACCGGCCTAACCTGTTATTTCTTCCTGGAGATAGGTAGTGGCTTGTCTTTCTCTCCCCTATTGATTAAATATACACATGTGGCCCACCCAGGGTTTCCTCTTTATGGGGCGATTGATGGATATAGCTGTCAGCTGATCACTATCTCCTAAGCTCTAGGTTGCCTAATATTTCTTTTGCAAAGAGAAGAGTTTAACTAAGCACTAACAAAGATGTAAGTTTAGACTGTCATATCAAAACTCCACTAAATGTCCCCAAGATGCCTGAAAATACCAAGTTTTTACTCTTGGTATTTCCATTTAGGCTGAAGGAAAATGTTATCCTTCTGGGTTCTTCTGAAAGAAGGTGACACGCCCTCTCCAGGGCCTTAGGGATACTCGGAACCAGGCTGTACTAGTCCGGGGTTGTCAGCAGTGGCGGGGGTCCGGCTCCGTGACCCTGGTCGTGTCTTTAAATAATGAAGGGGGAATGATAATGGGAGTTGTAGTTAATGTTTAGTAAAATTCGTGACGCCACCTGTGGATTGTGGCTTTGGAGCCGCGGCTGCTGGACGGGACCTGGTGTTATGGCAGCTGAGGTGGAGTGGGTACCCCGGGGAAACCATTTGTAAAGTCTATGGTAGATGTTGATGAGGTGTAGGACAAAGCAGACGACACAGGCTTGCAGTTAAGATGTTTTTACTCACTGTTGGTTCCAATACTGCAGCTGACCGGTTACCCTGTGGTGTGCCAGGATTCACTGTTATGGGCCTCCGCCGATCCCGAATAGTTCAAGGGTCAGTACCGGTGCACCCCTCAATGTGTCCTTCCTGGCCGTCTCTCTAGTGCCGACCTTCACTAGACTGTCCTGCGCCTCTGCCACCGAGCCTGTCCAAAGGGTGGCTGACCTCGGTCCTTTTATTGCTCCCCCTTGCAGTTGATGGCTGGCAGGTTGTGGCCTAGGGTGCCTTTAGCCTAGGGACCGTCCCCGTTGTTGCGACCAGATTCCTCCACCCCGGTGTCCTTGGTGAAACAAGTCCACGGAGGCCTCCTGCACATCTGTGGCACTCTGGAATCCCTTCAATCGGTGTCACCTAGGCCTAACAAGACCCCAGGATCTTCACCTAAAACCTCCTTTTGGCTAGACTCCTCACTGACTAGATCGATCTTCCTGTCAACTCTCACTTCTCTGACAGACTGCCCAGTTCAAACTTGAACTAACTGGTTTTCCTAACTGACCCACTGACTCCTCCTACACTCGCACCCCTCCAGGACAGTGAATGGGACTTAAGGCCCCATAACCAGGTATACTGGTCGCTACTCCCAGCATTAATCGGGGTACCTGCCTTGCAGGTTTTGTCTGTGAACTGGTAGCTGACCCCCTTCTTACTCAGGATGGGATACCACACCTCTGGCTGAGGTGCAGTACCTCTGTGGCGACGAAAGCCTCAGGGGTGCCACACTCCCCCACAGCGAATCCCAGCACGTCCGCGGGCTGAAACACAAATACAGTGGTATTAACTGCAACATTTTTAAATGCTCTAAGAGGTTAACAATTAACTTTTCATCCCTTTATGGAAGGCACTTTCTTTAACGTTGCAAACTAAAACATAGACAATAAACATTTTTTGAGAGTCTAGTGCGACCCTTGACTGGGTGTCCATTACACTGCTCCAGATGTCGGTAACAGTCCATGGGGGACCCACCGTGAGAAAACCCCCAACGTAGGCTCTGGGCGTGCGTCAGAGCATCGATGCCGCATTTCTATGCACGCCAGACGGGTTTTTCTTCTGGGGTACAACTTTAATTCTGGTAGGGAGCACAACTGGTGCTAACTCTATACTAGGTAGAGTCCTGGCCACACATAGTCCTGTGACCCACTTGTCCATCAACTTTTTATGTTTAATTTCCTAAAAGAAAACATGTTAGCAGACAGATCTCAAAACTTTTTACATTAAAGTTCCGACCACCTATAGTTCAGTGGACCGGTTGTCCATTCTTATCACATACAAACATAGGACAGAATCAGGGTGTCATCTTTGAAAAGAACAATGGGGCTAGGGAAAAATCAGGGTGACTTCTTCAAAAAGAACATGGGGCTATTTACATAGTGTGATGCCTGTATTTCACAGGTTGAGATCCTGCTCTGGCACGGCTCCAGGTACCAGGTAGGCTGTTGACAGCATTGTCTGAGTTCCCTGGTTTTGAGAGCTTGTTGCTGTGGGGCTGCTGCGGGAAGGTACTACCGGTGTTACATTTTCCCGATGTAGATGTACGTCCAGGGCGTACCACCCACGTGCACCCATCTGTCGGGTGTATTTTACTTTATCACCTGGGTATACATCCCGTCCTGTGTGACCTCTTTGTAGATGGGCCTCAATATTCCTCCGGGACACAAAGATGTCTCTTCTTAGTCCTGGTTCTCTAATGAACCCCCATCCGGTCTCCTGGTTAAAGTTCAGGACTTGGCCCTGCCTCACTGGGCCACGCTCAGCCCGTTTAGCCTTGCGCAGCCTTTGCTTAGCTGCCAGGTTGTCGGCTTCCTCTTCCTCCCACTGAGCCCTCCCCCGATCTCTCTCCTTTTGGTACTGGACCAACCTCCCCGATGCATCGGGAGGTGGCCTGGACCCGCGAAAGCCTCAGGGGCGCCACAAGGCCATGTCTTCTCAAATAATTAGCTATTTTTTTAAAGCCTTTTAGTTGTACAGTGCAGTGATATTATGGCAATAGAAAGGTGATTGACTGGTTACCATGGACCACAGCTAAATATTTTCACGTTTCCGAGCAGTTTCCAGATGTGTGAATGGACTGCTCCATTTGTTTAGATGATGTGGTACGGCTGATACCTTTATTTATGCTGGAGGGATGGAGCAGGAGGAGATTTGTATGCCTTTTACAATAAGATGTTTACATTTAATCTGAATGTCTCCTTCAAAGCTGACCTGCCTCTGACCTCTGAAATTTACATTCCCAAATACTGGAATCTAGAGTTCATTTGAACATTTACTTTAAAAAGACTATTAAAAAGATGGAATAAAAACCTACCAATACTTGTAATCATCATTATACACTGCTGTATGTACTCTTTCATGGACAAAATCATATTTCCGCTTTATGCTAGTTTTAGATGGACCGATAATTGGGAACAAGACTATAGTTTCATAGTTTTTTAAGGTTGAGGTTAGACTTAAGTCCATCCTGTTCAACCTATAGCCGAACATGTTGATCCAGAGGAAGGAAAAATCCCAAGGGGCAGACAGTAAGCACTACAGTAGGGGACAAATTCCTTCCCGACTCCACATACGGCAATCAGACTACTTCTCAGGATCAACGCCCAATCACAGAATGTACAGCACATAACCGGTAATATTATATTTTTCAAGAAATGTATCCAGGCCTCTTAAATTGTAGTAGTGAATCGACCATTTCAACATCACGTAATAGAGAGTTACATAGTCTGGCGACTCCGGTATTTCGTAATGAATCTTCATCTGTGATTATGATTAAACCTTCTTTAACTAGACCAGACCTGGGCAAGGGGCGGCCCGCGGACCGGATGCTGCCCGCCTACTGTCTGTGACCGGCCCACCCGTCTTAGCTCAGAGTTGGAGGCATGGCCTGATCTACGATTTTATACCTCAGCCCCGCTCTCACTGCCTGGAGCTATGTATCCCGCAGTGCAGTGATAAGCAGCTGCCATGCCCCCCACTCTGCCGGTCACGCCCCCTCTTGCTGCCAGTTATGCCCCCTCTGGATGCTGGACACAGTCTCTGGATGCCTTCCATGGCATCCATGCTGCTAGCCACGCCCCTTTTGCTGCCGTTCACGCCCCCTCTGAATGCTACATACACACACACTCCTTGGATGCCTTCCTTGTGCCCTCCTGTTGCTGTTGATGCTGGCCACGCCCCCTTTGCCTGCCCCTTCTACCCAGGATCCTCACATGTGACCGGCTCATCTGCACAGGCCACTTCAAAAATGTCTGTTCCAGAACTGAGGTAAGTGCACCAGTAGCAGCAGGGAGAGTGCAGAGTGCCTGCAGGAGGGGGAAGCAGCACATGTGTCTTCTCAGGTCCCCCTGTGCCTGCAATAGAAGAAGCAGACACACACGGGGCTCAGAGAAGGCAGCCAGAGGAGCTCTGAGGCTCTGCTGCTGCAGTGCTGCCTGCCTGTGCCCTCAGCGCCCCCAGGGCCAGTGTGTATGCTCCCCACTGGCCACCAGGGCCAGTATGTATGCTCCCCACTGGCCACCAGGGCCAGTATGTATGCTCCCCACTGGCCACCAGGGCCAGTATGTATGCTCCCCACTGGCCACCAGGGCCAGTATGTATACTCCCCACTGGCCACCAGGGCCAGTATGTATGCTCCCCACTGGCCACCAGGGCCAGTATGTATGCTCCCCACTGGCCACTAGGGCCAGTATGTATGCTCCCCACTGACCACCAGGGCCAGTATGTAGGCTCCCCACTGGCCACCAGGGCCAGTATGTATGCTCCCCACTGGCCACCAGGGGCATTATGTATGCTCCCACTGGCCACCAGGGCCAGTATGTATGCTCCCCACTGGCCACCAGGGCCAGTATGTATGCTCCCCACTGGCCAACAGGGCCAGTATGTATGCTCCCCACTGGCTACCAGGGCCAGTATGTATGCTCCCCACTGGCCACCAGGGCCAGTATGTATGCTCCTACTGACCTCCATATTTTTATTGAATCTTTGTATTGTTTAACTTACTGTTTGTTTATGGAGGGTTAGTATATATGCTATATACAATATTGGGTAGAACTGAGTTTATTATATTAGTCCGGCCCTCTAAAACCATCCCAATTTCTCACGCGGCCCCATGGGAAAATTAATTGCCCACCGCTGATCTAGACATAGTGGATGCCCCCTTGTCCCTGTTGCAGGCTTAGGTTTAAAAAGATCATTAGAAGGTTACTGTACTGTTCCCTCATATATTTGTACATTGTAATAAGATCGTCCCTAAGCTTTCGTTTTGCCAAAATGAATAACCTCAAGTTTAGTAACCTGTCATGGTATTGCAGTCCACCCAGTCCAACCAATAATCTTGGTTGCTCTTCTCTACACCTACTGTAGCTCAGCTGTGTCCTTATACAACGGAGACCAAAATTTAACAGAATATTCTAAGTGTGGTCGCACTAGTGACTTGTATAAATGGAAAAACTATGTTTTTATGAGCATCTATGCCTCTTTTAATGCATCCAATCATTTTATTAGCCTTGGCAGCAGCTTACTGACACTGATCAGTAAAGTTGAGTTGCTGTCCGCCTATACACCCAAATCTTTTTCAGTGACAGTTTTACCCAGTGTTTTACAATTTAGTACATAATTTATAAATGTTATTTCCTCTGCCCAAGTGCATGACCTTACATTTATTCACATTAAACTTCAATTGCCATTTCTCAGCCCAAGCCTCCAGCTTACATAAATCCTTCTGTAATATTAAATTATCCTCCTCTGTATTGATTAAACTGCAGAGTTTAGAATCATCTGCATGTATTGAGATCCTACACTGTATGCCTCTTACAAGGTCAGTAATAAATATGTGGAAAAGAAGAGGGCCCAATACTTACCCCTGTGGTACCCACTTTTAACTAAGATTGTCCAAGGGTGTTCCGTTGGTATCCAAGGCTATCAGGTCTTCTACACAGGCAATCACCCTCGAGTATGATCTTTTTAAGCTTGCTGAAAAATCGTTTGTGGCAACTCAATGTCATGAGTATAGTAGTGATGTGGTGCCGACAACAACGAAATTTCAAGCACGCAAAACAGATCATGTTAGTGATGATTCTGTACACATATAATAATTCTTGTCGGCCTGTCTGATCAGGGCAGTAAAGGCCGCCGATTAGCTTGCTTTTAGGTGATCAGCAGTTTTAATAACAGCCATGGTCAACCGCCACAGTTTTACCACTATTACAAAGTTGTGGGTAATAGACTGGACTTGTATTTTCAATGTGTTCTAAATACTACAAGTCACATCATCCTATTATTTTCCCTTCACTATATATCTATACCCGTCTTGTTCATCATGGCTGACTCATTTTCTATATGTCATTTATACCAGCCTCCTAGCGATTATGTTGTATGATCACACTTTGATGCAATGGCAAGTGGATTCATCTCCCGCCTCGACTACTGCAACCTCCTGCTCTCTGGCCTCCCTTCCAACACTCTTGCACCCCTCCAATCTATCCTAAACTCTGCGGCCCGCTTAATCCACCTCTCCCCTCGCTACTCCCCAGCCTCGCCACTCTGCCAATCCCTTCACTGGCTTCCCATCGCCCAACGACTCTAGTTCAAAACATTAACCATGACATACAAAGCCATGCACAACCTGTCTCCTCCCTACATCTGTGACCTAGTCTCCCGGTACCTACCTGCACGTAACCTCAGATCCTCACAAGATCTCCTTCTCTGCTCCTCTCTTATCTCCTCTTCCCACAATCACGTACAAGATTTCTCCCGTGCATCTCCCATACTCTGGAACGCTCTACCTCAGCACATCAGACTCTCCACTACCGTGGAAAGCTTCAAGAGGAACCTCAAGACCCACCTCTTCCAACAAGCCTACAACCTACAATAGCCCTCAGTCCAGTAGACCACTGCGCAACCAGCTCTGTCCTCATCTATTGTACCCTCCCCCATTCCCTGTAGACTGTGAACCCTCGCGGGCAGGGTCCTCTCTCCTCCTGTACCAGTCTGTTATGTACTGTTAATGATTGTTGTACGTATACCCTCTCTCACTTGTAAAGCGCCATGGAATAAATGGCGCTATAATAATAAATAATAATAATAAAATAATAATAATAATTCTGCACTTGGTATTATGGACCACTGTCAGCGTGTTTTCATACTGGAAAGAAATAATGAACTTCCACTGTCAAATGATAAAAATATGAATTTGTCTCCTCTTTTGTAATTTGTTGTTCGGCAAGCACATACACCCTTAAATTTTTGTGGCGACCACATTGAGATTTGTATGTTACTTTAAGGTGAACTTTTGCATTTTTAAGTGTATGAAATACACAAATTCCTCCTTTAAAAATTCCATGGCAGGGTAAAAAAAGGATAGTTCCCATTCAGTCCTCCATTAAAGTTATTGCCATAGTGTCCATCCATACAAACAGTGCATAAGCACTCGTTATCCTGACAGCTATCTTTCCAACTTACCTATTAAGACATTCACTCAGTCTCTCCATGAGATATTAATACAGAGATTAGTAAGGATGTTTGGATGCCAATTTACAAAGACACAAATTAATATGGAAGTAAGTCAAGTTATGGTCATCCCCATTAAATTTGTAATTTGTGATACTTACCAAAAAGAAACACATTCAGAAAAAGACTACTTCAATGACCCTGAGAAAGGACTACGTGTCTGAAATGTTGGAACCATGATGATATTATAAAACGCTTCTTAATTTAAAGTAATTAAGTATGGAGTTCCTTTTTCCTTGTCTATTGGCATCTATCAACAACTCAGGTTCATGAGTTAGCTTTTCAGTAAATTGATTTCCTTTGTTTATATGCCCTATCCGTGTGGGTATCCTCCACTGCAGCTCAATATCGGGCAGCCTATTTTCCACATACTACATGGATAGCTATTGACTGAGCTGCCATATATTTGAATATTTTTCATCCAGTAGCTGCAACACAAGAAATTATCAGCTATTGGTAAATTTCCCTTCCAAAATCTGCTGTTTGCAAGGGGCATCAGAAGCTGGATCTGCAGTTGACGACTAATCTTCACAAAAGCTCAGATGGTAGTCTCTGTCATGAGATAACCTTTTTAACCATGATGCTTTAAAATGTTATTAAGAACAAGGCAATTATCAGTGCTACATTTAGCCAAATATCAATGATAACAATCAGTGCTTTACTTTCTGCCAAAAATCTAAGATTAACATCCTCCAAACCTCCCACTACCGTCTCCAAAACGTTTCTAGTGCTGTACCAGTTCTTTGGAAGGCACTACCCAAGACAGTTTAGATTGTTTTCAAACATGTCATATTCCCTGTTCTAACTACTTTCCATAACTCTTCACTGTGGAAGAGCGGACCCATGGAAGTTCGGCCAGAATTTAGTTAAAAGTTTAGTTCGGGATCCGGACTTGACTTCGAGTCCCAAACTCCATATAAGTCAATGGAGACCAAAACTTCTTTGCTGTAAAATAGCCATAGTAAGGGCTAGGGGGGCTGCTAAAGGATGCAAAATGGGGGCAATTGCTCTGCACACAAATGTGAACAGGGAGTAAATTTAAATAAAAATAATGTGGGATCCCTCCTATTTTTGATAACTGGCACAGGTAAAGCAGACAACTGCAGGCTGCAACCCTCAGGTGTTTGCTTTACCTTTGCAGGTTATTATAAATAGAGGGGATTCCATATCATTTTTTTAATTATATAAATAAATAATTAAAAAAAAAAAAACAAAACAAAAAAACGGCTTGGGTTCCGCCCTATTTTGATACCAGCCAAGGTAAAGCCGACAGCTGGGGGCTGGTATTATCATGCTGGGAAGGCCCATGGTTATTTGACCCTTCCCAGCCTAAAACTATCAGACCGCAGCTGCCCCAGAAGTAGCACGATCATTAGATGCGCCTGTTCAGTGATTTGACAGCTGGCATCAAGCCCAGGGGTTAGAAATGGATAGCCGTTTATCAGACACCCCCATTACTAGGAAGTCCCATGGTTATTTGGCCTAACCATGCCTAAAAATTGCAGTGCACAGCCGCCCCAGAAGTGGTGCGTCTGTTAGATGCACCAGTTTTGACGTTTTGCCTGGCTCTTCCTGATAGCCCTGGTGCAGTGGCAGTTGGGGTAATTGTGGCACCCCAGGGTTCAGTTGCCACAAATATACCTGTACCTGGGCAGGGAAGGATCTCCACATTAGGTAATCCCACATACAACATTTCCACTCCAAGCCTGGAGGGGGAGCTCTACAAGTCGAGTTCAGGTGAGGTCCCCTTTAAATCCAGGTTTGGAGGCGGAGTCAGAGAGACAGTTGACAGTTGGAGAAAAGGAGACTGTGCGAGCAGAGAGTGAGGGAAGACATCAAAATGGAGAGGGCAGTGCTTAGCCCACACAAGTAACTGTGTGACCGCCTGAGGGATCAAGAGTGAGGCAAAAGAGGAGTGACCGGGGAGGTGGAGCCAGACCGGTTCATCCCCAAGGAACAGCACTGATTATCGGACACCGGCGTCCGAGAATGTGAGGGATCTAATCTGCCCAGCAATAAAGACCGGGGGCCAGGGAGACTGCAGATCTCCTGGCCGCAGCAGCACCTGAAGGCAAAGTCACTACACAGAGCTTAGGGATCGCAGTGAGTACAGCAGTGCCCCTTAGAGAAGCTCCCGCCGCCTGCCATACAGGTGAAGACAGTGAGAGAGGAACAAGGTATAGCTCCAGGCAGCCTAGTACCAAGGAGAAACACAGCGCAGCAGGGAGGTCACACAACTGACCTGGTGCAGAGATCCTGAACTGTTCCCAGATCACCCAAAAACTGTAACATCAGAAACTGAACCCCTTTTTAACACCTGCAAGTAAAACCTGGTCAGAGTTAATGAATTGGTGTGATGCACTTTATTTCTTCATCTGAGGAGCCATAGGCTGCTGCACTAAAGTGACAGTTGAAAAGGCTGTGAAGAAAAACTGCCATATCTGTGTACTACTAAAACTCCCCTGGGGACCCCGCTTCACCTACGGGAAGCGTAAACAACTGGCTGCCTAACCAGCACCCCAGAGGTCTGACTTGCAGCCCCAGTAACCATACAGGAACCGTAGGTGGCGTCACGAAATACTTTTATTTATGTATTTATTTATTTTTTATTTATTATTTTTTTTATTTATTTTATTTATTTATTTATTTTTATTTTTATTATTTATTGACTTTCAGCGACCACCAGGGCCACGAAACCGGGCACAGGCCCCCGTGACATAATCCCATTAACCAACACCCGGAACCGAGTACCCCACGGCCCTGGGGCGGGTCATAATATTTTTGGGGTTGATGTCAGCTGTGAATTGACAGCTGGTATCAATCCTATGGATTAGTAATGGCTAGGTGTCAATCAGACACACCTCTTACTAATCCACCAAGTGTAGAATTAAAAAAACCATGTGCGCACACACATTCTGGAAGAAAATAGTGTATTTGAATAGACACTGTACAACAGAATCTAGGACAGACAATGCCTGTCAATGTGTACAAATAGTCAGTAAAATATTTAACCACTTACCACCAAGGTTGTAATGCGCTGTGCTGTACTGCTGGAGTGTGCCCAAGAATGGCGCCCGCGCACTCTACACTTGCCGGGTTAGTAATGGGGGTGTCTGATAGACGCCTATCCATTACTAACCCCTGGGCTTGTTACCAGCTATCAATTCACAGCTGACATCAATTCCAAAAATATTACCCCGATTGACACCGCACCAGGAAGAGCCAGGCAAAACGCCAAAATTGGTGCATATGGTAAGGCCAATAACAATAGGATTTCCCAGGATTGATCATACGAGCTAACTGCATTACATTGGCTGGTTATTTAAGGGGGACTCGACGCTGTTTTTTTTATTATTAAAATAAATCATTTTAAAAACTGGCATGGAATTCCCTCAGTTTTTGATAACCAGCCAATGTAAAGTTGACAGCTGAAGGTTGCAGCCCACAGTTGTCTGCTTTACCTGCCCCAGTTATGAAAAATAGGCTGAAGCCCACTTCATTTTTTTTTCTTTATTGTTCACAGCAATTTACAGGCTTTTCCCTGCTTGCTAATTGGCTGTGCTGCAGCATATGGACAGTCCTTGAACTCCGAACGTAGACACAGACTTTTTTTTACAAGTTCACCTTTGAGCTCCCATCACCTGGTGTGCGGTACAGACCCCGAACTTTACCGGTCGGGTTCGCTCTTCCCTACTCTTCACTTCTACATTACATGATCCCACAGTAACTTTTAAAATTGCTTGAATTTACAAGCACTATCTGACAATCCCCATTTACGAAGGCGGGCATAACCAATAAAGGTGAAACAGAAATCTAGGATGTTGACTAGGTAGAAGAATCGATTTGCAGGATTTCGGTCCATCGACCAAGCTGGATGGGAGCCTGTGAATCTCCTTACCTCCCAGCATTCCTGGCTCTCCTTTTGAATGGCCAGGCTTGCGCGACATTGTGTGTGCCTCTTGCCGCGATGATGACGTTACGCCAGAAATGCCGAGAATGCCAGGAGGTGAAGAGATTCGCACACCACAGATTAGTGACCAGGCTGATGGACCACAATTCTGCAGATCAATTCTCCCTTTTCCAACGTTGACCTCAAAGGACGTCGTATTTGGTATTTTAATCACATTGTATTGGACTTTGCAGTTCATTTTGCTTAAAATGTGTATGGTTTTTACTAGACGCTCCATTAAAATGAGTTTGTAACAAGACTCTGATTTATTATGGGGTACATTAATGACCGTGCTAATAATGAGCTGGATACAGCAAATTCTAGTAGTGAAATAGGAGAACAAATGTGGGCTATGTGATATTTCCTGGAATAATTTCCCTCAATCCAAAGGCTAAACAAGGTGACTTTTTTATTCTCCCGTTCCCCTCCCCAGAACTCATCCGCTCTTCCTTAGGTCAGGCTGTACTCATAGGCCCCTTCATTGATAGTATGTATGCATGTGTTAGTCATGCCCTCACTGTGAGCACAAGCAATAGGAAAACATATATGTACTAATACAAGTTTTCTTCCTTTCTTCCTTTTCTTTCTGCAATCATTGCTTCAGGGCTTCTGGCCCCCAGCTCAGGAATCCTGACCAAAATGCCAGAAGTATTACACAGTCAAGGATTGCAATGTAAACAGTGCTCTCTGCCATAAGAGCAGGGTGGTCCATTTTTTTCCTTTAAGGAGGGGGAGAGGAGGGAAAAATGCCTGTGCTCACAGCACAGTAGTTGTAGTGTTATTTGTGTTTTGGCTGCACAGATGGGTTTTTCTTATGCGCTCCAGTATGAGAGCACAGATGAATTAATATCTTGGACAGGCAGGAACTAGCATCTGAAACGCTGAGATACTGTGCTAGAAAATGCTGCTTGGATATCATTGCTTGGCTTGGCACCATAGTGCTGTGTAACTGGAAGGATGTGTGGAAATGTATACGTGCGTATGTTATATTACAGTAATTGCTATTTTGTATTGTGGGTACTGTGGAAATCCGTGCCACACACAAGCATTTGGCGTGATCAATAAACTCTTCAACATTGTTTCCTTCTTTATAAGTCTTTTTGGCGCTTTTTGGTTTATTTCCCCAAAATCCTTATTTTGGGGACAGAAAGCATAGGCCGATATACAAACATAAACTGCGCAAATCACACAAGGGAGAAAATGAAAAATAACCGTTAAAGCGTTTAAATCTAACACCTCATATTTATTACAAGCAGATACAAGTCCTGGAAGAACATGGGAGAACAGATGGAAAGGAAGTTATGGGATATGAAGCCAAGTCAAGGCTTGGGCTTGTAAAGAACACTGCAGTGTTAAGTGTGAAAAGGGAGGTGAGCCACTTTATCTGGACAGCAAGTTGGATACCGTACCCGGGCCTGATTTGTGCTATGTCAGTGCTGCCTGTCATCACCGCTTCATTTTCAGAGAGCGTGGAGGTATCTCAGGAGTTAGCACAAGGCTTTGTTCACAGTCCTTTTTTTTCCCCTTCGTTTACTCATAGTCTGAACAAGTCACCCATGCAGGAAAGGATGTCTTGAAAAGTATGACGTTGAAGGCTCAGGATAATATGTTGGATAATTGGTATATTCCATTGGGTCTGTATTGGTAAGCCAGGAAAAGCAACTATCTCCTATACACCGTGTGCAGATTTATTAGGTGAGTTGTATTTTAGAGGATTTTTTTTATTATTGATCAACAACTATGTTCTCAATCAACCCAAAAGACTCATTAATATCAAAGCTTAATATTTTTGGAAGTTGGAGTGGTTTTTTTATTTAGATTTGGCTATCTTAGGAGGATATCTGTTTGTGCAGGTAACTATTACTGTGCAGAATTATTAGGCAACTTAATAAAAACCAAATATATTCCCATCTCACTTGTTTATTTTCACCAGGTAAACCAATATAACTGCACAAAATTTAGAAATAAACATTTCTGACATGCAAAAACAAAACCCTCAAAAATTAGTGACCAATATAGCCACCTTTCTTTATGATGACACTCAACAGCCTACCATCCATAGATTCTGTCAGTTGCTTGATCTGTTTACGATCAACATTGCGTGCAGCAGCCACCACAGCCTCCCAGACACTGTTCCGAGAGGTGTACTGTTTTCCCTCCCTGTAGATCTTACATTTTATGAGGGATCACAGGTTCTCTATGGGGTTCAGATCAGGTGAACAAGGGGGCCATGACATTATTTTTTCATCTTTTAGACCTTTACTGGCCAGCCACACTGTGGAGTAGTTGGATGCATGTGCTGGAGCATTGTCCTGCATGAAAATCATGTTTTTTGAACAATACCGACTTCTTCCTGTACCTTCTTGAAGAAGTTGTCTTCCAGAAACTGGCAGTAGGTCTGGGAGTTGAGCTTCACTCCATCCTCAACCCGAAAGGGTCCCACAAGTTAATCTTTGATGATACCAGCCCATACCAGTACCCCACCTCCACCTTGCTGGCGTCTGAGTCGGAGAGGAGCTCTCTGCCCTTTACTGATCTAGCCTCTGGCCCATCTCTCTGGCCCATAAAGAGTCACTCTCATTTCATCAGTCCATAAAACCTTTGAAGAATCAGTCTTAAGATATTTCTTGGCCCAGTCTTGACGTTTTATCTTATGTTTCTTGTTCAAAGGTGGTCGTTTTTCAGCCTTCCTTACCTTGGCCATTCCCTGAGTATGGCACACCTTGTGCTTTTTGATACTCCAGTAACGTTGCAGCTCTGAAATATGGCCAAACTAGTGGCAAACGGCATCTTGGCAGCTTCACGCTTGATTTTTCTCAATTCATGGGCAGTTATTTTACACCTTTTTTGCCCAACACGCTTCTTGCGACCCTGTTGGCTATTTGCCATGAAACGCTTGATTGTTCGGTGATCACGCTTCAAAATTTTAGCAATTTCAAGACTGCTGCATCCCTCTGCAAGACCTCTCACAATTTTGGACTTTTCAGAGTCCGTCAAATCTCTCTTCTGACCCATTTTGCCAAAGGAAAGGAAGTTGCCTAATAATTAAGCACACCTTATATACGGTGTTGATGTCATTACACCACACCCCTCCTCATTACAGAGATGCACATCACCTGATTTACTTAATTGTTAGTTGGCTCTCAGCCTATACAGCTCGAAGTAGGACAACATGTATAAAAAGTATCATGTGATCAAAATACTCATTTGCCTAATAATTCTGCACACAGTGTATGTTTTTATAAGGTATTATTTTTTAATTAAAAAGTCCCACAATCAAGTATTGGAAATTAAATTGCCAGCTTGCATTGGTTAATTGTCCCTGAAAGAGTACTAGCATTTAGGAGGTCAAAACTCCCAGTGGTTTTCTGCATTGGGGTATGAATAGAAATGTGTTATTCTCTGTAGTTATATGCTAGGCATATATGTGGCATATCTTAGATGTAAAAGGCGGGATGTCCACTAATCCAAAATATTTTATATAGCATTTTCTGGGTAATTTTCAGTACTACTATTTAGGAAAACTGAACATGCTATCAGTAGGCCAGTAAGGGGGTGTAACAAAGTTGGTAAGACCCCATTGAAGCGTCTGGTATTCTCATGTGTCATATCTGTTTTTAGGGGGATTGCGAACACAATTTGTTAATCAAATTCACCTATTTTTGGGGATGTATGTGCTAAAGACACAGCACACTTGCGATGTCTGGCCACTAGGTGTCGCTCTTCTGTATAACTTGTTACTCACTGTCTCTTCTCACATTAGTCTCTGGCAGCAAAGTGATGGAGACAGATTGCAGGAATAACAAGAGGCAGGCTTTTAGTTTAGGGCAGGATGATGATCCATGCTGGGAAGTGAGGAAAGGGAACATTCGGCACCTATGGTGCTGGCAGAATGATAATAAACAGGAAATGCCCATTAAAAATACATTAATGGCATGTAAAGCAGAACAGATATGTACACAAAGAGCTTTCTGTGAATGGGATAGGCATGAGTTTATAGGAATAAACTTATATAGTTTTTAAGAATGGGAAGTGTCAACACTGTGACACAGAGGGTACTTGTTAATATTAGTGCTGCCCGGCCTTGTGCATACGTACTACGCGCTATGACGTAGAATATGTGCAACAGTTTCACAGGCCCTGTAAGAAGTGCCTCTCTCTTTGTTTCCCACACCAATTGATTTATCATTTTGCTTGCAAGCAGACCTTGAGTGTTAGGGCACGAACACACTCACTTTTCTATCGTAACTTTTGTTGCGGACCGAAACCAGTTGACTTGAATACATTTTTCTGTGGCCTGAATGAAGCCAGCAACGTGGAAAAATCTTGCCATTCAAGGCCGTCTGAATGTACATTTCAGCCACACAGTAAGCCGCATTGGTAGGCAGTGGACTGCTAAATACAACCATTTTTCGCAGCAGAGAGTTAGACAGGTGATTAGCATAATTAGCACAGAGTAGGCTATACATATGGTAATGCTAAATGTGTAAATGCCAGCTGCGGTGTAAAATTTATGTCAGGGGTCGGCAGGGTTGTGCGAAAGTATTGTGTTACCGCTGCAGGTCAAAGCCTCCTTTGCCTACACCCTTTTCTCTTGTTGGTGAATGCAAGTGCAGAATAGAAAAGCAGAACCTAGCCGATAAGGCTGGGATGGAGGCAGCGGGCTACACAGGCAGGTTTCTTCTCCCCGTCGTCCAAAAACGCTGTGGTTTCTAATGCCACATGTATGGCCTTCTTGTAGGTGGAGGTAGATGCCGCCAGTCAAACGTGACAGAGTAAATGTAATAGTAACTTGTCAGTGTCGCACTTTTGTAGCCGTCTGGCTGAATTTGGAACCGGAGCCAAGAAAAGTGGTTTTTGTGTGCGGTTTAGTATACTGACTCCCCTGGCCCCTCCAGACTCGGCAACCGCAGCATTCTTAAGAAATTAAAATGTACCTGGGTGGCTATTTCCACAAAACCGTCACTTTATTTTCGAAACAGAAGCCACCTTGTAAGGCCGAGACGTTGCGTTTTCTTTGTTATGCTCCTGTCAGTTTCTTCTCTCTTTTTTTGTGTGTGCCAGTAGTGGTGGTGTTGACAGAATATACTTCACACCACAGTGACCTTGTGATGAAACTTCCTCACGGCCGCAGGGGGTCCTTATGAATCAAACCCTAATCCAGCTAATCCTGATCGCAACAAAAATCAAGAAAGTGGCCCCCAGTGCTGTGTGTTTCTCTGCACAGATGCAGCGGAAGAGCAGGATTGGGTATAAATCAGCGCAGGATGATGCCGGGGAGCCTGTGTGAAGCTGGGGGATTCCTTTGTGTTTTGCCCCATGCGGCCTCAAGTGGAAAGCCAATGAAAGGAGGGCCGGGAGCATAATGAACCGTGCTCCGAGCCATGGAGTGATGTCAGCCCTCCACAAGTCAGGACAAGAGACGAGGGGTTAACATCATGCAATACCGTACAGAAAAAGATGACATATTCAATCAATATATATATATATATATATATATATATAATATATATACACATATATATTATATTGTGTGTATATATATATATATATATATATATATATATAATATATATATATATATGTTTGAGTAGAATAATAATATAATATATATAATATATTATATTATATTGTGTATATATACATATAAGTCAGGACAAGAGACGAGGGGTTAACATTATGCAATACCGTACAGAAAAAGATGACATATTCAATCGAGATATATTTTATATATATATAAATATATATATATATATATATTATATTGTGTGTGTGTATAAATATATATATCTCTATGTTTGAGTGGAATAATAATATATTATACTGTGTGTGTGTGTGTGTGTATATACATATAAAATATATATCTATATATATATATATATATATGTGTATATATACATATATATATACACACATAATTTAATATATATGTATATATATATATATATATATAATATGTGTATGTATGTATATATATATATATATATATATATATATATATATATATATATATGTGTATATGTATATGTGTATATATATATATATATATATATATATATATATATATATATACACGGTAATACGTGTGTGTATGAATTTTTTTTTCTTGTTTTTTGCATCTTTTTGTGACACATGACCATTTATTATTCCACTCAAGTATAAATAAACTGTTTTGGGTTTGTTTGTATGCGGCTAATCAATGGCAGCAATACATGATGGAGGGCCGGCGCTGTAAAGGTGGTATAATTATTCTGCATGTGCTAGGTTGCTAAGCGGAGTTGACAGTGAGCTCCTTGTTTGCAGTGCTGTCTGTTGAGATTTCTGAATGAACCATTTAAGTATCCAGTGAAAAATAGGCTGCATGACAGGTCCAATGTTGTGTTTGGAACTGGTGGGCATGTAAGAAATATGGAGACAGGGAGGGCTATGACAGGCAGCAGTTTCATGCTGGGGGAGCGCTGACCTGACCTGATTGTCTCTGACAGTGAGAGCAGTTCTGCTTCACTGCAAGGATTTTCCATAGTAAACCTTTTAGGTAACAACAGATGGCATAACAGGCAGCTGGTTAGAAATCTTGAAAATGAATGGAGAGGTCTCTTTATTGCTTTTACTATATTTATGGTTTATTCATTTGTTTTCTGCATTTCTAGTTTTGACAGTTTTTGCTTTTTTTGCATGCTTTGCAAATGAGATTGCTTTCTTTTGTAGTTTTGTTTGTCTGATTAACAATATGGTGTATTCTGACGCCTGCTAGGTTTGGGTAATATATGTGCAGGTAATGACTAGAGATGAACGAACCTGAGGTTCGGTTTTCTAACCGAAAAATCGGGGTTCGGATGCTTTACATGAGAACAGAACTCGCAAGAGCAAAGCTGTGCTCGGGGACGCTCGGCGCTCAGCCTTGTGTGAGCCGCTTGCAGTTTTTGATCGGCGCACACTGGGGGTATATGGGCGGAGACTCAAACTGCCAATCAGTGACTTGATCTGGGGTTTGGGACGAGCTCGAGCCTGTGGAGCTATACTCGTTTGCCTCAGCGGAACCGCTCATCTCTAATGACGACATTAACATGAACACTTGTATATTTTTTCCTTGTCCACTAGCCAATTTGTTTACCAATTTACCACTGATGCCTAAATTATTGGGTTGTTCTGTTGTGCACGAATGTCCTGATCGCTGGCTAATAAAACATTGTTTAGCCACAAATGACCTCTAAAGTTTTCAATATTCCATCTATTCTTATAGGGAATTTGTCAGCAGGTTTTTGCTATGTAATCTGAGGACAGCCTTAGGTAGGGGCTGAGACACTAATTTCATGGATGTGTCACTTATTAAGCGGGGCAGGAACGACCTTTAACGATCAAAAATACTCACCATATCGTTGATCGTTGTCCAGTCGTTCCTATCCCGATTATCGTTGCTGTTGCAGGACGCAGGTTGTTTGTCGTTCCTGCAGCAGCACACATCGCTATGTGTGACACCGCAGAAACAAGGAACAACATCGTACCTGCGGCCGCAGGCAATGAGGAAGGAAGGAGGTGGGCGGGATGTTCGCCCCGCTCATCTCCGCCCCTCCGCTTCTATTGGGCGGCCGCTTAGTGATGCTGCTGTGACGCTGCACGAACCTCCCCCTTAGAAAGGAGGCGGTTCGCCGGCCACAGCGACTTCGCTAGGCAGGTAAGTAGTGTGATGGGTGTTAGCTATGTTGTGCGCCACGGGCAGCGATTTGCCCGTGACGCACAACCGACGAGGGTGGGTACGCTCGCTAGCAATATCGCTTGCGATATCGCTGCGTGTAAAGCCCGCTTTAGGCTGTGTGCTGTTGTATCAATACAGTGAGTGTTTTATCACCAGGGAATTAACATTTCCTGGACTTGGTCCTGCATGAGACCTGATCCAGCAAAGCCCCAGCAAAGCCCCAGCACTGATTTGCTGCTTACTATCAATTGACAATATACACAGAAAGCTGTGGTGTGGGCGTGGTTAGCTCTCTGAGCACTGCTACATGCTACAACTAAGAACTCTGATTGTGTCATGACTGCTGCACCCACTAAAACTAAGTGATACATCATTGGAATCAGGGTCTCTTTCTACCCACATGCCTTTCAATTCTTGATTGAGCAATCATCCATTCTTCCTTGGAAAAGTTTTCCAGTTCTGTGAGATTCTTTGGGCGTTTTGCATACACTGCTCTTTTGAGCTCTAGCCACAGATTTTCAATGATGATCAGATCAGGGGACTGTGAGGGCCACTGTAAAATATTCAGCTTGCGCCTTTTTTTTTTTACTTGTGTTTAGGATCATTATCCATTTGAGAAGCCATCCTCTTTTCAAGCAAATTTTCCGCATACCTGCAAAAGACCTCCAGGAAGATTTAGCAGACTCTGGAGTTGTAGTACATTGTTCTACTGTTCAGAGACGCCTGCACAAATACGGCCTTCATGGAAGAGTTATGAGTAGAATACCTCTCCTGCGTCCTCATCATAAAATTCAGGTTCAGAAGTATTTAAAAACATCTAAACAAGTCTGATGTATTTTGGAAACAAGTCCTGTGGACTGATGAGGTTAAAATAGAACTCTTTGGCCACAATGATCAAAGGTATGTGTGAAGAAAGAGGGCACAGAATTTCAGAAAAGAATATCTCGACAACCATTAAGCATGGGGTTGGATCAATCATGCTTTGGCGTTGTGTTGCAGCGAATTTCACAGGGAACATTTCACGGGTAGAGGAAAGAATGAATTCAATGAAATTTCAACAAATTCTTGATGCAAACATAACATCGTGTGTGGAAAAAAGCTAAAGTTGAAAAGAGGATGGCTTCTACATATGGAAAATGATCCTAACCACACATCAAAATCCACAATAGAAAACCTCTAAATGTGCAAGTTAAAGGTTTTACAATGGCCCTCACAGTCCCCTGACATCATTGAAAATCTGTGGTTAGACCTCATAAGAGCAGTGCATGCAAAATGACCCAGATATCTCACAGAACTGGAAGACTTTTCCAAGGAATTGATGATAATCCCTCAAACACGAATTGAAAGACTCTTGGCTGGTTACAAAAAGCATTTACAAGCTGTGAGTAGTAGTTGCCGAAGGGGGAGCTACTAGGTATTAATCATTCAGGGTACCCAAACTTTTGCATCGGCGCAGTGAAAAATGGAGGATTCCGGTGCTCAAAAAACGTTACATACAGGGTCGGCCAGCGGAAGCAATGCAGGTACTTTTGGCACAATCCGTCATCCATACAAGTCTATGGGAAACAGCGAAATCCGTTAACCGATTCCGCTGTTTTCCAAAAGGGCGGATTGTGAAGGAAGGTAATTAACGCAAGTGTGAAAGTACCCTTAATTGCCTCTACGGGCGTTTCACAGGACAAGGTAATTAATGTGTTGATTTATCATTATCATTTGGCAATTTGGTTATCAAAGTATAGTTTTTTTATCTTACATATTTTCCAAACTATCCAGATCTTAGGAGCCGACAAGCTGTTTTGCCTAGATATTTCTTGTTTGTCACATATGAGAGGTTTATTACTGAGAGTATCCATTCTTTAGAGGTACACGGTACAAAGATATATTTTACTTCCATTCTTTAGATACATTTACAGTTTGTGTTTTCTTTTTGCTTTGACAGCGAGTGTCGATGATGGGCTTTTTACATGCTGAATTATTAGCGTAATGAGTAAAGTGAATACTTTGTTGTAACAGGTGTGCCTTAAAGACTTCAACAGCTTGTCACAAACGCCGTCTTCATCCATATGGTACAAAATGTTAGCTTGACATCAATTCATATGTTTCTCAGTATCATATGGAGCTGCATGGTCTTAAATGCCCAGTAATAGGGACTGACTGGAGTCTACCGTGTCTTGTGTATGCTACAAGAGAAAACACATGGACTGTACAGGGAGAGGAAATAAAAATGCTGTATGTCAGGAAAAATGACAGTCCTGTAGGCCTCACTGGTGTAGAACAGACCTAATGTAGATCTACTGGCAGTGGCGATACTGAAGTTCGATGGGCACTGGTACAACATTTGTACCTGAGCCCCCATACACCGACACTCGAGGTACATGATAATTGCACCGGCACTCAGGGTACGAGTAATGATGCCGATACTCAGCTCTCTCAGCACCTAGCTTTCCCATGCTCTGCAATACCTCTTTCTATCAGCATCCAGCTTTTCTATGTTCTAATAGCCATCTTGTCCTCGGCACCCTGCTTTCCCATGCTTTGCTATATATCTTTCCCTCAGCACCCAACTTCTCCATACTCTGCTGTACATCTTTCCCTCAGCACACAGCTTTCCCATGCTCTGCTATACATCTTTACCTCAGCACCCATCAAAGCATGAAAAAGCTGGATGCTGAGGGAAAGATGTATAGCAGAGCATGGAAAAGCTGGGTGCTGAGGAAAAGATGTATAGCAGAGCATGGAAAAGCACACTTATATACAATAAAAACTATTATATACATTATATGCCAACTTCTATAAACTATATACTACCCACATGCACACTCATACACTATATACTACCTACATACGCCCTGCGGTACACTATATACTACCTACATACACACTGATATACAGTATATACTACCCATATACACTGATATACACTATATACTACCCACATACGCCCTGATATACACTATATACTACCCATATATACACTGATATACACTATATACTACCCACATGCACACTGTTATACACCATATAGTGCACACACACTATTACATATACTTACCTATACAGAGGTCAGTCTCTGATCACCAGGAAATAGAGGACACAACACAGAACAGGACTGGGAGCTTCGCTGCCCCTGTCACAGGTTTTGCTGCTACAACTGCCATGTCCTCCTCCCTCTGCCTCTGCTCTCAGTCACAACTGCTTCTAGTGACAAGAGGGAGGGAGAGGAAGGGGCTACACTGACCATTAGGTTCCCTGCAGCTCACGATGGCAGCAGTACCACACTCCACACACTATAGAAGACGGTGACATGGCAGGGGTAGCAGCCCGAGGTCACAGACAGGAAGAGGTTGGAGGGGGGCGGAGCCAAGCACTGCCCGGCCACTTGTATTAAAACTAGTACAAGAATAGTGGTCTCCTCTCTCACTGAGCGGAGCCGGCTGCTTCCCTGCAGCGTGGGCGCCGGGCCCCTATCCTGCCGGGCCCAGTCGCATTTGTGCGATTGTTACGCCCCTACCTACTGCTTGTTTGTCCATATAGCAGTTTGCATCTGTTTGTTTGCACCTAATTGGAATCAGTCCATTCCTAAACAGTTCTACAAAAATCTAATAAAGTTTATCAAGCAGGTTGTGGAACTCTGCTTCATTTTTTTTTTTTCAAGATGAAACTCATCAGTTACTATAAACCACGGTCACAACACTAAATACATGGCCGTGCAGCGGAAACTACTGACAGTCCAATGTTTATGAGGGCCTCCTGAATGGCAGATGTTGTGCAAACTGTCGTGGGGCAGGTGGGATTTCAGCATTGTACCTGGATATAAGCCTACCAGCCAGGTAAAAGTGCTGCTGCAGAACCTCATAAATTATTGGTGTAGGAGAATATGTTTTCATATGCCTGGGATCCTTACATTTATAAAAGAGACGCAACTGTTAAAAAACCCCCAAAACAACATTTTGATGCAGTTTTGCCAGTCAGCATCATTTTATTCAATTTCTTTAACTTGAGTGCAGTGTGAATACACTCTTATAGCTATTATAGGCACCTACGTAATTAAAAATGTTCCTATACAGTTTATCTACATAATCATTCATGGGTAAAAAACAAACAAACCTTGACTGCTGTCCATAACCATGAATATTTTTTAACCATCACCTATTTTAGTCAGCTCGACCATAATTAAAGGGAATCTGTCACCCTGTTTTTACCACCTAACCCAAGAGCAGCATAATGTAGAGGCAGAGTTCCTGATTCCAGTGATGTGACACTTACTGGGCTGTTTTAGTGTAGTTTTGATAAAATCACTGTTTATTCAGCAGGAAATTATCATTCGAGGACTACTTGGCCTCCTGCCAGGTAGTCACGCATATTCATGAGCGCTGCATGACCCCACCCCCACCACTGATTGCAGCTTTCTATCTACACTTTACGTGGACAAAAAGCTGCCAATAATTGTTGTGGGCGGGGATATAAAGCTCCACATTCAAATAACTGCTAGATCTGCAGCAGATAAAACATTGATTTTATCAAAATGACAGCAAACAGCTCAGTAAGTGACACATGGCTGGAATCAGGGTCTCTGTCTCTACATTATGCTGCTCTCAGATGGCATAGCAAAAACAGGTGACAGATTCCCTTTAAATATACTTGGCTGAACATTTATTCTAATGGGGGGATAGAAATAAGCAGCACAATTTCAGTGGCAGCAGTTTAGGTTTCACTGTTTCAAAGCACTGGGTTTGATGAACCCTTTGTACCCAAACATCTGCAGTTGAGGGAGGGTTTGAAGACCACCATATACTGCTGTACTATAAAACATTGGCCAGTTATGATAAAATCGGCAAGTCATCCTGAGTGTTTGTCTAAACTAGTCGTCTGGGAGCTTAATATTGATGAACTACAGTTAGGTCCAGAAATATTTGGACAGTGACACAATTTTCGCGAGTTGGGCTCTGCATGCCACCACATTGGATTTGAAATGAAACCTCTACAACAGAATTCAAGTGCAGATTGTAACGTTTAATTTGAAGGTTTGAACAAAAATATCTGATAGAAATTGTAGGAATTGTACACATTTCTTTACAAACACTCCACATTTTAGGAGGTCAAAAGTAATTGGACAAATAAACCAAACCCAAACAAAATATTTTTATTTTCAATATTTTGTTGCGAATCCTTTGGAGGCAATCACTGCCTTAAGTCTGAAACCCATGGACATCACCAAACGCTGGGTTTCCTCCTTCTTAATGCTTTGCCAGGCCTTTACAGCCGCAGCCTTCAGGTCTTGCTTGTTTGTGGGTCTTTCCGTCTTAAGTCTGGATTTGAGCAAGTGAAATGCATGCTCAATTGGGTTAAGATCTGGTGATTGACTTGGCCATTGCAGAATGTTCCACTTTTTTGCACTCATGAACTCCTGGGTAGCTTTGGCTGTATGCTTGGGGTCATTGTCCATCTGTACTATGAAGCGCCGTCCGATCAACTTTGCGGCATTTGGCTGAATCTGGGCTGAAAGTATATCCCGGTACACTTCAGAATTCATCCGGCTACTCTTGTCTGCTGTTATATCATCAATAAACACAAGTGACCCAGTGCCATTGAAAGCCATGCATGCCCATGCCATCACGTTGCCTCCACCATGTTTCACAGAGGATGTGGTGTGCCTTGGATCATGTGCCGTTCCCTTTCTTCTCCAAACTTTTTTCTTCCCATCATTCTGGTACAGGTTGATCTTTGTCTCATCTGTCCATAGAATACTTTTCCAGAACTGAGCTGGCTTCATGAGGTGTTTTTCAGCAAATTTAACTCTGGCCTGTCTATTTTTGGAATTGATGAATGGTTTGCATCTAGATGTGAACCCTTTGTATTTACTTTCATGGAGTCTTCTCTTTACTGTTGACTTAGAGACAGATACACCTACTTCACTGAGAGTGTTCTGGACTTCAGTTGATGTTGTGAACGGGTTCTTCTTCACCAAAGAAAGTATGCGGCGATCATCCACCACTGTTGTCATCCGTGGACGCCCAGGCCTTTTTGAGTTCCCAAGCTCACCAGTCAATTCCTTTTTTCTCAGAATGTACCCGACTGTTGATTTTGCTACTCCAAGCATGTCTGCTATCTCTCTGATGGATTTTTTCTTTTTTTTCAGCCTCAGGATGTTCTGCTTCACCTCAATTGGATGTGAAAACTCTCATATTGCAGCTGGGAGTGTGCACTTTCAGCCCATATTATATATATAATTGTATTTCTGAACATGTTTTTGTAAACAGCTAAAATAACAAAACTTGTGTCACTGTCCAAATATTTCTGGACCTAACTGTATATGTGTTTTTTAAACGATGAAGGAGTAGGACCCAGTACAATGAGACTGCTGTGACGTGTCTACTGGGCAGGTATGGGAATGGCTATTCTGATATGCAAAACACCTCAAAAAATATTTAGAATTATTTTTTGCTTGCTTATTTGTCTTCTTCCCTGAAAGCTCTGGCATGTTAGTCTTTCTTTTATGTTTGCGTATATATATATATATATATATATATATATATATATATATATATATTCAGTGGCGTAGCTAGTGGTTCAACTCGGGGTGGGGGCAAACATCTGAATGGGCCTCTAACCTGGTAACAACTATGGTAGCACGCTTTAACAATGGGTGTGCAGGAACCTCAGCAGATGACAGCGCTGTTACTGAAAATAAATCTACACAAAGGTCAAGACTGATATTACCGCCATATGGTGACCATATAGTGGTATATATCAGTCTTGCAGTACATGTGAGAGATTTTATAGCACAGTTATAAGTGGTGACTTATGCGGGCGTCACACGAGACGATATATCATGCGATATGTCAGCTGGGTCACGTCGTAAGTGACGCACATCCGGCATCACTTGATATATCGTAGCTTGTGACAGCTATGAAGGAGCAGAAATACTCACCTTCTCGTTCATATGCGACATTCGGCACCCCTGCGGATCAACTATTCTCAGTGCCACCACTGGAAGGAGCTACTCTATTGCAGAGCTGCCCAGCACAGTTATTTTCAATGGAATAGTGTGGCCAGACGCTGGACATCTGCCCCCTATTGATTCAAAAATGCAGTACTCAGCTTTGGCCACTAAACATTTGAGCTGTGCTGTGGATAGGTCATCAATGGCAAAGTCCCCGGCAACCCCTTTAATGTTTATGGCCAGGTATTTCGATAATCTTATATTTAAAGGGATTCTATCAGCAGGAATCACACTCTGCAAACTATTTATATGTGCATGTAGCCCTTTCAAAGACAAGTTCATCAACACCTTTACATGTCCAGTCCTTTCTTCCTTTACTGAGAAATCAGCATTTGAATTTCTATGTAAATGAGTATTTTTGATCTGAACCCTCTGTCACTCCAGCTCTATTCCCCGCCCAGTGACGCCTCCACCTCCCTGACTGACGACTACTCCCCTACCTGAAGTCTCACAACATAAAGGCTGTCAGACAAGCAGGAGGTGACGGTGCTGGGTTGAGAATAGAGCTGGAGTGACAGAGGCTGCATATCTACAATAGCTCATTTATCAATTCAAATGCTGATTTTTCAATTACAGAGGAACGGTTTGGTCATGTAAAGGTATTGCTGGACTAGTCTTTGCACAAATAGTTTGGGGTGTGAAATCCTACTCACCTTTAAAGGAGACTTATGATGTACTTCTTCCCTATGTATTGATCAATTTAGTTTTTATTATGTCTGTTGGATTTCTTCAAAATTGCGTTTTTGTTTTTTTTTTTGTTTTTGTTTTTTTACCCCAAAAGTCAGTCTTTCATTGACAATTAATACTTTTGAATGCATATATGAAGGAGGATCTTTCATTGAGAAATAGAGCCCTGCATGTATCACCCAGTCCGTAGGAGTCCATTCACTTAAAGTGGCATCGCATGTGCGGCCAAACCACTTTTCATTTTTTATGCACAACTTATTAAATTATGACAGCCAAGATTTTATAGACAAATCAAGTATAATGAATGAGAAAGATTGTAAGTGATACATGTATATAGTCTAATATACTGACTTGAATTTATTAGCAGCATTTACTGTGAGAAAAAAATGAAGAAAATTACAAGTACAATGATAAGCATGGTCACCTTCTGCATAAAAATAAATCATAGGTGCACTATTTTTATTATGTACCTGGAAAAAAAGCACCTTAACTTTACAGACTCTGAGTTTGTGGATGGATGGAAACGCTGGAATACACCTCTTTATGGGGCCCACAGAAGTAGTTATGATGCCATAAACACAACTTGATAGGCCATTTTCACATCTTGCGGAAACTTTCTGCTGCCAATTTGGCCCAAATCAGTGACAAATCTGCAGACAGATTCTGCATGTGTCATTTGTGGATTTTGTTGCAGATTTGGTTGCGATTTTCACCCAGATTTGAAATCCGCACCACGCAAATATGTTTGAACATAGCTATAATGTGTAAAGTGGGCTCTTAGCGCTCTCCTTCAATAGCAGTTGTGGAGAAGAAGAAGGATCGGGCATGGGGCATTTCAACATACCCTCTCTTTTATCACAATAGGAGACCGTCACTATCGAAAAACACAAACAAACTCGGCCGAGTTAACATGCTGGGGTGTCAGAAGGAATAATTATTGGACGAATGATGAGTAGAAATATGTATGTTAATTATATGGTCTCCTTAAAGGGGCTGTCCAGCTTCCAGTAATGTTATAACTTAATAAAAGAAGGCATTGTCACCCTCACAAGTGTAATCAGCGCTGGCCATTCCAGTGGTCAGGGCTGGGACAGGAACTGATGACATTGCATTCTTCAGTCACCTGCAGTAGTCGGGTGACTATGCCTCATTTTATTATGCTCTAACATTCACTGTCATTTACCATTTCTTTAAAGGGACTCTGTCAGCAGATTTCTGCAATTTAATCTGAAGACAGCATGCTACAAGAGTTAAAACAGAAAATTCAGCCCTGCCTCTGTTATCTCAGTCTTTTTTTGGTTACCTGGAATGTTAGTTTAAGCCTTTTATCTTTATCATTTGTGGGTCTCAGCAGCTCCTGAGTTGCAGTCAGATTCCGCTTCCTTCTGTGATTAGCAGATTCTGTTTATGGAAATGTACATTGAAAGCCTGGTGTGGGCAGAGACAGCTCTCCCAGCACTGCTACAGATAAAATCTTTAAGGCTATGTGCGCATGCTGCATTTTTTTCTGACCACAAAGATGCAGCGTTTCTGGCCCCAAAAAAATGCACAAAAATGCACCCACCAAAAAAACGCATCAAAAAATGCGTTTTGCTGCGTTTTTCTCCATTCAATTCAATGAAAAATGCAAAAAGAATTGATATGTTGCATTTTTGTGGTCACCACAAAAACGCAGCTAAAATAAACTGCACTGTGCGAACAGCAAAAATGAAATCTCATAGTCTTTGCTGGGGAAGGAGATTCATGCAGTTTTTAGAGCAAAAACGCACCCGAAAAACGCGGCGTGCGGACATAGCCTATCTGTGTCAGAACGGCTGCAGCCAGTAATCTAAGTGACACATCGTTGAACTCAGGGCCTCTTTGCCTACATTATGCTGCTCTCAGATGATGTAGCAAAAACCTGCTGACAGATTCCCTTTAAGGCAACCTGAAGCCAACTGATTTCACTTGTCATAAAACTAACAAAATGAAATCTACAAAAACAATTAGAAAATAGAGGGTTTTGTTTTTTTTTGTTTTTTTCCTGTAAAAATAAGGAAATTAAGTCAAAGAGAAAAATGCCAGTGTGAATACAGTCTAACGATTTGTAGAGTAGTTGCAGTTACTTTCCGCTGGCTCCTACAAGCTCCGCTTTTGTAACATTGTTGCAAAGAAAAATTGTTTTTCCAGTGCCAGCTTTTTTCTTTCTACATATGGATGTATATACATAAAAGCCATTGATCGTGAAATGTGCTATAGAACCAGACTGTTTATACAAGTGCAAGAAATTGTACAAAAAAATGCTCCGTCTGCTCGCTATAGAAAGCCTTCTTAAAGTGATTTAGCTTCTCCATATGGAAGTCTTATATTTAGGAGGGGGGAAAGGCTGGAAGAAAAATTAAGGCTATTTGTAATGTAATTATTACTCTTTTATGGTTTATTGTAGTTGTCAACAAATATCATCTGTACATCAGAGCCGAGGAAAAAGTACCCTGCAGATGTTTAAGTACTTCTTCCCTGGCAAAGGTTTCTGAGAATAGTAGTTCAGTAGCAGCATGACGGCTTCATGTTCTCTGGCATTGTGTTAGCACTTGTCCTCTGAATGATCTGTAAATGTGTTTTTCTTGCAGTTGGTGGACGAGTAAGTCGAGAATTAAATTATACTCGCCAGAAGATCGGAGAGGAAGCCATGTTTAATCCCCAGCTCATGATCCAGACTCCACTAGAGAATGGTGCTAATGTCCTAACAACGGAAGCTCTGAGGCAACATCTTCTCTCCGCACTTGAAGCCACCAAGGTGCAAGTCTACATGTATGACAGGTAAATGCCAGATAGCTTTTAGACCTGTCCATGAGTTTTATTATTTTTATTGCATCCCGGAAGTGTAATGTCGATTTTCTTTCATACCACATTTTTCCTTTAAAGGCGGTTGACCATTATTAGGCATATTAGTAAATTCATTTACTTAAAAAAAGTTTTAGTTTTCATAAATTTCATTTTTTCATTCATTTTCATTTCATACACCATGATATGCAGTTTGGAGCCTGATCTAAGTTTCAGATTTTCTCTCGTAGGAGTGTCTCTCTCAGTAATATAGGCTGGACGTGAAGTCGGCAGTATTCATTAGCTGATATGTTAGCACAGCTTCTATCCTGCTATTTGTCTAGTTTCTCCGATATACTTTCTACATTCTCCAAACTGTGGAGATCTGTGTATAACCTCCACAACTGCTCATGTCTAGAGAAAATCATAGCAGATAAAGGACTTACAGGCACAATGCAGCATGATATATTTTTTCTTTAAGAAGACTATTTAAAAAGTTGCTTAACTTTGCATTAAGCAAATGAACAAATTAAAAATTCTGTTTGAGAGTGTACATAGCCTTTTAATCCCTACTACGCATTACATATGGATCTATAATGAGAACAGTCCTTAGACATCAATGGTCGTTTTATAATCACAATACAGATAGGTTATTTCAAATATGCACTCATTTTATACGACCACGTGAAAAGCCTCACAGATTAACATGGGTTAATACAAACCATATAAATACGGAAATGACACAGATGCAAAACAAGCTTGTGTGAAATTGGCCTCACTCATAAAACTACATTGGTAACGTATGGAAAACACACAGGATTGTAAAGCCTTTTCTTCTACAAGGCAATGCAGTGACACTGTCTTCTCTTACCCAACAGGCCATGGAAGCTAGAAGAGCTATGTTTTAAATCAGGAGAACTTATAACTGAAGCTGGGTATATGAGCCAGGTAAATGTCTACCATGAAAAATATGATACTGATGAACCCTTCTGATCCATATTTCCATTGGAATAGTGCCTCAGCCTGTGCTAACTTTATTATCTAGCCTCATCTCATTCACTTAGGTTGAACATTTGTACGAAAATGGTCGAAAAAATGGTGTAAAATGTCCTTTTAGAGATTTTACTGTAGAATGTGGACAACCTTGTAATTACAGTACTTATGTCAGGTTTACACTCCATGATCCAGGCCATTAATTAACCACCAATCTACAACATACAATTCGATTGGCACGGTTGATCACAGTTTACACGGGCTGATGAACGTTTTATGCTCACAGATCAATCATTAACATGATCGTTCTGTGCCCATAGAATATCTTGTCTGCAGCACATCATCTATATACACGCGGTGATGTGCAGCTGATAATGATTCTTTTTAACACTAGAAGTCCCAGAGAGGAGTCATTTAACATTTCTACCTTTGGAACCCAGAGACGGGTCGAATGACCTGAAGGATTTTAGCTAACATCCTATAATCACCGTCTTTTGTTCTGTAATTAAGGCCATTACTGTCGCACCACAGAAGGTTGTTGTTTTCCATTGAGTTTAGCCATTTAGTTTCTAGTTAGTTCTACTCAGTTTGGACTAAGGGTCATTTGACCCTCTTTCGGGACTTCAGGTGGGAGCTCGAAATTTCTGGGACTTCTAGTGTTAAACCTTCTTAAAAAAACTATGCACCCGACAAATCAGCAAAGTGCTTGTTCGTTATGAGTTTGGCGGACTGTTTACACAGGCCAACATTTGGGAACAAGCTTTCTATGAACACTGGTTTCCCGATTGTTGGCTGGACTAATTAGGCCTTTAGTCTATAAAAGTGACAACCACTAAGCTAAAATTATACCTTGAGTGGTTAGAATGACCCTGTAAGTCTTTCACCCACAGTAGGAAAAGTTTCAAGATTTTTTCTAGCTTGGTTAATCCCTTTGCTGAAAGGACCATTGAGAGGGTGATCAGCAACTGGGACTCGCAGCAATCCAGTGATAGAGTCCAGCAATACATGTTCAGTTTCCCTGTACCACCACATCAGGGGAAATAAGTATTGCATAATTTACATTGAAATCAGTGGCCTGTTTGTCAAAGTTATGTAATTGCTGGGCTCTCCAGAGTGAGACCTACACTTTGATATTTCTTCATGATGAGTATATCGAAAAATACACCTCTCAGAATTACTTAAAAGTGTATTTAAAATTGGGATTCCCACACGAGACAACTCCACTGTGTTCTCAAAAGGATCTAGATTCCAATTTTACATCTTCGCGTGCTTTCTCTTGCGGACACGCGAGTGTTCTCCGTGGGAGATCGCAGCGCTGGTGCCCACGATCAGGATTCTGAGTGCAGCTTATTTTTCCTGTGTTCTCCCGCCAAGAACACTTGCGTCTCCACAAGCACAAATTGTTAGAGCTGATCCACAGGTCCGTTTAGGCCGGGGCCACACGTGGACTAATGCGATCCTCGTGTGACACTTGGCTCACGCTGGCAGCACAGCAGGAGCCGAGTGCCATGTGAGTGTCACTGCGACTGAGGTCCGATCATGCGATCGGACCATAGCTGTGGGGAGGTGGGCCAGCTCTGAGGAGGGGAAGGCCAGCGCTGAGGTGGGGTGGGCCGGCTCTGAGGAGGAGAGGCAGGGATTTATCTCCCTCTCTCCTCCGTAGCCGGCTATTGCCATTCTCGCCTGCACTCACGGTACACTGGTGTCCTGCAAGTGCAGTGCGTTTTTTCTCTTGCCCCATAGACTTGAATGGGTGCGAGAGAGAGAGAGTCTCGCATTACAATCGCAGCATTCTGTGACTGTTTTCTCGGTCCGATTGGGGCCGAGAAAATAATCGCTCATGTGTGCTAATATTGGTCTGACTGTTCGACTATTGCTCCGATTTTCATGCCATGTGTCTTAGGCCTTACGCTGCGGAGAAAAGAAGCGCAGTGGGCATGGGATTTCTATAAAATCTGCTATTCCTGATCTTGGGCACGTACTCTTAATGTGCCCGCTCCGTTATATTTATTCACTACATGAATGTATAAGCTCATTTTGGGGGAATCTTTACAACAGTTTATTGGAATACATGTAGCATGGCTTGAGAATAAAGTGTGGGGATATTAAGCAGAATATCCTTCTGTTTTATGTCATAGATCATAGAATCACTATACCCTTGTTTAATTATCACACCATTGGACTGCTTTTGGGAAGGAGCAAAACTTCATTCCGGAAGGGCATATCTACCGTAAGCAATCATCTTATTCTTTACACTGAAAAGTGCTTCATTTGCTAACAGGTTGATGTTCCTGGGGTGTAGATCTAATGTGCATGGACTTTTCCTTTTATTGCTCCCTTCTTGGGAACGCTCTGTAGCCTGTGCTTGGGAATGTGCTTGTAAAGCCTTAAGTATTCAGAGGCAAAAGCAACTGGGTCTCTCTCTTTTTTTATTATTTCATTTGTTTAATGAAACGAGAAAAGCTGCATTTTAATTCCCATCTTAGATTTTTTACAGTTGAGCAGCTTTTATATTTCATAGTCTGCATGCAACAAAGAGTTAATTGTTTTGTGCATTTGGCATATGTTGGCATTTTTGAGTAATTATGCAAGAGTTCGTGTCTGAGTAATTGTTCATGTCCTGGTTTGCTTGTCTCTGAAAATAAGCAATTTGCAATGGCCGTCCCCTAACCTACAATGTGCAGCTCTGGATGTAGGACGTGAAGCATTTTCACTTTTCTAGTTGGGAGACTTGAAATAATGACTTAAGCCTGGATGGGCAAATACAGTTTGGCATACACAACAAAATGAGGCAGCCAGAAAGCCTTTGTAATTTGCCCGGCTGAGGCTTGAAAAGTGCCAGTTCTGGTGTAGCAGCGGTAGCCACTGTAATGGGAGGCATTGCCAAGTCATCTGATACTTTCTGCTCTTGCCTGCTTTGTGCTTTTACTATTTTCTCGCTGATATAAATTTGTCATCATTCGTTATATGCTTTGCCTCCCACTCTGCCTTCTCATTTTCATTCTTTCCGAGCAGCTACGCTACGGCCCAGATTGTATGTTGTCATTTTTTGGCTCACACTGGTTTCTCTCCAGAGGTAAACCCACTTTACAATGGACAAACTTTGACCCCATGGGCTTGCTGGAAGAGTTGAAGAGAGAACATTTCCAAGTAGACATCTGGGAGGAAATGCTAAAAAAGGCTGAGGTTGGTCACGCGTATATGGACCGCCCCTGCCTCAACCCATTCGATTCGGACTGTCCGCCTACGGCACCTAATAAAAATTCAACCAAAGTGAGTTCAGACATAGGTTAATGTTCTTCAAGCTGTTCCGTCAAAAGAAAAAAATGGGCATGATTTGTTACGAATGATACGCAATTCATTGCTACATATTTTATCTGTCCTATAAAACAACTGTTCTAATTGTTATAAAAGAAGTTAAAATTAGAATAAAATGAATACAAGTTTATAAAATGATTGTTAACACTAGAAGTCCCAGAGAGGGGTCATTTAACATTTCTACCATTGGAACCCTATGGAGCTCGAAATTCCTGGGACGTCTAGTGTTAAATCATCAGTGTATGGCTCACCTCAATTACCTTGGTCTCATATTGTATCTTCAGCCTCTGGATATTGCGCTTGTGATGAATGGAGGATGCTATGGTCTTTCAAGGAAATATATGCATTGGCAAGAGGAACTCATTATCGGTGGCACAGTGAAAAATACTAGTGGAAAGCTGGCCAGGTGGGTGATTATACATAATGCTGCCAGGTATACAGAGTAGATTAATGGTTCATTGTAATTAAGGATACTCTGTATACATATCATTGGCATTTTATTGATTATCTCAATACGTGTAGCTTATTGTTGGGTAGGATTGCTTCCTTACTTTCCGAGAGTCTAAAAACTGCAATTTAGGGGAGGAAGTGGCATAAATAAGATAATATTCTATAGTCACCTCTTAAGTTTCCCACTGCTACAGCACCATTTTTCTCTTTGGCCCTATAGATTTTGGTTTATTTGGCTGCACAAATGATAATAATAATAGTTATTCACTTATATAGCGCCATTAATTCCACAGCGCTTTACTTACATTGGCAACACTGTCCCCATTGGGGCTCACAATCTAAATTCCCTATCAGTATGTCTTGGGAGTATGGAAGGAAACCGGAGAACCCGGAGGAAACCCACGCAAACACGGGAAGAACATACAGACTCCTTGCAGATGTTGTCCTTGGTGGGATTAGAACCCAGGACCCCAGCGCTACAAGGCTGCATTGCTAACCACTGATGAAATGTCTACACTTGTGACCACTGCAACCTATGACCGGCCTCAACTGTCTTGTGCTGTACATGTGTACGTGACATGTATACGTACATACAGAACGTATTAAAAAAAACCCTTTAATGTTAAAGGGAACCAAACATCAGGATTTTTGTGTGTAAGGTGCAGCCAGTGCAGTACTGGCACTATCAGGCACATTGTGTACATACCATTAGTGGGCAGCTCGGGTGTTTAGGCAGTGAAATCCAACTTTATAAAGTTTGAAAAATCAAGCACTTTTTGATTGACGTGTGCACCACTCTCCTAATGTCCGGGCGGGTTATGCACGTGTATCCCCGACCCCTGCCGCCTGTTCCTCCCTCTCTCTGGTTGTATTCAAATTTCTCTCTTCAGAAACATGGCGCCGGAGTTGGCACCTGCGCATAGCGCTTATCTCCGGCGCCATGTTTCTGAAGCCCGCAGTAGCTAGAATTACCTGCAGCTACGATATCGTGCCGCCCCAGGACACCGTGACCGGGTCTCGCAGCACTGCCGTCACGGGGTCATGTGAGTCCATTGTGAACTTACCTCACCTGACCCCCAATGTCGCTGGCAGGCTGCTGTCGGCTTTTTCCTGTGGCGTCCCGGTGTCCTAGGCAGCTGCTGTGCTGGCACGGAGTTCTGGGGTCGTTAGTGACGCACATCCGGCGCTGTTAGCGACATCGCAGCCTGTGACACCAATGAGCGACGATCAACGAGCGCAAAAACGTGAAAAATCGTTGCTCGTTGACACGTCGTTCATTTCCTTAATACCGTTGCTGCTGCAGGTATGATGTTGTTTGTCGTTCCTGCGGCAGCACACATCGTTATGTGTGACACCGCAGGAACGACAAACATCTCCTTACCTGCGTCCACCGGCAATGAGGAAGGAAGGAGGTGGGCGGCTTGTTCCGGCCGCTCATCTCCGCGCCCTTCTCTGCTATTGGATGGCTGCCATGTGACGTCGCTGTGACGCCGCACAAACCGCCCCCTTAGAAAGGAGGCGGATCGCCGGCCAGAGCGACGTCGCAGGGAAGGTAAGTCCGTGTGACGGGTGTTAGCGATGTTGTGCACCACAGGCAGCGATTTGCCCGTGTCGCACAACCGACGGGGGCGGGTACGCTCGCTAGCAATATCGGTACCGATATCGCAGCGTGTAAAGAACCCTTAAGAGGTGTCCCCCAATACTTTGTTCATATAGTGTATCGCCTCCTGCAACTTTATATGGAAAAATGTGGGAGTTTTTTCTAGAACTTCTTGCACCACATTATAACTAAGTGCATGTGTAAGGCGGCTTTCATGTAAATGCAATTAACTAAATACAGCGTGATTACACAGTAAGGAGGGGAAAGACTTGCACACGTCTGTTTAAACAATAATCACCATTTGTGTACTTCCTAGATTCCTGCAGAGTGTCAAGAGTTTAGTCTGGTGGAGCTCTCAACTCAAGCCAAATTTTTAGTGATTGCAGACAGGGTTTCTATACATGGCATTGAAACGAGAAATGTTGTTTTCTAATATGCGATATTGACCTTTTGACTTTTGCTTAACAAAGGGAAAACTTAATGACTCAAGGCTCCATGGTGTATAATTTTATATTTCTGTAAAATGCACGCACTCTAGAAAAAAAGGAATGCAACAGTGTCTGCAAAATTTACTGGACTCGCTAATAAAATATTTCCATACATTTCTATGTTACAGTGCCCAAGCGTTACAGACTATGTTCCAGTTAATGACTCCTAAGCAGATGTACGAGCACTTCAAGGGGTATATCGATGTTTCTAAGATCAATTGGAATGAAGAGAAAGCAGCGGCCATTCTGGAGGCCTGGCAGCGGGTTTATGTTCAGGTATGACTTGGCACATTGCAGCCTATTGCAAAGTTAAAGGGAACCTGCCAGGTAATTTATGTGTTCTAACCTAGTAGCAGGGTGATGTGTGGCCTAGTAACCCCTTCCTACCCATCCCTGTGTTGTAATAGTGTGTAATGTGCATGTATAAAAATATATTTTTATTACTTATGTGTACCCTATGTAAATGAGCAATGGCGTGATACCATGGATTTACAGCTCCTTGAGATCCCGCGTGTGCGCACTTACCATTCCCGCAGCCTTGTTTGTCAGCCGGTGCTTGATTCCCATCTTCAGACGCGCACTGCGCATGCTCAGAAGACTCCTGCGGTTTCGGTGATGCGCAGTGCGCCTCTGAAGACGAGAATCAAGCACCGGCTGACAAACAAGGCTGCAGGAATGGTAAGTGCTCACGCGCGTTATAACACGGAAACCATGCAAACGCACACAGGGCGATGTGACGCCCATGGGGCTAGAGCAGCTCATTTACATAGTGTACACATAGGCACACGCGGGATCTCAAGGAGCTGTAAATCCATGGTATCACACCCCTGCTTATTTACATAGGGTACACATAAGTAATCAAATATATTTTTATACATGCATATTACACACTATTACAACACAGGGATGGGTAGGAAGGGGTTACTAGGCCACACATCACCCTGCTACTAGGTTAGAACACATAAAGGACCTGACAGGTTCCCTTTAATTTTGCAATAGGCTAAAATGTCACCTATATACAGATCTAAAAGCCTTTCACATGTGATTACAAAATCTATCGTGGCATTATGTTTGCACAACAGCGTAAAAAAACAGACAAATGTGTATTGTCAATGGCGGGAAGTTTCTTACTTTCCTATACACATTTTGCATTTTTTTCCCTACCGAGCAGTAAAGCTGTGTTCACACATTTGCATTCTTTTCTGAAAGCAAAACCTGCTCTCTTGACAGTAACAAAAAGCTGCGTACAAAAAAGTTTTCCTGCTTTTTCATGCATTTTTGCGGCGGAATATTTGTGTCATTTGTCTACTGTAAATATTGCATAAAATTGGTTGTATTCACCAAAAATGCTGCAAAAACACATTGCTCATTGATTTCTAAAGGTGAAAAAAATGCTGCAAAAACACGAAAAAACTTTCATGCTGCATTGCTCAAATTTGGTCAGGAAGAAAAAGGGAAAAAAAAGCGTGTGCATGAGATTTCTGAAATCTAATAGCTTTTGCCGATACTGTGAAAAGCAGCTTTTAATTTGCATAATAAATGCAGCATGTGAACATAGCCTTACAGTAGATGAAGGTGTTGCTTTTCGGAGTGCTATTCACCCCATGTATGTGCTGTTTTTACATGCAGTTTCCTATTGAAGCACCACTGGGGACATTACCCGGAACATTAGCCTGCATTCACACAGCCATAACGTGGCCTCATCAGGGAGCCGTATATTTAGAGGCAAAAGCCGGATTGTATCTGTCATGTGTAATCAGGAAATCATTTCCCCAACCATTTCATTCTAAACCTGTTTTTGGCTCCTAATATACGGCTCCCTGATGGAGCCATGTTATGGCTGTGCAAATAAAGCCTTCCACACCGTTCAGTCTGTAGGTCAGGTCCTGTTCCAACTGTAATGTAACTACAAATGAGCCCGTGTCCTACCAGTAGCTGGCAATAGGTGAGACATTTTGGAAATATCTGCAGCAAGAAGGAGCTTTGAAAATAGATATGCAGAGTGAAAATGGCTAATTATGTCATTATTATGTTAGAACAATTTGTAATGGCAAAGAGTTCTCTTTTCCTAGAGTTGTAGCGACTTGCCAGGGTGATACTTCCTAATATAGGATGCAGGCTAGGGAGAAGAGAGCTGAAATAAAAAGCAAGTGTGACTTGTAAGGAAAGGTGTCTGGAACACATTAGTGAGCCAGAGAATCTGTTCACAGCTGCGGTCCCATTGGTGAGGTCATGTGACATTTTTTTGGCCTTTGTTTCCCAAGCATTGACCTTTGCCGGGTTGCATGTGACCCCTGTGAGTCAGCCAACCAATTAAAAGTAAAGGCTTCTCTTCCAGGCAGCGTCTAGGAGACCACTGCAGAGTGATATATAGGAGATGAGTGATGGCTCTGCAGCGGTCTACCTTCCCGCTTCCTTGTAAAGATACAATATTCATCTTATTGTCTTTCAATGAATGAAATAAAATCACCACTGACCGGGGGGATCAGGCACCAGATGAATGTACTTACTTGTAAGTGCTTCTTGAAATTCTTGCCTGGCTCTTCTTGTGATATCAATGTCTCCTTCGCTCTTAGGTTGTACATCAAAGTGTTGCACAAAATTCTACCCAGAAAGTCCTTCCCTTTACAACAACTACACTGGACGACATTCTCAAGTCTTTTTCTGACGTCAGTGTCATCAGAGTTGCCAGTGGCTACCTGCTGATGGTGAGTCAAAACTGTTACCCAACCAAGAGATGTGGGCATGAGGCTTTGACACTAAATATGTTAACATGCATGTTTACAATAGTTGTCCCCCCTAGATTACTGCCAAGGGAATAAGGCGACCTGACGCATTTTAATCTGGTTTGCTTTTTGTTTCCAAATGTTTCATTTGCAGCTTGCGTATGCCTGTTTAACCATGCTGAGGTGGGACTGTGCCAAGTCTCAGGGTGCCGTGGGGCTGGCTGGAGTTTTGCTCGTTGCGCTTTCAGTGGCAGCAGGATTGGGCCTGTGTTCATTGATTGGAATTTCCTTTAATGCCGCAACAACTCAGGTATTAACTTTCATCCAGTATGTATTTCAAGTAGACCACAAATTAGACGCATGATTAAGTTTCATGTTGTCAAAGTTTTGAAGAAGACTGGTCAGCTCTCCTAATAAGTGTTTTAGTGTGTTGTATCCCCCCTGAAATCACAGTCTAGGTGCAGCTTTTCCCAGAACTCTTGATTATGGCATTCCAATGTGATTCCTCCTAAATATTTAGAAATCATTTCAATATCAGGGTGTTACATTTTCCTTTGTCAAAGGGGTATGTCCCTACACAGTCTAGCACTTATTGGTAAGTATCCATGTGTAGGTAACAACCAGTTAATTTCTGGAAGGAATATTGCAAAGTGACTTCATGCTGAGCTCTTAGAAAAGAAGTGGTGTATATTATGGGGAATACACGTATTTATTTACAAAATCTAAAGCCTGCTTTATACGTTACGATCTATCTTGCAATTTCACGATGGATCGTACCCGCCCCCATCGTTTGTGTGTCACGGGCAATTAGTTGCTCGTGGCGCACAAAGTCGTTAACCCCGTCACACGCACTTACCTGCTGTGTGACGTTGCTGTGGGCGCCGAACATCCTCTTCCTGAAGGGGGAGGGACGTTCGGCGTCACCGCAATCTCACACAGCGGCAATAGAAGCGGAGGGGTGGGGATGAGCGGGACGTAAACATCCCGCCCACCTCCTTCCTTCTGCATAGCCGGCGGGTGCTGCGGGACGGAGGTAAGCTGCTGTTCATCGTTCCCGGGGTGTCACACGGAGTGGCGTGTGCTACCCCGGGAACGATGAGCAACCGGGGCCATTTTAATTCAACGAGATTATGAAACCGAGCGACGAGTACACGACTCATGATTTGTGAGCGATACTGCGTCGCTCGGAGGTGTTACACAGCCCGACGCCGCAAGCGATGCCGGATGTGCGTCACAAAAAACGTGACCCCGACGATCTATCGCACGATAGATTGTCTCGTGTAAAGCACCCTTAACATGTCAGGAGAGTTGACAGGTCCTCAAAATAGCATTTTTGTATTTTCTAATTTTAGATATTTTCAGCCAAACTTGGATCTTAACTGGCAGAACATATTTATATCTTTACGTATATGCATGTAAATCAAATGGATATTTTGTTATTGCGGAGCTCGCACAAGGTTTTCCAGTAATGACCTACCTGTATGGCTGTAGGGAGTACAGATTCTCAATACTTCAAAAAACACTTCTATTTTTAACCATCACCATCATATATGGATTTTGCTCAAAATCCCCATGAAATTAGGGGAATTTTACAAGATGAACAAGAAAATTTTTTATTGTAGCCAAAAATGTGCACAATTTTATATACAGTATATTCTAACAGGACACAAATACTTAAAACCCTCTCCTTTGTTGGGAGAGCTTTCACAAACTGCTTCATCAGTTCAAGCTTAATGTGAAGTGGGGACAGGAGAACTTTAGTGGGATCAACTAAACTTTCTGCAACAATGTTCTTGAGTCCTGGTTGCAAAGATCTTCTCGTTGGCCAACTTTTTTGGCTCAAGTGATGAGTCCTATCCCCGCTGTACCAAGCACACAAAAAGCATGGATTCTTCATGGATCCTCTTTGCCACCCAAGGAGCAAAGACAGAACTTTCAGATCACCAAATATTGACCATCCTTGATCCTCATAGTCTAAAGTGGGCTTTACACGCTATGATATCGTTAATGAATTATCGCCGGGGTCACGGTGTTTGTGACGCACATCCGGCATCATTAACGATACCGCAGTGTGTGACACTTATGAACGACCTTAAACTATTGCAAAAGCGGTCAAAATCGTTTGCCGCGGAGAGGTCGTCCTGAAACAAAAAATCGTTTTCTGCTTATTAGTGATGTTGTTCCTCGTTCCTGCGGCAGCACACATCGCTGTGTGTGACACCACAGGAGCGACAAACATTTCCTTACCTGCCTCCACCGGCAATGCGGAAGGAAGGAGGTGGGCGGGATGTTACATCCCGCTCATCTCCGCCCCTTCGCTTCTATTGGACGGCTGCCGTGTGACGTCGCTGTGACACCACATGTACCGCCCCCTTAGAAAGGAGGCGGTTCGCCGGCCAGAGCAACGTCACAGGGCAGGTAAGTCCGTGTGACGGGGGTAAGCGAGGTTGTGCGGCACGGGCAGCGACTTGCCCATGTCGCACAACCGACGGGGGCGGGTACGATCGCTTGCGATCTCGCTAGCGAGATTGCAGCGTGTAAAGCCCGCTTAAGTTTCTTGAGAATAAAGTCTAAATTCTCAAAGCTTTACTTCAAGTGCTCAGAATGCCCTACTGGCACTGAAGAATACTTACTGCCATTGTGTAGTGGTATAGCCTTTAGACTTGTCTTAGATAAATGAATAAAGATTCTCCACTCGTTCATATTGTACTCAATGTTAACTTTTTTCTATCAGCCCAGGAACATCACTGCAATACACTAGAGCACCATCTTGAGAAAAGTATAAAAAGAATTGCTTTTCTCTGCTTCTGTACCATGAAAAAATGGTAGGAGGTTCTCTTTCTTTAGTCTAGAGCTTCTTCATGTGTCTCCAGGGGTGAAGGGACAGATATTCCTGGACCTCGAGGCACAGGGTGAATTGCTGACATTCGGTCCGGGTATATAATTCCCTTCTTATTTATAAGGTTGAATCCCTCCATGTTGCACCTACAGAAATAGCAGTCATCACTATGATTTTGCCATTCCCTTCATCATAGTCAATCCAAAATGATGGCTCTTTCTTCCCTTTAGACCATTGTCATATTTCTTCTACACAATCAGAACATGCTACATGTGGCGCCCATGACTTGTACTGATCACCAGGTTTTACACCAAAGTACGCATATTACACTTTTCTAACGAAGTCCATAATGTTCCTTCGTTGTCTCTTCACTACAAACAAACGCAATGTAGTAAAAATGTCACATGAATTATGACACCTCCTTGTAGCCATTCAAGGTATGGTGCAAGAAACAGCCTATGGAGTCAGTGTTTGTGAATAAACTGTACGTGATGAAGTTTTTTCAGTATTTTTAATGTTTTTCAATAGCTCAACTATTGAAAGTATATAAAAATTACCTTTTAGATTTCAAACAATTTTACCCTTGCAATCCTATGTGATCATAATGCTTCTTCTACACCAATAATAGCTGTATATTAGGGAACTGTTAGTTATGAAATTCCCTCATTTATTAGCTGAAGTTCACTGGAGGTGAGACTATACTTTAATGGCACGCTAGACTATTGAAGAGCCAAGTATTCCTGAATGCAAAAAATGTCTGTGTGCAAAGGGCATCATTCTTCTATAGTAGGCTTCTGAGATGAATGAACATGTTACTTAGGGTGCATGTATGACTGCCAAAGATTGTATTTGTATGTCAAGTATTCACTGCCTGCATTGTTCCCCACAGGTTCTGCCTTTTCTTGCTCTCGGGGTTGGTGTAGACGATGTCTTTCTGTTGGCACATGCGTTTAGCGAAACAGGCCAAAATAATAGGATTCCATTTGAGGTAATTACAAAACTTGGAAATGAAAAAGTGCCTTTGTTAAAGAGGTATGTTTTCCCAGGAGGCATGTGCTGTGCCTTAAAAACAAAATGTAATATTACGATATTCAATGCTGATTTAGGGCCGACGTTCTTCATCCTTTCCTGGGTATTGATTCTGTATATTGAGCAGTATTTGCTAATTATGGTGCCAAATACATTTTAGTAATGTGGTTAATAAGCATTTTTATTGTTTTTTTACTTTTAGGACAGAACTGGGGAATGTCTAAAAAGAACCGGAGCTAGTGTTGCCCTAACGTCTATCAGCAATGTGACTGCCTTCTTTATGGCTGCCCTAATACCCATTCCTGCACTCAGGGCTTTCTCTCTTCAAGTAAGATATTTTTTTTTCTCTAACTTTGTCCCTAGATAAAAAAAAACATTGAGCCTAAGACTAGTTTCAATTCATGAAGTAACTGTGGCACGTCTACTAACTGATAGTACATAAGTCGGATCCAAACTCGTAATATGAAGAGAGATACTTAGGGCCGTTTTACACATCTGGCATTTCGCTGGGTTGCCGGATTCGGCACACTCCAGTACAGTCTTAATAGTGTACAATGGCATCGCGGCAAGCTCCAGTCACATGACAGCATGTGACCGGAGGTTTCCGCGATGCCGTTGTACTATATTACACTGTTCTAGAGTGTGTTGGATTCGGTAATCCGGCGAAATGCTGAATGTGTGAAATGGTTCTTAGCACTCCAATATTGTGAAAAAAAATTATTTCTGTTTGCAATCCAAAAAAATAAACATTTAACGTCTCGGTCACTGCTGGACCTTCATCAGAACGGATTGGCAGGAGATACCTGTGTGCAGCGACACGATAGTGCGGCATCTACCACTTACCACGAATATTGGAGTGCCAAGTATGGTGGTCTGACACCCGTAGTGACCCAAACTAGAACTTTGCATACCAGCATCCAATATCTGGAATACTCCAAGATGTGAAAGATGAGCTTATCTGATGCAATATCAGAATTTGTAGCTTTAGCCGGAGAATTAAGTTTCATTGGATGTATACAATGTCCTGTATTTATAGATGGGAGCTATATGGTGTAAGTTCGAAGGTTCCCTTGTAGAGATTAAATAAAAACCATATACAATGTCCTGTATTTATAGATGGGAGCTATATGGTGTAAGTTCGAAGGTTCCCTTGTACAGATTAAATAAAACCCATTCTAAAGTGCCTGCAGGCAAATGGCAGCGCTTAACCCTGAAAAAAAAAAAAAAAAAAAAAAAAAAAAAAACTGCTATATTCTTGCAGCTTGGTTCTATTGGCAAAGACACCCCTTTACTTAGCCAGGTTTTAATAAATTATATAAGGGATTTTATACAAAAAATCCACAAAGAACCAGCGCTAGATGGTTTTTTTTATATATATAATTTTATTAAAGAAAATATTGCTATCCTTGTTCCAAGGCAGGGTATTTACTAGTACACAATACACTAAAAAATTTTCTTAGAACCACATATACCAGAAAAAACACAATATAAATAAGTCAGAATTGAAAATACAAATAAAAATAAAGATAGAAATAAAAATATTAATAATAATAAAAATATGAAAGATAAATCAAAAACCACACAAAGGGTTTTGGTATAAACCCGTTTCCTCAGAGGTGATCCGATATTCACAATAATTAATTTCTAACTCAGCTATCGTAATGCCCCGGCCGGTGGCATATACTTGATTTAGTAAAATATTGTGACTGATAGCATATAGGTGTACCACACCACCTCTGACTAATTTGCAAGCCTATTTTGCACACATCAAGCTTTGCACAAAATGTTGTAGAAATCAGAAACCCTCAATCCCCAATGTGATGTCAGTGGGATTTGCCAGCAGATTTTGATCTGTAGTAATATAGACCTGATTCCTCCGTTAGATAAACTGAAGTTGTTGTCAATGCAGGATTAACTTGTTAAATTTTCCAAGCACCTACTTGGAAGCATGTGGTCGTGAACAATACAGGTTGTGGAGGAGATGTCAGGTTACCACAAACCCCTTAGTTAGAGTCTCTAGACCACTTTACGGTGCCACAACTAAGCGGTCCCGTATTGTCCCAGTTCCCCAGCAGCTAGGTACAGTCGCTGGAAGCACCGATTATTTGCTGCAAATATAATGTGTGATCAGCAGTTTTACTCAACCTCTCCAGCGGGCAGTCCGATCTGTGTCCAGTGTGAGCTGAATGTGTCCACACACCGAGGGAGTTTACTTGGCAAGCTGTCACTACACAGGTAAAGCAGACAGTGCAAGATTCCAATCCAGTCCACTTCCAATGTGAACAATGAGTAGCCGTAGAGGGCACCACTGGAGGATGGTTGCAAGCAAGAATAACAGCGGTAACTTCTCAACCTTTTCAGCAGACAGTCCGGACCGTGTCCTTTAGAGGCTGACTAGTGCTGCACAAGGGAGAGGTTGTTTGACAGAGTATCACCACACAGGTGGAGTAGGCAAAGCAGAGTCTTAATCCGACGCGCGTTTCGGGGGCGTGCACCGGCCCCCTTCCTCAAGGATGACTGGGCTATTGCCTAGGGCGCTATTTATGCGCATATTAAATTACTTAAAAAAAAAAAAATGTTTTTTTTTTTTTTTTTTTTTTTTTTTTTTTTCTTTCCTTTCCCTCTTCTCTTCTCTTTTCTTTTCTCTTTCCTTTGTATCAATACCAGTATCTTTAATTCTTCTGCCTATTTTTATATATAAAACTATAAATTAATTAAAAGCAAACAGTTCAATGTCATTATTGAGTCCATATGGTTTTAAAGTATTCAATTCAAAAATCCATTGGCTCTCTGCTCGTGACATTTTTTTAATAAAATCGCCACCCCTCCAGTCCTTTGTTATTTTTTGCACACCCCATACTTCGGATCCCTTAAAAGACCCTCCATGTTTTAACGCATAATGTCTGGATAGGGGGTGTTTAGTACATTTATTTTTAACATTTCGAATGTGTTCACCCACCCTTTTCCATAGGGGTCTAATAGTTCTCCCAATGTATTTTTTCTGACAAGGACATTGAATGCAATATACAACTCCCTTTGATTGACATGTGATGAATTCTTTAATCATAATTTCTGACTGTCCCTGTACAAAGGATTTTCGTGTGATATTCTTTGTGTTTTTACACACTATACACCTTTTGCATGGAAAATAGCCTTTCAAGTCTAACATTCCTATTTTTTTGGGTACTGTAAAATTACGTATAGTGGGTGCCACTAAATTGCCAATGTTGTTGGCCTTTCTATATATAAATTTTGGATTAGTGGGCAGAAATTCCCCTATTATTTTGTCCTCTTTCAAGAGGTTCCAATACTTTTTAACAATGTTTTTAAAGATTCTTACTTGTGCAGTGTATTGGAGAATTATGGGGATATTAAAATCATTGGATTTAGGGGAGATGGGTGCGACTTGTTTACTTTGAAGTAAATTTTTTCTTTCTATCAATTTCGTCTGTGCATACGCATCCTTCAGAAACTCCCCCCTATATCCTTTCTGGACAAATTTCTTTGTTAGTGCACCCGCTTCCATCTCAAAATCTTCTTGTTTACTGCAGTTTCTGTATGCTCTGATATATTGGCTTTTTGGAACATTTAAGAGCCAACTTGGAAGATGGCAACTCCTCAATGATATATAACTATTTGTATCAGTAGGTTTATGGTAGGTTTTAGTTAAAATCTGACCATTTTCAATAAAAATATTTAGATCAAGAAAATTAATCATTGTGGCACTCACTGTATGGGTGAACTTAAGGTGATACTCATTTACGTTTAGACCTGCCAAGAACTCATGAAGTGACTGACTGTCACCTGACCAAATGAAAAGGACATCATCAATGAAGCGACGCCAGAGGACCAGGTTCTCCCGAAGCACGCCCCCAGGGTATATGGTGTCTTCCTCCCACCTCCCCATATAGAGGTTGGCGTAGCTTGGGGCGAACCTGGTCCCCATGGCTGTCCCCCACTTTTGCAAAAAGTATTGGACCCCATATCGAAAATAATTATGATTTAATATAAACAAAATACATTCCTCCAAGTAGTCAATCTGCATTTGGGGAAATAATCCGGACTTGGTTAGAAAATGTTTTGAGGCTTCGCAGCCCTTTAGATGCTCAATAGAGGTATACAGTGAGGTGACGTCAATGGACCCCAAAATATAATTTTGCTCCCATTTTACTTCTTGTAAGAGCTGCAACACTTGGGTGCTATCTTTCAAAAAGGCAGGTAATAGTGGAACGCACTTTTGAAGATGAATATCTATATACCTTGATAGGTTGGCTGTCAGACAGCCAATACCCGATATAATAGGGCGTCCTGGGGGGTTTTGCATTGTCTTGTGAATTTTAGGTACATGGTAGAAGACAGCTAGTCTGGGGGTCTGGTTCCTAATGTAAGATGCTTCATTTTTGTTTAAAATTCCCCTGTCAAGACCTCTCTTGACTAGGGAATTAAGTTCCTCTATATAGGTATTTGTAGGGTCAGAGGTCAACATAGCATACGTTGACCTATCCCCTAATAGGCGAGCTGATTCTTTCTCATAGTCACCCATGTCCATCACGACTATGCCCCCTCCCTTGTCTGCCGGGCGTATTATTATATTCCCATTTTTTTGCAAGTTTTTTATTGCTGTTATTTCCCCCATTGTTAAGTTGTTCTTCCGATTTCCACATTGCGTCGGGTTTTTCAACCGTCTAATGTCGTTCACTACACATTTTTGAAAAGTGAAAAAAGAGTCCGAATATTCATTTATTGGGTGAAAGTTAGACTGACATTTAAGGTCAGTAGTTTGATTAGTTACATTAGTCGAATCTATTGGGTTCGTCATATTTTTGACCACAGGGTTTTTCAAAAAATGTTTTTTTAGGGCCAGTTTTCTCATGAATTGTTTCACCCCAATGAAAGCTTGGAACCTGTTGAGGCCCACAGAGGGTGCAAATTTTAGCCCTTTTTGTAATAAAGAGGTTTCATTAATGGTTAATTGATGATGACTGAGATTAAAGATTTTTTGGGATTGTTGATTCTCTTCTAGTTGACTATTTATTTTCTTTTTGGTGCGTTTCCCTCCCCTACACCCTCTTTTGTATTCCTTTTTCCTACCCTGAAAAAATCCAGGGTGGTAGTGTTCCGTGTTGATTTGGGGCGTCCAGGATTAATACTAACATATCTCCTATTAAATCTCTGGGGTCGAGATTGTGTAGGTTTAATTCTTGAGTTGACAGGCGTATTATTATTGTTAGTTTCTGGCAAAATAGACCTACCTCTTAAAGACGTGGAGGGTTCATTCATACTACTCCCAGGGTCTATAGGTACTTCCAAAATGGGAGTGTCGTTTGAACTTCTACCACCTATTGCTTGTTCATGCAAACCCGTGTTTGTTTGGGGGGTGTTTGCCAAATTCGGTGTACTAGCAGAATCTAATAACAAATTTTGGGTTAGTTGTTCCATGGAAGTTTCATATACGGAAAAAACTTCTTCCTCTTCCATGGATCCTGCATCAGGGGTGCATTCAATTTGATCTATGACTTCAAATTGGTTAAGTTCTAATGGATCCCTTCCATCATATCTACTTGATTTATCCAAATGAGTCTGGGGCATGGTGGAACTTCTCCTACCCGACAGAGCGGATAAGCCCAAGTCTCTCCCATATTTTCTTTCTTTTTTCTCAATAATTTCTTTTTCTTTGTTTTGTATCCGTTTTAATATATTTTTAGACAGATTAGATATTTCGTAATTATTTTTATGGGGTTTTATTTCATCAAATAGTTGAAGAATTCGACTTTTATTTAGTATAAGTTGTTTTTTTCTTTTATCAATAATGAATTGGACTGCCTGTCTAGAAAAATCTTTAAAAAGTTCATCCCATTCTAAAAGGGTTTGGCGATCTCCTATATCTCCTGATAGGGCTTTACTAACCAGTAATCCTTTAGGTATAATATCGGCTTCCAGATACCTTTCAAGAGTAGCTACTTCCCATAAATCTCTCATCTCTTTTAAAAGTAATTGTTCTAATTCCCTAAGTTTCTTTTTAATTATAGAAATATCCGGACCATTAACAGTGTTTAATTGTGGCTTTTCCGCATAACCAAAAAACCTTTGCACTTTAAAAATCCTGTCTTTGCGGTTTTCCCACAAATCCCCCATTTTGACCTACGCGGGAGTATATACAACAAAGCCTGGACAAGGATAGCACGTGTTGTGGGTTAGCAGCTAGCTAGCTGTGTGGTGATACTCTGTCAAACAACCTCTCCCTTGTGCAGCACTAGTCAGCCTCTAAAGGACACGGTCCGGACTGTCTGCTGAAAAGGTTGAGAAGTTACCGCTGTTATTCTTGCTTGCAACCATCCTCCAGTGGTGCCCTCTACGGCTACTCATTGTTCACATTGGAAGTGGACTGGATTGGAATCTTGCACTGTCTGCTTTACCTGTGTAGTGACAGCTTGCCAAGTAAACTCCCTCGGTGTGTGGACACATTCAGCTCACACTGGACACAGATCGGACTGCCCGCTGGAGAGGTTGAGTAAAACTGCTGATCACACATTATATTTGCAGCAAATAATCGGTGCTTCCAGCGACTGTACCTAGCTGCTGGGGAACTGGGACAATACGGGACCGCTTAGTTGTGGCACCGTAAAGTGGTCTAGAGACTCTAACTAAGGGGTTTGTGGTAACCTGACATCTCCTCCACAACCTGTATTGTTCACGACCACATGCTTCCAAGTAGGTGCTTGGAAAATTTAACAAGTTAATCCTGCATTGACAACAACTTCAGTTTATCTAACGGAGGAATCAGGTCTATATTACTACAGATCAAAATCTGCTGGCAAATCCCACTGACATCACATTGGGGATTGAGGGTTTCTGATTTCTACAACATTTTGTGCAAAGCTTGATGTGTGCAAAATAGGCTTGCAAATTAGTCAGAGGTGGTGTGGTACACCTATATGCTATCAGTCACAATATTTTACTAAATCAAGTATATGCCACCGGCCGGGGCATTACGATAGCTGAGTTAGAAATTAATTATTGTGAATATCGGATCACCTCTGAGGAAACGGGTTTATACCAAAACCCTTTGTGTGGTTTTTGATTTATCTTTCATATTTTTATTATTATTAATATTTTTATTTCTATCTTTATTTTTATTTGTATTTTCAATTCTGACTTATTTATATTGTGTTTTTTCTGGTATATGTGGTTCTAAGAAAATTTTTTAGTGTATTGTGTACTAGTAAATACCCTGCCTTGGAACAAGGATAGCAATATTTTCTTTAATAAAATTATATATATAAAAAAAACCATCTAGCGCTGGTTCTTTGTGGATTTTTTGTATAAAATCCCTTATATAATTAAATAAAACCCATGCTGTATTTTTTGCATGCGTCTGTGATTAAATAAAACCCATGCTGTATTTTTTGCATGCTTCTGTGTGATTCAGTAGTGCGTGGCATTTAAATTCATTCCTAGAGAAAAATCTGCAGTTTCTTCCCTTAGCCTCCCTTTTTAGTCCTGCCTGTCACCTTTCCTAACCTCTGCCTTGAATAGATAATAGGTAATGCTGGAGTCATATACTGGACAAAAAGAGCCTTTACACAATAGCTGGATAAAGAAGGGAGTTACTGAGGAGCAGCTGTAATGTGGAGCTTGAGCTGACAGGCGTCCTCATCTGCTCATCACTTCAAGCTATGCAGTACACCCACTCTCCCTGTGTGGTCTGCCAGGAATGGCAAAGAAAACACACATACCTTGGGCAGGGCCCCATCTGAGAAGGCATACTAGCTTTTCCCTGGGTAGTTCTAGCACAGACCTCCCATTCTTCTCTGACATCAGTTACAGGCAGAAAGCTCCAGATTTTTAAACACTGGAACAGTGAAACCTTACAAGGGCTTTAAATGTGACCACATAGGAAAGGCTTGTGTAGTCTAGCAGATCACTACTGATCACTAGCTGCCGTGGACATATGGCTCACGCATTTTGTGTCTTAGTAACCATCCATGTGCTAGAGATACAGAAAAAAATAAACTCTGCTACTTTAGCTGATGGGTATGTGTGCGATACAAAGAGCCCTAAGCACAATTCATTATGTACTGGATACATATTCAGTGCGTATAAGCCAAAACATTTAAAATTGCTAAAGTTACATTGCCAATTTCACAAGCTGTGATACTAATATGTATTCTTCAGTGATATAGATACAGTACTTGACTGGTATTTATATGTATATATAGATTAACTTTGTCCTTCATAATTATAGTAGATACTAATTGACTGCTATTTATTATTTTCCTTTATGTGTATATACATTATAAGAGTTCTTCATAGGTATAGTATATACTAATTGACTTCTATTTTGTATTTTCCTTTATGTATTTATATATTGTGTTCTTAATACATATCGTAGATACTAGTTGACTGATATTTATTATTTCCCTATACAGTGTGTCCACCCGTATCCAGTCCACCGCCATTAACTTGAGAACAGCGGCAGCTATAGGCAGTGGTGTCTAGGTATAGTAAAGTAGCCATGTGCTACGCAATGAAACTACCTATAGCGCCACCTGGTGTAAAACAACGGAGTTAGCATTTTTATCTCAAAAACGGAATAAGATAGAGAAAAAATGAAATAAAAAATTGTAGGGCATCATCAATTCAATACGAATCGACACCTTGCATACAGAAATGCTATGATATGAAACCCATGACGCCCCCAAAACATGGAATGCTTGTCACGCATATGGCGCTCATTTAACTTTGATGCTCAAAGTGGCCACCGTCAGCTGCAATGCACATCTGGACTCTGGACAGCATACTGTATCTTGCTGTACATTGTACAATATGGTAGGTGACACGTTTGCATAAGCATCTGTGATACGTCGTAGGTCCTGCACTGTTGGTGGAGAGGTTGCATACACCTGCTGTTTGATGTGACCTCACAGAAAAAAGTCCAATGGGGTCAGGTGAGCATGGAGGCCACTCCACGCAGCCACCAAACCCGATGACTTGTAGGAAGGTCTCCATGAGGTATTGCTTCATGTCCGCAGCCTTCGGAGTTTTACACGTTCTAATCATAGCATTTCTGTATGCGAGCTGTCGATTTGTATTGAATTGATGATGCCCTACAACTTTGTAATTCACTTTTTTTCTCGTTCCGTTTTCGAGATAAAAATGCTAACTCCGTTGTTTTCCACCAGGTGGCACTGTACTTGGTTTCATTGCGTAGCGCATGGCTACTTTACTATACCTAGACACCACTTCTATTCCTATAGCTGCCGCTGTTCTCAAGTTAATGACGGTGGACAGGATATGGGTGGACATACTGTATATGTATATATACATTATAGGTGTTCTGAATATATATAGTAGATACTATTTGACTGGTATTTAAGTATATATACATTGTGTATCTTGAATAATATGATAATATTTGACTGGTATTTATTATTTCCCTTTATGTATAAATACATTATTTGTCTTAATACAGTGGCATGTAAAAGATTGGGCACTTCTGGTTGAAATTACTGTTATTGTGACAAGCAAGTTGAGGATGAAATGATCTCTAAAAGGCATGAAGTTAAATATGACACTTTTCCTTTTGTATTTTAGGCAAAAAAAATGTTCATCTTTTATATTTGAAAAATTACAAAAAGGAGAATGGGCTAATGCAAAAATTTGAGCACACTTGGAGATTTGTGTGCTCAGATAACTTTGCCAAGGTTTCAGACCTTAATTAGCCTGTTAGGGTTATGGCTTGTTCACTATCATCGTTAGGAAAGGCCAGGTGATGCAAATCTTAAAGCTTTATAAATAGCTAGCCCCCTCTAACCTTGTGCCAAAAAACAGCAGCCAGGGGTTATTCTAAGCAGCTGCCTAGCACTCTGAAAATGAAAATGGCTGAGGCCCACAAAGCAGGAGAAGGCTATAAGTAGATTGCAAAGCGTTTTCATGTTGCCCATTCCTCAGTTTGAAATGTAACTAAGGGGTACTTCACACACAGCGAGATCGCTGCTGAGATCGCTGCTGAGTCACGGTTTTTGTGACTCAGCAGTGACCTCATTAGCGATCTCGCTGTGTGTGACACTGAGCAGCGATCTGGCCCCTGCTGTGAGATCGCTGCTCGTTACACACAGCTCTGGTTCGTTTTTTTATTGTTGCTCTCCCGCTGTTAAGCACACATCGCTGTGTGTGACAGCGAGAGAGCAACAATCCTGAATGTGCAGGGAGCAGGAGCTGGCGTCTGACAGCCTGCGGTAAGCTGTAACCAGGGTAAACATCGGGTAACCAAGGTGGTTACTCGATATTTACCTTCGTTACCAGCCTCCGCAGCTCTCTCGCTGCCAGTGCCGGCTCCTGCTCCCTGAACACGCTAAGCTAAGCGGTGTGCACTGGTAACTAAGGTAAACATCGGGTAACCATGCTTAGTTACCAGTGTCCGCAGCTTCCAGACGCCAGCTCCGTGCAAGCGCAGAGTCGCTTGCACGTCGCTTGCACGTCGCTGCTGACTGGGGGCTGGTCACTGGTCGCCGTGAGATCTGGCTGTTTGACAGCTCACCAGCGACCATGTAGCGACGCAGCAGCATTCCTGACCAGGTCAGATCGCTGGTGGGATCGCTGCTGCGTCGCTAAAGTGTGACGGTACCCTAAGAAATGGCAGCTCACAGTAACAGTGGAGGTCAAGATAAGGTCTTGAAGACCAAGCAAAATATCTGTGAGAGCTGCTTTAAGGATTGCTGAAAGGCAAATCAGAACCCCTGCTTGACTGCAAAAGACCTTGAGGAAGATTTAGCAGATTCTGGAGTTGTGCTACATTGTTCCTTCTGTTCAGAGACACCTGCACAAATATGACCTTCATGGAAGAGTCATCAGAGGAAAACTTCTGCATCCTCACCATAGAATTCAGCTACATACGTATGCAGAAGAACATCTAAACAAGCCTGATGCATTTTTGAAACAAGTCTTGGGGACTGATTAGGTTAAAAGAGAACTGTTTGGCCACAATGATCAAATGTGTGAAGAAAAAATGAAACAGAATTTAAGAAAAATATATCTTGTCAACCATTAAGCATTGGGTGGATCAATCATGCATTGGGGTTGTGTTGCAGCCACTGACACAAGGAACATGGGTAAAGGGAAGAATGGATTCAATGAAATTTCAACAAATTCTTGATGCAAACATAACACCACCTGTAAAAAAGCTGAAGTTGAAAAGAGGATGGCTTCTACAAATGGATAATGATCCTAAAACACATCAAATTCCACAATAGACTACCTCAAAAGGCTAAAGCTGAAGGTTTTACAATAGCCCTCACAGTCCCCTAATCTGAACATCATTCAAAATTTGTGGCTAGGCCTCAAAAGAGCAGTGGATGCAAGACTACCAGGAATCTCACAGAACTGGAAAACGTTTCAAAGGAAGAATGGATGAAAATCCCTCAAACAAGAACTGAAGGACTCTTGGCTGCTACAAAAAGTGTTTACAAGGTGTGATACTTCTAGGTGCTAACCTTCAGGGTGCCCAAACCTGCATTGGCCCATTTACCTTTTTTGTTAATTTTAAAGTGTAAAACATGAAAATATGTACAGTGGAACCTTGGTTTACGAGAATAATTCCATCTGGGAGTCTGCTTGAAAACCAAGTTACTCGTCTAGCAAAGCAAAATTTCCCATATGAAATAATGCAAGCTCAGACAATTCATTCCACAACTTGGTCAATGTCCCATCCTGGTTCCCTATTGTGCCATTCCACACACAAACACACACAAACACATATTATGCTCACCTTACCTTCCGCTCCCTCGCCCGACTCATGGTTCTTGTAGTCCGCCGGTACAGGATGTGTATTGGGTAACCATCGCGACCGATGCCGGAGTTTCCGCTGCTGACGTCAAAGGCATGAGGCGCTTGCCTCTGATTGGTAAGCTCCCTGCCTTTGAGAAGTGGCTGACAGTGGAAGTTCCTCCATCGTCGCGATAGTTACCCGATACACATCCTGTACCGGCGAACTACAAGAACCAGGAGGCTGACGAGGGAACTGAAGGTAAGGTGAGCATAATATATGTGTATGTGCGTTTGTGTGTGTTTGTGCGGACTGCAAGAGCGAGCAAAATACTCACACACCAAGTTACTCGTAAACCGAGGTTCCGCTGTATATGTATTTTTTTTTTTCCAAAAATCCAAAAGAAATGTGTCATCTTTAACTTTCTGCCTTTTAGAGATAATTTAATCTTCAGCTTGCTTAACTGTTCACAATAACAGTCGTTTTGACCAGGGGTGCCCAAAATGTTACATGCCACTGTATACATTAGCTGCTATTTGACCGGCGTTTAATATTTCACTATATACATATATACATTTACTATGTCCTTATTAATCATAGTAGATGCTATTCGACTAGTATTTTTCATTTCCCTTTATGCACTGTATGTTTACATTATTCGTGAAATATTTGTTGTATACTTCAGGCTGCCGTTGTGGTGGTGTTCAACTTTGCCATGGTGCTTCTGATATTTCCTGCCATTTTAAGCATGGACCTGTATCGCAGGAGAGATCGTAGGCTTGATATCTTTTGCTGCTTCAGCAGGTAAACGTCATTTCACTATATTAAATCAAACTTGCATACTAGGATGATATGTTTGGTGTTTTTAGGAATAATTATAAATTCATATGTAAAACACAAATAAAATTGAAAAGTGATATACCGTAATTGTACAAATGGGCTCTGCCATACCTAATTTATTTTTACATGGCATCTGTGACATGTGTCACTTGCGCTTATTTTCTTATGGTACCTTTCTAAAGGCACTGTTGTGTATAAAGTATATTTCTGTTATTTTTTATTTAGTCACTAAACTTTTATACTAAGAATTAGATGGATTAGTTGATTGTCATGGGTACACTACTTGTGCCCATGCATATAGTTGGTGACGGTGTAATACCTAGAGGCCATATCATGAGCTCCTCTTTGTTTGTGGCTCATGAAAGAAAGTCCAAAACAGGTGCTCGCCTGTATGATGTTCATATGCCCTGATAGGTGATTTGGATGAGGGTTGTCTCCATAAGATGACCCCTTCAAGGACTAGATATGAGTTTTCTATTGGAAAACCTAAGATGCACTTGTTAACTGCAATTATTTTTTTCCTTCTAGTCCCTGTGTTACAAGAGTGATTCAGATTGAGCCCCAAGTATACAGGGATAACAATGAGAATACAAACTACAGCCCACCACCGCCATACAGTAGCCACAGCTTTGCTCGGGAAACACAAATCACTATGCAATCAACCGTCCAATTGCGGACAGAGTATGACCCACGGACTCAGTCATATTACACCACAGCGGAGCCTCTGTCTGAAATCTCTGTGCAACCATCAGTGTCTACATCCCATGACGCTAGCAGTCTGGCTCCAGAGAACACAAATTCCACACGGGACCTACTTGAGACTGGTTTTCACTGTGTTGACCCATCCTGTAGCAAGTGGACATTAGCATCATTTGCCGAGAAGCACTATGCTCCTTTTTTGTTGAAGCCAACGACAAAGGTAAATTCCTGCTGCCATCTTACCAAAATACAAAGTTACCATTGGTTATTTTTCCTTGTGAACCTCAAACCATCATTGCGTAGAGATAAACACAATACAGTTAGGTCCAGAAATATTTGGACAGTGACACAAGTTTTGTTATTTTAGCTGTTTACAAAAACATGTTCAGAAATACAATTATATATATATAATATGGGCTGAAAGTGCACACTCCCAGCTGCAATATGAGAGTTTTCACATCCAAATCGGAGAAAGGGTTTAGGAATCATAGCTCTGTAATGCATAGCCTCCTCTTTTTAAAGGGACCAAAAGTAATTGGACAAGGGACTCTAAGGGCTGCAATTAACTCTGAAGGCGTCTCCCTCGTTAACCTGTAATCAATGAAGTAGTTAAAAGGTCTGGGGTTGATTACAGGTGTGTGGTTTTGCATTTGGAAGCTGTTGCTGTGACCAGACAACATGCGGTCTAAGGAACTCTCAACTGAGGTGAAGCAGAACATCCTGAGGCTGAAAAAAAAGAAAAAATCCATCAGATAGATAGCAGACATGCTTGGAGTAGCAAAATCAACAGTCGGGTACATTCTGAGAAAAAAGGAATTGACTGGTGAGCTTGGGAACTCAAAAAGGCCTGGGCGTCCACGGATGACAACAGTGGTGGATGATCGCCGCATACTTTCTTTGGTGAAGAAGAACCCGTTCACAACATCAACTGAAGTCCAGAACACTCTCAGGGAAGTAGGTGTATCTGTCTCTAAGTCAACAGTAAAGAGAAGACTCCATGAAAGTAAATACAAAGGGTTCACATCTAGATGCAAACCATTCATCAATTCCAAAAATAGACAGGCCAGAGTTAAATTTGTTGAAAAACACCTCATGAAGCCAGCTCAGTTCTGGAAAAGTATTCTATGGACAGATGAGACAAAGATCAACCTGTACCAGAATGATGGGAAGAAAAAAGTTTGGAGAAGAAAGGGAACGGCACATGATCCAAGGCACACCACATCCTCTGTAAAACATGGTGGAGGCAACGTGATGGCATGGGCATGCATGGCTTTCAATGGCACTGGGTCACTTGTGTTTATTGATGACATAACAGCAGACAAGAGTAGCCGGATGAATTCTGAAGTGTACCGGGATATACTTTCAGCCCAGATTCAGCCAAATGCCGCAAAGTTGATCGGATGGCGCTTCATAGTACAGATGGACAATGACCCCAAGCATACAGCCAAAGCTACCCAGGAGTTCATGAGTGCAAAAAAGTGGAACATTCTGCAATGGCCAAGTCAATCACCAGATCTTAACCCAATTGAGCATGCATTTCACTTGCTCAAATCCAGACTTAAGACGGAAAGACCCACAAACAAGCAAGACCTGAAGGCTGCGGCTGTAAAGGCCTGGCAAAGCATTAAGAAGGAGGAAACCCAGCGTTTGGTGATGTCCATGGGTTCCAGACTTAAGGCAGTGATTGCCTCCAAAGGATTCGCAACAAAATATTGAAAATAAAAATATTTTGTTTGGGTTTGGTTTATTTGTCCAATTACTTTTGACCTCCTAAAATGTGTAGTGTTTGTAAAGAAATGTGTACAATTCCTACAATTTCTATCAGATACTTTTGTTCAAACCTTCAAATTAAACGTTACAATCTGCACTTGAATTCTGTTGTAGAGGTTTCATTTCAAATCTAATGTGGTGGCATGCAGAGCCCAACTCGCGAAAATTGTGTCACTGTCCAAATATTTCTGTACCTAACTGTATGCTGAGAATAAAACGTCATCTTGTGCAATGAAAAACACTGCTTGCAATAATCGAATACAGATGTACTGTTTTTTAACCATCTAAATCTATAAATTCAGACATACCGTGAACTCTAGTATAGTCTTTCGCTATATATCATTACTTATATTTTCCTTTTTACATCATTTAAAATTTTTCATTTTTATATTTTTTATGCCATTTTTTTGTTCACAGATTGTGGTGATATTGGTTTTCTTGGCCCTGCTTGGCGTTAGCCTATATGGCACCACACGTGTCCGAGATGGATTGGATCTCACTGATATTGTGCCTCGGGAAACCCGGGAGTATGACTTCATTGCTGCCCAATTTAAGTACTTCTCTTTCTACAACATGTATGTGGTGACACAGAAGGCAGATTATCCCCGTGCACAGCGATTGCTCTATGACCTGCACAAAAGTTTTTCCAGTGTTAAGTTTGTTTTGCTGGAGGATGAAAAACAACTTCCCAAAATGTGGCTCCATTACTTTCGAGACTGGCTACAAGGTAAGACCATGAAGTTTGGTCTATGATAATATGTGTTAGACTATAAGCTTCTGAACAGGTAGTTATAATGTTCGGATGGCACTACTAGTGAGATGTGCGCAACAACTGTCTGAGTGGCCGCCATCTAGTGTAAATCGAATATTTTACCTAAGTAAACCTATTGAAGATAAGCTAATTGATTTTTAAGACCCTGGTCTAGCGGTCAGGTCAGTATTTCGTAACCAATGGACACAAACCCTGCAACACGCCTCTTACCTACCAGCATACCCAACTCCTCTTTTGACTAGTTAGCTAAGCGCAATGTCATCACACACATGACATTGTGACGGGCTGGTTAATCAAAAGATGAGCCAAGGATGCTGGTAGGTAGGAGTAGGAGGTAGTTTGCAGGACTCGTGGAGGAGCACTGATTGGCTGCAGGGATCATTTTGCATAGCAATGTCACAAGAGCCCCGGGAGAGCCAGTGCCGATACTGCTGGGATAGCGTCAGCACCGGAGGTGAGTATAGGTGTTATTTTGTTGGGGGGAAATATAGGGATGGAGAAGAGATTGTCTGAGTAGTGGATGACACCTTTAATTTAGATGTGAATGAGACAGTCTAGATTTTATTCTACCAATAGCTCCCCCTGAAATAATTGGCGTCTTAGATTTCCAGGTATAGCCATTCTTCTATCAACTGTCCATACTTCGAAGAATATCACCAACTTAATTTTCTGATGGAAATTGTATGGCCAGCTACTAGTCATTTATGTGTTCTTCATATATTATAATGGTCACTTTACGGCTTGCTCTCATTTGTATACCAATATAACATAAACAGTGATGGTTTTAGGGCTTTTACAGTGAACTAGTTTTTATTCCTTCTATTGGCTGTGAACAGAAATGATACAACAGACAAGATGATTTCTTTTGCATGTAATCTTGTTATTTCATCAGTTTAATTTGGCCTAAAATGCCAAAAGTGATTAAGGGAAGCTGAGCCATCTGGGACATTACTGTAGATTGAGGCATACTCTGATCTATTTCGGAGTCTTTGTGGGGTATTTATTGGAAGAACTTTGAGTGTCAGTTGTGGTTTTGTGGCTTGCTAGACTTGGGTGGTATGGCATTTCTGGTCACATTCTCCGGTGGGTAGGTCTAGCTGTGTGTAATCTCTTTGAGACATGCCTCATTGTTCCGAGGGTTTCACAAGTTTTTACTAGTCTTATTGTTTTAGGCCTTTCACTGCGATGGGGAGTTTTACAAAGCAAAGAAAGCGTCAATGATCGGTTAAAGAAAACACCACATAGCTAAGGAGGACAGATTAGCCGAAATTGTGTTTAAGCAACTGTAGCTTTGTAATTGCATTCCTGAAAAATGATAACATCTCTCTTCCAACCAATTTCTTTCTTTTTTTTTTTTGGTGTGCTCTGATTGTAATTTTATATTTGTTTTTAATCTGATATCTTTTCATCTCACGAGTTCCACTGCTTTCCATCTGGGATTTCTTCTGCAGCTGTTAAGTTATATGGAGGTTCTTAGAAAGTGGTTAGGTAGCTTGGTTCTTTATTGCTCTGTGTACAGTGCTTAGTATTTGTATTTTTTTTATACAATTTATACCTTTTTTATCATCTAGATGTTTATACTATCAACACTGTATTAGTCCTTGCATTTTGGACATTCAGCTATTTTTACTCGCCATGCATTATGCTTTTCAGACGTCTAAAACATCTTTGCTTGTATTTCACATGCAAATGGATGAATGAACCATGGACCTAGTGATGTGGATTAGTTGTAGTGAATGTTATTTCCTGTGAAAACAACAAAAGGCATTAACTAGTTTTCAGCAAGAATGCCGGTTTAAGCACCTCTCCGTGAGAAGGACAACATGTGTTTGGGATTGATGGCCTGTAATGAAGGGTTGGATTTCACATTTCTAGTGCAATTGTAGGGGGTCTTCTATCTCGTCATCCCATTCTTCTTCCTCTCCGGGCTGTGAATTGTCATGTATGTTTGTGCAGTGGTCAGCATGTGCTGAGCTATGGCTTCCTGTATGAAATGTGCTCCAGATTACCTGCCGCCACCGCTTGTATTCTGAGAGGCTCAGTGTCTCCCTGTGCTCCTTCTCCCCTAACAGGATGGCAGAGAGGAAAGGAGCAGTTGAGAGTGAATAGATGTTGGCTGTGATCTTTACACATGCTGGCAGCAGATCCCACATCTTGTATTAGCTGCACAAGTTGAACAGATGGAACAAATTGACAAAATCGTGTTCACTCACACTGTGCTCAAGAAGCAGCTGAGATTCTATATGAAGCCCAAAAACTGAAGTATTTTTATTAGTTCTTGAGTTCTCTCGTCACAGAACTTTCTATTTTAACCTGCTGAACAGTAGCTCAGTATGTTTCATGATGAATATTGCATACATCCGTCCTTCCTTCCCAGTCATGCCTGGCCCCAGTTTCTGTCTTCTAATAGGCCATAAAGACCATTCTCCGTGAACTTTCCAGCTATTTATTCTCATTCTGCCATTCTCTAAATTATCCTACTTCCAGACCTTGTCTCTTGGAATTTAAAATATTACTCGTCGATAAATTCACTATGGCAGATTTTTAGAAGAAAGCAGTTTAACAATCTGGCAAGCTTTGGGAGTGTTGGAGAAGACCCACCTAAACTCCATTTAGATATTGTTGGATTGATAGGGTTTTGTTCTTTCAGAATAGTGAACCACAGATGCTCTAAAATACCTAAAATTACTAATAGAGTATTACTCCCTTTCCAGGTCCAAAACCGACTCCCTGTCAGGACTTGGGTCTTTGGTGTTTTGGTTGTAGCAGTGATGTCATGCCGTCATCAGTGGACCTCACCGCTGTATTACTGAGCTCAATGGCTTTGCTGATATGGATAGCACAAGCTGCTGCCCACCTCAGTAATGTACATTGTCGATGTGACATCACTGCTGCAGCCAAAACATAAAGACCCGAACAGTGGCAGAGAGCTGGTACTAGATCTGAGTACTTGCTCTGCTTGTTATTTTATGTATTTTAGAGCATTTGGGATACACTTTCCTGAAAGTGAAAAACTCATTTAAGAACCAGGAACCCAGTAAAACTTTTGCTGTATTGTGCTACCTGTATGAAAAGACTGAGCATCAGGGTGGCTCAATGGTCACCATTATAGCCTTACAGCAATTGAGATCCTTTATTCAAATCCCAATAAAAGCGACTACATCTTCAAGGAGTTAGTTTTTATGAGTTTCATCCAGGTACTTCGGGTATCCAAAAGTATTGGCATGGCTTTCTGCCGGGTACTCCGGTTTCCTTGCACTCTCCAAAGACATACTGAACATTTTCCAGAAAACTGCTCGAGTTCCCCATTGACTTCCATTATACCCGGTAATTGACTCGAGCCTGTCCAAGTGTCAAAATGCTCCTTACGAGTACAAAGCACCTGAGCATGGTAGTGCTTGCTCATTACTACAAATGGGGACAGTGATGATAATTTCTGTAAAGCGCTTAGGATATTAATGGCACTTTATAAGCAAGTAAAAAAAATGACGCAAAATATCAACACTTTTCAGTAAAGAAGTCTTTTCCATTTTTTTCCTGGCTACTCATCCTGGAATACAATAAAGGTTCAAATTAAGCAACCTAACAAATATTACAAGTTCGAAGTGGGTTGTCCGGCAACTCATTTTTTTCCTTGTGTACACTAAGAAACATGTTAAATCATTGAAGAAGTAGTTCTTAACTTACCTGTCCCCGTACACTCCCATTTCCTGTGTCTTCTGATGGTCTTGGTACATGCTTTTCCATCTGGATACATATGCAAGGATGGTTGTTGACCTTAGGGAGATCAACATCCAACACCGCGGAGACACCATCACGTGTTTCTCAGCGCAGTGATTCTAGAGCAATGTTTGGCATAGGTGGTCTCCTTGACTGGAGACTGCCTTTCCCGTGGTTGTTCCTTCCCGGTGAAAGACCTGGCTAGTTTCCTGCCAGCGTTGAGAAACATGTGATGGTGTCTCCGCAGGCTTTTTTCTTTTCCATCTGGATAGACATGATTATAGCAGTGTCATGTTGATGTGACAGTGATTGGTCATGTGTCTGTCTCAATCAAGGATGTAAGGCTATGTGTCCACGGTAGAATGTTGCTGCGGATTTTTCTGCATGAACTTTCCCGGCAAATCCGCACCTTTTCAATTGCCGCGGATTTTGGTGCGGATTTCTTTTTTTTTTTTTTTTCCAATTCTATAGCCAAAATCCGGATCAAAATCCGCAACAATAATTGACATGTTGCAGATTTTTCCGGATCAAAATCCGCGGCAAATCCGGCTCGGAAAAATCCGCAGCATGGGCACAGCATTTCCAAAATGCCATAGAAATGGCTGGGAAGTGCCGCTGCTGCAGATTTTCGGAAAATCCGCGGCTTTTCCGCGAGAAATCCGTGACAAAATCCGCACATTTTCTGCAGCGTGGACACATAGCCTAAAACTCATTTTCACTGAGGCCCACATTAGCATTATGGTTACCTTTAAAGGGCCACTTGTAATTATAATGGCTCATGCAGACATCCATTCAACACGGTATAAGCATGCACTGTAATGCACGGACTGGCCAGGGGCTATAAAAGAGCTGTCCCTGGCTAATAGGGCTATATGAGAGCTGTCCCCACACAAGTGCTGGCTGACTGCGTTAACTTTTTGTATTGGCTGAATGTGAATGCGTTCACTCACAAGACGAACCCCTCTAATTGTGCTGGCGCAGCCCCCTCTGCTTAGCGCTGGCTGTGTCCACTCAAATATTCTAAGATTCTAAGATAGCACCAGCTCCATGTGCTATCTCCAGCTCCTCTGCTAAGTGCTGGTTGTTTCAACATAAAACGCAGCCAGTAGAAAGTAGACAAGATGACACCAGCACAGGGGTTGGATTTAAGCTCCGGCACACACTTCCATAATGCTTGGACCTACTTTCCATGCGAGGAAAGTGGAGAGCTAGTCCTTCTGTCCCCTGACATCATGGGCCACACAAAATGATGTGGTGGGCTGAATTTGGCCTGCAGGCCATGATTTTGACACCTCTGGGATGAAGAATGAAGTTAGAGACTATCTGACATCTGGGAAACATCAGAACTTAAATCATGAGGGTCAGTAATGTGGGTGTGCATATTACGTCTGTTATTACTTTGCACCATACTGTGCATTTTTTTGTATAAGTGGCCGGATAATCCCATTAACAAGAATTATTCATTACAGCAACTTTTCAAAAAAATGTCAACTAATATCTCTGTGTTATCTGTTGCCACATCAAATATGTCCACCCCAACTAAACGTAAATATCAATATACCTGTGAGAGAAGTATGATTACCAAATCTTGGCTAGTGTTGTAACTTCTGACTTTACTAATAAATGTTAATTCTTTTTCATTTTGCATGAAATAACTCTTTTTAAGGCTCTGTGCGCACTAGAAAAGTGATTTTTCTCACGAAAATTTCTTGAGAAACTTCTGGGAGTTGAAGATTACCGCACCTGCGGTAAAAAAACGCACCAAAAACGCATGCGTTTTTGCCGCGGGTTTGCCACGGTTTTTCCGCAGGTTGGTCCCTGCGTTTTTTTTATGCTGAACTGCAATAAATAATATAGTTAATAGATAGATAATCGATAGACAGACAGATAATGGATAGAGGGAAAGATGGATAGATGAATAGATAGATAGATAGATAGATAGATGAGAAAGACCTATGTAATGTTCCACCCCCCTGCATATCTAAGCTGGCACCCTTTAGTGACTTTCATGTGGCACTAAAGGGTGCCTAGCCTTGTATTTAGCCAAAAAAATAAATAATTAAAAAAAAATGACGTGAAATCCCCCATCTTTTGTAGCCAGCTAGGGTAAAGCAGACGGCTGCAGCCTGCAGACCACAGCTGGCAGCTTCACTTTGGCTGGTAATCCAAAACAGAGGGCACCCCACGCTGTTATTTTACATTAAATAAATAATTTAAAACAAAAAACGTGGGGTCCCCCCCATATTGGATCACCAGCCAAGGTAAAGCGGACAGCTGGGGTCTGATATTCTCAGACTAGGGAGGTCCACTGTTATTGGACACTCCCCAGCCTAAAAATAGCAGGCCGCAGCTGCCCCAGAAGTGGCGCATCCATTAGACGTGCCAATCCTGGCGTTTCGCCCCAACTCATCCCGTTGCCCTGGTGCAGTGGCAAGCGGGGTAATATATGGGGTTGATGCCAGATGTGTAATGTAACCCTGGGGTTAGTGATGTCACGCGTCTATCAGATACCTGACATCACCAACCCAGTCAGTAAGAAATAAAAAATAGACAACAAAAAAAGTTTTATTTGAAAAAACACTCCCCACATTCCCTCTTTCACCAATTTATTGACAAGAACAATCAAATCCGGGTCCGGCGTAATCCAATAAGTGGGGGTCCCACGACGATCATTACCATAGTCACTGTCCCAGTAAGTGAAGAATAGAATGTTCCCCATTGGCTGGAAGAGTAATGCAGTGACCTGAGCGAACATCAATAGGTCAGCCCAGGTCACTGCAGGGGATGCCGAGCAGTGCCATCAGGAGGTTAGATGAGATCATTACCTGCTGTGATGATCTCCTGCAGCCCTGCCATCAGCGCTGTCACTGACTTCTATGCCCGCCGTGTTGTCAACAGTATCGCGAGAGCCCGTGACGTCACCGCTAGTGACAGTCTCGGGCCGCGGGCATAGACGGCAGTGACAGCAGTGACGTCAGGAGGCAGGAGATCGTCACAGCAGGTAATGATCTCATCTCACCTCCTGACAGCAGCGCCCGTCATCCCCGCGGCTGCACGCACTGCTGTGTGTCAGTGTCTGTCTGCGCTGCAGGGTGACAAGCTGCTGATACTGCGGGCAGACACTGACATTGCTGTGCTGGCAGCTGCGGGGCTGGAGCGGGACACAGACTGCACAGGCACCTGGAGGTCACACGGAAGTGCTTCTGTGCGGTGTCCAGGGAGTGTGACGTCTGTGTTTACTCTGCTCCGCTTCCTCTTCTGTCATAATGACATCACTCCCTGCAAAACCGCAGGCAGCGATGAACATTACCGCAGGTAAATCGCGGCTATACCGGGGGTATACCGCACATCATTTGCTACCTGCGGTATACCCCCGGAATTTCGCGATTACATTACAGTGAATGGAGTGAAATACCGGGGGGATTCCGCAGGTACCTGCGGAAAAGAAGTGACATGCAGATTTTCTCAAGAAATTTTCTCAAGAAAATGTTCACAAAGAATTTTCTTGAGAAAAAAACGCAGTGTGCGCACAGCTATTTTTTTTCCCCATAGGTTTTGCTGGGAAATGTCTGCAGAAAGATTTCAAACATTTCTCAAGAAATTTCCGCAGCAAAACCGTGGGTAAATCCGCGGGTAAAACAGCCTAGTGTGCACATAGCCTAAAGGGTGTGTCAATATTCCCTATTAAAGCTTGTGAGCGTCATAGAGCCGCGGAAACCCCTCTATGTGTCAGATCATAGATTAGATCCTGCTCTGACGGACTCAAAGCCCAAATGTATTATGAAAGGTTCGCTTGCTCCAGACAATTTTTAGACGTGACCCCTAAGTAGAGATGAGTGAACCCGAACAGTAAAGTTTAGTGTTTGTACTAGCTATGGACTTTACAAAAAACAAATCAGTGTGAGGGTTCGGAGTTCGGGTGCTTTACGTATGCAAACCACTCTATTGAGCATCGTTGTGCTCGGGTACTATCGGTGCTGAGCCCAGTGCGAGCCGCTTGCAGTGTTTGATCGGTTCACATTAGGTGTAAAATCAGCGTTATTGGATGTAGTGTGTTAAAAAATGAAAACAAAAGGAAACTCCTGTCCTCCCTCCCACCCAAAAGTGCTCTATTTATGGCCGGCTGCATGTGGGCGATGACCCAAACTGCACAATCAAGGACTTCCAATGGGGTTCAGGTCAAATCCGGGTCCGGAACTGACTTTTATCTTAAGTCCAGCTGAACCCGACCTTCAACGGGTCCACTCATCGCTACCTCTAAGCCAACCTATACTCAGGAAGATGCTTTCCCTGTAGGTAGATATTAGAGTCTGACTATTGCTCACATTAGTAAGGTTTTTTTTCCCAGTTATATATCCATTTTATTATATTACATCTATTTCATTTATTATTAGATTTGCCCTTCCTTATTCTATTCTGCTGATTAAATCTGCCTATCAAATGATGTTAGAAATTTTTATTAACGTATTTGACAACAGGTGCTGGTTATTGTAATATAGTCATCCTTTTGATGAGTGGGACCAATAACATGAAATATAATTGGTAAAATATGGAGCTTATCTGCAAACTTTATTTTCAGTGATATGATGATGTAATGTTTAACAGCATTTTTTTGGCATGCATGACTTGATGGGTTGTTGAATTTTTTTTCCCCCTACAGGACTACAAGATACCTTTGACAGTGAATGGGAAGCTGGGAAAATTACTTATAATAATTACAGGAACGGCTCTGATGACGCAGTGCTAGCATACAAATTGTTAATACAGACCGGCAACACAGATAAACCTATTGATCTTAGTCGGGTAAGACAGTGAATGATGTACAATATTAGCAATTGTTTCACAAAAGATGAAATCCATGAATATCCAAGAGTTGAGTTGGTGCAAATTGATCAACACGTCCCATTCCATGCCCATTTCAGTGGTTTATAGCCACACGACAAGAGCAGGGGTAACGCCTCTTAACCTTATAGTATCTTTGGCTCTTCTTTTGATTAGCCATCTTGGCACATTGTCACACGTAACCACACAAAATTGACATCACACCAGGCCAGACAATCAAAAGAGCCGCTGATGGTGCCAGGTAAGAGGCGGTACTCCTGGTCCCGTGTGGCAGCTACAGACCATTGTCGTGGCTGATGGAACTGGATGTGTGAATCAAAGCGCACCAACTCTATTTTGCAGTCAATGAAAATGAAGACATTTTCTAGTATAATTGTTTTTTACAATTACAATAACTTTTGACACTAGAAGACCACCGTTATGTTTTAGTGGCATCCTTGTCTCATGGGGATGTCAGATTACCCCAATATATCATGGCTACTGAGACATTACTATGTGAAAGGAATACACTACATGTCTTAAGGCTGCTTTACACACAATGACATCGCTAACGAGATTTCGCTGGGGTCACGGAATTCGTGACGCACATCCGGTCTTGTTAGCAACGTCGTTGCGTGTGACACGTACGAGTGACCGCTAACGATCCAAAATACTCACCACATCGTTGATCGTTGACACATCGTTCATTTTCAAAATGTCGTTGATCTTCTGGGACGCAGGTTGTTCGTCGTTCCTGAGGCAGCACACATCACTACGTGTGACACCTTGGGAATGACGAACAACACCGTAACTGCGTCCTCCGGCAACGAGGTGGGAGTGACCTTCATGCGGCTGCTCTCCGCCCCTACGCTTCTATTGGTTGCCTGCTGTGTGACGTCGCTGTGACACCGCACGAACCGCCCCCTTAGAAAAGAGGTAGTTCGCCGGCCACAGCGACATCGTTAGGCAGGTATGTGTGACGCGCACTACCGATTGTGTCCGCCACAGGCAGCGGTTTGCCCGTGACGCACAAACGACGGGCCCGAGTGCGATCGTTAGTGACATCGCTAGCGATGTCGCAGTGTGTAAAGCGCCCTGTAGACAAACACTCAAAAGGGCAATTCCTGGGTTTATATGCTAATGGCTTGTCTTAAGGGTAGAATATAGTAGGGTGAGACGCACAGCCACAACCATATATCCAACCCTGTGCCTGTATAAACAAAGGGGGCTACATCATTCTGCTGATCAGTGGGACTTCCACAACAAATGTTGATAGGTAATCCAAAAGATAAGTTAGTATTGAAAATGGGGTTTTTCCAGTATATTAAGAAAGTCAGTCATAATGAAGAAATTGTATAAAATGAAAAAGGATCTTGTGCTTTCCCATTTAATAGTAGGGTTTTCCATTAAGGAAATTGTATAAAATAAAAAAAGTAAATTTAATCACATGCCGGTTCCTGCAGTACAGTGATCCCCCACCGGTCTCGCAGTTTACAACCTGCAGCAGTGATGTCCTGCCCATATTCATATGACCGCTGCAGCCAGTCACTGGTCTCAGTGGTGAAGTTGGCAGGTAACGTGTAGCCTGTGAGTACAGCCTAGCAATGAATGCCTATATGCGTGTTATAAAGAGGCCATGTTTTTTGAACTGAGGGCGTATTTTATCTTGGGGAACTAATGCTACGATAGACATTTTTGTTTTTAAAACATCTGACAAAGCATTTAGCTTGATTTAGGAGACGAGACTGTTGTAGAAAGTGTGGAGACAGACGACAACAAGTCCTAATTATTTCTGCTACAATAATTACATACATGTTCAATGTGGAATTCGATGCCGAGACCTGAGATGAAATACCTCCTCGCAGTGGTCTTGCAGTTGAGATGTACTTTGCCAGACACATCTTGAAGACATGCTGTTATTCCATCTCCAGACGATTAATTAACTCCAGATACTCCAAATCATTGGGGGCACGAATAAGAGAGTTGTGCTCCTGTCACTGTTTCTCATTTCATTCAGAAGACCTCGGCGTGGAGTTTTGCCAGTATTTTTTTCTTGACTGCTGTAGCCTTCCTTTACAAATAGTGGTGAAATGGATGTGCCTATCCTTCTGCGATTGCCCTTGACTTAGAAGGTCACCATCCTTGGCCCCATGGGAGCTGCCATTGGATCTCAGCAATAAATGAGTTAATATTAAAATAAATGGTCATTTAGTAAATACTCGAGCCACGGAAGAAAAGTCATAAGATCACATATACAGATGTTTTATTTTTTATTGCTCTCCTTCATTTACTGGGTGGCATTTCCTTCAGTGTTAACAGCGGAGGTTAACTGCACCCAGACGCGCGGGGGGATGTTTGCCAGGACTTTTTTTTTGTTCTGCATTGCTTTGTTTCTGCAAAATGTTTCTGGAGCTTGGTCTTCCCTCCCAGAACCACCCTCACCCCCCAGCTGTAGACATTTGTTGAGCACACTGGTCCATCAGGAGGGGCTTGGATTGAAGAATAGAACAGGGTTGCTAGTGTAATTACAAGGGGAAGAGGGAAAGAAAGGAGAAATGTTTTTGTTAGATGGGGAGTCATATTTCTTAGGAATGCAGCAACTGTTTATTCAGTGCCATTCCATTCACTTCAAGGGTAATTAAAAAACTGAGATGTTTATCATTTTTCTTTAAGAAAACAAATCAACCTCATATGGCTATACCCCCATGCTTTCTAGTGTAATCGCTTAGAGGACAAATGTGTCTATATGGATAAATATCTGCAGTGTATATACCATTATGTAACATTAAGCAAAAGGCCTTGTTTCCAGATCTTTGAGGCCTAACTCAAGGATATGGGGTACATTGAGTTCCGACAGTAAAGGACAGCACCAGTCAGATACCGATCCTCCATACTGTTTCCTGTACTGGTGTATAATAAGCATGTCATGTATAAACAGTGAAAAGAACCGGAGATGGAAATAGGTTTATATTTTGCTGTACTTCGTCCTTGTGAAAAACATACTCCATTGGATGCCCTATGTAAGCTACATTTTCATAATAGAAGTCAATCTGAAAAATGGAATCAATGTGCATAGATTTGTGTGGATCCAAGATTACCTTTATGCATCCATACACAGCAGATGTTCCCTTTGTGAAATTCATTTATGGGCTCCACTTACTGGTCCTACAGTAGCCCAACTAATTGTAGGTTTCCATGATCTGTAAACGTAGGCTAGGTACATGGCATAAAATAACAAAAAATGCATTACTTATCCAATAATTCCACTTGCTTCCCGCTGGTCTTTTGTATAAGTGAGAAGTTTAATTTATTTTACACCATGCCTATATTTTTTTCATTCCAAGAAGACCCATTTTTAGTCCTTATAACAATTAATGTAGGCCATGAAACTCAAGAGCTCAGTCACATTAGATAGTGTCTTATAGCAATCTTCCAGATGGCTATTAAGGTCCCATTCACATCAGATAAAAAGTAATCTGAGCGTAGCAATTTCTGTGGGACAAGCCTACCATTTGACATGTATGGGGGCTCCTTACTGTCCCCTGACAAATGATATCACGGAAGAGAAGAACTGAGCAGTTGACATTTCAGAGGCCGAGCTAGTTTTTAGGGAAGATAAATTGTTCCAAAGGTATCTGGCAGTGGATTTCTCTTTTCGCCCTGTGGAAAACTCACTAACGCTTGGCTGATCTGTGCAATCATGTGTATGGGGGAGCCAGGAGAAAGAAATGACAGAGAGACGGAAAAGATTAAACTGTCTGCCAAGATAACTGTCAAATAAACGTTCAGCCAATAGCTACTTATTATGACCAGCTTTAGGGTGATATTAGCCCCGCTTACTTACTGGGTTACACATTGGTGTGTTTGTTCCTACCAATAGAAAAGAGACTGTGCAATAGGATTAACTGTGAGATGATCTGGGTGACAATAAGGGAATTCGCTCACCTGGAAGGGTTGTATTAGATACAACCATAGAAGACATAAATGGCTGCTGCAGACCTTAGAAATGCAGATAGCTGGAAACCCCTTCATCAGGCTATTTACTATAACACCAATGGTGGAGATCCTGATGAAGGAGTTTACTCTCCGAAACGCGTTGAATAAAATCACCTTTAGGACTTGCCTTCCATTCATTCTTTGGCAACGCGGACTTTAACCCCTATCATCCACTCTTCCTACCAATACACAGTTATAACATGGAAAAATAAAATGATCAATTTTACTTATATTGGCACATTATAAAGAAGTTATTTTATGGTGATGCATTTCCAACATCTAATCCATAAAGATTGTAATTTTGCATATGAATTGTGAGCTAAATCTAATGGGCTTATGTTACAACTTTCCACATATGTCTGTTCAACAGTTGACTAAACAGCGCCTTGTGGATGCAGATGGGATCATTCATCCAAATGCCTTCTACATCTATTTAACGGCCTGGGTGAGTAATGACCCTGTAGCCTACGCTGCCTCTCAGGCCAATATCCGCCCGCACCCTCCAGAGTGGGTCCACGACAAAGCAGACTACATGCCTGAAACCAGGACAAGTAAGTAGGACTTTGCCTGAAGCCTTAAACTGTTTATGAACAGCTTCCTCCATCCTGGCTCTGTTTTTTGGATGATATTGTGCAGATCTACCACACTTTCAGAGACTGCTCTGTTTTCATTTGACAACCATTTTAGCGTTACATTTTCTGTTGAAGAAAAAAAAAAAAAAAAAGAATTGTGTCTTTTCCATTCAGCCAGAATTACTGTGCTCTCAAACTTAATTGTTAAGCGATTATAAAGCGAATATTTCATCAGATTTTTTACTATATTGTGGAAAAATGATCCTAATCCCACAACATAATAGTAGTTGGTATTGTGTTTGCTTCTTTTCTTGCATGTTTTAGAAAAGGACGAGATTTACATATTCTAAGAAAAAATGTCATTGGCTAAAAAGTCTAGAAAAAATCGCTTTACTGTATCTGAACCCTAGAGCCTTGTGGCAGCCAGCCAAACCTTGTCTTAATGAAAATTTATAGTTGAGATTATAATAGGGCAAATCATGTTTAGCAAGTCAACTGAATGACCCTGCAGGGTCTGGAACACACAACGACAGTAACCGAACGCTAGCAGTATGACTGACTGGAATTTATATATCTAGCTTTTTCTCTCCCTTATTGTGGTAGATCTAGGGTTACCGTTACATGATAAAAGAAGCATGGAAAATCAAGGTTCCCAGACTATTAAATGATCATATGTTCTAAATTTCTTAAAACAAAGACCTTTTCATCTTCGTAGATGTTTCTCTGGCTCAGTCATTATCGGCAGCCCTACTAGTCCTTCTGTGTTTGTCTTCTTTTACCGAAGCCATACAATACGCTTCTTTTCATGTTCTAGCTTGTGTTTACCGGTATTGAACCCCATGTTTGTTTGCTTTTCAGTCCACGCCGCTGAGCCAATAGAGTATGCCCAGTTTCCTTTCTACCTCAACGGTCTACGAGAAACTTCAGATTTTGTGGAAGCTATAGAGAAAGTTAGAGCCATTTGCAACAATTATACCAGCCTGGGAGTATCAAGTTATCCAAATGGCTACCCGTTCCTCTTCTGGGAGCAATATATTGGGCTCCGCCACTGGCTGCTCTTGTCCATCAGCGTGGTCCTGGCCTGCACATTCCTGGTGTGTGCCCTCTTTCTTCTGAACCCCTGGACTGCTGGAATCATTGTAAGTTAATAAGGTTCTTTGTTGCAGTGAAATTCCTTTCGGCATAGCTCTTGCTACAGCCAGTAAGGTTTGTTTATGTCTGGATCTCTGGTGGAATAAAGTATGTTACATCATTCATGATATGTTTATTCGACTTCGAAGGGGAAAGAAAGGGAGGGTTCACAGCTACAGAGTAAACCTGAAAAACTTAATCCACATATTCCCTAAAGTGCAAGCACATTTTTTAATTGATATACAATGGAGATTTACTTAAGCGTTTTAGTTATCAGAGATGCAGCGTGAATATGGCCAACAGTTATTTTAGTTAGTCTCCTACTGGGATATTTTGTAAAGGGAGGAATAGTACACTTCTATTCTGATACTTAACATTAGTAGATCTCCCAAATTTTGGGAGGAAATTGTCACGTGCTGCATCAATCTTAACCAAATGGTAAGTCATTATCTTATGCATGTGAATGAGATTTCTTCAAAGTGCAAATGGTGGGATAATCTGCCTCTTTGCAAAATAAAAATAAATGAAAAAGCTGTGAAAATAAATATGCTACTTATTTACACAAATTCCACTACGGAGAGACTAGAATAAAGGCCGCTTTACATGCAACGACATTGCTAACAAGATATCGTTGGGGTCATGGAATTCATGATGTACATCCGGCCTCGTTAGCAACGTCGTTGCATGTGACACCTTCGAGCGACCTCTAACGATCAAAAATACTCACCTAATCGTTGATCGTTGACACGTAGTTAATTTTCAAAATATCATTGCTGGTGCAGGACGCAGGTTGTTCGTCGTTCCTTAGGCAGCAGACATCGCTACATGTGACACCCCAGGAACGACGAACAACAGCGTTCCTGTGTCCTCCGGTATCGAGGTGGGCGTGTCGTTAATGGTCTGCTGGTCTCCACCCCTCCGCTTCTATTGGCGGGCCGCTGTGTGACGTCGCTGTGACTGCACACAAACTTCCCCCTTAAAAAAGAGGTTGTTCGCCGCCCACAGCGACGTCGCTAGGAAGGTAAGTCCGTTTGACGCGTCCTAGTGATATTGTTCGCCACGGGCAGCGATTTGTCCGTGACACACAAACGACGGGGGCGGGTGCGTGTAAAGCTGCCTTTAGTCTCATTGAATTACAATTCTCTTGCAAATCATCAATTCCAAGGCAGAAATATACTTTGTCATATATCTTGATGTGTGAACATACCCTAAAGCTGACCATACACAGTTGTGAGGCATTTAGCTATCTCTCCCAACCTCCACACTCCCTATGTACGTTAGCTGTTGGTTTTGCAACCATTAATGTGTTTTTTATGGTTTGACAGAAAAAAGCCGCTGCCAGATTCCTGGCAGGGGCTTTATCTTCCCTGAAAATAAGAGAATCGGACCATGGAATTCTAATTTCCCAATCCTTTTACCCCAACATAATTTTTCAGGGGAGACCCCCTCATCCACATCAAATTCCAGCCAACTTTCTCTAGGATATATGGGGTCTTCACCAACTTGTCAGTGTGAGCTTTGAACCTAGCGTGACAAATTGCTCCAGTAATACTGAAAAAACATAAAGATTTATCCTGAGCTGTATTTTTATGGAGCCTGATTTTCTTTGAAATACATACATTTTGGGTTTAAGATACTTACTTTTAATATAACAGCACAAGTTCTCAGATTAGCATTGAACACTGACTCCTAAGTTCAGCAGCGACATTTGCTTCACTGCCTGCTTTGTCTACACCAATCTTTCCTAGTTCCGTAAAAGCCATGAGGCCTCTTGTAATCTGACACCCATTAGCTTTCTGTCATTTCTTTTTTTTTAAGTTAGCCAAGGATTTAGCGTTAAATATCGTGGAAAATACTTGTTGTCATATTCCTAAATCCAGCATTTTTTTGTAACCCCAAATGTCTTTCTATACTTTATTTGATGCAGGGGCAAACAAGGTCATATGTTATATTTACAGTCCCTCTTGTGGATAGATGCTGAACTGTAAGCAGATGACCTATGACGTGCTGGAGAAAACCAGCAAAGCATTACTTCATGTCAGGAGGATATTTCCGACATACATCTTAGTAGATGTGTATATAGTAATTCTTTCAGTGTGTCCATGTAGAGAACATTTTGGCCTCCATTCATCATTTGCGAGAGGCAGGGGGGGTTCAGATCACTTTTCCTTTTTGTCCTGCGGTTTTCGTTGTTGTTTTTTTTGCACAAAATTCTTCAAAATTGTACATGTGGTTCATGAATTTTGTAAACTAATAAAATAGACTTTCATTTTGTTTTTACCTTTTTTTTTTTTTGCAATTTTTGGAAAAAAATATTTGTATACATAAAATCACTCCCAAGTGGAGGGCTGAAACACATTTGCAATACATTTTTCAACTTTTAGAAAAGTCGCAAAAAATGAATTAGACGAAAACCTATGGAAACCCACCAAAACCCTGCCCACAGTGGCAAATATAGGAAAGGAACAGGCAAATACATATAAAATAAATTTTTCAAAAGGCGCAAATTAAAGAAGAATGCCAAAAAAAAACAAGTATACAAACAAAAAAAGCACAGATGCAATAATGGACTGGACCCTTTGATTTTACGCAATGTATGTTCAGTATATTTGTCATATTTTGACTGATTTTATGGGGTTTGTTTTTGTAGGTAATGGTTTTGGCCCTTATGACGGTGGAACTGTTTGGGATGATGGGCCTGATTGGGATTAAGCTGAGTGCTGTGCCTGTGGTGATCCTGATAGCCTCTGTGGGCATCGGGGTAGAGTTTACTGTGCACGTGGCATTGGTAAGTTTAGATCTATAGTGTACCTAGTTTATCATTTCTGAATACATATGTCATTACAACGGTTCTCATAATTCATTTTATTGAAATTATCTTTATTCTTATCTGCACTGTTTTGTCTGTGCCCATAGTCTGCTCTTCTGAAGATCGTTGATTAATACACAGAAAACATACTTTATGTTATAATTGCTTCACTAACTAATACAAATTCTGAAAAATATATAAATATGGGTGATAACCTGTTGGTTTTTAGCTGAACTTTTTAGATTTTTGTACATGTGGTTTTCTTTAAAACAACCCAAGTGTACTGTTTGCTTCAATTTTAAGGATCTTAACTTAAGGGCTTGTTCAGACATGTATTAAATATCCATGTGCTGTCCATACGGAAAACTGATAGCATACATACAACACAAGGACTAGTGCAAGTTAAGGGGTAGTTCACATGAGTGATTTTACATATCAACAAATGGTCTGTATGTAAAATAAAAATCATATCATGCACTACTACTTATTCTGGATCAGACTCGCCCATTGTAAGTTAAAGGAAATCTCTCAGCAGGTTTTTGCTACCTCATCTGAGAGCAGCATGATGTAGGCGAAGAGTTTGAATCCAACTATGTATCACTTAGATTACCGAGTGCAGCCATTCTGACAATCAGAATTTTTAGATGTAGCCATCTAGGAGAGCTGAATGAGCTTCCCTGCCCGCACCAGGCTATCTATAAACACTGCATATAGACTGTGAGGTGTCAATCACAGGAGGGAATGTGCTGGACTGCCCTGCATGTGACTTTGTTGTCCAAGCATTGATAAGGGTCATGCTGCTTAAACATACCAAATAGCAAATCAAACTATGACAAGACAGGCATCCCTGAATTTTATGTTTTAAGCCTTGCAGAATTCTGTTTTCAGCTTGCATAGCAAAAAGCTGCTGACACCTTTAATGGGTGCGCAAAACAGTAGTCAGACACAGGGTACCATCCATATGTCATGTTTTTCACTGCTATATTGCATTTATAAAGATAGGAACTGTATATGACTTTTAATTTTTAAGATTTTGTTCATGTAAGAAAGGCTGTCATACAGCTATACAAAATTAATTGCATACAGATTTCATACGGTTGGCATACTGATGAAAAATTATGATTGCTCATGTGAACCCAGCCTGCCAGAAGATGAAAAATAGCCTGCATATTGACTTGCCACAAGGCTTCATAATTATAAAGTCCACCATGTAATTAAAATTTGTCAACTTGGCCAAATATGTTTTATTTGATTAATATATTTTAGACCCGATTAATATGTTACTTTTCCTTTTATTAAAAGGAAATTTTCACATTTAAACAAGTATGAACAGATTGATGAATAATTTTATGCAAAAATATTTCATTAAACTTGCTTGGGAGTCCAGTGGGCAGACCTAATAATTTTATGCAAAAATATGTCATATAACTTGCTTGAGAATCCAGTGGGCAGACTTAATAATTTCATAAAAAAGTATTTCATGTAACTTTTGCTTGGGAGTCCAGTGGGCAGACCTAATAATTTTATGCAAAAATATTTCATATAACTTGCTTGGGAGTCCAGTGGGCAGACCTAATAATTTTATGCAAAAATATTTCATATAACTTGCTTGAGAATCCAGTGGGCAGACCTAATAATTTCATACAAAAATATTTCATGTAACTTGCTTGGGAGTCCAGTGGGCAGACCTAATAATTTTATGCAAAAATATTTCATATAACTTGCTTGAGAGTCCAGTGGGCAGCCCTAACCAGTGGTTGAGAGTTTCCTCTGTACAACTGCTTACATAGATAGCAGTCAGTCACTGAGTAGGACCTCCCACTGGACGCCTAAGTATTGACAGAGGAGGGATAGAAGTGAATAAAATACAAATTTCATGGGTTTTCCTTCCAACTACATATGTGATCAGCCCTTCCTTACTATACCAATCTGCCCATAGATACAACGTGCCAAGTTCACTCTTCAACTTACTAATGGGATTTTATCTTCATCCATAGGCTTTCCTCACAGCTATTGGAGACAAGAACCGTAGGGCAGTCCTGGCTTTGGAACATATGTTTGCTCCAGTACTTGACGGAGCCGTGTCTACCCTACTGGGAGTACTTATGTTAGCTGGGTCAGAATTTGACTTCATTGTCAGGTAATGTGGAATTTTCAATTGTTTCTTCTTTCAACTAATTCAACACATTTAATAATATACATCTCATATATTTCGTGCTTTTTTCCATCCATCATCTAACAATGAACGGCTTTTTAATTCTCACACCTAATCTTTATTCTCTAGTTTCAGGTACATATTATATCTTTTAGAACAAATGCTCTTCTGGTTGAGCAGATGAATTATCATTCACATTTGATAGATGGCATTAAGAGCTAGGGGGTTTCTGTAGGAAATTAAAAGGGAGGCTGTTTTCTTGTGGATTTAATTAAGAATGTAAGTTTGTCAGCTCTGGGAGGTTTTCTTTGAAGGGAATTTGATAAGGGCAGTGAAATAGATCCCTCTCTATTACAAACAACCTGTGGAGCTCTGTAAAATGACTAATCTTAGATGTAACACTGCTTCATTGTGGTGAAATGCTATTGCAAAAGAAGCCTGGGAGCAAGAACAAAGCCTGATGGAGGATGGGCTTATGAAATTCCTTCTATTTAAAATAGATACTCATATCCATGTAAATGTGACCGCCATATTTTACTTTGCACTGGGCAAAATTTGCGCGAGAGGAGGTTGTTACATGGTTTGGAAAATTACTTTTTCTTGTGTGTTGTTGAGCAAAATCATTCAGGTGGACTTGACTACCTTTGTCTGAATTTAGGTTGTGCATCTGTAGTAGAAATAGACTGAGAATATATGGTTTATTGCTTTTAGCATGTTTATATTTGTGTATATGCAAAATGTAGAGAGAGATACAAATCTCACAGCTGAACGGGTAATTTAACTCTTCAGGGGTACATTGTTTGGGCACCACCCTCAGAGTTAAGGCCCCGTCACACGCCACGATATATCTAACAATATGTCGTCGGGGTCACGGAATTCGTGACGCACATCCGGCATCGTTAGCGTGTGACAGCTCCGAACGACTGTTAACGAGCGAAAATACTCACCTTATCGTTGCTCGTTGACACATCACTCATTTTCATAATGTCGTTCCTCCTTCTGTGCGCCGGTTGTTCGTCGTTCCCGAGGCAGCACACATCGCTACGTGTGACACCCCGGGAACGACGAACAACCGGCAACAATGAAGCGACAGTTCAATGCCAGAAAATCTTGCCCTGCATTCTGCCCAGTGTTAAGTCAATGAGGCAGAGCAGATCTGCAAGTTTTTTCTAATGCCAATTCCTCATGAGAAAACAATTGGTGCATGTGTGATTGGCAGCGTATTTTGGATCATGCCCAAACAGCAAGTCTATGGGTGGGTGTGAAACATTGGACTGCACTGATGTCATCCGAGTGCAGGTCCATATATGCAGAGAGGCAATGGAGAAGATGGAGAAATTAAACCCTCCATCTTCTCCTCACCTGTGCTCCGACTCTCGCATGTGACACTGCACTCACGTTCACAGCAGAGTGTAAGCTGAGTGTCATGAGCATATCACATCCAATACTCTCACACAGCATCGGACTGGCTACCGGAGGAATCTCTAGTAATGCCAGGCCTGGATTCGGGTATCTGCATTGCACTTCGGAGCTCTCACCTGAGCTCCGAGTGCAGCCTAGACTGAGCCGCGAGCGCTAACCTGAACTCCGGAGAGCACCGGAAATCACCCTGGCCTGTCTGCAGCTGTCATGAACTGAACCGCAGTCGCCGGGGAATCAATCACTCGGCGCTCGTGGTACAGTCTAGGCTGCACTCGGAGCTCAGGTGAGAGCTCCGGAGTGCAATGCAGATACCCGAATCCAGGCCTGGCATTACTGGAGATTCCTCCGGTAGCCAGTCCGACGCTGCTCTCACATCATCTGCTGTACAGTAGTGTGACCCCGGCCTATCAGTGGAATCTGACTCCCACCAATCAGCTGACTGAGGAGTGTCATGTAGCACAGTGCACCCGTCAGTGTTAAGCAGGCGCAGCTATGAACATTTTGTAGTGGCGATGCTGGGTACTGTAGCTCAGTTCCTATAAAGTCTGATATCCACCAATCTGAATTCTCTTTTAATATACCTGCTAATAGTTTATATGCAGTCCTATGAAAAATAAAATAAACCTACATTGTGCCAATGATAAACTTGAGATACCTGTCACTAAAAGTATTATTACGGATTTATTCACAGACATGCATGCTCCGTACACCCAAGTGCAAATGTTTATTTCAATTGGAAAAGGTGAATTAGTGATTGGTAGATGCCTTTGGTCTTGGCTTGTCTTTCTTGAGCATAATCTATTGGGTATGTTGAGATTTAGCACCTGCCATTGGTGATTCAGGAGGACTTTATAGACAAGATCATCAGCCAATTTTGTCAAAATCGGAATCAGTTTCATTGGCAAGCCCCCCTACATATGCAGTCTGTTGGCTCACTTAAGCCCCTCCATACACATTAGATGGCTGTCAGTCGAAAAATGGTTTGTCCGATCGTTCGATTGGCAGCCGTCTTGGCCTTCTTTCCCATACACAGAAGCGCTCACTTGGCAAAGCACTGTGTTCTTTATGAGAGAGTTGCTGACAGATATGTGTAGGGAGGCTTATTTCCGGGAGGGGAAATTGGACTTTAACTTCTTCAATACTTTAGTCTAATGTGTATGGGGGCCTTTAGAAAACAGCAATCTATTCTCCAAGACGGACTCATGAATATGCTACCTTTCACAGATGGTTACTCGATATGGTATTTGGAGTTCTCTGCGCTTGGGAGCCATCATGTTTACCCACTTCCCAAACACATATGTTTGAGCTAAATAGAAATCTGGTTCTTTTCTGGTTTGGATATAAAGAGATCAGATGTTATTCCATTGTTCCAGGGGATTACCAATGTTCCAAAAGTTCTGGAAAGACAGAGAGATTAACTCAACGATGCGCTCCACTAAAATGGAGTAAATTAACAGACATTGTATATGCAAAGCCGACTGAAATATAATCTCCGTGTTTATTCTAGAGCTAGATGGATGACATGCAAATGTTTCTGGGGCCTATTGTTGATACAAATCCCAGTCTAAAGTTTTGCTTGGTTTACATTAGAAGAGGACATTGGCTTGTTCATTGTATTAATGCAGTTAAGATTTTCCAAGATGTTTACAGAACCAGGTTATTTGTATGTTGTGATTTTGTTCGGAAAAAAGATACAAGGAAAACAAGAGCTGTGTCCTCGGCCAAGCCTTTGTTAACCTCTTCTGTGAAGACTTCCACAACCTAAATGATTTGATGTGAAGGGGAAAATATCCAGCTGCCAGACACATCTTTGCTTTAGTAAATAATCCTTCATTTTATTAACTTTTATGAACTTTTCTGGAAAGAAATAAACATCGCTCGGCGACAACTTTTATGGAAGGAGCTAGAAGCGTATTTCTGAATAATCCCTGACCATAAGCCTTAGTGGTGGGAAACAGCATCCACTTGTGCACTTCCCTCCTCTTCCCCATTACTTTAGCCTTTATGTCTGAATTGGCTGACTCAAAACAAGAGCATTCAGAGATGCTAAATTGATCAACAAAAGATTAGCCTGCAATGCAGCTCAGCCATTGTGGAGCCTTTTACTGGGTACAATGCTCAGGCATACCATAGAATGGAAAGCATTTTCTTTTACAAAAAGCTTGTTCCTCTACTCAAAACGGTTTGCAATTTAAGCTATGTGGTAAAACTGAAACACATTGAATTCCAGGAGGAATATAGTTGTTAGAGCGCAGGAAAAGAGAAAAAAAAAGTACTTTACCTGAACAACTAGTGACTTAATTGGAGATTGCTTTAGTAAGTTTCAGAAACTGTGGATTAGCATTTGGGAGAAGTGGCTCTTTTCCCCTTGTAGAGGGTTTCTTCTTTTTTTTTTTTTATATATTCTTTCTTTCCATCCATTTTGTTACCATTTTCTGAATTCTGGTTAATGGGGAGAACAGTGGAGCGTGGTATTGTGTTCTATTCTTTTCACATTCCATATTTCGGAGTCTTGTGTTACACTTTCATGAATAGAAACAATTTATCAAGCCTTCTGTTGTCGTAACAATCTAACCATTTTCTTTTCTGCTAACTAAGAGCGAACTGTGGGATTTAACCTCCAAGGTAAAATCAGTGTTTTTAATGCTTGCTGTTGTTGTTGATGTGGCCGTTTACGTATTTTTTGGTTCATAGTATTGCATGTTCTGCTTCAGAGCTATTAAACAGCGCCTTTATCTGGTTATATACAGCAAACTTTCAATTGCTGCTTTCTCTTTGCAGGTACTTTTTTGCTGTGTTGGCAATATTAACACTACTTGGAGTACTAAATGGATTGGTGCTTCTTCCGGTACTATTGTCATTCTTCGGACCTTATCCTGAGGTGGGCGTCTTATTCTTTTATTTACTCTTTTAGCACCTTTTGGTAAAATACATATATGCTTTTAATAACAATATCACATATAGTCCAACCGGCAATAAAAATATATTTTTCCAGGTGTCCCCAGCCGATGGTGGAGACCGGTTACCCACGCCATCATTAGGCCTACCACCAAGCTTTGTGAGGTTTCCGGTATTACAGCAACAAACGCATACTGGTTCTGACTCCTCAGACTCTGAATCAAGCTCACAAACGACAGTGTCTGGCTTCAGCGAGGAATTTCACCAGTATGAAGCCCAAAGAGTTGGAGCGCCCCCACATCAAGTTATTGTTGAGGCCACAAGAAATCCAGTCTTCCCCAGGTGTTCTGTAAGTATTTTTCTCTTTTATTTATATTTGTTTTCTTTTAAACCTTAAAAATAGACAAAACTTATTTTTTTGTTCCTATAATAAACCAAACCGACTATTTTTGGATTGTTTTTTGACAAAATCTACTGAAAGTTGATTTCCAGTCCAGGTCTAAAAATGTTATTTAGGCCACGACCTTCTAGAGTTACTGCCATGCCCGGTTTCATTGCTGCATTAGAAGTTGATTTTAATAGTTCCCTATTTATTAATTACATTATTGAATAAAAATAACTAAGATTAAAAAAGTGAAGGGTTTCCTGGAAAATATTTTAAGACATTGGAAGAGATTTATCAGAAAGGGGACTTGTGAAGTCAGTTTTGCTTGTAGCTGCTTTGCCTTTATTTGCGCCATATTTTTCAGTGTTGCATGGTGTCCAATTTTTACTCAACCGCCTATGATAGAATGAAAATTGTGTCATTTTATGCAACTTTAACAAGTAAAAAATCCTAAAAATCCTCTATATGCATAGCTAATTGTGCACATTTACCCTCCTAAATTTCAAAAGAGCTAAAAGCAAAATAAAAACCGCAGAAAGTGAAACATTTTTGTGCATAAACAAGGTGCAACAAAATTGCAGCTGTTTGTGTCTGGAAAACTGGCTTCATAAAAGGGCTTGATAAATCTCACTATAGTATTAAAACCATGTAATGTTTAGTTTGTATATTAGATACTATTGTTAGTTTATTGTAATTTTAACACAATTTCCATTTTTATTTTTCCAGGTTGTAATGCCAGAGGCCACAAATAACCAGAGGACACAGTCCGAACAAAATCAAAGGCCCCAACAAGAATGGCGCCCTAACAGGAATCAGAGATGGGAGTCAAGGGAACAGTCACGGCCACCTCCTTATCGGCCTCGCAGGGATGCTTTTGAATCTTCTACTGAGAACCATGCTGGTACAAGTACAAGAGATCGCTCAGGACACAGACCACACTTACAAAGCAATAGGAGAACTGCTTTTGCTCCAGGAGGTACCTCAGTACCTGCATACTGCCAGCCTATTACTACTGTGACTGCTTCAGCTTCAGTTACTGTTGCTGTTCACCCTTCAGTGTGTAGCCACAATAATCGTGCTAGTTACCCATTTTATGGTGGGTATCACGAAGATGACCATGGACCTTATGAGGATCCTCATGTGCCTGTCAATGTGCGCTATGAGAGAAGGGACTCTAAAGTAGAAGTGATAGAGCTGCAAGATGTTGAATGTGAAGAAAGGACACGAGGAAATCTCTCAAAATAAGGTACAGTATTTGACATTAACAATTAGCATTAAAGCAGCGGTACAGCTTTTTTTTCTTCATGGTGTCACTAGTCCACCACAAAGTCTCTATTTGAAAATTCAGGATATATTTCTCTTCAGCTAAGTAATTTGATCATATGGTGACCCCCCTGTCATGACTTCATATTCTTTGAAGGAAGAGCAATTCAGTTTTCTGCTTGCATGATGAAATTGCATGGACTATACCATTGAAGTTCCCTGCAGGGGTAAAACTGAACCTTCTATCAAAGATAATAATAAATACTGCACAGCTCTGTCACACAATTATAATGTAGGAGATGAGAGTTAAGCTTCCTTGACTATATAGTTTTAATATATTAACATATTTAACAGATGGTACTGGGTCTTGCTAAACTTTGATGCTGTACAGCTGCATCTTGGGGTTTATAGCAGATCATAGAGGAAAAACATTCAGGACGAAGCCTAGGAATCAAGACGGAAGAAGAAAATGAACTGTATGGATGTATACTGTACATGTATGCACTAGCTATATAAGAAAATAAATGGGGACCCCCTGTTGTCATTATATATATATATATATATATATATACAGTATATACATATATATATACACACACACACATATATATATATATACATATATATATATAGTACAGACCAAAGGTTTGGACACACCTTCTCATTCAAAGAGTTTTCTTTATTTTCAAGACTCTGAAAATTGTAGATTCACAATGAAGGCATCAAAACTATGAATTAAAACGTGGAATGAAATACTTAAAAAAGTGTGAAACAACTGAAAATATGTCTTATATTCTAGGTTCTCCAAAGTAGCCACCTTTTGCTTTCATTACTACTTTGCACACTCTTGGCATCCTCTTGAAGAGCTTCAAGAGGTAGTCACCGGAAATGGTTTTCCAACAGTCTTGAAGGAGTTCCCAGAGATGCTTAGCACTTGTTGCTCCTTTTGCCTTCACTCTGCGGTCCAGCTCACCCCAAACCATCTCTATTGGGTTCAGGTCTGGTGACTGTGGCGACCAGGTCATCTGGCGTAGCACCCCATCACTCTCCTTCTTAGTCAAATAGCCCTTACACAGCCTGGAGGTGGGTTTAGGGTCATTGTCCTATTGAAAAATAAATGATGGTCCAACTAAATGCAAACCGGATGGAATAGCATGCCGCTGAAAGATGCTGTGGTAGGCATGCTGGTTCTGTATGCCTTCAATTATGAATAAATCCCCAACATTGTCACCAGCTAAGCACCCCTACACCATCACACCTCCTCGTCTATGCTTCACGGTGGGAACCAGGCATGTAGAGTCCATCCGTTCACCTTTTCTACAAAGACACGGTAGTTGGATCCAAAGATCTCAAATTTGGACTCATCAGACCAAAGCACAGATTTCCACTGGTCTAATGTCCATTCCTTGTGTTCTTTAGCCCAAACCAGTCTCTTCTGCTTGTTGCCTGTCCTTAGCAGTGGTTTCCTAACAGCTATTTTACCATGAAGGCCTGCTGCACAAAGTCTCCTCTTAACAGTTGTTCTAGAGGTGAGAAGGTGTGTCAAAACGTTTGGTCTGTACTGTATGTATATATATATATATATATATATGTGTGTGTATGTGTAATAACATAGAAACAGCACAACAGTGTTGTAAGTAAAGATATTGCAGCATTAGTATTTCATGTGGCGCACACGTATTTACTATAACAGACACAGGTCATCTTGGCAGTTCTAATGACGTAGTTAATTATTTTCTCATTTCCCTTTTATTTTTTTTTCAGAGTCAACACATTCTGAATTTTTGATGGCCAAAGACGGGACAGAATTTCCAGACTGGTTAATGAAAGCTGCTGGAGTTTTTTTTTATAATGGACATGCTGCACCAAGACAAACAGTTCATTATTACTGTAATCTATTGTATAAATGTGTTAAATATTGGTATAAATATTTAAAAGGTGTATACATATGTAATATACAAGAGAACTATGTAAAGTTAGTGTAACTGCGGAGTTCCTTGACTCCTTTTAACAGATGGGGCGGAAGCTTGTTTGCCCTCTCTACTTAATGTACAGAATTTGTGCCACACTTTAATCTAGATATAAGATCCAGTGTATTTTTCTGCTGCTTAAATATTGTATAATGTACTTGTATAATTTCTATGCAAATATTGCTTACGTGATAGGCGTTATTTTGTGTGTGTAAAGGTTTCCTGTCTTGATGTTTAATGTTCATATCACAACCCTGTGGTAGTATGTTACTGATAATTTTCAAACACGCTATGCGTGAGTATCTCTTTTCTTTCAATGGGCAGATATGAAGAATTTGTCTACGCCAATGTCGTTTTGCCTGTCCTCGTGTCTGGATGTGTGCACCTGTCTCATGTGATACTGTAGAGTCTGTTCCACTGTGTTCTGTATTCTTGGTGTGCTTATGTAAACCTGCAATGTTGGGAGTCTTCTCCCATCCGTCTTCAGCACTTACTTGCAGGAGAAATGCATTCTCATTAGCAAACGTTATTTGCAGACTTTACAAAAATCAGTCTTTTATTTATACCCTTTATGTGTAGTTTTGCTGAATGGTGACTGATTTGGTGCCATTCCAGCTTAGGGGCTACTTGGCCATTATGGGGGTTGTCATTCACCACTGGCTAAGTGCTATTTTTTTTTTTTTGTAATGAAAAGCACTTCTAGCGATAAAGGGGATGGAACTACAATTGAATGATACATTTTTATATGGCTTACATTAATTTCTCTTTATGTTGGTGCTACTATTCCTTTTTGCCTCTGAAAATGTAAATGGTTTCCCTATCTACCTCCCTTCCTCTTTTACATACATAGATATGTTGTTTGCTCAGAGTTTAAATTTATGCTATTAATTTAATTCAGATGATGACTTTTATGTTCTTTATTTTGTACATTGATATACTGTATACATTCTTCATGTGCCATTGTGGATTGCAGTGTAGATCGCATTGCATGCTGCTCTGCCATATAAGAAGATTCATTGAAATATTTTAACCTCTTTAAGGCACTTGTTAAAATCTTCAAAACAAATCTAGCAAGGAATATGTAGCTGCCTTTCCTTATTATAAGCTATTGTTACATAAGCACACTGAGACCACTACAAATGTCTCCGTGTCCAGATCACTGCCATTATTATAGTGAGCGATAAAAAACAACAGACCCTGTTTGCTAGCAGTGTTAGAGCCGCATACACATTATGACTACACTTTAAAGCTAAACCCTCATGGCACAACCTGAAAAACTACCTTCATTTCATAAATAGTCATGTATGGCACAGTGATCCTCAATCCAGTAATTCATCTCCATGAATTGGAATTTTTAAAAAATAAAAAACAAATGAAAATTCCCTTTGTATATGACAGATCCCCATTCTTGTACTACAGGAAACAACACTGTAGAGATAAGAATCAATGCAAAAGTACAGTCAGATATTAATATCATCACCCAGACTTCATTTGGATATGACCACATTCCGTTGGGGCCACATCTTTGGACATCCATGAGAGTTTCTGTCTGAAGACCCAAAAAACAAGTTTTGGTTGGAATCCCAAACAGACACATTCACTATGATAAGCCAGACACTTTGTGCACCAGACTGGTAGATGGCATTCCCACTCAAGTTAGTTAGCTTAATACGGGTGCTACTTCCTTTGGAGCAAACCGCTGAGCTTCTGTAGAACAGTATATAGGGAGAAGAAACTATACAACCAAAGGCACGTGGAGATGCATCATATAGAAGTTATTGATTGTATTTCATATCCATTGACTACACTGTGGTAAGTATAGTATTACGTAACATTTTGGGTGAAAAAGCCTTAATTAGACTTACAGGCTATATGATCACTGCATATTGGCTAAAGTGGTTCAGGTTGTTCTTTCCCAAACAAGGACAACCAGGATCGAACTCTATCAAGACCTGCAGTGTTGACTGTCTAGACTTCGTCCAGCAGTGTCCTTTCTTGGGGGAGAGATTCAGCAGGCAGAAAAGCATGGTAGACTTCCCTTCAATGCTCACCTAAAAAGAAGTCGAAACGTCAGGTTCCATCAGCCTTAATGTAGTGAATGGCTCTAATCGGGATTCCATCTGAATACTGTGTCTCTGGGCTTCAGATAGACGCCTCAACTGAGCTACAAATTTGTGACTTGAGAATGATATATGAACAGGACCCTACATTTATGCCTTGTCAGATATAATTCAAGCGGAAGTATTCAGGTTATCTGTCTGAGAACTTAAAAGCTCCAGGCAGCCACTAGGACAGCTTCAAAAGGGGACTGTTCTTCTTTGTCTAGATTGAAGCTATAAAGAATATTTGGAAAATTTGGTAAATAATGCTTTAATTATGCAATTCATACCATATAGTATCTTATTTATTCCTAGGATGTTAGGCAATTCCCAAGCAGGTAGGGAATAATGAAGTAAATGACCCCAATTATATATTAAGCTGATCACCAATGTACTTGCCAGAGAACAGCACTGTGCCATCATGACAAGTTGGCATTGCTAATGATAATAGACTCTAAGCTGTATTTCCCCTTCCGTCAAGTCTCATACTACACACACTTACATGGCCAAATCTCCCCGCTCCCCTGTTAGTGTGTCTGCTGCCTTCTGCACAGTATAGACTTTATAAAAAATATTATATATATAAATATATCTCCTTTAGTCACATTGGCAAAGGGAGAACAGTAGCTGGCAATGTTTTTCTTTGTATGTTTTTTAATATTTATATTTTTGTATAATAAGAATGTGTTCTTACAGTATTTGTCATGCCAGTTTATAACAAAAAATATGCAGGGATATTTTTTATTTCTATTGGAAAACACTATTACAGCTATGGGCTACTTTTAATGGAATTTTTATTTGTATAGAGTGCTTACTAATGTTAAATAGGAGAGAGTATATGACATTTACATTAAAGACTCATAGCAATTTAGAGTAAGGAGTTAAAAGGAAAACTATACAAACTGGGTCTCATTGTCTGCCTTGTTCGGCAGGAGTGGGTTTTGTGTCATTTCATTTACAAAGATAAACATATGCCATATAATTTATTTATATGAAAATTTATTTTTGTAGTGTACATAGTAGCGATCAAGTCTTTTTTTTGACAGAAGTATATTTTTAAAGAGTTTATATGTATTGATACCATTTGTGAGACATGAAATTTGGGTACAGTGCACACATACTTTTAAAAACACCGGACAAAATATCACTTAGCCCCTTCACGGTTTCGAGTTGGCCGGCAAGACACCTTTCCAAGAGGTATTGCTAAAACCACTCATGCAGGGAACGGGTTAACCACGTTGAGAGAGCATTATAATCTTTACCATACAGAATGTGTTTGTTTCATTTTTGTGATCTAGTGTGGTTTACATTTCAAACATTGAAAATGGAAATTGTACAAACTCTCTAAATATTAATGTTCGAACACTGATAGAATTTCTAACATGAATAAAAATTATTATAACTTATTGGGTACGCAGTTTGTTTTTGTAGTCTTTTTTCACATCCTAACCTATTCTGATATATCACTTTTTTTAATCCTTGGACTCTTGTCTAAAACTATGCACTTGTTTTTTGTTTAATGAAGCTATGTTTCCAAAACCAAAGATGATAAACCTTCAGCAGACCGGTTGGACATTTCTTTGCCAGACTCATTTAGGCCACTAATGTGGCAGAGAACAATAGGAATGGGTTTGTCGACAAACATAATGTTTCCCATTAGACCCAAATAAATTAAACTTGCTTTCATCACTAAACTGAACAGTGGACCACTTCTCCTCTGTCCAAACAACATGATCTTTTTGATTTTGCGGCTAATGAGAGGTTTGGTCACTGCAGAGTGGGCTTTCAGTCCAAATGCTCTTAAATGTTGGGACACTGTATGACGAGACAGATCCTTACACTGTTCAGTGCTGAACTGGTGAGCCATTCCATCTGCAGTGTTGAAACGATTAACCATGGAGATTCCCCACATTATCCTGTCCTCTCTTGCATTTGTTTTTCGAGGGCGACCTGCCTTCTTGGGGTACTTGAAAGAGTTTTTAATGTTGTAAAGATGCAATATCCTTGAAATCACAGACTTGGAACGACCGACTTCTCTTGCTATGGCTGATAGGGTCACCCCTTTGGCCTTCATCTAGACAACCTGCTCCTGGAGTGTTTCAATCACTTTGGAACGGCACACCATTTTTGCAAAATCAGTGAAAATTAGAAAGTTAGGCTGCCAGTTACATAAGGTTTATCAGATAATTAAGGAAATTAGCACAAGGTGCCAGATCAATACCAATAACTTGCAGGTATCTGAAAGTGTTCTCTAATTTTGATTAGTGTTCTTTTTCATTTATGTAGTTTACATTTTTATTGTGCTTTTGAAAAAATTCAATTTATGAAATAATCTTAAAATACTCCGAGTTTACTCATGTTAACATATAATCACATAGGACTACACAATGGCCTTAACATTTAGGAAGTGGTGTGTTGTTCTCTAATTTTCATCTCCTGTGTGCATATCAAGAGAGACAAAATCTACATGGCAAAATGCATGGATGGCAAAAGAATAATAACTTCAAGCAAACTGACGTTATAAACAACATTACCAGGCCCCACCAAGTCAAAATACCTGTGGCAGTGGAAAAGGAGAAAGGAAATTATAGAAATATCAAGTTTCTCTCTCCTTATAAGTAGTCACTTGAAGGTCCTTTGATTGAGGGGGTACTTTTAGGAAACGAGTTGAGCAATTTAGGAGAAGTCACAGTATGTCATCACTGAAGGATCAAATAAAATGGGGTAGAAGTCATTCAAACCTTTTGAGAAAATGTACTAACTAAACAATTTATGGTTTATATGTTCAAGTGGCTTTTGAGCATTTTACAAACGCTTCAGGCTTTCAAAAAACGCCTGGTTTGAGAAAATAGAGTGGATGTCACTTCTTTGAAGCGGCACTTGGAGCAAAACACTACAAGCTAGTCACTGTCTAATGAAAATTCTGCAAAAAAAGTTTCACAGGAAAAACTGCAAGAATGCATGGAAATGTCTTCAAAATCACTAAAGGAAATGCTTCAGGAAAACCTAATTCCTCAAAAAGCTTCCCAAGAAGAAGAGTTTCCTGAAGCAATATCTACTACAAAACTCATGGTTTCCGACCACAGAAAAAAAATTCTGTGTGTACATACACTTAAGCAAAAATGCATAACTTTTTATTCCTTGTACTTGTCTACTTTAGCACACATTTCCCTTATAAACTAAGTAACCAGATGTCTGTTTACCATATGTGACAAGTTTTTGGGTTTGCATCACGATAAAGGTGTCAAAGCAAATAATAAAAATATACAAAAAATAAGTGTTGAAGCAAGTAAACATTTCTTAAGACGTTTATTGAACTACAAGCAAATCTACACATGCCTTTTCATCCATACCATAAAAGCAGACAAACATTCCAAACTATGATATGGAAAAGTCAGCAAACACCTTCCCAAGGTGTGACTGCACTCAGAAAGGAAGGGGGCTTATTTCTTCACTTCCCCTTATTCCAATGCATTCCTTTCTAAACCTTCAAATATCATGTCTAAAAGTCCAGTCACCCTCAAAGTGTTTATTTTTTAATACTTCTTAAGGCAATGGGCATTTACTCATTAGAGGAAAATGCTGTGTTATTTTTACAAAATAATAACACCTTTTACACACCTCACACGGTTTCTTGGTATAGGACAGCCTTAAAAAAAACAAGATTAAGCACTTCTATAGTTGGTTTAATAAAAGTACTGTAAACACTCCATCATTGACCTAAAGAAGAACAGATTACTTCTTGCTGCATATATTGATGCATAGTAGTCACATCCGTATTTAAATATGCTGCTGCAACCCCTCCCCTGGTGACAAGGCGGCTCCTCAGTAACACTGCGGCTACTGCTGGACACCGGCAGTGTGTGGATGTTTAGTTTCAGAATGCTGAGACTAGTGTCCAGTTTTACATTCCCTTTTTATTTGCTGCAGTGAGCTTGTAGGTAAGTACAGGTGCATGTCAAGAAATTGGAATATCCTCAAAAAGTTAATTTATTTCAGTAATTCAATACAAAAAGGGAAACATATATTATATAGTCATTACAGAGTGATGTATTTCAAGTGTTTATTTCTGTTAATGTTGATGATTATGGCTTACAGCCAATAAAAACCCCAAATTCATTATCTCAGAAAATTAGAATATTATATAAGACCAACTGAAAAAGTGATTTTAAACTCAGAAATATTGGCCTACTGAAAAGTATGTGACACACCCCAGGGCTTTGGGGTACTCGGTCCCGGGCTTGGTATTCACTAGGACGTATCATGGGTGGCAGTTGCCCGGTTCCGTAACCCTTGGGGTCGCTTGAAGGGGGTTTGTACAAGGGAAAAATAAAAACAATTTTTTTTCATGACACCACTTGCGGTATGCGGCTATATGGGGAAAGCCGCCGCTGCAAAGTCTCTCACTGCTGGGGCTGGTGGTAATGGGCAGCTTAGGTGTGATGGCTCTCCGCAAATAGAGCTAGGCCCCAGGGGAGGATGATGGTAGTTATAGTATATACATGCAGAGGTGTAGGAAGAATTCAGACAACACTGGGGCTGCAGTTTAACTTGTCCTTTTACTCACTGGTTTGGAGTTGCTGCTACCTGGTTTGTGCTGGTCTTTACCAATCCAGTATTCCCTTTTTTCCAGTGCCCGTGTAGTGAACTGGTGAGTTTTACTTCCATGCACCCTGTAGTAGTTGACGGGTCCCCTCTGGTCGTCACAGTCCTGACCCATACGGCAGGCAGCTTGAACCTCTCTTGAGTCGGACCTTTGACCCCTTTCTCAGGTTCCCTCTTTGCTGCTGTGCCCCGGACACTAATGTCGGCAAGGACCAAGATGGTCCCCTCACCGGGCAGATTATTATCAGGTGAGCCTGAAGTGTCTTCCTGAACTAGGGCTCTGTACCCCGTCAGTGCGCGGTCCAGTGAGTACTTGCTCCGGCATATCATCTTCCAGAGTGGTCATAGACTGGAGGTAAAGGTAGGCGGCCTTCACATAGTTCCCATGCCCAGCAGCTGCAAGAATGGGCAAACATTCGGCTACAGCATGAAGGTGCGTCAGCCAGGATCCTGTACGATCGGCCTCGATAAGCTCCCTTGCAATTCCTACCATCTGTTGGTAATTCAGCCATAGTTTACTGGTGCGAGAGTGAGCGGATAATCCGTTTCTTTTGGTGGACAAGAGGTGGACAATTTCACTAAGGCAGGTAGAAGTGATGACCGAATTCAAGCCACTCTCCCCTGTCAGTGTCCGAGCATACAACTGCTCAAGTTCTTGCAACAGGTCTGAAAAACCGGGATGGTCGCAGAGTACTTTGTCTACAACTTGCTTTAACATTTGACAGCTTCAGTGGCCATATTCTTTGACATCACATTTGGACCCTTTGTGGTAACCCTATCTTGGTAAACTTTTAGTATGTTTTTCCCTACATGTAATACTACCAAAAAAACAATAAAACGCTTTCTTGGAATTTGTTCAGGGTAAAGGGTTTTTTTTCGTATTTTGACTGGACTATACTGTGGTTGTTAAACCAGATATTGGTACTTTTATTAGTGTGGACAGATGTCAAGTCCTGCTGGGAAATGAAATTTCCCTCTCCAATGAGCTTGTCGGCAGAGAGACTCATGAAGTGCTTTAAAATTTCCTGGTAGGCGACTGCGCTGACTTTGGTCTTGATAAAACACAGTGGACCTACACCAGCAGATGACATGGCTCCCCAAACCATCACTGATTGTGGAAACTCCACACTAGACTTCAAGCAGCTTGGATTGTAGCCTCTCCACTCTTCCTCGAGACTATGAAATGCAACATTTACTTTCATCTGAAAACACCTTGGACCACTGAACAACAGTCCAGTTCTTTTTCTCCTTGGCCCAGGTAAGATGCTTCTGTCTATTGGTCATGAGTGGCTTGACACAAGAATGTGACAGTTGTAGCCCATGTCCTGGATACGTCTGTGTAGGGTGGCTCTTGAAGCACTGACTCCATCAGCAGTCCACTCCTTGTGAATCTCTCCCAAATTTTTGAATGGCCTTTTCTTAACAATCTGTCACGCTGTACTCTAAGATGTACAATAGCAGTACAGCGCAGTAATGTGGGACTGAGAGGATTCCTGAAACTATCTGCGAAGGTAGTTAGCTGGTAAACCACTATGGGGCGTAAAAGTGGAGGAAACGTATGAGCAGGGAATTCCCTAGCAGAGGTAATACTAGTCAAGCCCACCAGATGGCAGTAGAATCGTCAGAAAGCCATGTCACAACATGAGGTCTTGTAAGTACACAAGGGAAAAGTCTAAACGTAGTCAGAGGGAAGCAAATAGTCAGTAGCCAGGAAATCAGAGCCTAGAAGCGAGGGGGAGTGGGAACACAAGACAGAATTAAGGCAAACAGATAAGGAACGAACAGGGAGACAGCGGGAGAGACACTGATGGAAACAGACAACAGAGGAGGTTAACAGGTCAGGTGAACACGGAGGTCAGGAGAGGGCAGGGCAGACAACAGGTCACTCAAGAGCAGAACACAGCAGAGCCAGAAGTATCACTGGCGAAGTCCAAGAGAAACTGCCCTAATAAAGCAGCCTGACCTCCAGAACGAGGCAGAAAGGATTAACCCCTAACGTGACCTGCATCCGAAGTGAAACTAAAAAAAGGCTCAGCTCCAGCTGAGCCAGGAGTCAATCATGACACAATCTTTTCAAGGCTGTGGTTATCGCAGTTGCTTGTGCACCTTTTTCTACAAGACTTTTTCCTTCCACTCAACTTTTCATTAATATTCTTGGATACAGCACTCTGTGAACAGCCAGCTTCTTTAGCAATGGCCTTTTGTGGCTCACCCTCCTTATGGAGTGGGTCAATGACTGCCTTCTGGACATCTGTTAACTCAGCAGTCTTCCCCATGATTGGGTAGCCTACTGAACCAGACTAAGTGACCATTTTAAATGCTTAGGAAGCCTTTGCAGGTGTTTTGTGGTAATTATTCTAATTTTCTGAGATAATGACTTTTGGGTTTTCATTGTCTTTAAGCCATAATCATCAACATTAACAGAAATAAACACTTGAAATAGATCACTCTGTAATGACTCTATATAATATATGCTTTTCCCTTTTATGTACTGAATTACTGAAATAAATTAACTTTTAACTTTTTGAGAATATTCTAATTTATTGAGATGCACCTGTAGCTCTCTGCTGGGAGCCATGGGTGGAGTCCCTTCTATGTAAACCCTAGCAGACTGATTCTAGCTGTAAGTTGTTAGTTTGTGTTCAGCTACTGACATAAGCTCTCTGTTTTGTATTTCCCATGTTCTGACTCCGGCTTGTATGCCGTTTGTCTCCTGATTTTGTTTTTTATTCAATTTCTTGGCTTTACTCCTGGTGTGGCAACCATTCCTGCCCCTGGTTCGCACTTCTGGACAGCAGCCCTTCCGTGGAAGTAATCCAATGGACCAAATCGCTGTACAGGGGTTAAAGGGTGGTCGGCGTCTTGTTGTGGAGATAACCTCTCCCACCAAGCCATAAAGATATTAGCAATTGATGGGGAGAACTTGACCCCCAATTGACCCACCAAACAACTGAAGATAAAACTTTGAAAGGTAAAAATATGTTTCAAAAGAAAATAGCAGAATTTACTCACTGTAAACACCAAGGATGGATTTTAACGCTATCAGGGCCAGGTCATGTAATATAATTGTGTAAAAGGAGGTAACATCTGCTATAATCCATGCATAATTAGCCCTCCACTTAAAATTCTCAAAGTACCTGTGTTTTAATTTACGTGGGAATAATTTATCTAAAGGCTGAAGTGAACTATTAGCCCTGGCCACTATGGGAGAGGAAAGCCAGGTGTAAAAATTTTAGGAAAGAAATGAAAAAGGGCCACAAAGGGATGCTCAGTAGGCTATACTTTACTGTTTTAATGTAAGAACTCCTAAAGAGATTACCTCTCCAATAATTTCAGAAAGATTTTTTTTAACATGTCAGTGGAGTTAATTTGTATTGGGAGGTATATTTTGTGATCTGACAGTAGTAAAGATTTTGGCAGTAATACATTGTTTTTTTTTTACCAAGTTATGTCTTTGTCTGCCTCTTAGACGAAAACATCATTCATTTTCCAAGACCCTACTTTCAACAAAATGAATTATCTGGTTATTAACATTATAATTCCTGCTTTTTATAACAGAATGTATAGAGACCAGATTTTCCTCTACGTAGTTACATAAGTTGAAAAAAGACCTAGGTCCATCTAGTTCAACCTTCCTCCACCAATTATACATTTTGTCATTAAGTCATTTATAACCAATAATGTTGTGTGTACTGTAGATATCATCCAGCCCTTTTATAAAAGTTAAAGTTACATTGTTGCATAGGTTTAAAAAAGAACCCAACTCCTAAAATGTATCAAGACATGTCAGATGTGAATTGATGGGATGAAAATCATGATTTTTTTTTTGTGGAAAAGTAGAGGAACAGCTGTTACTCTCCAAACCACAAGATTCAGCATAATTTAGTGGCAGACTTAAGACTGATAATGTCCGATTCAGACAAAAAGACATTTTTTACTTTTGAGTTAAAACTCACTCGTGCTGAGTTTTGTCTTTTATGCTTATCAGATCTTTATAGAATTTACTGCACATTATAGCTGTCGAGCAAATGATTGATAGGCTAACAGCTATCTCCTCAGAGTCTATTCAAGCGATCTCTCCAGATCCTAACAAAGTATTCCTATTTCTCCATGAAACATCCACCATCAGAATACTCTGTCAGTGGCTTATTTCCTGGAGAATAAGAAATTCAACAGGTCGGTTCTTTCTTTCCCCAACATCACCTGTTGAGGATGAGCCATTAGACTGCAAGTCGACTTTAGCCATTGTGTATAGGGAACTTAAGTCAGATGCGAATCTGTGTTTACTTGCACCCAGGTCAATTTATGGCATCCTGTCCTATACACAGCCTAAACTGAATCTGTCAGCATGTTTTTGCCATATAATCTGAAGATAGCAGGCTGTAAAGGCCCAGTCACACTAAACAACTTACCAGCGATCCCAATAACGATACAACCTGATAGGGATCGCTGGTAAGTTGCTAGGAGGTCGCTGGTGAGATGTCACACTAAGCGATGCTCCAGCGATCCCACCAGCAACCTGACCTGGCAGAGATCGCTGGAGCATCGCTACACGTGGAAGCATGCTGCGCTTGGTAACTAAGGTAAATATCGGGTAACCAACCCGATATTTACCTTGGTTACCAGCGCACACCGCTTAGCGCTGGCTCCCTGCACACCTAGCCACAGTACACATCGGGTTAATTACCCGATGTGTACTCTGCTACGTGTGCAGGCAGCAGGGAGCCGGCTTCTGCGGATGCTGGTAACCTCGGTAAACATCGGGTAACCAAGAAGCCCTTCCCTTGGATACCCGATATTTACCTTCGTTACCAGCGTCCGCCGCTCTCACACTGCCAGTGCCGGCTCCCTGTTCCCTGCACTCCTAGCCACAGTACACATCGGGTTAATTACCCGATGTGTAGTCTGGCTATGTGTGCAGGGAGCCGGCACTGACAGCTGAGAGCGGCGGACGCTTGTAACGAAGGTAAATATAAGGTAACCAAGGAAAGGGCTTCTTGGTTACCCGATATTTACATTGGTTACCAGTGTCCGCAGAAGCCGGCTCCCTGCTCACTGCACATTTAGTTGTTGCTCTGTCGCTGTCACACACATCGATGTGTGCTTCACAACGGGAGAGCAACAACTAAAAAATGGTCCAAGACATTCAGCAACAACCAACAACCTCACAGCAGGGGCCAGGTTATTGCTGGATGTCACACACAGCAACATCGCTAGCAGGTTGTGCCTCAGCAGCGATGTTGCTAGCGATGCTGCTTAGTGTGACGGTACCTTAAGAGTTAACATTCAGATTACAGCCATTTCTTATCTCAAGTGTGTTTTGTTTACTTGCAATGTTAGTTTAACCCTTTATAGACCACCGATACGTCTTTTAACGGCGGCAGAAGAAGGTACTTATTCCTTTGAGCCGCTTTGTCACAGCGCTCAGGAAAAAGTATATAGCGCCCTCCAGCGTCGGAAAATCTCCAGGATTACAACTACTGAGGGTAGCTGAGACCCTGGAGATCACGATCAGGGTCGGTTTTTCCGGTCCCCGGTCACGTGATCACAGTAACAAACTGTAACAGTGACGATGTGAAAGTTAGTGCAGCACCGGTAAAAAAATGATTCATCTCCCATCTGGCATGATCACACATGTCAGATGGGAGATAAATGTCTTCCTCCTGTCCCCGGTGTGGCCAAAGTCTCCTCACCCCACTAAACCCATCCCACGTCCCCTTTCCGACGATCTGAAATGGCCACCGCAATAGTGTTGTTCATCCTTCTTTGATTTTTGTGTGATCTGACATGGCAGATGGCACAGAAAGGTCCTCCCAGGTCACTCCCTGCCCGGTCTCCTCCGGTCCTGCTCCGGTCTCCCCATTACCTTCTGCAGCGTCAATCCCCCACGAGCCCTCCTTTTCCTTGTCTTCAGAACAAATCCTGACCGCATGCGCAGATAGTGGCTGTCAGCCAGCTCTCTGCACTCAGTGACACAGCTTACTGGAGGCTCACACTGGATTGCTGTGGACTCGGGGAGCGTGAGTGCACTCAAACTCCTCACATGAAGGGTCTACACTTCCAGAAAATGGTGGATATGTTCCCTGAGCGCACTCCCATATCCTGGAACACGTGGGACGTCCAAAATAGATTACAGCAGACCAGAGTTGTTGTTTTTTTTCTTTTCAATAAATTGGTGAAAGAGTGAATGTGTTGGAGAGTGTTTTTTAAAATAATTTTTTTTTATGACTGACTGAGTTACTGATGGGTATCTGATAGAAGCCATGACATCACTAACCCCAGGGTTTGATGCCAGGTGACATTACAGCTGGTATCAGCCGCATATATTACCCCGTTTGCCACCGCTCCAGGGCAATAAGATGAGCTGGTGCAAAGCGCCAGGATTCGCACATCTAATAAATGTGCCATTTCTGGGGCAGCTGCGGCCTGCTATTTTTAGGCTAGGAAGGGCAAATAACTATGGACCTTCCCACCTTGAGAATACCAGACCTCAGCTGTCCGCTTTACCTTGGCTGGTGATCCTATTTGGGGTACCCCACATTTTTTTTTATTATTTATTTTTAAATAATTATAAAAAAAGAGCCTGGGGTGCCCTCCAAATTGGATCACCAACAAAGGTGAAGCTGCCAGCTGTGCAGGGTCTGTTTTACCCTAGCCGGCTATCAAAAATGGGGGGACACCATGTTTTTGTTTTTTTTATTATTATTTTTTTGCTAAATACAAGGCTAGACATGCTTTAGTTCCACCTGAAAGTCACTAAAGAGTGCCAGCTTGGAATATGCAGGGGGGTGGGACACTATATATGTGTTTGACATCTGTCTATCTATTCATCCATCCTAGCTTTTTAGGCTGCATGCCCGCGATTAGGGTTTCAAGCGGTTTGGATGGTGTGTTGGTGTGTTTTTGATACATCCAAAATGCTGCATTGTGCAGTACAAGCGCAGTGGAAGGATATTTAGAAATCTACCCACTGTGCTTATTTTCTCCACAGCATAAACTGACATCTGGTGCTGAAGCATGTCAATTTATGCTGCGGAGACTAGCGTTCTCTGTGGAGAATATAGAGCTAAAGTCATCAGCGGCCGGAACCTGGATCGTGAAGCCCCCACGAAGCCCCCACGGGTTCAAAGTTCTCATCAAACATCTAAATAAATTCCTTGAGGGGTCTAGTTTCCAAAATGGGGTCACTTGTAGGGGGTTTCTGCTTTTTAGATGCCTTAGGGGCCCTATAAATTCAACATGGTACCCACAATCTTTTTTAGCCAAATTTGCTTTCCAAAATTCAAATATTGCTCCTTCTGTTCCAAACCCTCCCATTTGTATCATCGTGCTCAGAAAAATGTGGGTAACAATCTGTGGGGTCCACTTTTTGGCGTTACCTCTTGAAAAAAGGAGGACTTTGGTGCTAAAGCAACATTTTGTGGAAAAAAATGAAAATTTCCAATATGATGGCCTAATGTTATCAAATTCTGTGAAGTATCTGTGGGTTCAAATGCTCACTATACCCCTAGATAAAATCAATAAGGGTCTAGTTTGAAAAATGGGGTCACTTGTGGGAGGTTTCAGCTGTTTATGTACCTTAGGGGCTCTACAAATGCAACATGGTGCCCGCAATCTATTTCAGCCAAATTTGTGTTCCAAATTTGAAATATTGCTCTTTCTGTTCCGGGCCCTCCCATTTGTCCAACCAGAGGTTTCTGACCACATGTGGGGTATCAGCGCTTTCAGGAGAAACTGGGTAACACATTTTGTGGTCCATTTTGTTGTGTTACGTCTTCTAAAAGTGAATAAATTGGCGCTAGAACTACATTTTTAGATAAAATAATTTATTTATTTTTTTCATTCCACATTGCTTTCGTTCATGTGAGGCACCTGAAGGATTACTAAACTTCTTGAATGTGATTTTGAGTACTGTGAGGGGTGCATATTTCAGAATGGGGTCACTTTTGGGTATTTTCTGTCACCCAGGCCTCTCAAAGTCACTTCAAATGTGATGTGGTCCTAAAAAAATGGTTTTGTAGATTTTGTTGAAAAAATTGGAATTTGCTGATGAACTTTGAACCCTTCTAACTTCCTAACCCCAAAAAATGTTGCTTCAAAATTTGCGCTGATGTAAAGTATACATGTGGGAAATGTAATTTATTAACTATTTTGTGTGACATAACTCTCTGGTTTAAGGGAATATAAATTAAATTTTGAAAATTGCAAAATTTTCAAAATTTTTATCAAATGTCCGATTTTTTTCACAAGTAAAAGCAAAAAATAACATCCTAAATTTACCACTATCATGAACTGCAATACGTCAGGAAAAATAATAATCTCAGAATGACCGGAATCCTTTAAAGTTATAACCTGTGAAAGAGACACTGGTCAGAATTGCAAAAACTGGCTTCGTCTTTAAGGGGTTTAAGCTTCCTTGCTTTATCATTATTGGGTCTGAAGAGCAAGTGAGCTGAAGTCCGCCCCCTTTCTGTGATTAGCAGCTTCTGTCTATTGAAATGTACACTGAAAGCCTGGTATGGGTGGGGGCAGATTGTTAGACTCTGCTGCATGAAAAAAATAAAATCTTTGATTATATCTGCACAGCTGCACCCAGTAATTTAAGTGGTACGTCAATGGATTCAGGATGTCTTTGCCTACATCTTGCTGCTCTCAGAAGAGGTAGCAAAAAAAAAACTGCCGACAGATTCCCTTTAAGCGACTTGAGTAGTCATCATGTGACTGCTCATTTGCAACATGCATACCTACAGCTATTTATATTCATCTCCTAGCTTCTCTTCATGATTATCTCAATGGGTTCAGTGAAAATCTACGACCCAAGCTTTAATGAATGAAGTAGGATGATAAGTTAGTTGGGACGTGATCGTAAGTATGAAAATTGCATATGAGTGGTTATGGGATAACTGCTGCCACTGACAAACAGAACCAAATCCTGACAGTGAATATATTACATGCTGTTAGAATTTGGCATGCAACAGTGCTTGCAAAAATTAGTACTGGTCTGGAAAATCCTTTTAAATTAAATGTTTTAGTGTATATGTTAAAGGGGTTGTATGGTCTTCTGATAAACGTCTGCAGTCTATGTGACTGCAGACATCTAAACCCTAAACAACATATGATGCACATGCTTTCAGGGTTGACTAGTTTTGCAAGTGAGAGTGGTCAGTCACATGACCACAAGTATATGATTACCATATATGCGGTCACCTGCCAACTAGCCATACTCAGCTTTTTTCAATTCACTTATACTAATAGAAGCCAGGCATGTCTAGTTAGAATGTGTCTATATATTTGCAAATTGCATATTTGCGGTCAAATGAACAACCACTCTCACATGGAATGCTGGTGAATCTTGAAAGCATGTCCACCGCACGCTATCAGGATTCACATAGACTGACTGCAAACTTTTGTCAGAAGATTTAACAACTCCTTTAAACAGAAGTTGCAAAGTTCATATGAACAGAAGATTATTTTCAAGGTTTTTTTACTTACAGTATTTTATAAGTTTTCAAAAACATTAAATAACAAATTAATTTATACTAACCTTCTGCAGGTCAAGCACTGCCTCTACTCCATTGCTTCTCTAGTCTTTATTGACTGGCTGCAGTGTTGATGCAATGACTACAGCTTACATATGCGGGTGCGATCGCTAGCGACATCGCTAGCGATGTCGCAGCGTGCAAAGCGGTCTAAGACTTTTTAGGCTGACTACGTTAGCATTAGAATTGAGGACAGTGAATGTCTGCAGTGGTCACTTAGGCTGCAGCAGTAATATCATTATTAGATATTAGATATTAGCTGGTCAAATTTGTCAGTTGTTTTTCTTTAATAGTTTTTATTGAACATTTTCTCTGTTAACACGCATCTTGAATAATATAAAATGAGACATGAAATAAAATAAAACAATGCTCAGTCAGGGAATGAAAGAAAAAACTAAGGTTGGGTCAGGAAGGGGGAATTATGGATATGAAGGGGATAGGTAGATGAGAAAGGATAGGATGAAAATTTTAATTAATGGAAAAATCAAAGAAAAATGAAGGAGTTTGATAATCATTTGATTCAGTTAAGTATAAAGTTAGCTTATTATTTATACTAAAAGTCGTCAAACTTCTAGTTAACTAGTTGTCCTGCCAGTCTCCTGAGAGATACCATGGCTTTTAATATTTGACAGGCTTTTTAAGTGGCTGTACATACAGCAAAAACATATTGATTCACTAATATATTTACACACAAATACTATTTATTCCTTTATTATTCAAAAATGGTACTGGAGTGCATTGAAGAGACACACTATATTGTGAAAATAGTAAAGAGAAAAAGTGGCACTCACCACTAGTATGTATTCATTCCAAGAAGTACCATGTTTTTGTCATGTAAGAAAATCATGTACTGCCCCGGCTCGGCTGCGACCGATCCGCTCGGATCCAGGCTCGATGGTTGGTGGCTCGAGCGTCTCCGGACCCGGGGGTCCTGTGGTCACTTCGATCTGAAAGGGGGCTGGCGGTTTAGGGGACGTTGGTGTATGGCCGGAGCAGTGGTTAAGTTCGTGACGCCACCCACGGGTTCTGGTGAAGGTGGACACCACCGCTGCAGTTACGTGGTACCCGGGGGAGATGTTGCGCAGCAAGATGTTAACCCCTCCGTGGGTAGGGATGGTGGCCCCGGGACCCGTTGGGGGAGTAGTTGGGCGGTGCAGGGAGTTGCGCGGCCGGAAGGCACTAATGTACTCATGATTAGTAACACACAAGTCTTTGGTAAACCAAGATAATGGTGGTCTGTGCCCGCAGCCGGCTGCGGTCTGGTCCCCCACCCGGTTGGTGGTCTCTGCCTTTCTCCTGCACCTGTTTGAATGTTGATGGACTACCTGAACTTGCAATACAGTAGTCCGCTCCCCGGTTTGTGTATGTCAGAGGAGCCCTTTGCCCGCAGACGCTGGCCCATGGGATCTCTCTGCCTGGGCGGTGGCTTTCTATCCCCCTCGTTGGGCTGTTGTCTTCAGTCGGGACTTCGGGTGGGAAAGGACCTATAGTCCCTGCCGCAATCAGTGAATTAGCTAGCCCCCAGTAGCTTATGGACCTAGCTTCATGGTCTGAGTACCCCCACTTGTGCTCCAGTTTCCAGTTGGTTCCCCGGGTCGGTACCGGCGGGCCACTACCCTATCCCGGTCTACCACGGTTCCACCGAGCCGTCTTCTCGGCTCCTGCAGGCAGAGGCCTCCGTATGCTTCCTAGCCAAAGGTGCCCGGGCTCCAACCCTGGCACCTGTCAGTCTGTTACAGGCCTGTCACACAGGCCTGTCCTCCTCCACTGCACTCTCGAACTGAACTAACTGTGTTTTTCCTACCTCAGGCTCTCTGAACTCCTCGGTGGGCGTGCCAACCGCCTGGCTCCGCCCCCCTGGTGTGTCCATCAAGCACTAAGGGAGGTGACTAGGGTTTAAAGGGTTGGCTGCTGACACCTTGTTAGGGGACTGGTGTTGTGCGGGGGTCTATCTGTGACTACCTGGCTTGTCCAGGGCGTCACAATCATATAATTTCAGAATTTTTCGAGCTTTAAAATCAATTATAATCTGTGTAACTCAATTGAAAAACAAAATTAAATCTTTTCTGGTGTAAAAATAAATGCAATTAGTTTCTTGATGTACCATTTGAATTTATGACAGCATTCAGTCTTTTTGGGTAGGAGTCTACCGTGTTTTTCCAAAAATAAGCCCTCCCCCAAAATAAGCCCTAGCAGGGATGTTCAGCATTTTCGGAGCAAGGCTTAAATATAAGCCCTCCCCCGAAAATAAGCCCTGGTCGCGGTTCTGTAATGAAGTGTCCGTGCAGCTAAAAAAGATACAGATACTGCAGGACACTTCATTATAGACAGCGGGCACCCTGCAATCACTCACCCGACGCTGAGCAGCAGGACCTGCAGTGATCGCACACCCGCACACATCAGCTCTCACACACACACACAATCAGATCTCACATACAAACATCCAATCTCACACACACATACCCTCACCCACACACACACACACACACACACACCAGATCTCACACACAAACATCCGATCTCACACACACACACACACACCAGATCTCACACACAAACATTCGATCTCACACACATCGGATCGCACACATAATCAGATCGCACACACAAACATCGGATCACACACACATCGGATCGCATACATACTCACCTCATCCAGCGACACCAATCTCTTCTCGCCGGCAGAATCCTGAGAGGCAGTGCGGTGGAGTGCAACGACCTGCAGAACAGGACCTGCGGCCGGACACGTGACTTGCCCTCATCATTCCCTGCGTCCGGAAGCGCTGGATGTCATTTGATGTGTGCGTATGTGTGCGATTGGCTGTGTGTGTGTGTGCGATCGGCTGTGTGTGTGTGTGTGTGTGTGTGTGTGCATGTGTGTGTACGATTGGCTGTGTGTGTGTGTGCGATCGGCTATGTGTGTCTGCGATCTGCTGTATGTGTCTGCGATCGGCTGTATGTGTCTGTGATCTGCTGTATGTGTCTGCGATCGGCTGTATGTGTCTGCGATCGGCTGTGTGTGTCTGCGATCAGCTGTGTGTGTCTGCGATCTGCTGTGTGTGTGATTTGCTGTTTGTGTGATTTGCTGTGTGTGTCTGGATCTGCCGTGTGTGTGATTTGCTGTGTGTGATTTGCTGTGTGTGTCTGGGATCTGCTGTGAGTGTGATTTGCTGTGTGTGATCTGCTGTGTGTGTAATTTGCTGTGTGTGTGATTTGCTGTGTGTGTTTGGGATCTGCTGTGTGTGTGATTTGCTGTATGTGTTTGGGATCTGCTGTGTGTGTGATTTGCTGTGTGTGTGATTTGCTGTGTATGTCTGGGATCGACTGTGTGTGTCTGGGATCGGCTGTGTGTGTCTGCGATCAGCTATGTGTGTCTGGGATCTGCTGTGTGTGTGATTTGCTGGTGTGTCTGGGATCTGCTGTGTGTGTGATTTGCTGTGTGTGTCTGGGATCTGCTGTGTGTGATTTGCTGTGTGTGTGATTTGCTGTGTGTGTCTGGGATCTGCTGTGTGTGTGTGATTTGCTGTGTGTGTGATTTGCTGTGTGTGTGGGATTTGCTGTGTGTGTGGGATTTGCTGTGTGTGTTTGGGATCTTCCGTGTGTGTGATTTGCTGTGTGTGTCTGCGATCGGCTGTTGTCTGCGATCGGCTGTGTGTGTCTGTGATCGGCTGTGTGTGTCTGTGATCGGCTGTGTGTGTCTGCGATCTGCTGTGTGTGATTTGCTGTGTGTGTCTGCGATCGGCTGTGTATGTGATTTGCTGTGTGTGTCTGGGATCTGCTGTGTGTGACTTGCTGTGTGTGTCTGGGATCTGCTGTGTGTGTGATTTGCTGTGTGTGTCTGCGATCGGGCCGTGTGTGTCAGCGTGTCAGCCAGCAGCAGGGGAGACGGCGTGCAGCAACCACCGGAGATCACAGGAGGACCTGGGAACCATGCAGACGTCCGGGTCTGGTGACTATGAGTCTCCTGGGAAGTGGGGGGGTCTGCTTTTTGGGGGGTAAACTTACCCTCCAACCGTGTTTCTCCAAGAATAAGATCTCCTCCAAAAATAAGCCTTAGTGCTTTTATGGGAGGCAAACAAAATATAAGACTGTCTTATTTTTGGAAAAACACGGTATCCGCATGACACAATTAGAATTGGCAATCTTGGCCCACTTGTCCTTGCGATAGCTATCCAAATATGTAATATTGTGACGCCATCTTCAGATCTTCTGAGAAAGTCATTCTTTTTTTGATTTGGAGGTATGCATAGGTTCATTGTCATGCTGAAAGATAAAATTCTGTTTTATTTTCAGCATTTTAAAAGAAGCCTAAATAGGGGTTTTTTTGCAAAATTGACGAATATTTGAAACTTAATTCCCACTACTTTTATTAAAGCCCCAGTTCTTACTCCTAAAAAACAGCCCCAAGGCATAACATTGCTTCCACCAAGCTTCACTGTGGATTTGGTATTTCTTTGGTCATGTGCAGAGTTGACTTTGCACCAAACATACTGTCATGTAGGAGGGTGTGGATCCACTGCAGGGGCGTGACTGAAGTGCCTACCAGGTCTTCACAAGAGCCACTGATGGTGAGGCAGCCCTGGGCTTCTGGTAGAGACCAGGTACCACTCCAGTGCAGACCCCGAGACTGTAGAAGCTGAAAGGAGGGTCAGGGATGCAGGTATGGGAGGGCAGGCAGGACAAAGTTGGAAAAGGAAGCAGAAATCAGTATTGGATGCTAGCAGGACAGAGCCAGAGCAACTAGCAGGAGTGGGACAACAAACAAGGGACTGTTATGCTAGCAGGAACTAGACAAGCTAGGAACCCAATTGCTCAGGCACCTCCCCAAAGGAGAAGGTGTCTGAAATACTTAGAGACTCCCAGTCAAAGGCAGGGGACACATCAGAGGGCATGTCCTTGTCCCTTCTTGAGGCAGGGAGCGCATGCGTGTGCCCTAAGAATCTTGCCAGGAGACCTGCACGACATCTGCAGGACCTGGAGCCTCGAGACCTGAAAGTGCTCCCTAGATGGAGCAGGAGAGGAGAGCCAGGTGCGGTGTTGAGTTTGGCCTGGAGGAGGCCACACAGCAGTGCAGTGATGCCAACGTTACACATACCTTTTGTATTTATGGTCTCTTAAGACAATAACATATTTTCCCACATGCTTTTTGCAGAGTTGATGTAGGTTTTGGCAAAGCATAACCAGGCTTGGATGTGTTTCTTTGTAAGAAAAGGCTTCAGTCTTGCCACTCTACCCCACTGGCAAGACAAATGAAGATTATGAAAGATTGTTTTTACATGCCGTACACAACCAATACATTCTAGACAGTGCTGAAGCTCTATTAATGTTACTGCGGCCACTTGACAGCCACCCTGACCAATGTTCTTCTGGTCCTTTCATCAATTTTTATGGACTTCCAGTTCTAAAGAATGTGACTGTTAGCCAAATTTAAGCCACTCCTTGATTACAGTCTTCACAGTGTTTCATGGTATATCTAATGCCTTGTAATTTTTGAGGTCATTGACATTCCTTTGCCATGGCTTTTGCTGTAAAATGCAACTAAGAATATCCTACTTGCATTCTAGTTCCTAAAATGTCAGGTAAATCCTACTAGAACAGATAATCTTTTTATGGAGCTAATGAGAGCCACTTTAAATGATGTCAGGTGATTACAGACTACTGTGTAACATGAGTTTAAGTGGTTAATTCTGAACAGAACCACATACCAAATTAAGAGAGCATTCACACTTATTTAACCACATTACTTTAATTTTTATTTTCCACCTCAAAATGATACCACTTTGATTCTCAATGGATTTGTACAGATTATCTGTGACAATAAAGGTGAAAAAAGTTCTGAAGTTACTAAATCTGTTGGGAATGGCTGCGCTCAAGCACTTGCTGACTAAAATGAAATGTGGAGCTGCAATTGGTAAACCGGAGGTCACGTGCAAATTGACCTTCTAGTGATATAGTAGATAAGGAAAACACGAAACCACTGCGCTGCACACACGCACAAAACGTTGAGAATTAATCTAACTAACACATGAAATTGGTGTTATTAGACTCTTACCTAGGCTGTTAGATAGGTCTACAGACACCTATATAGTCGGTCCTGTGAGGCTGGCCAATATACGTATTAATATCTGATGAAGATTTTTAAGAAATGTATAACTAAATGAAGTCAATAGTAAAACACTATAGTATAGATGACATGCGGTATCTAATTTAAAGGATACAAAGTTCACACATCTTGGTTACGATGTATAAAGATGGTTGCTGAGAGTCATAGGTAAATGAAGAGTCAGAGTGAGTTCTACTAATGTTTGCTTTTTGGTAGGTTGAAGAATGTTGATATAATGAGTTGCACGACAAGGTTGTGCAGCGATATGTGTGAATACAGATGAACACCTTAAACAAGGAAATCAAATAATTATTGAATAGAGATTGAGTGGGACCCACAGGGGGTTAAATAGCAAACAAGTGATTGCAATGAGAAAAAGAAGGTTAACTGTTTCCTGTGGGCAGAGATAAAAACAAACGCTGCTGATAATGCAACTTAGGCTACATGCGCACGCTCCTTTTTTTCCTGCTTTTTTGCTGCTTTTTTTTGGCTGCAGTTTTGTCAGCAGAACTTTCTGACATATGACTTCCCAGCAAAGTCTATGAGAAGTCAGATTTGTCATGCGCACATTGCAGTTTATTTGTCAGCGTTTTTTTTGTCAAAAGTTTGTGACAAAAAAAATGCAGCATGTTCATTCTTCCATTTGTCACCCATTGAAATCAATGAGGGCATCAAAAACGCAGGAAAAATGCATGCGAATCACAAGTGGTGCATTTTACCTGCCTTTTACCTGCGTTTTTGGTACCAAAAACGCAGGTGATTTGTCAGGAAGTCAGGTAACAGACAAGTGGTTCCGTCCCGTCCCGTCCTCCACGTGTTCCCCGAAGTACCGCTGTCCCCAGGGGAGATGATGTGGAGGACGGGACTATCAGCGGCGGCGGCAGCGAGAGGGAAAAATCAATGTTTTCAGCTGCCAATGTCCATCCCACTCTCGCTCCCGCCGCCGCCGTTGATAGTCCCGTCCTCCACATCATCTCCCCTGTGCGTGCACGCTGGGGACAGCGGTACTTCGGGGAACACGTGGAGGATGGGACTATTAGCGGCGGCGGCAGCGAGAGTGGGATGGACATTGGCAGCTGAAAACATTGATTTTTCCCTCTCGCTGCCGCCGCCGCTGATAGTCCCTTCCTTCACGTGTTCCCCGAAGTACCGCTGTCCCCAGCGTGCACGCACAGGGGAGATGATGTGGAGGACGGGACTATCAGCGGCTGCGGCAGCGAGAGGGAAAAATCAATGTTTTCAGCTGCCAATGTCCATCCCCCTCTCGCTGCCGCCGCTGATAGTCCCGTCCTCCACGTGTTCCCCATAGTACCGCTGTCCCCAGCGTGCACGGACAGGGGAGATGATGGACCCCTCTCGCTGCCACCGCCGCCGCTGATAGTCCCGTCCTCCACGCTCCTGTCAGCGCCACGCAGTAGCGCGATCAGCTGAGCTGTCACTGAGGTTACTCGCGGCCACCGCTGGATTCAGCGGTGGCCGCAGGTAACCTCAATGACAGCTCAGCTGATCGCGCGACTCTCTTCAGTTGCTGCGTGGAGGTGACAGGAGTGGCGGTGTCTGCTGCTGCTCCAGTCACCTCCATGCAGCAGAGCTGGAAGCGACGCTGGACCATCCTGGATTACGCCGGACATGGAGGGCTTTTTGGGGCTTATTAAATGGGAGAACGAGGGAATTTGTTAGTGTTTTTTATTTCTAATAAAGGATTTTTTCAGGTGGGTGTTTACTTACTGTAACTTACAGATTACTCATGGAAGATATCTCGGGGAGATGCCTGACATGATTAATCTAGGACTTATTGGCAGCTATGGGCTGCAAATAACTCCTTATTACCCCGATTTGCCAACGCACCAGGGCAAATCGGGAAGAGCCGGGTACTGTCCCAGAACAGCCGCATCTAATGGATGCGGCCATTCTGGGCGGCTGCTGACTGATATTGTTAGGCTGGGGGGCTCCCCATAACGTGGAGCTCCCCATCCTGAGAATACCAGCCTTCAACCGTATGGCTTTATCTGGCTGGCATTAAAATTGGGGGGGACCGCACGCCAGTTTTTTTTTATTATTTATTTCTAATTTTTTTTTTTTCAATTCAACAAGATTTATGGGCTTGTTTGAACTGAATAATACATGAAACAATTGTTGACAAAACTGCAGCCAAAAACGCACCAAAAAAGCAGCAAAAACGCACCAAAAAAGCACCTACATTTTTTGTGACATTTCCAGGCTCTCTCTGACAAGGTGCAGTTTTGGCTGCAGTTTTGGCTGTAGTTTTGGCTGCATTTTGTGAACACGAAAAAGAAGCAGCGTGCGCATGTAGCCTTACAGTCATATGAAAAAGTTTGTGCACCCCTATTAATGTTAACCTTTTTTCTTTATAACAATTTGGGTTTTTGCAACAGCTATTTTAGTTTCATATATCTAATAACTGATGGACTGAGTAATATTTCTGGATTGAAATGAGGTTTATTGTACTAACAGAAAATGTGCAATCCGCATTTAAACAAAATTTGACCGGTGCAAAAGTATGGGCACCTCAACATAAAAATGACATTAATATTTTGTAGATCCTCCTTTTGCAAAAATAACAGCCTCTAGTCGCTTCCTGTAGCTTTTAATGAGTTCCTGGATCCTGGATGAAGGTATATTTGACCATTCCTGTTTACAAAACAATTCCAGTTCAGTTAAGTTTGATGGTCTCCGAGCATGGACAGCACGCTTCAAATCATCCCACAGATGTTCAATGATATTCAGGTCTGGGGACTGGGATGGCCATTCCAGAACATTGTAATTGTTCCTCTGCATGAACGCCTGAGTAGATTTGGAGCGGTGTTTTGGATCATTGTCTTGCTGAAATATCCATCCCCTGCGTAACTTCAACTTCGTCATTGATTCTTGCACATTATTGTCAAGAATCTGCTGATACTGAGTTGAATTCATGCGACCCTCAACTTTAATAAGATTCCCGGTGCCGGCATTGGCCACACTGCCCCAAAGCATGATGGTACCTCCACCAAATTTTATTGTGGGTAGCAAGTGCTTTTCTTGGAATGCCGTGTTTTTTTGCCTCCATGCATAACGCCTTTTTGTATGACTAAACAACTCAATCTTTGTTTCATCAATCCACAGGACCTTCTTCCAAAATGTAACTGGCTTGTCCAAATGTGCTTTTGCATACCGCAGGCGACTCTGTTTGTGGCGTGCTTGCAGAAACGGCTTCTTTCGCATCACTCTCCCATACAGCTTCTCCTTGTGCAAAGTGCGCTGTATTGTTGACCGATGCACAGTGACACCATCTGCAGCAAGATGATTCTGCAGGTCTTTGGAGGTGGTCTGTGGATTGTCCTTGACTGTTCTCACCATTCTTCTTCTCTGCCTTTCTGATATATTTCTTGGCCTGCCACTTCTGGGCTTAACAAGAACTGTACCTGTGTTCTTCCATTTCCTTACTATGTTCCTCACACTGGAAACTGACAGTTTAAATCTCTGAGACAACTTTTTGTATCCTTCCCCTGAACAACTATGTTGAATAATCTTTGTTTTCAGATCATTTGAGAGTTGTTTTGAGGAGCCCATGATGCCACTCTTCATAGGAGATTCAAATAGGAGAACAACTTGCAAGTGGCCACCTTAAATATCTTTTCTCATGATTGGATACACCTGCCTATGAAGTTCAAAGCTCAATGAGGTTACAAAACCAATTTAGGGCTTTAGTAAGTCAGTAAAAAGTAGTTAGGAGTGTTCAAATCAAGAAATTGATAAGGGTGCCCATACTTTTGCACCGGTCAAATTTTGTTTAAATGCGGATTGCACATTTTCTGTTAGAACAATAAACCTCATTTCAATCCAGAAATATTACTGCGTCCATCAGTTATTAGATATATGAAACTGAAATAGCTGTTGCAAAAACCCTAATTGTTATAAAGAAAAAAGGTTAACATTAATAGGGGTGCCCAAACTTTTTCATATGACTGTAAATGTATATGTATCCCCCATCCAGGTAAATATGTCTCCCATCCTATTATATAGCCCCCTTATCCTGGTACATAGCCCCCTCTTCCTGGTATATAGCCCCCACCATGCTATATAGCCCCCTCATGCTGGTATACAGTGTGTCCACCCATATCCTGTCCACCGCCATTAACTTGAGAATGGCGGCAGCTATAGTAATAGAAGTGGTGTCTAGGTATAGTAAAGTAGCCATGCAATGAAACCACCTATAGCGCCACCTGGTGGAAAACAACGGAGTTAGCACTTTTATCTCGAAAACGGAATGAGATAGAGAAAAAAAGTGAATTACAAAGTTGTAGGACATCATCAATTCAATACGAATCAACACCTTGCATACAGAAATGCTATGATTAGAATGTGTAAAACTCACAAGGCTGCGGACGTGAAGTGATACCTCATGGAGACCTTCCTACAAGTCATTGGGTATGGTGGCTGCGTGGAGTGGCCTCCACACTCACCTGACCTGACCCCATTGGACTTCTTTCTGTGAGGTCACATCAAGTTCACATCAGGTTCACAACAGGCTCCTAGAGACAAGGCTCAAGTTATGTAAAGCTAGAAAAAAGCCTTTCATCAATAAGAAGCAAAGGAGAGCCAGACTGAAGTTAGCCAAAGACCACAAGGATTGGACCATAGAGAACTGAAGTAAGGTAATCTTCTCTGATGAGTCTAATTTTCAGTTTTGCCCAACACCGGGTCGTCTAATGGTTAGACAGAGACCTGGAGAGGCGTACAAGCCACAGTGTCTTGCACCTACTGTGAAATTTGGTGGGGGATCAGTGATGATCTGGGGATAGTTCACCAAGCCTGGAATTGGGCAGATTAAACTTTGCGAAGGACATATGAATCAAGCCGCATACAAGGTTATCCTGGAAAAACAGTTGCATCGTTGTGCTCAGGCAGTGTTCCCCAACTCTAAGGACTGGTTTTTCCAGCAGGACAATGCGCCATGCAACACAGATAGGTCAATCAATGTGTGGATGAAAGTCCACTACATCAAAACCATGTCATGGCCAGCCCAATCTCCAGACCTGAACCCCATTGAAAACCTCTGGAATGTAATCAAGAGGAAGATGGATAGTCACAAGCCATCAAAGAAGAACTGCTTAAATGTTTGCACCAGGAGTGGCATAAGGTCACCCAAAAGCAGTGTGAAAGACTGGTGGAAAGCATGCCAAGATGCATGAAAGCTGTGATTACAAATCATGGTTATTCCACAAAATATTGATTTCTGAACTATTCCCGAGTTAAAACATTAGTATTGTTGTTTCAAAATTATTTTGAACTTGTTTTCTTTGCATTATTTCAGGTCTGAAAGCAATGCATTTTTTTTTATTCTGACCATTTCTCATTTTCAGAAAATAAATACAAAATGTATTGCTTGGAAATTCGGAGACATATTGTCAGTAGTTTATAGAATAAAAGAACAATTTACATTTCAATCAAAAATATACCTGTAAAGAGAAAAATAAAAAAAAATGAAAATTTTGCAGTGGTCTCTTAATTTTTGCCAGAACTGTATATATATATATATATATATATATATATATGTATATATATATATATATATATATATATATATAGATATATATATATAGATATATAAATTTATATACTCTACAGTCATGGCCGAAAGTGTTGGCAGCCTTGAAATTGTTACTAAAAATGAAGTATTCTTCCCAGAAAAGTATTGCAATTACACGTATTTTGTTATAGATATATTTATTTCCTTTGTGTCTATTGGTACAGCACAAAAAAGAAGAGAGAAAAACAGGCAAATTGGACATCTTGGCTTTATCTGTTCACAAGACTCTTTCCCAGTAGGATTTTGGCTTATTCATGTATATATGTTGGCAAACTGCAGTTTATCTTTCTGTGTCAGCAATGGGTCCTCCTGGGTCTCCTGCCATAGCTTTTAATTTAATTTAAATGTCGACAGATAGTTCACACTGACACTGATGCACCCTGAGCCTGCAGGACAGCCTGAATTTACTTTGAACTTGATTGGGGCTGCTTATCAATCATCTGAACTGTCCTGCATTGCAATCCTTCATCAATTTTATTTCTGCAGTCCACATCCAGGGAGATTAGCTACAGTAGCATGGGGTGTAAACTTTTTGGTTATTTTGTGCATCTTGGACAAAGGAACATCAAGATCTCTAGAGATGGATATTTAACTAGAGATAGTTGAACCTGCAGATGTTAGGGTTCGACAGGTCTGGCTGGTTTTTAAACAAAATCCGGTCTGGGTTTGGACTTAAACCCGAACATCTGCCCAGACGCCAAACCCCATGTAAGTTTATTGAGACCCAAACATTGTGTTGTAAAATGGTGGTAGAAAGGGCTAGTGAGGCTGCAAAGCAGTACAGGTATACTTACCGAGACTTCCGCATGACTGTCACATTTATTTAAAAAAATTTCAAAAAAGCCACATGGGGTCCCTCTTATTTTGATATACAACCAACAGAAGCACACGGCTGGGGGCTGAAGCCTGTAGCCATATGCTTTATCCATATTGGGTATCACAATATGGTGGGATCTTATGCCAATTTATTTATTTATTTATTTTTACACCACTATAGGGACGCAGATAGCATGTGCGATTCCAAAGAATCACAGACGCTGTCACACGAGTGGGGGTGTGGTCTGGCTGCAACCAATCACAAACTCTGGGACTGACAGTGGGGGGGGAAGCACTGAATATGTATGAGGGTTAATGAGTGGACCTCATACGGCCACACGGGAAACTCAGTAGGTATAACACTTCTGCTTTATTCCTTATTTTCTTTCTTTTTTCCTTTATTTTCTTTAAACTATTTGGGTGGCCGAACCCAAACAGTAATACGGACTTTCCTGAGAAATCCGTGTTCAGGCACTGTGCACGGACACTAGGTATCCGGTACAGACCCTAAACTTTACAGTTCGGGTTCGCCCATCACAGCTTGTAACCTTGTTCCCAATGCTTAGTGTGGCACACACAGACACAAAATGCAAACACTGAGTCAACTTTTCCTTTTTTTATCTGGTCTCAGGTGTGATTTTCATATTGTTCAAAACTGTTACTTGCCTCAGGTGAGTTTGAATGAGCATAACATGCTTGAAACAAAGTCATTTACCCCCAATATATAAATAGTGCCAACAATTTTGTCCGGCCCATTTTTGGGGTTCTGTGTGAAATGATATCCAATTTGCCTGTTTTTCCTCTCTTTTTTTTGTGTTGTTCCAATACACACAAAGGAAAGAAATGTGTATGTATAATTGCAATAATTTTTTGGGATAAACATTTCCTTTTCTGAAACAATTTCAAGAGTGCCAGAGCACTTTCGGCCATAACTGTATATAAATTTAGTTCTTTGATTGTTTACCCCTAAAAAACAGTAAAATACATACCCTCTTATTATAAAGTATTTAAAGCGTAACCATCCATTTAATTTTTACTTCATAAATCAATAGTACACATGAAAATAAGCAACTCTGTAATACAGCTTATCATTAGGGCTGAGCGGATCCGGACTGTAAAATTCCGGATCCGCGTGGTTTCAAAGATGCCCGGGTGCCGGACCCGAGCCCAGGATTCCGAGTGCACGATCCAGATCCGGCACTGGGGAAAATAATTGAAAAGTAAAGAAAGACAGGATTAAAACAGCGTTTCATACTTACCAAGACTCTGTGTCATGGCGGCACACTGCTTCCGGGTCGAGCATTCACTTCCTGTACTGTGCATGTATACACACAGCTTTCCGTGCTTTACCCACCCTCCGGCCGTCCTGTCATCTGTGATTGGTTACAGGCAGACGCGCTCCCAGCCTGGGACAGCGTCTGCCTGCAGTCATTGCTCTTCGCGGCTAAGTCAGAGGCTACACTCACAACTGGCAGTCATTCTCTATGGCTGCTAGCTGTGAGATGTAGCATAGCTGGATGTGTTGTTGTGGGATCTCGTGTGGATTACGCCGTACCTACATGGTGTTTGAGGCTAATAAAGTGGTGAAGGAGGGTGCATTTTTGTATTTTATTCCAAATAAAGGATTTTTCTCTGTGTCTGTGTATATTTACGGTCATGTACAGGTTAGTGTAATGCAGGTATCTCATAAACGCCTGTGCCATCATTAACCTAGGGCTTAGAAGCAGCTGTGCACTGTTATTAACCCCTTATTACCCTGATTGACACAGCTCCAGGGCAACAGAAAGAGCCGGCATAACACAGGAATTGTCACATGTAATAGATGCGGCAATATCGGGCGGCTGCGGGCTGAAAATACCAATCCCCAGCCGACTTCATCATGGCTGGGGATGAAAATTGGGGGGGACCGCACGTCGTTTTTTTTTTATTATTTATTTAAATAATAATAATAAAAAAAAGGAAAAAGCCGCATGCCGTTTCTCCCGGAATCACACTTGCGAGGGACTCACACGAGTCTGCCATGGCATCACCTGCAAAGCCTCGCACGTGTGACTCTGGGCACTGGATACACAGCACAGATACAGCCTGACAGCTGGGGGCTGCAGCTGTGAGCTTTATCTGTGCTGTCATTAGAATACAGGGACCCTGCATCAATTGTTTTATTTATTTATTTTTTAACACCATACTGACCCACAGACACTTGCACTGCTTTTCCCGCTCACCAGCCGTCCTGGCGCCTAGGATTGGTTGCACTCAGCTGACATGCTGCCAGTCAGGGTGGGGGCGCATCTAACTGCAACCAATTACACGTGCCGTGGGTGGGCAAAACAATGAATATTGATTTTCTGCTCCAGAAGGGAAAAGAGTGACACGGAAAGAGTTTGCCGCCATGACACCGCCTGCATGCTCCTACGTCCCCTATCCCTTCCACCAACGTTTTTAATCTCCGGATTCTGGTCCCCATTCACTTATGTGGGCACCGGATTACGTAGCGGATTGGACTTTTTTTTAATCCTCCAGTGATCCGCCAGTTCTGGTTTTTGGCCAGTTCGATCAGCTCTACTTATCATTCAAATCTACTTCTTTCTCTGCCAGAATTGATCAGTAAACATCAAAATTCTCAATTCTGGGGTTAAAATCTTTACTCAGTGAAGACTTTCCCATTACTGAGATAGGAGATGGCAGCTGTTACTAAATAGATTCTTTATACAGAACACAGTTTTTATTTAGCATTATTAGACAAAAGCAATTATGTAGTGATAGTGGAGAAAAACGTTCTCTAGTCATGTAAAATATCTATAAAGTTGCTATTCTATTCCACTCATATTTTTTTACTTTGTTTTATTTCTTAACTCCTGCTGTTAGGTTCCCTTGTAGGAGTTGTGCTTGAGAGATTGGGTCATTTCACACTCATATTGTTTACAAAGTTTGTTAGGCAATCCAGCTAATGGATGAATTTCTGTAGCCTGCTGACATGTATGTTGGTGTAATGCATCATGCCTGTGTCAGCAGTTAGACCACAGCTTGCAAGTAATTCAAATCAACTGCAAAATAGAAGAAAAAGAAGAAAAACTAATGATTGGGTAAATAAATTATTAAAAAGCCAATAAAAATAGATTTTTTTCAAACTCACTACCAAATTAGTTTAAGGCATTACAAAAATATGGCTATTTTCTTCTAGAAACGGAATCACACAGCCCATGGATTAGATCCAGAGATGAGTGAATTAATTTGATGCACAGTGAAATTGTGTAGAATTTTAGTAAATCCCATCAACTTTACGAATTCTGAAAATTGGCAATTCAGTTTGCATGAATCGTTAAAAATACCCAAAACAATTTTTTACAATGAAGAAGTTTATATCAGCCAGAGAAGGGTTACATAACCCCAGACGTGAATGGGTGGGCTTTCTCATAATGTATTGCAGCTATCATATAATAGCACAGCCATCACATAGTATAGTACATCACAAAGTATGGCACTGCCATCACAGTATAAGATAGCACATCACATAGTATAGCACAGCCATCAAATAGTTCACATAATATACCACATAAGACAGTATAGCACAACCTATAACAGCCAGTATAAAAGGTGAGGCAGGGAAAGGAGCACAGCAACCAATTTCGGGTGAATCTGTTTAGTGAGCGTCTCAGTTCACAGCTTAGCAATAATAGTAAATAGGAGCTGGAAAGAGCAATCGCGCTAAATAGGGTCTTATCCAATTAAAATTAAAGCAAAAACAACGCAGAGAGGTTCACCTCGTGCGGTTGTGCAAGTCATAGCCACCATAAAATGCCTGAAGGCTGCTGCAGAACTCACATGGAGATACAAACAATGAAAGGAAGAAAAGAGTTAATCTCCTGCGCCGACAAACCAGTCCAAATGATGTAGATAAAATATTATTTATTGGTCAACGCATTTCAAAGCCCTCAGAGGCTTCTTCATCAGGACAAATATATCTATCAGGACAAACATATGATTGTCCTAATAAAGAAGCCTCTGGGGGCTCTGAAATGCGTTGACCTATAAATCATATTTATCTACATCATTTGGACTGTTTTGGTGGTGCAGGAGATTAAAGCCGCCGTCACATTTAACGACTTATCAGCGATCCCGAAAACGATGCGAACTGATAAGGATCGCTGGTAAGTCGCAGGGAGGACGCTGGTGAGATGTCACACAGTCTGACCTTACCAACAACGCAGTAACGATCAGCAACCTGTATAACGATGAGCGACCTGTATAGGAGGTTGTTGGTAGGTGTCAAACACAGCAATGCCTCCTGCCCAGCAGGACATCGGCTTTGAATAAAATAAACCAGAACAGTGTGTAACGATCAGCGATTTCACAGCAGGGGCCAGGTCGTTGCTTAGTGTCACACATAACGAGATCGCTGGTGAGACTCCTATTACGTCACAAAACCTGTGACTCAGCAGCGGTCTCGCTACCGATCTCGATATGTGAGAAGTACCCCTAACCCTTTTCATCCTTTCATTGTTTGTTCACAGCTTAGCAATAGAATAATGAGAAAAAGCTAAAGAACGCTAAATAAACTGTACAGATAGTGTGTATGACAAAACAGCAATGAAGAATGGTTACCGACCGTCCATTTACTCATAGCCATACAGTGCCTTGCGAAAGTATTCGGCACCCTTGAATTTTTCAATCTTTTCCCACATTTTAGGCTTCAAACATAAAGATAAAAATTTTAATGTTATGGTGAAGAATCAACAACTAGTGGAACACAATTGTGAAGTTGAACGAAATTTATTGCTTATTCTAAACTTTTAAAAAAAAAAACCCTGAAAATTGGGATGTGCAATATTATCCTTCCCCTTTACTTTCAGTGCAGTAAACTCACTCCAGAAGTTCATTGAGGATCTCTGAATGATCCAGTGTTGTCCTAAATGACTGATGATGATAAATATATGCCACCTGTGTGTAATCAAGTCTCCGTATAAATGCACCTGCTCTGTGATAGTCTCAGTGTTCTGTTTAACCCCTTCAGCCCCAAGCCTATTTTGACCCTAAAGACCAGGCCATTTTTTGCAATTTTGACCAGTGTCACTTTATGAGGTTATAACTCTGGAACGCTTCAACGGATCCCGGTGATTCTGAGATTGTTTTTTCGTGACATATTGGGCTTCATGTTAGTGGTAAATTTAGGCCGATATTTTTTGCGTTTCTTTGTGAAAAAAACGGAAATTTCGCGAAAATTTTAAAAATTTTGTAATTTACAAACTTTGAATTTTTATGCTCTAAAACCAACGAGACATATGACACAAAATAATTAATAAATAACATTTCCCACATGTCTACTTTACCTCAGAACAATTTTGGGGAAAAAAAAAATTAAGGAAGTTATAGGGGTTCAAAGTTTATGAGCAATTTCTCATTTTTACAACAAAATTTACAAAGCCACTTTTTTTAGGGACCACATCACATTTGAAGCGATTTGGAAAGGTCTACATGACACAAAACACCCAAAAGTGACACCATTCCAAAAACGGCACCCCTCAGGCTACTCAAAACCACATTCAAGAAGGTTATTAACCCTTCTGGTGCTTCACAGTAACTAAAGCAATGTGGAAGGAAAAAATGAACATTTTACTTTTTGCAACAAAAATGTTAATTTAGCCTCAAATATTGCATTTCACAAGGGTAGCAGGATTAAATGAACCCCCAAAATTTGTTGGGCAATTTCTTCTGAGCACGCAGATACTTCATATGTAGCGAAAAACCAGTGTTTGGGCGCACAGCAGGACTCGGAAGGGAAGGAGCGCCATTTGACTTTTTGAACAGAAAATTAGCTGGAATCGTTAGCCGCACCATGTTGCGTTTGGAGAGCCCCTGAGGTGCTGAAACAGTGGAGCTCCCCCACATGTAACCCCATTTTGGAAACTAGACCCTTCAGGGAATTTTTATTATTGAGCACTTTGATCCTCTGGGGGCTTCACAAAAGTTAATAGAGTTGAGCCGTGAAAATAAAAAAAAATGTTTTTACCAAAAAATTGTTACTTCAACCAGGTAGCTTTTTTTTCACAAGGGTATCAGGAAAAATTGCACCATAAAATATATGGTGCAATTTCTCCTGAGTACACAGATACCTCATATGTGGTGGAAATCAAATGTTTGGGCGCACAGCAGGGCTCGGAATGCAGGAGCATCATTTGACTTTTCAAATGCAAAATTGTCTGGGAAAATTTGCGTATTCCATGTTGTGTTTGGAGACCCCCTGAGGTGCTGAAACAGTGGAGCTCCCCCACATGTGACCCCATTTTGGAAACTAGACCCCCCCATGGCATAGAAAAAAAAACAAGGCGCACGCATGAATGTTCTGCAAAAAAGGGGGGGGGGACTAGGTGGGATGGAAAAAAGAAATTCTGTCCAAAGTCGAGTACGACTGCAGGACGATTGCTGATCAGGTACCTAATTGTTCAAGTTTTTTTTTTGTTTTTTTTTACTTGGGGTGCACAAAAAAAAGCAAAAACAAGAGCAACAATTACGTACCTGATCAGCCAATCACGTAGCTGATCAGCACTTGGCGGCAAGCAGGTGGGTGAGGAGGGGGGGAGAGGGAGTGGGAGATGCGATTGGGGATAGTTAGAAAAGAGCCACGAACAATACTTACAGGATGGATCAGAACAGCGGTAGATGGGGGGGCAGCGGCATATAAAGGGAGCATCTGTGATTGTGAGACGGAGGCGGCTGGGATAGGCTGGAGGCGGCTGGGATAGGGTGGGGTGGATGGGAGAGGGCGCAGTGGATGGGGTGAAGGGGGGATGGGGGGATGGGAGGGAAGGGGAGTGGGAGGTGAGATTGGGGATAGTTACCTTACAGGATGGATCTAGGCAGCAGGATCACAGGAGATGAAGGAGGCAGCAGATCGGGGAGGGTGAGAGGTGGAAGAGGGAGCACAGCGCAGATCACGGGGGAGACAGGTGAGCAGAGCACAGATCATGGGGGTGAGAGGTGAGGGAGCACAGATCACGGGGTGAGAGGTGAGGGAGCACAGATCACGGGGAGAGAGGTGAGGGAGCACAGATCACGGGGGTGAGAGGTGGCGGGAGAGCGGACAGCAGATCACGGGGTGACAGGTGAGGGAGCACAGATCACGGGGGTGACAGGGGAGGGAGTACACATCACGGGGGTGACAGGGGAAGGAGCACACATCACGGGGGTGACAGGGGAGGGAGTACACATCACGGGGGTGACAGGGGAGGGAGCACATATCACGGGGGTGACAGGGGAGGGAGCACACATCATGGGGCTGACAGGGGAGGGGGCGGGTAGCCGATCACGGGGGTGAGAGGTGGGGGGAGTGGGCAGCACATCACGGAGGGAAGGGGGCGCCAGCCGATCACGAGGGGGATCGGCTGACAGCACATAACAGAGGGGAGGGGGAGCGCAGCGCATAATGGAGGAGAGGGGGCGCGCAGCACATAACGGAGGAGAGGGGGCGCGCAGCACATAACGGAGGAGAGGGGGCGCGCAGCACATAACGGAGGAGAGGGGCCGGGCAGCAGATCGGGGAGAGCGGTGACACTGTGGCAGACAGAAGAGGGCAGCGGCGGATCGGGAGAGGTGGGGGTGCGGGCAGCAGATCACGAGGGGTGAGGGTGCGGGCAGCAGATCGGGGAGACAGGTGGCAGATCGCAGAGGGCAGCGGCGGATCGGGAGGTGTGGGGGTGAGGGTGCGGGCAGCAGATCACGAGGGGTGGGGTTGCGGGCAGCAGATCGGGGAGACAGGTGGCAGATCGCGGAGGGCAGCGGCGGATCGGGAGGTGTGGGGGTGGGGGTGCGGGCAGCAGATCACGAGGGGTGGGGGTGCGGGCAGCAGATCGGGGAGACAGGTGGCAGATCGCGGAGGGCAGCGGCAGCGGCAGATTGGGAGGTGTGGGGGTGAGGGTTCGGGCAGCAGATCACGAGGTGTGGGGGTACGGGCAGTAGATCGGGGAGACAGGTGGCAGATCGCGGAGGGCAGCGGCGGATCGGGAGGTGTGGGGGTGCGGGTAGCAGATCACGAGGGGTGGGGGTGCGGGCAGCAGATCGCGGAGACAGGTGGCAGATCGCGGAGGGCAGCGGCGGATCGGGAGGTGTCGGGGTGAGGGTGCGGGCAGCAGATCACGAGGGGTGGGGGTGCGGGCAGCAGATCTGGGAGACAGGTGGCAGATCGCGGAGGGCAGCGGCGGCGGATCGGGAGGCTTTTCGCTGGTTTCATACAGTGCAATGGCAGCGCGGCAACTTCCGGGTCCCATGCTCCGGTCACATAACAGCATGGGACCGCCCGGACCAGAGCTTGTCGCCATGCCATTGCACTGTATACGCTCACTGTGCTGGCGTGCTGCAGGGACGACAAGTGACGGGGGCGGTCACCGGCAACAGGTCCATGGTGATTGGAGAGAACTGGGACTGGGGGAGGGTGATCCAGTGAGGTCACACAGCTCCAGCCAATGGCCAGTGCTACAGCTGCACTGGTCAGGGCTGGATTTCAATGTTTCAGTCATTTTAAATGGCTGAAAGATTACAGTGGCTGTGATTGGTTGATCGGTGTTCGTCAGCCAATCACAGCCTTCGTAGGTCCGGGGAGGAGGCACCACCCCTCCTGAGGTCAGGTACAGGTCCCCTCCTCCCCGAATCTGCGGTTTATGTTAATCGATTGCAGTCACCGGAGGCTCCGGTGCCGCAATTACGCCATGACGGAAAGATCCGTCCTTGGTCTTTAAGGATCCGACCATGGTCGGGAAGGGGTTAAAGCACAGAGAGCATCATGAAGACCAAGGAACACAACAGGCAGGTCTGTGAAAGATCCGACCATGGTCGGGAAGGGGTTAAAGCACAGAGAGCATCTGTTGTGGAGAAGTTTAAAGCCGGATTTGGTTACAAAAAGATTTTCAAAATTTTAAACATCCCAAGGAGCACTGTGCAAGCGATCATATTGAAATGGAAGGAATATCATACCACTGCAAATCTACCAAGACCCAGCCGTCCATCCAAACTTTCATCTCAAACAAGGAGAAGACTGATCAGAGATGCAGCCAAGAGGCCCATGATCACTCTGGGTGAACTGTAGAGGTCTACAGCTGAGGTGGGAGAGTCTGTCCATAGGACAACAATCAGTCGTACACTTCACAAATCTGGCCTTTATGGAAGAGTGGCAAGGAGAGAGCCATTTCTCAAAGATATCCATAAAAAGTGTTGTTTAAAGTTTGCCACAAGCCACCTGGGAGACACACCAAACATGTGGAAGAAGGTGCTCTGGTCAGATGAAACCAAAATCGAACTATTTGGGAACAATGCCAAACGATATGTTTGGCGTAAAAGCAACACAGCTAATCACCCTGAACACACCATCCCCACTGTCACACATGGTGGTGGCAGCATCATGGTTTGGGCCTGCTTTTCTTCAGCAGGGACAGCAAAGATGGTTAAAATTGATGGGAAGATAGATGGATCCAAATACAGGACCATTCTTGAAGAAAACCCGTTGGAGACTGCAAAAGAACTGAGACTGGGACGGAGATTTGTCTTCCAACAAGACAATGATTCCAAACAAAAAGCAAAATCAACAATGGAATGGTTCACAAATAAACATATCCAGGTGTTAGAATGGCCAAGTCAAAGTCCAGACCTAAATCCAATCGAGAATCTGTGGAAAGAGCTGAAAACTGCTGTTCACAAATGCTCTCCATCCAAACTCATTCAGCTCGAGCTATTTGCAAAGAAAGAATGGGCAAGAATTTCAGTGTTTCGATGTGCAAAACTGAAAGAGACATACCCCAAGCGACTTGCAGCTGTAATCGCAGCAAAAGGTGGCGCTACAAAGTATTAACTTAAAGGGGCCGAATAATATTGCACGCCTCACTTTTCTGTTTTTGTTTTTTTTTTGTTTTTTTTTTAATTCAAAATAAGCAATACATTTCGTTCAACTTCACAATTGTGTCCCACTAGTTGTTGATTCTTCACCATAACATTAACATTTTTATCTTTATGTTTTAAGCCTGAAATGTGGGAAAAGGTTGAAAAATTCAAGGGAGCCGAATACTTTCGTAAGGCACTGTACGTGTGGAGGTCACCTTGACATTGAAAAGTCTGTATTTGTGTTAAATAGTTTGAAAGAGGTTGAATAAAGTTATACAGTACATGTCTTTCCATGGCAATTGGACTACCTGTGGTTTGCAGTGCATCAAAATCAAATTTTTATGAAGTTTAGCTTGTGGTTGGCGTTCAGTAGACAGTGATTTTCAATCTATACTGCAATACTGTGGTACTATATACTGCAATATTGTCTATTACTATCATACTAGGCTCTGCTCTGGTCGGTGGGACAACACACTTTTTAGAGGAATGAGCAGTGTGACAGTGATGACAGTGAAGCATTGTTGAAAGGCAAAAAAATACTTTAAACAAAGCCAAACTAAATCCTAACACCAGTGCGTATGCACACTCTTTACATGGCATACATATGCCTTTGCCCAGCAATTGTTTTTAATTATATTTAGAAAATAATTTATTTTTGTATGTGTCTATATTAAAATAATTTAAAAAGAGAGAGTTTTTTGATGCTAGGTACTCTTTAAATGAAGAAGCAACCTAAAAAATTTGCCATTGTCGTAATTGTACTGAAATGGAGAATCATATTGCAAGGGTTTTTTTTTACAGTACAATTAACACTGTAAGAACAAACCCCCCAAAAATTGCATATTTGTATTTGTTTCACGCAATTCCACTGCATTTGGAATTTTATTCCTATTTTCCAGTACAGTATGTTGTAAAATGAATAGTGTCGTTCAAAACTACTACTCATCCCGCAAGAAAATAGCCCTCATTGGTTATGCGGATGCAGAGTCACTATGTCAGGAAAGGCTTTAAAAGGGTCAGTCAGCGCAAAAAGACTAGAATAAAAAAATATTTCAATTAATATTTTCTTCAGCTGACTTTTTTAAGTCCTGTAATGTTATCATTTTGCATAGGTATAAAGGATTAAATTATAAGGTCACAAATTGTTAATTTGGAGTCATCATTGATTGCATTTTCTAACACTGCAGAATACAACAATTTACAAATTTTGTTGAATGACTAAAATGGAGGCAGACATTACTGCCACTATTCATCAAGGCTAGCGTTGATGAAGAGATGTGCGGGAGTCCTGATTCATGAAGATGCATACACCTCACCATAAATCGTGCTGAAGATTTCTGGCATAGCGAACATCACAAATTTGACAAGTGGTGGTCGACATACCCAGTCTTGACCTACCCCAGTTTTGTCCACTTTTTCAGAGCTGGATGAAAATGACCATAAAAAGTAAAAACAACAAAAGAAGCAGAAGTTTAGTGTTGCGCAAAAATTATATGCAGCTGTTTATGTTAGAATTGTGTGAAAGATTTGATGAACTTGGACACATTATTAAAGATGACCTTTCAACAAGTAATCAAAATGGCCTTGATAAAAAATGATGGTTCCTTTAACTTAATATTTAGTTCCACAACCTTTTAAGGAAATCACTGCAAATAAAATATTTCTGTAACACTCATTGAGACTTATTGAATGTTGGTAGTTTGGCGCAATCATTGTGAGTGTGATGGTGGGATATTGTGGATCATGTAAAATTTTGTGTGGGTTAATGTTTAGGCGTGGTTCACTGTCCATTATTTTTTACTGCTTGTGTGTACATTCTATTGTCTGTAGGTAATCACCCCCTGTAGTGTTCCTGGCCCTAAAGGCCCCGTCACACTAAGCAACATCGCTAGCAACATCGCTGGTAACGAACAACTTTTGTGACGTTGCTAGCGATGTTGCTGTGTGTGACATCCAGCAACAACCTGGCCCCTGCTGTGAGGTCGTTGGTTGTTGCTGAATGTCCTGGGCCATTTTTTAGTTGTTGCTGTCCTGCTGTGAAGCACAGATCGCTGTGTGTGACAGCGAGACAGCAACAACTAATGTGCAGTGAGCAGGAGCCGGCTTCTGCTGAGGCTGGTAACTAATGTAAACATCGGGTAACCAAGAAGCCCTGTCCTTGGTTACCCGATATTTACCTTTGATACCAGCCTCCTCCGCTCTCACTGCCTGTGCTGCCGGCTCATGCTCTGTGCACATGTAGCTGCAGCACACATCAGGTAATTAACCCGATGTGTGCTGTAGCTAGGAGAGCAAGGAGCCAGCGCTAAGCAGTGTGCGCTGCTCCCTGCTCTGTGCACATTTAGCTGCAGCACACATCAGGCAATTAACCCGATGTGTGCTGTAACTAGGAGAGCAAGGAGCCAGCGCTCAGTGTGCGCTGCTCCCTGCTCTGTGCACATTTAGCTGCAGCACACATCGGGTTAATTAACCTGATGTGTGCTGTAACTAGGAGACTGGGGGCTGGTCACTGGTTGCTGGTGAGCTCACCAGCAACTCGTGTAGCCACGCTCCAGCGATCCCTGCCAGGTCAGGTTGCTGGTGGGATCGCTGGAGCGTCGCAGTGTGACAGCTCACCAGCAACCTCCTAGCAACTTACCAGCGATCCCTATCGTTGTTGGGATCGCTGGTAAGTTGCTTAGTGTGACTGGACCTTAAAGGCCCCGTCACACTAAGCAACATCGCTAGCAACATCGCTGCTAACGAACAACTTTTGTGACGTTGCTAGCGATGTTGCTGTGTGTGACATCCAGCAACAACCTGGCCCCTGCTGTGAGGTCGTTGGTTGTTGCTGAATGTCCTGGGCCATTTTTTAGTTGTTGCTGTCCTGCTGTGAAGCACACATCGCTGTCTGTGACAGCGAGACAGCAACAACTAAATGTGCAGGCAGCAGGAGCCGGCTTCTGCAGAGACTGGTAACCAATGTAAACATCGGGTAACCAAGAAGCCCTGTCCTTGGTTACCCGATATTTACCTTTGATACCAGCCTCAGCCGCTCTCACTGTCAGTGTCGGCTCCTGCTCTGTAAACATGTAGCTGCAGGACACATCGGGTTAATTAACCCGATGTGTGCTGTAGCTAGGAGAGCAAGGAGCCAGCGCTAAGCAGTGTGCGCTGCTCCCTGCTCTGTGCACATGCAGCTGCAGCACACATCAGGTAATTAACCCGATGTGTGCTGTAACTAGGAGAGCAAGGAGCCAGCGCTCAGTGTGCGCTGCTCCCTGCTCTCTGCACGTGTGGCTGGACACTGGTTGCTGGTGAGCTCACCAGCAACTCGTGTAGCCACGCTCCAGCGATCCCTGCCAGGTCAGGTTGCTGGTGGGATCGCTGGAGCGTCGCAGTGTGACAGCTCACCAGCAACCTCCTAGCAACTTACCAGCGATCCCTATCGTTCTTGGGATCGCTGGTAAGTTGCTTAGTGTGACTGGACCTTAAGTCTGGGGGAAGGGGCTTGGGATCCACCTACTGTAAATTCTCTGCTTACCTTGGTGATTTGTCAGTCTGTTTGAGAACTTAAAGAGAGAAAGAAGAAGATTGAACCTCTGAGGGAAAAGCTGCGGCTCCTCACAGAGATCTGGACATTTACCGCTTATTGGATTATATTCATATTTCTGGACTAATTTTACCCCCTGTATGGTGGATTATGTTATGGACAATTTGATTTGCTTGGAATAAATTTTTATTGGATTGTACAGCCACCTCTCGCTCTGTTAATTGGGTGATATGGGTGAAGGACCCCGTGACAACTAGTGGCAGTGGTGGGATCTACAGAGCACAGCCCAATGGAGATCCACCCACACAGTGAGTACAAAGACTGGACCATATCCAGTCTACAGGAGAGAGCCAGAGATCTGGGCCTGAGCTACCAGGGACTGAGTAAAGAAGCCTTAATTGATCCGCTGGTGGATGCGAGCCAGTCCACCTCCTCCCAGATGTCTGACGGAGAAGCACTGGGGACGGGGATCCCTGCCCCAAAAAGCCAGTGGTTGGTGTGGTTTGAAGAAGAGATGGCAGTTCTTGGCCCCAGTGTATCTCAGAAGTATAAGAAGGAGGCTGCTCGCTGAGCACAGAGGAGACAAGAAGCAATGGAGTCCGACAGAGGGAGGAATGTGAGTTGGAGTGTAAACCCAGCGATCCGGGAGCCTGTGCAGATCACCCGAGCGGACTTCAAGCCATTTGATGAGGCTTCTGGAGATGTGGAAGGCTTCTCCAAGCACTTTGAGCAGCAGTGTGTCATGATGGAGGTTCTCCACTCTGGCTGGATGCGTTTATTAGTGGGACTCCTGAGTGGAAGCCTGGCAGAGGCTTATCGCACCATTGACTCACAGCGGAACCAGGATTATGACATTGTAAAGCGGACTATCCTGGATTACCATGCCATCACCAGACTCACATAGGGCACAGTTCCGAGACCTCCCATGCACCATGGGGGGATCATTTAGGATGTATGCCCATAAGATGTCCCAGGCATGTCGGAGATGGCTGGGGGGACAATATACAGGTATTTCTTATAGAACAATTTCTTTACAAGTGCCCCTCAGAAATATGGGACTCGGTTAGAGAGTGCACGCTGAACACCTTGGATAGAGCTGCAGCCCTGGCTGATGAGGTCCTTACTATCCTACCGCAATGGAGGAGGCTTCTGGACAATAAGCCACAGCCTGCTCCTGCACCCCGGCCCTCTTCAGTAATACCTGCCCCTCCAACCAGCCGCAGGCCGATGACAACCACAGTTCACAATCCTAGGGAACAACAGTTCCGACCACGCCCAGTGGGAATCACAGAGAGGAGAGGCTATTGGTGTGGGCAGCCCGGGCACCTGCAATCACGTTGTACCGCAAGGACTCGGAGGGAGCCCCACACACCTTCGTCTCATCTGGTGCATCTTGTTCACTCCCATCGCGCCTGAGGAAGAGCTATCACAAACTTCACCAGAGTGGACTGCCACCCCTGCACAATAGACATACCTTCTGGAGTGTATGGCCTGCTGCCTTTGTCCCCAAGCTACTCTGATCAACGGCAACGTCACCTGCAGTATGTTTTAATCAATGGATACAAAGTGTTGGAATTTAGAGATACAGGGGCCTTCCTGACTATCGCTGACCCTCATGTAGTTTGACCCGAAGTAATTTACCAGGGCCCTGGAATCTCCATTGTCCTGGCAGGAGGGACTCCTCGAGTTTCTATGCGTTTGGTTAACTTCTGTGTCAGAGTCTGCTTTGTGGTCGCATCACTACCAACACTGCCTGAGTGAGTATGCTGTCCTCCCCTGCTTCCAATCTGCACCATGCTCCCCTGCACCTACACTATCCAGAGTCCCGGGGCCTCCCCTACCCGTGGAGAGAAAGTATTCTGGCCCACTCCATCTTCCCCGGGTACCCCCATTGGCAGCGGTGGTACTTACCGCGAACCACGGGTGGCATCACAAACTCTTATCCCCTGTAAATACCCCCTATGCATTTGAAGGGGCCATGAGGCCCTGGGTGCGAAGACCCTTGAGCCACAACAACCCCCCAGATCCGAGCGGTTCGACCACTGCAGGGGTCGCACATTTGGATTATAGTCATGGAGAAAAACTGTGCTGGATTGGAGTTATGGGAGGACTGCCTGCCAATATCCTCCTGGGAAACGACATTGGAGAGTTACAGTGCTATTTTGTGGGAGCCATCACCGGACTACAAGCCATGCAAGCACGACAACATCAGGACTTCACCAACTACCACAACCCCCATCAGAGTCAGTAAGAAATCCGTCCCCTGCTACTACATTGGAAGAGTCTTGGGATAGAGAGGAGTTTAGGAGAGAAACAGAAGGTGACAGTACCTTGGCAGCCCTTAGGTTAAGGGCAGAGACTGGGCATGTGGGAAATAATGGAGACTGCTTCACCCGAGAACAGGGATTGTATTATCGTGGCACGAAGGCCAGTGGCATGGGCATCCCTGACATGGTGACCAAGCAACTCATTGTTCCCCAGAAGTACAGGGCATAGCGACTCCAACTGGTCCATGAAATCCCCTTGGCTGGGCACCAAGGGAGAAAAAGGACTGAAAAGAGACTCACCCAAAGTTTTTACTGGCTTGGCATTTCGCAGTCGGTAGCCCATTATTGCCACAACTGCGATGTGTGCCAGCAAATGCGGCATCCCGGAGCCCGACACAATGTACCTCTGCAACCCCTGCTCAGAATTGAAGAACCATTTCATCATGTAGCTGTGGACATCATAGGACCTCTGGCCCACCCCAGCCGGTCAGGGAAAATATACATCCTGACAGTGGTGGACTATGCCACTCGGTATCCTGAAGCCGTGGCCCTCTCCAGTATTACAGCCATAAAGGTAGCTGAGGCTCTTGTTACCATCTTTACCTGGGTAGGGTTCCCCAGTGAAATATTATCAGATCAAGGGACTCAGTTTATGTCAGACCTGGTCCAGTCCCTCTGGCATACCTGTAGAGATTGAGCCATTCGCACCACTCCATACCACCCGCAGACCAACGGACTATGTGAACGCTTTAATGGGACCCTCAAAAATATGCTGTGGGCTTTTGCTGACATTGAAAAGGACTGGGAAAATAACCTGCCGTATCTCCTCTTCGAATATCAAGAGGTTCCCCTGGAGTCCACAGGGTTCTCACCCTTTGAACTACTGTTTGGATGGAAGGTCCGTGGTCCTCTCGCTCTACTGAAGGAACACTGGGAGGGAGATGTCTCAGACACCGGAGTGCTAGTCCTTCCCTATGTCCTGGAGTTCCGAGACCGTCTCGCCCAGTCCAGACAAAACACCTGGTATCACCGTAAAGCCAGGACCTGGGAATTTATAGAAGGACAGCAGGTGCTCATGATTATTGCTTCCCCTGCCAACAAGCTTCAAGCAACATGGGAAGGCCCTTATCAGGTTGTCAAGAAAGTTAATGACACCAACTATATCATTGCCAATGATACAATATTATCTCTGTACTAGGACTAAGGGCTTCTGCTTTCTCCTCAAAGCCGGGGAGGACTACTCTCACCAACCACCATATGGAAACCTCTGGACAACGCTCCATCCAGCAGGCAGCCTATTGGGTCTCAGAAGCTGTTCAAGGCATGATAAAGACTGAACTGGAGGAGATGAAACAACTGGGGGTTATTCAGACATCTCACATTCCCTGGGCCTCTCCTGTTATTCTGGTCCTCAAAAAGGATGGTACAACACGATTCTGTGTGGATTACTGGAGATTAAACAATGCCACAAAGAGTGATGCTTACCCATGCCCAGGATTAATGATCTATTGGATCGTCTAGCTAGTGCCCAATTTGTAACCACGCTAGACTATAGTAAGGGCTACTGGCAGATTCCCTTAACGGAGGATGCTCGGGAGCGCTCCACCTTCTACTTCGGGCACAGAGTAGGGGGAGGAACCCTAAGGCCTGAGCCCGCCAAGGTGGAAGCCATTAGTAACTGGTGTAGACCCCAGACTAAGAAGCAGGTACTTGCTTTTTTGGGGACTAAAGGTTACTATAGAAAATTTGTTCCTAATTTCAGCACCTTGACCAAGCCCCTAACTGACCTGATCCGCGAGAACATGCCTAGGAATGTGACGTGGACAACTGCATGCGAGGAGGCCTTCTCAGCATTAAAGACTGCCCTCATCACTGCTCCTGTCTTGGCAGCCCCGGACTATAAGCGCAGGTTCCTCGTACAGACAGATGCGTCCACATTCGGGATTAGTGCAGTTCTTAGCCAGGTGAACGCCGCCGGGGAGGAACACCCTGTCGCTTTTGTCAGTCGAAAACTAATGGATCGAGAGGTTGCCTATGCCACCATCGAAAAGGAGTGCCTTGCCATTGTATGGTCACTGAAAAAACTGCAACCTTACTTGTATGACAGAGACTTTATAATTTTGACAGACCACAACCCCCTCACATGGCTGAACCGCATGTCAAGGGACAATGGACGAATACTGCGGTGGCGCTTGTCCTTACAACCCTACAGCTTCTCCATCCAATACAAGCGTGGAAGTCAACACCAGAACGCTGATGGACTGTCCCGGCAAGAAGAACCATAGACTATTCACAGCTGAGCAACATGGACTTAAGTAAGGTGGCCAGAGGTCTGAGTAGACCTCATGGCATACTCACTTATTAAAAAGGAGGGAGAGGTTGTGATGGTGGGATATTGTGGATCATGTACCATTTTGTGTGGGTTAATGTTTAGGCATGGTTCACTGTCCATTATTTGTATTGCTTGTGTGTACATTGTATTGTCTGTAGGTAATCACCCCCTGTAGTGTTCCTGGCCCTAAGTCTGGGGGAAGGGGCCTGGGATCCACCTACTGTAAACTCTCTGCTTACCTGGGGGATTTGTCAGTGTTTTTGAGAACTTGAAGACAGAAGGAAGAAGATTGAACCTCTGAGGGAAAAGCTGCGTCTCCTCACAGAGATCTGGACATTTACCGCTTATTGGATTATATTCATATTTCTGGACTAATTTTACCCTCTGTATGGTGGATTATATTATGGAGCATTTGATTTGCTTGGAATCAATGCTTATTAGATTGTACAGCCACCTCTCGCTCTGTTGATTGTGTGATATGGGAGAAGGACCCCGTGACAGTGAGCAAACAGTTCCAGATGTTTCAGGTGTGAAGGCTGCCTTTTCAGGTCTGAATGCGGCAGCTCTTTCAACAGATGTTCAATAGAATTTACATCAAGGTTGATAAAAGGCCACTTCAGAATAGTCCAAGGCTTTGCTTTTAGCCATTGTTGGATGTTTTTAACTGTGGGATTTGGGTCATCATCCTGGTGAAGGGCCCATGCCATGTGACTCAGACCAAACTCTCTAACACCTGGCAGAATATTTTCCTATAGAATGCCTTGATAGTCTTGAGTAGTGATGGCCGGACTCGGACTGTAAAAGTCCGGACCCGCGCTGTTTCAAAAGTATCCGGGTGCTGGGCCCAGAGTTCTCAGGGAATTCCGGTTTATGATCCTGAAAAGGGGGTGGACAAAAGTATTGGCACTGTTTGAAAAATCATGTGATGCTTCTCTAATTTGTGTAATTAACAGCACCTGTAACTTACCTGTGGCACCTAACAGGTGTTGGCAATAACTAAATCACATTTGCAGCCATTTGACATGGATTAAAGTTGACTCAACCTCTGTTCTGTGTCTTTGTGACCAAAGAACTGTCTGAGGACTTGAGAATCCAAATTTTAAGGAAGCATGATCAATCTCAAGGCTACAAGTCCATCTCCAAAGACCTGAAAGTTCCTGTGTCTATGGTGTGCAGTGTCATCAAGAAGTTTAAAGCCCATGGCACTGTGGCTAACCTCCCTAGATGTGGAAGGAAAAGAAAAATTGACGAGAGATTTCAATGCAAGATTGTGCGGATGGTGGATAAAGAACCTCGACTAACATCCAAACAAGTTCAAGCTGCCCTGCAGTCCGAGGGTACAACAGTGTCAACCCGTACTATCTGTCGGCGTCTGGATGAAAAAGGACTGTATGTGTCACGCTCCCCGGGTCCCCTGCTCAGCTTCCCGGTTCACCTGCCACGCTCCCCGGCGTCCCTGCGTCGCTCCCCGGTTCTTCTGTCCGGTCTCCGCCGCTCCCCGGTCTCCAGCCACCTTTGCCTGTGGTTCCCAGGCGTCCTGGTCCCCGCTCCCGGCGCTCGTCGGTTAACCAGCCCCAGCCCGGCTCTGCTGCTTCCTCCTCAACGCTCCCTGCCCTGGCTTCTGGCACCCGGGCCTCGCGCATGCGCATTAGGGCGCGCGCGCGGTCATTGACCCTTTCTTAAAGGGCCAGCGCCCACTGACAGGAAATTGAGCACACAGGTTCAGGGTATAAAGGGGATAAGTGTCCAAGTGGGCGGGGCCTGTTCTTCGTGTTTCCAAGCTAGGAGTCAGGTCTCCTTGTGTTTCTGTGAGATACTCACCTCTCTCTCTTCTAGAGCCGATCCTGCCTCGCCATCCGGTCCTGCCGAATCCCGAACCCCGAACGCTGCCTATCTGCCATCCTGACAGTCCGTTCCATCTCTGATCCCTGCGGTGACCCGTCATCTCGCTCCATCGGTTCCGGACTCCGCCTGACATCATCTCGGCTTCTGAACCTGAGCTCCGCCACCCGGACTACCATCAGTGACTCCGTAGTCCCAGGGACTTCTCCATTCTACTATTGTGCACGGACTGTCCTGCTACCTGTAGTGCTCCAGCTACCGGACCCCTTACCATCATCAAGGAGTTCGGCCCAGTGGATCCACCTCCTGGGTCTGCCCGTCCACCTGGCCCTAACAGTAACAGTAAGAACAGGCCATGGATCCCGCTGAAGCACTAGCAGCCTTGCAGGAGGAACTCACACGCCAGCGTGAGACTCAGACCCGCATGCTCCAATTCATGTCTTCTGTGGACGCCCGCCTGAACACGCTTCAAGCGTCAGTTACATCTTCAGCTTCTCGGGCTTCCACTAGACAATCCACGGCTCCAGCTCCCGTGGCGGCCTCTTCGGAGGCTTCCAGACTTCGTTTGGCCTCACCACCCCGGTACGCCGGAGATCCCAAGACCTGCAGGGGATTCATAAACCAATGCTCCCTCCATTTCACGCAGCTGCCGCATTTGTTTGCCTCCGACCAAGCCAAGGTCGCTTGTCCCATCTAGAGGGTGAGGCACTGACGTGGATGAACCCCTTGTGGGAAAAGGAGGATCCTGTGACCACGAACATCCAGGAGTTCCTGCAGGCATTTCGTGGCACCTTTGACGAGCCCGGACGCGCCTCCGCGTCTGCCTCATCTCTTCTCCGGTTACGTCAGGGGACTCTGACGGTGGGTCAATACGCCATCCGTTTTCGCACCTTGGCCTCGGAACTCGGGTGGAATAACGAGGCTCTAACCGCCGCCTTCTGGGAAGGACTCTCGGGTCGAATTAAAGATGAGCTGGCTGGTCGTGACGTACCGTCCACCCTGGATGCCCTGATTACCCTAGCGACTCGAGTGGACATTCGCTTTCAGGAGCGATCCAAAGAGGTGTCCCGTGAGAGACGTCCGGTACAGCATTCCTCTCCTCCGCAGAAGCCCACCGTACTTCAGTCAACGGCATCTGGTGTCTCCGTCCACGAGCCCATGCAGATCGACCGTGTGCGGCAGTCTGAACAACGCCGAGCAGAGCGGCTCGCCAAGGGCCTCTGCTTCTACTGCGGAGAGGGCACACACCTGCTACGCTCCTGTCCAGAGAGGCCGGGAAACTCCAAAGCCTAGGGTTGGTAGGAGAGGCCACCCTAGGTGCTGGGACTCTCTCAGACCCGGTTACGTGGACTGTGCAAGTGACAATGGGAGAGACGCGGTTCACGGCTGAGGCGTACCTCGATTCTGGGGCAGCAGGCAATTTCATCCAGCAGGCCACGGTGGACAAGTACCAGGTGCCTGTTACTCCACTTGACAAACCCCTCGTGATTGCCTCTGTGGATGGGAGACCCCTCTCTGACACCATCTCCTGGATCACCAAGCCGGTCGAACCGCGTATCGGTGCCCTGCACACCGAGAACATCGCTCTCTACGTCCTCCCACACATGTCCTATCAAATCCTGCTGGGACTTCCCTGGTTACGGACACACGAACCATCAGTCAGCTGGGGTACTGGTGAAATCACCCGATGGGGCTCTTCTTGCCATGAGAACTGTCTGAAGACCATACAACCCATCCAACGACCTCCGGTTCCAGAGGCCCTACCGGGACTGCCCTCGGCCTATTGGTCCTTCGCGGATGTCTTCGACAAAAAGGAATCAGAGGTACGTCCGCCACATCGTCCTTACGATTGTGCCATCGACCTGCTCCCGAGAACTACACCACCTCGAGGACGGATATATCCGCTGTCTCCAGCCGAAACAAGGGCCATGTCTACTTACATCACAGAGAGCCTGGCAAGGGGATTCATTCGGAGATCTTCCTCTCCTGCTGGAGCAGGCTTCTTCTTCGTTAAGAAGAAAGAAGGTGACCTACGCCCATGCATAGACTACCGGGGATTAAACCAAATCACCATGAAAAACAAGTACCCCCTGCCGCTCATCCCCGAATTGTTTGATCGGCTTAGAGGAGCTCGTGTGTTCACCAAGTTGGATCTTCGGGGTGCCTACAACCTGGTCCGCATCCGCTCTGGGGACGAATGGAAGACCGCGTTCAATACTCGCGATGGGCACTATGAATACTGTGTGATGCCCTTCGGCCTGTGTAACGCACCAGCAGTCTTTCAGGAATTGGTGAACGACGTGTTCCGGGACCTTCTTTACATCTGTGTGGTGGTGTATCTTGATGACATCCTGGTCTTTTCTCCGGACCTCCAGACCCACAGAGAGAACGTGCAGCTGGTACTATGACGACTGAGGGAGAATCGTCTGTACGCCAAGTATGAGAAGTGTGTCTTCGAGCAGTCTTCTCTTCCCTTCCTGGGTTACATCATCTCCGATACCGAACTGCAGATGGATCCGAAGAAGGTCTCTTCCATTCTCAACTGGCCTCCTCCTTCTGGACTAAAGGCAATCCAACGCTTTCTGGGATTCGCCAACTATTACCGCCAGTTCATCCCTCACTTCTCGGCTCTGACTGCTCCTCTCTCCGCCTTGACCAAGAAGGGGGCTAATCCAAAGGACTGGTCACCTGCGGCCGACGCCGCGTTTGGCTCTCTGAAGCGGGCATTTGCCTCCTCTCCTGTGCTCCACCATCCGGAGTTAAACCGACAGTTCACCTTGGAAGTCGATGCCTCCTCCTCGGGAGCCGGAGCAGTGATCATGCAAAAGTCCTCCTCCGGGAAGATGGTGACTTGCGGTTTCTTCTCCAAGAGCTTCTCAGCGCCTGAACGCAACTACACCATCGGTGACCGAGAGCTATTGGCAGTCAAACTGGCTCTGGAGGAATGGCGCTACCTTCTGGAAGGAGCAGTGTACCCCGTTATTATCTACACAGACCACAAGAACCTGGAATACCTGCGGTCTGCTCAGTGACTGAACCCACGGCAAGCTAGGTGGTCCTTGTTCTTTGCCAGATTCGATTTCCAGCTCCATTTCCGACCCGCGGACAAGAATGTACGCGCAGATGCCTTGTCCAGGTCTTTCATGCCCATGGAGCAGGAGGAGGAGACATCCCAGCCCATCATCTATCCTAGTAAAATCATTCCGGTGACTCCTGTCACCCTGGCCCAGATACCGCCCGGGAAGACCTATGTCTCTGAGACCGACAGGCAAAAAGTGTTACACTGGGGCCATGCCTCGAAAATAGCCGGTCATGCAGGTCAGAAGAGAACATGGAGTACGATAGTACGTCATTACTGGTGGCCATCCCTTCGCACAGACGTCGCTTCTTTTGTCTCAGCCTGCTCCTCTTGTGCCAGGAACAAGACGCCTAAGCATCTGCCATATGGCCGTCTTCTGCCTCTGCCTATACCCTCAGTACCGTGGCAACACATTGCGATGGACTTTATTACGGACTTGCCATTGTCCTCCGGACACACAGTCATATGGGTCGTGGTGGATCGGTTCTCCAAAATGGCTCATTTCGTCCCTATGGCTGGACTGCCCTCTGCCCAGGAACTTGCTGACGCCTATGTACAACACATCTTCCGGTTGCATGGCTTTCCATCACACATTGTGTCTGACAGAGGAACTCAGTTTACCTCCCGCTTCTGGAGGGCCCTCTGCAAACATCTGGGAGTGACTCTGGACTTTTCTTCAGCCTACCATCCCCAGTCGAACGGCCAAGTGGAACGGGTCAATCAGATCTTGACCTCCTTCTTACGTCACTACGTCAACGCCCATCATGACGACTGGTCCATGCTTCTTCCTTGGGCTGAATTCTCCCATAACCACCACGTCAGTGAGTCCTCCTCCAGCTCTCCCTTCCATGTCGTTTACGGACTTCAGCCTTCCGTCCCATTGCCTGTATCCTCTTCCTCGGATGTCCCTGCTGCTGATAATGTAGCCCGTGACTTTGCAACCATTTGGGACTCTGTGAAGGCGTCCCTTGAACATGCTTCCCTGCGGATGAAGAGACACGCAGACAAGAGGCGTCTGGACCCTCCGTGTTTCTCTCCAGGAGATCTTGTCTGGCTTGCTTCCAAGTACGTCCGATTGAAGCTACCATCTTACAAGCTGGGACCTCGCTACATAGGGCCGTTTAAAGTCATCAGCAAGATCAATGAGGTCTCCTACAAGCTGCAGCTCCCGGCCACGATTAGGATTCCCAACTCCTTCCACGTCTCCCTGCTCAAGCCGGTTATCCTGGGTCCCTTCTCCGCTGCTGCCAGTTCGGCCCCTCCACCTATTGCCGATGACGACATCTATGCGGTAAGGGATATTGTGGCCATGAAAACCGTACAGGGCCGGCAGTTCTTCTTGGTGGACTGGGCAGGGTATGGTCCTGAGGATAGGTCCTGGGAGCCCCGGGAGAATGTGGGTACTCCTCTGATCCGTGCCTTCCTGTCCCGGTTGCGGGGAGGGGGGCGTGGGGGGGGGTACTGTCACGCTCCCCGGGTCCCCTGCTTAGCTTCCCGGTTCACCTGCCACGCTCCCCGGCGTCCCTGCGTCGCTCCCCGGTTCTTCTGTCCGGTCTCCGCCGCTCCCCGGTCTCCAGCCACCTTTGCCTGTGGTTCCCAGGCGTCCTGGTCCCCGCTCCCGGCGCTCGTCGGTTAACCAGCCCCAGCCCGGCTCTGCTGCTTCCTCCTCAATGCTCCCTGCCCTGGCTTCTGGCACCCGGGCCTCGCGCATGCGCATTAGGGCGCGCGCGCGGTCATTGACCCTTTCTTAAAGGGCCAGCGCCCACTGACAGGAAATTGAGCACACAGGTTCAGGGTATAAAGGGGATAAGTGTCCAAGTGGGCGGGGCCTGTTCTTCGTGTTTCCAAGCTAGGAGTCAGGTCTCCTTGTGTTTCTGTGAGATACTCACCTCTCCCTCTTCTAGAGCCGATCCTGCCTCGCCATCCGGTCCTGCCGAATCCCGAACCCCGAACGCTGCCTATCTGCCATCCTGACAGTCCGTTCCATCTCTGATCCCTGCGGTGACCCGTCATCTCGCTCCATCGGTTCCGGACTCCGCCTGACATCATCTCGGCTTCCGAACCTGAGCTCCGTCACCCGGACTACCATCAGTGACTCCGTAGTCCCAGGGACTTCTCCATTCTACTATTGTGCACGGACTGTCCTGCTACCTGTAGTGCTCCAGCTACCGGACCCCTTACCATCATCAAGGAGTTCGGCCCAGTGGATCCACCTCCTGGGTCTGCCCGTCCACCTGGCCCTAACAGTAACAGTATGGTATTATACCCAGGAAGACCCCACTTCTTACCCCGAGACATAAAAAAGCCAGGCTGGAGTTTGCCAAAACTTACCTGAGAAAGCCTAAAACGTTTTGGAAGAATGTTCTCTGGTCAGATGAGACAAAAGTAGAGCTTTTTGGGAAAAGCCATCAACATAGAGTTTACAGGAAAAAAATAAAAGAGGCATTCAAAGAAAAGAACACGGTCCCTACAGTCAAACATGGCGGAGGTTCCCTGATGTTTTGGGGTTGCTTTGCTGCCTCTGGCACTGGACTGCTTGACCGTGTGCATGGCATTATGAAGTCTGAAGACTACCAACAAATTTTGCAGCATAATGTAGGGCCAAGTGTGAGAAAGCTGGGTCTTCCTCAAAGGTCATGATCTTCCAGCAGGACAATGACCCAAAACACACTTCAAAAAGCACTAGAAAATGGTTTGATAGAAAGCACTGGAGACTACTAAAGTGGCCAGCAATAAATCCAGACCTGAATCCCATAGAACACCTGTGGAGAGATTTCAAAACAGCAGTTTGGAGAAGGCACCCTTCAAATCTCAGGGACCTGGAGCAGTTTGCCAAAGAAGAATGGTCTAAAATTCCAGCAGAGCATTGTAAGAAACTCATTGATGGTTACCGGAAGCGGTTGTTCGCAGTTATTTTGGCTAAAGGTTGTGCAACCAAGTATTAGGCTAAAGCGGGCTTTACACGCTACGATATATCAAACGATATGTCGTCGGGGTCACGACGTAAGTGTAATACTTATTATATGTTCTGAGGATTTCGATAGCGTAGGGCAATGATCAGCAGAGACGAGTTTTTGATACAAGATGTTTTATAATCTGTAACCACGGTAGATAACAACGGAACAAACACAGCAATACAAATACACACAATACCTTCCCGAAACGGAGCGGAGGGAATTCCCGGGGCCACGCACCGGACTCCCCCAGGGAGACCACCAGAGCGAACCCCTATACAGGGACTGTCCGGCAATCACCCCGGAAGGCCTAAATGCGCAGCAGCCGGGACACAAGGGGCAAGCGGTAAAAGTCCAGGAGTGTCCGTACGGGATGATTGTCCAGAGTGGTTACGAACCAGAGAGAACCGGGCAGAGTGCTGACCGAAGATGGCAGACGGAATCCGGGCACAGCTTGAGAAACCGGGTAAGGTCCAGAGTCGGTCGGTCGGTAGTCTTTAGGAGGATCCAAAAGCAATCAGGATTAGCAGCAGCAAAGCAGGAGCACACAGCAAGCAGTATACTCAGGCACTGGACTGGGCTGAGAGGCGGCCTTTTAAGCAGCTGGACAGGAAGTAGGGCAACAGAACCTTAAAACTCCATGTTAACTGAGGGCAAGCTCATTCAAAAGAGAACTGGAAAACCTGGAAACCTGACAGTAAGTGACGCACATCCGGCATCGTTTGACATATCGTAGCGTGTGACAGCTACGAGCGAGTGTGAGCGAGCAAAAATACTCACCTTATCGTTGCTCGTTAACACGTCGCTCATTTTCTATAAATCGAACGTCCGGTTGTTCATTGTTCCCGAGGCAGCACACATCGCTCCGTGTGACACTCTGGGAATGATGAACACAGCTTACCTGCGTCCCGCCGGCAATGTGGAAGACAGGAGGTGGGCGGGATGTTTACGTCCCGCTCATCTCTGCCCCTCCGCGGGGTGACGTCGCTGTGACGCTGAATGTCCCTTCCTCTTCAGGAAGAGGATGTTCGCCACCCACTGCGAGGTCGTTTGGGAGGTAAGTACGTGTGACGGGGGTTTACAACTTTCTGCCGCACAAACGATGGGGGCGGGTGCGATCGCAAATGTGATCGCACGAGAAATTGCAGCATGTAAAGCAGGCTTAAGGGTGCCAATACTTTTGTCTGGCCCATTTCTGGAGTTTTGTGTGAAATGATCATTGATTTGATTTTTGTTTCATTCTCTTTTGTGTTTTTTCATTGCAAGCAAAATAAATGAAGATAATAATACCAAAGAATTTGTGATTGTAATCATTTTCAAGAAGAAACTGAGTATTATCTGACAGAATTGCAGGAGTGACAATACTTTTGGCCAGCACTGTACATTTAAAGAAATAAGTTGGCTAGGAGCCAAGATTACGTAACACATCTCCCATTGGGTAAACGGCAAAAAGTGCTTATTCTGAGATATACAGTACAGACCAAAAGTTTGGACACACCTTCTCATTCAAAGAGTTTTCTTTATTTTCATGACTTTGAAAATTGTAGATTCACATTGAAGGCATCAAAACTATGAATTAACACATGTGGAATGAAAGATTTAACAGAAAAGTGTGAAACAACGGAAAATATGTCTTATATTCTAGGTTCTTAAAAGTAGCCACCTTTTGCTTTGATTACTGCTTTTCACACTCTTGGCATTCTCTTGATGAGCTTCAAGAGGTACTCACTGGAAATGTTTTTCACTTCACAGGTGTGCCCTGTCAGGTTTAATAAGTGGGATTTCTTGCATTATAAATGGGGTTGGGACCATCAGTAGTGTTTTGCAGAAGTCTGGTGGATACACAGCTGATAGTCCTTGTGAATAGACTGTTAACTGCTTTTTTCTGGCCATAGTACAAATTTTAAGTAAAGAAAAACAAGTGGCCATCATTACTTTAAGAAATGAAGGTCAGTTAGTCTGAAAAATTGGGAAAACTTTGAAAGTGTCCCCAAGTGCAGTGGCAAAAACCATCAAACGCTACAAATAAACTGGCTCACAAGAGGACCGCCCCAGGAAAGGAGGACCAAGAGTCACCTCTGCTGTGGAGGATAAGTTTATTCGAGTCACCAGCCTCAGAAATCGCAGGTTAACAGCAGCTCAGATTAGAGAACAGGTCAATGCCACACAGAGTTCTAGCAGCAGACTCAGCAGACATCTCTAGAACAACTGTTAAGAGGAGACTTTGTGCAGCAGGCCTTCATGGTAAAATAGCTGCTAGGAAACCACTGCTAAGGACATTCAACAAACAGAAGAGACTTTGTTTGGGCTAAAGAACCCAAAGAATGTACCAAATTTGAGATCTTTGGATCCAACCACCGTGTCTTTATGCGATGCAGAAAAAGTGAACAGATGGACTCTACATGCCTGGTTCCCACCGTGAAGCATAGAGGAGGAGGTTTGATGGTGTGGGGGTGCTTTTCTGGTGACACTGTTGGGGATTTATTCAAAATTGAAGGCATACTGAACCAGCATGATTACCACAGCATCTTGCAGCGGCATGCTATTCCATCCGGTTTGCGTTTAGTTGGACCATCATTTATTTTTCAACAGGACAATGACCCCAAACACACCTCCAGGCTGTGTAAGGGCTATTTGACTTTGAAGGAGAGTGATGGGGTGCTACGCCAGATGACCTGGCCTCCACAGTCACCAGACCTGAACCCAATCGAGATGGTTTGGGGTGAGCTGGACCGCAGAGTGAAGGGCCAACAAGTGCTAAGCATCTCTGGGAACTCCTTCAAGACTGTTGGAAGACCATTTCTGGTGACTACCTCTTGAAGCTCATCAAGAGAATGCCAAGAGTGTGCAAAGCAGTAATCAAAGCAAAAGGTGGCTACTTTGAAGAACCTAGAATATAAGACATATTTTCAGTTGTTTCACACTTTTTTGTTAAGTATTTCATTCCACATGTGTTAATTCATAGTTTTGATGCCTTCAATGTGAATCTACAATTTTCAGTCATGAAAATAAAGAAAACTCTTTGAATGAGAAGGTGTGTCCAAACTTTTGGAAAATTCAAGGGAGTCGAATACTTTCGCAAGACACTTTGACCTTGGAGTTTACATCTAATTTTTTGACATTTAACCTTCTCTCTTTGATCACATTCGTATTATTCGTCTCTTCAATATGTCATCTATTTTGCACTTGCAACCACCATATCCAGGGAGGTTGACTAAACTTCTGAGTAATATGTGCAACTGTAGTTACAGGAATATCAAGCTGATTGGATATGGTTTAGTAGCCGTTACTTGAACAATCTTGTCTATAGTTTTTCTTCTAATTTAATGAGACAACTCTTTCCTTAGCGTTCTTTGGTCCCAGCTCAGCGTGATAGAAATCATGATATTAAACAGCATAGTGATTACTTTCACTAGTGTTGGGCAGATTCGCAGATAACCAGGGCCGGTGGATCTAACCGGATTAAAAAAAAAATACGGTTCTGCCTCAGAATTGATCCCGGATATCTGGCTGGATGCCAGTCCCTATATAAGTCTATGGGAACCATAATCCGGCGCGTAAAAATGTTGGTGGAAGAGATAGGGAAATTGGAGCAAGCGCTTCATACTTACCAAGTCCCTGGCGCATCTGTAACTGCTCCCGCGGCCGCTCATTCCACTTCTGGGACTGCTCTTTATTGCTAATCCATATTCACTGCTTCCTCATGCACTGGCAGTCACAAAGTCTGTAATCGGTTGCAGTAAGACGCGCCCCCAGCCTTTGTGACAGCATCTGACTGCAACTAATCACAGACCCTGTCTGCGGATCACTGTAGATTGGAGTACAAATAAATAAATTGGCATAGGTTCTACACATATTATGATAACAGCCATGATAAAGCACATGGCTACAGGTTGCAGCTTCAAGCCGGGTGCTTATCTTGGCTGTTTATCAAAATAAGAGGAACTACATGTGGCTGTTTTTTTTTTTAAAAAATATTTAAATAAGTAATTAAAAAAACAGCATACGGCCCCCCCCCAATTTTGATACCCAGCTATGATGAAGCCCAACATATGGGGGCTGGTATTCTCAAGCTGGGGAGACCCATGCTTATTGAGCCCCCTCAGCCTAAAAATAGCAGCCTGCAGCCGCCCGCAATTGCTGTATCCATTAGATGTGAAAATCCTGGCACTTTACCCCCTCTTCCAGTTAGCCCTGGTGCAGTGGCAATCGGGGCAATAAGGGGTTAATTGCAGTCACAGCTGCCACTAAGCCCTAGATTAGTAATGCAAGGCGTCTATAAGACTCACCTATTACTAATCTGTAAGTAACAAGAAATAAACACAAACACCAAAAAAAAAAACCTTTATTTGAAAGAAAATACAAAAAAACAACCCTCTTTCACACCTTTTGTAACCCCCAAAGCACCCAGGTCCGACGTAATCCACACAAGGTCCCATGACATTTCCATCTCTGCTATATGTGAAGTCACAGTGAGCAGCCATAGAACAATGACTGCCCACTGTAAGATTTAGGCAGAGAATGTGTCTGAGCCAAGTGATAAGCGGTGACATCTCTCAGTCTATTTGCGGTCACAGGTGGAGGAATGTGGGAACCTCCAGTTGTGACCAAAAATGATTTGAGTGACATCACCACTGATCACGTGACTCATTCAGTCTCGACTTGAAGCTCACAGTGAGCAGCTCATTGTCCTAAAGCCACGTACTGTGACTTCAGGTGTAGCACAGCTGGAATTGTTATGGGACCTTGTGTGGATTAAATTAGACCTGGGTGTTTTGGGGGTTAGTAAAGTGGTGAAAGATTTTTTTGTACTTAATTTCAAATAAAGGATTTTTTCGACATTTATGTTTATTTCTTTTCACTTACAGATTATTAATGGGGGGCATCTCATAGTCTCATAGACACGAGGTAGCTAAGACAAACAGGTGGTGAAAGACACAATAAAAAGCATTTCAAGATTTCTTCAGTAGGAACCTCTGCAGCTGCAATAGAAATTACACCCCAGCTATGCAGTGACGATCTCCTTCAACAAGGTCAGCTTAAGTATGAGCTATAGCCGGCATAGGAAGGAGCGAGGAGAAAATTTTTATAACAGAAACGAGTGACTGCAGCTTAGATTACAACTTTCTGTTAGATCACGGCAAGATAGAAATTAACCTTAATCCCTTCTTTACCTCATGAAAAATAAATACGCTCCAACTCAGGGTAAATGACGAGCGAGCACTAAAGCAAAGTAAAAAAATAATAAAGATGGAAAAGGAGGGAAGATAAAAGAGCCAGAAGGAAAATATTTCATACTACATACAAAACAGTAGAAGGGATGCAAATGAGTAACTAATGGAAAATATAATGTCCAAAGAGTTGCAGTCTATTAAAATAGCTGCACTGGGTGTAGAGAGCACAAGCCAGTGTCCAGAATCAAATAGTCAGTTTGTAGATACATTGCACAGGTAACTTAGTAACTTAGTAACTTAGTAGACACATAAGTCAAATCTTCAGCAATGTCTGGATCTAGAAATTCCAATGATCTATTTGTGTGGGGCAAACCAAAGAATAGTCAAATAGTGAAAGTCCGCCAATAATGAGGCTCAGCGCCCCAAAGCTTTTATTATACTCACAAAATTCGAATGAATGAAACATCCTATATTAACTCTATCAATTTATAGCATGTGAAGTTAATGTGCCACATCCGAAATTACTAAAAGATACTGTATAGCATCTAGGACAGGCATCACACATACTGACATGATATACACAAACAGATTTCCTCCTAGGAGGTCTAAAACCTTGAAGGATCTGGTCGTAAGGAGCCATTATACACCCATAACCAAAACCAACTTTTTGACATCCAGTAGCCCAAGATGGGGATCTGTGTCTTGTGGTGATTGTGGTGCATGTCCACAAATGGATCATGCAACCACATTTTGGCACTCCACCCGCTCAAAACACTTTAATATCAAGCAATTTATTAATTGTCGTTCCACCAACATTGTATACTGGGCTATTTGCCCATGTCGGCTTATTTATGTGGGCCTCACTACCTGTGAATTCAGGGTATGGATCTTGGAGCATATCCGAGATATCAAAAATGCGGCCAAGGTCCAAAAGCCTGAGGAGATATCCCTACTTAAGAACATACCCCGTCATTTTAGGGACAAACACGGCTGTAACTGGAGAGGTTTGAGGTTTCGGGGTATAGATAAAGTCAATCTGGGTATTAGGGGAGGCAATACTAAAAATGTGCTATACAAAAAGGAGGCCAGATGGATCACTGTCCTAAATACCACCAAGCCTGAAGGTCTGAATGACATTGTCAGCTTCAAGCCTTTTTTGTTGTGATGTTGTTTTTATGACATCTTTAAACTGGCTTATCTTTCACTGGACATTCTGTGGTTCATTCTATTGTTAATAAATTGGGGATATTCTAGTATTGGGCATATGTTCAGTTTCTATTGATGCTGTGCATTGTCCCTGGTATCAGTTTTTTTGCCATGTGTTCCTGCCATAAATCCTGTTTTTAATTTGTACATATATTTCTTTTATAGATTTGGCTCTTTTTTGTCCCCTGCGTGGCTGCGATTGAAACAACCATATATGGCAGTATGCCTGAAATCACAGATCAGCAAGAACTCTTTACTTTGATGTATTGTTTAGCATTTATTGTTATAATATGCTGTTCCCCTGATTGTATATTAATTGCTCTATACTCTGGGTCCGGTTGATATAATTCTATGTATATTCTTTGCCCTCACCCTGTCCGATCTCGACATGGTGGTTTCGGCTTCCTGCCTGTGCGCGCGCCGGCTCCCGTATGCCTCTCCCCGCTGCACCTGGCGACCACATGGCTCTCATGATTTGCGGTGTGCATCATGATTGCCTGGACTCCGACGTGCGGTGTGGGACGGACATCGGAGATCCGACGCGCGCCGCCATAGGCTGGTGAGCGCCACACGGGGGGTTCTTAAGGGTCCAGACACACAACCCCTACACCTCCCGATGAAGCTGTTGCAAAACGCGCGTCGAGATGGGGGCGGTGTGTTCTGACGGGGACGCCACTTTGGTTGGTATTATTTCAGGAGTCTCTCTCACCATTATCGCTGGCTACCGGTCAGCACTTCCAGCAGTATTTTGGGCCTTTGCCCTGCTACTATAGCAGCTCCATATCTTCTTGGTGCTAATAGCATTGCTACTCTTTACCATAGCAGCGATACCTTGGGCTGCTGCCCTGCTATTATAGCAGCCTTATACCTTTTTTGGCAGCGAGGATATTGCTGTTTCTTGCCACAAGTAGAAAGCATTTTAGCATTTGTACTCACTTTCATACATGTTTTGATTAATTGTTGCATTAGATCAGCTTCTCGTGCTTTATTTCTTATGTATCACGCCTGATCCAGCAGTTTATTATTTATATCGTGATATATACTCTTGCATATTATCTGATTCATTGTAGCGTCATATGGAAATGGGTATTTACCTTAAATCTATATCATTATATGACTGTCTACATGTCCGGTGATGGTACTGGTTAATCATGACATTATATTGCTGCAGGCTTCTTTGCATCTTTGTATTGAGATTTAACTATCGCATTTCTCTAGAGTGCATATTTACCTGGTTAGAGAGCTCACTTGTATTTATATCATACATTTTATGTATTTACATTATATACAAATAAGTCCCCGTCTGTATCACACCGCTCTGCTGTGTTGATTTGAAATCACGTTTCTGTGTATGTCTTACTGTGTTGTGGTCACAAATAAAATAAAATAAATATTTTTATACTTTTTGCAAAACTATTTGGTATTTGCCTTTATTAATAATGGTTATGAATCATTGACTGAGTCAGCTTCTTTTCATAATTGGTATGGTGACTTCGGTCATAGTGACCTCTTAATATGGTTATCAAGTCCTGTATTCTGTTGTATTTAATATATTGTATTTTCTGGTTGAACACAGGTCCCAATATGGATTTTCGTGGCCGCGATGCAGATTGGACTGCACAGATCAAGGATGTCTTTGGCACGGACACTGGCATTACTGGTACCATAGACAAATCCCCCCTACAGTGTCATGAACTACAGGTCCAGTTAAATAATCTTATGCACAAAAGGTTGAAGGCGTGGTGGAACAAGGCATCACTCGAGCAATATCTTAGCAGGGACATTGTCCCAAGGGGACTCCGTATTCAGATATTCCCCTCCTATACAGTGGAGGATCTGACATTTAAATCTAGATTGGAGGAGACTTGTAAAATCTGCTCTCGCACTATGTTAGAGTTACTTATTGGCGCCGATAAGTGCAGAATAGAGTTATTAGAAAATGAGATTGAGAAGCTGAATGGTGAGATCAAGCAGAAAATATCAAGAGATGATCTTGCAACTTTTGAAGATGGCTTAAAAAAGGAACTAGACAAGTGGGAGATTGAGATTAAACAACTGAAGGGTCAAAAATTCCAGCGTGATGTTAACGACTATAAAAATGGGACAGTATTTAAATGGCATCAGAATCAGACATTTCGATCTGGCTCTCTTAGCAGATCCACCTCACAAAGTACCATAGAATCTATGTCATCTGGGGAAGGTTCATCCAGACCATCTGGTCAGAGGCGAGATCAAGGGAGATATGGTTATACGTATAATAGAATGGAGACCAGGAATTCATCTAGGAGGAAGAAGCATTTCAACAATAGGAACGACCAAGACCAATCTGATTCCCTAAAGGTAATCAATCTTACTGATAGAATCCTAACAAAAGAACAGATTGCGGTTTTAGGCTAGGTTCACACACTGCGTTTTTTTGACGCTGCGTTTTTGTGCGTTTTTTGCGGCAAAAACCGCACAAAAACGCACCCGCGGCAAAAAAACGCGGCAAAAAACGCACGCGTTTTGCCGCGATTTGGTGCGGTTTTTTGCTGCGTTTTGCTGCGTTTTTGCTCACTGCGTCTTTATGCGTTTTTTATCAGTGAACAAAAAAAAAAAGGTCTGATGTCATTTCCTTCTTCAATGTGTTCTTCATTCTCCACTAGTGTATGCAGAAGAGCAGACAGCTGCAGAACTACAAGGCTCAGCATGCTCCATCCAATAGTGTATGCAGGAGAGCAGACAGCAGCTGCAGAACTACAAGGCTCAGCATGCTCCATCCAGGACTGTATGCTTGAGGGAGAGTCAGGGGGAGCAGACCTACAAGGCTCAGCATCCTCCATCCAATAGTGTATGCAGGAGAGCAGACAGCAGCTGTCGAACTACAAGGCTCAGCATCCTCCATCTAATAGTGTATGCAGGAGAGCAGACAGCAGCTGTCGAACTACAAGGCTCAGCATCCTCCTTCCAGGACTGTATGCAGGATTTCTTTGCCCCTCCCAAACAAAAAAAATGACGTGGGCTTCGCCATATTTTTGTATGCTAGCCGGGTACAGCAGGCAGGTACGGGCTGCCCCCAACCCCAAGCTGCCTATTTGTACCCGGCTGGGAACCAAAAATATAGGGAAGCCCTTTTTTTTTACTTATTTCATGAATTTCATGAAATAATTTTAAAAAAAAAATGACGTGAGCTTCGCCCAATTTTTGAGTCCAGCCGGGTACAACTAGGCAGCTGGGGATTGGAATCCACAGTGCAGGGTGCCTATGCTTTCTGGGCACCCCCGCTGTGAATTGCAGTCCCGCAGCCACCCCAGAAAATGGCGCTTTCATAGAAGCGCCATCTTCTGGCGCTGTATCCAACTCTTCCAGCTGCCCTGATGCCGGGTGGCTCGCTGGGTAATAATGGGGTTAGGGCTAGCTGTATAGCTGGCCCTAAGCCCGAAATTCATGGTGTCACGCCAATATTAGACATGGCCACCATGAATTTCTAGTAAAGATAAAAAAAAAACACAACACACAGAAAAATATTTTTATTAGAAATAAAACACAACACAATTAGTGACTCCATCTTTATTGAAATAAACCCCCCCCCTCCGCAGTAATCGTGGGTCAAGGGTCCCGCGCCGTCCAATCCGGATCCAATATCATCTGATCGGTTTGCTGGAAGGCAAAGTGATCAGATGATGTGTCAGGTTCTAGGGGCTGAAGCACATCACACATCAGCTGATTGTATAAAAGCCGATTATACAATCAGCTGATGCATCGGTGCAAAAAAAAAAAAAAAAATACTCACTTATGTGCTGATTACCGGCAGCTCCTGCAGCGGAGTCTGATCCCGTCCGATCGCTGCAGGAGCTGTCGGTAATCAGGGATGAAGTCTCCTGATGCATCCGCTGATAGGTGAAGCCGGCCGGCCGCTGGCGTCAGCCCGAGACTTACGATCACCTGATGCGTCAGGTGACCGCATCAGGTGATCCATCGCCAGGTCCTGCATCTATCGTACTGCCCGGGGAGACTGCACACACCCAGAGCGGCGATACCGTGAGAGGAGATGGGAGCGGGCATGGCACCGGGACCCTGCAGACAGGTGAGTATAACTTTTTTTTTTTCTACTGTACACTTTTGTTTTCGCAGCCGCTTCCACCTCCCGCCCAGACATGGCGCCGCACGGCAGCATACATGCACAGGACGGGAGGTGGAAGCGGCGGTGACGGTACCGGGAGGATTCACGCTTCTGTGTTTACTGACAGAAAGAATCCTCTTCCTGTACACGTCACTTTACTACCCACCTCCTGCGTTTATAGCTGCGTTTTTGGTCTTAGAAACGCACCAAAATGCACCAAAACGCAGCTATTTGCGTTTCTCATTGCGTCTTTTAACATCCCATTGCACTCAATGGATGAAAAGCGCAGTGAAAAACGCGGGAATAATTGACATGCTGCGTTTTTGTGGCACCACAAAAACGCAGCTGAAAAAAAAACGCTTTGTGCAGACAGCAAAAATGAAAACTCATAGACTTTGCTGGGAAAGCAAAGTCATGCAGTTTTCTGAGCAAAAACGCACCCGAAAACTGCGCAAAAACGCCGTGAAAAACGCACTGTGTGAACTTACCCTTACAACTGGGACTTTCCTTTTCCCCAGTTGCTAATTTTGATTTCTTTACTGCTATTAAGGACCTACAGCTGTTTAGTCGCAAGGTTATTTTAAAGAAATATTCTAGTAGACATCAGGGACTAGATAAGGATCTATCTAGAGAAGAACGTGAGACATTGAAAATCCTTGAGTCATTACTTGCGGAGCAAGATGGCGGCACTTCCTCTATTTTCCCTGCACATATTAAAAAACGCTCGACTGCCTTCCCACCTTTGTCAGCCTGCTCATCCATTGACATGTTCACTAAATTAGTATCTCAAGAATTTAGAGGTATTTCTGAAAAAAGAACTCAAGACAATTTAAACGGGCAGCAACGAAAGGCCCTAGGAGAACTTCAAAACATGGATGATGTGATAATCAAGCAGGCTGACAAGGGTGGGAATGTTGTCTTGTGGTCAAGAGTCCAATATGAGGCAGAGGCATCTAGACAATTGTCTGATAGGACATGCTATTCTAGACTAGATACAAATCCCTCTGGTCATTATCAGGGTGAACTCCTTGATATACTTCAGGAAGCCTTTGAGAAAGGTATCATCCCAAAATCGATATATGAGGGATTAGTTGTTGAATATCCCACTATTCCCACTATATATTTCCTTCCAAAGGTTCATAAAAATCTAACTTGCCCACCTGGAAGGCCTATTGTCTCTGGCAATAACAATCTCTGTGAGCCTGTGTGCAGATTTCTTGATCATTACCTTCAACCCCTGGTGACTACTCTACCGTCCTATATCCGTGATTCCACGGAACTATTAAATAGGTTGGATGGTGTTGTACTTGAGACAGACATTATTATGGTAACAGCTGACGTTGAGTCGCTGTATACATCCATTAACCATGAGGATGGTATTGCTGCTGTGGAGTTTTTTCTTCGAACCACAAGACTTGATACCCAACTGGTGGACCTCCTTTTATTATTACTTAATTTTGTTTTGACACATAATTTCTTTTTATTTAAGGACCGTTTCTATCTCCAAGAGAGCGGAGTTGCGATGGGGGCGTCCTGTGCGCCCTCTTACGCAAACCTCTTTCTTGGACATTGGGAACGGTCCATCATTTTTCCGGATTCTGTTTTTGGCGCAGTCCACATGTGGCTGCGCTTTATTGATGCCATTTTTTTGATTTGGCAGGGGTAGGTCCACCAGTTGGATTCATTTATACAGCGACTCAATGATAATACTAAAAATATTAAACTTACTTTTATCACCAGCGTTGAAAAAAAACGATTTTCTGGATGTCTCAATCACCAGGGGAGATGATGGTACCTTATGCACCGACATCTTTCGGAAGAGTACTGCAACAAACTCACTACTCAGCGCCAGATCTTCTCATCCGTTTCAGGTAATAAACTCTATCCCCACGGGACAGTTCCTTAGGGCGCGAAGGATATGCTCGAGTGACGTCTTGTTTGAAGAACAGTGTAACACCTTAAAACGGAGATTTGGGGCCAGGCATTATTCACCATCCGCCGTGCAAAACGGGTATGTAAGAGCGAAAGGGACAATACGTGACAACCTATTAAAAACTAAATTTAAGACCACTGATGATACCATCCGTTTGATAACTCCTTATCACGCACAGTGGTGTGAAATGTCAGCGATCATCTCTAAATATTGGCCCATCTTGCGGGCAGATCCTGATCTTGCCTCAATTCTTACGCCTAGGCCTGCGATTACTCCTAGGAGGTCTAAAACCTTGAAGGATCTGGTCGTAAGGAGCCATTATACACCCATAACCAAAACCAAACTTTTTGACATCCAGTAGCCCAAGATGGGGATCTGTGTCTTGTGGTGATTGTGGTGCATGTCCACAAATGGATCATGCAACCACATTTTGGGACTCCACCCGCTCAAAACACTTTAATATTAAGCAATTTATTAATTGTCGTTCCACCAACATTGTATACTGGGCTATTTGCCCATGTGGGCTTATTTATCTGGGACTCACTACCCGTGAATTCAGGGTACGGATCTTGGAGCATATCCGAGATATCAAAAATGCGGCCAAGGTCCAAAAGCCTGAGGAGATATCCCTACTTAAGAACATACCCCGTCATTTTAGGGACAAACACGGCTGTAACTGGAGAGGTTTGAGGTTTCGGGGTATAGATAAAGTCAATCTGGGTATTAGGGGAGGCAATACTAAAAATGTGCTATACAAAAAGGAGGCCAGATGGATCACTGTCCTAAATACCACCAAGCCTGAAGGTCTGAATGACATTGTCAGCTTCAAGCCTTTTTTGTTGTGATGTTGTTTTTATGACATCTTTAAACTGGCTTATCTTTCACTGGACATTCTGTGGTTCATTCTATTGTTAATAAATTGGGGATATTCTAGTATTGGGCATATGTTCAGTTTCTATTGATGCTGTGCATTGTCCCTGGTATCAGTTTTTTTGCCATGTGTTCCTGCCATAAATCCTGTTTTTAATTTGTACATATATTTCTTTTATAGATTTGGCTCTTTTTTGTCCCCTGTGTGGCTGCGATTGAAACAACCATATATGGCAGTATGCCTGAAATCACAGATCATCAAGAACTCTTTACTTTGATGTATTGTTTAGCATTTATTGTTATAATATGCTGTTCCCCTGATTGTATATTAATTGCTCTATACTCTGGGTCCGGTTGATATAATTCTATGTATATTCTTTGCCCTCACCCTGTCCGATCTCGACATGGTGGTTTCGGCTTCCTGCCTGTGCGCGTGCCGGCTCCCGTATGCCTTTCCCCGCTGCACCTGGCGTCCACATGGCTCTCATGATTTGCGGTGTGCATCATGATTGCCTGGACTCCGACGTGCGGTGTGGGACGGACATCGGAGATCAGGCGCGCGCCGAGATAGGCTGGTGAGCGCCACACGGGGGGTTCTTAAAGGTCCAGACACACAGCCCCTACACATCCCGACGAAGCTGTTGCGAAACGCGCGTCGAGGTGGGGGCGGTGTGTTCTGACGGGGACGCCACATTGGTTGGTATTATTTCAGGAGTCTCTCTCACCATTATCGCTGGCTACCGGTCAGCACTTCCAGCAGTATTTTGGGCCTTTGCCCTGCTACTATAGCAGCTCCATATCTTCTTGGTGCTAATAGCATTGCTACTCTTTACCATAGCAGCGATACCTTGGGCTGCTGCCCTGCTATTATAGCAGCCTTATACCTTTTTTGGCAGCGAGGATATTGCTGTTTCTTGCCACAAGTAGAAAGCATTTTAGCATTTGTACTCACTTTCATACATGTTTTGATTAATTGTTGCATTAGATCAGCTTCTCGTGCTTTATTTCTTATGTGGCACGCCTGATCCAGCAGTTTATTATTTATATCGTGATATATACTCTTGCATATTATCTGATTCATTGTGACGTCATATGGAAATGGGTATTTACCTTAAATCTATATCATTATATGACTGCCTACATGTCCGGTGATGGTACTGGTTAATCATGACATTATATTGCTGCAGGCTTCTTTGCATCTTTGTATTGAGAATTAACTATCGGATTTCTCTAGAGTGCATATTTACCTGGTTAGAGAGCTCACTTGTATTTATATCATACATTTTATGTATTTACATTATATACAAATAAGTCCCCGTCTGTATCACACCGCTCTGCTGTGTTGATTTGAAATCACGTTTCTGTGTATGTCTTACTGTGTTGTGGTCACAAATAAAATAAAATAAATATTTTTATACTTTTTGCAAAACTATTTGGTATTTGCCTTTATTAATAATGGTTATGAATCATTGACTGAGTCAGCTTCTTTTCATAATTGGTATGGTGACTTCGGTCATAGTGACCTCTTAATATGGTTATCAAGTCCTGTATTCTGTTGTATTTAATATATTAAAATAGCTGCAGTGGGTGTAGAGAGCACAAGCCAGTGTCCAGAATCAAATAGTCAGCTTGTAGATACATTGCACAGGTAACTTAGTAACTTAGTAGACACATAAGTCAAATCTTCAGCAATGTCTGGATGTAGAAATTCCAATGATCTATTTGTGTGGGGCAAACCAAAGAATAGTCAAATAGTGAAAGTCCGCCAATAATGAGGCTCAGCGCCCCAAAGCTTTTAATATACTCACAAAATTCGAATGAATGAAACATCCTGTATTAACTCTATCAATTTATAGCATGTGAAGTTAATATGCCACATCCGAAATTACTAAAAGATACTGTATAGCATCTAGGACAGGCATCACACATACTGACATGATACAGTTAGGTGCAGAAATATTTGGACAGTGACACAATTTTCGCGAGTTGGGCTCTGCATGCCACCACATTGGATTTGAAATGAAACCTCTACAACAGAATTCAAGTGCAGATTGTAACGTTTAATTTGAAGGTTTAAACAAAAATATCTGATAGAAATTGTAGGAATTGTACACATTTCTTTACAAACACTCCACATTTTAGGAGGTCAAAAGTAATTGGACAAATAAACCAAACCCAAACAAAATATTTTTATTTTCAATATTTTGTTGCGAATCCTTTGGAGGCAATCACTGCCTTAAGTCTGGAACCCATGGACATCACCAAACGCTGGGTTTCCTCCTTCTTAATGCTTTGCCAGGCCTTTACAGCCGCAGTCTTCAGGTCTTGCTTGTTTGTGGGTCTTTCCGTCTTAAGTCTGGATTTGAGCAAGTGAAATGCATGCTCAATTGGGTTAAGATCTGATGATTGACTTGGCCATTGCAGAATGTTCCACTTTTTTGCACTCATGAACTCCTGGGTAGCTTTGGCTGTATGCTTGGGGTCATTGTCCATCTGTACTATGAAGCGCCGTCCGATCAACTTTGCGGCATTTGGCTGAATCTGGGCTGAAAGTATATCCCGGTACACTTCAGAATTCATCCGGCTACTCTTGTCTGCTGTTATGTCATCAATAAACACAAGTGACCCAGTGCCATTGAAAGCCATGCATGCCCATGCCATCACGTTGCCTCCACCATGTTTTACAGAGGATGTGGTGTGCCTTGGATCATGTGCCGTTCCCTTTCTTCTCCAAACTTTTTTCTTCCCATCATTCTGGTACAGGTTGATCTTTGTCTCATCTGTCCATAGAATACTTTTCCAGAACTGAGCTGGCTTCATGAGGTGTTTTTCAGCAAATTTAACTCTGGCCTGTCTATTTTTGGAATTGATGAATGGTTTGCATCTAGATGTGAACCCTTTGTATTTACTTTCATGGAGTCTTCTCTTTACTGTTGACTTAGAGACAGATACACCTACTTCACTGAGAGTGTTCTGGACTTCAGTTGATGTTGTGCACGGGTTCTTCTTCACCAAAGAAAGTATGCGGCGATCATCCACCACTCTTGTCATCCGTGGACGCCCAGGCCTTTTTGAGTTCCCAAGCTCACCAGTCAATTCCTTTTTACTCAGAATGTACCCGACTGTTGATTTTGCTACTCCAAGCATGTCTGCTATCTCTCTGATGGAATTTTTCTTTTTTCTCAGCCTCAGGATGTTCTGCTTCACCTCAATTGAGAGTTCCTTAGACCGCATGTTGTCTGGTCACAGCAACAGCTTCCAAATGCAAAACCACACACCTGTAATCAACCCCAGACCTTTTAAGTACTTCATTGATTACAGGTTAACGAGGGAGACGCCTTCAGAGTTAATTGCAGCCCTTAGAGTCCCTTGTCCAATTACTTTTGGTCCCTTGAAAAAGAGGAGGCTATGCATTACAGAGCTATGATTCCTAAACCCTTTCTCCGATTTGGATGTGAAAACTCTCATATTGCAGCTGGGAGTGTGCACTTTCAGCCCATATTATATATATAAGTGTATTTCTGAACATGTTTTTGTAAACAGCTAAAATAACAAAACTTGTGTCACTGTCCAAATATTTCTGGCCCTGACTGTATACACAAACAAACAGATTTCCTTTAATCGTTTAAAAACCTATGAGTTAAAATACAATTATATCTCATTTTATAAAGGATAGTGACAAACAGTCAAAACCAGAGGATAAAATAACACCAAAAGAGTTCAGCTCTAAATCTACATTTAAACCTTTTAGGGGAGAACGTACCCAGAGTAAGAATCTAGAAAATCTTTCTTAAAGGGAATCATTTACAAGGTTTTTGCTCCCTCATCTGAGAGCAGCAGAATGTAGAGACAGAGACCCTTATTGCAGCGATGTGTCACTTACTGAGCGGTTTGCTGTCATTTTGATAAAATCAATGTTTTCTCTGCTGCAGCTCTAGCAGTTATACAAAGCTCATAATAAACTGGACTACCTGGCAACACGCTAAGTAGTCCTCTAATGATAATATGCTTCTGATTAATCAGTGATTTTATCATAACTACACTAAGCAGTCCAGGAAGTGACACATCGCTGGAATCAGGATCTCTGCTACTATGTTAAGCTGCTCTCAGATTAGGTGGCAGAAACCTGGTAACAGATTCTCTTTAAGTTCACAGAATCATAGAGAGGTAGAGTTCGAAGGGTCCTCAAGGGCCATCGGATCCAACCTCATGAGAGTGCAGGTTGTCCTAAATCATAACAGCTATATGCAGGGCCGTATTTGCCACTAGGCACTGGAGGGTACGTGCCTTGGGCGGCCCCTTCCAGGGGGTGGCGCTAAGACCGAAACCTAAAAAAGAAAGAATTTTTTTTTTTTAACCTTCCTCCCTCATCCAAATTCTTTATTAAATCTGGCGTCTTTTTGGAGGAGGGAGGGGGGCACCGCAGTCATTTATATTTGTGTCTATCAGACACCCAAATATAAATGAAGCTATGAGCGTGCCGGCACTTCCTGGTCAGCGAAGCTATAATCAGCTCCCCGCCCCGTGCGCTCACTGTGCAGAGGTCACAGCAGCGTGAAGCAGCGCAGCGCAGAAGTAGACGGGAGATGGAGCCACCGACGAGGACCGGAGATTCAACTGTAGAGGACCGGAGATTCAGCCGCCGAGGACCGGAGATTCAGCCTGGAGTAGGTAAGCTCTTTACAGCCGAAGACAGCGCCGAACAAACAGCCCGGGGTGGGCAACATGGAGGATAGGGGGATGGAGCAGAATGTGGGTGCACAACATGGAGGATGGGGGATGGAGCATGATATGGGGGCGCAACATGGAGGATGGGGGGATGGAGCATGATGTGGGGGAGCAAGTATGGAGTATGGTCAATGGGAGGCATGGTATGGAGAATGGGGTAGCATGGGGGGAGATATGGTATGGAGAATGGGGTAGCATGGGGGGTTCGGTATGGAGGGGGCTTGATATAGGGGGCTTGATATGCGGGAGGCTCAGTATGGAAGGGGCTTGATAGGGGGGCTCGGTATTGAGGGGGCTTGATATGGAGAAGGGGCAGCATGGGGGGGCTTGGTATGGAGGGGGCCTGATATAGGGTGGGCTCGGTATGCAGGGGGCTTGATATGGAGAAGGGGCAGCATGGGGGGGGGCTCGGCATGGAGGGGGCTTGATATGGGGGGGCTCGGTATGGCGGGGGCTTGATATGGAGAATTAATGGACTTAAACATATAAAATCTCCTCCAAAAGTTAGTTTACTGCCTGCGACTAATCAGTTTTGTGGTTCCTATATGGTCCTCAGTCTAATGATGGCTGGTAACAACTACCAGCATCTCCTTACCATTGTTAAGTACATACTGGGAGTTGTACGTTAATGCAATACATACGTGTATATGGGTCTAACCTGGCACTGCACTTGATTGCTGTACGAAGTTGGCAATGTATTCATGTACTGATGGTGGTTTTGGTGATGTATTATTGTCTTTAAGGTAATTTTGGTGATGTATTATTGTATTTAGGGTGGTTCTGGTGATGTATTACTGTACTAACTTTGGTTTTGGTGATGTATTCTTGTATTTAGTGTAGTTTTAGTGATGTATCACTGTACTGATGGTGGTTATGGTGATAGTCATGTGGATGTTGTAATCTTTACCTTATCAATCTTAATCCTAAAACAGTGTGCTGGACTAAAAATACAGCTATCTGCATGTCTATCAGCCTAATAAGTAAGAGACTAAAGCCCCCATACACTATCGGCTGATCTTTCGACCGGCAGCTATCTTGCTCAGCTCTCCCATATACAAGAGCACTCATTCTGCAAAGTGTTCCTGTGTTCTCTATTAGAGCCGCTGCTAGATATCTCTGGCAGCAGCTTATCATTTAGAGCAGGGATGGGGAACCTTTTTACTGCCGGGGGCCATTTGGAAATTTCTGCCAACCTTCGGGGGCCGCACAATATTATCAGTGTGAAAACGAACCGGCTATATTTCGTCAAACAGTTAATTAACTCACCCCTACTGTGGTGGCCGGAGCTGCTTCTGTTTTGTGCGGCTGTGGTGTTCGACGATACTTATGTTGCTTAGCTCTTTTCCAGGTTTGTCACGGTCTGGAGCGCAGGCAACTCTTTCTGATAATAAGATTGGTAGACTATATACATCACACAACAGACACAGGGACTGGAGTATATAAATCACAGGAGACACATACATGACTGAAGGGGCTGTTGGCATATACATCACATAATAGACGCTTGGACTGCTGTATATACATCACATAGGAGACACTGGGACTGCTGTATATACATCACATAGGAGATGCTGGGACTGCTGTATATACATCACATAGGAGACGCTGGGACTGCTGTATATACTGTACATCACAGGAGACACCTACATCACTGGAGACACTGGGGGCACATACATCACACGAGGGGCTGGGGACATGTATATGCCCCCAACCCCCTCCTGTGATGTATATGCTTTCAGCCTCTCCTTTGATGTATATGTGCCCAGCCCCTCCTGTGAAGTATATGTGCCCGGCCCTTCCTGTGAGATCAATGCGCCCAGCCCCTCCTGTGATGTATATTTTCAGCCCTTTCTGTGATGTATATGCCCCCAGCCTCTCCTGTGATATGTATGGCCCCAACATTTCCAGTGCAATGTATATGCCCCATCCCCTCTTGTGATGTATATGCTCCTAGCATCTCCAATGTGATGTATATATCACAGGAGGGGTTGGGGCATACACATCACAGGAGATGCTGGGGCATATCCATGACAGGAGGGTCTGGGAGCAAATATATGACAAGAGGGGCTGGGGAACAGACATTACTAGTTCACTGGGAGGCATAAGCATTGCACAGATGGCACTGGGGGGCACAGATATCACTAAGGCAACACAGAGAGCACTAGGGGGGCATGGACATCACTAGGAGGGCACAGGCATCACTAGGGGGCCACAAGCATCACTAGGGGGGGCACAGGCATCACTAATGGGGGGGCACGCAGACATCACTAAGGGGGGCACACAGACATCACTAAAAAGGGGGCACATAGACATGACTGAGGGGGGGCACACAGACCTCACTGAGGAAGGGCACACAGATCTCACTGAGGGGGGGCACACAAACCTCACTAAGGGGGGCACAGACATCACTAGGAGGAGACTGGGGAGGCTGCACACAGCACTTGGAGCTGCACACAGCAGTGGGGGGCATGCTGCACCGTAGAAGGGGCATGGAGCAGGCGGCACACAGCATCGTGGAGCGGGCGGCACACAGCGCCGTGCAGCGGGCGGCACACAAGTGCTGGAGAGTGGGTGGTACACAAGCGCTGGAGAGTGGGCAGCACAATGCTGGAGGCGGTGAAGGTGATGTGGGACGGAATCACAGAGCGATACACCAGCCCACAAAGTAAGTCCTGAGCACGCTGGCACCTGCCACTGAGAGCGCTCATTGGTGTGCGCAAGCAGCGCATGTGATTTAAAGGGCCGGCAACCGGTAATACCGCGGCGGCGCCTGTTTCACTGCCGCCCCCAGAAATCTACCCGCGGGCCACAGAAAAGGTCATGGCGGGCCCGCGGGTCGGAGGTTACCTACCCCTGATTTATAGGATAATAGGATCTACACTCCGTAATGGGACATGCTGGCTCCTTATTCACCCCGACAATCAGAAGTTAGAGCCCCCATACACATTGGACTGTCAGCAGAACCTGTTGATATTGGTGGGTTTAGACAACTTTAGGTTAATGTGTATGGAGGTTATAACTACTATCTGGAGGCTCTGGGCACTCTCAGGGTATGTGCACACATCTTGTAGATGTCTGTGAACCCCCTGAGTTATTCAGACAGAAAACACTTCAGGACAGTTATCATTTTATCCTAAAACAAATATTTTTTATTTTTTTTTGCTGTTGCTTCTTGGTTGTTTTTTCCAACATCTTTTAGCTACTGGATTTTACTTATTTTTTAAATAAACTAGTAAGTGGTATCCAAGCAGCAGCCGCCATATAATGGACCGGTCACTTTCAGCTTCTTCATGTCTGAGGAAATCTGACGCACTTAAAAAAACCTCCAAAGACTGAACATATGAACAGCAAGTCATTTTTACATTGCAGTGTATGAGTTCATTCTTTTTATATTTAGAGTTTGGTTTTTTTGGGCGGGTTACAGCGCGGATCTGTCTGAAGAAAAAAATGCTGTGTGCACATACCCCTAAACTGACTGATCAGAAGGGGGCGCCACCTCTGACAGTGCCTAAGGCAGCATGAACTCGAAATACGGCCCTGGCTATATGTTTATCCAGCTTTCGCTTGAAGATTTCCATTAATGGAGAGCCCACTACTTCCCGCGGTAGCCTGTTCCACTCTGTGACTGCCCTCACTGTCAAAAAGTTTTTCCTAATGTCTAATATGAATCTCCTTCCTTTAAGTTTCATCCCTTTGCTTCTTGTACTTCCTTGTGCTAATGAGAATAGGGTAGTTCCCTCTGCACTGTGACTACCTTTCAGATATATGTAGACTGCTATTAAGGGGCACTTTGCACACTATGACATCGCAGGTGCGATGTCGGTGGGGTCAAATTGAAAGTGACGCACATCCGGCGTCACACGCGATATCGTAGTGTGTAAAGCCTTTTTGATATGATTAACGAGCGCATATTCATCGTAAACGTATCATCGGTGTAGCGTCGGTCATTTCCATAATTTGGAAATGACCGATGTTACGATGTTGTTCCTCGTTCCAGCGGCATCACACATCGCTGTGTGTGAAGGTGCAGGAGCGAGGAACATCTCCTACCTGTGTCCTGCGGCTCACGCCAGCTATGCGGAAGGAAGGAGGTGGGCGGGATGTTTACGTCCTGCTCATCTCCGCCCCTCCGCTTCTATTGGCCACCTGCCGTGTGACGTCGCTATGACGCCACACGACCCGCCCCCTTAATAAGGAGGCGGGTCGCCGGCTAGAACGACGTCGCAGGGCAGGTGAGTGCATGTGAAGCTGGCGTAGCGATAATCACCATGATATCTCAGCTGCGACGGGGGCGGGGACTATCGCGCTCGGCATCGCAAGCATCGGCTTGCGATGTCGTAGTGTGCAAAGTGCCCCTAAGTCTCCTCTCAGCCTTCTCTTTTGCAAACTAAACATTTCTAGTTCTTTTAGCTGGTCTTCATATGACAAGGTTTGCAGACCTTCTACCATCTTGGCTGCTCTTCTATGGACTTGCTCCAATATATCAATGTCTTTCTTGAATTGGGGCACCCAGAACTGTACACAGTACTCCAGGTGGGGTCTGACCAGGGAATGGTACAGTATAGGGGAATAATGACCTGTCTTGTTCTAGATTCAATGCTTGTCTTGATACCTCCCAGAATTTTGTTGGCCTTTTTAGCTGCAGCACCACATTGTTGGCTCATGTTGAATCTGGGATCCATTATTATGCCCAAGTCCTTTTCCCCTGTGTTATTACCTAGTTCTATTCTTCCCATACTATATATCCTTTTTACATTTCTTTTACTCAGGTGTAGACATTTGCATTTATCCCTGTTAAACACCATTATGTTCTCCTCACCCTATTGTTCAAGTGTGTATAGATCGTTTTGAATACAGTCTTTCCTCTCTAGTGTTGGCTACTCCTCCTATCTTAGTATCATCTGCAAATTTTATGAGTTCCCCAATAATCCCATTATCCAGATCATTTATAAAGACATTAAACAGGGCTCAGGACAGAGCCTTGCGGCACCCCGCTTTTAACTTTCCTCCAGTTCCATGTTCAGCTATTTACAATTACTCACTGTGCACGATCATTAAGCCAGTTTTCAATCCATCTAACTGATTTTTTTTCGATTCCTTACTTGATAATTTTTTCAATGAGGATGTCATGTGATACTTTATCAAATGCCTTACTGAAATCAAGGTATACTATATCCAGTGTCAGACTGGTTACCGGAGCAACCGCCAGTAATTTCAAGCCTGGCTGCAGTTACCTGCATTGAACTTCGGAGCTCTCACCTGAGCTCCGGAGTGCAGCCTGGACTGAACTCTAGGTTTGCAGGACTGAACCGCAAGTGCTGACTGATTGCCCGGCGATTGCGGTTCAGTTCATGACAGCTGCAGACAGACCGGGCTGAACTCCGAAGCTCTCACCTGAGCTCCAGAGTTCAGCCCGGCCTGTCCGCAGCTGTGACAATGTAGGTAACCACTGCCAGGCCTGGTATTACTGGCGGATCCTCTGGTAGGCAGTCCGATTCTAACTATATCCATGGCATTCCCATGGTCCAATCATTCAGTGACTTTGTTATAGAAGGAAATCAGGTTGAAATCAGAAATCACCGACGGGGTGCAGAGCCCTAGTTCAAGAAGACGCTTCAAGCTCACCTGATAAATCTGCCCGGTGAGGGAATCATCAGGGTTCCTCACCAACATAAGTGTCCGGGGCACAGCAGCAAAGAGGGAACCCGGGAATGGGGACAGAAGTCCGACCCAAGAGAGATTCAAGCTGCCTGCCATACGAGCCAGGACTGTGACAACAGGAGGGGACCCCAGAATGCTTCAGGCCACGTGGACCCACCAACTGTAGACGGGTGCATGGAAGTAAATTTCACCAGGTCACTACACCAGCACTAGAATCAAGGGAATACCGAATCACCTAAAGTCCTGATTGGTAGAGACCAGCACCAGCTGTGTTGCAGCTACTCAGAAGCAGTGAGTAAAGCACAAGTTAAACCGCAGCCCCTGTGTTGTCTGAATCTTTTTACACCTCTGCATCACCAACTTCCACCATACTACAACCACCATCATCCTCCCCTGGGGCCTAGCTCTACTTGCTCAATAGCCCCAGTAGTGAGAGACTTTGCAGCGACGGCTTTCCCCAACATAGCCACATACCGCAAGTGGCGTCACGAAAAACATTTTATTTTTTATTATTCCCCCTCTTTTAAGCGACCTCCAGGGTCACGGAACTGGGCACCAGCCACCCGTGATATGTCCCCGTGATTCAAGGCCAGAGACCGAGTACCCCAAGGCCCTGGGGTGCTTCAGCTTTCTGGTATCACGGACAGAATTGGACTAGACCCGGTAACACCGGGTGACGTGTGCCTTGTGGATTGTGTTTTTGACTGAACTTGTTGATATGTCCACCATCTTGTGTGACAGAAAGTTGCAATCATTTGAGGAACGTAAACAATTGCACCTGTGGGCTCTGGAACACCCTGATGTGGACTTTGTTGTGTTAAAGGACCGAACAATAAAAGCGCTGCAACCCCCTGCAACCACAGACCCTGCCCCTCAGTCATTGCAAGTCAGTACATCACCTTTGAGAGTGGAACCCTCTTCCTTAACCATTGTGGAGACTAATGGACAGGCTGTGACACCTGGTGCTTCTGATAACTTATGTTCGCAAGTGCAACAGCTAAGTAAGGATGTGGCCATGATCTTAAAAATGATGTAACTTAAGCCAGAACCCAAGTCATCAGAGAAGATTCAGTTGGCCGACTGTCCTGAGGACATTCTATGAATGCTAGGAAGGAGAACCCCATCATTTAGAGGAAGGACCAGCAAACGCTACGACTCAGCTGGGCAACCCATCTGCCGTCGTTGCAACAAGGCGGCCATTTTGCCAGAGCATGTCCTTTAAACCAGCAATCCCTGGGGCCAAGGGCCAACCCCCAGGAATAAGACGACAAGGTTTATCTGATTGGCGTGATAAATATGTGGGAAGACGACTAGTTCTGTCCATCATGCTGGATGGATTTCCCACATCTGCATTGTTGGACACCGGCACGCAGGTAACAACCATCCCTTTTGTTCTTTGCAAGAGATTCTGGTCTGATACTGAGCTCACCCATCCGGACTCAGGCCTCATCATTTATGTTGTTAATGGATTGCCAGTGACTCAAATAGGGTTCAGGGAGGTAACCATAAAAGTGGGGAGGGTGGAGCTAAAGGGCCAAGGATTGATTGCAGTTGAAACTGATGCTAATGAGAAAAATCCACAGATGTTCTTGGGTACCAATGTAATTTAAAATTGTTTAGGAGAAGTGCTGTTCTTACTCCAACAGATTGCTGAAACTGCCGGTGTCGGGCAGCAGAGGGTGCTGCAAAAAGAAATCAGAGCCCTCCTGCAGAGGCAACAGGTAAACCTATCTGGTGGTGAAATTGGTAATGTACGGGTAATAGACTCTGGTTGATGTACGTAAGGGAAGGATACCCGTACGAGTGTTAAATTGTGGGGAGGAGGAAACTAAATTGCCCAGGTACGCCACCATTGCCAAACTGTTTACTGTTACCAATGACTCCATCAAAGCAGTGTAACCTTTGATTCCATCAGAACTGGCAGAGGATAACAGTTCCCAGGGACAGTTAGAGGATTGGTGTCAGAAACTGCATGTAGGCACTGATTCTCACCAGAAATACGGAGTTTATCGGGTAGCACAAGAGTATGACCAGGTTTTCAGTAAGCATCCATTAGATTTCGGGAGGATAAAATGGGTACAACACCATATCCCCACAGGTGACAATCCCTCCATTAAAGAGAGATATAGGCCTATACCACCAGCTCACTATCAGTGGGCCAAGGAAATGTTGAGGAACATAAAAGAGGCTGGGGTTATCAGAGACAGTTGTAGCCCCTGGGCAGCTCCACTGATACTTGTTAGAAAGAAGGACTGGGACCAAGTAGCCCAAGGCCCTGGGGTGCATCATTACCATACCATGAACAGTTTTAAAGTGCAAGGAAACATTGTTTCCAGACCTGCTTTAGTATTGTAGATATGCTTCCTAACCCTAGTTTTTAATTTATTGTGTAGCCAGCATAAAACAAACCCCATGGACATGCTAGAGAATAAATAACATTGGTGGAATCACACTTGATAGCTGTTTTAATATTGATGGATGTATTGGAGTCACTAGACCTGAAAGAAGCACCGTATTTTTCAGATTATAAGACAAACTTTTCCTCCCAAAAATTTAGGAGGAAAATGAGGGGTGTGACTTAAAACCCAAATGTACCTTACCGCGAGGTGGAGAATGGGTGCTGTGATGGCTGCGGGGTGCCATACTGGCGGCGGTGGGGGCTGTGATGGCTGCAGTGGGGGTTGTGCTGGTGGCTGTGCTGGCTGCGGTGGGGGCTGCTGTGCGGGCTGTGGTGGTTGTGTGGAATAGGGGATGTCTCAGGTGTCCCAGATGCTCTGTCAGAGGTGCAGCTTCAAATAATGGCGCTTGGAGTCCATGTGTGCGCAGATGGAACTCTCGGCTCAAGATCTCATCTGTGCACTCGCCGCCTCCGGCCCATTGATCTCCCAGCAGCAGACCTAAGGAAACTGGCGCCCGGAGGTGGCGCATGTGCAGATGAGATCTCGGCTTGTCATTGAGCCGAGAGCTCAATCTGCGTATGCGCCAACTCCGGGTGCCATTTCTATGAAACCAGCACCATCAACAGAGTATCTGGGACACCTGCTGCACCATCCTGTTCCACACAGACAGCACAGCCTCCACAGTCAGCACAGCCCACACCGCTGCCAGCACAGCCCCCCTTGCTGCCAGCACAGCTCCCACCGCTGCCAGCACAGCCCTCACCACAGTGCCTACAGCATCGCCCTACTATAGCACTCCCCCTGCTTCCTGTGACTCTGCTCCACCACCGCTTGCCGACCTTTTCTGGTAAGACATCATCGGGGTTTAAAATAAACCACAGCCAGGTGATTTTTAATTTCTCGTTTCTTTTTTCCTTCTCTTCTTCCAAAAGCCATATTTTTTTTATTTTACCATCAATATTGCCACATTAGGGCTTGTTGTTTTACGAGACAAGTTATACTTTTGAATTAAATTAATAGTTTTACCCAAAAATTTACTAAAAAATTCCAAGTGTGGTGAAATTGCAAAAAAAGTGCACTTGCACAATTGTTTTTGGGGTCTTTTATTTATCACGTTCACTATATGGTAATACTGATGTGTCAGTATGATGCCTAAGGTCAGTACAAGTTCATAGATACCAAACATGTATACTTTTACTTTTATGTAATGGGTGAAAACAAATTCAGAAGTTTGTCCAAAAAAAGAACTGCACTTTTGTCGCCATTTTCCGAGACCCGTAGCGTTCTCATTTTTTGGGATCTGAGGCTCAGTGATAGCTTATTTTTTGAGTCTTGAGCTGACATTTTTAATTATGCCATTTTTGTGTAGATACAACATTTTGATTGCATGGTAATGCAATGTTGCAGAACCAAAAACGTAATTTTGGCATTTGGAATTTTTTTTAGCGATATACTGCATACCGATCACATTAATTTATTTTATATTTTGATGGTTCGGGCATTTATGAACGCAGCAATATCAAATATGTGTATATTTTCATTGTTTCTTGTTGTTTTATTTTCAATGGGGTGAAAAGAGGGTGATTTGAACGCTTAGGGTTTTTTAAATTTTTTTCATATTTTTAAAACTTTTTTTAAGTGATTTTACTAGTCTAGCTAGGGGACTGTACCATTCGATCTCTTGTGCTGATCAGAGCGATGCTGCAGCATCACTCTGATCAGCGAAAATGCTGTGTTACTGTGAGTGCTGGCGCTCTGTCGGCTCTCACAGGAAATACGTCATGGTAGCATCAGGGGTCATGGCAACACCATGGCACCCCATGATCATGGCAGTGGGGAATGGCACAATCCCTGCCGTGGCCATTTAATTCACGCTGTCAGATTTTGACAGTGTGATCTAAGTGATAAGCAGTAGTGATGAGCGAGTACTAAAAAGCTCGGGTGCTCGAAGCTCGGGCCGAGCCTCCCAGGATACTCGTGTACTCGGCCCGAGCACCGAGCCCAATGTTATCCTATGGGAGACCCGAGTATTTTTGTGAAATGACCCCCCGGCAGCATGTAGAAACCCTAAAAATGTCACAAAAGTCTCAGAAGAGTGCTCAAATGACATGGCATCAGCATGGGGAAGACCCCTTGAAGCATTTATCACTCAAAAGTCACAGCTGTGAACAATTTTGTCCAAGTTTTACGCCATTTTTACGGACTCACCAGAAAACCTTCCAAAATGACACCAAAATGAATTTTCATGGCGGAAATGTTAAGGGCACATACCCAATAGTGAGATAGAGCTGGTGTATGTTACTTTTTGAGATTAATACATGAAAGATTTTACATGAAAACCTTGTGTGGCACTCCGATGTCCAAAACGCACGTTTTGTGCTTTTTACTAGCGATGTCGGTCATTTTTTTTTTTTTATTCTATCTCCCTCAGTCCGTCGGTCTGTCTCTCTCTGTCTTGTCTGTCCCCCTCTCACAGTCTGTCGGTCAGTTCCCCCCCCTCTCTCTTACTTACCGTTCCCCGATCACTGCCGCGGCGCTGCACAGCTGTTCAAACTCCGGTGGCTTTTCCTCTTTTGAAAAAGCCGGCCGCTCATTAATCAATCTCATATTCCATGCTTTCCTGCTTTTCGGCGCCTATGATCGGTTACAGTGAGACACGCTCCCACACTGAGTGACAGCTGTCTCACTGCACCCAATCACAGCAGCCGGTGTGTGCATACTGTGCAGTGAAATAAATAATTAAATAATTAAAAAAAACGGCGTGCGGTCCCCCCAATTTTAATACCAGCCAGATAAAGCCATACGGCTGAAGGCTGGTATTCTCAGGATGGGGAGCTCCACGTTATGGGGAGCCCCCCACCCTAACAATATCAGTCAGCAGCCGCCCAGAATTGCCGCATACATTAGATGCGACAGTTCTGGGGCTGTACCCGGCTCTTCCCGATTTACCCTAGTGCGTTGGCAAATCGGGGTAATAAGGAGTTAATGGCAGCCCATAGCTGCCACTAAATCCTAGATTAATCATGTCAGGTGTCTCCCCGAGATTCCTTCCATGATTAATCTGTAAATTACAGTTAAAAAACACACACACCCGAAAAATCCTTTATTAGAAATAAAAAACACTAACAAAGTCCCTCATTACCAATTTATTAACCCCGACAAACCCTCCATGTCCGGCGTACTCCACAGTCCTCCAGCGTCGCGTCCAGCTCTGCTGCATGGAAGTGACAGGAGCTGCAGAATACACCGCCGCTCCGGTCACCTCCATGCAGCTAATGAGATGAGTATAGCGATCAGCTGAGCTGTCACTGAGGTTACCTGGATCCAGCGGTGGATGCAGCGGTGGCCGCGGGTAACCTCAGTGACAGCTCAGCTGATCGCGCTACTCACCGCCGCTCCAGTCAGCTCCATGCACCAACTGAGGTGAGTATAGCGATCAGCTGCTGTCACTGAGGTTAATCGCGGCCACCGCTGGATCCAGCGGTGGCCGGGAGTTACCTGACTGACAGCAGCTGATCGCGCTATTCCCTTCATTAACTGCGTGGAGGTGACCGGAGCGGCGGTGTCTTCTGCAGCTCCTGTCACTTCCATGCAGCAGAGCTGGACGCGACGCCGGAGTCCGTGGAGTACGCCGGACATGGAGGGTTTGTCGGGGTTAATAAATTGGTAATGAGGGACTTTGTTAGTGTTTTTTATTTCTAATAAAGGATTTTTCGGGTGTGTGTGTTTTTTAACTGTAATTTACAGATTAATCATGGAAGGAATCTCGGGGAGACACCTGACATGATTAATCTAGGACTTATTGGCAGCTATGGGCTGCCATTAACTCCTTATTACCCCGATTTGCCAACGCACTAGGGTAAATCGGGAAGAGCCGGGTACAGCCCCAGAACTGTCGCATATAATGTATGCGGCAATTCTGGGCAGCTGCTGACTGATATTGTTAGGGTGGGGGGCTCCCCATAACGTGGAGCTCCCCATCCTGAGAATACCAGCCTTCAGCTGTATGGCTTTATCTGGCTGGTATTAAAATTGGGGGGGACCGCACGCCGTTTTTTTTAATTATTTATTTATTTATTTTACTGCACAGTATAGACACGCCCACCGGCTGCTGTGATTGGGTGCAGTGTGACACCTGTCACTCAGCGTGGGGGCGTGTCTCACTGCAACCAATCATAGGCGCCTGTGGGCGTGGAAAGCATGGAATATGAGATGGCTGTGTACAGAGCACAGCGCGCCGGCCGGTATAAAGGCTCGGTCACGCTGTGCAGGCCGGCCAATCACTGCAATTCCACAACTAACAGGGCTGTGGCATTGCAGTGGTCTGCCAGCCAATCCCTGCATGAGGGCTGGCTCTCAAAAGAGCGCCAACATGCAGGGATGAAGACCACGAGTAAAGCACGAGTATTGCAAAATTACTCGGTACCCGCCGAGTAGCCCGAGTACAGTGATACTCGTGCGAGTACCGAGTAGTAACAAGCATACTCGCTCATCACTAATAAGCAGGTGTGGGTGAATCTCTGATCCACTAGCGTCTGTAGTACCCCAGTTGTGACCTCAGGTGAACTCATTGAACTCAATGCCGGATTACCAGATTAGGCTATGTGAGCATGCTGAGTATTTGGTTACAGAAATTTCTGCATCAAATCTGTATTTCCTGGAAGAAAAATGCACCAAAAACACAATGCGTTTTTGACATGTATTTGATGATTTTTCTGCCAGGAGATGCACATTTGATGCAGAAATTTCTGCAACCAAATACTCAACATGTGCACATAGCCTAATCTGGTAATCTGGCATTAGGTTCAATGAATTCACCTGAGGTGAGTTCATTAAGTTCCCCTGAGGTGAGATCACCTGAGGTCACAGCTGGAGTACTGTGGGAACAGCTAGCTGTGACCTCAGGTGAACAGTATTCCCTCACTATCTCTTTGTTTATTGATGGCCTGGATTCTTCTAAAAAAGAGAGAAATGTAAAACAAGTAAACTGGAAGGCATACTGAACTGGTTGGCCATATCATGTGTGCACCAAATATCTGTATTTCGTTTGTAGTCATTCTGTGCTGACAGACTCCCATTAAACTCTAAGTGGTACTTTGCATACTACTACATCGCTGCGATGTTGGTGGGGTCAAATCGAAAGTGACGCACATCCGGCGTCGTCGACATCGGAGTATGTGAATCGTTTTTACTACGATTAACGAGCGCAAAAGTGTCGAAATTGTATGATCGGTGTAGCGTCGGGCATTTCCATAATGTCGCTGCAGCGACAGGTACGATGTTGTTCCTCGTTCCTGCCGCAGTACACATCGCTGTGCATGAAGCCGCAGGAGCGAGGAACACCTCCTTACTTGCGTCCTGGCTGCAAAGAGGAAGGAAGGAGGTGGGCGGGATGTTTACGTCCCGCTCATCTTCGCCCCTCTTCTATTGGCCGCCTGCCGTGTGACGTCACTATGATGCCGCACGACCCGTCCCCTAAGGAAGGAGACGGTTTGCCGGCCAGCGCGACGTCGCAGGACAGGTAAATGCATGTGAAGCTGCGGGAGCGATAATGTTCGCTACGGCAGCTATTACAAGATATTGCATGTGCGACGGGGGCGGGGACTATCGCGCTCGGCATCGCTACAATCGGATTGCGATGTCGTAGTGTGCAAAGTACCACTAAGTGAGCTGCTGGTTGAACCATCTCCATCACTCTCATAGACTTTAGCAGAAAGGGCAATGAATTTGTGCAACCCTTCCTTTATTTAGAAGCTATAGATATTCAGCGAGTTCTGTGTCCCAAAGGTGTGAGCTGTGCCCCAACAATTGTTTTTCATCCCTTGGTAGATACAAAATTAAAAGCAGTGCACTTATTACATATAATATTACACATGTTATAACCCAGTGATTCTAGATATCATCTCTAAACACTTTCATAGTTTATCTTTTTTCTTTGTTTTTTAAAACAATTTAGTCAATACAATGAAACATTTTGCCCAACAGTCCTTGGCAATCTCTTGTTTTTACTAGAATGACTATAATTATATAAATAAAAAAATAAACATTTTATAAAAATATATATATTATTTTAGATCAAATCAAGCAGTTTTGCGCCTGCACAGACACGCATTCAGGTACACACACGCTAATGTGACACCCTGGCCGGGTCAGGTAGTCACAAATAGAGCCCCGCATTACACCTTTCCCTCCCAGGTAACACACAGCCAAACATTTAAACCCTAGTCACCGTCCTCAGGGCTTGATGGACACACCAGGGGGCGGAACCAGGCGGTTGGAAGACGCCCACCAAGGAGTTCAGACAACCTGGGGAGGGAAAATTAGCCAGATAAGGTTGAGAGTTCAAGTTAGAGAGGAGTGTGGGCTGGAGCTGTGTGCAGCTCCAGCGGAGGCGAATGCCCAAATTGAACAGGTACCAGGGTAGGAGCACTGGTGCCTTTGGCTAGGAGGCAGACGGCGGTCTCCGTCTGCAGGAGCCGGGAAGACGGCTCGGTGGAAGCGATACTCACAGCAAGTTGGGCTGTAGTGTGTACATCGCCCAGGCCAAAAGCTAATGCTCTACCAGGATACAGCTAAACCCCCACTAATGTGGAAGCGTCACAGGTGCAGGAGAAGCAGATCACACACACACCTCCATGGAGTGGAGGGGAGGCGAATGCTAGATGATAAAACTGCACACAAGTGGCTTGCATAGAGCGCTGTTCACATGCAGATGGCACAGTCACAAACCCGCAGCCTATTAGGTGACGCCTTTCTATTAGATCAGGCGGGCTGCCAAGCCGTACCCCACTGTGTATCATGCACGGACAGACACTCTACAATGCAAGGCCCAACAGAAAGGGGCCTGGCTGTATCCTGTACAAACAAAAAAATATGAGGTTTTTGTTGGTATTTATGGCCATAAAACGTAAGCCTACACCCTCGTCACGGGACCTCATGTCTGTAGGTCCCTACACTAAATATAAAAATAGCAACAAAAAGAGGACAATGTCCTCCAAAATTATCATCTAGCATTCGCCTCCCCTCCACTCCATGGAGGTGTGTGTGTGATCTGCTTCTCCTGCACCTGTGATGCTTCCACATTAGTGGGGGTTTAGCTGTATCCTGGTAGAGCATTAGCTTTTGGCCTGGGCGATGTACACACTACAGCCCAACTTGCTGTGAGTAATACTTAATTTTGGAGGACATTGTCCTCTTTTTGTTGCTATTTTTATATGCTCGGTGGAAGCGAGGTGGACCGGGACAGGGTAGTGGCCCACCAGTACCAACCCGGGGAACCGAGGCAGAAACCGGAGCACAAAGGGGGGTACTCAGACCCTGAAGCTAGGTCCAGAAGCTACTGGGGACTAGTTAATTAACTGATTGAGGTCAGGACTAGAGGTCCTGTCCCACCCAAAGTCCCGACTGAAGGCAACAGCCCACCGAGGAAGATAAAAGGCCACCGCCACGGCTCAGAGATCTCACGGGTCAGCGTCTGCGGGCAAAGGGCTCTTTAGGCGACCACAAGCCGGGAGCGGACTTCTGAAGTTGCAAGCAAAGGCAGTCCACCGTTCTAAACAGGTGCAGGAGAAAGACAGAGACCACCAGCCGGGTGGGGGAACCCGAACACAGCCGGCTGCTGGCACTGACCACAATCACCTTGGTTTACCAGAGACTTGTGTGTTTACTAATAGTGAGTATACTGCAACTAGAGAAAAAGTCCTGCACCGCCCGCCCTCAGGTTACCTTGTGGTTTAGTAACACACGTGCAGAAGATGGAGGTGTAGCACTCAATAGGCTCCGGGTGCAGCGTGCTCGTCAGGAAGCAAAACAGCCATAATTATCCAGCAAGGAAAGAAAGAAAACTGACTGCATACAGCTACTGTGCCGGAAGATTTATTCAAGATTTTTCTCCATAGGTGCAGGTAAAAACGCGGGAGGTAACTTGGATGCGAGTCCCTCCAGGAGGACGACGGCCGTTTCGCCTGTGAATCAGGCTTCTACGGGTCCACATGTGGGGGCGATCGTACACTCCTTGTAAAGGGGAGTGCATCCAGGTCACGTCACCGCACATTAAAAACAGAGGAATCACCACAAGTCAGTGATTTGTATATATGCAATCAAATGTTTAAACTTAAAAACGTGTTTACAAAAACATCACTGTACAAATTTTAAAAAAACATATCCAACAAAAAAAGGAACAAATGGTCATAAGGGCATAATATATTGACATATCATTATATATGACATATTATTTTTATTTTTATTTATTTATTCTTATGGACTAAATTACCTACTCCAAACAGGATTTATAAGAACACCGTTAAAGCGTTGCGGTCATTCAATCCCAGGTTACCCTGTGTTCCAAATCTTATTATTAATTTTGCTTCCTTTTGCAACAATAATTTATGGAGATCGCCCCCCTGGGGGGGCAGAGAAACCTGGATTAAACCCGCAAAACGTAGGGTATTAGGGTTACCTTCATGTACTGTACACATTTGCTCTATTAATCTCGGGGAACCCTTCCCAGTAGTAATGGATTTGTAATGTTCTCTAAACCGTATGTACATACATGTAATTGTTTTCCCAATGTAGAATCTTCCACATGGGCAATATATAATGTACACCACATACTTCGTTTTGCAAGATATAAACTGCTTAACCTGGTGTGAATAAGAACCAATCTGTAGAGAAGTGCCGGTAAGGTGTAAAGTACAAAACTTACAGTGGCCACAACGAAAATTCCCTACCGGGGAACATTTTTCTAACCACGTAGATGGGCAAACTACCCTATTTTTTACCAGCAAATCTCTCAGATTGCTACATCGTCTGTAAGAAACTAAAGGTCCTGCATCTGTCATTTTCTTCAAATCGGAATCATTTGCGAGAATGTGCCAATTCTTTTTTATGGCTTTTCTTATTACACTATCCAGAGGGCCGAATTTGAAACTAAACACGAACCTATTTCTAGCATTATTTCTCTTTTTTATCTTTTTTGATTTCACTTGATCCTGTAATGAATTCCAGGTATGTGAAGTCAGGGGCTCCTCCGGCTCCTCAAGTAACACTCTCTCATAGGCTGAATCAACCAATGCGCTAGGGTACCCCCGTATTAATAGCCTTGATTTTAAATCTCTAGCTTGTTCTTCAAAGATCTCTTTGTTGCTATTAATCCTTTTTAATCTCAAAAATTGAGAATAGGGCAAAGCTGTCTTCGTGTGACCAGGGTGGGCACTTTGGTAATGCAAGAGGGAGTTGGAGGCTGTCGGTTTCCTATACATTTTGGTCGAAATAACCCCCTCTTCTATCTCTACCTCTATATCCTAAAAAGTAATAGTGCTTCCTCCGAAACATGAAGTGAAAGACATGTTCATGGTGGTGGTATTTTTAAGGTAAGTGACGAAACCTGTAAAATCCTCCTCCGTCCCATCCCACACCATGAACACGTCGTCCACATACCTTAGATACAATTTTACATGTTTCAGGAAGGGATTTGTGCCATTAAAAACGTACACACTTTCAAAGAATCCCAAAAAGATATTAGCCATGGCACAAGATACAGGGGTACCCATAGCGGTACCCACGCTCTGAACGTACCATTTGTCAAGGAACATGAAAGCGTTCTTAGAAAGCACAAAATCCAGGGCCTCACTCACGAATTCACAGAATAACCGGGTTTTGCCGCTTCGTGCTACTGTCTCCCTCACTGCCTGCACTCCTAAAATCTGTGGAATTCGTGTATACAAACTTTCCACGTCAATATCTTTTTGGGATTCTTTGAAAGTGTGTACGTTTTTAATGGCACAAATCCCTTCCTGAAACATGTAAAATGGTATCTAAGGTATGTGGACGACGTGTTCATGGTGTGGGATGGGACGGAGGAGGATTTCACAGGTTTCGTCACTTACCTTAATAATACCAACACCATGAACATGTCTTTCACTTCATGTTTCGGAGGAAGCACTATTACTTTTTTGGATATAGAGGTAGAGATAGAAGAGGGAGTTATTTCGACCAAAATGTATAGGAAACCGACAGCCTCCAACTCCCTCTTGCATTACCAAAGTGCCCACCCTGGTCACACGAAGACAGCTTTGCCCTATTCTCAATTTTTGAGATTAAAAAGGATTAATAGCAACAAAGAGATCTTTGAAGAACAAGCTAGAGATTTAAAATCAAGGCTATTAATACGGGGGTACCCTAGCGCATTGGTTGATTCAGCCTATGAGAGAGTGTTACTTGAGGAGCCGGAGGAGCCCCTGACTTCACATACCTGGAATTCATTACAGGATCAAGTGAAATCAAAAAAGATAAAAAAGAGAAATAATGCTAGAAATAGGTTCGTGTTTAGTTTCAAATTCGGCCCTCTGGATAGTGTAATAAGAAAAGCCATAAAAAAGAATTGGCACATTCTCGCAAATGATTCCGATTTGAAGAAAATGACAGATGCAGGACCTTTAGTTTCTTACAGACGATGTAGCAATCTGAGAGATTTGCTGGTAAAAAATAGGGTAGTTTGCCCATCTACGTGGTTAGAAAAATGTTCCCCGGTAGGGAATTTTCGTTGTGGCCACTGTAAGTTTTGTACTTTACACCTTACCGGCACTTCTCTACAGATTGGTTCTTATTCACACCAGGTTAAGCAGTTTATATCTTGCAAAACGAAGTATGTGGTGTACATTATATATTGCCCATGTGGAAGATTCTACATTGGGAAAACAATTAGATGTATGTACATACGGTTTAGAGAACATTACAAATCCATTACTACTGGGAAGGGTTCCCCGAGATTAATAGAGCATATGTGTACTGTACATGAAGGTAACCCTAATACCCTACGTTTTGCGGGTTTAATCCAGGTTTCTCTGCCCCCCCAGGGGGGCGATCTCCATAAATTATTGTTGCAAAAGGAAGCAAAATTAATAATAAGATTTGGAGCACAGGGTAACCTGGGATTGAATGACCGCAACGATTTAACGGTGTTCTTATAAATCCTTTTTGGAGTAGGTAATTTAGTCCATAAGAATAAATAAATAAAAATAAAAATAATATGTCATATATAATGATATGTCAATATATTATGCCCTTATGACCATTTGTTCCTTTTTTTGTTGGATATGTTTTTTTTAAAATTTGTACAGTGATGTTTTTGTAAACACATTTTTAAGTTTAAACATTTGATTGCATATATGCAAATCACTGACTTGTGGTGATTCCTCTGTTTTTAATGTGCGGTGACGTGACCTGGATGCACTCCCCTTTATAAGGAGTGTACGATTGCCCCCACATGTGGACCCGTAGAAGCCTGATTCACAGGCGAAACGGCCGTCGTCCTCCTGGAGGGACTCGCATCCAAGTTACCTCCCGCGTTTTTACCTGCACCTATGGAGAAAAATCTTGAATAAATCTTCCGGCACAGTAGCTGTATGCAGTCAGTTTTCTTTCTTTCCTTGCTTACTAATAGTGAGTACAACAGCACTCTCCGGTCGCCCATCTCCCTGCACAGCCAAACCCCCAACGTGTCCAGGGGCCACCATCCCTGCCCACGGAGGGGTTAACAACTTGCTGCACAACATCTCCCCCGGGTGCCCCGTAACTGCAGCGGTGATGTCCACCTTCACCACATCCCGTGGGTGGCGTTACGAACTTAAAACGGCTCCGGCCGTAGACTTACGTCCCCAAACCACAACCCCCCTTTCAGTTGAAGTGACTGCGAGACCCCCGGGTCCGGAGACCCTCGAGCCACCCACTGAAGGTCCAGATCCGAGCGGCTCGGCTGACGAGCACGGGGCGGTACACTAATGATATGGGTGATCTGTGTGCAAATTTTAGAAAGTACATACATTTTTGTACTAAATTATAGGACTTTATTGCACATCCTGATTAAGCTCAGTTTACATTACTGTTTCCCAATTGGCAGAAGCTGACAAAATATTACCATTACACTTGGCATGTGTTTATCCGGTATTTAGGTACCAATCTACTGAAAATTAATCTATCCTAAGAGAATGTTAATCTGCAGACAAAGTCATTCCTTTGTATAAAACTCACAGAGGAAATAGGATAGTATTGGAGGTACCTACCGGTAACTAATACCCTGATCTGTATACTGATATCAAAATGAAAATAAATAAGTGGCAGGAAAAGCGCACATAATTAAATTTAATTTTGAGTTATCAAGCAGAACTGTAAATGTAAATTACACCACATCAAATATTTAAAATTATTTGTAATGCAGAGTAAAGGAAAGCAATTCATTTGAATTATTAATAGTATAGTCATAAAAATTGCATAAGTACAAATGTTTTAGATTTTATTATTAGTTCATAATATGATGCATATGATATAAAGCACAGTAGGCATTAAAATTATTACTAAGAAAAAATAGCAGCACTACCCTCTAACAAAATCCAACTTTATCAGCACAAACAATGTAAGACTAAATATTTGGATACATAGGAGCACAATTTAGTATCTTGCTATGTAAAACAGATTATACACCTAAAATTACACAAAAATCTGAATAGTTTCTCAGGATGAGGATTTGCTCACATCTGCACTTCAGATCAGTGAGTGCAATGCGAGAAAGCATCACATTGCTCATGCACCAATGTTACTAATGAGGCAGTGTTCATCTGCACGTTTTTCCTCAGCTCTAATTAGACTGGGAAAAAAATTGTAGCATGATATGTATGGCTGTTTAAAACAGCCGAGACTCACCAATGCAAGTCAATGGGTGCGAGAAAAAAAAAATCGGAAGGCACGCAAACCATCAGTCTGCCATCCAATTTTAATGCACACATCTCAAAGGAAAAAACTAATGTAAAGCTATAGAGAGATGACAGAAAGGTATTAGACAGAATAGATAGATATCCTATAGATAAATAAGGTCACAACCCACCTACATATTATAAACTTGCACCCTTTAGTGCCTTTTTGTGGCAATAAAAAGAGTATCTAGGCTTGTTTAAGCTAATAAATAATTTAAAAAATATGACGTGAGGTGCCCCTATATTTGATAAGCAGCGACGTTAAAGCAAACAACTGCATGCAGCTATTATCAGGCTGGGTAGGTCTTTGGTTATTGGGGCCTTCCTAGCCTAAAAATATTAGCCATCAACCACCGCAGAAGTGGTGCATCACATAAGATACGCTAATTATAGTGCTTCACCACGGCTCTTTACCATTGCCCTAGTACATTGGCAATTTGGGTAATGGTAGTTGAGATTGATGTGAGCTGTGTAGTGTCAGCTGGCATCAAGCTATGTTATCAGTAATGGAGAGGTGTCTATCAAAATATTTTATTTGAAAAAATAATCCCCGACTCTTTTGGTGTTCACCAATTTATGTTTTAAAAAAACCATGCCGGTTCGATGTAGTCCACGGATTCCGATGTAGTCTGGGAATCTGATGTAGTCCACAAGTGGAAATCTGAAAAACATAGAAAGGGAAAAATAAAAACAAGAGACTGTCTCCCGTTCACCAATTTATTAGACAGCAAAATTTCCAGCTCCGAAGTAGTCCAGTGGTTCCCATGACATTCCTCCATTACCTAGATCAAAGTCTTTAGAGTATCAGAACGAGGCTCCATAGGCTATGAGCAAAAGCCACTGCGTTCCGCAAGACCCTGCGAGTGTGATGAGGGGTGACGTCAGGAACATCATTGCTCATTATTTTGATGAGCGGTGACGTTAGGAACATCATTGCTCTTCACTCTGATGAACAGTGACTAGTCATGAGCGAGGGTGCTCAGCACTGCTTGGTAGCAATTGAGTATCTGGGTGCTACACGTGCTCAGTATTCGATCAAGTATACTGGATGCTTGGACACCATACTCAAATCCCCGCACTGCATGTTTCGTGACTGTTTTTCAGCCACTAAACATGCTGGGTTTGCCTGCAAAACATGGTAATGTCATAGCCATGTTGGCACTGGCATTACTGTGATTGGTCATCTGCATTGCGACATTGGGTTTATATAAGAAACAGTGATGCCATGCTCGGTACACTGTACTCTGGAAACAGTGTAGGGAGGGCTGCTGGATTAGAGAAAGTGTATTAGAGTGATTATTGACATACAGCCCTTGCTGATGCAAAGTAAGAAATCTAGTATATTCTCTAATAGTACTGCTCTTATCTACATTTAGTGTAGGACAAGCTGCTGGAGAAAGGATATTATATTAGAAGCATGTAGACAGGAATTCTAGCCTTACAGATCTTGCTGCTGCAATGTAAAAAATCTATTCCATTCTATAATAATACTGCTCTTATCTGCATGTTGTGTAGGGCAAGCTGCTTTAGAAGGCATAGTAAATTAGAGGCATGTAGCAGGGATTGTAGCCTAAAGGTCCAGTCACACTAAGCAACTTACCAGCGATCCCAACAACGATAGGGATCGCTGGTAAGTTGCTAGGAGGTTGCTGGTGAGCTGTCACACTGCGACGCTCCAGCGATCCCACCAGCAACCTGACCTGGCAGGGATCGCTGGAGCGTGGCTACACGAGTTGCTGGTGAGCTCACCAGCAACCAGTGACCAGCCCCCAGTCTCCTAGTTACAGCACACATCAGGTTAATTAACCCGATGTGTGCTGCAGCTAAATGTGCACAGAGCAGGGAGCAGCGCACACTGCTTAGTGCTGGCTCCTTGCTCTCCTAGTTACAGCACACATCGGGTTAATTGCCTGATGTGTGCTGCAGCTATCTGTGCACAGAGCAGGAGCCGGCAGCACAGGCAGTGAGAGCGGAGGAGTCTGGTATCAAAGGTAAATATCGGGTAACCAAGGACAGGGCTTCTTGGTTACCCGATGTTTACATTAGTTACCAGCCTCAGCAGAAGCCGGCTCCTGCTCACTGCACATTAGTTGTTGCTGTCTCGCTGTCACACACAGCGATCTGTGCTTCACAGCAGGACAGCAACAACTAAAAAATGGCCCAGGACATTCAGCAACAACCAACGACCTCACAGCAGGGGCCAGGTTGTTGCTGGATGTCACACACAGCAACATCGCTAGCAACGTCACAAAAGTTGTTCGTTACCAGCGATGTTGCTAGCGATGTTGCTTAGTGTGACGGGGCCTTTACAGACCTTGCTACTGCAACTCAAAAAATCTATTCTGTTCTATAATAACACTGCTCTTATCTACATTTAGTGTAGTGCAAGCTGCTGGAGAATGGATAGAGTATTAGAGGCATGTAGGCAGGAAGTCTAGCCTTACAGTCCTTGCTGCTGCAACCTAGAACCAAAAGTACTCTTCAGGCCTACATCTATTCTTTTCTATTCCCTATTAGTACTGCTCTCAGGTTAATTTAGTGTAGGGAAAGTTGCCTGCCCAGGTTGGGTCAGTGATTTCATCGTCCACCACCTCGTCTTCCATTTCCGCACTCTGGTCCTCCTCCTGACTTATTGTCTTAACAACATCACTTGATGGCAACTGCGTCTCATCATCATCTACCTCTTGAGACAATAATTGATGTTCCCCACCGTCGTCTACTTCTGTCCGTGGCTGATCAAATATTTGGACATTGCGACATACGATCTCCTGATATCTCTCTTGAAATGTGCAGGGCAACAGGCCTGAATCAAATGGAAATGTAATATTAGATTATTTATCTCTTGTCACTCACTCTGGTGGGATGAAGGAGGATCAGGGTGAGGATTATGTCTACTTCCCCGTCCCTTACTGCATGCCTTACACTTTTGAAATTACTTATATAATATATGCTTGCAAACTTTCCACTATTATTAGGGAAAAGAAAATTTGTATCCCTGATAGGAATTTTGAGCAAGGGCCGCCTGATGGCCCTCCAAAAGATATGAGTGAGGGCCAACTGATGGCGCTCCTAAATCTATGAATGAGGGCTGTCTGAGGCACCTCACACAAGAGATGTATTTGGGCTTTTCATCGATTCAATAAGTGCATTTTTATTTGCCAAGGAGTTGAGTCAAATCTTAGGCTCACAGGCTGCAGTCACTCCTCCCTCATTCCTTAAGTTTATTGTATAGACAACCTGGGCTCAGGTGAGGGGAAGATGTCTGAACGGCAAAGAGACCCTGAACCCAATGATGTATCACTTGGATTACTGCTAGAGTTTTTAAATTTATTTTGGCGCGGGCGGAGGATGGGACGCCGCGCTTCTCCCACTGCTCGGGTCCGGCTGCCGCGGCCGCCGCGGCCTGCTGCTGCTCGGTGGCTCGAGCGATGGGCCGGATCCCGGGGACTCTAGCGGCGCTCCTCGCCCGTGAGTGAAAGGGGTGTTTGGGTGTGGGGATTGTTTATTGTCCGTGACGCCACCCACGGTTGTGGTGATTTGTTGACACCACCGCTGCTCTGTATGGGGATCTCGGGAGTGATGGTATGGAGCAGCTAGATGTTAGTCCTCCCCTCCGTGGGTAGGGGGTTGGTTGTCCCGGGGCCCAGTGATGAGGTGGGGGATGTAGGGCATGGTGGGCGCAGGGACGCGGGGGCAGCGCTGTGCCTTGCGGCACTGTGGTACTCACTCAGCCTGAGACGATGACACAGTTCTCGGTAAAACACACGGCTGGAAAGACGGTTCCCACGGATGGCTGCACTTGCTTTTCCCCAGTAGTTGACGGTGACGGTCCCTTTTCCTGCACCTAAGATGATGATGGTTGCGATGGGTTCCCACCGGTAACCCGCTCCCCGACTTGGATATGGGTCGGAGGAGCCCTACTTTGCCCGCAGGCGCTGGCCCTGAGAAACTGGTGCCCTGGCGGTGGCGGTGTCTCTCTGTTACGGTTGGACTGTTGCCTTCAATCGGGACTTGGTTGTTGGGAGACAGTCGTCCCCTTCACTGACGGATTTGGCAAATTATGGTGACTCCTACCCTTGCCGGAATCCGAAAGGCCCCTGCCCTGGTGCTGACTGTTCTTCGTATACTGCTCCAGACCGCCGGGTCACCACCCGTCCGCGGTCCTTCCAGCAACCTCCGAGCAGTCCCCCTGCAGACTATCACCGCCGTCTGCTGACCTTGCTGTCACTGTCCGGGGTACACACCCGGACTCACTTCAGGCTTTCTTAACTGTTTCTTTTCTGTCACCACTCTTACTGTCCTCCTTTACCACTTCACTGTTACTCCTCACACTTCCCTAATTGATCTGCCTGGTTCTTCCCACCTCCAGGGCTGTGAACTCCTCGGTGGGTGGAGCCAACCGCCTGGCCCACCCCCTGGTGTGAACACCAGCTCCTGGAGGAAGGCAACAAGGATTTTTAGTTAGCCTTGGTGTTCCTAACTGGGATGTAGGGTGTGGTGGTGTTATGACCTGTGACCCCTGGCTTGCCCAGGGCGTCACAATTTATTTGGCTTTTAGTATCTTAGGTTATTCAGAATCTTAACAGTTACTAGAATTAATTTGAAAGGGGAGACACTTTAGGCTTTACCTTCTGTTAAGAATTTTGCAAGAAATGTGCAGATAGAATATCTCTAAAGTAAAAGTAAAAGAAAAAACAAATTCTTACTTACTACTATACAGTGAATTTAAAGACTTAGGGGCCCATGGATCAAACATTTTACACCAGAAAACTGGCATAACAGTTGTGATTTTTTTTAAGCAACTGGGAATTGTGGTGTCAGGCTGTTACGGTTGCTGCGAGCACTGGAGACTATGTCCAGATTTCTTGCTACTGCACATGTGCGAGCGCTGGAGACTAAGTCCTATCTTGGAGCCATTGCACATGTGCAGGTGACATCATCGCTGACACAAGGTCACATGTCTCTGACACCTTCTATGCCGATTGGTCGCTGGTCATGTGCTTGTGACACCTTGCTCGATGATAGGCCAGCATGATGTCACTCCTGTCGTTCTGGCAGCAGATTGGCTCTGGTGTCCTCCATCTTGGATGAGGCACAGAGTCTATATAAGACCCTGACACACGCCGCATGGCGCTCAGTCCTCTTGGTTCATGCATAAGAGTAGACGCTCTGTGCACGTTCCTCTAGGCATTCCTCTGTCTATGCTAGGTGAGCGCTACCAGCAGGGTAGCGTTCTTATACCTTACAGCTTCGGCTGCTGTCCGTATCCTTACCTTTTAGGGGAGCGGACATAGGCAGGTGCCTGAGGCACATGGTCTGGCTGGGCCTTGTGATTCGACTCGTAGGTGGACGTTGCCGCTAGGGTAACGTTCCTTATACTGCGTCTGGCAGTTGTTCGTATCCTCGCACACTAGGGGAGCGAACAGAGGTAGGAGCTTTGTGCGGCTTACGCTGCTGTTCGTCTCTTTTGCACCACTAGAAGAGCGGACCTAGGCAGGTGCCATATCTAGTGGTTCGTGTCCTCGCACACTAGTGGAGCGAACGCAGGTAGGAGCTTTGTGCGGCTTACGCTGCTGTTCGTCTCTTTTGCACCACTAGAAGATCGGACCTAGGTAGGTGCCATTTCACACACATTGCCTTTGTCTCTGTGATTATTAACAGAGATCATTCCACACACCCTCCAAGTAAGGGAGGAATTGCTTTACTTACTTATTATATCCTTCTGTGAGTTAACAGAGGTATTGCACTCTGCCATAGTCTGCAGCAGAGTCTTTGCACGGTGGGCCCTGACTGTATGATACTCCTTTAGGTTATTATCAGACAGCCCCCCGTAACATTAGGACTGAGCCAAGGGTCTGGCAGTTATGGCAGAATATCAGAAGTTACACCGTTACATACAAGTACTTGAGTCACGGCTCAAGAGTATAGAGGATAAACCTCAGACCATGGTGACATCTGCACATGATCCTCGACTTGCTCTGCCAAACAGATATTCTGGCGATGCCAGATCATGTCGTGGTTTCATTAGTCAGTGTCAGATACACCTAGAGGTCAACTCTTCTCGCTTCTCTACGGAGAGGTCCAGAGTAGGCTTTATCATCTCCTTACTTCAGGACAAAGCCTTAGAATGGGCGACTCCCCTATGGGAGCGCTCTGATGTGGTTACTCTGAGACATCAAGACTTTCTTGATGCTCTTAAGGCGGTATTCATGGGTCCGCAGGTTACCCATGATGCGGCCCTGAGACTGTTAGATCTATCTCAGGGTTCGTTATCCACTAGTTCTTATGCCATTGCTTTTAGAACTCTGGTGGCAGAACTAGATTGGCCAGAGAAGGTGTTGATTCCTATCTTCTGGAGAGGGTTGGCAGGCTATGTCAAGGATGCTCTTGCTACTTGTGAGGTCCCTGCTTCTCTGGAGGACTTGATCACAGTAGCAACGAGGATCGATGTATGCCATAAGGAACGTAGACTCGAGGTCTCTTCCTCACGCCCTAAGCATCGGGCTATTCCAGTTGTTGAGGGTCCACTACCATCTTCCTCAGCATCTGAAACATCTCCCACTCCTATGGAGTTAGGTCATACGTCTTCCAGACTACGCAAGTCTGGTCCTCCTATATGTTACGTATGTCGTCAGGCTGGGCACTATGCCAACAAGTGTCCTAGTCGTCAGGGAAACTCCCTGGCCTAGTAACCATTAGAGGGGGGTTACTAGAGACGTCTTCTGCACCCTCTAAGTGTTGTATCCCAGGTCAGCTCTCGTTATCTGAGAATACATGGCCTATTATGGCTTTTGTGGATTCCGGAGCTGACGGGACTTTTGTGTCCTCAGGATTTGTAAAGGGACACAATATTCCCTCTATCATGTTAGAGGCACCTATTCCTGTCCGTGTTGTTAATGGAACTATGTTGTCTGACTCCATTACATTGAGGACAGTTCCCTTGCGCCTTTCCCTGTCTCAGGGTCACATAGAAGAGATTTCTTTTCTTGTTTTGCCTGAGGGTATAGACGACGTCCTTCTGGGTCTCCCATGGCTTCGGACTCATGCTCCTCACATTGACTGGGAGTTTGACAGCATTATTAGTTGGGGTTCGAAATGTCAGTCCCGATGTCTTCCCTTACCACCTAAGGTCATTGCGGTTGCATCTACTGATCTCTCTCCCATACCTACACCCTATCTGGATTTCGCTGACGTGTTCTCCAAACAGGGTGCTGAGGTTCTTCCACCCCATAGGCCGTATGACTGTGCCATAGACCTTATCCCAGGTTCGGTTCCACCTAAAGGCAGGGTTTACCCCCTGTCGATACCTGAGTCGGAGGCCATGTCGACCTATATAAGCGAGAATTTAGAGAAGGGGTTCATTCGTAAGTCTGTCTCTCCCGCGGGAGCTGGGTTTTTCTTTGTTCGGAAGAAAGAGGGTGATTTGCGTCCCTGCATAGATTACAGGGGTCTCAACGCAATCACAATAAAGAACAAATACCCATTACCTTTAATTTCAGAGCTCTTTGACAGACTGAGAGGAGCTCAAGTTTTTACAAAGTTGGATCTGCGGGGTGCGTATAACTTGGTACGAATTCGAAAGGGTGACGAATGGAAGACCGCTTTTAACACCCGAGACGGTCACTATGAATACCTCGTCATGCCTTTTGGGTTATGTAATGCACCCGCAGTATTTCAGGACTTCGTAAACGATGTGTTCAGGGATTTACTGTTATTCTCAGTAGTGGTGTATCTGGACGACATCCTGATTTTTTCTCCTGATCTGGAGACTCATCGTCAGGATGTCGTTCGTGTCCTTTCCCGTTTAAGGGAGCACTCATTGTTTGCTAAACTCGAGAAATGTGTATTCGAGCAGTCCTCATTGCCTTTTTTGGGTTACATTATCTCACAAGAGGGCCTGGCTATGGATCCTGCGAAGCTCTCTGCTGTCCTGCAATGGTCCGAACCTCATTCCTTGAAGGCGGTGCAACGCTTCTTAGGATTCATAAATTATTACAGGCAGTTCATACCCCATTTTTCTACTTTGGTGGCCCCTTTGGTGGCCTTGACTAAGAAAGGTGCTAATCCCAAAGCCTGGTCTACTGAGACATCTCAGGCTTTTGAGGCAGTAAAAAGACACTTTTCAACTGCTCCCGTTCTTCAAAGACCCGATGAGAGTAAGCCCTTCCTCTTAGACGTTGATGCCTCTTCAGTAGGTGCTGGTGCGGTCTTGTATCAAAAGAACGGTGCAGGTAGAAAAAGGCCGTGTTTCTTCTTTGCTAAAACCTTTTCACCGGCAGAGAGAAACTATACCATTGGGGATAGGGAACTGCTCGCCTTGAGGTTAGCCTTGGAGGAGTGGCGTCACTTGCTGGAGGGAGCAAAACATCCCTTCCAGGTCTATACAGACCATAAGAATCTGACGTACTTACAAACCGCTCAGCGTCTGAATCCTCGCCAAGCCCGCTGGTCCTTGTTTTTCTCCCGCTTTCACTTCTCCATCAACTATCTGTCTGGGAGTAAGAATAACAAGGCAGACGCCCTGTCTCGCTCTATGCTTTCTACCCAGGAAGAGATTGACAAACCTCGTCTTATCCTTCCCTCCAGGGTTTTTCATACGCTCTCCCCTGTGACGTTAGACCAAATCCCACCGGGCAAGACCTTTGTTCCGCCTGATCGACAGAATGATATACTGTCATGGGCCCACACCTCAAAGGTGGGTGGGCATTTTGGGATTAGGCGGACACGAGAGTTACTGGAGAGGTGGTATTGGTGGCCACACTTAGCCAGCCACGTCAAGAGATATGTCGGTTCCTGCTACTCGTGTGCTCGCAACCGTCCATTACGGCAGAGACCGGCTGGGCTCTTGCATCCTTTACCAGTGCCAGATAGACCATGGGAGGTGGTAGGCATGGACTTTGTGGGTGATCTTCCATGTTCAATATATAAAGTGAAGGGAAATTTGAAGTGACAAATATATCTATAAACCCTTAAAACATCATTTTATTATAAAATCTAAAAACATCCAAAATACACACTATAGAACCTAAAGTGCACAGGTGGAGAAGGGAGGAGGGTAAAGGATAAAGTAACCCCTAAATATAAACCTCCCTCCTGTCCACTACCTCACGCGGGGGTTGGCACCCTAAAAGCACGATATGGCGCCCCCACTCACCGCCGGCTATCCTTAGCCTGCCCTAGTTAACCCTAGCGGCAGGTATGAAAGGTGCTCAAAAACTCATAAAGTGCATAAGTGCGGATAGCTAATGAGGTATAAAAAGAGGATCATGTAAATCAATTGGCCTTAGAGGTTAGGCGAGGATGCGCCAGAAAACGTGGAGGGGACCTTAATAACTGTCTCCTAACCACTCCCTACCTCAAGCGGGGGTCGGCACCCTGAATATTAAGGTCCCCTCCACGTTTTCTGGCGCATCCTCGCCTAACCTCTAAGGCCAATTGATTTACATGATCCTCTTTTTATACCTCATTAGCTATCCGCACTTATGCACTTTATGAGTTTTTGAGCACCTTTCATACCTGCCGCTAGGGTTAACTAGGGCAGGCTAAGGATAGCCGGCGGTGAGTGGGGGCGCCATATCGTGCTTTTAGGGTGCCAACCCCCGCGTGAGGTAGTGGACAGGAGGGAGGTTTATATTTAGGGGTTACTTTATCCTTTACCCTCCTCCCTTCTCCACCTGTGCACTTTAGGTTCTATAGTGTGTATTTTGGATGTTTTTAGATTTTATAATAAAATGATGTTTTAAGGGTTTATAGATATATTTGTGATCTTCCATGTTCACAGGGACATAGATTTGTGTGGGTCATTACGGACAATTTCTCCCGGATGGTTCATCTCGTACCGTTATCGAGAATCCCATCTTCCAGGGTACTAGCCAAACTATTCCTCAAGCATGTCTTTAGGCTTCACGGGATGCCAGATCGTATCATTTGTGATAGAGGCCCGCAATTTGCTTCCCGTTTCTGGCGAGATCTTTGTAGCCTTCTGCAAATTGAGTTGAATCTCTCTTCGGCATACCATCCGGAGACCAATGGTTTGGTTGAGCGTACCAATCAATCTATGATTATATACCTTCGACACTTTGTTGCTGAGAACCACGATAACTGGTCCTCCCTCCTACCCTAGGCAGAATTTGCCCTTAACAATTCGCTGGCTGAGGCCACTGGGCAGACACCTTTCGTACTCAATAATGGTCAACACCCTAGGGTACCGGTACCGTTTCCCGCTGCTGCACCTCCTCCTCTTGTGGCCGACTGGGCAACTAATGCCAGAGGGGTTTGGGATCGGACTCAAGAGTCGATCCAAGCAGCTAAGGACCGTATGAAGACTGTGTCCGATCGGTTTCGTCGCCCGGCTCCTGTCTTTTCTCCAGGGGACTTTGTGTGGCTCTCTGCAAAACACGTGAGACTTAGAGTGAGCTCTGTCAAATTTGCTCCTCGCTACCTGGGTCCTTATGAGGTTCTTCGACAGGTAAATCCTGTAGTCTACCAATTGAAGTTACCCGTCCATCTTAGGATTCATGACAAATTCCATGTCTCACTGCTAAAGCCGGCTATTTTACCTCACGCTCGTGAAGTGCACTCTCCTGCCTCTGATTCCTCTCGCTCTAGCTATGAGGTACGAGCCATAGTTGGTTCTAAGATGGCTAGAGGGCGCAGGTTCTTCTTGATAGATTGGGAGGGTTACGGCCCGGAACATCGCTCTTGGGAGCCTGAGGAGGCTGTCCATGCTCCCGACTTAGTTGCCGATTACCTGCGTTGCCGGGAGGGGGGCCCTTGAGGGGGAGGTACTGTTACGGTTGCTGCGAGCACTGGAGACTATGTCCAGATTTCTTGCTACTGCACATGTGCGAGCGCTGGAGACTAAGTCCAGATTTCTTGCTACTGCACATGTGCGAGCGCTGGAGACTAAGTCCTATCTTGGAGCCATTGCACATGTGCAGGTGACATCATCGCTGACACGAGGTCACATGTCTCTGACACCTTCTATGCCGATTGGTCGCTGGTCATGTGCTTGTGACACCTTGCTCGGTGATAGGCCAGCATGATGTCACTCCTGTCGTTCTGGCAGCGGATTGGCTCTGGTGTCCTCCATCTTGGATGAGGCACAGAGTCTATATAAGACCCTGACACACGCCGCATGGCGCTCAGTCCTCTTGGTTCATGCATAAGAGTAGACGCTCTGTGCGCGTTCCTCTAGGCATTCCTCTGTCTATGCTAGGTGAGCGCTACCGGCAGGGTAGCGTTCTTATACCTTACAGCTTCGGCTGCTGTCCGTATCCTTACCTTTTAGGGGAGCGGACATAGGCAGGTGCCTGAGGCACATGGTCTGGCTGGGCCTTGTGATTCGACTCGTAGGTGAACGTTGCCGCTAGGGTAACGTTCCTTATACTGCGTCTGGCAGTTGTTCGTATCCTCGCACACTAGGGGAGTGAACAGAGGTAGGAGCTTTGTGCGGCTTACGCTGCTGTTCGTCTCTTTTGCACCACTAGAAGAGCGGACCTAGGCAGGTGCCATATCTAGTGGTTCGTGTCCTCGCACACTAGTGGAGCGAACGCAGGTAGGAGCTTTGTGCGGCTTACGCTGCTGTTCGTCTCTTTTGCACCACTAGAAGAGCGGACCTAGGTAGGTGCCATTTCACACACATTGCCTTTGTCTCTGTGATTATTAACAGAGATCATTCCACACAACCTCCAAGTAAGGGAGGAATTGCTTTACTTACTTATTATATCCTTCTGTGAGTTAACAGAGGTATTGCACTCTGCCATAGTCTGCAGCAGAGTCTTTGCATGGTGGACCCTGACTGTCTGATACTCCTTTAGGTTATTATCAGACAGCCCCCCGTAACATAGGCTATGTGCCCACGGGGACAGTGTCCTGCGGATATATCCGCAGGACATTCCGCAGGAGCTCCCAGGAAACAGCTCCACAACTTTTGTCTGTTTCCATGCTGCGGAATGGCCTGCGGATATGGTGCGGGCATTCTGCATTGAGGATACAGTGCCATGGCTTCGGCACTGCATCCTCAATACAGAACAAGTGCTGCAGTGATCGGGGGAGTTCATACTTACAGCACCTCGCTTTCCGGCGGCCGGGTCACTGTCAGGCAGCGTCTGGTTCACTGTGCTGGAGGTGGGCGGGCCTGAACGAGCTCTGGCTGTCACATAACCAGAGCTCGTGCAGGCTCCGCCCACCTCTTCCTTCCTGTACCTGGCTGGATCCACCGCGCTGCTGCCGCTACACCGGACGGAGAAAGTGACTCGGGTCTCTATCAAGGCAGGTAAGTATATGGGACCCTGCGGAGAAATCCGCAACAATAATTGACTTGCTGCAGATTTTTCCGCACGAAAATCTGCACGATTTCCGCTGCGGAAAAATCCGCAGCGTGGGCACAGCATTTCCTAAATGCCATAGAAATGGCTGGGGAGTTGCTGTGCTGCAGATTTCTGGAAAATCCGCGGCTTTTCCGCGAGAAATCCGCAGCAAAATCCGCGCATTTTCCGCAGCGTGGGCACATAGCCTTAATCTCCAGTTTGACTCAGCAGCATGGGGCGGACTTGGTTGGAAAGGGTGTGTAGTCACGCCTGCCCATCAAAGTCGAAAAAATGACGACGCTTTGTGTGCCATAAATTTGAAAAATATATGCACATATGCAAATTTGCTTTCTCCTATAAAGAAACAAAATTATCTAGATTCCAGTTAGTGTCTTCTGAAGGTGGCATTCGCAAGATAGTTCTCTTTCTTTAGGAGAGAGAAATAATATGCGTACTATAGTGTGTGAGACATTATCTGGTATCACTAACCATGTATATCTATAGTCAAACCAGTGTCAAAGTGACTTCACGAGGCTGACGAACAATATGCCAGACATTCTTTAAAAACTCTCCACTTTCTAGCAGGTTTATTCATATCTTTACAGAAGTGTAATGTCTATTTGCTAAAATTATAATACATGAAATATCTCACCAGTTGCTTTACTGGCTCTCCAGCTCTTGCTGTCTTACTGAGAAATTATGTGAGTTCTTATTTCTTGTTAAGATGTAAAAATTCCTTCCGAGTGTTTATAGTTTCTGCCCTCTGTATGGCACCTTTTAAGGTATATCCATCACTTTCCTAAAATGTTTATGGAGATGTCAAGCCATTCAGCTCCATCAATTGCAGCTTAGGCACTGTTTGTCTGTAGAATTTTAAAGAATAGATTTAATAATGAACTGGTTGAAAGAATTAAAACATTTGGTGACTGTAAAGACAAAAAGGTTGGAATAAGACTTTAGAATTTGCACATTTTCATTTTCAAAAGATGAACTTTGTCCTGTTAGCACTGCTTATGAGAACACATATTAGGTAAAGGATTCAAAATCGGTTATGTTTTTGATCATTCAGGCGAGTCAGTTCCAAAAACATTCCCATCCGCAGGTAATATTCAGTACAGTAAAAATCAGGCTTGAAATGTGGAGCACTTTTCACATCTCCACAGACATTTCAGCATTAGGTATGTAAAATCCGACATAATTTCATATACAGATCAGAACTGAGGAGAATAATAATGCAATGCTAATGAGAAACAGCAGTTAATTAAAAGTGGTGAAATAATTTGGTAGGTGAAGTAATTAATACATTGTTATCTTGCTCATTTGTACAGTATACTAACCCAATACAGCTGTGAATTGTAACAGTGCCTGAGTACAGTGAGGGAGTAAGGTGTTGTAACCTCACAATGATCCAAGAATGAATATGGCTGCCCATTAGTTTGTAAAATACACACGTCATAAAAGAAGTGAAGAAAACTAATACTATGACTTTTTTTCTTTGTAATATAATGTTCATTTCTAACAATTCAAGAATACAGTATATGGATTACAACACAACTACTTGACCCAGGGTAACAACTACACTCTTAATTCTTAACCTCCTGGAACCTGCGATCCTAAAAATCAATTTTGACCTTTTAAAAGGCCTTGCCACATTACTTACGATAAAATTCCAAACGAGAAGCTTTTTTATGAGGTTATTTACATATTTAGAGTTCCAGGGGAGCAGAGCATTGCATGACCTCTAAGTTCCCCTACACTGACCTAGTGTTCTCCACAAAGGGAAATCTAAACCCTTAAACACACTGTCAGAGGTCTCAAATCAATCCATATTAGTTCTTTTGCTTTCCTCTCACAAGGGGAAATGACCCCAAAACATGTGTTTGCAGCTAGGCTTCTTATCCTAAGTTTTGTGACAAGACCCTTTAACCCCTTTACGATGGCCTTATGGATTAATACGGCGGCAAGAAAGGGTATTCATTCTGCTCCGCCGTAGCAACGATAAGAAAAAACTGAATAGCGCCCCCCAGCATTGGAAAATCTCCGAGGTTTCAGCTACCAGGGGTAGCTGAGGCCCTGGAGATCACGATTCAGGCCATTTTTTTATGGTCCATGGTCACATAATCACCAGTATACACCGTATAGCCGTGATGATGTTACAGTAAATGGCAGCGCCTGGCATCATAAATCATGTCAGATGGGAGATAGATCTCCTCCCCCGGGTGCCTCTGGTCCCTCAGTTTGGCCAAAGTGCCCCCTGGCCACCCTCCCGCTCCCAATCATCTAAAATGGTGGCCACACATGTGGCAGGTACGCTGCATTCATCCTCCTCCTCTGATTTTTGTTACATATGACATGTCAGATGCAACAAAAAAGTCCTCCCAAGGTCCAGCAAGGTTACCCCTGTCACTCCCCAGTCTTCCCCGATCCCTCCAGTACCTACTGCAGTGCCGATCCCCACGATCCCTCCATCTTCTCAAAAGATGGCGGCCGCATGCGCAGAGAACGATTTTCAACTGGCTCCCTGCGCACAGTGATACTGAGGTTATTGCAGTTCACACTGCCGTGGTGTAGACCCAGGGAGTGTGTTTCCAGTATTCTCAGGTCACTACACCCACACTCGTCATATAGAGTGCCTGCACTTCCAGAAAATGGGGGATACGTTCACTGAGCGTACCCCCCATATTCTGGAAGGCCCAGAGTCAATGGGTTATGGCGGACCGGATTTTTTTTTCTTTTCAATAAATTGGTGAAAGGAGGAATGTGTTGGTTGAGTGTTTTAGTCAAATAAAAAAAAAATATTTGTCTTTATTTTTTTTATTACTGAGTTAGTAATGTTGTGTATCTGATAGACACCGCAGCATTACTAACCGCTGGGCTTGATAGGAGGTGACATAACAGCTGGTGTCACGCCATATATTACCGAGTTTGCCACCACACCAGGACAATGGGATGAGCTGGGGTGAAGTGCCAGGATTGGCGCATCTAATGGATGCGCCACTTCTGGGGCGGCTGCGGCCTGCTATTTTTAGGCTGGGAAGGTCCAAATAACTAAGGCCCTTCCCACTGTGAGAATACCATACCACAGCTGTCTGTTTTACCTTGGCTGGTAATTTAATTTGGTGGGGACCTTATGTTTTCTTTTAATTATTTTTTTTATGAATAATTAAAAAAACAGTGTGTGGTGCCCTCTGTTTTAGATTACCAGCCAAGTTGAAGCTGCCAGCTGCGGTCTGCAGGCTGCAGCCATCTGCTTTTCCTTAGCTGGCTATCAAACATAAGGGTGACCCCACATTTTTTACGTATTTCTTTTTTGGGCTAAATACAAGGCTAAACACCCTTTAGTGCCACATTAACGTCTGTAAACGTTGCTTACCGCAACCTGGGGGTTTTACTCGCTTGCAGCGATGCAGGGTAGCTTAGGCATACACAGGCAACACAGTCTCTCTCAAAAATGCAGCAGTTTATTAGTACAACATAAACTGCCCTTCCAAAACACAATGAAGCCTCTCCTGGCTTAAAGGAAAAGTTAAACAAAACACCTTCACATACCGTGGGCTTCAAGTCCATTTAATGTCCATAGTAAAGGTATGGCTGTCTCCCCATGAGACACGGATTTCTGGTCAGTCTATGTAGCGGACCGCCCGCTCAGGTTTGGACACTACAAGTGTCAGAGTGGAGCTCCCTCAGCCTCCACACACTCAGTTCCAGAAGGTTGAAGGCAACCCACGCTTCCTTGGGCAGGTTCCTTCCAGAGGCTCCAACCTCTCTGAGAATAGCAGCCTCTTTACCTGCCTGAGGCTGCTCATCATGCAGGGCTGCTCCACACACACTGACAGTCTCCTAAATCAGCCTGGACACACCCACAGGTGGAGGTTTGTGTTTTCAGACCTGCACAGCATACTGGCCTTGTTAAAGGGAACCTGACCCTTATATGCAGAACCAAGCCTTTGTGGAACTACAAGTCCTATAGCAACTTCTTCACTTTAATATCGCAGGGACCTTCTCCATTGCGACACATAGCGACCATTTACCACATTGGTGGTCGCTACCTCACATATCCCCCCCCTCTGTTCAAACTCGTAGGGTTGAACACTTGACACCCAAAGGGGCCCCGAGACAGGGCATCAGTGTCACCTTGTCCTACCAGTTGAGAGGGCCCTCTTTGACAAACTTGATTTTCAGCTCCTGACATAAAGTCGGTCATTGTCACCAGACTCGTCTCAGTCAACACCCTTCTCAGATACGCCCCCCGGTCAGACCTCTCTCTCCATGACTGTCTCCAACGGCTAGTGTAGTAGCGAAACTCTCTTCCAGTCGAAACTACTGTCTGGTCCGACTCTGAGCTATCTAATCCACTAGAGAGGCTACTGTCTGGGCACCTCAGCACTGAGCTGATAGATGATCTGCTATATCTAGACCGTCTGCATTCTCTTTTTGCAGATTTACTATGGCTTGTTCTTCCATTGCGTCTTCGGTCGTCATCGCTCTGTTGGCGTGTTTTCTCAAGACCATCCTTCACTGTAGATATATTACTCCCTTCATCCATTCCTTTGGAGTTTAGAGTAGAGGGCTTGTACCATTCAGAGTTTATGCTATAGCCCTAAGTGTAGTTAGGTCTTCCATGACCTTGGTTCCTTTCTTTATAGGACCTACTTTCTGTGCCAACTGAGGCAACACCTTTATCAGGTGGGCAACCCTTCTCCTGACCCCAGCCTGAAAGCTGTCTCCACCTCATACCAACTTGATGGAGTTGTTCTGCAATATTCTGCCTTTTTAGGGTCAACTGCCTTAGTTCTTCCAGGTAACCCAGGCGGTACTCTAGGAGGACTCGTACATTTCCAACACACTCTTTTGTTCCCACAATGACACATGGAACCATACCGACTTCACAGAGTATCTTGGCTTCATTATGAATATTAATTCTTACTCTCGTCACACCGGACTTGTCAACCATCTCCTGCATGACTCTTCCATTTCTTCCAATCAGTTTCTTAACCAGTTCTCTGGGTACTTGTGTGACCTCTTCCACAAACTCCAACAACCTTCGAGCTGTCTTGACTGCTTCTGCAGTTTTCCCATAGATTCGGAATGTTCCACTGTTTTTTTCCACTTCAATAGCTGTAATACCTGGAACCTTCCTGGCTTGCTGAATGTTACTTCTCAGCGCTCTTATTGCAAGCCCAATTAATGGTTTCTTCACAACCACCACTTCCTGAAACGCTGCGGCGAGCCGCTTCATATGCTCCAATCGTCTGGTGTCTTCTTCCGTCTTTGTAGAGATGAGCCACTTCGTGCGAAGACACTGTAGGTGCATGCCACTCAGGATAGCCACCCGCTTCTTTGTGACATCACTTACAGAGCACACCACCAACCGACAAGACTCTGGGGCAAAGTACACTTTATAGGCTCCTACGGCAGTCTTGAATTTTTCATGTACCGCCTCACTGGCACAGGCTTTTCTCAAGTCTGCAGGGACTTCTACCATGCACGTAAAAACTGGCCGAATTTCTTTAGCTGTAAGGGCATCAGACCGTTCCTTGGGTCTTCTATATCCATCCTCTTTTCTTATCACAGGCTCCACCTTTGGAGTTGCATTCTCCTCAGGTTTTTCCATAGCCTCAGAGCCTTTGAATTTTTCCTCATCTTTGGACTCAAGATTCTCAATCTTCTGTACCAACTCCATCTTTATGGCCTCCATCTTGGTCTTACCAGTAAGTTCAGTTAAGCTCTCAGCTGCTGATGGGACTTCTGGGCTAGATTTTCCTACTTTAAGGGTTCTCTCAATTTCTGCAGCTTCAGCCATCTCTTGGGACTCTTGATTCTCTGCAACTTCAGAGGCTTTCTTGCACTCCATACCTTCAACCTCAGATTCTCTGGGGTCTACAACAGCTTTTGTGCCGTTTGCACTATTGTTCACCGCCAGCACTGGTTGAATCACTGGTCTGCTCACCATGACCTTTGTGGATTTTTCCTCCACCAACAGCCTCCAGGATTTCTTCTCCTATAGGGTTTTCACTCAACAGACCATCAGCCTCACACCAGGAAATCATAGGGGACATCACCACTACTGTTTTGGTCGGCTCCTTTTCTGCACTTTCACCCTGCTGATTTCTGCCGTTACAATGTGTCAGTTCCAGCTCAGACTCATCTTTCTTTTGCATGATTTTGCTGTCCAACACTACATTAGCGGTTGCTATTGGCAACGTGCCTTTCTCAACCTTCTCTGCACACTCAGATTCTGGAAGGGAATCCACCCTTTTGGCAGAACTACATGACACTGTCTCTACCTGGACCATATTTTCAGAGGTTGTAGCTCGCTCCGCCTCTCTACGCCTGTTGCGCCTTCGGCGACGGGAGGAGGTTTTCCCCTGTTCGCTCATCAGTACGTCACTGTACTCGTTTGTCACTTTAGTAGAGTCAGTGTATTTACTGGAGTCATCGTCACTCAACCTGGTGTCCTGGACTAACATGTTCCCACCTAACCAGGTGTTGGCTCCCTTTTCTGGAGCTCCTCCGTCACTAACGGTCATATTGTCATTTATTTTCTTACACATCATGTCACTAAGTTGGGCATGTCCACCTTTTTCTTTGCTCCCCACTAACTTAGGACAGTCACCTTTAGGGGGTGCTATCTTCACCTTACCACACACAGCCACCCCACAAGGACTCTTTTTAATCTCCCGCTGTGGTGGAGCTTCCTTTGGACTGTTACGGCTCTTACAAAAGCACCCGGACACTTCCCCCTGCTTCCACAAGTCCACAAATAATTTGGAGTCCCAACCTATAATAATTGGGTGCTGTAAATCTGAAACTACACCAACATCATGAGAACCAATGTCCGTTTTTGTCTTAATGACCACACTGGTCATTGGGTATTCTTTATCATTATTGTGGGTGCAGTTGGCGTGGAACTTCTTTCCAGGAATCAGGTAGACATCAGAGGTGGCCCTCACCAGGGTCACCAAACTCCTTGAGTCTACAAGTCCAGTTACAGATTCCCCATCCACTTCCACGGTACACAGACGTGGCTTCTCGTCAGATAGGTGGTCTATACTGCAGACAGGACACTTGCAGCATGAACACCTTTGTGCTTGACTACTGTCCATCTGCGCCACTGCACCCTTGTCTATGGGATGCTCCATCCCCTTTTGGGCAACCACCCCTTCATGGGATTCCACCCCCTTTTGGGGTTTCTGTGGCTTCCTTGCAGTGTCTTTAGACCCCAGTTCACACAGTTCCCCTTTATCTTGCTGGGCACCCTGTGTTCGTACTGGCCCCAGAAGGGAGTTTATCAACTGGTCCACTGCTGCCACATCGGTCCGCACTGACGGCTCCTGCTGTCCACGCACAAGGAACTGGTACAGCTCCTCCATAGCATCCATTTGTGCACCCTCCATGCTGAAACAAGAAAACAAACAGCAGGGGCGCTCCAATGGGTAATACCCGGTGGTCTAAAGATGGGGGAGGGGGTTAGAGAACCACTAACCTTTCCAGGTTGTACCGCCCGTACAACCAGGATCTCCAGCCTGTGGTGTATCACTGCTCACCAAACAGGGCCCCGCAATTCCGGGTTGGCCTGGAACCTCCAGTCACTGGTCTCTCGCCACTGCAGCACAGAACCCTGCAGACCCACTGATTCACCGCCAGCAGCTGGAGCACGCTGTCCCTGTTCGTGGACCCGCCGATCCACTGCCAGCTGTTTGAGTGCGCAGACAAAATTTTCATGGACCCGCCGATCCACCGCCAGCTGCTTGAGTGCGCCGACACGATTTTCGTGGACCCGCCGATCCACAGCAATACGTCCTAGGCAGTTGCCCTTAGCAACCAGGCTGCGTTGCCCCTAGCAACCAGACCGCATGCCCGCATTCTCCACCATATGTAAACGTTGCTTACCGCAACCTGGGGGTTTTACTCACTTGCAGCGATGCAGGGTAGCTTAGGCATACACAGGCAACACAGTCTCTCTCAAAAATGCAGCAGTTTATTAGTACAACATAAACTGCCCTTCCAAAACACAATGAAGCCTCTCCTGGCTTAAAGGAAAAGTTAAACAAAACACCTTCACATACCGTGGGCTTCAAGTCCATTTAATGTCCATAGTAAAGGTATGGCTGTCTCCCCATGAGACACGGATTTCTGGTCAGTCTATGTAGCGGACCGCCCACTCAGGTTTGGACACTACAAGTGTCAGAGTGGAGCTCCCTCAGCCTCCACACACTCAGTTCCAGAAGGTTGAAGGCAACCCACGCTTCCTTGGGCAGGTTCCTTCCAGAGGCTCCAACCTCTCTGAGAATAGCAGCCTCTTTACCTGCCTGAGGCTGCTCATCATGCAGGGCTGCTCCACACACACTGACAGTCTCCTAAATCAGCCTGGACACACCCACAGGTGGAGGTTTGTGTTTTCAGACCTGCACAGCATACTGGCCTTGTTAAAGGGAACCTGACCCTTATATGCAGAACCAAGCCTTTGTGGAACTACAAGTCCCATAGCAACTTCTTCACTTTAATATCGCAGGGACCTTCTCCATTGCGACACATAGCGACCATTTACCACATTGGTGGTCGCTACCTCACACGTCACTAAAGGGTGCCAGCTTAGAATATGGAGGGGGTGGAACATTATATTTGTGTTTAACTAATTATCCATCCATCCATTTATTCTGGCTCTTTAGACTACGTGCCCACGATCAGGGTTTGCAGTGTTTTGGACGGAGTGTGTTTACGCTGTGTCCAAAATGCTGTGTTGTACAGTACAAGCACAGTAATTGGCATTTTTAGAAATTTCCTGTCCACTGTCCCTCTTTACTCCGCAGCATGAACTGACCTGCGGCGCAGCTTCCGGAGCCTCAGCATGTCAATTTACGCTACAGAGATGAGTGTCCTCCTCAGGGAGAATAGCGCTAAAGTCTGCATCAGCCTGGATCGTGGGCATGGGCAGCTGCATTCTACCGTGGACAACGCTCGCATCTCCGCAGGAGGGATGACACTGTATCCTAGACCCAGTGTTGCCGGACCGTGGGCACATAACCTAAAAGTGAGAAATTTGGCACATCAGAAACATTTTTGTGAAGTACCTTAGGATTCAAAATGCTCACTATAGCCCTGAATAAAACCCTCAAGGGTCTAGTTTCCAAAATGGGGTCACTTGTGGGGGTTTCTGCTGTATAGGTACCATAGGGGCCCTGCAAATGCGACATGGTGCCTGCAATCTATTACAGCTTTTCCAACATTCAAATGGTGCTCCTTCCATTCCGAGAACTACCGTTTGTCCAAACAGGTTTTTGGCCACATGTGGGGTATCACTGCGCTCATAAGAAATTGAATAACAAACTGTAATGTCCCCTTTTTGGTGTTTCCTCTTGAAAAAGTGAGAAAATTGGTGCTAAAGCAACATTTTTGTGAAAAATAATGAACATTTTCAATATTACGACCTAAGGTTATCAAATTCTGAGAAGTACCTGTGGGTTCAAAATGCTCATTATAGCCCTGAATAAAATCCTTGAGAGGTCTATTTTCCAGAATGGGGTCAATTGTGGGGGAGCTTCACTGCTTAGGTACCTCAGGAGTTCTCCAAACACCATATGGCGTTTGCTAATAATTCCAGCCAATTTTGCAGTCAAATGGCACGCCTTCCCTTCCAAGCCCCTGCCATGAGCCAACACAGTTGATTTCCACCACATATAAGGGAAATGTAATTTATTAACTATTTTTGGTGCATAACTCTCTGGTTTAAAGGCTACTTTACACACTGCGATATCGGTCCCGATATCGCTAGTGTGGGTACCCGCCCCCATCTGTTGCGCGACACGGGCATATCGCTGCCCATGCCGCACAACATCGCCCAGAGCCGTCACACATACTTACCCGTCCGGCGCCGCAATAGCAGCGGAGGGGCGGAGATGAGCGGGACGTAACATCCCGCCCATCTCCTTCCTTCCGCATAGCGGCCGGGAGGCAGGTAAGGGGAGCTTCCTCGTTCCTGCGGCGTCACATGCAGCGATGTGTGCTGCCGCAGGAACGAGGAACAACTTCGTTACTGCTGCAGTAACAATTTTTAAGAATGGACCCCCGTGTCGCCGATTAGCGATTTTGCACGTTTTTGCAACGATGCAAAATCGCTTATCGGTGTCACACGCAATGGCATCGCTAATGCGGCCGGATGTGCGTCACAAAATCCGTGACCCCAGCGACTCCGCAATAGCGATGTCGCAGCGTGTAAAGCCCGCATAAAAATTAAAAAATTTTAAAGTTGAGAAATTTTCAAATTATTCATTTAATTTCCGATTTTTCACAAATAAAAGCAAAAAATATAGTCCTAAATTTATAACTATCGTGAAGTGCAATATGTCACGAAAAACAATGTGAAAATCCTTGGGATCCGTTGAAGTGTTCTAGAGTTATAACCTGTGAAATTGACACTTGCCAGAATTGCAAAAAATGTCCTGGTCATTGAGTACAAAATTGGCTTTGTATTTTAGGGGTAAAAAGGTTACTTCCAATGGGTGGCACTAGAATTCCAGTCTTCTTCTTCTCTGAAGATTTTATTTGCATATTTAAATTCCCAGGGGAAATATTGAACGGTCTGTAAGTCTCCCTACAGCAAATTTGCATCCTAAACAATGAGAAAAAAAAAAAATTCTTGGGGATATTGGTGTACAATAAATTGGACTTTAGCACACAGTAGCTGTAGCTGCTGCCAAGGCAAATAAAATCATGGATACATCATGTGGCATAGATGCTCATGACAGGAAAATGGTTTTGCCTCACTGCAATTATTCAGACAACATATGGGATATTATTGTGTACAACATTTTAGTTTTCATTTATTTGGAAAAAAATGTCATATATTATATTTATATATATTTCATTATTTTTTTTCATTGAAATATATTTTCTATCATAAAATATGTGTAAACTACCCTTCTGATGGAAATATTTGAGAAGCACTTGTTCAGACATCCAGAAGAATTCCCATATTCACAGACAGCTATAACAAACTAACACTGTAGTGATCTACTCAAGATATTGAAATATAAGAATGGAAAGTCCAGCAATCTGTCTGGTGATCTTTTTATACTTAAACCTGTACTCAAAAAGGGGGCATCCTCTACGTCTAAAGTAAAGTAGGTTTCACTATCATCCCAGAAGAGCATATTGAGACTATGGAAGTCTTTTCAAAGGATATTGTGATAGTTAATTTATTGAACAAGTTCAGCAAAGAAACGGATCTTGTTATTTTAACATATAATATAACAACTTAGATTTCTGGAGTTGAGATATTAAGCCATGGACTTATTTTAAGCTTTTTCCCTTAACCGTCTCCACGGCATTCTAATTTTGCATATTTTCGCAGGGGGCCTTGTTCTAGTGTCACTGCATTGAGAAACACGTGATGGTGTCTCCGCGGTGTTGGATGTTGATCTCCCCGAGGTCAACCATCCTTGCCTATGTAGTCTTCTACTAGGCATTGCTCCTACTAGCCAGTTTCCTACTCCACACTGAAGAGGGGCAAATACCCCAAAACAGGTGTCTGTGGATGGATACCATGTTTGGCATAGGTGGTCTTCTTGCCTGGAGACTGCCCTTCCCGTGGTTGTTCCTTCCCAGTGAAAGACCTGGCTAGTTTCCTGCCAGCGTTGAGAAACATGTGATGGTGTCTCCGCGGCATTCTTGTTTTACCTGGTGAAAATAAACACGTGAAATGGCAATATATTTGGTTTTTATTAAGTTGCCTAATAATTCTGCACAGTAATAGTTACCTGCACAAACAGATATCCTCCTAAGATAGCCAAAGCTAAAAAAAAACCACTCCAACTTCCAAAAATATTAAGCTTTGATATTTATGTGTCTTTTGGGTTGATTGAGAACATAGTTGTTGATCAATAATAAAAAAATCCTCTAAAATACAACTTCCCTAGTAATTCTGCACACAGTGTACTGCATAGGATACATGAACGATAAACACAGTAGCCAACGTGAACGACGATACAGGATACTTTAGGAGCATATAGGCTTATGTGAAAGTTGGGTTGAGGGATTCCAAAAGTAAAGAGACAAGTTAGTGGAATTGCGGGTAATTACATCTCCTTATCTGATATATAGTTAGGCCCTAAAATATTAGGACAGTGACCGAATCTTCGTGATTTGTGTTCTGCATGACACTATTTTTTATTTAACCCCTTCACCCCTAAGCCTGTATTCTCCTTCATGATCAGGCTTTTTTTCAAATTCTAACCAGTGTCACACTATGAGGTAATAACGCAGGAATGCTTGACTATATCTCAGTGATTCTGAGATCATTTTCTCGTGACAAATTGTACTTTATCATAGTGGTAAATTAAGGATGATAACCTTTGCACTTATTTGTTAAAAAAATCGAAAAGTTGGCGAAAAGTTTGAAGATTTTGCAATTTTCAAACTTTGAATTTTTACACCCTTAAACCAGAGAGTTATGTCACACAAAATAGTTAACAATATTTCCCACATGTCTACTTTACATTAGCATACATTTTAAACATCATTTTTTTAGTTAGGAAGTTAGAAGTTTTTAAAATTTATCAGACATTTCTCATTTTTCCAACAAAATTTACAAAACCATTTTTCTTTTACAGACCATATCACGTGAAGTGACTTTGAGACAGAAAATACCCAATAGTGACACTATTCTAAAAACTACACCCCTCAAACTATTCAAAACCAAATTAAAGAAGTTTATTAACCCTTTAGGTGCTTCACAAGAACTAAAGCAATGTACAAGGAAAAAATTAAAATTTTACTTTTTCTCACAAAAATGTTACTTTAGCCCTAAATTTTCCATTTTGACAAAATTATCAAGAGAAAATGCACCATACAATTTGTTGTACAATATCTCCATACTACGCTGATACCCTATATGTGGTAGAAATCTACTGTTTGAGGAAATGTCAGGGCTCGGAAGGGGAGGAGTGCCATTTGAATCTTAAAGCACAAAATTGTCTGGAATGGATAGTGGACCCATGTCCATGGAGAGCCCATGATATGCGTAAACGGTGGCACTACCTCAAAAGTGACCCCATTATGAAAACTAGATGTCACAATGACTATGGTGTAGCAGGAAACCGGGGCTTCTAGGCTGACCCTCAGACTAGGGGGCCTTATGCTATCCCTAGTCTCAGGGTTCCTGCTAAAGATGGGGATGCCTTAGTCTCCTTCCTGCAACTGCTCCTGAACAGCCTTCTCTGACACCTTTTCCCCTCCTCCAGAGGGGACCAGGACAGGAGTGAGATTAAACCCACAAATATAGATGGCTGAAACCAAAACTCTGTCACAAAATATGGGCTCACAGATGTATATGTGACGCCCTGGCAAAACCAGGTAGTCACAAATAGGCCCCCACATAACACCTTCCCTCACTAGGAAACAGATAGCCAACCTAGAAACCCTAGTCACCCCCCCTTAGGGAAAGACAGACACACCAGTGGGCGTGAACAGGCGGTTGGACACGCCCACCCAGGGGTCTAGACAGCCTGGGGCAGGAAAACAAGCAGTTAAGCTTGAGTTCAGTTTGGAGTTGAGTTTGGACAGAAGTGTGGGCTGGAGCTAAGTGTAGCTCCAGCAGGAAAGTTCAAGTTGAACAGTACCAGGGTAGCAGCCCTGGTGCCACTGGCTAGGAGACAGACTGTGGTCTCCGTCAGCAGGAGACGGGAAGACGGCTTGGCAGAACCAAGGTGGACCGGGACAGGGTTGTAGCCCACCGGTACCGACATGGGGAACTGACCCGGAAACCGTAGCACAAAGGGGGGTACTCGGACCCTGAAGCCAGAACCGGAACCAAGCGGCCTGGTTAATTCAGCGATTGAGGCCAGTACTAGAGGTCCTGTCCCACCCAAAGTCCCTCATAGAAGACGGCAGCCCACCGATAGGGATAAAAGGTCACCGCCAGGGCCCATAGATCCCACAGGCCAGCGTCTGCGGGCATGGCTCCTTAGGCCACATCCAGCCAGGAGCGGACTCCTGAGTTTCAGACTAGGAAGTCCAACTTACACAAACAGTGCAGAGGAAAAGTATAGAGACCACCAGCCGGGTGGGGGACCCGAATGCAACCGGCCACGGCACCGGCCACCAGCACCTTGGTTTACCAGAGACTTGTGTGGTTTATTAACTGTGAGTACACAAACACCCACTGCGGTTGCTATACCCTGCATGGAGACACCGGGTCCCGGGGCCACCATCCCTACCCACGGAGGGGTTAACAACTAGCTGCACAACATCTCCCCCGGGTGCCCTACAACAGCAGCGGTAGTGTCCCACTTCACCACACACTGTGGGTGGCGTCACGAACTTACTACGGCCTAGCCCGTACATTTACGTTCCCCCCTTTTATTCGGCGTGTCCGCAAGACCCCCCGGGTCCGGAGACCCTCGAGCCACCACCCCAGAAGGCCCGGACCTGGCACAGGGGCGGCACATATAGACAATAAAAGATTAGGAGGAAAACATAAGCAGGGAAGAAACAATATGACAGGTATACTCCACAACCACTCCAGGCAAAATGCAACACTTTCCAGATAGTCTGGATCATCAAAACACACTGACCAACACAGTATAACATATAGCTGGTATGGGTAGAAGATTTCATCCAGCTTAAGTATGGGATGAGCAGATGTGATTGGCCTCCTCACAACATTCTCAAAGGTAACAACCCATGTAAAAAATATAAAACATGGACATGTAAAGACAGAAAAAAATTAGTGTACGTGCAAGTGAACACTTAAACCTATAGAGTGGTAAGAAAAGTGTTTATTCATTTGTAAACAGTCTGTTGACCATTGTATGTCCTGTATATGTCTTTATGTTTATTCACAATTTTGGCACTTCTGGTTAGTAGTGGTGGTGGATACTTATTAGTGGAGTTTAGGGACAGGAGGAAAAACCTGGTAAACCCAGAAAAAAGAGCACAATAGTGGTTGGTAACTAACAGGCAGCAACCTCCTGACTATTTAAACACAACTAGAAATAGCGATGGAGCTTGCCTCCTCTACCTAGATGCCTCATCACTGCCTAAGAAAGTAGCTAGCCTCAAAGATGAAGAAAGGAATCCTAACGTGCCTCACAGCAGCCCCAAAGGGATAGTTAAAGCCCCCAACATATATTAACGATGATATAAGAAATAAACAATACAGAGTTGGTTAGGAATATACTTGAGCAAAGAGAGGTCCTTATAACTAAAACACCAAAGAATAGGATAGATCACTGGGTGCAGCCAGCAAAACACTAATATATGCTAACTCCTGATGATCAAAATTCCCTTCGGACCACACGATCCTCCACCCACTAACTCTTGTGCAGGACACCAGACAGGATTAGTATCCAAGAGAGTGTGTCTCAAAAATCAGCTAAGTAGAAACTGCCAAAGGCAGAACAATATTCAATGGCCAACAGGACTAATTTTGAGCAGTCCATTCATTTGGTCTAATAAACTGTATACTAAGTAGAACAAAAGTAAATATACAAAAATGATGGAAAAAGGTCTTCACTGGATTCTCAGCAAGGTCCCTTTGTCAAAGTTCATCAGTGAGAACAGAATGGAGCACAAACACATATATGATGTTAGGGCCGGGTGGACGGGCAGACCCAGGAGGTGGATCCACTGGGCCGAAAACACCTCACTGAAGGCAAGGGGTCCGGTAGCCAGAGCACTACAGGTAGCAGGAGAGTCCGTTCAAGGAAGTGGAGTGTAGAAGTCCCTGGGACCACGGAGTCACCGAAGATAGTCCGGGTGACGGAGCTCAGGTTCGGAGGCCGAGATGTTGTCAGGCAGAGTCCGGAACCGACGGAGCGAGAAGACGGGTCACCACAGGGATCAGAGATGGTATGGACTGACGGGATGGCGGACAGTCACCGTTCGGGGTTCGGGAATCGTCAGGACCGGATGGCGAGGCAGGAGCGGCTCTAGGAGAGAGAGAGGTGAGTATATCGCAAGACACAAGGAGACCTGACTCCTAGCTTAGCAAAACACGAAGAACAGGCCCCGCCCACTTGGAAAGGATTCCCCTATATACCCTGTACCTGATTCACCAATATCCTGTTGGAGGACACTGGCCCTTTAAGAGAGGGTCAATGACCGCACGCGCGCCCTAATGCGCATGCGCGAGGCCCGGGTGCCAGAAGCCAGGGCAGGGAGCGGTGAGCAGGAAGCAGGAGAGCCGGGCTGGGGCTGAGTAGCCGACGGGCGCCGGGAGCGGGGACCGGGCTGCCTGGGGACCACAGGCGATGAAGCAGGAAGGCTGTGGAGCGGGGGACCGGGAGGCCTGGCACGGGAGCGGCGGAGCGCGGCCTGAGAGCGAGGAAGCGTGGCAGGGGAGCCGGTAAGCAAGGCAGGGGAGCCGGGGAGCGTGACAGTACCCCCTCCCCCACGCCCCCCTCCCCGCAACCGGGACAGGAAGGCACGTATCAGGGGAGTACCCACATTCTCCCCCAGGTTCCCAGGACCTATCCTCAGGACCATACCCTGCCCAGTCCACCAGGAAGAACTGTCGGCGCCGCACGGTTTTCATGGCCACGATATCCCTTACCGCATAGATGTCATCATCAGCAATAGGAGGAGGAGCAGAACTGGCAGCAGCGGAGAAGGGACCAAGGACAACCGGCTTGAGCAGGGAGACGTGGAAGGAGTTGGGTATTCTCATCGTGGCCGAGAGCTGCAGCTTGTAGGAAACCTCGTTTATTTTGCTGATGACTTTAAACGGCCCGATGTAGCGAGGACCCAGCTTGTATGATGGTAGCTTCAATCGGACGTACTTGGAAGCAAGCCAGACCAGATCTCCTGGAGAGAAACACGGAGGATCCAGACGCCTCTTGTCTGCGTGTCTCTTCATCCGCAGGGAAGCACGTCCAAGGGACACCTTGACAGAGTCCCAAATTGTTGCAAAGTCACGGACTGCAGCATCAGCAGCAGGGACATCCGAGGAAGAGGATACAGGTAAAGGGACGGAAGGCTGAAGTCCGTAAACGACATGGAAGGGAGAGCTGGAGGAGGACTCACTGATGTGATGGTTATGGGAGAATTCAGCCCAAGGAAGAAGCGTGGACCAGTCGTCGTGATGGGCGTTGACGTAGTGACGTAAGAAGGAGGTAAAGATCTGATTGACTCGTTCCACTTGGCCATTCGACTGAGGATGGTAGGCTGAAGAAAAGTCCAGAGTCACTCCCAGATGTTTGCAGAAAGCCCTCCAGAAGCGGGAGGTGAACTGAGTTCCTCTGTCGGACACAATGTGTGATGGAAAGCCATGCAACCGGAAGATGTGTTGTACATAGGCGTCAGCGAGTTCCTGGGCAGAAGGCAGTCCAGCCATAGGGACGAAATGAGCCATTTTGGAGAACCGATCCACCACGACCCATATGACAGTGTGTCCGGAGGACAGGGGCAAGTCCGTAATAAAGTCCATTGCAACGTGTTGCCACGGAACGGAGGGTATAGGCAGAAGCAGAAGACGGCCATATGGCAGGTATTTGGGCGTCTTGTTCCTGGCACAAGAGGAGCAGCCTGAGACAAAAGAAGCGACGTCCGTGCGAAGGGATGGCCACCAGTAGTGACGTACAATTGTACTCCATGTTTTCTTCTGACCAGCTAGGCCATGGCTATTTTCGAGGCATGGCCCCAGTGCAACACTTTTTGCCTGTCCGTCTCAGAGACATAGGTCTTCCCGGGTGGTATCTGGGCCAGGGTGACAGGGGCCACCGGAATGATTTTACTAGGGCAGATGATGGGCTGGGATGTCTCCTCCTCCTGCTCCATGGGCATGAATGACCTGGACAAGGCATCTGCTCGTACATTCTTGTCCGCGGGTTGAAAATGGAGCTGGAAATCGAACCTGGCAAAGAACAAGGACCACCTGGCTTGCCGTGGGTTCAGTCGCTGAGCGGACCGCAGGTATTCCAGGTTCTTGTGGTCCGTGTATATGATCACGGGGTACACTGCTCCCTCCAGAAGGTAGCGCCATTCTTTCACAGCCAGTTTGACGGCCAATAGCTCTCGGTCACCGATGGTGTAGTTGCGTTCAGGCGCTGAGAAGCTCTTGGAGTAGAAACCGCAAGTAACCATCTTCCCGGAGGAGGACTTCTGCATGAACACTGCTCCGGCTCCCGAGGAGGAGGCATCCACCTCCAAGGTGAACTGTCGGTTTAACTCAGGACGGTGGAGCACAGTAGAGGAAGCAAATGCCTGTTTCAGGGAGCCAAACGCGGCGTTGGCCGCAGGTGACCAGTCCTTTAGATTAGCCCCCTTCTTGGTCAAGGCGGAGAGAGGTGCCGTCAGAGCAGAGAAGTGAGGGATGAACTGACGATAATAGTTTACGAATCCCAGAAAGCGTTGGATTGCCTTCAGTCCGGAAGGAGGAGGCCAGTTGAGAATGGAAGAGACCTTCTCCGGGTCAATCTGCAGGCCGGTGTCGGAGATTACGTAACCCAGGAAGGGAAGAGAAGACTGCTCGAAGACACACTTCTCGTACTTGGAGTACAGACGATTCTCCCTCAGTCTTTGTAGTACCAGCTGCACGTTCTCTCTGTGGGTCTGGAGGTCCGGAGAGAAGACCAGGATGTCATCAAGATACACCACCACACAGACGTAGAGAAGGTCCCAGAACACGTCGTTCACCAATTCCTGAAAGACTGCTGGTGCGTTACACAGGCCGAAGGGCATCACACAGTATTCATAGTGCCCATCGCGAGTATTGAATGCGGTCTTCCATTCGTCCCCAGAGCGGATGCGGACCAGGTTGTAGGCACCCCGAAGATCCAACTTGGTAAACACACGAGCTCCTCTAAGCCGATCAAACAATTCGGGGATGAGCGGCAGGGGGTATTTATTTTTCACGGTGATTTGGTTTAATCCCCGGTAGTCAATGCATGGGCGTAGGTCGCCCTCTTTCATCTTAACGAAGAAGAAGCCTGCTCCAGCAGGAGAGGAGGATCTCCGAATGAATCCTCTTGCCAGGTTCTCTGTGATGTAAGTAGACATGGCCCTTGTTTCAGCAGGAGACAGCGGATATATCCGTCCTCGAGGTGGTGTAGTTCCCGGGAGTAGGTCGATGGCACAGTCGTAAGGACGATGTGGCGGCAGTACTTCGGACTCCTTTTTATCAAAGACGTCCGCGAAGGACCAATAGGCCGAGGGCAGTCCCGGTAGGGACTCCGGAACCGGAGGGCGTCGGATGGGCTGTATAGTCTTCAGACAGTTCTCGTGGCAAGAGGAGCCCCATCGGGTGATTTCACCCGTACCCCAGCTGACTGAGGGTTCGTGTGTCCGTAACCAGGGGAGTCCCAGCAGGATTTGATGGGACATGTGTGGGAGGACGTAGAGAGCAATGTTCTCGGTGTGCAGGGCACCAATACGTAGTTCCACCGGCTTGGTGATCCACGAGATGGTGTCAGAGAGGGGTCTCCCATCTACAGAGGCAATCACGAGGGGTTTGTCGAGTGGAGTAACAGGCATCTGGTACTTGTCCACCGTGGCCTGCTGGATGAAATTGCCTGCTGCCCCGGAATTGAGGTACGCCTCGGCCGTGAACCGCGTCTCTCCCGTTGTCACTTGAACAGTCCACGTAACCGGGTCTGAGAGAGTCCCAGCACCTAGGGTGGCCTCTCCTACCAGCCCTAGGCTTTGGCGTTTGCCGGCCTCTCTGGACAGGAGCGTAGAAGATGTGTGCCCTCTCCGCAGTAGAAGCAGAGGCCCTTGGCGAGCCGTTCTGCTCGGCGTTGTTCGGACTGCCGCAAACGGTCAATCTGCATGGGCTCGTGGACCGAGACACCAGACGACGTTGACTGAAGTACGGCGGGCTTCTGCGGAGGAGAGGAATGCCGTATCGGACGTCTCTCACGGGACACCTCTTTGGATCGTTCCTGGAATCTGAGGTCCACGCGGGTGGCTAGTGCGATCAGGGCATCCAGAGTAGAAGGAACGTCGCGGCCTGCCAGCTCGTCCTTAATACGACTGGAGAGTCCTTCCCAGAAGGCGGCGGTGAGGGCTTCATTGTTCCAGCCCAATTCTGAAGCCAAAGTGCGGAAGCGGATGGCATACTGCCCCAACGTCATGGTCCCCTGACGTAGCCTGAGGAGTGATGAGGCGGATGCGGCGGCATGGCTGGGTTCGTCGAAGGTGGTTCTAAATGCCTGCAGGAAGTCCTGGATGTTTGTGGTTACAGGGTCCTCCTTTTCCCACAAGGGGTTCATCCAGGCCAGTGCCTCTCCCTCTAGATGGGACATCATGAACGCGACCTTGGCTTGGTCAGAGGCAAAAAGGTGCGGCAGCAGCTTGAAATGGAGAGAGCATTGATTGATGAATCCCCTGCAGGTCTTGGGATCTCCGGCGTACCGGGGTGGTGAGGCCAAACGAAGTCTGGAAGCATCCGAGGAGGCTGCCACGGGAGCTGTGGCCGTGGATTGTACAGTGGAAACCTGAGATGCCAAGGATGTGGCCGTCGCTTGTAGCGTGTTCAGGCGGGTATCCACAGAAGATATGAAGTTCAGCATGCGGGTCTGGGTCTCGCGGTGGCGTGTGAGTTCCTGCTGCAAGGCCGCTAGTGCTTCGGCGGGATCCATGGCCTGTTCTTACTGTTAGGGCCGGGTGGACGGGCAGACCCAGGAGGTGGATCCACTGGGCCGAACACCTCACTGAAGGCAAGGGGTCCGGTAGCCGGAGCACTACAGGTAGCAGGAGAGTCCGTTCAAGGAAGTGGAGTGTAGAAGTCCCTGGGACCACGGAGTCACCGAAGGTAGTCCGGGTGACGGAGCTCAGGTTCGGAGGCCGAGATGTTGTCAGGCAGAGTCCGGAACCGACGGAGCGAGAAGACGGGTCACCACAGGGATCAGAGATGGTATGGACTGACGGGATGGCGGACAGTCACCGTTCGGGGTTCGGGAATCGTCAGGACCAGATGGCGAGGCAGGAGCGGCTCTAGGAGAGAGAGAGGTGAGTATATCGCAAGACACAAGGAGACCTGACTCCTAGCTTAGCAAAACACGAAGAACAGGCCCCGCCCACTTGGAAAGGATTCCCCTATATACCCTGTACCTGATTCACCAATATCCTGTTGGAGGACACTGGCCCTTTAAGAGAGGGTCAATGACCGCGCGCGCGCCCTAATGCGCATGCGCGAGGCCCGTGTGCCAGAAGCCAGGGCAGGGAGCGGTGAGCAGGAAGCAGGAGAGCCGGGCTGGGGCTGAGTAGCCGACGGGCGCCGGGAGCGGAGACCGGGCTGCCTGGGGACCACAGGCGATGAAGCAGGAAGGCTGTGGAGCGGGGGACCAGGAGGCCTGGCACGGGAGCGGCGGAGCGCGGCCTGAGAGCGAGGAAGCGTGGCAGGGGAGCCGGTAAGCAAGGCAGGGGAGCCGGGGACCGTGGCACGGGAGCTGGGGAGCGTGACATATGACCATGCTCAGGCAGAGAGAAAAAACTCCACTATGCTTTTTTTCACTGTGAACAGTCTTCATGGCACTTCATAACAAATTGACAAAGAATCAAAATAGGATAAACACTTTAGGAAGAAAAAGAGGTGTACTCACCTATAATGATTGTGCTAGTCACAACCACTATATTAGCCAAAATCCGGTGGATAGCTGCAGCTCCCCAATATAACCAATAGTTTTTGTTCTGGAGAAAGAATATTTATGTGCTATTGGTCTGGCGTCCTGATGAAGAGGGTTGCATCCCTCGAAATGCGTTGACCTGTGCCTAGAAAGAATAAAGAGACATAAATGTATAACTGTACTACGTGGTATGAGCACGGCATATATCCCATTCTCCAGAACACACACTAAAGAATCAAATTAACCATGCACATAAGAGAAAAATGCATGAAAACGGTTCTGTCACAGGCTAGAAAACAAAGTACTTATACAAGGCTCCAAAAGATGAGATCAGGGGTTGATTAAAAAAAAAAAAAGGCAAAAATTATATCCACAGAAGCAGACAAACTGTAGCAGACATACTGGAGGTCTCCAAGAGAAAAAGACAAGCTGAAGCACAATGGAGAAGTGTCCGATGGGTCACAGGCACAAGGACGACATAACAGGAGGACCAGGTGTTTAAACCATGTTCACTAAAGAAAAACTGACACAGGAAACGATATCACCGGGATCAGCTTGAGGCAGAATCTCTTCTTTTATACACCAAGGGCTGGACATAATTGGCCCACCAAAATTAGAGCTAAGCCCTACACCTGTCTCACTGACAAGCACAGAACCTGGCTCACTTCCAGGACTGGCCACTAGAGGGAGGCCAGAAACATCCTCAGGAAGAATCTTAACCTCTTCACAACTGGCAACAGCCAAACCAACAGAAACGCCATCCATAACAGTGGACCCACTGGACCATAGGGGGACCCGGGCTTGCCCTTTAGTGGAAGGGGCTTGACTAAACACCCACTGAAAGGCAAGCGCCAGGTTCCACTCCCAGGGCAAAGACCGGGATTGTGGCAGCTGACACCCAGGGCAAGGACAGCCACAAGTGCGGACAAGCAGAGTCACTGGTGTAGCAGGTGCAGCTGGGATGGCTGAGGGTGGCAGTAAGGCCAAGATGGACTGACAGAGTCACTCATACTACAGGGCCACAGACCCAGCTGAGGCAGATGGCACAGCCAGGGTGGATGGACAGAGTCACTCGTACTACAGAGTCACCGGAACAGCTGAGGCAGATGGCATGGCCAGGGTGGACGGACAGAGTCACTTGTACTACAGGGCCACGGGGATAGCTGAGACAGATGGCATGGCCTTGTGGACAGACAGAATCACAAGTATGGCGAAGGCTACTGGGACAGATGAGGTGGAGGGCAATCCCGGGAAGGACAGACACAGAGTTACTGACTGGACTGGGAGATGAACCAAGGTATACTGATACTGACATGGGAAGCACAGCAGACAATGGACCTTACAACTAGCTGGCAAGGGCACAGAACCACTAACTAACTGAACACATTAATCAGGCACCTCCCCAAGTGGGAGAGTGCCTTAAGTACCCAGTGCCTATCAGCGATAGGCTGAGTGGTGCGTCCAGGGAATGACACATTGGCCTTTTCAGAGAAGGGCAGTGGCGAGCACGCCTGCCCTAGGAGCACTCTCGGAGGACCTGTGCCCCATGCACTGGCCCCGGGAGGGGGAAGCAGGGAGCACCCACATGTAAGACTGTGGGCAAGCTGACTAGCGCGGTGAGTAAGTGCGTGCACCTGCGGGTAGGGGAGCACAGACACTAGCACTACAGTATGATGAGAGAGGGGAGCCAGCATGATCTGAAATTGGCATGCATAATATAAAAAGTGAAAATTCACAGATTTTTCTCTGTTTTGACCGTAGTTATGCTACAAATCTGGTGTCTGACCAACACCATACCATGCACGCCTGATTTTGGTTTGCAATATATTCCTCCTGTTGGTAGCTGTTCAGACTCAGTTACCTCACCCCTTTCCACAGGCAATGCTAATTAAGCACCATTCTTGGATCTGGTCCGCCTTTATCAATGGTTGCTGTTTGACACTGGGAGGATCAGTTCTGATATAGTCTTGGTATGTGTAGGGCTTGCTCCACATGCTGGGACCTGGGCTGGTCTCTATCCACAAGTGCCTTTTTTGCAACATGGAAGCGGCTATATACAGGTTGCAGGTATGTGTGCTCCATTAGGGTTCTGCTTTTAACTTTATCTAGGAGGCCGCATGGCACATGAAATACAGAATGTAGAGTAGGACCCCCCTATTGAGATTTGCCGTGACATTGGCAGGGGTGGCTCAAAAAATTGATCAATTATTTGCTAAAAATCTCATTTTTTTATTATAGTACAGTTGGAATAAATGTGTGAATTTTCACTTTTTATATGATGCATGCCAATTTCAGATCGTGCTGGTTCCCCCTTTTTTCTCTGTTTTGACCGTAGTTATGCTACAAATCTGGTGTCTGACCAACACCATACCATGCACGCCTGATTTTGGTTTGCAATATATTCCTCCTGTTGGTAGCTGTTCAGACTCAGTTACCTCACCCCTTTCCACAGGCAATGCTAATTAAGCACCATTCTTGGATCTGGTCCGCCTTTATCAATGGTTGCTGTTTGACACTGGGAGGATCAGTTCTGATATAGTCTTGGTATGTGTAGGGCTTGCTCCACATGCTGGGACCTGGGCTGGTCTCTATCCACAAGTGCCTTTTTTGCAACATGGAAGCGGCTATATACAGGTTACAGGTATGTGTGCTCCATTAGGGTTCTGCTTTTAACTTTATCTAGGAGGTCGCATGGCACATGAAATACAGAATGTAGAGTAGGACCCCCCTATTGAGATTTGCCGTGACGTTGGCAGGGGTGGCTCAAAAAATTGATCAATTATTTGCTAAAAATCTCATTTTTTTATTATAGTACAGTTGGAATAAATGTGTGAATTTTCACTTTTTATATGATGCATGCCAATTTCAGATCGTGCTGGTTCCCCTTTTTTCACTACAGTATGATGGTAGAGCATGTGTCGGTTCATGCATGTAGTAGTCAAATTATTGGAATTTTTGCCTCTACTGAGTCGTTTTATACAAACTTGGCAGATAACAAAAGTTGGATCGCCTTTGCAGTCTCAAAAAAGGCCCAGGCTAGGCAACCCTTTCTGCGAACTGCAGACCCTTGACTGCTGCTTGCCACAGCCAGAATTGTGGCTGAGGATGCAGTGCTTGTCGTGGTTGCATCACTACGTGTTTGTGCGGGAATCAGCAACATAACCTCCTTGTCATCCTCCTCCTTTAGCTCCTCTGCTGAGATAATCAGCTGTGTGCTTCTGGGTTCACAACAAGTGGAATCTCCAACCTCATCGTCATCCTCTCTGTTTTCCCACTCATCATTTAAGTGCTGCCCCGTTAGAGGTGATCATGGAAGGCTAGTGGTTCCCACTAGGTATCCAGAGGGGAGGGTGTTGAAAAAAACAGGGAAACACTAATATTGTAGGGTAAGTCAGGAGTTTTTCCTCTGTTACTGGACGTGTGTAGTAATAAACGTTCTGGACCTGCGTGTGAATGAGTACGTATAGGTGACCACTAAAAACACCAGGTGGAAGAGTGCATCAGGAGCTCTAGGCTCAAGGTTTGTCAGTGCTTTTAGAATTATGGACATTCTTAACCCTATGACCGTACGGCTGGAGCTACCCACAACACTTAATACAGGTCCTTGCTCCGGATATGTTTTGAGCTAACTTCATTACCACCATCTCCAGGGTGCATGTCTGGTGTCAGAGGGGACTGTTCACGTTGGTTTAGGTGAACAATATTACTAGTTTGAGAGTCCTGAGTCCTCTTGTTAATGGAGGGATACTGTCAAAGTCGTCGCTCTGTTTTTGGAGATTAGTGATAGGTTCAAGACTAAAGTCACTCATTAGCAGCTTAGACTCTATATTTAAATGTAGTTTCATTTCTTTTGGTACCTAAGGAGTTAATTTCAGTTTTGTTGCCAGTAGCTCCTAGCAGAACATTTCAACTGCAACTGCTTTGTAGCCATGCCCCTGTTTAAGTAGTGATGATTCCCATCAATCCCTGCTGAAGATACAAATCCTGTTAACGAGTGTTCCTGAATTCAGACTTTATCCTTTTTTGTTACTGGTTTCCCCCGTTTGTCTTACCTTTCTTTATGTAGTATTAGTGTAGCGGTGGGGCTAGCGTCACTTACATGACAGCGCACTAGCCAGGGCATCTACAGGGCTTCTCCCGGTCTCAAGTTCCTGCTCAGCAACAGTTGAGGAGACTGTATAGGGACTGGCTAGGAAAGTAGGGACAACTGCAGGTGATTTCAGGAGGTGTCCCATCTACCCCTCTTATTATGGTAGGGGCCCCCGTTGTTATAGTGTCCCCTGTTTTTCCGCTTACTTTGTAGTATTGCTTGTTGTATTTCTGTTATGCGTCAGGTTCCCTGTTGATCTGAACGCACGTACCAGGCTTGTTATACCTGTGCTTTCAGGGCAGGAAGAGGAGGAGGGTGACTTTCAGGGCGAGGAATGGGATGACAGAGAGGATGATGATGAGGTTCTACCTCCCACACATGCAGGCATGCAGCTGAATAGCTCAGCAGAGGGGGTGGAGGAGGAGAAAGATGAGGAGGTTCCGTTTTAGTTTCCGGTACAGACACAGAGTGATGCAGCCTTGACAAGCACTGCTTCCTCAGCCACAACTCTGGCTGTGGCCAGCAGCGCTCGTGGGACTGCAGTTCGCATGGGTGGAAAAGGTTGCCTAGATTTGGCCTTTTTTTGAGACTGCAAAGTATATGCCCTGGTGAAGTATGTAATGACATATAACCTGGGCCAACGCAGTCCGTGCGTGGGGCAAATCACATTTGCGGAGTGGGTACTCATGAAGGACCTCTGCACCCTTCTGCAGTTTCCAAATTGCTACTAAGATGGTTAAAGCTTACATACCATCATCAGCATGACTATTCCGGTCATCTACATGCAGAAGCATAGTTTAAATAGTCTGCCACAGGAGGTGGTGGTCCCAGAGTAAGAGGAGGAAGCAGAGGAGGATACGGGATACCAATATTTCTAAGGTCCGGACTGTCGTTGCACAGGTGGGTGGCATGGTAGGGTGTAGTACAGTGATTAAGGGGGACTTATTGTTCCAGTCAAACTATTATTCAAGGTGCAGGAGACGAGGACCAAATGCAGGATGAGGCTGAAGAGGTGATGGGCACACAACAGTCAGAAAATGAAGAAGATACTGATCTCCTGTATGTTGTCCGTGTTTGGTAGGAGTGGATGGAGAAAGTAAGCTTGAGTGTTACCCCGCTACCACCACACCATGGACTTAGACCTCATGGATGCGCACAGTCCAGCCAGACCCGCTAAATGTGAACATCTGCGGGTTCACCCATCACTAAAAATAAATTGTTCAAATTCACCAGTACCAGTGAACTTTATGACATGCGACTCAAAGTGATTTTACAGAGGATTGATTCGATCATGTCAACCTATTTTCTTTTTGTACACATGATATTCTGTTTATTTTTTACAATCTCATTGCAAGATTTATTGGAATTTATGTTTTTCATTTGGTGAAGAGCTACTTTGAATACTTTTTCAGGGGAGCATTCTTTACAGATCCCCTATAAGTTAAATCTTTACATACATTCAGTACCTTTGGCAATGAGGCAACATGTTCTGTCTACCGTACATGTAAATTAGGCCCTGTAGAACTTCCAGGCTCTTTTCCTGCTTGAGACAACAGATGTTTTGTCTTAATTGCATAGGTATTCTGAACATTTTGGAAGAGTGGGCTTTTTTTTCCTGGCACCATGCTTTTTCTGGCCCAAAAGTCAGAGTTAAAAAAATGTACACAATTTCTATATTATACTGTAACACTTCTCGTGTGAAAAGAGAAGGTTTAATGAATGCATGCTCCAGCCATGATGATACAGAGTTTTATTATATGATGTTATGCTTCCAGGAAACATTCCAGAGCAAGAAAAAAAAATAACATTTAGTAGGATAAAATTGTAAAAGAATGTCTTGGTTTATTGTATACATAAGATATATGGTACCTCTGTTTCGTAAGGCTGTTGACAAAATCCGTGTATACAAATTATTGGTGGCCTATGAAGGTTTCCAAACATGCCGATATAAAAAAGACTACATTTTGTCATTTAATAATATCATGTGTCACTTAGCAAGCCCAAAGTAGTGTTTTCTGACAGAACGATGCAGTTCATACATGCCCTTGTAACTAACTTTGCCAAGTACCTGTCAGTCCAGTCTCTGCTCGGAGCTGCAGGATATTAGTCCACTTGGGTGGTCAAATGGATGAGAACTGTCTGTTAGCAAAAGAGCCAAACAGTTTTATTCTAGCTTTACTGTTTGTACAGACAGAGGATCAGGCATTTGGCTTCTTTTGGCTTTATACACGCTTCGATAATCTGATGATTTCACTACAGGAAATCTGAGCTCTATACTTGTTCAAGTCATATTGATGCTGTTTTGCTATACATCAATCAATTCTAAAACATTTGCAGTATAGTATAAACATCATACTTTTAATATACATGTGTAAATGTATTTATTTTTAGAAATTATTTATTGGAAACCCAGTGAACTATAATTCTAATCATTTCATGAAAAGAGCACAATTTATATTTATATAAATGCAAACAATTAAAAGTGAAAATTCACATATTATTCCAACTGTACTATAATGCAAAATGAGATTTTTAGCAAATAATTGATCAATTTTTTTGAGCCACCCCTGCCACGTCACAGCAAATCTCGATAGGAGGGTCTTACTACATATTTAATATTTAAATTGTGCCATGCGGCCTCCTAAATTCATTAAAAGCAGAACCATATTGAAGCAACACATATACCTGTAACATTTCAGAAATCGCTTCCATGTTTACAAGGAAAGGCAACTGCGAATGAAGGCAATCCAGGTTCCAGCATGTGCAGCGAATGCCACACACGCCAGGACAAAATCAGAACTTGCCCTCACAGTGCCTGACCAGGGTCCATGAATGAAGGCGGAACAGGTCCAATTATAAGGTGCTTAATTAACAAAGCCTGTGGACAAGGGGGAGGTGGTTGAATGTGAATAGCCACCAATAGATAATTTTGATAGAAGCAGAAGGAATTTTCAAACCAAACCAGGCATGCACGGCCTGGTAGGAGTCAGCCACCGGACCAGTAAACAACAAAAAGAAAAGGAGCCAGCACTGCTTGAGAATGGCATGAAAACAATCAAAAGTGGAAATTCACATATTATTCCAACTGTACAATATTGCAAAATGAGATTTTTAGAAAATAATTGATCAATTTTTTTGAGCCACCCCTGCCACGTCACGGCAAATCTCAATAGGCGGGTCCTACTCTATATTTAATAATTACATTGTGCCATGCGGCCTCCTAAATTCATTAAAAGCAGAATCATATTGAAGCAACACATATACCTGCAACATTTCATGGAAGCGGTTTCTGAAATGTTACAGGTGTATTTTTTGCTTCAATATGATTCTGCTTTTAATAAATTTAGGAGCCCGCATGGCACAATGTAAATATTAAATGTAGAATAGGACCCCCTATTGAGATTTGCCGTGATGTGGCAGGGGTGGCTCAAAAAATTGATCAATTATTTTCTAAAAATCTCATTTTGCATTGGAGTACAGTTGGAATAATATGTGAATTTTCACTTTTAATTGTTTTCATTCCATTCTCAAGCAGTGGTGACTCCCCCCTTTTCTATGTTTTAAGAGATGCAAAAGTGCAGTGATACCAAATATGAATTGTTCCCAATATACACAGAAAATACATCAATGGAAAAAATACAACACAACAGTGTTCGTTCTCTTAAAAAAGAAAAAACATCCAAATTACACCTGCAGGTATGGTGTAACACTGACCTACTCCTACAAACCTACCAGAATATTCTAAATGCACCTTACATACAAGATTACTTGAATGAATCTGTAAGCAACAGTCCTGACCTAACATCAGATGGCAATGAGCCAACTTGCAGGCATCTTAGGAAATACATCTGCCAACCCTTGCAGTTGGCAATTATATTATGTCCTACGTGGCCTGCCAAATGGTTCATGCCAGTGATGATCAGTTATCATGTCCAACATAGACTTGAGTTGAGTGCATCAGGCCAAAACCTAATCTTTCATTCTTTGCCAAGAATTTCACTTTAAAAACTATGCTGTATTTCATTGAAATTCTTTTTATTATTCATTCGCTTCCTACCAGCAGCATAGAGATAAGATATCTACTAAAATTTAACTTTTAAGTTAAAAAGACGAATGCCAAACCTAAGATCCAATGGCAAAAATCAAACACAAAATATGCAAACAAAATATTAGGTTCCCAATGAGTCCTATGCACTATAACAAAACTGTTCAGTCTCATCCCCTTTTTATCTTTAGTGTTGATGAAGACCATACAGGCACTGATGTTGATCCTACAGTGCCCTGTCATGCCCCATGGAAAGACAGTACCCAAGTGTGGTCTTGTCAAAACTTGAAAATACCCATAGATAACTCGTTTCACCCCATTCTTTAAGAACCTTCAGGGGACTGTACTTGTAGGGAGGGTAAGTGTCGGGGTCCTGTAATGACAGACACATTTACAGGCACTGTGGCACTCTGCAGGCTTGCTATTTGGGGTTCGCTGTCATTACAGGAATCCGTCAGAAGGGTTTTGTCTATTTGGTATTTTCAAGTTTTGACAGGACCACACTTACGTACTGTCCTTGTAAGTATGTGAGTGTTTCCATTGGGTATGACAGAGCACTGTAGGATCAACATTGATGCCTGCTACTCTTGTTTTCTTGGCGACTGTCTTCCTCGACACTAAAGAAAAAAGGAGGTGAGACTGAACCATTTTATTATAATGCACAAGACTCATTGGGCACCCAATGTGTCTGTTTGCATATTTTATGTCTGTTTTTTGCCACTGGATCGTAGGTTTGTCATTCACCTTTTTAACTTACTTAATAAAAGTTAGAGTTTAGTAGATATCTTATCTCTATGCTGCTCGTAGGAAGCAAATGAACAATAAAAAGAATTTCAGTGAAAGAATGGCATAGTTTTTAAAGTGAAATTCTCGGCAAAGAATGAAAGATTATTTGCCTCTAGATCCTAGGTTGTGAATTCGCCTTTACCTTACTTAATAGAAGTTAGGTTTTAATACATATCTTATCTCTCTTTGCTTCTAGTACATATTGATTGGAGAGTTTGTCTATTACCCCCCTCATCAAGGGGGTTCTTGCTTTAGTTCATTTGTTTCCTTATACAAAATTAGGTCTTCAGTAAAATTTTCCTTTGTCCACTGACTCTGCTCTTCTCCACTCCCGTCATGACTGCCACATGTTAGAGATATTGTTTTGGAGAGGAAAGGAGAAAGTACATAGTGGAGGGAGAAAAACACCTAACCCTAAAGGGAGGGCAACCCACACAGGCTGTTCATATCAGAGTGAGAGCACATATTACAGGCTACATAGGGCAGGGCAGAAGCACACAAACTTTTTATCTGTGTTGAAAGAGGAGCTACAATTAAATCACACATTGCAGATTATAGAATCTGCATTTTATAGGGTATTATTACACACTCCTCAGCATTATTTCTCCTAGCACAAAACAGAAGTGATAACTTCTGGGCTGTAGAATAAGGAAGCAGTACTATAAAGGAATGAAGCTGTGCTAGAACGTGAGAGATTGAATCATGCAGTATTATGAACATACAGACCTGACATCCAGCATGTATTACTCAGAGGGACACTCCAACATAAGGAAAGTTCAAAAACAGAAGTATATTTTGCACTGCATAACAGGGGGCCAAAATAAATGAAGGAATGAAGAGTACAGACTATAACTTAGTTCAACATTTTTAATCTCAAAGTAATAACATGCAAATTGGTAGTGATGAACAAATCTGCTGAAATTTGAATTCAGCAGTTTGCTCAAATTTGGACAAGAATTTTGATTTGTATTGAAGTTAGTCAATTCAAATAGAATGTCTTTATTATGCACAGGCGTCTTTCCAAGCACCAGAGCATAAAAAGCATGGGGTGAAAAAAACAAACCTCACTGACATAAGGCTCACAGTACATGATGTGTGTTGTCTGAGTCTTAATCAGTACCCAAGAGAAAGAACGACATAACTTTGTTACATCATGATGTGCATTGCCCCCATGCTGACTAAGCCAAGAGCAATATGCTTTGTGATGTCTGAAGTCTGTGCTGGAAGCTTTGGAGCTGAGTGAAGATGATGTAAGAGCTCAAGAAGACTTACAGAGGACCAGACGGGGGAGCTGTGGCTGCCTGAACAGGTGAGCGGTGAGGTATTCTTATTTTTCGATTCTCTGCAATTCAACAGAACACATTTAAAAAAATACAGATTCAGTAGAATCTGAATATTTTGTAAAAAATCAGATATACAGTACAGACCAAAAGTTTGGACACACTTTCCCATTCAAAGAGTTTTCTTTATTTTCATGACTCTGAAAATTGTAGATTCACATCGAAGGCATCAAAACTATGAATTACCACATGTGGAATGAAATACTTAACAAAAAAGTGTGAAACAACTGAAAATATGTCTTATATTCTAGGTTCTTCAAAGTAGCCACTTTTTCATTGATTAATGCTTTGCACACTCTTGGCATTCTCTTGATGAGCTTCAAGAGGTAGTAATCGGAAATCGTCTTCCAACAGTCATGAAGGAGTTCCCAGAGATGCTTAGCACTTGTTGGCCCTTTTGCCTTCACTCTGAAGTTCAGCTCAAACTATCTCGATTGGGTTCAGGTCTGGTGACTATGGAGGCCAGGTCATCTGGCGTAGCACCCCATCACTCTGCTTCTTAGTCAAATAGCCTTTACAGAGCCTGAAGGTGTGTTTGGGGTCATTGTCCTGTTGAAAAATAAATGATGATCCAACTAAATGCAAACTGGATGACAAAGCATGCCGCTGCAAGATGCTGTGGTAGCCATGCTGATTCAGTATGCCTTCAATTTTGAATAAATCCCCAACAGTGTCACCAGCAAAGCACCCCCACACCCTCACACCTCCTCCTCCATGTTTCACGGTGGGAACCAGGCATGTAGAGTCCATCCGTTCACCTTTTCTGCATCGCACACACGGTGGTTGGATCCAAAGATCTCAAATTTGTACTCATCAGACCAAAGCAAAGATTTTCACTGGTCTAAGGTTGGATACACCTGCCTATGAAGTTCAAAGCTCAATGAGGTTACAAAACCAATTTAGTGCTTCAGTAAGTCAGTAAAAAGTAGTTAGGAGTGTTCAAATCAAGAAATTGATAAGGGTGCACCTGTCAAATTTAGTTTAAATGCGGATTGCACATTTTCTGTTAGTACAATAAACCTCATTTCAATCTAGAAATATTACTGAGTCCATCAGTTATTAGATATATGAAACTGAAATAGCTGTTGTAAATACCCAAATTGTTATAAAGAAAAAAGGTTAACATTAATAGGGGTGCCCAAACTTTTTCATATGACTGTATGTTAACATGAAGGCCTGCTGCACAAAGTTTCCTCTTAACAGTTGTTCTAGTGATATGTCTGCTGCTAAAACTCTGTGTGGCATTGACCTGGTCTCTAATCTGAGCTGCTCTTAACCTGCGATTTCTGAGGCTGGTGACTCGGATAAACTTATCCTCCGCAGCAGAGGTGACTCTTGGTCTTCCTTTCCTAGGGCGGTCCTCATGTGAGCCAGTTTCTTTGTAGCATTTGATGGTTTTTGCCACTGCACTTGGGGACACTTTCAACGTTTTCCCAATTTTTCGGACTGACTGACCTTCATTTCTTAAAGTAATGATGGCCACTTGTTTTTCTTTAGTTAGCTGCTTTTTTCTTGCCATAATACAAATTCTAACAGTCTATTCCAGGGGTGGGCAATTAATTTTCCCATGGGGCCACATGAGAAATTGGGATGGTTTTAGAGGGCCGGACTAATATAATTAACTCAGTTCTACCCAATATACTACATTACTACACCTCCTCCATATACTACACCTGTAATATACTACATCACTACACCCCTATATACTACACCTGTAATATACTACATCACTACACCCGTATATACTACACCTGTAATAAACTACATCACTACACCCCTATATACTACACCTGTAATATACTACATCATTACACCTCTATATACTACACCTGTAATATACTACATAACTACACCCCTATATACTACACCTGTAATAAACTACATCACTACACCCCTATATACTACACCTGTAATATACTACATCACTACACCCCTATATACTACACCTGTAATATACTACATCCCTACACCTCTATATACTACACCTGTAATATACTACATAACTATACCCCTATATACTACACCTGTAATAAACTACTGTACATCACTAGACCCCCATATACTACACCTGTAATATACTACATCACAACACCCCTATATACAGTGCCTACAAGTAGTATTCAACCCCCTGCAGATTTAGCAGGTTTGATAAGATGCAAATAAGTTAGAGCCTGCAAACTTCAAACAAGAGCAGGATTTATTAACAGATGCATAAATCTTACAAACCAACAAGTTATGTTGCTCAGTTAAATTTTAATAAATTTTCAACATAAAAGTGTGGGTCAATTATTATTCAACCCCTAGGTTTAATATTTTATGGAATAACCCTTGTTTGCAATTACAGCTAATAATCGTCTTTTATAAGACCTGATCAGGCCGGCACAGGTCTCTGGAGTTATCTTGGCCCACTCCTCCATGCAGATCTTCTCCAAGTTATCTAGGTTCTTTGGGTGTCTCATGTGGACTTTAATCTTGAGCTCCTTCCCCAAGTTTTCAATTGGGTTAAGGTCAGGAGACTGACTAGGCCACTGCAACACCTTGATTTTTTCCCTCTTGAACCAGGCCTTGGTTTCTTGGCTGTGTGCTTTGGGTCATTGTCTTGTTGGAAGATGAAATGACGACCCATCTTAAGATCCTTGATGGAGGAGCGGAGGTTCTTGGCCAAAATCTCCAGGTAGGCCGTGCTATCCATCTTCCCATGGATGCGGACCAGATGGCCAGGCCCCTTGGCTGAGAAACAGCCCCACAGCATGATGCTGCCACCACCATGCTTGACTGTAGGGATGGTATTCTTGGGGTCATATGCAGTGCCATCCAGTCTCCAAACGTCACGTGTGTGGTTGGCACCAAAGATCTCGATCTTGGTCTCATCAGACCAGAGAACCTTGATCCAGTCTGTCTCAGAGTCCTCCAAGTGATCATGAGCAAACTGTAGACGAGCCTTGACATGACGCTTTGAAAGTAAAGGTACCTTACGGGCTCGTCTGGAACGGAGACCATTGCGGTGGAGTACGTTACTTATGGTATTGACTGAAACCGATGTCCCCACTGCCATGAGATCTTCCCGGAGCTCCTCCCTTGTTGTCCTTGGTTTAGCCTTGACTCTTCGGACAAGCATGGCCTCGGCACGGGTGGAAACTTTCAAAAGCTGTCCAGGCCGTGGAAGGCTAACAGTAGTTCCATAAGCCTTCCACTTCCGGATGATGCTCCCAACAGTGGAGACAGGTAGGCCCAACTCCTCGGAAAGGGTTTTGTACCCCTTGCCAGCCTTGTGACCCTCCACGATCTTGTCTCTGATGGCCTTGGAATGCTCCTTTGTCTTTCCCATGTTGACCAAGTATGAGTACTGTTCACAAGTTTGTGGAGGGTCTTAATTAGTCAGAAGAGGCTGGAAAAAGAGATAATTAATCCAAACATGTGAAGCTCATTGTTCTTTGTGCCTGAAATACTTCTTAATACTTTAGGGGAACCAAACAGAATTCTTGTGGTTTGAGGGGTTGAATAATAAATGACCCTCTGAATAAACTTTTCACAATTTAAAAAAAAAAAATAAAAAAAGAAATAACATTCTTTTTTGCTGCAGTGCATTTCACACTTCCAGGCTGATCTACAGTCCAAATGTCCTAATGCCAAATTAATTCCGAATGTGTAAACCTGCTAAATCTGCAGGGGGTTGAATACTACTTGTAGGCACTGTACACTTGTAATATACTTCAGCCCTATATACTACACCAACATATACTACGCCTGTAATAAACTACATCACTACACCCCATGTACAACACCACTATATACTACACCACTATATACACAACCCTATATACTACACCTGTAAAACTACACCACTACACCCCCAGTATTAGTCACCTGTCCCCCCCTCCCCCATTGTCCCTTCCTCAGCTTATTAGTCACTACTTATCTCTTCCTTCTTATTGTCCCCGTCCTCAGGCACCTCCATACAGGCCCCCTGCTGAGCTGCCCCTTTTCTTGTACGGGCCTTGGCTGTGCCACTGCTGTTTTCCGAGGGGCCCCAGCACCTGCTTCTCTCCGTGAAGGCCAATGCTTTGCCGCTTCTTCTCCTGCCCGGCAGGAACTTTTGAAAGTACACATGTGCGCCGCACTGACAACATCAGAGCGCGCGCGTGTGTCACAGAGAAAGTTCCGGCAGTGAACAGAGGAGAGATTCCTGCATTCCACTGCCTACACTGTGCGGAGCTGCAGGATCGCTCCCTGCCCGGCACACAGCAGCCTGACTCCTCTGCACCGGCTGAAGACAGGCAGGCTGGTCACAGACAGTAGGCGGGCCAGATGTGGCCAGCGGGCCGCCCCTTGCCCAGGTCTGGTCTATTCAGTAGGACCATCAGCTGTGTATCCACCAGACTTCTGCACAACACAACTGATGGTCCCAACCCCATTTATAAGGCAAAAATTCCCACTTACTAAACCTGACAGGGCACACCTGTAAAGTGAAAACCATTTCTGGTGACTACCTTTTGAGGTCTCCAACACACATCCATTAAACACGTGCGTGTTTGTTCCGTTTCCGTATATACCGGAGACACGGACAAACGTGCACCAATGTTAATCTATGTTTAAGGTCACACATGCGCTATTCCATAATGTCCGTGTGTCCGTGTCCGTGATCCGTATGTGTTTCCGTTTTGCACGGAAGCATGTCCGTTTTCTGCACAGAGCACGCAAACACGGACCCAATGAAAGTCTATGGGTATGTGCGCACACGTTAGTAAACACGTATGCATCTCGTATGCTTCGTGTACGTTTTGTGCTTTTTTTCTAGCGATGTGGGTCATTCTTTCTTTTTCTGTGTATGTTGGTCAATCTCCCTCAGTCTGTCGGTCGGTCTCTCTGTCTTGTCTGTCCCTCTCTCAGTCTGTCGGTCAGTCTCCCCACTCTCTCATACTCACCGTTCCCCGATCACTGGCGCGGCGCTGCACAGCTGTTAAAAAAACTCCAGTGGCTTTTACTATTTTGAAAAAGCCGGCTGCTCATTAATCAATCTCGTATTCCCTGCTTTCCCCGGCGCCTATGATTGGTTGCAATGAGACACGCCCCCACGCTGAGTGACAGCTGTCTCACTGCAACCAATCACAGCTGCCGGTGGGCGTGTCAATATCGAGCAGTAAAATAAATAAATAATTAATTTTAAAAAAACGACGTGCGGTTCCCCTCATTTAGATACCAGCCAGGGTAAAGTCAAACGGCTGAAGGCTGGTATTCTCAGGATGGGGAGCCCCACATTATGGGGAGCCCCCCAGCCTAACAATATCAGCCAGCAGCTGCCCAGAATAGCTGCATCCATTAGATGCGACGGTTCTGGGACTCTACCCGTCTCATCCCGATTTGCCCTGGTGCGTTGGCAATCGGAGTAATAAGGAGTTAATGGCAGCAGCCCATAGCTGCCACTAAGTCCAAGATTAATCATGTCAAGTGTCTCCCCGAGATACCTTCCATGATTCCATGATTAATCTGTAAGTTACAGTAAATAAACACATATACCTGAAGAAATCCTTTATTTGGAATAATAAACACTAACAAATACCCTTGTTCACCACTTTATTAAGCCCGAAAAAGCTATCCATGTCCAGCGTAATCCACGGAGGTCCCACGTCGCTTCCAGCTCTGCTACATGAAGGTGACAGGAGCAGCAGAAGAACCCCGCTGCTCCTGCCAGATCCACACAGCAACTGAGGTGAGCCGCGTGATCAGCTGTGCTGTCACTCAGGTTACTCGCAGCCACCGCTGAATCCTCCAACTGTGACTGCAAGTCGCCCGAGTGACAGCGATGAAGTCACAGGTGAGTTGCGGTCACGGGTGGAGGATCCAGCTAGCCGCGGGTAACCTGAGTGACAGCAGCGCTAATCGCGCTGCTCACTTCAGTGCACGGGTGACCACTAATCAGTATGCGACACAGACAGAGCCGCGGTATGACAATGAAGTCGGGTGAAGTTCACCTGAGTTCATTCTCATCGCGCGTCGCTGTCTGCTGTCAGCGGATATGTATCAATGACATTGTGCATCTCACACAGAACATTTCACACAGACAACACACGGACATGTCACTTACGTATCTCACACACACACGGACATTCAACACGGACACACGGCTAGCATACGCAATACCATGCCACACGCACCATAAAAATGGACTTAAAAACGGAAAACAGACCAGAAAAATGGACCGTATGACACGTGCGTGCTTTTCACGGATGTGTGTTGGAGGCCTGAAGCTCATTAAGAGAATTCCCAGAGCGTGCAAAGCAGTAATCAAAGCAAAAGGTGGCTACTTTGAAGAACCTAGAATATAAGATATATTTTCAGTTGTTTCACACTTTTTTGTATTTCATTCCACATGTGTTAATTCATAGTTTTGATGCCTTCAATGTGAATCTACAATTTTCAGAGTCATGAAAGTAAAGAAAACTCTTTGAATGAGAAGGTATGTCCAAACTTTTGGTCTGTACTGTATTTGTCATCTCTACTAATAGGCTAAACAAGTAAAGCACTTTGGTCTTCAGATACCATAGTTATTTTTTATTTTACTAAAAAATAATTCAGGAAAGTGGCACATACTATATACATAAGTATCCTTTTGCATAAAATGAATGTTGAAAAAGCATGCCAAAAAGGGTTGCAATGCTAGTATCATCCTTTAACGAAGCAACATAAGTAGTGATGACCAATTGGTTAATGATCTCTTTCGATGCAACATTTCTAGACTTTGCTTCATAGTATACATGATCAATGGCAATATATTCAGTATGTAGAGTGCTTTGGAAAAGTATTTGTACTTCATGAACGTTTCAACATTTTTTTCCATTGCCCCCACAAACAAATATTTTGTTGGAGTTTTATGTGATATACCGACACAAAGTAGCGAATATTATTCTTCCACAAGCCATGTAGGAAACACAGCTAAATATGAGTAAGAAAGTGTTTTGGTCAGATGACACCAAAGTAGAACTTTTTGGGTTAAATGCAAAATTCTGTGTGTGCCAGAAGACTAATACTGCACATCACATTGCAAACAACATCCACACAGTCAAACATGGTGGTGACCGTAACAAGTTGTGAGGACGCTTTTCTTCAGCAGGGACTTGGAAGCTGGTCAGAGTTGATGGAAAGATGGATGAAGCTAAATACAGGGCAATTTGTGAAGTAAACCTGTTAGAGGTTGCAAAAGACTTGACATTGGGCATAGATTCAACTTCCATCAGGATAATAACCCTATGCACTGCCAGAGTTACATTGGAATGGTTTAGATCAAAGTTTATTTATGTGTTCAAATGGCCCAATCACAGTCCAGGCCGAAATTCCACTGAGAATGTGTGGCAAAACTTGAAAATAACTGTTCACAGAAGCTCTCCATCCAATCTTACAGAGCTAAAGCTATTGTTCAACGTGCTATATGAGTATATGCTAGATTTTCTTTAGTTTTTTTTCACAAAAATTTGATTCTCGGTGACTAAATTCGCTGTAGATCACAATACTTAAAATACTTAGAAAATTCATGTATAGCAGAGTTCTCCTGTGAACATATTGAACTTGTTTTGAGCTCTTTAATGCAAACAGAGCGTTAATGTCCAGGTGACTTGAAACTAACTGACAAGTGAAAAATGGATGACATCCTTCAGCTGTATTTGGATGGTGAGTACGGACCTAACACTGGACAGCTAAGAAGTGTGAAAAAAAAAACAAAACAAAAAAAACATATACATACATATATATATATATATATATATATATATATAGGGCCGGACTGGGACTAAAATTAAGCCCTGGCATTTGGGGGTGCACAGGCCCACTGTTCGCGTGTTGAATGTGTAATATCTTTGTGCACTTGTAGGTTATGTAACGCGACCATATACCATGCAGTCACGGCTGCATCCAGTATTACAGCGCAGGCCTATTTATTGCTCTTAGGCCCGTTTCACACATCAGTGAAAAACACAGACGTTCTTCACTGACGTGTAAAACACGCACATGTCCCTCCGTGTGCTGTGATTCACGGCACACGTGGGTTGTCTACGTGCAATCCGGGCTCCGTTCTCCGTGGTCTGTGATTGCACATAGAGATTAACTCACCTGTGCCCGCTCCCACTCTCCATGGTGCTGAATGCTCCTGCAGTGCATCATCCGGCCAGCACTGACCCCCGCAGCAGCTGCTTCCGGGTCGGCTGTGTCATGCATTCATGAATATGCACGACACTAATGAGCCGGCTCAGAAGCAGCAGGCAGAACAGGCTGCAGAGAGCGCCGCTAAAGCCGGGTGAGTAAAAATGATTTTTATTTTATATGCACGTTTTTTTCTGGCACGTGTTTCACGGATCACACCACTGCGTGGTCCGTGGGACATCAGTGATGCCAGAAAAATATGGACATGTCTCCGTGCAGCAATCACGGACACGTGGGTACGCCGCACGGAGACACGTGCAGTGAAAAATCACTGATGTGTGAGCAGACCCATTGATTATAATAGGTCTGTGTATGTCAGTGATTCTGGTACGTTTAAAAAAAAGCACAAACGTACCAGAATCACTAACGTGTGAAACAGGCCTTAGTAGCAGGATCTGGTGAAGCCGCTATTTTCCCTACAGAGCTGGGTCTCGCAGATAATGAAGATGATGCTGCTCTCCATATAAAGCTGCATTGTCGTCATATAGCTGATGGGCAGGGATGCAAAATCATATCCCCCTGAACTAATACTGATGCCCTATTCTACAGATAGGTGATCAGGGAAGCTGTGGTTGTCACTGGTGATAATTTTGGACACATCCCACTTAGGGAATGTGCAATGGCATTTTTTGGGGGCAGAGCCCATCATGTAAACTATGAAAAATCCTCAAATCACCATATGCATCTCCTCGCTGTGCACAGGTTCAGGATTTTGAGCATCTTTTACCCACTTCAGGATTCTAAAACCACTAAGTGATTAAAAGAAGTGACTGGTCCATTCTTCTGGTGTTCTCCACTCGGAAAATGATCTGTATTTTACAATGCAGATCAATGGGAAGGCTCGGAAGATGCCGGAATCTACAACTCCCAGCTTGTCCTTAACAATGGTAAGGAGATGCTGGGAGTTGTTATCAGACTGCGGACCATACAGGACCCACAATACTGATAAGACGTAGGCAATATCACAAATAATCATTTACATCCAGGTACCTTTATAGGTGACATCTTCTGAGTCAATCCTTTTTGTCTCCACGCAGTACTGACACCATGATGAGGTTTCGTGCCCACCGCTCGTCTCTGAAGACCTCCATCTTTATTCTTCAACAGCACTTCCCCACACAGCACCTTTAAAAATAAAAGTATCATTATACTGCTCCATAAATATAAATATCTCCCATGCTGTGCCCCTGAATAAATAATTGCTGTGCTTCATTCACAAAAGATCCCCCCACACTGCCCTTATACAAAATACCTCCCATACTGCCTCTCTCCTTAACATACCCCCACGCTGCCTCTTTCCATAGTGTCCCCATACACAGCTTCTCCACACTGCTCTCTTTATAATATACCCCCATATTGCCCCTTTATTATTTGTTACGAGGGGAACCCGGGGAAGCGTGCCAAGATGGGGAATGGACAGCTTCCGCCGGTCAAGGTCCACTGTGCGGTGTAAGGGACCGCTGCTATGGTGGGTGAAGAGTGAGCGGGTTGCTGCTAGTGATCGTCTGGAATGTCACAGACGATCTATGTACACCGGTCTGCCCTAACCCGTGTGGGTTGTATGGCAGGGATCACACGGCTCGGTGTACCTGTTGCACGGGGAAGCACAGAGGTGCCCACGCACGTGGGCCAGTGGAAGTCACGAGAATATGGCACGAGGGTAGCACAGAGGTGCCCACGCACGTGTGCTTTCAATAACCAGGTGAGTCCGGTGGAGACTCGAGGAGCTCACCTGGGACAGGAACACGGCCTGTTGAAGGAGCTACTGCCGGAGCAGCAAGGCAGGGACACGGCCTGCAAACCAGGTGCTGCCTAAGCAGCAAGGGCCAAGCCCACAGAAGACGATAATGCCTGAGCAGTGGCGTGGCAGCACGGTGCCAGACATCCAAACATAGAAGGACAGTCGCGCGCCGCCATGATGGCAGGAGGAGCTTTTAAGGAAGTGTAGCTCCAGCCAAGGGCGGGCGCGAGGCGGAGATGACGGACTTGACCCAATCAGGATCCACGACATCCCAGCCTGGCCAGTCAGGATTCACCACGTCACCAGCCTTGTCATCAAGCCGTGTGACGTCAGTGGGCGAATCAGGATCCACCAAGCATAACACATGCTCACCCTCCTGCCTCTGGGAAATAGAGGCGGGATCCTCGGTCTCACAATGTGTAGAGATAACGGGAGTCTCACTGCTTCCCTGAGCAGCAAACCTCTGCACATTGCGCAACCTCACAGACCTTCGAGGCTGCTGAGCAGGAGGAGCTGCGGCAGGCAAGGAATGGGAGACCGCCTCATTTCTTGCAACAGGAGTACCACTAGGTGTCACCCTTGTGCTGCCTCTCTGAGGAGGTTTCTCCTGTACTCTGCGCAGTCTGGCAGACCTTCGGCGCTGCTGAGCAGGAGCGCTCGTGGCAGGCAAGGAGACTGTCTCATTCCTTGCCACAGGAGAGCCACGAGGTGTAACATTACCCCCCCCGTCTAGGCCCCCCCCCTGCCCGTGCTCGAAGGCCGCTATCAAACCCGGGGCGTGGATATGATCCTCCAATTCCCAGGATCTATGCTTCGGACCACGACCGACCCACTCCACGAGGTAGTACCTCCTGCCCCGTATGACTTTTGTCTCCACAAGCTTCGCCACCTCAGAGTCGTCGGGCGGGGAGTCAGTTTGAGGCGTCAGGGACCCCGAGAACTTATTAAGTCGTACGGGTTTCAGGAGGGACACGTGAAAGGTGTTGGCTATAGCCCAGCGTGGAGGGAGCTGGAGTCGGTATGCCACCGGGTTCACCTGCTCTATTACTTTAAACGGACCCAGGTACCTAGGGGCGAACTTGGCTGCCTGTACCCGTAGGTTAACATTCTTAGAGGACAGCCACACTAGGTCACCAGGGGCGAAGGATGGTGCAGGGCGGCGGCGCTCATCAGCCGTTGTCACCATCAGGTCTTTAGCCCTCTTAAGGGCCTCTTGGGTGTTATCCCAGATCTCCCGGGCCTCGGTCGCCCAATCCTCCACTCTAGGATCGGGTGACGTAATGGGCATCGGAACCGGGATTCTGGGATGTTGTCCGTTATTGAGCAGGAACGGAGTCTGACCAGAGGATTCATGGACCGAATTATTAATGGCAAATTCGGCCCAAGGAAGGAGGTTAGCTCAGTTGTCGTGGTGCGCGGAGATAAAATGGCGGAGGTAAGTTACCAAGGTCTGATTGGTCCTCTCTACCAGTCCATTGGTTTCGGGATGGTATGCGGAGGAGATGTTCAGCTCTATCTGCAGGAGCTTACAGAGCTCTCTCCAGAAGCGAGACGCGAACTGGGGACCCCGGTCGCTCACCACCTTGTCAGGCATGCCATGCAGCCTAAATACATGCCTAATGAATAAGGTGGCGAGAGCACGTGACGTCGGGAGTCGTGGGAGAGGCACCAAGTGGACCATTTTAGCGAAGTGATCCGTGATGACCCATACGACCTTGTGACCTGCTGACTTGGGCAGATCTCCCAGGAAGTCCATTCCCACCACTTCCCAGGGACGATCCGGCACTGGCAGTGGGTGAAGAAGACCTGCCGGTCTCTGCCGGGACGGCTTATTCCGTGCACACGACATACAGGCTCCCACATACTCCTGTATGTCCTGGGGTAGTCTCGGCCACCAATAGTGCCTAGTCACAAGGTCTCTGGTCCTTTTGACCCCAAAGTGACCACCGACCTTGGAGGCATGGGCCCACGATAGCACCTCATTCCGTAGTTCAGGGGGAACGAGGGTCTTGCCAGGTGGCACCTGGTCCAAAGAAGTGGGAGTGACCATCCTCAAGCTGTCCGGGGGTAGTATAAGACGAGGCTCCTCCTCGTCCTCCTCCAACACAACCATACAACGTGACAAGGCATCGGCCCGTACGTTCTTCTCACCGGCCAGGTGGCGGATAATAAAGCGGAACCGGGAGAAGAACAAGGACCAACGGGCCTGCCTTGGGTTCAGGCGTTGTGCTGTCTGGAGGTATGTGAGATTTTTATGGTCGGAAAATACTTCAAATGGATGCTTCGCACCCTCCAGGAGATGCCGCCATTCCTGGAATGCTAGTTTCATCGCCAGTAACTCCCTATCCCCTATGGAGTAGTTCCTCTCGGCCGGAGAAAAGGTTTTGGAGAAAAAGAAACATGGATGCTTCCTTCCTCGTTCGTCTTTCTGGTACAGGACTGCACCAGCACCGACCGAAGAGGCGTCTACCTCTAGTAGGAAGGGTTTGGAGATGTCTGGACGATGAAGGATGGGAGCTCTGGAGAAGTAAGTTTTGAGAGTGTGAAATGCCTCTACCGTTTCCCGTGTCCATGCTTTGGGATTAGCGCCCTTGCGGGTAAGGGCAATGATGGGTGCTGCCACCGTCGAGAAGTTGGGAATGAACTGGCGATAATAATTGATAAACCCAAAGAATTGCTGAATCGCTTTCAGCGAGCGGGGCTCAGGCCATTTCATCCCTGTCTCCAACTTCCCCGGATCCATTGCTAACCCCTGACTGGACACGATATACCCCAGGAACGGCAAGGATTCACGTTCAAAAACGCACTTTTCTAGCTTAGCATATAACGAATGAGTGCGGAGCCTCTTAAGTACTCGGATGACATCCCTCCGATGGGTGGCAAGATCGGGGGAGAAGATAAGGATATCATCCAGGTATGCAACCACGGAAAGATACAAATCCCGGAAAACATCATTCACAAAGTCTTGAAATACGGCGGGGGCATTGCAGAGTCCGAAGGGCATTACGAGATACTCGTAGTGACCGTCCCTGGTGTTGAAGGCGGTCTTCCACTCATCGCCCTCTCGGACTCGCACTAGATTATATGCCCCGCGTAGATCCAGCTTCGTGAAGATCTTTGCCCCGCGGAATCGATCAAATAACTCCGTAATGAGGGGCAAAGGGTATTTGTTTTTGATCGTGATTGCATTTAATCCCCTGTAATCGATACAGGGGCGTAGATCCCCTTCCTTCTTTTGCACGAAGAAGAACCCCGCACCGGCCGGTGAAATAGACTTGCGAATGAACCCTTTTGCCAGGCTGTCCTGAATATATTTGGACATAGCTTCCGTCTCTGGAGCAGAGAGGGGATACACTCTGCCCCTAGGGGGCTCGGAGCCTGGCTTCAGGTCTATTCGGCAATCGTATGGCCGGTGGGGAGGAAGGGTATCTGCGGCCCTCTTGGAGAAGACGTCCCTGTAGGCCTCATAAGGTGTCGGTAAACCTGGCTCCCCTGTATTCCCTGAGGACCCAACCGACCTAATGGTAGCGGGTGGTTCGGTAGTCACGAGGTGCTCCTTACAGGATCCTGCCCATGATGAGATCTCCCCTGTTGCCCAGTTGAGTATAGGAGCATGCTGTCTCAACCAGGGGAGGCCCAGTAGGATCTCATCCGTCCCCCCTGGAAGCACCAGGAAGGACACCTGCTCATGGTGTCCTGGTGGTACTTCCATCCTGAGAGGGATGGTGATCTGGGTGATGGGATCGACTAGTAGGGACCCGTTGACTACCCGAACCCCGAGTGACTTGGGCAAGAGAACCAGGGGAACTGAGTATCGGGTTGCCAGGGAGGTCGAAATGAAATTGCCATCAGCGCCTGAGTCCAGGCAGGCCAGAGCAGAGAAGAGAGTAGTGCCAAACTGCAACTGGGCGCTGATAGTCAACCTAGAGGGAGAAGCAGCGTCTAGGAACCCCCCTCTGATGGAAACTAGACGCTGTCTTTTCCCGACGGTTTGGGACATCGGGTAGCTATGTGTCCCCTCTGCCCACAGGAAAAGCAGATGACACCAGACCGAGAACCTGGGGTAGAGGAGACCGCTTTGGACACCTCCATTTACTCCACGGAGTCGCCTACAGAGCTGGCTGGGAGACCTGTCTGGTGGAAGACGGGAGCCAGACGCTTTTTAGGCCGTGAGGACGTGGGTGCTGAAGAGACCTCGAGCCTCCGCTCCGCCTGGCGGATGTCTATGCGAGAGGCAACCACAATCAAGGACTCTAAAGTAGCAGGCACCTCAGGCGTGGCCAGTGCGTCTTTGACGAACCCTGCCAGGCCCTCCCAGAACACAGGGACAAGGACCTTATCGGGCCAGTCCAGCTCTGCGGCAAGTGTCCTAAAGTGTACGGCAAAGTCCCCGACTGAAGCGGACCCTTGCCGAAGTCGTAGGAGGCGCAGCGCGGAGTCGTGGGTGACTTGAGGCCCGAGGAACACCATTCTCATGGCCCCAAGATAAGATGCTAAGTTATTCACCACCCGATCTCCGCGCTCCCACAACGGCGTGGACCACTTCAGCGCTCTCCCTGTGAGCAGGGACTGGACGAAGGCTACCTTCACCTTCTCGGTAGCATAAAGAGTCGCGGACAGCTCTAAGTAGGTGGTAACTTGGTTTATAAACCCACGGCACTCGGAGCTGTCCCCGCTAAAGCGCTCTGGAAGCGCAAGGCGAGGAGACCTTCCGCCCAATAGCACAGCCTGGGTAGCCGCCTGGGTGGCGACTGTCGTCAGAGCAGTCTTGTCGGAGGAAGACTGCTCCACTGCTGCCAAACGTGATTCCAACTGCTGCACATAACGCAGCAACTGCTGCTGCTCTTCAGCCATAGCCAGACCTTTGGCGCGACCGTAATGTTACGAGGGGGACCCGGGGAAGCGTGCCAAGATGGGGAATGGACAGCTTCCGCCGGTCAAGGTCCACTGTGCGGTGTAAGGGACCGCTGCTATGGTGGGTGAAGAGTGAGCGGGTTGCTGCTAGCGATCGTCTGGAATGTCACAGATGATCTATGTACACCGGTCTGCCCTAACCCGTGTGGGTTGTATGTCAGGGATCACACGGCTCGGTGTACCTGTTGCACGGGGAAGCACAGAGGTGCCCACGCACGTGTGCCAGTGGAAGTCACGAGAATATGGCACGAGGGTAGCACAGAGGTGCCCACGCACGTGTGCTTTCAATAACCAAGTGAGTCCGGTGGAGACTCGAGGAGCTCACCTGGGACAGGAACACGGCCTGTTGAAGGAGCTACTGCCGGAGCAGCAAGGCAGGGACACGGCCTGCAAACCAGGTGCTGCCTAAGCAGCAAGGGCCAAGCCCACAGAAGACGATAATGCCTGAGCAGTGGCGTGGCAGCACGCTGCCAGACATCCAAACATAGAAGGACGGTCGCGCGCCGCCATGATGGCAGGAGGAGCTTTTAAGGAGGTGTAGCTCCAGCCAAGGGCGGGCGCGAGGCGGAGATGACGGACTTGACCCAATCAGGATCCACGACATCCCAGCCTGGCCAGTCAGGATTCACCACGTCACCAGCCTTGTCATCAAGCCGTGTGACGTCAGTGGGCAAATCAGGATCCACCAAGCATAACACATGCTCACCCTCCTGCCTCTGCGAAATAGAGGCGGGATCCTTGGTCTCACAATGTGTAGAGATAACGGGAGTCTCACTGCTTCCCTGAGCAGCAAACCTCTGCATATTGCGCAACCTCACAGACCTTTGAGGCTGCTGAGCAGGAGGAGCTGCGGCAGGCAAGGAATGGGAGACCGCCTCATTTCTTGCAACAGGAGTACCACTAGGTGTCACCCTTGTGCTGCCTCTCTGAGGAGGTTTCTCCTGTACTCTGCGTAGTCTGGCAGACCTTCGGCGCTGCTGAGCAGGAGCGCTCGTGGCAGGCAAGGAGACTGTCTCATTCCTTGCCACAGGAGAGCCACGAGGTGTAACAATTATTTATTTATATATTACCCCCAAACTGCTCTTTTGTAATCCCCCCCCACACACACACACAATACAATGCTCCCCCATTACCCCTACACACACACACACACACACAATACAAAGCACCCTCCATTACCCCTCCGCCCCACACACAATACAATGCACCCCCATTACCCCTACACACACACACACACACAATACAATGCACCCTCCATTACCCTTCCCCCTCCCACACACACAATACAATGCACCCTCCATTACCCTTCCCCCTCCCACACACACAATACAATGCACCCCCATTACCCCTACACACACACACACAACACAATGCACCCCCATTACCCCTATACGCACAACCACACACACACACATACACAATACAATGCACCCTTGATTACCCTTACACACACACACACATAATACAATGCACCCTCCATTACCCCTATACACACACACACACACACTAAAATGCACCCTCCATTACCCCTCCCCCCACACACAATACACACAATACAATGCACCCCCATTACCCCTACACAGACAGACAGACAGACACACACACACACACTACAATGCACCCTCCATTACTCCCTACACACACACACACACACACACACTACAATGCACCTTCCATCACCCCCTACACACAAACAATACAATGCACCCCCCATCACCCCTACACACACAATACAATGCACACCCCATCAACTCCTACACACACAATACAATGCACCCCCGATTACCCCTCCCCCCACACAATACAATGCACCCCCCATTACCCCTCCCCCCCACACATATAATACAATACACCCCCATTACCCCTCACCCCACACACAATACAATGCACCCCCCATTACCCCTCTCCCGATACAATACAATGCACCCCCCATTACCCCTACATACACACACAATACAATGCACCCCCCATTACCCCTCTCCCCACACAATACAATGCACCCCCCATTACCCCTCTCCCCACACAATACAATGCACCCTCCCATTACCCCTCCCCCCACACACAATACAATGCACACCCCATCAACTCCTACACACTCAATACAATGCACCCCCGATTACCCCTCCCCCCACACAATACAATGCACCCCCCATTACCCCTCCCCCCACACATATAATACAATACACCCCCATTACCCCTCACACAATACAATGCACCCCCCATTACCCCTCTCCCCACACAATAGAATGCACCCCCCCATTACCCCTACATACACACACAATACAATGCACACCCCATTACCCCTCTCCCCACACAATACAATGCACCCCCCATTACCCCTCCCCCCACACACACAATACAATGCACCCATTACCCCTCTCCCCACACAATACAATGCACCCTCCCATTACCCCTCCCCCCACACACAATACAATGCACCCTCCCATTACCCCTACATACACACACAATACAATGCACCCCCCATTACCCCTCCCCCCACACACACAATACAATATACCCCCCATTACCCCTCTCCCCACACAATACAATGCACCCCCCATTACCCCTCCGCCCACACACAATACAATACACCCACCCATCACACACACACACACACACACACACATACACAATACAATGCACCCCCATTAGCCTCACACACACACACACATGCACGCACACTACAATGCACCCCCCATTACCCCTCCCCCCACACACAATACAATGCATCCTCCATTACCCCTCCCCCCCACACAATACAATGCACCCTCCATTACCCTCTCCCCAGACATAATACAATGCACCCCCATCACCCCCTACACACAGAAAGTACACTACCCCATCACTACACCCTCCTTCCCCCCCCTCCCTCCCTCCCTCAGAATACAGTACTCCCCCTCTGCCTGTCACAATCTGTGTTCCTTCACAAATGCTCCCTGTTATGTGTCCTCAGCCCCTCCCCATTCATCCCCATTAATTAAAACTGTCTCTTCGGCTCCTCCATGGAGCGCTTACCGCTGCCTGATGCGTCCAGCGTGGCGCCCGCAGCACTGTGATGACGTCAGCAAGGTGCTGATCTCATCACGTTGCATGTCGCGGGGGCGGGGCCCAGTCCCGTCGCACTATTCAAATGTATTTACGTCCGAAAGACGCAAATACATTTCAATAGGAACTGGAAAGAGAAAGCTGCGGTCACCGGCACCGCCCCCGCCGCGCTCCTCTGCACTGTGTGCACGGGCACACTATCACACAGCAGGGCCGGCGGCACAGCACAGCGCGCTGCCTCCTCATTCTGCTGCAGCTAGTGTGCCCGTGCACACAGTGCAGAGGAGCACGGCCCACTACAGGCACCGGCCCAATACAGGGGCCGGCCCATCTGGCATTTGCCAGACTTGTCCTATGGTCAGTCCGGGCCTGTATATATATATATATATATATATATGTCCAACAATGTAGACCAGCTCACTCCTGTGAATCACCTGGATCCTCAGCTACCCTGGTTAACTCCGTTGTGCCCGGATCAGGACGTAGGAGTCCATCCATACAAATGTGAACAACAACAAGGCAGAGTCCAGCAATAACGTGAGCAATCCAGGATGCTGTTAAAAAAATTTTTCCTTCTTTTTATTCATAAATTCATTAAAATATAATGGTCCAAGCAATTCAGAACAGCATTATCGCAGGAAAATAGCGCAGATAGGACTACGCGTTTCAGCGGTAAAATCCGCCTTCTTCACGGTCCAGAATCATTCAGAATCAGATTCTGGACCGTGAAGAAGGCGGATTTTACCGCTGAAACGCGTAGTCCTATCTGCGCTATTTTCCTGCAATAATGCTGTTCTGAATTGCTTGGACCATTATATTTTAATGAATTTATGAATAAAAAGAAGGAAAAATTTTTTTAACAGCATCCTGGATTGCTCACGTTATTGCTGGACTCTGCCTTGTTGTTGTTCATATATATATATATATTTCAACTTTTTCCCACATTTCAGGCTTCAAACATAAAGATAAAAATGTTAATGTTATGGTGAAGAATCAACAACAAGTAGGACAGAATTGTGAAGTTGAACAAAATTTATTGCTTATTTTACACTTTTTAAAAAAAAAAAAAAACAAAACTAATAAGTGGGGCGTGCAATATTATTCGTCCCCTTTAGTTTCAGTGCAGAAAACTCACTCCAGAAGTTCACTGAGGATCTCTAAATGATCCAATGTTGTCCTAAATGACTGATGATGATAAATATAAGCCACCTGTGTATAATCAAGTCTCCGTATAATGCACCTGCTCTGTGATAGTCTCAGTGTTCTGTTTAAAGCACAGATATAATCATGAAGACCAAGGAACCCAACAGGCAGGTCCGTGATACTGTTGTGGAAAAGATTGGTTACAAAAAGATTTCCACAACTTTAAACATCCCAAGGAGCACTGTGCAAGCGATCATATTGAAATGGAAGGAGTATCATACCACTGCATATCTACCAAGACCTGGTCGTCCATCCAAACTTTCATCATCTCAAACAAGGAGAAGATTGATCAGAAATGCAGCCAAGAGGCCCATGATCACTCTGTATGAACTGCAGAGATCTACAGCTGAGGTGGAAGAGTCTGTCCAAAGAACAACAATCAGTCGTACACTGCACAAATCTGGCCTTTTTAGAAGAGTGAGAGGGGAGCCAGCACGATCTGAAAATGGCATGCATCATATAAAAAGTGCAAATTCACAGATTTATTCCAACTGTACTGTAATATAAATGAGATTTTTAGCAAATAATTGATCAATTCTTTGAGCCACCCCTGCCAACGTCACGGCAAATCTCAATAGGGGGGTCCTACTCTATATTCTGTATTTCATGTGCCATGCGGCCTCCTAGATAAAGTTAAAAGCAGAACCATAATGGAGCACACATACCTGTAACCTGTATATATAACCGCTTCTATGTTGCAAAAGAGGCAATTGTGGATAGAGGCCAGCCCAGGTCCCAGCATGTGGAGCAAGCTCTACACATACCAGGACTATATCAGAACTGACGCTCCCAGTGCCAGACAGCAACCATTGATAAAGGCGGACCAGATCCAAGTATAGTGCTTAATTAGCAATGCCTGTGGAAAGGGTGAGGCAACTGAATGTGTACAGCTACCAACAGGAGGAATATATTGCAAACCAAGATCAGTCGTGCATAGCATGGTGGTGACCAGCCACCAGACATTTGTAGCATAATTACAACCAAACAGAGAGAGAGGGGAGCCAGCACGATCTGAAATTGGCATGCATCATATAAAAAGTGCAAATTCACAGATTTATTCCAACTGTACTGTAATATAAATGAGATTTTTAGCAAATAATTGATCAATTCTTTGAGCCACCCCTGCCAACGTCACGGCAAATCTCAATAGGGGGGTCCTACTCTATATTCTGTATTTCATGTGCCATGCGGCCTCCTAGATAAAGTTAAAAGCAGAACCATAATGAAGCACACATACCTGTAACCTGTATATATAACCGCTTCTATGTTGCAAAAGAGGCAATTGTGGATAGAGGCCAGCCCAGGTCCCAGCATGTGGAGCAAGCTCTACACATACCAGGACTATATCAGAACTGACCCTCCCAGTGCCAGACAGCAACCATTGATAAAGGCGGACCAGATCCAAGTATGGTGCTTAATTAGCAATGCCTGTGGAAAGGGTGAGGCAACTGAATGTTTACAGCTACCAACAGGAGGAATATATTGCAAACCAAGATCAGGCGTGCATAGCATGGTGGTGACCAGCCACCAGACATTTGTAGCATAACTACAACCAAACAGAGAGAGAGGGGAGCCAGCACGATCTGAAAATGGCATGCATCATATAAAAAGTGCAAATTCACAGATTTATTCCAACTGTACTGTAATATAAATGAGATTTTTAGCAAATAATTGATCAATTCTTTGAGCCACCCCTGCCAACATCACGGCAAATCTCAATAGGGGGGTCCTACTCTATATTCTGTATTTCATGTGCCATGCGGCCTCCTAGATAAAGTTAAAAGCAGAACCATAATGGAGCACACATACCTGTAACCTGTATATATAACCGCTTCTATGTTGCAAAAGAGGCAATTGTGGATAGAGGCCAGCCCAGGTCCCAGCATGTGGAGCAAGCTCTACACATAACAGGACTATATCAGAACTGACCCTCCCAGTGCCAGACAGCAACCATTGATAAAGGCGGACCAGATCCAACTATGGTGCTTAATTAGCAATGCCTGTGGAAAGGGTGAGGCAACTGAATGTGTACAGCTACCAACAGGAGGAATATATTGCAAACCAAGATCAGGCGTGCATAGCATGGTGTTGACCAGCCACCAGACAGAAGAGTGGCAAGTAGAAAGCCATTTCTCAAAGATATCCATAAAAAGTGTTGTTTAAAGTTCACCACAAGACACTGGGAGACACACGAAACATGTGGAAGAAGGCGCTCTGTTCAGATGAAACCAAAATCGAACTATTTAAGCACAATGTCAAACGATATGTTTGGTGTAAAAGCAATACAGCTCATCACCCTGAACACACCATCCCCACTGTCAAACATGGTGGTGGCAGCATCATGATTTGGGCCTGCTTTTCTTCAGCAGGGACAGGGAAGATGGTTAAAATTGATGGGAAGATGGATGGAGCCAAATACTGGACCATTCCTGAAGAAAACCTGTTGGAGTCAGCAAAGGACCTGAGACTGGGACGGAGATTTGTCTTCCAACAAGACAATGATCCCAAACATAAAGCAAAATCTACAATGCATTGGTTCACAAATAAACGTTTCCAGGTGTTAGAATGGCCACGTCAAACGCCAGACCTGAATCTAATTGAAAATCTGTGAAAAGAGCTGAAAACTGCTGTTCACAAATGCTCTCCATCCAACCTCACTCAGCTCGAGCTATTTGCAAAGGAAGAATGGGCAAGAATTTCAGTCTCTCAATGTGCAAAACTGATAGAGATATACCCCAAGCGACTTGCAGCTGTAATCGCAGCAAGAGGTGGCGCTACAAAGTATTAACTTAAAGGGGACGAATAATATTGCATGCCCCACTTTTCAGTTTTTTGGTTTTTTTTTAAAGTTTAAAATTTTGTTCAACTTCACAATTATGTCCCAGTTGTTGATTCTTCATGATAACATTACAATTTTTATCTTTATGTTTGAAGCCTGAAATGTGGGAAAAGGTTGAAAAATTCAAGGGAGCTGAATAGGGAATATTTTCACAAGGCACTGTATATATATATTTTTTTTATATTTTTTTTTTTTTAGAACAAGCACACTTTGTGAGGTATATAGCTATTATTAAATTTTTGATTATTGAGATTTTATTTTGGCTTTAAAAAAAAATAATAAATCATGGCTTGCCTTTCTCCCAATACAGGAAGTACACTTTCCGTGACACACAAGCCTTGATTTCAGGATTTTGCATTAGTAGCAAAATTAGCATTGAGATGTTTAATACTACCCTCCTTGTTTGCAGTGTGTGATCAATAAAAACTAAAAAGCTGTTATGAAGGCACGGTTACTGCAGTATATCTCAGATCAATCAATTCACAGTCCCATTGAGTGACTAAAAAGGTTAAACACCCCCTATATATCAATTCAGTCTTTGGGTTATTATTCACAGAATGAGATACCACTTGTCTTTTCAATGTGATTCAGCATTAAATTAATGCACCACAATCTGATCAATTCTTTTTCTATACCCACGTTGAATGAGCTGTGTGATCTGACCTCCTATCGCTACTCTATAAAAACCTAAAATAGCACTGCTTGGCTGGCCTCCAACTTTTATATTGGCTGTAACAGTCTACCCTGATTGGCTGCACTAGACCATGTAATGTGATAGCTACAGGGCATTACAGGAAAGCCCACCTGGCTGCGCCTTATACTATTTTCCTGCTCACTAAGTCTTCAGCATTGTGTAAAATGGCACTAGCCACTTAGGTGATCTTCATGAATCGAATCAAACAGTGTTCATAGTCGCGGAGACCTGAACATTTCAGGAAAATCGACTCAGAGTCAATCCACTCATCTTTATATATGATCACTAAGGGTAGGATTTGATAACCAATTTCACAAAAAAAATAGATCACGTACCCTGATCAAGGAGAAAAATCATCATACAACCATGTAAAAAGAAAATTTTAAGTGGCTTCCCACGTTAGTAATGTGGTTTAATGCCATGCAACATTTGTTTATGCAATCTAGTTCTAGCCAAATCCTACAGGGATTTGTGGGCTAGTGTTGGGGAAAGGTACTTTATTCATATTGTATTGCTTAATGATGCTTGAATAGATTCCTTTACACTGCTTCGGCCTGAGGCATACATAATTCTCTGGAGTTTGTAATAAATTCTGTTTCATAACCCTGTAGCTGAACAGTTTCATGTTCCACTTCCCAGAGTAACAACTGGATTACTAAGAGCTCAGTAATGTCTGTCTGTATACATTTTACGTTTAGCTAATTTAACTGTGTAATTACAAAATGCATGTGTAAACTAACATTGGTCTAACATTGTTAACAACTAATCAAGTATCTTTCTTTGGTGTAATTTACATTGAACTTCAAAATGAAATTGTCTAACAGCTGCTATGAACATTTGGTTAAAGAGGACATTTAAAAAAATATTTAATGATGTAATTGTGCTTGCAGATCGGAATAAGTGTTAGCAGTCAAGGTGTTAGGCACCTAGTGGGTTAACTATTATTAAGTTGAAGTGGGTGTTATCACATAATTTTCACTGTGTGATGCTGACCAATAATAAGAAGGCAGCAATGCACTGAAGAAAGAAGAAACCGCCCTACAATAGCTTAGAGTAGGTATCTCAGTGTGTGAGACATATAATGTCAAACAGACTGATCTCCTGGTCTCACCTCCTACATAATTAGAAAGCGCTGGATAGAGAGCACACATGACTAACACTTTTTAGATAAATGCATTTTTTGAGCAGAGTAGGCTGTCGTTTTATCACAGTTGTAGCCTGCTTATTGCAAAGTGAGTACAAATTGGTGTGAGCACAACAGACATAAATGTGATTACTGATAACTTTGAGTTAATCTCAGTACAGGCAGTGAGGAGGTCACAAAGAGGTTTTTACAAGCATCACCGACTGTCATGGCACTGTCAGGATCTGTGTAAATTGCAGATTATTGAACTCTGCCTGCTGACTTCTCTGATGTCTGTGATCAGCACAGGGAGACTCCGGCATTGACCCATAGACTTGTAGTTCATTGGCAAGCTAGCAAGAGTTAATCTCTGTTGGACTGCTTGTTAATCTCATTTGGTCACATGCTGTGGGAGAGACAGTCATTTTCGTTCCCCTCCTATATATGCTGGCTGGACATTTCCATTAGTGCCAGCTATAGTTTACATACACTGGTCTGAAGAAGTAATTTGATCCACATTTACTGGGGGTAGTTGTGAATTATTACTATGAGTGGTTGTGGTGAAAACCCTTGTTGTCCATTGTTGCTGTCTTACTTCTCTTGTTTTCTTCCTCTTTCTTACTGTTTGTTCCTGTGAGTTTGCAGTGTGCCTGAGTTATGGTTTTTCCCTGTCTGTCTAAATCTGTGTTGTCATCACCCTCCTGCTCTTTCCTTCCTTGGGGAGGGGGAACAGATTAGTTCTAGTCAGAAAAATAGTCGCGCATGGACTCACACATCTCCACAGTCAGGAGTAACCCTAAGGTTAGGGATAGCCTAGGGTCCTCTAGCATGAGGGAGAGTTTAGGAGCCCCCTGTCGTTAGCTATTCTACAGTCACATCATGACAGGGGGAGGGATAGCACAACAAAGGAAATGATGCTATGACAGTAGGAGAGCTGAAAGTAGGGTTAGCATTGTGATACAGCCTAAACTCCTCTGTGCTGTACCTTCCCCTATACTGACTGCTGAAATAACCTTATCTGTTTTAATTGTTTATGCTCTAATGTAGTCAGCACTTTGTAATCATGCAGGATGTTAAACCAGGAGATCAAGACTGTCTCACAACATATGCAACCTGCCTGTCTTACACACTAAGCAACCTGCTCCAAGCTATGGGAGGCATGTTCTTAGTTTCCAGCGTGTAGCTACCCGAGTATGATTCTTCAGCATCATACAGGAAGAAGTACATGCCCCCACTAAAACTATCTGATAACATCTACTTAATTTTACAAAAGTTAACTTCTTAAGTGCCAAATACTTAGATTGCTAATATTTCCTCAATGGAGATGTGAAATTACATTAAAAAAAAGACGTTTCTGCAGCCGCTAATGCATCGTTTATGCAGTCGAACATGAAAAATTCGTTTAAATCTTCATCAACATTGTTCCACTTTTGTAACATTCCTTCCTACAGATACTTACAAAAATGTAATTATTTAATTGAAATTAGATTGAATGCATTTTTTAATTTCCCTTAATTGTATATCTATATTTCATAATATAAATAATTATACATGCATTAGACTGATCTTAAATTATCTTAAATGAGTGATTGAATGCTTTTTTTGTACTTTTCTGTATGTTATGGCCCAAGTTTTTTGTAAATGTTGTTTTAGTCCCAATTGTTTCATTTTCACAAGATTAAGGTGGTACCCTGGGGAGATAAAAAAATATTCTATTGGCCCTGCCCTCATAAACGCTAAAGATAACATCCATAGTGTTGTTTCACATCCTCACAGTACTTGCAATTCAGTGTAATGCTGGAGCTGCTCCTTGGTGCTCCTCCTCATCTTGTGGGGCATTACATCACACATCGGGGGTGTGGCCACGCTCCATGCTAGTAGCTGCTTGCCTCCTGATAATAACGGCTTTCCTTCAGTTCTAGAAAAGGGAGTGTGGCCACGCCTCATGTTGTCGGACTGCAGAGGAACAGCCACTATCTGGGAGTGTGGCCACGCCCCCGCTACACCCCATGTATTTTGACTGCAAGGAAGCAGATATTATCAGGGGGCTGGCAGCTACTAGTAGGGAGCAGAAGAACAAAGAACCCCAGGCCCTCACATATGTCGTAGAACTTGATCAATTCTTTTATTCAGAATCCGAATGTTTCAGCTCTTACAGAGATTTAAACAGCAGTGAAATAATGTATACATGTATTCAACATATTGAACATCTCATGGAAGTGACATCATTGAATCATCAGTGTTAATTATTCAACATAGGAACAACAAATGATGCATCTCGAAATTTCAAAAGGAAATGTTGCAAATATATAATTCTTTAAAAAAAATTAAAAAAATTATACAAAACATTTTCACGGATAATGCCAAAAGAATAATTATAGCAAGGGTAATACATCTAAAGTTACCTAAAATAAATTACAAAACAGTTTTGTAAAATTGTAAGTATTCACATCATGAAAAAGCTCAAATATCAAATAATATATGCATGCGTAAGAATACATTTTCTATATTCACATTATTAATATAAAATTATATACATAAATCAATCTAAATGATGAAAATTACATAATTAGATAGCTTTAGTACCAAAATATCATCTACCTTTTTCACAATCATTTATTACATCATCCTATTTTCAGTTCCAGTGGAAATAAAGGTTATCGTTTCATAATATAGTTTAAATTTGTAGACTAAAGCTAAATTATAGGTGGGTACATTATAAAGCCACATAAAAAAGCTATATATAGCTTTTTAACTTAAATTAAAGAATATATTTAATGCCTACAAGATAAAATTAAAAAATTGACCACCCATGAGATACAAATGATAATACAGTAATACAGTATATTATATTTAATCCCAGTGTTTGATTATAGCTAATTATTCTTTTTATTCCATGTATACTTGCTCATGCACTGAATATATCCATTCACAATTATATCCCATAGGAAGTTGTGACATAATTCTTGCCATTATTATTTAAATTCATTTTGTCTGTGAAGTCTAGAAAGGAAAGAGAAAAGTAAATTTATGTCAGTCTATTAAGGTTATATTTTCTATTAACTTTTGGGTATAAGGTTTGTAAAGTGTGGATTCTCTACGGAGAAGCATTTTCTTGATACTCTCCCCTCCTCTTGGTAGAACAATTTGTTTTATAACATGGTATTTAAGCTGAGAGACCTATTTTTCTCTTTAAAATGATGTGGTAGTGGTAACAGTAAATTTCCACATCTGATTGTAGATTTATAATTATTGACGTGGGTTCCTATAAGCTGCATAGTCTCTCAACAACATATAGTAGTCCACATCTTACAAGATATACTAAATTGGTGGATTCACACGTATAAAAGCCAATTATCTTATAAGACTGACTTGTACGAAAATGTTAAATAACATTACTGCATTGTGAGCAGCCTACACAGGAACAATTTCTTCTAGTGGATGGAAAGGATTTTTATTGCATTTTTTTGACACTTCCAAAATGTTCCCGAATCAATCTATCATGAATTGTAAGTAATTTTTTGTTACATCTCAAACTAAAGGGTGCTTTACACGCTGCAACATCGCTAACAATATATAGTCGGGGTCACGTTGTTAGTGACGCACATCCGGCGCCGTTAGCGACATCGCAGCATGTGACACCAAGGAGCGACAATCAACGAGCACAAAAATGTGAAAAATCGTCGCTCGTTAACACATCGCTACTTTTCCAAATATCGTTGCTGCTGCAGGTACAATGTTGTTCGTTGTTCCTGCGGCAGCACACATCGCTATGTGTGACACCGCAGGAACGACGAACATCTCCTTACCTGCGTCCAACGACAATGAGGAAGGAGGTGGGTGGGAAATTCCGGCCGCACATCTCCGCCCCTCCTCTGCTATTGGATGGCTGCCGTGTGACGTCGCTGTGACGCCGCACAAACCACCCCCTTAAAAAGGAGGCAGATCGCCGGCCAGAGCGATGTCGAAGGAAGGTAAGTCCGTGTGACGGGTGTTAGCGATGTTGTGCGCCAGGGTCAGCGAATTGCCCGTGACGCACAACCGACGGGGGTGGGTACGCTCGCTAGTGATATCGGTACCGATATCGCAACGTGTAAAGTACCTTTTTGACTCTGAAATATTGAAATATCAAGGTATACTTGTAGAATATGAAAAAATTGTTTAATGATATTAGCCACTTTTAGATTAATTGGTTGTAAATCACAAATAAATAGTATTCTAGTCAAACTGGCCAGCAAAGGTTCGAGTACAATATCAATCGATTGTCTGGCTTCTGTAAGTATGCGTAAACGATAGCCTCTTTGTAAGAGCTGGTTTTCCATGTCACTCAATCTCTGTTCACAAAGAGTGGAGTCCAAAATAATTATTTTCATTCTTTTAATTTTCGATTTAGGAATTTCTTTTTTTATTGAGTGGGGGTGTGTGCTTGAAACGTGAATACTATTTTTGTCTGTAGGTTTCCTAAAAGAGTCCTTACATAATGTCCTCTCTATATTCCTAAAACAATGGTATCCAAGAAACTGACTTGATCATGATCATAAGATATAGTAAACTTCAGCTCATCACAAATATTCATGAAGTCTTTGAATTCTAGTAAATAATTCAATGGCCCCCTCCCATATGCAAAGAATGTGAACTATAAACCTATACCAGGTTTTGACCATGAAAACTAAAAGTCCAACATTTTATTGAGATAATTATAAAATCCAGCAAGTGAGGGCTCATATCATGAAGGGTTAGATAGAACAACGCACTTTGACGTTCAGGTCTTAATCATGTTCTACATGTTATATCACATAAAATTTTGGACTTTTAATTTTCCTGGTCAGCGCTGATCTTTTCTATATTGATTGGTGGCCAAACTATTCTGTGCGCAGGACCTCTGTATTCAATAGCAAGTTAATGATCGGTGAGCTGGACTTTCTTTACTTTGTGTGCATATACCAGGTTTTGGCATGTTAAATGAACAAATGGTGAGAATATAAAAAAAATCCTCTCAAAATATAACAAAGTAATTTGCATGTGGTGGGGCCACATTCGTGCCCATAGCCGTGCCGCATTTTTGTAAAAATTAAGTATCTTTATACAGAAAGAAATTACTATTTAAAATCAGTTCCAAAGCTTCTGGAATTAATTTACACTGAACAGGTAAAAAAATGATTCAACCATTTAAGAGCATTCAAACCTTTTGAATGTTCAATAAAAGTGTATAGGCTGGTTACATATATGGTAGTTAGGACCCAGATTTTTTTATGTTACCCCTTAATGAGTCTTGCCTCATAACTTAGGATAAGAAACCAAACTAGAAACTATTTGCACACGTGTTTCAGAGTGTTGCCCTCCTTAGTTCTTCCTAGCCTCCCACTCACAGAAGTTTCTTGAACCTGCTTTGATTCAATAGCTGCAATAACAACAACTATAAATTGGTAGTTGTTGTCTGCGAAAGCCAACAGTATTGTTTAAAAGTACTGCTAGACAATTTTAATAGGCTCCGCAGCAACTTTGTAACCTTCAACTTTCTTGACCTAATGTTGCATTGTTGGTTGTGGCCTGTGTTGGGGAAATTGCTCTGAGGTAAAGTTACATTTTGCTCGGACAACCATAGATAGTCAATTTGCACAACAAAAAAACTCAAATAATAAAGAGGCAATAACGTTTCCAAAGAATTTGAAATAAAATAGAAAAAAATAGATAAAAATATATTCCAAAATAAATATAAAATTTGAAAATAAAATATGTGTACCAGACTTCTGATTTGAAGCTTTTGAAAATAGCTTACTATTGACTTCTTCAACATGTTCAGATTCTACCTTGAATACATATGTCATCTAGTGATATTAAAGAGAATCTGCCAGCAGTTTTTTGCCACCTAATCTGAGAGCAGAAAAATATAGCGGCAGAGATCCTGATTCCAGTGGTGCATTATTTACTAGGCTGCGTAGTGTAGTTTTGACAAAACCACTGATTTATCAGCTGTAGATTACCATTAGAGGACTATTTGTCGTGCTGCCTGGTAGTCAGGCATAATCATGAGCTCTGTATAACTGCTAGATCTGCAGCAGAGAAAATATTGATTTTATCATAATGACAGCAAATAGCTCAGTAAGTGACACATTGCTAGAATCAGGATCTATGTCTCTACATTATGCTGCTCTAAGATGGGGTATCAAAAACCTGGTGACAGAGTTCTTTAACCCCTGCATGATCAAGGACGTAATGGTACGTCCTAAATCATGAAACGTTGATCACCTCCGACTGCTGCAGTAAGCCAGTGGTGATCCCCACACATGTCTGCTGATTTGTACAGCAGACATGTGTGCCTCGCAGGTGCAGATGGATCCGCAAAGCACCTGCTCCTGTTAACTCCTTAAATCACGCTGCCAAAATGTGACAGCGCCATTTAAATGCCCACAGCGGGCAACACACACTTACTGCCACCATTGGAAGCCCCGTTGACGCGATCATGGGGAGCCGATGGTTGCCATGGTAGCACAGGGTCATGTGATGACTTCTGTTGCTATCATGATTCACTTCCCATTACAGCCAGCAGAGATCTGATCTGAGCTGTGCAGCTCTGATGGGGAGAAATAAATGAGTGATCAGACTGCTGATCCTTATAGCCCCCCTAGTAAAATAAAAAAAAAATAATAAAAAAAGTTTTAACAAAAAAACTAAATTCAAATTACCCCCATTGAAAATTAAAGGGTTAAAAATAAAATTACACACACATTTGATATCGCTGTGTTCAGAAATGCCCGATCTATCAAAATATAAAATCAATTAATCTGATCAGTAAATGGCGTAGCAGCAAAAAAATTTCAAACGCCAAAATGAAGTATTTGGTTGTTGCAAATTTTGCGCAAAATGCATTAACAGGCAATCAAAATGTAGTATCTGCGCAAAAATAGTACCATTAAAACATCAGCTGGAGACGCAAAAAATAAGCCATCAATGAGCCCCATATCCCAAAAAATAAGAATGCTACAGGTCACAGAAAATAGCGCCAAAAGTGCGCCACTTGTTTTGGAGAAACTTATGAATTTTTTTTAACCTCTTAGATAAAAATAAACCTATATATGTTTGGTGTCTACGAACTCGTACCAACCTCAGGCATCACACTGACACACCAGTTTTACCATATACTGTAGTGAACACAGTGAATAAAATATCCAAAAACACTCATGCAATCGCACTTCTTATGCAATTTATCAGCACTTGGAATTTTTCTGCCATTTTCCAGTACAATACCGTATATTGTGAAATGTATGGTTTTATTTAAAAGTACAACTCATCCAGCAAAAAAACAACCCCTCACATGGCAAGATTGACGCAAACATTTTTTTTTACAGCTCTCGGAAGAAGGGGAGCAAAAAACCCCCCCAAAAAACAGAAAACGGAAAATCGCCAGGGGTTAAGCAGTATTCTGCAGCTCCATAACTAAAACTACTCCTACTTGGATAAGTAAGTCTTGCAATTTTAAATGATGAAGTGTATGAAATATAGCTTTAAAAAAGTTAAACATGGTACAAATTCATAAATAATGAGATTTCTAGCCAGGTTTTTATTCAATAAAGTATAGATGAAAGAACAAGCAATTAATTCTGCATTCACTTCCAAAACAAGGGTGAGGCAAATAATGATACAATTAAAGATATTGCACTGCCCTTAGGGATTTGTATGTGTGAGGGTTAATGAAATCCAGAGTGAATAGGTTGTTTAAAAATACTTTCTGGGATTATCTTCAAAGATTTACTAACCATTTAGTCTAATTTTTCCCTTTTATAATTGATTTTTACTCTAACCTAAAGTTAATAGCCGTTTTCCTACCTTTAGGCCCAGTTCACACATCTGCAAATTTAGAATTTTGATCAATGTTTTTATGTTTCATCAACTTTTGGATCTTTTTGTCCATGTTTGTCATCAGCGTGGCGTCCTTTTTTTCTTGTGTACAAAAAATAAATAAAAAACAACTGTTTCCAAGTATTTCACAAAACAGTATATGTATGCACTAAGATGCAACATGGATGACAGCTGTGTGCTGTCTATGACCTTAAAGGAAATCTGTCACCAGGGTTTTGCTACCTCATCTGACAGTAGCACTTGATTCCAAAGAGATATTACTTAGTTTACTAGGTTCAGTAGTTCTAACACAGTTTTTAGATTTAGCAATGCAGCAGAGCTGAGAACACCAACGCCGACCACATCACAGTTTTCTGAGTACAATGTCTATAGCAAGTGAGCTGCTTATGAAAGGAGAGGGTGTCATTGGACTAGGTCACACAAGCTGCGGTAGTTTGAGCCGTGATAACATCCTGGTGATAAAGTCTTCATTATAAGTAAACAACAGTGCACAGCCTGATAAATGACAAATCGCTGAGTTCAGTGTTTTAGCCCCTACCTCATGCTATTGTGCTGCCCCCACATCAGCAGCTGGGCTGCTCAAATCCGGATCCGCTACCTACTCTTTATCTTCATGCAAGAAGCAGTGGGAGGCGAGGAAGGGTGTTTCGTTCACTACCACCCACTTCTTTATATCAAGGGCAAACCACCCTCACTCCCCACAGTGTCGGGTGTAACTCACCAGGTCCCCGGGCTCCAGATCTCGGTCCGGGTGACCTGTTGGCAAATTTGGGGCCACATCCCTCCGGGACACGAAAATTTCGGAGTCCAGTCCCGGCTCATAGATGAACCCCCATCCCTTTTGGGGGTTAAAGTGGCGGACCTGCCCTTGGTAAGTCGGGCCCCGCACCCGGAAGGTAGACTGCCGTAGGTGGTCATTTTCTTGGTAGGTGCGTGCCAGCACCTCGGTTTTACGTTTCTCCCGGGCAGCGATTTCCTGCTTCAGCTGCTGCTGCTGTTGCTCCCAGTATGGGGCACGGGTACCGTGCTACTCCTCCTGCTCGGGAATTTGGCCCACACGGATGTCCTCGGTACCGGCTACGACCAGCCTTTCTCTCTGCCGAGGGCTCCACTTTTCATCGGCCTTCTCTGCTTCCCTGCAGGTACATCCCGGCTGCTCCACAGCCGGGACTGGGCACTGGGTAGCAACTTGCGGGGTTGCCGCGGGTGGCTTCTGATTGGGCACCGCCTCTGTTGCGGCCGGGCGGACTGCCGGAGCCGACGTCATCACAGTTGCGGCTGGGCGGACTGCCAGAGCCGAAGTCATCACAGTTGCGGCCAGGCGGACTGCTGGAGCTGACGTCATCACAGTTGCGACCGGGCTTGGAGCCAGAGGGGATGTCCTCCGGACTGCGGTCCGGCACGGGTGTCGGAGCAGGGTTGCAGGTAGGGCCCGAGGTCCCCATTACTGGGCCCTCTTCATTAGACATGACGGGTTCCGCTGCCATTATTTGGGGTAGCGGGCCGATCGGGGTGCTGGCCGTGGACACGGGTGGTGAGGGAGGCTATGTGGCAGACGGGTGCAGGCCGGGCCCCTCAGCCGGTACGGCCGGTTCCTGGGGAACATAGGGGCGTGGGTCACCGCTTACCCGCTCCTCCGAGGCCATCTCCATCTCGTGCGCCCTGACAGCTGCGGCCAGGCCCTTCATTTTGGTGGTCTACCGCGTCATGAGGAAATGCGCCTAGGCCTGGATCCTCCGACACATCTTATCCATCTGCGCTTCAATCCAGTTGGCGGTCCCAGGAACGGGCCTCTCTACTTGCTGGTTGCCGGACGACTGAGACATCCTGCCGCTTGCTTGTCCAGGAACGGGATTTGGCAAAGTCCTGGTGTCCCTGCCTTTTATCTCCTTGTGTCACATGCCGCTTTTTCTATACTCCCCCTTGGTTTTTTGACAGCAGTTTCGCGGGTCCCACTGTTCTTTGCACTTCCTGACTGGGGAGTCACCAACTTCGTCCGCATTCCCAGGGGGCGGGGCTTCAACTTCGCGCTCTTTTCCGGGGCAGACGATGCCGGGCTTGTTGTTTTTCGCGCCCAAAAATGGCAGCAAAATGGCGGCTGTCAAAAAATTTTGAAACGGAGCATCGTTTTCAGTCCAAAACAAGGCACACTTCCACCAGGTAGGTGGATGGGTTACAATCCTATTAGTGACACCAGGTTTTGAGGTGTGCCACCCCCACGTCAGCAGCTGGGCTGCTCGTATCCGGATTCGCAGTGGCTCGAGGGGTCTCCGGACCCGGGGGTCGTGCGAACACTCAAATAAAAGGGGCGTAATATGTACAGGGGATTGTTGTAGATACTTTGTGACATCACCCACGGTGTGTGGTAAGGTAGAGTACCACTACTGCTGTTGGGGAGCACCCGGGGGCGATGGAATGGCAGCTGGATGTTAACCCCTCCGTGGGTAGGTGTGGATGCCCCAGGGCTAAGTGTCCAGAACACGGGATGTGATGGCTGTAGGTGGTGATGCACCGAGCCGGACCGGAGGGTGTTGGTGTACTCACGATTGAATAAATGCACACGAGTCTGCTGGTAAACCAAGGTGTCAGTGGCCGGCTGCCGCTTCCGGGTGTATTCGGTTCCCACACCTGGCTTGTGTACCAATGTCCCTTCCTCTGGCACTCTGTATTTTCCTTCAATATTAGACGACCTCGTATGGAACGGGGAAGTCCACTCCCGGTTTGGTTTTGGTTGGGAGATGTGCCCGCGAAAACTGACCCTTGGAATCTCAGTGGGTTGTTGCGGATACCCTATCCCCCGCGGTGGGCTGCCTTTTCGCTCTATCTGGGCTGACACACTGGAACAATGTCTGGAACCTTGCTCCCGTCCTGGTTAATTAGAGAAGAGACTTGCAACCGTCTTCTAACTGGGGTCCAGGTACCCCGCCTGTGCATGGTTTCCGGACCGGATCTCCGCTGTCGGTACCGGCAGGCTCCAACCCTGTCCCGGTCCACTCTGGATCTCCTGCGACCGGACTCCCGTCGTCTTTGGACACGGTCCACTGCTTGCCACCTAGACAGTAGACCAGGGCCACTACCCTGGCTACCCTTCACTAGGCTCAAACTTGACTCCTCAAACTTGCGCCTCCAACTTCAACTTCAACTAGCATTTCACTCAACTTCAACTCACTGGTTCCCTCCACCGGATCCTCAAGACCCCTAGGTGGGTGCTCCCAATCCGCCTGGTCCCGCCCACTGGTGTGTCCTTCCTACCCTTGAGGGGGTAGCTAGGGTTTTGTGGCTGATGGAACCTGGTGTGGGATGGTGTTGTGTGGGGGGTGTGTTTTTCTGTGACCACCTGACGGCGCCAGGGCATCACATTATCCTCAGATTACATAGCAAAAACCTACTGCCAAATTCCCTTTAAAGGGATTACCAGGGACTGATTTTTTTTACTATGTGCCTAAGAACTAATAGGCAGAGAGTGGCTAACTACCTACCTCTTCTGCCTGATGCCCATCTCTGCTGGCACAGAGCTGTCACAAACCGCTCCTGTTGGCAATTTAGTGGCTTCCGCTGATGTAATTTCAACAGAACAGCAACTTGTCTTCTGCTCTGCTCTATTGACAAGTTGTGACTGCTGGCCTCATCCTTACTGACAGGTGACTCCCCACTCCCTAACTGCGGGGAGCCGAATGTCAATCACAATGATGTCGGTAGTCACACACCCCGTTGACCCCTCTTCTAAGAGAACCTATTACCAATCTGGGACTGCCATTTTAATTTTATAAGAGTGTAAAGAGCCCTAAATTATTTATTTTAAACATCACCCATTAACAAAAGTGCTTACAATGTCCCTAATATCCCCCCAAAAGGTTTGACTTTCTAACAAAAGTGGTATATGAACTTCTAGCAGTAGAGAGCGATTCCACAACCTTTCATGGCCACTCTCACAGTGAATCAGCGAGATCTCTTCTTTGCACTAACCAATAGAGATGAGCGAACCGGTCGCGGTTCGGCTCGAGGTGGTTCGCCGAACGGAGGTCTCGTTCGAGTTCAGTTCGTCGAACGTTCGACGAACCGAACTCGAACGTATAGGCTATAATGGGAGGCAATCACAAACACATAAAAATGCATTATAAATGTACACAAACAGTTAATAAACATTGCCATAACACTTACCGGTCCTCGCGATCCCTTCTGCACTCTGTCTCCTGCCGCTATTCCATCCGATGATCGCTGAATCCTCCCGGTGACCTGCACTGCCAGCAGAGATGCAGGACCTATCGTGACGTCAAAATAGCCATGTGACCAGTCATGTGGCTATTATCTCATTGGCTACAGACTGGTCACATGACTATGACACGTCATGTAGGACCTGCGAGTGCATCTCTCCGGTACACGGTGCACATATGTGTATCGCCGTGTACCGGCGACATGCTCTAGCACACGGTCGACTCCCCGTTCCGTTAGGGACCGGCTGACACAGCCGGTCATTAACGGAGATCACCGTTGCCATAGCAACGCAGTTAGCGGTGACGTCACCGCTAACCGCGGCTCCGAGAGCACCGTTGCTATGGTAACGCGTCTGTCAGCGTTACCGCTAGCAGCCAGCAGTGATCACTCACGGAGTGAAGGCTGCACGCTGCTGCACGATTGTAGTGAGCATTGTAGTGAGGATGGAGGTTCCCCAGCCCCAAGTGATGAGCTGGTGAATCTCATCCTTCCTCACTACAATCGTCACTACTACTACACTAGAAAGAAAGAAGACAGAAGAGCAGGGTCGTGGAGGGCTGACAGGGGGTAATAAAGATGGAGTCTCTAATGTGTCTGTGTATTTATTTCTATTAAAGTATTTTTCCTCTGTGTGGTGTCTTTTCTTTAACCCTTTATTGGAGATTCTTAATGGCCGGGTCAAACGTGCCTGACATTAAGAATCTCTGGCTTAATACTGGCTAGTAAAACAAAGCCAGTATTAACTCATGATTACCCAACAAGCCACCCAGCTCCAGGGCTGTTGGAAGAGTTGGATACAGCGCCAGATGATGGCGCTTCTATGAGAGCGCCATTTTCTGGGACGGCTGCGGACTGAAATCCGCAGCAGAGGCACCCACAAACCTCGGGCTAACCTGTGCTGCGTATTCCAATCCCCAGCTGCCTAGTTGTACCCGGCTGGACACAAAAATAGGGCGAAGCCCACGTCATTTGTTTTTTAACTATTTCATGAAATAAGTGAAATAATTAAAAAAAAACGGGCTTCCCTATATTTTTGGTTCCCAGCCGGGTACAAATAGGCAACTGGGGGTTGGAGGCAGCCCGTGGCTGCCAGCTGTACCTGGCTAGCATACAAAAATATGGCGAAGCCCACGTCATTTTTTTGGTGGGCAAAAAACTTCTGCATACAGTCCTGGATGGAGTATGCTGAGCCTTGTAGTTCTGCAGCTGCTGTCTGCTCTTCTCCATACAGACAGACAGCAGCTGCAGAACTACAAGGCTCAGCATACTCCATCCAGGACTGTATGCAGAATTTTTTTGCCCCCTGAAAAAATTATGTGGGCTTCGCCATATTTTTGTATGCTAGCCAGGTACAGCAGGCAGGTACGGCTGCCCCCAACCCCCAGTTGCCTATTTGTACCCGTCTGGGAACCAAAAATAAAGGGAAGCCCTTTTTTTATTATTTCATGAATTTCATGAAATAATTAGAAAACAAATGACGTAGGCTTTGCCCCATTTTTGTGTCCAGCCAGGTACAACTAGGCAGCTGGGGATTGGAATCCGCACCACCGGTTGGCCTGAGCTTTCTGGGCCCCACTGCTGCGAATTGCAGTCTGCAGCCACCTCAGAAAATGGCATTTTCATAGAAGCGCCATCTTCTGGCGCTGTATCCAACTCTTCCAGCACCTGCCTGCTATACCTGGCTAGCATACAAAAATATGGCGAAGCTCACGTCCTTTTTTTGTAGTTTTTTGGCAAAAAAAATAAAAAATGCTTCCCTGGATTTTCCATTGCCAGTGAAGGTAACACCAAGCAGTGGGGGTTGGCAGCCAGTAGCTGCTTGGATTACCCTTAGCTAGCAATACAAAAAATGCAGCGGGAGCCCATATATATTTTTTTTAATTATTTATTTAAATAACTAAAAATAAAATGGGCTTCCCTGTATTTTGATTGCTGGACATCACAGTGCTGTAAAAATAAATCTTTAAAAAAATGACGTAGCGCTCCGCGGTATTTTTGATTCTCAGCGCAGATAAAGCAGACAGCTATGGGTTGCCACCCCCATCTGCCTGCCGTTACCTTGGTTGTCAATCAAAATACAGGGAAGCCCATTAATTTTTTCTATTTAAAAAATAGTTAAAAAAAAAAATTACGTTGGGTCCCCCCATTTTTGATAGCCAGCTAGGGTAAAGCAGACGGCTGTAGCCTGAAAACCACAGCTGGCAGCTTTACCGTGGTTGGGGATCCAATGTGGAGGTCCCCTCAGGCTCTTTTTTATAATTATTTTATAAATATTAATAATTACACAATAAAAGTAGGGTCCCCCCCAAATTGGATCACCAGCCAAGGTAAAGCGGACAGCTGTAGTCTGGTACTCTCAGGGTGGGAAGGTCCATAGTTATTGGGCCTTCACAGCCTAAAAATAGCAGGCCGCAGGCACCCCAGACGTGGCGCATCCACTAGATGCGCCAATCCTGGCGCTTCACCCCAGCTCATCCCGTGCCCTGGTGCAGTGGCAAACGGGGTAATAAATCGGGTTGATACTAGCTGTAAAGTCACCTGAGATCAAGCCCAGCAGTTTGTGATGTCATGGCGTCTATTAGATACCCAACATCATAAACTGTCAGTACTAACAAAAACAAAAAATCGACAAAAGAAATTTATTTGAAAAAACAGTCCCCAAAACATTTTCTCTTTCACCAATTTATTGTAAGAAAAAAAATAAAGGGGTCCCACGACGACTCTGGACCGTCTAGAATATGGGGGGAGACACTCAGGGAACGTATCCCCCATTTTCTAGGAGTGCGGACCCTTCATGTGAGGAGTGTGGGTGCAATGAATCTGCACTCACTCTCCCCGGGTCCACAGCAGCAGAGTCCATGTCGTAATGGTTGCTACCAAAGCTGCAATGCCCTGCTCATGAGGTAAGGGCATGCCTAATCAGGAGAACTACTGTAGAGGAAGCTCTGCTCACTGGTATATAGGTGCTCAGAGGTAATAATAGATAAAATTAGTGAGTAACCTCGGCACTCTAAATCTCCCAGACTAAGTCAGTAAGTCCCAATGGATAGTAATGCAAAATCACTCTTTATTGGTCCGTATTAAGAACATTTTTTTTTCATAAGCATATATGTTTTTGTCCAAAACAAGTTACAAATGACGTTTCGGCCTGAGCCTTCGTCATATTGGACTTATCTGCATGTAATCATGAAAAATGACAATAATCAGTATCACATAAGAGTGAGAGAACAATAACATAAACTCGAACAATGTAGAGGTACAATTGGGATGCAGCAAAAAAATTGCAACACAGCAAGAAATGAAACACATGATACAAATGTCATAATACAGTACAAGGACAATATAGTAATGACAAATATGGGGTCAGAGTAGGCTTAGACAGCTCTGGTACGAAAGAGATGTCAATCATAAAGTAACATGTGCAGTAGGTGTAGAGCTACAGTATGCATGGCAGAGCTAATGGGTAGACTGACCATAGAAAAAGAACGGAGAAAAAGTGGAGAAAAAGTGGAGAAAAAGTGGAGCATAAGAGGAGAAAAAGTGGAGAAAAAAGTGGAGAAAAAGTGGAGAAAAAGTGGAGAAAAAGTGGAGAAAAAGTGGAGCATAAGAGGAGAAAAAGTGGAGAAAAAAGTGGAGAAAAAGTGGAGAAAAAGTGGAGCATAAGAGGAGAAAAAGTGGAGAAAAAGTGGAGAAAAAGTGGAGAAAAAGTGGAGAAAAAGTGGAGCATAAGAGGAGAAAAAGTGGAGAAAAAAGTGGAGAAAAAGTGGAGAAAAAGTGGAGAAAAAGTGGAGCATAAGAGGAGAAAAAGTGGAGATTAAGAGGAGAAAAAGTGGAGAAAAAGTGGAGCATAAGAGGAGAAAAAGTGGAGAAAAAGTAGAGCATAAGAGGAGAAAAAGTGGAGAAAAAGTGGAGAAAAAGTGGAGCATAAGAGGAGAAAAAGTGGAGAAAAAAGTGGAGAAAAAGTGGAGAAAAAGTGGAGAAAAAGTGGAGCATAAGAGGAGAAAAAGTGGAGAAAAAAGTGGAGAAAAAGTGGAGAAAAAGTGGAGAAAAAGTGGAGCATAAGAGGAGAAAAAGTGGAGAAAAAGTGGAGAAAAAGTGGAGAAAAAGTGGAGCATAAGAGGAGAAAAAGTGGAGAAAAAGTGGAGCATAAGAGGAGAAAAAGTGGAGAAAAAGTGGAGAAAAAGTGGAGCATAAGAGGAGAAAAAGTGGAGAAAAAGTGGAGAAAAAGTGGAGAAAAAGTGGAGAAAAAGTGGAGCATAAGAGGAGAAAAAGTGGAGAAAAAAGTGGAGAAAAAGTGGAGAAAAAGTGGAGAAAAAGTGGAGCATAAGAGGAGAAAAAGTGGAGAAAAAGTGGAGAAAAAGTGGAGCATAAGAGGAGAAAAAGTGGAGATTAAGAGGAGAAAAAGTGGAGAAAAAGTGGAGCATAAGAGGAGAAAAAGTGGAGAAAAAGTGGAGCATAAGAGGAGAAAAAGTGGAGAAAAAGTGGAGCATAAGAGGAGAAAAAGTGGAGAAAAAAGTGGAGAAAAAGTGGAGAAAAAGTGGAGAAAAAGTGGAGCATAAGAGGAGAAAAAGTGGAGAAAAAGTGGAGAAAAAGTGGAGAAAAAGTGGAGCATAAGAGGAGAAAAAGTGGAGAAAAAAAGTGGAGAAAAAGTGGAGAAAAAGTGGAGAAAAAGTGGAGCATAAGAGGAGAAAAAGTGGAGATTAAGAGGAGAAAAAGTGGAGAAAAAGTGGAGCATAAGAGGAGAAAAAGTGGAGAAAAAGTGGAGCATAAGAGGAGAAAAAGTGGAGAAAAAGTGGAGAAAAAGTGGAGCATAAGAGGAGAAAAAGTGGAGAAAAAAGTGGAGAAAAAGTGGAGAAAAAGTGGAGCATAAGAGGAGAAAAAGTGGAGATTAAGAGGAGAAAAAGTGGAGAAAAAGTGGAGCATAAGAGGAGAAAAAGTGGAGAAAAAGTGGAGCATAAGAGGAGAAAAAGTGGAGAAAAAGTGGAGAAAAAGTGGAGCATAAGAGGAGAAAAAGTGGAGAAAAAAGTGGAGAAAAAGTGGAGAAAAAGTGGAGCATAAGAGGAGAAAAAGTGGAGAAAAAGTGGAGAAAAAGTGGAGAAAAAGTGGAGCATAAGAGGAGAAAAAGTGGAGAAAAAAGTGGAGAAAAAGTGGAGAAAAAGTGGAGAAAAAGTGGAGCATAAGAGGAGAAAAAGTGGAGATTAAGAGGAGAAAAAGTGGAGAAAAAGTGGAGCATAAGAGGAGAAAAAGTGGAGAAAAAGTGGAGCATAAGAGGAAAAAAAGTGGAGAAAAAGTGGAGAAAAAGTGGAGCATAAGAGGAGAAAAAGTGGAGAAAAAAGTGGAGAAAAAGTGGAGAAAAAGTGGAGAAAAAGTGGAGAAAAAGTGGAGATTAAGAGGAGAAAAAGTGGAGAAAAAGTGGAGCATAAGAGGAGAAAAAGTGGAGAAAAAAGTGGAGAAAAAGTGGAGCATAAGAGGAGAAAAAGTGGAGAAAAAGTGGAGAAAAAAGTGGAGAAAAAAGTGGAGAAAAAAGTGGAGAAAAAGTGGAGCATAAGAGGAGAAAAAGTGGAGAAAAAGTGGAGAAAAAGTGGAGAAAAAGTGGAGCATAAGAGGAGAAAAAGTGGAGAAAAAAGTGGAGAAAAAGTGGAGCATAAGAGGAGAAAAAGTGGAGAAAAAGTGGAGAAAAAAGTGGAGAAAAAAGTGGAGAAAAAAGTGGAGAAAAAGTGGAGCATAAGAGGAGAAAAAGTGGAGAAAAAAGTGGAGAAAAAGTGGAGAAAAAGTGGAGAAAAAGTGGAGCATAAGAGGAGAAAAAGTGGAGAAAAAGTGGAGCATAAGAGGAGAAAAAGTGGAGAAAAAGTGGAGAAAAAGTGGAGAAAAAAATGGAGAAAAAGTGGAGAAAAAGTGGAGAAAAAGTGGAGAATAAGAGGAGAAAAAGTGGAGAAAAAGTGGAGAATAAGAGGAGAAAAAGTGGAGAATAAGTGGAGAAAAAAATGGAGAAAAAGTGGAGAAAAAAATGGAGAAAAAGTGGAACACCCTTTGGTACCTTTCATGTGGCACTAAGGGGTGCTTAGCTTTGTATTTAGCCAAAAAAATGAAAAAAAAATGACGTAGGGTTCCCCCTAGTTTTGTAGCCAGCTAGGGTAAAGCAGACGGCTGCAGCCTGCAGACCACAGCTGGCAACCTCAGCTTGGCTGGTAATCCAAAACTGAGGGCACCCCACGCTGTTATTTTAAATTAAATAAATAATTAAAAAAAAAAACACGTAGGGGTCCCCCAAAATTGGATCACCAGCCAAGGTAAAGCAGACAGCTGGGGCCTGATATTCTCAGACTAGGGAGGTCCATGGTTATTGGAATCTCCCCAGCCTAAAAATAGCAGGCTGCAGCCACCCCAGAAGTGGCGCATCCATTAGATGCGCCAATCCTGGTGCTTCGCCCCAGCTCATCCCGCGCCCTGGTGCGGTGGCAAACGGGGTAATATATGGGGTTAATACCAGATGTGTAATGTCACCTGGCATCAAGCCCTGGGGTTGGTGAGGTCAGGCGTCTATCAGATACCCGACATCACCAACCCAGTCAGTAATAAAAAAAAATAGACGACAAACACATTTTTATTTGAAAAAACACTCCCCAAAACATTCCCTCTTTAACCAATTTATTAGAATGAAAAACAAATCCAGGTCTGGTGTAATCCAAGGGGTTGCCATGACGATCCACACTGTCCCAGTCAATGAAGAGCAGAATGTTCCCCATTGGCTGGGAGAGCAATGCAGTGACCTGAGCTAACATCAATGGGTCAGCCCAGGTCACTGCAGGGGATGACAAGTGCTGCTGTCAGCGAGGTACATTACCTGCGCTGATCTCCAGCACTGCCGACAGCCCCTGTCACTGAGGTCAATGACCGGCGCCTTCACATCAAGTATCGCGAGAGGTCCGTGACGTCTCGGGTGGGAAGCGAGAGGTGATGTGACAAGTGGCGGCCATGGAGGACAGTGACAGCGCTGAGGTCTGGATGGCGGGACTTCATCACCGCAGGTAAGCCGAGCGGGGGGGGAAGGGGGGGTGCGTGTGTGAGAGTGTGTGTGTGTGTGTATATGTATGTATACATGCCGCGGGCAGGAGGGGGTGGAGTGAGCTGAGCGGGAAGTGTGGGCTTCCTGCACGTAACTAAGATAAACATCGGGTTACTAACCAAGCGCTTTGCTTGGATACCCGATGTTTATCTTGGTTACCAGCTTGTGGCAGGCTGCCAGCGATGGCTCCTGCACACTGTAGCTGTAAAAAGCCCTGCTTTTTGCTGCTAGAACCGTTCTCGAACGTTTCTAGAACTATCGAGCTTTTAGCAAAAAGCTCGAGTTCTAGTTCGATCTCGAACAGCCTAAAAATCACTCGAGCCTAGAACTGGAGAACCACGAACCGCGAACCGCGCTCAACTCTACTAACCAAGTCAATGCGGGTTCTCCTGCGGATAGGTGTAATTTTTTTTCACTGGACAACCCCTTTGGGATTGTATTCACAAACAGCATTTTGCTTTGAAAGTGGTATATTTTTTATTCTGGTTGACCAGGATTAAAAAAGAGAAAAAAAAAAAGAAAATAAAAAAGCTCAAAACCCAGAAATGTCTTAACATAGTTAAACTGAACCTGTCAGCTGATACATGCTGCTCAAACTGTGGGCAGCATGTATCAGGCACTGGCTGTACACAGTCACGTATGTTTAACGCTGAAACACTGTGGCATTTCAGAGGGAAACATACTTTTAATGCAGCAGCCAATTATTGACTTCTCCGCTGACATTTGCATGCATGACACTTGTCCAATGATTTTTCGGAACAATCTCGTGAATTATGGTCACGATGCTATTGCTGCAGGGACCACTCAAGCTGAAAACAGTGGAGTTGCATGCATTGAATAGATAAGTAATGGTCATTTTATTATTATGTTAAAATATTTCCAGACAGTCCATTTTTAAAGCATCACTACCACTTATATATTTTTTAAATTAAATATATATATATATATATATATACACACACACATATATATATATATCTATATATATAATTGCCTAATTCTGTCTGTCTGTCTGTCTTGCTCCAAAATTCTGTCCTTACCGCGACAAGCGTCTCATTGGCCGCTCGCCTCACCTCGGCTCCGCCCCCCCCGCACGGATTGGCAGCTCGTGTCGCCTCGGCTCCGCCCCCCGCACGGATTGGCCGCTCGCCCAGGCTCCACCCCCCACACGGATTGGCCTCTCGCCCCGGCCCCCTGCACGCATTGGCAACTCGGCCACGCCCCGCCCCCCTCACGCATTGCACGCTCGCTCTGGGCCCCCCCCCGCACGCATTCCCCGAAACGACACAGAGCCCCGACTCCCAGGTGAGTGCTTTACCCCCGGGAGCCCACATCAGCGTACGCCGCCAACCCAGCCGACACATACCCTCGCATTGCTGGGGTTGCCGCCGTATGCTGGTGTGGGCTCCCGTGCGAGCGGGGGGGCGGGCTATGCTGGTAACCATGGTACACATTGAGTAATATTGTGTAGCATAGTTACCAGCGTACACCGGCTCCCAGGTGAGCGCATCAAGGTCCTGCAGCGGCGGAACACACACACACGCACACACATAAGAACAGACACACACACACATCAGATCACACTCACTCTCACACACACCTCACACACACATCAGATTGCATCCACACACTCACATCATCCTGTGATATCGCTTGCTTCTCGGCGGCGATACTGTGCGTGCAGTGACCTTGCAGGACCTGCCGGAGGATCACATGGCCAGAAGCATGTGGTATCTCTGGATGTTGTGAGTGTGAGCTCGTATGTGCAATATCGTCAATGTGTGTGTGCGTGTATGCGATCGGGTGTGTGCGTGTATGCGATTGGGTGTGTGCGTGTATGCGATCGGGTGTGTGCGTGTCGGCAGAAGGCAGAGGAGCACTGCGTGCAGCACAGCTGCTGGGACCGCACACCGGAGGGTAAAGGCAGAAGTGGGGTGTGAGTGTATGCGATCAGATGTGTGCGTGTATACTGTCTGATCTGTGACTGTGGAGCACTATGGGGGTTGCACAGCATGGGGGATGGAGCACGATGGGGAGTGCGCAGCATGGGGGATGGAGCACGATGGGGAGTGCGCAGCATGGGGGATTGAGCACGATGGGGGGTGCGCAGCATGGGGGATGGAGCACGATGGGGAGTGCGCAGCATAGGGGATGGAGCATGTTTGAGAGTGCACAGCATGGGGGATGGAGCACGATGGGGAGTGCGCAGCATGGGGGATGGAGCACGTTTGGGAGTGCGCAGCATGGGGGATGGAGCACGATGGGGAATGCGCAGCATGGGGGATGGAGCACGGTGGGGAGTGCGCAGCATGGGGGATGGAGCACAATGGGGAGTGCGCAGCATGTGGGATAGAGCACAATGTGGGGTGCGCAGCATAGGGGATGGAGCATGATGGGGGGTGCACAGCATGGGGGATGGAGCATGATGGGGGGTGCGCAGCATGGGGGATGGAGCACGATGGGGGGTGCGCAGCATGGTGGATGGAGCACGATGGGGGGTGCACACCTCCCCCCAAAACACACACACACACCGCCACACACGCACTGCACAACACACCACACATACACTGGGAACCACAAACACCGCCCTACACAGACACCCACACACACAGACAACGCCGCGCACACACACAACACCCAACACACAAACACCGCGGCACACACAAATATACGCACATACCACACAACACACACATTGCACAAAACATACCTCCCCCAAAACACACACACACACACCCCACACCCACACAAACCGCGCAACACACACACACAACGCTACAGACACACAGCGCTCCACAAACAACGCAACACACACAACGCAACACACAAACAACACCGCTCTCACCCCCCGTCACACCCACACAACACCCAGAACATGTACAGCGCCCTACACAAACAGTTGGTAACTACACACAACAACATCTAAATATATATATAACAAAAATCATACATTAACTACACAATACGTAAATTCTAGAATACCCGATACGTAGAATCGGGCCACCTTCTAGTATATATATATATACACACACACATATATATATATATATATATATATATATTTGTGTGTTTCGCCCACGGTTATGTGGTACTCGGTCCCGGGCAGTGTATAACTGGGGAGTGTCACTTTGGTCGCCGTTGGTAGCCTTATCCTTATGTACTATGTATTATTTTGGCTTGCACTCATAATATATATTAGTGCTCACTTCAGTTATCCTATTTAGTATTATGAAGTTTTTTTCTGAATGTGAACACAGCTCCGCCCCTTTCGGCCATGTTTTTTCCATCTCCTATATAAGAAAGTGCTTGGTTACCCTTCTCCACACACAGCAGTTTTTAATTGCAATGAGATCACACACAGTTAGGGTCATGGAGCTAGGGACCCCAATATAGAGATATACCTTGACGAGGTTTTGGGGCTCAGTTACATTGTTCAATGCGATTGCTAAATATCTCCTTTTTCCTAATATTCATGGCAGGTATGCATTTCATTATTCACACTTTCAAGTTAGCAAGGGTCATTTTGGAGCAAGACAGACAGAATAAGGCAATTATATATATACTAGAAGGTGGCCCGATTCTACGCATCGGGTATTCTAAAATTTACGTATTGTGTAGTTAATGTATGATTTTTGTTATATATATATATATATATATATATATATAGATGTTGTTGTGTGTAGTTACCAAATGTTTGTGTACGGCGCTGTACATGTTCTGGGTGTTGTGTGGGTGTGGCGGGGGGTGAGAGCGGTGTTGTGTGTTGCGTTGTGTGTTGCGTTGTTTGTGGAGCGCTGTGTGTCTGTAGCGTTGTGTGTGTGTGTTGCGCGGTTTGTGTGGGTGTGGGGTGTGTGGGTGTGGGGTGTGTGTGTTTTGGGGAGGTATGTTTTGTGCAATGTGTGTGTTGTGCGGTAGGTGCGTATATTTGTGTGTGCCGCGGTGTTTGTGTGTTGGGTGTTGTGTGTGTGTGCGGCGTTGTCTGTGTGTGTGGGTGTCTGTGTAGGGCGGTGTTTGTGGTTCCCAGTGTGTGTGTGGTGTGTTGTGCAGTGCGTGTGTGGCGGTGTGTGTGTGTTTCGGGGGGAGGTATGCACCCCCATCGTGCTCCATCCCCCATGCTGCGCACCCCCCATCGTGCTCCATCCCCCATGCTGCGCACCCCCCATCGTGCTCCATCCCCCATGCTGCGCACCCCCCATCGTGCTCCATCCCCCATGCTGCGCACCCCCATCATGCTCCATCCCCCATGCTGCGCATCCCCCATCGTGCTCCATCCCCCATGCTGCGCACCCCCCCATCATGCTCCATCCCCCATGCTGCGCATCCCCCATCGTGCTCCATCCCCCATGCTGCGCACTCCCCATCGTGCTCCATCCCCCATGCTGCGCACTCCCCATCGTGCTCCATCCCCCATGCTGCGCATTCCCATCGTGCTCCATCCCCCATGCTGCGCACTCCCCATCGTGCTCCATCCCCCATGCTGCGCACTCCCAAACGTGCTCCATCCCCTATGCTGCGCACTCCCCATCGTGCTCCATCCCCCATGCTGCGCACCCCCCATCATGCTCCATCCCCCATGCGGCGCACTCCCAAACGTGCTCCATCCCCTATGCTGCGCACTCCCCATCGTGCTCCATCCCCCATGCTGCGCACCCCCCATCGTGCTCCATCCCCCATGCTGCGCACTCCCCATCATGCTCCATCCCCCATGCTGCGCAGTCCCCATCGTGCTCCATCCCCCATGCTGTGCACCCCCCATCGTGCTCCACAGTCACAGATCAGACAGTATACACGCACACATCTGATCGCATACACTCACACCCCACTTCTGCCTTTGCCCTCCGGTGTGCGGTCCCAGCAGCTGTGCTGCACGCAGTGCTCCTCTGCCTTCTGCTGACACGCACACACCCGATCGCATACACGCACACACCCGATCGCACACATGCACACACCCGATCACATACACGCACACACCCGATCGCATACACGCACACACACATTGACGATATTGCACATACGCGCTCATACTCACAACATCCTGAGATACCACATGCTTCTGGCCATGTGATCCTCCAGCAGGTCCTGGAAGGTCACTGCACGCACAGTATCGCCGCCAAGAAGCAAGCGATATCACTGGATGTTGTGAGTGTGTGGATGCGATCTGATGTGTGTGTGAGGTGTGTGTGAGAGGGAGTGTGATCTGATGTGTGTGTGTGTGTGTTCCGTCGCTGCAGGACCTTGATGCGCTCACCTGGGAGCCGGTGTACGCTGGTAACTATGCTACACAATATTACTCGATGTGTACCATGGTTACCAGCGTAGCCCGCCCCCCCCCCGCTCGCACGGGAGCCCACACCAGCGTACGGCGGCAACCCCAGCAATGCGAGGGTATGTGTCGGCTGGGTTGGCGGTGTACGCTGATGTGGGCTCCCAGGGGTAAAGCACTCACCTGGGAGTCGGGGCTCCATGTCGTTTCGGGGAATGCGTGCGGGGGGCGGGGCCAGAGCGAGCGTGCAATGCGTGAGGGGGGCGAGGCGTGGCCAAGTTGCCAATGCGTGCAGGGGGCCGGGGCAAGAGGCCAATCCGTGGGGGGGCGGAGCCTGGGCGAGCGGCCAATCCGTGCGGGGGCGAAGCCGAGGCGAGGCGAGCGGCCAATCCGTGCGGGGGGCGGAGCCGAGGTGAGCGGCCAAGGAGACGCTTGTCGCGGTAAGGACAGAATTTTGGAGCAAGACAGACAGACAGACAGACAGACAGAATAAGGCAATTATATATATAGATAGATGTGTATATATATTGTAAGAGGGTGACCGGTACTGTTATTAATGGGAGGTATGTACCACACAAGTGGTGTGAGCCTCCACAATGCTGGTACTTGTAGTGCTACAGTTATTGTTGCAGTATACAGAGGGTGAGGCTTGCACGTGGCTGAAGAGATGGGTGGGTCTGGCCACCTGCGTAGTCTCGCCCATGGGTGTCTCAAGTAAGTAAAATGGAGAATGCTGTTAGGCACATTGCTGAGTAACAGACAGGAGTCTGCAGAGTGTGCCTAGAGCAGCCTGTGTGAGGTGCTCTAAACTGTTAGAGTCTGAGATTGTGCTGCACATGGTGTTAATGTGCTGGAGGTCTCAGTCTGGGAAAAGACTGGAAAGGCTTTTGGAAACAAGTCTGATTGAGACTTCGGAGAGACTGCAGCCCGGCTGGAAATTGCTGGGGCTGCAAGAACCTCTGCTAGAGTTGCGTACACTGGCAGGAGCTAGTGTGGGGAAAGCTGCCATCCATCCCAGATTGACTCATAGTGGACTGGAAGCCCATGTTATGTGCCTATGACCTTTTTCCTTTAAGCAAGGAGAGGCTTTCTTGTGTTTTTCTTTTGTAAGTGCAGTTTGTTTGTTGTTAATAAACTGCTGGATTTTTGGAAAGACTGTGTTATCTGTGTATGCCTAAGCTACCTCATACCTCTGCAAGCGAGTGAACCCCCCAGGTTGCTGTGTGCAATCTTAGGGGTACTTTGCACACTACGACATCGCAGCTGCGATGTCGGTGGGGTCAAATCGAAAGTGAAGCAATCCGGCGTCGCTGTCGACATTGGAGTGTGTAAATCGTTTTTGATACGATTAACGAGCGCAAAAGCTTCAAAATCATACCATCGGTGTAGCGTCGGTCATTTTCATAATTTCGGAAGGACCGATGTTGCGATGTTGTTCCTCGTTACTGCGGCAGCACACATCTGTGTGCATGAAGCCGCAGGAGCGAGGAACATCGCCTTATCTGCGTCTCGGCTGCAATGAGGAAGGAAGGAGGTGGGTGGGATGTTTACATCCCGCTCATCTCCGCCCCCCTGCAGTGTGACGTCGCTGTGACGCCGCACGGCCTGCCCCCTTAGAAAGGAGGCGGTTCGCCGGCCAGAGCGACGTCGCAGGGCAGGTAAGTGCATGTGAAGCTGCCGTAGCGATAATTTTCGCTACGGCAGCTGTCACAAGATATCGCAGCTGCGACGGGGGCGGGGACTATCGCGCTCGGCATCGCTACCATCGGCTTGCGATGTCGTAGTGTGCAAAGTACCCCTGACAATACATACACACACTTATCACTGCTCTCTCTGGTGTCCAGTGGCGTCACCACAGTTTATACTATTTGACTCACTCCCTGCTCTGTGTGAGAGCCGGAAGTCAATTTTACAATAAAAGTGTATGGACCCTCAGTCTTACACTACATAGGATTACATTGTAAATCCACTTCTGGGTATGATCGGGAGAGTCTGCAAAGCAGTGATGTCACTGAGAAAAGGACAAGAATGCTGCTGGACATCAGAGACTGTGGCAGTAGGTGAGTATATTAATACATTCACACTACATTACATGCATATATAAACACATTTAATAAAAAAAAAATATACGTGGGAGGATTTTTTTTTAATTCCCTCAACCTTTTAAAGGTCAGTCATTTCATGTGCAATACTTACCCTTTTACAATCTATACCTGTGGAAATTGCAAGAAGAAAAAATAATTGGGATTGTGTCACCATAACTTGGCTTGTGTCATTAGTTTTCTGTTAATAGACCTTTATGAGGGTTCGTTTTTTTGCATTTCGTGCTGATGTTTTTATTGATACCATTTTGGGTTATCAATATGATATATGATGTTTTGTAGGAGAATAGTTATGGGCAAATCAACAATGAAGCCACTGGACAAGGTCCTCAATTTGAGGAACATTTCACTGGTGACGAAAACATGGTTTGTACATAGTCTGGTCTTTTCTGTAGTAACATATGGATTTGCCTTCCAAATGTGGTGCTGTAGAAGGATGTTATCAATACCATGGATGGCAAGAAGAACAAACAAATCAATTTTGGAACAAAACAAGCCAGACAAGGATCACCAAGCTACAACTTGCCTACTTTGACACATCATACAAAGAGATTAATCACTGGAGACGGACATTATGGTCGGAAGATTAGAAGGAACAAGGCGAAGAGGAACCCGATTTCTTGATAAAAATCAATATAACGAGGGAGAAGACCCTGGTGGGCTTATCTAGGCTTGAACAAGATTGATCTTTCTACAGACCGTTCATCCATTACATTGCCATAACTCGAGATCAAGCTGAAGGACGTGAAATAAATAAATAAATAAATAAACAAAATCAATAAATAAATAATAATATGTAAGGATAAATAGTTCACATTTTATACTCTGGAAAAAATCCTTCAACTATAAGTAACACCACAAGCCATTCTGACTTGTGCCACACACTTGTAAAACTATGAAAGATTAAATATGGAAATCATCATGTAAATTGTTAGAACAAAATTATCACCATATAAGTTACTTGTTAACCCCTTCACCCCTCAGCGATTTTCCGTTTTTACTTTTCGTTTTTTCCTCCCTTTCTGCCAAGAGCCATAACTTTTTTAATTTTGCATCAATATTGCCATATGAAGGCTTGTTTTTTGCGTGACGAGTTGTACATTTTAAAGACATTCATTTTAACATATAGAGTAAAGAAAAAAAACAAGAAAAAAAATCCAACTGCGGTGAAATGGCAAATAAGTACAATTGCACGAATGTTTTTTGGTTTTTTTTTATTTACCATATTCATTATACAGTAAAACTGACTTGGCATTATGATTCCCCAGTACGAGTTTGTAGAATACCAAACACTTTTATCTAGGTGGGGGAAAAAAAGTTAACGAATTTGTAAAAAAATAAAAAAAATTAAAAAAAAGAATTACGCTTTTGTCGCCATACTCCAAGAGGTGTAATATTCTTATTTTTCGGGATCTGGGGCTCTGGGATGTCTTATTTTTTGCATCTTGAGCTGACGTTTTTAATTATACCATTTTGGGTAGATGCAATGTTTTGATTGCCTGTTATTGCATTTTAATGCAATATTGCGACAACAAAAAAGACCCTTTAATTTTGGAATTTGGAATTTTTTTCTCACTGCGCCCTTTACCGATCAGGTTAATTGATTTTATATTTTGATAGATCGGGTATTTTTGAACATGGTGTTACCAAATATGTGGGGTTTTGTGCTATTTTTAATGTTTTATTTTCAATGGGGCAAAAGCGGGGTTATTTGAACCTTTAGTTGTTTTTTTATTTTTTAATATATTTTAAAACTCTTATTTTTTTACTGATTATCCTAGTCCCCTTAATGGACTTTATGCCTGCAGTGTCCGATCGCTTGTGCTGATCCAAGCAATGCATAAGCATCGCTCTAATCAGCAGAAATGTTGTGTTTCTGTGAATACTGGCGCTCTGTCGTCATTCACAAGGAATGAGTCATGACAGCAACAGGGGTCATCCGCTGAAGTTGTACTGTCATAGTAACCCACTGGCACCCTATCGTGTCACAAGGTCGCTGATGGCAGTGGGAAACAGCGCAATTCCCCCTGGAGCACGTTAGACTGCGCTGTCAGAGTTTGACAGTGTGATCTATGGAGTTAACAGTTCAGATCAGATGACATGTGCAGGGGTGAATGCGAGCTTGCGTTGTAATGGGAGGGAGGCGACCTAGGACATATTGTCAGGGCCGAGAGGACTGGTAGGCCCAGGAGGTGGATCCACTGGACCGAGCACCCGACCGGAGGGCAGGGTACACGGCAGCCGGAGCACTGGCGTAGCAGGGATGGGTCCCTCCGGGAACAGGTAGAACAAAGTCACACGGTACTAGGGGGCCAGCGTCCTTCCGGGGACGGGTAGAACAAAGTTACCGGGGTCACAGAGTTCCTTGAGACAGTGCAGGACACTGGTACAGGTGCCGGGTAGTAAAGATAGGCAGTAGTACAGGACACGGCACAAGGGGACCTGAGAACCTAGCTCACAAGACAAAGCTTCAAGACACGTTGATCAGGCCCCGCCCACATGGAAAGGCAAGTCTTATATACCCAGCACAGCCCTATGTCATTTCCTGCTTCAGGTGTGCTGGGCCTATAAGACCAGGAGAGTGGGCGCGGCCTGGTCCTATACAGAACCATGTGGCTAAGACTCAGAGTCAGACTCCTGAGACCAGGAACAGGACTCAGGGGAGCAAGAGCGGGAGCGGCAGCCATGACTGGTGGACACATGGACTGGATCAGTGGGTAAGGAGTGGTGCTGGGACACGGGGAGCGTGACAGTACCCCCCCTCTATGCCCCCCCTCCGTGCACAGTACCCCAGGGGCACCCCGGATCGAGTCACTGGACCAAGACCCAACGCAAAGGCGGGGAAGGGCCGCTGACCCCGTACCGCCTTCTTGGCCGCACAACGCTTAGCCGATCTACCAGCAGTGGCAACGGGAAGCGGGGAAGAAGACAGAAGCAGGACTGGGGTCGTGGACGACCGGACCGGGCGTCTCGGACCGGGTACAGGACAGTGTCTCATCCTCGGTAGCCGGTGGCATCAAAGTCTCAATTGTCAGGGACGGTGGAACGACGCTGGAGTGCGTCGTCTCCTCTGGTTCCGGTGGCACCACAGGCACAAGTGACAGGAGTTGTGGTACGGCACTGGACTGCGTCGTCACCTCTTCAGGGGTCGGTGGTTCCAACGGTTCAGGTGACAGGGACTGAGGAACAGGCTGTAGACAGTTATCATGGCACAAGGGTCCCCAGCGGGAAATAGCGCCAGATCGCCAACTAATGGCAGGGTCATGGAGTTGAAGCCAGGGCAGACCCAGCAGGAGCTCAGGAGCCATTCTTGGGATGACATAGAAGGCAATGGTCTCAGTATGCAAAGTGCCAACCTGGAGTCTCACGGGTTCAGTGGTATACCGGACAGGTTCGTATAGTGGTTTACCATCCACGGAGGCGAACCAGAGGGGCTTGGCAAGCGGGATCACAGGTACCTGATATCGGTTCACTGCAGACTGGTGTATGAAATTACCCGCTGCCCCAGAATCGATGTGGGCCTCTGCTGTGAACCTGATCTTCTCCGTCGTCACCTGGACAGTCTGCGTAACTGGAACGGAGGAGATTCCGGTGCCAAAGGTGGCGGTTCCCACCATCCCTTGGACCCGGGGTCTACCTGGTTTCTCCGGGCAAGAACGGAGCATATGTGAACCATCTCCGCAATAGAAACACAGGCCCCGGGCGAGTCGTTCTGCACGGCGTTGCTTGGCTTGGTTCAGTTGGTCAACTTGCATGGGTTCTGGAAACACATCACAGGAAGGCAGAGGCAAGGGAGCGGTAGGCCTCTGTGGGGACAAGGCGTGACGGGGTGGTCGCTTCTCCCGGAATACCTCTTTGGTTCGCTCCTGGAAACGGAGGTCAATCCGGGTGGCTAAGGATATTAAAGCGTCCAAAGTTTGTGGAACGTCACGGCCGGCTAGTTCGTCTTTGACGCGGCCAGAGAGACCTTCCCAAAAGGCCGCCGTCAAGGCCTCATTGTTCCAGCCCAGCTCAGAGGCGAGCGTGCGGAACTGGATGGCGTATTGGCCGACGGTCAGGGTCCCTTGGCGTAGCCGGAGGAGCGAAGAGGTCACTGCGGTAGTACGTCCGGGTTCATCGAAGGTACTTCGGAAAGCTTGCAGGAATTCCCGGATGTCGGTGGTCATTGGATCCTCATTCTCCCACAGGGGGTTAATCCAGGCTAGAGCTTCGCCTTCCAAGTGTGACATCAGGAACGCCACTTTAGCCTGGTCTGAGACAAACAAATGGGGGAGCAACTTGAAATGCAGGGAGCACTGGTTCAAGAAGCCTCTGCAGGTCTTGGGATCCCCCACATAGCGAGGCGGAGCAGCGAGGCGGAGTTGCGAAGCCGAGGGGACAACAGGTTCGGACTTAGACGCTGTCTGCTGCGTCGACGGAGACGAAGCGGCGGTCTGTAACGTGTACAACCGGTGGTCCACAGACGTCAGGAACTTCAGTATGCGGTGTAAGGTGTCACGCTGTTGCACCAGTTCCTGGCGTAGTTCAGCCAGCTCAGACGTTTGTGCTCCGGCGGAATCCATGGCCTGATCAATCTGTCAGGGCCGAGAGGACTGGTAGGCCCAGGAGGTGGATCCACTGGACCGAGCACCCCACCGGAGGGCAGGGTACACGGCAGCCGGAGCACTGGCGTAGCAGGGATGGGTCCCTCCCGGGAACAGGTAGAACAAAGTCACACGGTACTAGGGGGCCAGCGTCCTTCCGAGGACGGGTAGAACAAAGTCACCGGGGTCACAGAGTTCCTTGAGACAGTGCAGGACACTGGTACAGGTGCCGGGTAGTAAAGATAGGCAGTAGTACAGGACACGGCACAAGGGGACCTGAGAACCTAGCTCACAAGACAAAGCTTCAAGACACGTTGATCAGGCCCCGCCCACATAGAAAGGCAAGTCTTATATACTCAGCACAGCCCTATGTCATTTCCTGCTTCAGGTGTGCTGGGCCTATAAGACCAGGAGAGTGGGCGCGGCCTGGTCCTATACAGAACCATGTGGCTAAGACTCAGAGTCAGACTCCTGAGACCAGGAACAGGACTCAGGGGAGCAAGAGCGGGAGCGGCAGCCATGACTGGTGGACACATGGACTGGATCAGTGGGTAAGGAGTGGTGCTGGGACACGGGGAGCGTGACACATATATATGTCTTAGGTCGTGACGGGGTTAAATAAATGTAAACTGAGCAAGTCTCTTAGGGCCTATTTACACAATCAGATAAAGAATGTTCCTAAGAATACTTGCAGGGGCGTAACGACTGCGGTCACAGAGATCGCCAATGTGACTGGGCCCGGAGCTGCAGGGGGCCCGCCTGCCCCACTGCCCCAGCCCCTGATTCAGATGGATGTGTGTCCGAAGACATGCATGCAGCTGAAATACATCGCAGCACAGAGACCTGTCGGGTCCCTGCGCTGTGATGTGCCGGCCGCCGATTAAGGTCATGAATACTCACTGCTACCCACACAAACAATCCTGGGCATGGGGACCAGAGAATATTCTGACAGCTGTCGGTGCTGTAAGTGGCTGTGCATGACACTGACGTCTGGTTGTAGTGGCGTGTAGCTGGGTGTAGTGGGGTGTAGCTGGGTGTAGTGGCGTGCACCTGTAATCCCAGCATCCTGGGAGGCCGAGGCTGGCGGATTGCTTGAGTCCAGGAGTTCTGGGCTGCCCTGAACTATGTTAATCGGGTGTCCCCGCTAAGTTTAATATCAATATGGTGACTTTGGGGGAGCTTGGAACTACCAGGATGGGGGGCTATATGCCAGGATAAGGGGGCTATATAGCACGATGGAGCTATATACCAGAATGAGGGGGCTATATAGCATGATGGGGGCTATATACTAGGATGAGGGAGCTATATAGCATGATGGAGCCTATATACCAGGATAAGGGAGCTATATAGCATGATGAGAGCTATACACCAGGGTGAAGGGGCTATATACCAGGATGAGGGGGCTATATACCAGGATGGACGACTATATACCAGGATGGACAACTATATACCAGGATGAGGGAGCTATATAGCATGATGGGGGCTATATACCAGGAGGAGGGTGCTACATACCAGGATGGAGAGCTATACACCAGGATGGAGGATTATACATTGTGTCCACCCATATCCTGTCCACCGCCATTAACTTGAGAACGGCGGCAGCTATAGGAATAGAAGTGGTGTCTAGGTATAGTAAACTAGCCATGCGCTATGCAATGAAACCACCTACAGTGCCACCTGGTGGAAAACAACGGAGTTAGCATTTTTATCTCGAAAACGGAACGAGATAGAGAAAAAAAGTGGATTACAAAGTTATCGGGCATCATCAATTAAATACAAATCGACACCTTGCAGACAGAAATGCTATGATTATAATGTGTAAAACTCACAAGGCTGCGGACGTGAAGCGATACCTCATGGAGACCTTCCTACAAGTCATTGGGTATGGTGGGTGCATAGAGTGGCCTCCACGCTCACCTGGCCTGACCCCATTGGACTTCTGTGAGGTCACATAAAACAGAAGGTATATGCCACCCCTCCACCAACATTGCAGGACCTATGACGACGTATCACAGATGCTTGTGCAAACGTGTCACCTACCATATTGGACAACGTGCAGTAAGATACAGTATGCTGTCCAGAGTCCAGATGTGCATTGCCTCTATTGGTGGCCGCTTTGAGCATCAAAGTTAAATGAGCGCCATATGCGTGATCAGCTATCAATGTTTTGGGGGGGTCATGGGTTTCATATCATAGCATTTCTGTATGCAAGGTGTCGATTCGTATTGAATTGATGACGCCCTACAATTTTTTAATTCACTTTTTTTCTCAAGCTCATTCCGTTTTTGAGATAAAAATGCTAACTCCGTTGTTTTCCACCAGGTGGTTTCATTGCGTAGCGCATTGCTACTTTACTATACCTAGACACCACTTCTATTCCTATAGATGCCGCTGTTCTCAAGTTAATGGTGGTGGACAGGATATGGGTGGACACACTGTATACCAGCATGAGGGAGCTATATAGCATGGAGGGGGCTATATACTAGGAAGAGGGGGCTATGTACCAGGATAAGGGGGCTAAATGATAGGATGGGAGACATATTTACGGGGATGAGGGATACATTTACCAGGAAGTGGCCCAGGATGGGGGACATTAGTACAGGATTGGGGACATTACTACACAATGAATAGGGGGGGGGCAACTTGTATATCTTTATAGGATTTAAAATACTACAATGGCCCATATATCTGACGAACATATGGGGAGCCAGGCTCAATCTCCGCATCGGGGCCTATCAGACTCTAGTTACGCCACTGAATACTTGTTCTTGATTATTGGCCTATCCAAACAGGCTGGTAAGTCAGCTGATGACTGAGCAAAACACTTGTATAGTTGAGTGAGATTATTTTTGATCAAGTTTAAAAATGATCGCTCTCAACAGTACATCATTGTGTGTAAACAGGCTAAAAGAGGGTTAAACAATAAATTGAGATGATACTCATTTTTCCCTGATACAGTTGGAGTGCTTTGGCCTCAGTTTACAGGCTACAGTGGTTACATCCTGACTATAGTGCACATCAACGTTGCAACCAATCATTGAGCTTACTGGCATGTGCCATTATCATTGGCTGAGCTTAATGATTGGCTGCAGTGGTAATTGATGTGCAGTGTACATATGACATCACTGCTGCAGCCCATAAATCTTGTCTGGGACAGAGGGGGAGAGTCACTGATGGAGCAAGGAATGGGGAGTACCAGATCATTTTTGTAAGGCTACATTCACATTCAAAATAAATGGACCATGTTTTCTGTCTGTCATCCGTTTTCCTTCTGTTAAGCATCCTATCATAGGACTTTAATGGACTAGATTGATCCACAAAAACAGATGAAAATAAGGCATGGTATGAGTCTCATGGATCAGACAAATGGATCCTTTGTTAAAACAGACTTGTGTATGGATCAATGAAACTCTATGGGTCGATATATGCATGGCCGAACCGCACACGGATGGTGTAGGAAATTTACAGTCTCAGGTAGGCAGTAGTTAGCATTCACATAAGCAATGCAGTTTGGTCCAAAAACAAAAGTTTCTTCTGGGCACAAAAGTATAACAGTAATTAAACAGTTGATTCAGCAGACAACTACTGTATATATGTCAGTGTGGGCTCACTGAAACAGATTACAGTCCCTTCCGTCTCAGCTTCATGCTGAGACTGCAAACACCAGAGGTCTTTTCTGCATCCCAGATACAGTCTTTTCTCTCAAAGCAAACTGTGCACAAGGAAGAGGTACGGTCCTACAAATGTCACTTTCATCCTGATTCCCAGCAGCTTAACACTAGAACTTCTGAGGTAGTCATTTTGACTACTTTGCACCATGTATTTCTATATAGGTGTCACGAGTCCAGTAGTTCTAATGTTAAAGATCTAAACAGAAGGGTTCAACTCCATGCACAGCTCACACTGGACAGGCTACAGCGTCAGCACATTTCACTCTGCTCAAAATCCCCAGCAGACTGAGAGCTCTAGGTAAACACATGCCCTGGTTCTTAGTCAAAGCTAGCCAGGTGCATGTGATCAAGACCTGCAGTGCTAGGTTTTAACCCCGTCTTCCCTATTTTATCATATCCCCCCTCCCCACCCAAAGCTGAGGGCTGGGCATGATCTGCCAATACACAGAGCCTACAGGGCTTTAAATTGACCTGAGCAGGACGCTCATACTTGATGTTATCAGGGTGACCTAGTAACCCCAAGAGCCTGCCCCTTAGCTGATATACGACCCAGGAATCACACCCCCAATAGGCAATTGTACAAGATTTATGTCCCGAACCAAGTCCTGAGCCAGCCTGGACCTTTTGGAAACCCTCAAAGGTGGTCTTGGGCCCTTTCTTCCCAGAAAAGTGACATCAGGCTCGCATGATTGTTGCAAAGTTTCTTTCCACGAGGCTCATGAGGTCTTCTGCATTCAGGAGATGTCCTTGGCTAACCGAGTTTTGCAGGTACTTTGTGCTGTGTTAATAAAATTAGTCCACTACCATTCTCTCCACCGACCGGGCCCGGGAGGTTAGTGCCCCGAGGCTGCCCAGCAGATTAGCAGCCAGCTCCTTTTTGTGAGAGAGGAGTTGCACTGTTCTGTCGCAGACCACACGGCCGCTATATGACTCTGTGCCGACAGCGCTGACACCGGGCCCCCCTGCCCGGTATCAGCAGCGGCACATGGCCCCCATCCCCCATCATCGCACACTGAAATGATATTGCATCAGGTGGCCGGCGCTGCTTCATGCATCATCATTCTCCCTCTGTGCCTGCACGGTGACGTCACTCCTGTGCAACTGCTGTGCTGGGAGCACAGAGCGCAGGACGGGAGGACATTGACCAAGCAGTGGGGGAATGAGGAGATAGGGGAGTACAGAGCAGTGGTGAAACAAGGAAAGGTGAGGACAGAGCAGTTGTGGAAGGAGGAGAGAGGTGAGTACTTGTTTTTTATTTTTTTTATTTTTATAAATCAGTGAGTACACGGTGGCCAGAGGCCTGGGGTGCTGCATGATACATGGAGGCCGGAGGGGGAAGCGGCTGGCTGTATGATACATGGAGGCGTGGGGGGGGCCTGGGGAGGGCTGCATGATATATGGAGGCCTGGGGGGCCGGCTGCATGACAGATGTTAGCCTGGGGGGGCTGGCTGCATGACAGATTGAGGCCTGGGGGGCTGTCTGCATGATGCATGTTAGCCTGGGGGGCTGCATGATACATAGAGGTCTATGGGGTTGCATTATACATGAAGGTCTAAGGGGCTGCATAATAAACGTGAATGACACCTTATACATGGACTGTAGGGGTTAATTATACATGGAGGAGTATGGGGCTTCATAATGCAATATGATGGTTTATGGGGCTGCATTATAATACATATAGGACTATGGGGGCTACATTATAATATATGGAGGACTATGGAGGCTACCTTATACATGGACTATTGGGGTGCATTATAAAACATGGAGGACTATGTGATGCAAGATAATATATGGAGAACTATGGGGTGAATTATAATACATGGAGAACTATGGGGTGAATTATAATACATGGAGGACTATGGAGGTGCATTCTAATATATGAAGGATTATGTGGGACCCTTTATACTATATGGAAAGCTATGTGGGAGCCATCATAGTATTTAGAGAACTATATACGAGGGGGAAGGGGGGAAAAGATACAAGCATGGGAATGTTTTGTGCTGAGGGAAAAAGGCTCTTTCCCTCAGCACCCAGCTTTCTCATACTCTGCTATACATCTTCTTTCAGCACCCAGCTTTTCCATGCTCTGATATAGGAAAGCTGGGTGCTGAGGGAAAGATGTATAGCAGTGCATGGGAAAGCTGGGTGCCGGGAACAAGATGGATATCAGAACATAGTAAAGAAGGATGTTGATAGAGGGATTTCAGATCATGGGAAACCTGGGTGCTGTGGGTAAGAGCCAAGTGTCAGCATCATTGTCCTGTACCTCGAGTGTCAGTGTCATTATCCCGTACCCCAAGTGTCGGTGTACATGGAGGGGGGGGCCAGGTCCAAATTTTTCACCAGGGCCCATCAAACTCGAGTTACGCCACTGATCTCCACCATCTGTGCCAGAGTGCAAGTCTCAGGCTGCAGCCATTTTTGCACTAGGTGTAAAAAGTTGAACATCTGAGATCAAGGCAGCTTGTCCTTTTGGTAGTGCTAGAGGTGCTCCCATTGCACCTTGACTCTCAGGCTTACACCCAACCATGCCATAATCTTTTCAACTTGTTGTACTCCTTGGCATCCTGCAGGGCAAGGTCATAGTATGCTTTTGGTGGTTCCCAAGTAATGTATGGAACTTCGACATCTGCCCATGGTTTTAGAAGCAGTTTCTCCATCTGCCACCCTCTCAAAGACAGTCAGGAAAGCCTGCCCTTGTCGTCATCCTCCAGAGTAACTTTCTGCAAGGCCTCCCGAACTATTTGCATGTGCATGTGGTTTTGAGCAATGTGAGGGTTGCAGTTTTTAGAATGGGGTCACTTTTCAATATTTTCTGTCACCTAGGCCTCTCTGGTCCCTAATAAAAAAATGGTTTTGTAAATTTTATTGAAAAAATGAGAAATTGCTGATGAAATTTGAACCCTTCAAACTTCCTAAGAAAAAAAATTATGATTCAAAAATTGCGCTGATGTAAGGTAGACATGTAATAAATGTTATTTAGTAACTATTTTGTGTGACATAACTCTCAGATTTATGGGCATAAAATTTCAGTTTGCTAAATTTTTGATATTTTCACAAATAAATGCAAAAAATATCATCATAATTTTACTATTACCATGAACTACAATATGTCATGAAAAAACTTGTCAAAATCACCAGGATCCGTTGAAATGTTCCAGAGTTATAACCTGTGAAAGTGACACTGGTCAGAATTGCAAAAAATGGCCTGGTCATTAAAGTGAAAGTGAACTCAGGGGTAAAGGGGTTAAAGGAAACTTGTCACCACATTTGACCTATCTAAACTATTAATATGAGCATACTGTATGCCTTGTTGTGGATAAATCTTTTATCACTATGTAAATAAGCTCCTCTAGGCTACAGGGCGGGTGCTGCCTGGAAGATAACTCCGCCTCCAGAGATTATTTTAGATAAAAGGTCATTACCACAGTGATGTGCCGCTCTCTGCTCTCACTGCAGAGCTGTGCGTGAATACTGACACTTCTGCAGATGCCTCTCAGCTTCAGCTTCCATCTCACAGAATGGTAGTGTTGCAATATTGTTGCAATGAAGCAGAGTTCAGGAAGCAGCAAAAACTGTGTTTGCAAGAAGTCAAATTTAATTTCTCTTGTTCTGTGTCAGTTACTTGTCTCTCACTGCTAATGCCTCTTTTATTTAAAAGAATACCTGGAAGCGGAGTTATCTTCCATGCAGCATCCACCCCATAGCCTGGAACATTTCATTTACATAAAATGATAAAAATGATTTATCTACAACAACAAGGCATCTGATATGAGACAGACAGGTATGGCTTTTTTCAGCATTCTATAACCTGTATGCACATATTAATAGGTTAGATAGATCAAATGTGGTGACAGATTCCCTTTAACTTTATGCCTTTTAGAGATCATTTCCTCTTAAACTTGCTTAACTGTTCACAAGAACAGTAATTTTGATCAGTGGTGCCCAAATATCTGCATGCCACTGTATCTAATCTAAATAATCTAATCTCATTCTAATTTTTTTTTCTAAAATGTCCATTTATACATTCATGGTCAAAAGTGTTGGCACCCTTGAAGTTATTCCAGAAAATGAAGTGTTTCTCCCAGAAAATTATTGTAATTACACATGTTTTGTCATACATATTTATTTCATTTGTAAGTATTAGGACAACACAAAAAAATAGAGGGAAAAAAAAGAAAAGACAAATTGGACATAATTTCACACAAAGCCCCAAAAATGGGCTAGACAAAATTGTTGGCATCTTTCCAAAATTGTGGGTAAACTTTGTTTCAAGCATGGAAACATGGCACATGTGGCAAGTAAGAGGTATGGTAAATCTGAAAATTACCCCTGAAACCAGATATTGCAATGTGTGTCTGTGTGTGCCACACTAAACATGGAGAACAGAAAGAGAAGAGAAGTGTCTGAGGATTGAAAACCAAAATTGTTGAAAATTATCAACAATTTCAAGGTTATAAGTCCATTACCAGAAATCTGATGTTTCTTTGTTTACGGTGCGCAACATAATCAAGAAGTTTACAACCCTTTTCACTGTAGCTAGTCTCCCTGGACGTGGACGGCAGAGAAAAACTGATGAAAGGTTGCAACGTAGTCCGGATGATGGATAAGCAGGCCCAATCAAGTTCCAAAAAAGTTCAAGCTGTCCTGCAGGTGCAGGGTGCATCATTGTCAGCGAGAACCATCCATTGATATTTTAATAAAATTAAATGCTATGGCAGGAGTCCCAGGAAGACTTCACTGCTGACACACAGATATTAAAAATATATACTGCAGATAGACAAAATGTATGAGTAAGCTAAAATTCTTGTGAAATTGTCTTGTGGACAGATGAAACCAAGATAGAGCTTTTTGGTAAAGAACATCATTCTACTGTTTACCGAAACAGGAATGAGGCCTACAAAGAAAATAATACAATATCTACAGTCAAATATGGTGGAGGTTCAAAGATGCTTTGGGATTGTTTTGCAGCCTGTAACATTGGATGCCTTGACTTTGAGCAATGCATCATGAAATATGAAGATTTTGGGTCGCAATGTAGAGCCCAGTGTGAGAAAGCTGGGTTTGTGTTCTAGGTCATTGGAATTCCAGGACAATGACACCAAACATATTTCAAGAATCACTGAGACATGCATGTAAACAAAGCGCTGTAGAGTTCTGAAGTGACCAGCAATGAGACCAGATCTAAATCTCGTTGAACACCTGCGGGGAGATCTTAAATTTACTTTTGGGAAAATGTACCCTTCAAACATGAGAGACCTGGAGCAGTTTGCAAAAGAAGAGTGGTCCAAGATTTCATTTGGGAGATGTAAGAAACTTGTTGATGGTTATAGGAAGTGGCTGATTGCAGTTATTTAATTCAAAGTGTGTGCAAACAAATTTTAAGTAACAGTTTTGTCCTGCCCATTTTTAGAGTTTTGTATGAAATGATGTCAATTTGCCTTTTTTCGTGTTGCTCCAAAAAATAATACAGAAAGAAAATAAACATGTGTATAACAAAACATGTGTAATTGTAATAATTTTTTGGGAGAAATTCTTCATTTTCTGGCACAAGTAAAATATATCTTTGTACCGTGTTAGCCAGTAGAGATAAAAAAATTGTTTAAAAGAACTGAGAGTCCTCAGTGGTTGATACCCTTTAATGGCTAACTGAAAAGATGGTAATAATTGCAAGCTTTCGAGACTACTCAGGTCTCTTCATCAGGCATGGTATAACACAAAAGCTGAAGAGTCACATATTTATACACATCAGGACTTAGAATAGTGCAGTAAAAAAAAAGAAAAAACTGTACTATTACTGCACTATTCTAAGTCCTGTTGTGTATAAATATGTGACTCTTCAGATTTTGTGTTATACCATGCCTGATGAAGAGACCTGAGTAGTCTCGAAAGCTTGCAATTATTACCATCTTTTCAGTTAGCCATTAAAAGGTATCAACCACTGAGGACTCTCAGTTCATTTTCTGGCGTAATTTCAAGGGTGCCAACACTTTTGGCCATGAATGTACAATATGTACAGTTTCTTCAAAAACGTTTTTAATTCCATGTCTCATTAAAAGACCTAAGTAGTCATGAAAGCTTGCTTTGTAATATGATATTTTTGTCAACCATTAAAAGGATTCATATCTACAAATTATAATTTTGTTTAGTTTATCTTCTTAGTGTGTTGAATCTGTAGAATATATGACATGATGGAGCTGATATTTTACCAGTTACTGTGTCATTCTGTTGCAGAAATCAAAGACGCCCTGCATAAGCAGCCAAATTCAGTTATACTTGGACTGTGTACTTTTATTGTCAGATACCATGGGCCCTGACTTCTGGATGAGCAGATTTGACCACCGGTGAGAACTGGCCCAGTTTGCAATGGGCAAATTGTCCTATCCAGCCTCCGGTATAGTGTCAAGAAGGGTATTCTGTGTGTCAGGTGGCTTTGTCACAAATAATCAGACCAGATTGCTCCTCACAAGAGTGGAGAACCTTACAATTGTGAAAAAGAATCAAGCATGGTTTGGTTAGCATTTTTATTCACCTATGACTGATCTCAATGATTAGATTAGCCATGGCAGGGGGGCATGGCTTAGCTGGGGAAGAAGAAGGATGCACATGGAGGAGCTCCTGCATCTCAATTTGTAATCTAGTGGCATCCAACTCCGATCCTTAAAAAAAAGTGTCCCCAAGACAAAATCCATCTCCCTACATCTGCTGTGGAGCCCAGGAAAACAACTTTGGAGCATTGTGGAGACTGAGTGAGTAGCGGCCTGATTACAGTGCTGAAGCCAGGGCCTAAAGTAGCAGCCATACAACTACCAGTCCCCAGAGACCAGGAGAGTGCAGCAGCACTGCGATTTACTGACAGAAGGAGCATTGCTCTGAACTCCCTCCTGCTCCACTGCCTGCAGGGACTGAGGGAGAAGGCCAGAAGATAGAGGGCTTGCTAGATGTATGGGAGCAGCTGCCATTAGAGTCCAGCAGAGATGCACAGCTTCTGCACCACGCCGACCTCCCTCCCTCCTTCATCGCTCTTGGAAGGAGAGGGGCTCTGGAGAAGAGGAGGCTTGTGCCCAAGGATAAATATCACCTAATTGCTCCTGGATTGGGTTGCCACCTGAGAGAGTGGGGCCTCAAGCTCCCCTCTTCACCACCATTTGTAATGCTGTGAGGAGAGGGAGAGAGACTGCCGATAGCAGAGCACAGCAGATAGGTACACCATCATTCAGCAGAGATACCTGGAAAACAGGAACAGAGACACTGGCTCGGGATCCACTCCTGTACTGGGGTTTACAGACAGGAGGGGAAGGCTCAGGGACAGGAGACAGAACTGTAAAGGGTTAAGTTCCTAAGGCAACACCAAGACCAGAGCAGCCTGGTTCCCATGCTTATCTGGACAATAAAAGACCAGTGCAGGGGACATTTAATCCATCCCAGGCTGCCTGTTGCTAGATTGCAGATGCTGCTTACCCCATGTTAATGCAGCAAACATTAGTGGCTGGACATAAAACACAGAAATTCCCTCTAGGTTATACATTGATATATAAAAAGTACAGCTAGAGTTGACGATTCTAAGCATACAACAAATAGAAGCTCCAGTATAAAGTGCAAGAACAACGTGCAGTAGTGGTGAACATTGACATCTAGTGGTCAAGATAAGAAAACTCGGGCTGCAGCAGCTGAGATATAGAAAGTTAAAAGGGGAAGGGAAAAAAAAAAAAGAAAAAAGGATAAACTTACTCCAAATGCGTTAACCCAACCTACTTTCTCCCAGCAAAGTTCTATTAAGATCAGGTCTAGAAAATGGGGAAAAACTACAAATTACAATTTGACGAGCCAAACAAAACCCTGAAAACTCGAAAGAAGAACCAGGATGGGGATAAATCTAAAAAACAACACACCCAAGAGATGTCAGCACAGAAATCCAGACAAACACCAACCGCCAACTTCACACTGTCAGACAATGATTAGGATGAAGAGACACTAAGCGGAAATGCCAACCTCATGGAACACATCAAAGCCCTCCCTACAGCAAATTGCATCAAAAACCTATTTAAGGAATTCACGCAGACCATAAAAGAAGAGATGGCTGAACTTAAAAGCGACGTAAAACAGATCTATACAAGAATTCATACTCTTGAAAACGACTTTGACCAAATTACAACGCACTCAGAGAGAGTGACAGAAATCCTGATCGACAAACAAAAAGAGATCTTCTTGCAAAAACTTCACATAGATGATCTCGAGAACAGGTCCAGAAGGAATAACCTTCGAATTCGAGGATTACCAGAATCAGTAGAAGACAAAGACATTCACACAGCCCATACACAGATATTTAATACTCTACTTGGCAAAGAAGAAACCATTGACCTAGGGTTAGAAAGAGCCCACAGAGTTCATAAACCCAAAACAGCAAACTGGGATAAACCAAGGGATGTTCTATGTTGTTTACAAAGCTTTAAAATAAAGGAACAAATCAACCAAAAAGCGAGTTATGACTGCAAGATTGAATATGAAGAGACAGAAATACAAATCTATCAGGACCTTTCAAAGCTCACTTTAGATCTGAGAAGACAATTACAGCCCTTAACAAAAACACTGAGAGAAAAAAATATAATCTACAGATGGATGTTTCCTTTTGGTTTAGCCATCTCCTTTGACAACAAAAACCTAATAATCAAAACTCCAGATGATATTCCTTTTGTCCTCAATAAGTTGGACTTAATGCATATAAAGATTGGACCTCCACTGAAGATTTCCTTCACTTGCCTGCACTACCTAAACGTGACAAATGGACCACAACATCACCACCCAGAGCAAGTAAAGTGAGAAAACTGAATCAGGGGCCAAAGAAGACTCCAAGAAAAGGACATGGGGAACAATATGAAAATGGATGATGACTCTTCAATACCTTTATATATCTGACTTCATTATTCAACTTTAAGAAATACTCTGATGAGAAACGGAATCCTTTTTTTTTCTTCTTCTCTCTCTCTTCCTCCTCTCCCTCTGTCAACCTCCCGCCTAACGTTTTCGTTCGGGGGGAGAGGGGAGAATTGGAAAGAAGTTGTAGTTTTGTCTAAGTTTACCACATGATTGCGTACGTTCCCAATTCAGTACCTGTTCTAAAGACATTACATTTTTTGAAATGTAACTTTTGCTATTATCCCAAATAGAGACATCGGGACTTAATCCTCTTTCTATCTGCCTGTGATTTGTGCATATCGTTCAATCAAATCACAATACTACAAAGAACTCTCTTGAACGCTCATGACTTCTACCCTCATCGTTCAAGCAACAGAACCGAAGACCGTTGGTTGTAACTTTACAAATATGGAATGTTTGCTTTAGTTGGTTATTATTTATCATTTATAACTGACTTGTTATCTCACCCTCTTACATTACATTTACTGATAAGACTTAGCTGGGAGATAGTGCCCCATAGTGCCCCCTAGTTCTCTTCACTGAAAGTGTCAAGTACATATACTGTCTAAAAGTACTACATCCTAGGTCCACGCCCCCACGGACTGGAAAATCCACTATTGCAGATTACACTGGAAAGGATTGGCTTGGCTTACCCTATCCCTTCCAGCTGCAAATTTTCTTTGTTTTTTCATTTTTCAATTTGAGAAATCCATAATGTTTTCAATGTTTCAAGAGACTTAAATATCTCACAATCTATCCTATACTAAATCTTTTTCACCCTTCCCAGATACCTACCAAAATTTCAAAGATAAATTATCAATTATTTCAATGTAACTAAGGCTAATCTTAACTTTATAACGTTCAATGTTAAAGGCATGAACATCCCCCAAAAGAGATCACAAATACTGAGCTATCTTAACAAACACCAAATAGATATCGCTCTTCTCCAGGAGACTCACTTCAAGAAGACATACACACCAGTAACAAAAAATAAGGTCTACACCAGATGGTTTAATGCCAATTCCCCAATCAAGAAAAATAAAGGGGTCTCGATTATTATCCATAAAAAGATCAACTTTAACCTCAAAGACGTCATTTATGATCCAGACGACAGGTTCATCTTCTTGAAATGCCAACTATACAACTCCTTATACACAATCATAAACATCTATGCCCCAAATACTAACCAGCTGTCCTTCTTTAAGAAAATATTCAACACTCTGCATCTTTCTTCAGAAGGGAATATAATATTAGGAGGTGACTTCAATATCCCCTTACACCCTCCATCAGACACCTCAGATGGGCATTCAACGATCCCAATTAAAACAGTAAATTTCATTAAAAAATCCCTTACAGAATTACTTCTGGTCGACAGCTGGAGGATCTCACACCCCTCAACCAAAGATTACTCTTATTACTCACAAGTCCATAAGAAATACTCCAGAATAGATTATCTATTCATACCCCATCAACTTCTAAGCAATGTTCAAAAAATACATTATGATATAATACTACTTTCAGATCATGCCCCCCCCCCCTACTTTTAAACATAAAGATTTCACAAGACAGAAGACGCCCAATCAATTGGAAACTAAACAATAGTTTAATAAAAAAAAAAAAACTTCTCAAGACTACATAAGAACTTCCATCCTAAACTACTTTATAGAAAATTGCTTTAATAACATATGTGACCCTAACGTTTGGGAAGCCCACAAAGCAGTTCTACGAGGTACTTTAATAGAACTCGGCACTAAAACCAAAAAAGAAAGAGAAAAAACAACAATTTCCCTTTTAGACCAAATAAAAAACTTAGGACAACATAAAACAAATCAAAGCCCTTCATTAGAGAAGAAATAAGGAATAACGTTTGGAACTCCATTCTATGTCTGAACTGGGTGCAAAAACCTAAAAAAAATCACTATATGGAGATAAGGTATGCACACCAGTGACTATGCAAGGGGAATACATGTAATAGCAGAAACTGCTGTGTGAATACTGACATGAAAAATTCAATAGCTATATGTAAGATTGAAATGGGAAAAATGGAACCTGCATTACTGCCATGAATATATGAATAAAGAGAAATTTAGCTACTGAATTGATCAATGCAATAGAGCCCCAACACTACGCCAAAGTATTTCTCTACGTTGGGGTCCCTAGCTTGTGTGTGTCCTCTCATGCAGTTAAAAAACTTACCGTGTATGGGAAGCTGAGACCCAAGCTATATATACGTATTATGTGGATTGGCAATAAGTGTGAGTGGGGTGGGTTCACAAACGGAAAACTTTCGTGGGGAGTGGGGTGGGTTCACAAACAAAAAAGCTTGTGTGTGTCCTCTCATGCAGTTAAAAAACTTACCGTGTAAGTTTTTTAACTGCATGAGAGGACACACACAAGCTAGTGACCCCAACGTAGAGAAATACTTTGGCGTAGTGTTGGGGCTCTATTGAATTGATCAATTCAGTAGCTAAATTTCTCTTTATTCATATATTCATGGCAGTAATGCAGGTTCCATTTTTCCCATTTCATTCTTACATATAGCTATTGAATTTTTCATGTCAGTATTCACACAGCAGTTTCTGCTATTCCATGTATTCCCCTTACATAGTCACTGGTGTGCATACCTTATCTCCATATAGTGATTTTTTTTAGTTTTTTGCACCCAGTTCAGACATGGAATGGAGTTCCAAACGTTATTCCTTATTTGTTAGTAGTTTTTCGTTTGTGAACCCACCCCACTCACACTTATTGCCAATCCACATGATATGTATATATAGCTTGGGTCTCAGCTTCCCATACACGGTAAGTTTTTTAACTGCATGAGAGGACACACACAAGCTAGGGACCCCAATGTAGAGAAATACTTTGGGGTAGTGTTGGGGCTCTATTGCATTGATCAATTCAGTAGCTAAATTTCTCTTTATTCATATATTCATGGCAGTAATGCAGGTTCCATTTTTCCCATACATGTTTACGCTTATTTGTTGTTGCTATTTCATTTCTATAATATTAAGAAACATCTTAAATAAAGAATTTACAAAAAAAAAAAAAAGATTAGCCATGGCATCTCCTACCTGTCCTGTGTGTTCTGTACTATTATGTAGCTGCCACTAAATAGCCACTCATCTGCCTGAAACTGAAAAGAAGAGGTATAGTTTTCAATGGCTTTTTTAAAAGTTTTTTAAAAGCTATTGCTTTACGAATTTCTAAACAACAAATCCGTTGCTGATTCCAAAATAGGGGTAGTTTTGTATGGTTAGAATGGAAGTTCTCTCAATCGTCGCCATTATTTTTTTTAGTTCCCTGATTTGTATTCTCACATAGAGGAAACTATGCGGGACCACTCTTCAATTATGGCGAAGGACAATATCCATTTTTTTTCAGGTCCTTCTGGGTCAATGTTTTGAGGAGCAGTGGTGATGATGCACTGCCAAGTGGTAGTGGTGACAACTCCACTGACTTTGTGTAGTGTTCAAGAAATGTTATATTTTTTCCAACCAAAAGTTTACTAGTACTAATTTTTTTCAATATTGTTGCAACTGCTAAAGTGAGCCATTGCTTCATTATCAGTTTGGTGACAATGAGGACGACCATACTACCCTGATGGTATGATATTGTAATGTACAAGCAAAATAACTTTTCACACACTTTTAACTTTTTGCAAAAATAAAAAAAATGTTTAAATCATTGGTGAACTAAAATAGGATATTGCTTTTCCCCCACTTTCCCCCCAAAAAGCTTACATATTTATGAACGAAAAATTTACTGGTACCCAAAAATGGGTACAATATTTTTTGTCACGGTCTGCTTAAATAAGCTACTGCTTCTTCATTATGTTTTTGTTTTTTTTTTTTTGTTTTTTTTTTTAAGGTGAGAACGACCAAACTTGTTGTCTTGTTGCTGCAGGCAAGGAATAAAAAAATGTATAAACATTTTTACTGGTGCCCTCCAAAAAATTAAATCACAGCCTAAATGAATGAATTGGAGACTCTTATGTCAACCATGGATTATGATGTGGTGGGCATTACGGAAACCTGGCTGGATGAAAGCCATGACTGGGTGACAAACATACAGGGTTATAGTACATTTAGGAAGGACAGGAAAGGCCAAAAAGGTGGTGGGGTGTGTATATTTATTAAATCTAACCTAAAACCTGTGTTGTATGATGACATTGAGGGGAACAGCAACAATGTAGAGTCAGTATGGGTAAATGTACATGGGGAGGGGAATAATGGAAAAATGCTAATTGGAGTTTGCTATAAGCCTCCTAACATACCTCAACAAATAGAGGGTGAAATGCTGGAACAAATTGAAAAGGCAGCTAATAATAATAATCGGGTTCTTATTATGGGGGATTTGAACTATCCAGACATACAGTGGGACATAGAATCTTCTGGTTCTGCTAAAAGCTGTAAGTTCTTATCTACTATTCAAGACCATTTCCTCTCTCAGATGGTAGGTAAACCGACCAGGGGAGATAATTTGCTAGATCTGGTCCTGTCAAATAGACCGGATACAATTTCAGATCTACAGGTCCGGGAGCACTTGGGCACCAGTGATCATAATATGGTAAGCTTCAACATAATATTCAATAGAACATTTCAAAGGGGGAATGCTAAAACCTGGAATTTTAGGAAAGCTGATTTCAACAAATTAAGGGAAGAGCTTAAATGTGTAGATTGGGACAAAGTCATAATAACTGGGGATACCGAACATAAATGGGGTAAGTTTAAGGATATACTACTAGAGTCCTGTAAAAAACGTATACCCTCTGGTAATAAAATGTCCGGGAATAAAAAGAAACCACTATGGATAAATAAGACTGTACAAAGTATAATAAAACAAAAACAAAGGGCATTTAAAATCTTAAAGGCTGAGAATACAGAAATAGCATTTCAGAAGTATAAAGATATCAATAGGAAATGTAAAAAAGAAATCAAACAAGCAAAATTAGCTACTGAAACAAAAATCGCCAATGACATTAAAATAAATCCCAAAATCTTTTATAAATACATTAATGCCAAAAGGAAAACAAAGGATAGTATCGGCCCCTTAAAATATTATAACAAGTTAGTTATAGAGGACAAACAAAAGACTGAGATATTAAATAGGCATTTCTCATCTGTATTCACCAAGGAACTGACTGTACCAGGGATCATTCAACAAGTGAAAAATCAAAGTCCACCACCCGATATAATTAATTTAACACAAGATGAAGTACGCCTACGTCTGAGTAAATTAAACATTGACAAATTCCCAGGGCCAGATGGCATTCATCCACGAATATTGAGGGAATTGAGCTCCGTAATCGACAGACGGCTGTATCTCATCTTTTTAGACTCACTTGTAACAGGGTTGGTGCCTCAGGATTGGAGGATTGCTGATGTGGTACCGATATTTAAGAAAGGTAAGAGGGTAGATCCAGGCAACTACCGTCCAGTAAGCCTGACATCAGTAGTATGCAAAGTTTTTGAGGGCATTTTAAGGGATGACATGCAAAAATATATTGCAGAAAATAATATGATAACTGACAAACAGCATGGATTCATGAAAGATAAGTCGTGTCTAACCAACCTGTTGGGGTTCTATGAGGGGGTAAGTTCAAACCTGGATATTGGTAATGCAGCTGATGTGATTTATTTGGACTTTGCAAAGGCATTTGATACTGTACCACATAATAGCCTTATACTAAAGCTCCAGAAGCAAGGACTAGGGGACACAATATGCAACTGAGTAAGGAATTGGCTAAAAGATAGGAAACAAAGAGTAGTCATAAATGGTACATTCTCTAAATGGGCTATAGTCAGCAGTGGGGTGCCGCAGGGATCTGTGCTTGGATGGGATTGATAGTACAGTGTCAGTCTTTGCCGATGACACCAAACTATGTAGGATATTAAAAACTGACCTGGATAGTACAATATTACAAAAAGATCTGGATAAGATGTCACAATGGGCAGATACTTGGCAAATGAGATTTAATGTTGATAAATGTAAAGTAATGCACCTAGGACGGAGTAATCCTATAGCTGCGTATACATTAAATGGAAGTAAACTCGGGACTACAGAACAGGAGAAGGACTTGGGTATTCTCATTACAAATAAGCTGAGCAGCAGCACTCAATGTCAAGCAGCAGCTGCTAAAGCAAACAAGATTTTAGGGTGTATAAAAAGAGAGATTAGATCCCGTGATCCCAACGTATTGTTACCCCTCTATAAATCACTTGTAAGGCCACATCTGGAATACGGGATCCAGTTTTGGGCTCCACATTTTAAAAAGGACATTCAGAAGTTAGAGTCAGTTCAAAGGCGGGCAACTAGACTGTTACAAGGAATGGAAGGCCTCCCATATGATGACAGGTTGAAAAAGTTATATATGTTTAGCTTAGAAAAAAGACGTCTCACAGGAGATCTCATTTATATGTATAAATACATGTGTGGTCAATATAAAGGACTGGCACATGACTTATTTCTTCCAAAGACAGTACTAAGGACCAGGGGGCACTCACTGCGAGTAGAAGAAAAGCGATTCCAACAGCTAAATAGGAAAGGGTTCTTTACAGTTAGAGCAGTCAGACTGTGGAATGCCCTACCACAAGAGGTAGTAATGGCAGATACTATAACAGCTTTTAAAAAAGGGCTGGATGATTTCCTCAGTACACAAAACATTGTTGGTTATAAATGACTTAGTGACTAAATGTAGAACTGGTGGAGGAAGGTTGAACTAGATGGACCTAGGTCTTTTTTCAACCTAAGTAACTATGTAACTATGTAAATAATAAGCCATTGCTTTTTCATGGGCCATAATGTATCAGGCCTGGACAGGCGCTTTCCATTGTTTCTTCATTGACCATACTTTCTGAGCCCCACCAATTAATAACTTTACAAGCATCTAACCTGTTGTTACTTCTCAAATGAAGATAATTTTTGGACCATTGCGTACTAAAAAAAGATATTTATACTGCATACACCAAATATGGGTAAACACTGTCATGGCAAAAAGGGAGCATTTTTGGAAGTGTTTTTTATTTTGAACATAATCAAAATTCCTATATTACAGTATGTTATTAAGCATTCAATTACTTACCACTGGTTATTATTCGTTTACCTGTAGTTATATATGTTGAGGTGACTAACACAAAACCCCTTAATAATGTAAAGCACTTGAAAGGGATTGGATTCAATCCTAGGAGACCTCAGTGTCAAACGTCTTCTCAGGGCAATTGGAGGCTTTGGGGTACTTTGGATTTGTCAAAAATTGAATTTCCTGCAAAATTAGTAAAAACTGGAGAATTTGAATTTCAAAATATTTGCTCACTACCTATTGTTAATAGAAAATCTGTATTAATGTATTATATATAGATATATTTTGTTAAAGAAGTTTTCTAGTGTAAGAAGCAAAATCTGCAGTCACTCTATGCATGGGAATCCAATATTTCTATGCCATTCCTAAAAAAATAATCTGATATCAACAGCATCCATATATATATATCACAAGAAAAAAGGAAAGGTGCAGAGAGAAGTCAATAAAACTTACAATTTATTAATTTCCATGTTTAAAAGGAACCCATAGGAAGGGGCATTGTCAACTGATGCGATTCAAACTCCACTATGGTCTTAGGGGTACTTTGCACACTACGACATCGCAAGCCGATGGTAGCGATGCCGAGCGTGACAGTCCCTGCCCCCGTCGCAGCTGCGATATCTTGTGATAGCTGCCATAGCGAACATTATCGCTACACCAGCTTCACATGCACTTACCTGCCCTGCGACGTCGCTCTGGCCGGCAAACCGCCTCCTTCCTAAGGGGGCGGGTTGTGTGGCATCACAGCATCACAGAGGGGTGGAGATGAGCGGGATGTAAACATCCTGCCCACCTCCTTCCTTCCTCATTGCAGCTGAGACGCAGGTAAGGCGATGTTCCTCGCTCCTGCGGCTTCACACACAGCGATGTGTGCTTCCGCAGGAACGAGGAACAACATCGTAACATCGATCCTTCCGAAATTATGGAAATGACCGACGCTACACCGATCATATGATTTCGACGCTTTTGCGCTCGTTAATCGTAGTAAAAAGGATTCACATACTCCGATGTCGACAGCGACACCGGATGTGCGTCACTGTCGATTTGACCCCACCGACATTGCACCTGCGATGTCGTAGTGTGCAAAGTACCCCTAAGTCATAGATAACAGCAAATAAAAAGCACACAATATAATCACATATAATAACACATGATAACATCACATATGTATGAACATACTTATACAAATTAGTGAGTAAGACCTTCCCAACTAAACCACAATGATACTATGTACAGTCACATGGAAAAGTTTGGGCACCCCTATTAATGTTAACCTTTTTTCTTTATAACAATTTGGGGTTTTGCAACAGCTATTTCAGTTTCATATATCTAATAACTGATGGACTGAGTAATATTTCTGGATTGAAATGAGGTTTATTGTACTAACAGAAAATGTGCAATCCGCATTTAAACATAATTTGACCGGTGGAAAAGTATGAGCACCTCAACATAAAAGTGACATTAATATTTTGTAGATCCTCCTTTTGCAAAAATCACAGCCTCTAGTCGCTTCCTGTAGCTTTTAATGAGTTCCTGGATCCTGGTTGAAGGTATATTTGACCATTCCTGGTTACAAAACAATTCCAGTTCAGTTAAGTTTGATGGTCGCCGAGCATGGACAGCACGCTTTAAATCATCCCACAAATTTTCAATGATATTCAGGTCTGGGGACTGGGATGGCCATTCCAGAACATTGCTATTGTTCCTCTGCATGAATGCCTGAGTAGATTTGGAGCGGTGTTTTGGATCATTGTCTTGCTGAAATATCCATCCCCTGCGTAACTTCAACTTCGTCACTGATTCTTGCACATTATTGTCAAGAATCTGCTGATACTGAGTTGAATCCATGCAACCCTCAACTTTAGGCTGGACCCACACGAGCGTATGGCATCCGATGCGAGAGCATCGGATGCGATATGCTAATGTCCCCCGGCTCAGGCTCTGCTGCGAGCCTGAGCCGAGTGTCATGCGACTGTAACCCGATCTTGCGATCGGGTCACAGCTGTGAAGTTGAGTGCAGGCACTGCGGAGGAGAGGGAGGGGTTAATCCCCCCATCTCCTCCACTGTCAGCCTGTGCGTATATCGCACTGCACTGGGATAACATACGAGTGCAGTCCGATGTATCTCTCGCATCCATTCACTTGAATGGGTGCGAGAGATACGGCGGTAGCAGCAAAACGCAGCATGCTGCCGCTTTTCTCGCATCCAGAATCTGGATGCGAGAAAAGCTGACCAACAGCTCAACCTCATTGCCTAACATTGGTCAGAGTGCAATGCGAGAATTTCTCGCATTGCACTCGTCCGATTTTCACGCTCGTGTGAGCGTACCCCCAACAAGATTCCCGGTGCCGGCATTGGCCACACAGCCCCAAAGCATGATGGAACCTCCACCAAATTTTACTGTGGGTAGAAGGTGCTTTTCTTGGAATGCCGTGTTTTTTTGCCTCCATGCATAATGCCTTTTTGTATGACCAAACAACTCAATCTTTGTTTCATCAGTCCACAGGACCTTCTTCCAAAATGTAACTGGCTTGTCCAAATGTGCTTTTGCATGTGGCGTGCTTGCAGAAACGGCTTCTTTCGCATCACTCTCGCATACAGCTTCTCCTTGTGCAAAGTGTGCTGTATTGTTGACCGATGCACATTGACACCATCTGCAGCAAGATGAAGCTGCAGGTCTTTGGAGGTGGTCTGTGGATTGTCCTCACCATTCTTCTTCTCTGCCTTTCTGATATTTTTCTTGGCCTGCCACTTCTGGGCTTAACAAGAACTGTACCTGTGTTCTCCCATTTCCTTACTATGTTCCTCACAGTGGAAACTGACAGTTTAAATCTCTGAGACAACTTTTTGTATCCTTCCCCTGAACAACTATGTTGAATAATCTTTGTTTTCAGATCATTTGAGAGTTGGTTTGAGAAGCCCATGATGCCACTCTTCATAGGAGATTTAAATAGGAGAACAACTTGCAAGTGGCCACCTTAAATACCTTTTCTCATGATTGAATATACCTGCCTATGAAGTTCAAAGCTCAATGAGGTTACAAAACCAATTTAGTGCTTTAGTAAGTCAGTAAAAAGTAGTTAGGAGTGTTCAAATCAAGAAATTGATAAGGGTGCCCATACTTTTGCACCGGTCAAATTTTGTGTAAATGCGGATTGCACATTTTCTGTTAGTACAATAAACCTCATTTCAATCCAGAAATATTACTGAGTCCATCAGTTATTAGATATATGAAAGTGAAATAGCTGTTGCAAAAACCCAAATTGTTATAAAGAAAAAAGGTTAACATTAATAGAGGTGCCCAAACTTTTTCATATAACTGTACCTATGAAAAACAAAGGAATATACTGCTCTGGCAAAAATTAAGAGACCACTGCAAAATTGTCTGTATTTCGGATTTTTCTCTGTATAGGTATATTTCTGAGTAAAATGTAAATTGTTTTTTTATTCTATAAACTGCTGACAACACGTCTCCGAATTTCCGAGCAATACATTTTATATTTATTTTCTGAAAATGAGAAATGGTCAAAATAACAAAACAATGCATTGCTTTCATAACCTCAAATATTGCAAAGAAAAGTTCATAATCATTTAGAAACAACAATACTAATAATGTTTTAACTCAGGAAGAGTTCAGAAATCAATATTTTGTGGAATAAAAATGATTTTTAATCACAGCTTTCATGCGTCTTGGCATGCTTTCCACCAGTCTTTCAAACTGCTTTTGGGTGACCTTATATCACTCCTGGTGCAAAAATTGAAGCAGTTTTTCTTTGTTTGATTGTTTGTGACTAGAGTTGATCGAACCTGCCAAAATCTGGGACCAGCAGATCACTGCCGGATTGAAAAAAAGTCCGGATCCGCTCCGGATTCCGGTGCCTATTTAAGTCTATGGGGACCAGAATTCGGAGATTAAAAATATTTGTGGAAGGGATAGGGGGGTAGGAGCGCGTACGGTGTACTCACTCGAGGTTGTGTCATGGCAGCAAACTCCTTCCAGGTCACGCTTTTCCCTTCTGGAGCCGACAATTCAATATTCATTGTTTTGCCCGCCCAACAGCGCATGTAATTGGTTTCAGTTAGACACGTCCCCAACCTGAGTCGCAGAATGTCAGCTGATTGCAACCAATCACAGGCGTCAGGACGGCCGGTGAGCGGGGAAAGCAGTGCAAGTGTCTGCGGGTCAGTATGGTGAACGTGCATGTACACAGAAACACATGCACATTCCTGTCAGAAGCGCGCGGCTGTGACGGTGATGCACTGTCAGACTCATACAAATCTGACATGACATCAGCCGACACAGCCTGCACTCTCTGAACAGGAGCGTGCATGTACACAGAAACACATGCACATTCCTGTCAGAAGTGTGCAGCTGTGCTGGTGATGCGGCTTTTTTTTTTTATTATTTAAATAATTAAAAAAAAAAAAACGACGTGCGGTCCCCCCTAATTTTGATACCCAGCCAAGATAAAGCCAGCTGGGGGCTGGTATTCTCAGCCTGCGGCTGCGCGGATCCGGACTTTTACAGTTCGGATCTGCTCAGCCCTACTTTTGACTATTTATCTTTTTCTTGCTTACATTCCAGAGGTTTCAAGTTGGTGAGCGGTATGTAGGAGATCCTTTATAATAACACATTTAAAAAAAATTGGCAAATAAAAAAAAACATGAATGTAGAGCTGTCCTAATTTCTGTGGTAATTCCAAGAATCACTCCCCGATCTAATTGTAAGAGCCTTTTTTTATTTATCTCTTTTTGTTTTATATTATTTTTCCTTTTATCTATATCTTTTTATTATTTCATCTTCTTAAAACTTTTTAAGCTCTAATATTTTTGGTATAGAAAATCTAAAATGTAATAAGTAGTGATGGGTGGACCCGTACTGTAAAAGTCCGGATCCGGATGGTTCTAAAGTTGCCCGGGTGCCGGGCCCGAGATTCAGGGTGTTTGATCCAGATCCAGCACTTGAGAAATTAAAAAAAAATAAAGGAAATAAAGAAAATAAGTCATTACTCATACATATGCACTGCTGTCCCCGCCCTCCAGCCGGCCTGGCCTCTGTGATTGGTTGCAGTCAGACGTGCCCCCAGCCTGTGTGACAGTGTCTGCCTGCAACTAATCACAGGCGCTGTCTGAATCATAAAGCAGGCTGCTCAGGCTGAGTAGAGGAGGACACATCGTGAGCGCAGCTCATCCTGAGCCACCTGCTTCATAAAGCAGGCCACTCAGGCTGAACAGAGGACACATCGTGTGCACAGGCCGCTCAGGCTGAGCAGAGGACACATCTCGGCCAGTTCATGAAGCAGGACACTCAGGCTACGCAGAGGAGGACACATCGTTTGCGCAGCTCATCTGACCCACTTGCTTCATGAAGCAGGCCGCACAGGCTGAGCAGAGGAGGACACATCGCAGGCGCAGCTCATCCTGAGCCACCATGCTTCATGAAGCAAGCCACTCAGGCTAAGCAGAGGAGGACACAACATCACATGACTGTGCTACCATGGCAACCATCGGCTCCCCATGATCATGTCACGGGTCTTCAGATGGCGGCAGGTAAGTGCGCGTTACTGGCTCCGGGCATTTAAATTGCACAGTCACATTTTGACAGTGCGATTTAAGTGGTTAATAGGCGTGGGTGGATCGCGGATCCACCTGCGCCTGCGAGGCACACATGTCAGCTGTACAAATCAGTTGACATATGCAGGGATTGCTGCAGGCTCACTGCAGCAGTCGGCGGTGATTCCCCCTTCATGATTTAGGACGTACCGTTATGTCCTCGGTTGTTAAGGGGTTAATGCTCCTACATGACACTGGGATTGCTGAACAAGTGGTTAAGAATGACAGGGTTGAGCAAGAATACGTGGAAGCAGTTGGGTATATGAAGCGTGGCCAGAAGCTTCAATTTATAAGAGACTTTGTTAATCTGGCTGATGATCTCAAAAAGACCAATGTATGTGAGGCCCAACTTGTAAGGCCGGTTTCCCATTTGCGTCGTTTTGACGGAAATGGAATTCAGTACAGATGCAGTACAATTAATTTATTTACAATGGAAGCGCGACACCATGCGGTTGTGTGCTTCATACACAACCGCATGTGTCCACATGGTGTCGCGCCTCCACTGTAAATAAATGAACTGTACTGCATCTGTGCTGGATTCCGTTTCTGTCAAAACGATGCAAATGTGAAACCGGCCTAAGATGGAACCTTAAGGGTGGATGTATTTGGAGGAGAGACACACATTATCCCCCGGGAGAAAGCGAGGAGGATTCAGTCACCTCTTGTTCGCATGTTTCTTCATCCGGCTAGATGCATGCTCGAGAGTTTAGTGTTCTCCCAAATTTTTGAGAAATCCCTGGACAGGCATCAGCAGCGGGAATACCAGATGTGGCGGATACTGGGAGATGAAGACAAGGCTGTTGTCTATAGACAATAAAGAATGGAGGTCTAGCAGAGGACTCGCTGGTATGGTTATTATAAGAGAATTCAGCCCAAGGTAGCAGCTTTATCCAGTACCTATGATGTGCGTTAGTGAAGTGCTGTAGGAACTAAGTTAGGATCTGATTGACCTGTTCAACTTGCCCATTGGACTGGGGATGGTAAGCAAATGGTACATCCAAAGATTCTGTACCTCCAAGAGTTTGTAGATCACCCTCCAGAACCGAGATGTAAATTGCACTCCTCTGTCAGAGACTATATGTTTCAGGAAGCCATGAAGTTGGAAAATGAGCTGAATATAAGCTTTTGCAAGCTCCGGGGTAGGAAGCAACAAAGTCTCGGGAGATGAGGCAAAGAGTCTCCTTAAAACCAGCATGAACGGCTACCTTGGATGAATGACCCCATTGAAGGACCCTCCTTTAGTCTGTTTCCAACACATAGATCTTTCCAGCAGAAATCCAGGTCAGATTAACTGAAGCCACAGGAATAATTTTTGTGGGATTGATGATATGCTGGGAATCATCTTCCTGATCCGTGGGAAGAAAGAACCTGAAATGAGCATTAGCCTTGATATTTTTATATGCCGGTCAGCAATGCAGGAGTAAAAGCCCCGTTACATGCAACGACTTATCTAACAATATATCGCCGGGGTCACGGATTCCGTGACGCACATCCTGCATCGTTAGCGATGTTGTTGCGTGTAACACCAACGAGCAGCCGTTAACAATGGAAAATACTCTTCAAATCGTCCATCGTTGACACGTCGTTCATTTTCAAAAAATCGTTGGTTGTTGAGGATGCAGGTTATTCATCGTTCCCTAGGCAACACACATCGCTATGTGTGACACCTCGGGAACGACGAACTACAGCGTACCTGTGTCCTCAATGAGCACCGAGGTGGGAGTGATGGAGTAGTGGCTGCTCTCCGCCCCTCCACTTCTATTGGCGGCCCGCTCTGTGATGTTGCTGTGATGCCAAATGAACCTCCTCCTTTCAGGGGAGGTTGTTTACCTCCCACAGCGACGTCGTTAGGGAGGGCTGTACGTGTGACATGGACAAGCAAGATTGTGCGCCACGGGCAGCGATTTGCCCGTGATGTACAAATGACGGGGGCGGGTGCCATCGCTAGCGATATCGCTAGCTATGTCGCTCTGTGTAAAGCCCCCTTAAGTCAAAACAAGCAAAGAACAGGAACCATCTAGCTTACAGGGGAATTTAATTTTCGGGCTGAGTGCAGGTATATCAAATTTTTGTGGTCAGTATAGATCACCGGCTGAACCACTCCCTCCAGAAGATATCAGCACTCCTCTAAGGCTAGTTTGATAGCCAACAGCTCATGGTCTCCAATGGTGTAATTAGGTTCAGGAGCCAAGAAAGCCTTTGACAAGAATCCACAGGTGACCATACGTCCAGAGGGAAACTTCTGCATTAGCACTGCTCTGGCCCTGGAAGAAGAGGCATCCACTTCCAGAAATAACTGCTTGTTCACCTCAGGTCAATGCAGGACCAGGGCAGAGGAGAAGGATTGCTACAGGGAATGAAGAGCCTCCTTGCTTTCAGGAGAGCAGGCTTTAGGCCTCACCTCCTTTTTGGTCATGGCAGAGATCACAGCGGTTAAGTGAAAAAGTGTAGGATGAAGTGCAGATAGTAATTTGCAAAGCCAAGAAACCGCTGGATGGCTTTAATACCTATCAGAAGAGGCCATTTGAGGATGGAAGACACATTCTTGGGATCCATCTTCAACCCCGTTTCTCAGATGATATAGCCAGGAAAGGGAAGGGATGTCCGCTCAAAGATATACTTATCAAACTTGGCATACAGGCGATTCTCCCAGTCTCTGCAGGACTTGACGAACATTCCTCCTATGGGTGGACAGGTCAGAAAAACAGACCAGGATATCTCCCAGATATACCACCACACTGGAGTAAAGGAGGTCACGGAAGATGTAGTTCACCAATTTTTCGAAGACTGCTGGGGCGTTGCTGACACATTATTCATAGTGTCTGTCCCAGGTGTTAAAGGCGGTCTTCGATTCGTCCCCTTGTCGGATGCAGATCAGGATATACTGCCCACGAAGGTCAAGTTTGGTGAAGAATCAGGCTCCTCTGAGACAATCAAACCACTCCAGAATAAGGGGAAGAAGGTATTTAGTCTTGATCGTGAGCTGATTTAGACCCTGCAATCTATGCAGGGTCGAAGAGAACAGTCCTTCTTCCGGCCGGAGAGGAGAACTTCTGTATAACACCCCTGGCAAGATTCTCCTTAAAGTATTCAGACATGGACTGTGTCTTGGCAGGAGATAAGGGGTATTGTCGATCTCTAGGAGGAATGGCCCCAGGCAGTAGGTCTATGGAGCAATGATAAGGTTTATGAGCACCACAGCTTCATTTTCATTGAAGACATCTGCAAAACATCAATAGGCAGAAGACACACCAGGTAGGCTGGACGGGCATTGTGGTAGCAGGACAGGACAGATGGAGAGAACATATCTCATGGCAGGATTGTCTCTAGTGAATGACTTTTGCAGTGCGCTAGTCCAAGACAGGCTTGTGAATTCGTAGCCACGGCAGGCCCATGAGGAGCGAATAAGCTAGGTCCGGAAGCACATAGATGGCAATTTTCTCCACATGTAATGCACAAATCCAGAGCTCCACCGGCTCGCTAACAAAGTGCATGGATTCTGAGAGACTTTTCCAATCTACAGAAGAGATCATCAGAGGATTCAGAAGGGGGGGTAATAGGAATTTGGTGTCGATCCACCACATCCTGCTGCATGAAGTTCCCAGCCAAACCTGAGTTCAGATATGGCACATCTGTAAATCAGGCCTCCCCTACTGACACTTGAACGGTTATAGTCAGAGGTGAAGAGGAATTATCTTTACATAGGGTGGCCTCTCCAATTACCCTTGGCTTTGAAGTTTACTGGTTTCTCAAACGGATACGGTTTTTAGCACTACTGCAGTAGAAGCACAAGCCTTTAGCCAGACGATCCTCCCACTGCTGTTCAGCCATCTCTACGTGATTTACTTGCATAAGTTCAAAAGCAGAGGCAGATGGAGATCTATCTTGGTAGCAAGGGAGATCAGGCTGTCCAAGGTGGAGGGAATATCACAACCGCAAATGCAAAGAAAATTGTGTCAGCTCACCTTCTGAGTATAGAGTCCAGTTTTAGATCTGCCGCTTGGAGGCCTGGGCAAGGCAGAAAGTCCAACAAAGAAAAAAAATCCAGCACAAAGAGGACCGAACTAACAAGACTTACCATATAAAATTTCTCTTTCATTTTTCCATTAAAATTATTTGCCAAATGGTTAGACAGCTAAAAAAGACATCTATGAAAAAAGGGGGGGTGGGGGGGGGAAACAACCGACGCGTTTCGGGCTATGCCTTAATCATGGTCACATAGCATAGTCTCAAACATGTCTTTACATATATAGTCCATTATAATGGTTACGTTAATGTATCTCCTATCTCGGGTTTCAGTCATAGGGGTTGTGCTATTGATGTCTTCAATCACTGTTAATCAACATCAGTCATGCTATTTTTTTAATTAAATCACACCCCCCACATTATAATTGATTGCTCTGAGTTCCCCCGATGTGATGGAAATCTCCCCTGTAATCCCGTGCTTGCGCACTAAATGTCTTCTGCCCAGGTATGCGAACTGAATCTTGGTGTACGTCCCCAGATTCATTGCGATGGGTGTATACTCCGGGCTGCTGACGTCACTTCAGGATCATGCACGCTTAACGTGTCCCTAGTACCGACGCAGAGCGGGGTGAGAAGACAGGGACATGCAGAGCGGGTAGAGAAGGGATGTCAGTAATAGGGTCGAGCTAAGCATGTGACGAAGTGACGTCAGGAGACCAGAGCATGCACAGCACACATGGTATAATGAATCTGGGAACGTACACCCAGACTCAGTGCACATGCCTGGGAAGAAGATATTTAGTGCATGAGTGCCGGATTACAGGGCAGATTGCCGTGATGTCGGCGCAGTAATGACAATCATTTTTAATGCAGGGGTAAAAATGTTATTAAAAAAATAGCATGACTGATGTTGATTGACAATAACTGAAGATATCAATAGCACAACCCCTATGACTGAAATCCAAGGTATGAGATACATTCACCTAACCATACAAAGTATTTTTTTAAGATAACTCCATGGTTGTTGTTTTATTAAAAACCTAGTTAGTAATGCATATAGTGTCATTTAAACACATTCTGGCCAGTTTAATATCGAAAAATTAGGTGACAGGTTCCCTTTAAACTGCACAATCCCTTTACCTCTTAGTTCTTCACTTGGAACATATAAAGGTACACTTTAGTTTTCTTTAAACTTTCAGACATGCTTGTGAATCTTGTGTAAGGCAGCATCAGGATATAACAGCTGACAGCTTTTCAGTTATAAACATGGATATATAATATACCCTATATTTTAATATATAATTATAAAAAAATAATGATGTATTAATAATCAAACTGGTTTATGTATCTAATTCATTGCCATTTTCAATTTTTATGTTCTCTCTGGGTTTGTATTTCCTAGCCATACTGGCGTCTCTGATCTTTCTCATAAACTGACAGTGTAATGGAGTTAGAGTTGGGGAGCAATGAAAGACATTTTTACTACACTATAAAATGTGTATGTTAAAAAAAATAATATTTACCTTTTAGCGTAGCTAATGTGCATTTCACCCTAGAAATAATACTCATAACCTAACCAGGAAATTCTGACTGCAAATGCAGTGAATCAAAATTGCAATGTTATTTCTCTACATATTTGATAATGTAGGGAGTGCCCAGGGTGATTTTATAGCACAAAGAATAAACATTCAAGACTAATATACCCCTAAAGTTATGTTCCTGTGAATTCTCAAGATAAAAGGGACAAATAATATTTCTTCTTACAGAGGAAACTCTTTGTATTACCAACAATAATGGAGTAGACTCTCATTGCTTAGTTGTCATTCAGTAAGTCAACCAAAAACTCCTCCATTCTGTTAAATTCTAAATATTTTCTCAAAGTAGACACCTGTCACATTGAAAACATTCCAACCAACACATAACAGTAATATAAAATGTATATATTATTAATACTTCCATGCAACTTGTATTGAATAGTCATTTATAATGCAAATGTTGCCAATCACGTCACACTAACGGGTGTGGACTCACTGCACCACAGAACGGGTTTACCCTGAAGGGGTGTGACTAAGTGCCTACCGGGTTTTCATTAGAACTTCTGAATGTAACGATGGGCTGGGCTGCCGGTAGACACTAGTTACCACTCTAGGGTAATCCACGATACTGCGGCAGCTGACCCAAAGGTCAGAGAGATGGGTACGGTACGCAGGGCAGGCAGGACAGAGCAGGTAAAGGAGACAGACTGGATGGAAAGGTTGAGGTACAGGAGGCAGGTGGGTTAGGTTCAGGGGACAAGCAGGTCAGGTTAAGGTACGGACCGACAAGACGAGACTGAAGCAATCAGAAAGGAGACAAACCGGAGACTAACAGTATGGGATGCAGACTGGAGTACTAATAGGAACAGTCACTCGTTAGTTGCCCTGGCTGTGTGTTTGCGGTCATTGTCATGCTGCAAGACACAGTCACGACCCATCTTAAAGACTCTCATTAAGTGGAGATCATTGGCCAAAATCTTGAGATACATCACCCCATTCATCCCCCCCTTCAATAAGGTGCAGTCATCCTGTCCCATTTGCAGAAAATAGAAAAGCACCATCTGACCACATGACCTTCTCCCACGCCTCCTCTGAATCATCCAGATGGACATTGGTGAACTTTAAATAAGCCTGGACATGTGCTGGCGTGAGCAGGGGATCCTTACGTGCCCTGCAGGATTTAAATCCATGACGATAGAGTCTGTTACTAATGGCAGTCTTTGAGACTGTACTACCAGCTTTCTTCAGGTTATTGACCAGTTCTGGTCTGATTCCTAATTTTTCTCAGAATCATCCTTATCCCACGAGGCAAGATCTTGCATGGAGCACCAAACCAAGTAAGACTGACAGTCATGTTGTCTTTTTTCCATTTTCTAATAATTGCACCAACAGTTGTTGCCTTCTCACCAAGCTTTTTGCCTATTGTTCTGTTGGTAAATAAAAGAGTTTAGTATTCTCACCATGGATTAATGTCAACCTCATATATTGATGAGAATGCCGAGCCACCTCTCAGCAGGGTAATAAGTACAAATCCAGAAAAAAGTCAGCTGGCATCCATTTGTAAAATCAAAAATGGTTTCTTTATTCAAGTCATTTTAAAAGTTAAACATGGGGACAGGGCAACATTACGTGTTTCGACTCACAGCAAGTCTTAATTGTAACTAATACAAAATATCATGCTGACATGTTTGAAAAGCAATAACCCCTCCTCCAAATTACATCATCTTAATTAATTGATCACCAAAATATGTGGAAGGAGCAGAACAACCCACTGATTCAAAGAAATCAGTGAGAAAAATACATATGTTGACAGCACTGCAAAATATAAATGTATCACCATTGTACCAGTAAAGACTGTAAGGGAGAAGGTGGCAAATATATATGAGAATTAAATACATTTCTGTGTAGATCGTAAGAAAAATACAAAAAAAAACCCTTTTATTAAATTATTTTTATTTATTTTTTCTTCTCCCTTCTTCAAATTTCAAAATTAATAAACAGATAATTTCAATAATTTAAACCATGGGAATTCTGGTATTTAACTTCTTGATCCACAATGCTTCATGTTTTAAAAGAATTTTCCCTCCAATCCTCTCCTCTTTTAGGTTTGTTGATGTTGACATAACCTTGTATGTGGCTTGATTCATACGTCCTTCGCAAAGATTAACCTGCCAAATTCCAGTTTTGCTGAAGCATCCCCAGATCATCATCGATCCTCCACCAAATTTCACAGTAGGTGCAAAACACTGTGGGTTGTATGCCTCTCAGGTTTCAGTCTAACCATTAGATGACCAGGTGTTGTGCAAAGCTGAAAATTAGGTAAAGAAAATTCAACAAACATCTTTGCGAAGGATGTATGAATCAAGCCGCATACAAGGTTATCCTGCAAAAACAATTGCTTCCTTCTGCTCAGGCATTGTTCCCCAACTCTGAGGACTATTTTTCCAGCAGGACAATGCGTCATGCCACACAGCTAGGTCAATGAATGTGTGGATGAAGGACCACCACATCAAAACCCTGTCATGGCCAGCCCAATCTCCAGACCTGAACCTCTTGAAAAGCTCTGGAATGTATTCAAGAGGAAGATGAATAGTCACAAGCCATCAAACAAAGAAGAACTGCTTACATTTTTGCACCAGGAGTGGCATAAGGTAATCCAAAAAACACTATGAAAGACTGGTGGAAAGCATGCCGAGACGCATGAAAGCTGTGATTAAAAATCATGGTTATTCCACACAATACTGATTTCTGAACTCTTCCTGATTTAAAACATTAGTATTGTTGTTTTTAAATGATTATAAACTTGTTTTCTTTTCATTATTTGAGGTGTCTGAAAGCAATGCATGTTTTTGTTAATTTGACCATTTCTCATTTTCAGGAAATAAATACAAAATATTTTGCTTGGAAATTCAGAGACACTTTGCAAGTAGTTTATAGAATAAAAGAACAATTTACATTTTACTCAAAAATATAACTATAAAGAGAAAAATCTGAAAAACTGAAAATTTAGAAGTGATGTCTTAATTTTTGTTAATATATTGATAAATTATAAATTAACTAAATTAACGCATATGACGCTTTCTCATGTTTTAGTCAATAGACATACTTTTTCTGGTTTTTGTGTTTACCCCTATTTTATCTGGTTTCTCTCTTTAAATCATGTGTGTAACAATGTACTGTATTTATATAATGATATGATTAAGGACTGCTCTATTTCCAAAATGCACTGGTTTTGCCTTGAAAGGTTTCAGGTACATAAAATCATTGTATCAAGATGTAATAATAAATTGATTATGTTTTATATCCAAATAGTTGGGCACCTTTTGTGTGTCTTGTCTCAATTAACCTTAATTCCTGCGCTTATGCTATGTAAATAAGTGGGTGAGTAGTCAAGGAGTGTTGATTTCCCTGACCAAATTTTCCCTCTCATAATGTAAGCATGTCTCCTGTGAGGGTGACGGACATTATTTGTAAGAGCGTGTCACAGCTGGCCTTTTGTAGATCCCATAGTTTTGAATCGGTGCCTTCATTAGACAGTCAATAATTCCGCCAGTCTAATGATGCATCAAATAGTGCTAATTAAAAAAAAAATTAATCAATACATCTCATTTTACTTTTATAATACTGTTCATCTGCATCTATATGCTACTTTACTTTTGCACTATACAATTATGGAATTGGGTGTTTTCTCAGTGTTCAGCTGTCATTAATTTTGGAGATCTAACCAAATTCTAAACCATCCTAAGATTGGGAATGTTGGTTGAGTTACCTATTAGGAGTCTCACATTCTGTACAGATTTAGTATACTTAGGTTACCATTGGTTGTTCAATAGCACTTTCTAAATCTTGGCAGATTATAGTAAAAAATATTGGGCAGATTATTATCTTGTTCTAAATTCTGAATACAATGAAATAGTTTGTAGGTGGCATTTATTTTATAGGGTATTTTTTTTGTCTTTAATTTATTTTAGTGGTTTTATTGAAGAATTTCAAAATATTGAAAGGTAGCTGTTATACATGTGTGGTAAGGTAAAACTGATGTATCCCAGATGCAGGAAAATAACTGATTAAAATGTGCTACTCTCATGCAGAACATAGAGAATGAGGAGGCATTTTAAACTTATTAGAGAAACAGGATACCACTAAATGTACAGAGAATATTTGGCTCAAGCTGTGGGATTCCCTTTGATTTGGGAAAATAAAAACAGAAGTAATCTAGCTTTTCTGGTTTAGTCAATGATAATCAAAGACTATATTATTGAAGTAATTTAACAAGGCAAGGTTTATAAGAAACTGAATTGAAAAAAAAGATAATATATATACTTTCATATACATACACAAGCACAGCTGCATGTGACTTCTAGAGACCTAATTGCTGCATACTGAATGGCCCTCTAGTGGAGACATGTAATGTGTCAGTGTGTTGGATGGAATAGTGCTATCTACTACAGAAATACAGCAATTGACTTATTACGTATACTAAAAAAATGAAGTAACTACATAAGGCCCATGTAGTGCAGTCCTAATTATTGGTCCATCCAAATAGACTGGGAATCACACAATTAACAAGCAAAATGCTTTGTTGTTGGATAAGATGATTTTAAGCAAGGTTAAAGTGAATGTCAGTAAGATCAGCCTTAATAAGCCCCAATAAGCAGACTATATGGGCATGCGGGTAATATAAAGTTGATGAAAGGAAACCTTGATATCTGCGATCTGATATTTCGAATATGTAAATTAATTGTTAAGATCTATGATACAGACTGAGTTGCTAACCATCTTTAAATTTACGGACAGTCTCTAAAAACCCAGTGCATTTCTCTATCATCCGTAGCCTCAGGCATAAAAATTCACTTTTCAAATAAAAAAAAATACATTTTGCAGCAGTTTGTACTACACGTCGGCAGTTTGTGAAAAATGCTGACATATGTAGTACAAACAGAAGAGACTTCATAGCACAGGCACCCTTCACTGCAGAGAGCGGGACTCTAGAGTGCTGGGCATGCCTCCTGGTACTCAGTTTGCAGGCCCAGGCAGGACGACAGGACTAGTATTTATTTAAGTCCCTTATAGTGCTATTAATTTCACAGTGCTTTACTGACGTAGTCATCACTGGCCCCATTGGGGCTCACAATCTAAATATGGCTCTTTTCAGGGCATCCTGTCTCCTAACTCTGGTCTTCTATACCTCTGATAGCTGCTTGGAAAACCATGAGCAGTCAGGACATCTGGCACCTCTTCTTCCTTCTGAGAAGTCTGAAACCCGCCTGACCGATGTTCACATTGCATAACACATCCTTCCCCTTCTGCCCCCCTATAGCCACCTAGCACCCCACCTGTACTGAGGGGCTTTATTGGGGAACTACTGTAATCTTTTTCATAGCCATTAAGACTCAGCAAAGGATCATGCAACATTCACAGAAGCTGCAACTGTTTGTGAATGGGTCATTGCAGCGGTTCCCCAATAAAGGACATCAGTATAGGGGGTTGTAAGTGATTACAGGGGGCACAGGTGATTGATATGTCAGGCAATGTGTCAGACTTCTCAGAAGCAATCAGAGGTGTGGGCTGTACTTACTGCTCTGAGGCTGTTCCCAGCAGCTATCAGAGAGAGTGAAGAGGCAGAAGACAGCATTCACTGACGGCTTGAGATCTGGCCAGAAGTTCTAATGGACAGCCAGAAGCCCACCAGGAAGCTGAAGATGGAACAATGCACCTGCCAGTGGGGAACATGAGTCTGTGATACAGTGCAGATGTTGCATGTTTTCCCATTTACAAAGAATGGAGATGTATTCTAATTTTTATAGCAGATACACTTCAACTGTTACAGACACAACCCCTCCCCCCCCAGAAAATCAGTGTATGATTTTTAAATAATTAATTTGGATTTTATTGCATAAAATAAGTATTTAATACAATAGAAAAACAGAAGTTAATATTTGGTACAGAAACCTTTGATTGACATTACGGAGGTCAAATGTTTACTGTAGTTCTTTACCAAGTTTGCACACACTGCAGCAGGGATTTTGGACCTCTCTTCCTTACAGATATTCTCCAGATCTTTCAAGTTTCGAGGCTGACATTGGACAACCATGAGTTTCCGCTCCCTCTAAAGATTTTCTATTGGGTTCAAGTCTGAAGACTGGCTAGGCCACTCCAGGACCTTGAAATGCTTGTTAGGCCAGAGTCACACTTGCAAGTGACTCGCGCGAGTCTCACATTGCATCACCCGGCACGGCCGCACACTCTCCTGGCAGGAACAGATCAGCTGCACAAAAATGTATGCAGCTTACCCACTCCTGTCAGGATGATGCAGTGCGGGTCACTCGCAAGTGTGTCTCCGGCCTTACACAGATATTTTTAGTCGTTTATTTAGACAGCTCTTTGGTCTTGGCCATGGTGGAGCGGTTGGAGTGTGATTGATTAATGGTGTGTACAGGTGTCATTTATATAGATAAATTGAAACAGATACAATTAATACAGGTAATGAGTGCAGAGTAGAAGGGATTTTTAACCCCTTAACGACCCATGACGTACTGGGAACGTCATGGTGCCCTGGTACTTAACGACCCATGACGTACCCAGTACGTGATGGCGAGATCGCGGTCCCGGAGCCCCGGTGAGTGAGATTGGTGTACACAAATAGAAGATTCAGGAAGGAGGGGACCTCTGCCTGACCTCAGGAGGGGTGGTGTCTCCTCCCCCAACCTATGGAGGCTGTCATTGGCTGACGAACGCCGCTCAGCCAATTACAGCCACTGTAATGTTTTAGCCATTGAAAATGTCTGAAACATTGAAATCCAGCCATGATCAGTGCAGTTATAGCACTAATCATTGGCTGGAGCTGGTTGACCTTTGTTTCACCCTCCCCCAGCTCTGATTGGAGAGACCGTCCTTGTGACTGATCTCTCCAATCACCGTGAATCTGGTGCCAGTAGGTGACCGCCCCCTTAGCTTCACTCCGTCCATGGAAGATGAGAGCGGTCCCTGCGGGTGCCCATCAGTAAGTTATAGCCCCCTGATTCATCGCTGGCCCCACCGACACCGCCCCCGCCCCCAAATCAGCCACCACTGTTCCCGATCGGCAGCCGCCCTCCTCCATCTGCTGCCCCTCCCTCCATTCGCCACTGCTCTCCCCCATCAGTCGCTGCCCTGGGTAATTTCTTACCTCCCTGGGAAGGGCCAAACATGAACACTGACCTCGGTCTCTTACTCTCTGGTCACCTCTCTTGTGATGTTGCAGTGTTCCTCTTCTGGTATATTTTCTTCCCAAAGGAGCTGGTTCTAAAGGAAGCAGAAGAGAAAGTGGGAAAGCCTTTCTTCTTATCTCCAGCCTTTTCCAGGATATCATCCAGGAGCTTACCAAAAAGGAAATCCCCTCCACATGGCACGGCATACAATCTGGATTTTGATTGCGAGTCCCCAGTTCAGCATTTTAACCATAGTGCCCGTCTTGCTGAGTTGGACAAGGCTGCAGCCTTAGCTGAAAGGCGTAGGATGTCTGCAAAAGCATCGGCTAAAAAGACAGCCGCACCTTTATCCTGAAAGGTGTCCAACAATTGCTCACGAGGAACATCAGCCTTTAAAATGGTCCTCCAGTTGTTGCATCCAGACCATCAAAGACCAAGCTACACATGTTCATGCTACCGAGGGTCGAAGTGCTCCTGCTGATGTTTTCCATGCTGATTTAAGATAGGTATCAGCTTTTCTATCCAGGGGGTCACGCAGAGTGCCAACATCTTCAAATGGCAGGGCAGATTTTCTGGCTGTCTTGGAGACTGCCCGTCAATTTTAGTGCAATGGTCCCAAAGAGTAGAGTCCTGCTCCTGAAAGGGATACCGATGCCGAAAGGAAGAAGAGATAAAGGGTTTTTTTATCCGGCGTCTCCCACTGCTCCAATGCTAACTGTTTAATCTTTGAATGGACAGGGAAGGATCCTTTTTATTTATGCTCCAACCCACTGAACATAAGGTCCTCCAGGGATTCCGGTCCCTTGTCATCCACCAACCCCATTGTGGAACGGACTGCCTTCACCAATCGGTTAATATCTGAAGCTGGAAAACAGGGTCTGCCTTCCATGTCCTCATCTGAGGAAGACGAGACAGAAGACTGGAAATCGGAAGATGATGATTCAGAGGATTCCCTTGTCCGAACCTTCCTCTTTCTGGGGGAGCTGGTTAGTACTGGGCTGTGCAGGATCAGGCCGAGGTAACCCACCCAAGGCATCCTTTATCTTTGCCCTGATGACATCCCGGAGACTGCTATTAAAATTCGAGGTCTTCTCGGCTATCATCTTCTGGATACACGCCTGACATAGCTTTTTATCTGATCCTGAAGGCAGGGGGGGTTCTACATAAGGGATATTCTTTATTGTGAACCTTCTCTGTACATTTATTGGGTCTATCCTAAGGGACAGAAGACAGAGAAGGGACCAAATAAGACCCCATAAGGCGTCACTTACCCCCTAAGACCGAGGCTGTACAAGGTTCTTGTGGGAGGCATTCGGAGGACACCTACGGGAACCTTTTGACCGCCGGGCACTACTGGAGTGGCTTCCTCCACTCGCTCTCCGTCTGGATAGTAATGATGGCGACGGCTTCTGCGTTTGCTGCTGGGAAACTCCTGATCCTTCATGGTACACCACAGCAGAAGCAGAGACTCTGTGTCTCCAGGAGCATTTTATGGGAGCAGCGATGGGCAGCGCCATCTTGCCAGAGCCCGAACATGCGCATAGCACACTTCCGGTCTGACGTCATCTCCAGCCAGACCCGGAACTCAGCTCACACCGCCAGCATAGCGCGTTCTCCTCCACGCCAACGAATCTTGACCGCCGCCTCTGGTCATCGGTAAGTGACCAGCATGACCCGCAGCCGCGCCTGCACGACCTGTTACTCCCGTAATCCGGCGTATCCACTGTCAGCATCACACTTGACAAGACACAGACCCGGAGGCCAGCGTATCAACTGTAGGGATACCCCAGCAGGACACAGACCTGGCTTGATCTTTTTAAAACTCGCGTATCAACTGGAGGGGTACTGACCCCTACAAGACACAGGCCCGGCATGGTATACCGGCGTATCCACTGCCTGGAATCTCAACAGGACACAGCCCCGGTATGTATGACCGTCGTATCTACTGCAGGGATTCACCCCACGCAGGACACAGACCTGGACATGAGACCGGCATATCTAACTGCCGGGGATTAACCACGGCAGGATACAGGCCCGGTCGACCGGCGTATACAACCACAGGGGTTTTACCCCCTACAGGACACAGACCAAGTCAATTAAAATGAAGAAAGTTGAGGCCCCTGTAAATGCCAAGGACCCCAATCTAAGCAGTCCTTCACTGCGGCAGCGCCACAGCACTTCTGGGTCTCCCATCCTGGGACAGGGACCCGAACTGATGTGGTAGAGATGTGCCGCCCTTTTATTTTAGTGGATTTCCTGTCCAAATGAGGGGCGGACGTATATCTCTGGTGGCGCTGTCGTGGCGACGGGAAAAACACAGTAATAAATCACCAAAATGTTTGGCACTCCCATTGGGCTGTCTCAAAAACAAACGGATGATGACGGATTCGACGTAAAACGGACACACAACGGATGTAACGGACGCGATGGATCAGTTATTTCACAGGATTCCTGTGAAAGGAGTCCTGTGAAATAACTCATCCGTTGTGTCAGTTGACAGCTAAAAAACTACTGAACCTAGTGGATTTGAAACCACTGAAGTGTGTAAGTAGATTGCACTGTCAAACTGACAGTGTGATCTAACAAGCTCTGGCAGGGATCAAGCGGTTTATTGCTGCCACCAGGTGCTTTTTGATGCGATCACGGGGCACCAATGGGTTGCCATGACAGCATGGGATCAGCTGATGACCCCTATCGCTGTCATGACTCAGTCAGAGAGCTGGCATTCACAGGAGAACAGTATTTATGCTGTTCAGAGCAATATTTTTGGACTCCCCCATTGATTTCCATTATACTCGCTACTGTATCTCCAGGCCTTAGTGGAAAAAGTTCTGCAAGATTAGGAAAGCAAAAAAAAACAGGTTCTTGCCATTGTAACGAACAATGCTTCAAACATAGGTACAATTAAACTGATGAATGAGAGTAATGAACAACAGCTAGAAGAAAATTTAGGATTTAGTATATGTGAGATGGAAGGCCACAGTGCTGTTCATGTAACTGAGGAACAAACAGATATTACAAAAAAAGAACAGCAAAATGATACTTTAGGATTAGATGATCTTGTTGAAGCTGCTTCAAAACACTTTCATATTCATCACATGCGCTGGGTTGTGCACACGCTGCAGCTGGCAATAAGAGATAGTCTGCAAGAGGGACCTCGGTTTCACACATCCGTCTTTTTAGCGGTTTGGGGGATGCGACGCACTCCAGTACAGTGTATACAGTACAGTGGCAGCGCGACAAACGACGGTTACATGCTTTCATGTGACCGGAGAATGTGACCCGGATGTTGTGGCGCTGCCACTGTACTATATCGTACTGTACTGGCGTGCGCCACATCCGCCAAACCGGCGAAAAGCCAGATGTGTGAAACTGGGCGGACATGCTGGAAATCTGATTGGAAAAGTGAGGAAGTTGGTTATTGCCGCCAGGACACCTAAAATTGATTCCATCTTGAAGAGATGTGATGGGAAAGGGGCAATTGTTGATCAAGCCACTCGGTGAGGCAGCACTTATTTATTGACTGAGCGATTGCTTGAACTAAAATAATTTCTTATAGATATGGTGAACCATCAAGTAACCTTAAATGAAGGTCAATGGACACCGGTGGCTGAACTGAAGGAATTGCTTAATCACCCATTTATCGTGACTAAAAAATTACAAGCTGAGGATTTAACTCCTGGCATTTTCATAAGAAAGTGTAAGAACTTGCTATTTTGCCTGTCCCAATGAGGAGGTTTAATCGCAGATGGCATTATTGCTTCAATGAGACGGAGAGAGACACAGCTATTGGAAAATAAAATTCTTCTGGCAGCTGTTTATGTGGACCCAAGTCATCATATACTGCTTGATGATCAACAGCTTACTAAAAGAAAAGAAGCTTTGAGTGAGGTAGCAGTTAGGATGAGCAGCTACAGGACTGCCAGGCGCAAGAGGACCGGGGGCCTGACAGTGCTACTGCTGCCATATCTTATTCCTCATCAGATGAGGAGTTTAACTTTGACAAGTATTTGGATGACATGGAGCAGCAAAGTGTTGCCGCAAGGAAAAAGATTTCACTCCGTCTCCTATAGCAGCAGATTGACCATATTTCAGTAACATTTTTCACTTGTTCTCAAAGAAATAGAAAAATTCAACCGTTCATCAAAACTGACTGTGCATGAGGCAATTCCTTTATACCCGGAAATTGTTAGAGATGTTGCCCATGTGGTTATGGCTTTGCCTCCAACCAAAGTTAGTGTAGAGAGGTTGTTCTCTAGCCTTAAAATTATTAGGTCAGATTTGAGGTCATCTACGAAGGAGGATCTGATGGAAGCAATTCTATTTCTTAGAACAAATTCATACACTGCACAAATGTTATTTAGTATGTTTTTGTTGAAAACTGTTTTTTGCCACTTACACTATGTAATACACTATGCAAGTGGCAAAAAACAGTTTTCAACAAAAACATTCTAAATAATAACATTTAGTATATTGCTTATATTTATATGTATATATTATACATGCACACACAAGATATATATGTAATCTACTGTATATTATATATTGTATATATTTTTCAATGGGGGGAAAAGGGGGTGACTTGAACTTTTAGTTTTTTGTTTTTTTTTATTTTTTAAAACTTTTTTTTTATTTTACTAGTCCCCCTAGGGGGCTATAGCGATCAGCAATCCGATCGCTATTATCTATCTGGTGATCACAGCTATACAGCTGTAAACAGGAGATACAGTCACTTTCTTTTTCCCTCTGCTCTCGGCCGAGGGAAAACGAAAGTGAAACTTCGTAGCTGCAGGCGTCATCACATGACCCTGTGCTACGATGGCAACCACCGATAGTCACGTGATCATGCACGTGACTTCCGGTGAGGGCGGCGGTAAGTAAAAAACATGGCCGCGCGCATTTAGATCTTGCTGCCAGACTTTGGCAGCAAGATTTAAGGGGTTAATGGCCGCGGGTGGAAGCGATTCCACCCGCGGCTAGCAGGCACACATGTCAGCTGTTGAAAACAGCTGATATGTGTGCCGACCGCCGCCCCCTGCTCGCTGCAGGGAGCGGGGCTTAACGGGACACGCTCCATGATGGATATATCCGTCCATGGTCGTGAAGGTGTTAATTCCATGGTGCTGTACATGAGAAGGGGTTACATACAGAATACATACACAAGTTACAGTAGACAGACTAGTACAGAGGGAAGAGGGCCCTACCCTTGTGGGCTTACATTCTATAGGATTGTGGGGAGGAGACAGTAGGTGGGGTGTAGATCGGGCGGCGGCTCCGCACGGTGGTCGGGCGGCGGCTCCGCACTGTAGTGAAGCAGTGAGGTCAAATTTTTGGGAGGAAAAGTGCATCTTATAATCCGAAAAATACGGTACACATATTTGGTATCACCGCGTTCAGAAATGCCTGGTCTATCAAAATATAAAATCAATTAATCTGCACGGTACACTGCATAGCAATAAAAAAAAAAATAAAAAAATAAAAAAATATTTTTTTTTTACCACAAAAATTGCATTAAAATGCAATAACAGGCGATCAAAAGATCGCATCTACGCAAAAATGGTAAAATTGAAAACGTAATAGATAGCTGGATCAAGGACAGTGCATCATAGATTAAAGAAACCTAAAACATAGCTTTTAATTAACCAATAAAAAGTGAAGGCGTGTTCACTGTACTAAAAACGTGAGAATAAAAACGTGGAAGCTTGGTCACCAAACCAATGATGCCAAAGCTGAGATAGGGCACAACGTCAGACCCAATCAAAATCACCACCATAAATCTAGCTGAGGTGAAAATAGGGCACAAATACCAGACCCAATCAGAGTCACCACCGTATGTATAGCTGGGGTGAATTCCAGAGTCCCCTATAGTACACATTCAGAAGCCCCCGAAATGGCATTAAAGGGGGGGGGTACAGGGATACCTGGAAAGATATAAAGCACCACCTAGAGATGGTCACCACAATCTTAAATCCCCAAACAAAAGGAAACGGTCTTACTAGATCCAGAAGCGGTCATATAGGGAGACCCACCTCTTCCAACAAGCCTACAACCTACAATAGCCCTCAGTCCAGTACACCACTGCGCAACCAGCTCTGTCCTCACCTATTGTACCATCACCCATTCCCTGTAGACTGTGAGCCCTCACGGGCAGGGTCCTCTCTCCTCCTATACCAGTCTGTTTTGTACTGTTAATGATTGTTGTACGTATACCCTCTTTCACTTGTAAAGCGCCATGGAATAAATGGCGCTATAATAATAAATAATAATAATGATAGGGCAAAGAAAGGAGAGGTTCAGGCTCAGGAGGCTGTCAACCAGCTTATTAAATCCCAGGATTAGCCAGAAAAGAACCTCTTTGAAAGTGGATGAAACACACACTACCAACGCGTTTCATGGTATGCAATCTTCAGGGGAGTCCAAAAATGTTCAAAGGGAACTGCCAATATAAGTTTCACATATGGCAATATATTTCCACAATTGCCCAAATATACGCACACGTCAGTATGCCAGGACGAAATTTCAAAAGTGCCGCCACTAAGTATACATGTAAAAGTATACATTTGGTATCTACGAATTCATACTGATGTGAAATATCATATTGCTAGGTTAGTTTTACCATACAGTGAACTGCTAAATAAAAGACCCCCCAAAACAATTGGGCAATTGCACTTTTCTTGCAATCTCACCGCACTTGGAATTTTTCCCCGTTTTCCAGTACACTATATGGTAAAACTAATTGTTTTATTAAAAAGTACAACTCATCTTGCAAAAGCACAAGCTCATATGGCAATATTAACGGAACGGAAAAATAAAAGTTATGGCTCTTAGAAGACGGGGAGGAAAAAATGAAAAATTGCCAGGGGGTGAAGGAGGAAAAGTAAACAGGTGACAAACCACTGCAAATCAAGACCAGTAAGGGCTCATGCACACATAACTGCTGATTCTTCTGCAGCGATTTGTGCTTCAAATCACTGCATAATGAATGCAGTATTTTTGTTAAAAGAAGCCGATTTCATGCACTCGGGATGCTGCCCCCACCATAGACAGAGTGGGAGCTGCATCCAGAACGCAGAAATAGTTGACATGCTGCTTTTATGAATGCATGGATTTGGGTCAAAATTTTAGCACCCGTATCGCTGCGTTCATAAAAGCAACGTGTGCACGTCTCATGCACAATCTTCATAGATTATGCAGGGGACGCAGGACGCATGCTTTTACGCTACCGTGCAATAGGCAGCGTAAGTGCATGCTATTACGCAACGTGCGCATGAGCCCTAAGGCTATTCCACACTGCATGTGCGGCTCAAAACGCAGCCGAAAAGCTGCATTCTGAGACGCATTGTTACTGGAGAATTCCTGCTGATTTCATGCGTTCTGGATGCTTACAGAACGCACATTTTTGACAGTGCGGTCCCACTCGGCTCTGCAGCATCCCCATACACTTGCAGCAGAGCCGAGTGGGACCGCACTGTCAAAAAGATCATGGCCGGCTGTGAGACAGAGCCGCGCGATCAGAATGAACTCAGAGGAACTTTACCCAACTTCATTGTGATCGCGCGGCTCTGTGCGTGTGCCGTGTGGCTTGATTTGCGGTCACACAAAAAGGACTCACCTGTGATCGCAAATCCCGAGTGACTGCAGTGAGCCGCGCGATCAGCTGTGCTTTCACTCAGGTTACTCACGGCCACAGCTGCAGTCCTCCACCTGAGAGTGGTGGCCGCGAGTAACCTCAGTAACAGCACAGCTGATCGCGAGACTCACTTCAGTTGCTGCATGGAGCTCACAGGAGTGGCGGTGTTCTACTGCCGCTCCTGTCAGCTTCAGATGTAGCAGAGCTGAAAGCATCGTGGGACCTTGCGTGGATTACGTCGAACCTGGAGGTGTTTTTGAAGGGTTAATAAAGTGGTGAAAGAGGGTGTTTTTATGTTTTTCATTACAAATAAAGGATTTTTTGGATGTGTGTGTTTATTTTCTTTAACTTACAGGTTAATAATGGAAGGTATCTTGGGGAGACGCCTGCTATGATTAACCTAGGACTTAGTGGCAGCTATAGGCTGCTGCCATTAACTCCTTATTACCCCGTTTGCCACCGCACCAGGTCAATTTGGGATGAGCCGGGTAGAGTCCCGGGACTGTCGCATCTAATGGATGCGGCAATTCCGGGCGGCTGCTGGCTGATATTTTTAGGTTGGTTAGGTTTTAGGTTATCCTGAGAATACCAGCCTTCAGCCGTGTGGCTTTAACCTGGCTTGTATCCACTGCACTGCTTAACATTTTGGCAGCGTTTTTCTACAACTCATTCATTTCAATGGGTGTAGAACGCTGCCAAAATGGACAAAAGAATTGTCATGCTGCTTTTCTAAATGCAGAGATTTTGTTAAATTTTTGACAATCAAAACGCTGCGTTTCAAAAAGCATTGTGCGTACAGATTTTGCATGATTCTCATAAACTTTGCAGGAGAACCAGAACGCATGCATTTTGACAATGTGACGCTGCTGCTCAAAATGCTGCAGAAACGCAAAAAAACCCCGCAACGTGCGCAGATAGCCTAAAGTTGCGTTCACACATCCGTTTTTCGCCGTCAGGCACAATCCGGTAAAAACTTGAAAGAACGGATCCGGCGTGTATTGCCACCAGATCCTTTCTTTCCCCATAGACTTGCATTAGCGCCAGATTGTGCCGCAAAGCCTTGCGTTGCATCCGGCTTTTGTCGGATTCGGCGCAATTAGTAAAATTAAACTGGAGCGTTTTTTGTCTCCGGCGAAAAATCGTATCGCGCCGGATCCAGCACCATGATTTACAATGAAAGCCTATGGAAGCCGGCGTAATGCATCCATTTTTTTTTATCTGAGCATGCACCAATTTGCCTGATTTTGATAACATACCGAATTTTTCGGACTATAAGACGCACTTTTTTTCCGCCCAAATGTTGGGGGAAAGTGGGGGGTGCATCTTATAGTCCGAGGGGCAGTGAACAAGTACGGTATACTCACCGGTCGTTAACTGCAGCACCGCGATGTCCTCCTGTCTGCAGGCCAGGTGGTCTGTGTAGAGAGCGGTGAGCACAGCGATGACGTGATTGTTGTGCGCACCGCTAGTCTCCATACACAGCAGCGAGCCGGCAGACAGGATGACATCGCGATGCTGCAGGGGAACGGTGGCGGCTCCACACAGGTCAGCGGCACTGCTGCTGACACAGAGAGGAAGATCGAGGCTGCTGGAGTGAGGAAAGGTGAGTATAAACGTTTTTTTTTTGTGCCATAGGATACAGGCCATATACCAGGATGGGGGTACATTATGAGTAGGATGGGGTTATATGAGCTGGATGGAGGTATAAGAGCAGGATGGGGGTATTTATCAGGATGGGGGCCATACTAGGATGAGGGACATATATACAAGGATGGGGATCATATACAAGGCAGGAGGATCATTACCAGGATGGGGTAGCTTAGTAGAGAATTTAGGGACATTACCCCCAGAACAGTGTCAGCAGCAGATCCTCACCCCATAACAGTGTGTCATGTCCAAATTTTTTGCTTTTTGCTTAAAATTTTATTTTCCTATTTTCCTCCTCTAAAACCAGGGTGCATCTTAGGCCTGTTTCACACGTTAGTGATTCTGGTACGTTTGTGCTTTTTTTTAAACGTACCAGAATCACTGACATACGCAGACCCATTATAATGAATGGGTCTGCTCACACGTCAGTGATGTTTCACTGACCATGTCTCCGTGCAGCGTTCACGCGTGTCCGTGATTGCCGCACGGAGACATGTCCATTTTTTTCTGGCATCACTGATGTCCCACGGACCACGCAGTGGTGTGGTCCGTGAAACACGTGCCAGAAAAAAACGTGCTTTTAAAATAAAAAACATTTTTACTCACCCGGCTTCAGCGGCGCTCTCTGCAGCTCGTGCAGCTTGCTGCTTCAGAGCCGGCTCATTACTGTCGCACATATTCATGATGCACGACACAGCCGACCCGGAAGCAGCTGCTGTGGGGGTCAGCGCCGGCCGGATGCTGAACCGCAGGAGCAATCAGCACCATGGAGAGCGGGAGCGGGCACAGGTGAGTTGATTTCTAAGTGCAATCACGGGCCACGGAGAACGGAGCCCGGATTGCACTTAGACAACCCACGTGTGCCGTAATTCACGGCACACGGAGGGACATGTGCGTGTTTTACACGCCAGTGAAAAACGTCAGTGTTTTTCACTGACGTGTGAAACAGGCCTTATAGTCCAAAAAATACGGTATATAAAGCCCTTCATTCCTCAATGTCCACACTGCCTGCCATCCTGTCCAGAGTCTGAATAGGCAAGTTTTTTTAAGTTTCCATAATGTCATTTTATTTTAATAAACAGCTGTGTGGCTCCTACCTTGCAGATTTTTTTTTTTTTAAAAAGTGAATTTTTTTTTTTCCAAAACCTTTGTATCCGTTGTGTGATGTCACCAAGGTAACGTTATGTTTTTGAGTTATGTATAACAGGAAAGCACCTGTGGTACTTTAAGGTGTTATTTTTTTAAAAAACATTTTGTACAATTTTTTTTTTTTAAATTTTACTAGGGTTTTTAAAACATTACATCTATGGCAAATATATAATAAAGTGGGGTTTTAGAGGTTTAAAGTGGGAAGGAGGGTATTTAGTGTGCAATGGTGTTTAGGATAGGTATTAATTGTGTTTAATTCTTGCAGAAAGTTGCCCTGACAACAGCAACAAGCTAAAAGCAATAAGAAAATATATCTTCTTCTGGGAGCCCTCCCTCACGTTCTCAGCGAAATGAGGTGTTTTTTTTTGTGGTAACATTTTTTGAAAACCAAAAATAATGCATTAGTTATTTTTTAACAGGTAACTGAAGCATCAGAGGTGCTTCCAGAAGGAGAGGAAAGGAGTGGAGAAATACCTGGAGTGGGCGCTCAGAGTGTAAGTTTCTTTTTACATGACTCACTCATCACAGCATACCCAACACATCAAAGCACATAATGTTTTTTGTTTTTTTTTTAAAGGTTTCCGGTTCTAGGGCTCAAGGTAGAGGTCCTCCAAGCGCGTCCCAGGGTCATCGGCATGAGCGTGGCGGCGGTCAGTGGAGAGTAAGTTCTTCTTATTTTATTTTTTTTTTTGTAACTTTCTACTTCATGTTGATTTGAGTGTAATTTTTATTTCTTTTGCAACAGGCTTCGCAGCATGCTCCCAAATCTGACGTTGAGGAGGCTAGATGTATAAACATCGACCTCCTCATCGATGAAGTCCAAGAGCGGGAGCCGCTGTGGAACATGGGGGACAGTCGCTACACACAGTCCATCGTTACCCGTCGGCACTGGGACGAAGTATGCCGACCAGTGGTAGAAGACTGGGAAGACCTTAATCCTCGGGCCCAGAATCAAGCACATAAGTATTCACAGTTCAGTAGGTTATGTTGCAGGATTTAATGTGTTGTACACTAACCAAATTGTCCTTTCACTTTTCAGGTGACAAACAAGGTAAAATACTTACAAAATCTAAAGGTATAATACTTACAAAACTAATTAGGTACAGTGCCTTGCGAAAATATTCGGCCCCCTTGAATTTTTCAACCTTATCCCACATTTCAGGCTTCAAACATAAAGATAAAAAAAATTAAATTTTATGCAGAAGAATCAACAACAAGTGGGACACAATTGTGAAAGAGAATGATATTTATTGCTTATTTTAAATTTTTATTATTATATTATTCGGCCCCTTTACTTTCAGTGCAGCAAACTCACTCCAGAGGTTCATTGAGGATCTCTGAATGATCCAATGTTGTCCTAAATGACTGATGATGATAAATATAAGCCACCTGTGTGTAATCAAGTCTCCGTATAATTGTACCTGCTCTGTGATAGTCTCAGTGTTCTGTTTAAAGCGCAGATAGCATCCTGAAGGCCAAGGAACACAACAGGCAGGTCCACGATACTGTTGTGGAGAGGTTTAAAGCCGGATTTGGTTGCAAAAAGATTTCAACAACTTTAAACATCCCAAGAAACACTGTGCAACCGATCATATTGAAAATGGAAGGAGTATCATAAAAACTGAAAATCTACCAAGACCAGGCCAGCCTTCAAAAATTTCATGTCAAACAAGGAGAAGACTGATCAGAGATGCAGCCAAGAGGCCCATGATCACTCTGTATGAACTGCAGAGATCTACAGCTGAGGTGGGAGAGTCTGTCTATAGGACAACAATCAGTCGTACAATGCACAAATCTGGCCTTTATTGAAGAGTGGCAAGAAAAAGCCATTTCTCAAAGATATCCATAAAAAGTGTTTAAAGTTTGCCACAAGCCACCTGGGAGACACACAAAACATGTGGAAGAAGGCGCTCTGGTCAGATGAAACCAAAATCGAAGTTTTTGGGCACAATGCCAAATGATATGTTTGGTGTAAAAGCAACACAGCTCATCACCCTGAACACACCATCCCCACTATCAAACATGGTGGTGGCAGCATCATGGTTTGGGCCTGCTTTGCTTCAGCAGGGACAGGGAAGATGGTTAAAATTGATGGGAAGATGGATGGAGCCAAATACAGGACCATTCTTGAAGAAAACCTGTTGGAGTCTGCAAAAGACCTGAGACTGGGACGGAGATTTGTCTTCCAACAAGACAATGATCCAAAACATAAAGCAAAATTTACAATGAAATGGTTCAGAAATAAACATACCCAGGTGTTAGAATGGTGAAGTCAAAGTCCAGACCTGAATCCATTCGAGAATCTGTGGAAAGAGCTGAAAACTGCTGTTCACAAACGCTCTCCATCCAACCACACTCAGCTCCAGCTGTTTTCAAAGGAAGCATGAGCAAGAATTTCAGTCTCTCAATGTGCAAAACTGATAGACACATGCCCAAAGCGACTTGCAGCTGTAATCGCAGCAAAAGGTGGCGCTACAAAGTATTAACTTAAAGGGGACGAATAATATTGAACGCCCCACTTTTCAGTTTTTTATTCTTTACAAAATTTTAAAATAAGCAATAAATATCATTCACCTTCACACTTGTGTCCGACTTATTGTTGATTCTTCACTATAAAAGTTAATATTTTTATCCTTATGTTTGAAGCCTGAAATGTGGGAAAAGGTTGAAGAATTCAAAGGGGCCGAACACTGTAAAAAGGTAAAATAATTACAAATTTAACAAGGTTTAGAAATATTATAAATGAAAAAGTTTTTTAATCTACATAGAAATATTAAATTATTTGATCCTGCCAATCAACTCTACCTTCAGGTGGCATAAAATATTCAGCATATTTGTCCCTGATTCTTAAAACTGCAACACCTTCTAAAACGAAGATTAGTGTAATTACACAAAGAGGTTGGTTCCATATTCATGTCATCCATGGCAATTTGTTCCTTCGATATAATAAAATTATGCAGTACCACACATGCTTTTATGACCTCATCCACAGTTTCAGTGTTTAGGTTGCTCGCAGTTAATAAAACTTTCTATTTGCTCCAATGTCCACTGCTACAAATTTGTACTGGGCATCGGTTATTTATAAAAATATTTATTCATTTATATAGCGCTATTAATTCAACAGTGCTTTAAATACAAAATGGCAACATTGTCCCCATTGGGGCTCACAATAAGTGCCCTATCAGTATGTCTTTGGAGTGTGAAAGAAAACCGGAGAGCCTGGAGGAAACCCACGCAAACACGGGGAGAACATACAAACTCCTTACAGATGGTGTTCTTGGTGGGATTTGAACCCAGGACCCCAGCGCTACAAAACTGCAGTGCTAACCACTGAGCCACTGTGCCGCCCAGGTCATTGCCATGAGGACGGTAAAAAAAACCCTTTTTGTAGTTATAGTACTCCGACCCAGAAGCTGCTGGTTTAACAATTTGGATATGCTTCCCTAAAACTGCTCCCAGGCAATTGGGAAACTGACGTATCTGGAGGAATTTCTCGGCAATGTCCAGCCATCTGTCCCTGGTAAGCTGTGGGATGAATTCCTCCTGGAGACAGTCCCACAAGGCTCGGCAGGTATGTCTGACTATTTCGGAGATGGTGGAAATACCTAGTCTAAACTGGTAATGCAGGGACGAAAGCGATTCTCCTGTTGCAAGGAATCTGTAAAGGAAAGACAATAATTAATAAAAAATACCAGCAACAACATTACAGTTAAATGTCTCCTTAACAGGAGGAGATTAAAAAAATGGCATACCTTTAAGCGTAACCAGCAAACCCTCCGCTGGTGATATAGAGCACCGTCAGTAGGTGTCCGTCTTCCAGATCTGGTCTGCAACGTAGTCAACGAGGATGTCAAAATTGTCCACTAACATCCGTACATAGTCGGAAAATTTTTAACTTCATGTAGAGTGTGGAAAAAACCCCATGGGTGATTCTCTGTGCCATCAGTGGATGTATCCAAAAGCGATGGCGGCGCTGACGCTTCATGTGCTGTCGCTTCTTCTCAGGGACTATGACAGACAACCGATTGGCCTCAAATGTGAAGTCAAGGGATATCCTCATGATATTTGCCAGCACAGCTTCCATGTTTGTCTCTTTGCCTCTCTCTTCAACCTGTCAAACATGCTTTAAACCACTGTATATATAGGTTTTCAGTAGCCAATCAACGTTTTGGAACTGGTTTGAGGGGTATTTTTTTTTTTAAAAAAATGGATCCGGCTTAAAACGGACTAAACTGATGCAAAAACGGATGCGCCGAATCAGTTTTTGACGGATCCGGTTACGGATTCGTCAAAAAACGGATCTGGCGCATCCATTTTTGCACATTCTGCGCCGGATCCGTTGCAACAGGCACACGCCGGATTGTGCCTGATGGCAAAAAAGTGATGTGTGAAAGCAGACTAATTGACATGCTGCAAGTTTTATCTGCATCAAAATCTGCAATGACAACAAAATGCAGCGTTGGCAGAGCACTTCAGAAATATCAGACTTTGCTGGCATAATAATATTTATTCCTTTATATAGCGCTATTAATTCCACAGCACTTTACATACATCAGAAACACTGTCCTTATTGGGGCTCACAATCTAAATTCCCTATTAGTATGTTTTTTTTTGGAAAGTGGGAGGGAACCCACGCAAACATAAGGAGAACATACAAACTCGTAGCAGATGTTATCCTTGGCGAGATTTGAACCCAGACTGCAAGACCGCAGTGCTAGCCACTGAGCCAACGTGCCAACCACTGAGCCACTGATCCAACCACTTCAGTTGAGGCATGGAGATTTTGGTGCAGATTCAGAAAAAAATGCAGTGTGTGAACAAGGCCTTACACAGATGGCTAAACAATAAATGATGCCTCTTTAGTTTGTGGCACATAACTGTAGATTGCACAAACCCACACTAAGACCACGTGGACACTGAGTGTTTGGGGAGTTTTTCTCAGTATTTATAAGCATAAACCAGAAGTGGGTGATAAATACAGAAGTGGTGCCTGGTGTTCATCATACATTTCCTGATTGCCCCACTCCTGGTTTTGGCTTACAATTACTGAGGTAAAAGCTCACTACATACTCACTGTGTGCATATGGCCCAATAGTATATGGCAAAGGCAGTGGCGTACCGTCAATAGAGGCAGGCCACGCGACTGCTATGGGGCCCGTGAGCTGGAGGGGCTCGGGGGCGGCTGCCCGCGGTATCAGTTCCAGCACCGGGGCCCCCCCCAGGATCGCACTTTCAAATGTATCGGCATCTCAGATGCTGATACAGTTGAAAGCGACGATGACACAGAGCGCAGCATCATTGTGCTCTGACAGTTCTTCAACACAGCAGTGACGTCAGTAGTAAGCGCCAGCCGCCACTGTGTTAAAGTACTAGGCAGAGCACAGACACCTGGTGAACTAGGAGCAGCGGGGACCGAGGTGAGGTGAGTATGCAGGAACAGCAGGGTATCTACCGGAGGGCCCCGGGTCCTCAGTGCCCCCCCCTCCGTGCTTCATATAGGGCTGGTTAACCGCCCTCTGCTATTGTCACGCTGTGCGCCCTGGACCCCTGCTTCCTGCCGGAGAGGATCAATGGAGCCTGCAGGCCAGACCGGAGATAAGCCAGGGGAAGGTAAGAACTGTGTGTGTGTGTGTGTGTGTGTGTATATATATATGTGTGTGCGTATATGTATATACATGTGTGCAGATGAGTCTGTGCATATATGTGTGTGTGTGTATATATATGAGTGTGTATGTGTGTGTATGTGTGTATGTGTGTGTGTGTGTGTGTGTGTGTGTGCAGGGCCGCCACTAGGAATTTCAGGGCCCCATGCTGGCAAAATTTTTGGGCCCCTTGGGACTCCACCCAGACTCCACCCCAGCTCTGCCTCCACCCATCAAACCTCCTACAGTCTCACTGAGGCTCACAGAAGGGAGGCAGGAGGCTCACAGAAGGGAGGCAGGAGGCTCACAGAAGGGAGGCAGGAGGCTCACAGCAGAGAGGCAGGAGGCTCACAGCAGAGAGGCAGGAGGCTCAAAACAGAGGAAGGAGGCTCATAGCAGAGGGAGGCAGGAGGCTCATAGCAGAGGGAGGCAGGAGGCTCACAGCAGAGGGAGGCAGGAGGCTCATAGCAGAGGGAGGCAGGAGGCTCACAGCAGAGGGAGGCAGGAGGCTCACAGCAGAGGGAGGCAGGAGGCTCAAAGCAGAGGGAGGCAGGAGGCTCACAGCAGAGGGAGGCCAGAGGCTCACAGCAGAGGGAGGCAGGAGGCTCACAGCAGAGGGAGGCAGGAGGCTCACAGAAGAGGGAGGCAGGAAGCTCACAGCAAAGGGAGGCAGGAGGCTCACAGCAAAGGGAGGCAGGAGGCTCACAGCAGAGGGAGGCAGGAGACCACGGGGTGGAGGTTCCCCACCCCTGATCTAGCTGAAGCAAGTCAGGTGCTGGGGTCGGCGGGCCTGCGGTCTGCGGGTGGCCACGAGCAGAGATCAGCGCCCCCCCCAGCAGAGATCAGCAGGCCCGGGCAGCTCACAGCGCTTACCTGTCCCCGCTAGCTGCCGTGTCCTCGCCACCTCAGCCGCTGTTGCAGGAGTGTAATGAGGACTCAGAGTGATGACCTCACCAACCTGCTGCACGACCCAGCGATGACGCGCCGGCGCCCTGCTCTGCTCCAATCACCCTGCCAACACTACAGCACATGGCTAATTTGCATGCGCCGCCCCATCGCATGCAAAATAGTCATGTCTAGTAGTGAAGGGACGCTGCAGGGCCCCTCTGCTGCTTCTGTGACTGCGGCCTGGTGAAGAGAAGGGGCCCGTCCTGCCTGGGGCTTAATAAAGATAAGTAATTACCCCAGGCCTGGCCCCCTCTCTTCACGGGGCCCGGTACACCACTCACAGTAGTAATGCCCTTATGGCGGCCCTGTGTGTGTGTGTGTGTATATATGTGTATATATATATATATATATTTTATATATGAGTGTATGTGTATATTTCATAATGTACAGTGCTGGCCAAAAGTATTGGCACCCCTGCAATTCTGTCAGATAATACTTAGTTTCTTCCTGAAAATGATTGCAATCACAAATTCTTTGGTATTATTATCTTCATTTAATTTGTCTTCAATAAAAAAAAAGAAAACCATTTGTCATAAAGCCAAATTGGATATAATTCCACACCAAACATAAAAAGGGGGTGGACAAAAGTATTGACAGTTTGAAAAATCATGTGATGCTTCTCTAATTTGTGTAATTAACAGTACCTGTAACTTACCTGTGGCACCTAACAGGTGTTGGCAATAACTAAATCACACTTGCAGCCAGTTGACATGGATTAAAGTTGACTCAACCTCTGTCCTGTGTCCTTGTGTGTACCACATTGAGCATGGAGAAAAGAAAGAAGACCGAAGAACTGTCTGAGGACTTGAGAATCCAAATTGTGAGAAAGCATGGGCAATCTCAAGGCTACAAGTCCATCTCCAAAGACCTGAAAGTTCCTGTGCCTATGGTGCGCAGCGTCATCAAGAAGTGTAAAGCCCATGGCACTGTGGCTAACCTCCCTAGATGTGGAAGGAAAAGAAAAATTGACGAGAGATTTCAACACAAGATTGTGCGGATGGTGGATAAAGAACCTCGACTAACATCCAAACAAGTTCAAGCTGCCCTGCAGTCCGAGGGTACAACAGTGTCAATCCGTACTATCTGTCGGCGTCTGAATGAAAAGGGACTGTATGGCAGGATACCCAGGAAGACCCCACTTCTTACCCCGAGACATAAAAAAGCCAGGCTGGAGTTTGCCAAAACTTACCTGAGAAAGCCTAAAATGTTTGGAAGAATGTTCTCTGGTCAGATGAGACAAAAGTAGAGCTTTTTGGGAAAAGCCATCAACATAGAGTTTACAGGAAAAAAAAGAGGCATTCAAAGAAAAGAACATGGTCTCTACAGTCAAATATGGTGGAGGTTCCCTGATGTTTTGGGGTTGCTTTGCTGCCTCTAGCACTGGACTGCTTGACCGTGTGCATGGCATTATGAAGTCTAAAGACTACCAACAAATTTTGCAGCATAATGTAGGGCCCAATGTGAGAAAGCTGGGTCTCCTTCAGAGGTCATGGGTCTTCCAGCAGGACAATGACCCAAAACACACTTCAAAAAGCACTAGAAAATGGTTTGAGAGAAAGCACTGTAGACTACTAAAGTGGCCAGCAATGAGCCCAGACCTGAATCCCATAGAACACCTGTGGAGAGATCTCAAAATGGCAGTTTGGAGAAGGCACCCTTCAAATCTCAGGGACCTGGAGCAGTTTGCCAAAGAAGAATGGTCTAAAATTCCAGCAGAGCATTGTAAGAAACTCATTGATGGTTACTGGAAGTGGTTGTGCGCAGTTATTTTGGCTAAAGGTTGTGCAACCAAGTATTAGGCTAAGGGTGCCAATACTTTTGTCTGGCCCATTTTTGGAGTTTTGTGTGAAATGATCAATGATTTGATTTTTGTTTCATTCTCTTTTGTGTTTTTTCATTGCAAGCAAAATAAATGAAGATAATAATACCAAAGAATTTGTGATTGCAATCATTTTCAAGAAGAAACTGAGTACTATCTGACAGAATTGCAGGGGTGCCAATACTTTTGGCCAGCACTGTATATGAGTGTGTGTATATATTTGTACGTGTGTATATATATATATATATATATATATATTGTGAGGTAGCGTGGTCGGCTGCGCAGCAGAAGACACGGGATCCAGGCATTAAGGTTCACAGCACACAGTTTAATGTCCAAACAAAAAGTCCACAACAATGTACATGTGCCTCTCCAGCAGAGAACTCAGGGAGTTCTGTTCACTCCCTCACACCCGGCACACCTGCCCTTGTTCCTGTTTCCATTTAACCCTTCCTTCAGCCTGTAGGGAAACAGCATTAACCCTGTAGTGGATTTACTTTCTATCATGGAGTGAGCACAACCGGGGCGAGACATACCGGCCGTCATAGATAACCCCGGTCACAGTCTCACATACCCCCCCCCTCAGTTCAAGCGAGCGGGGTTGAACTCCCGCCATCAAACACGGGCCGCGGGATAAGGCATCGGCGTTGCCCTGCAACCTACCGGCCCGGTGTTCAACCGTAAACCGGAAGTTCTGCAGAGAAAGGAACCACCGGGTAACCCGGGCATTCCGTTCCTTGGCGGACCTCATCCAGACCAGTGGAGAGTGATCCGTCACCAAGCGAAACTGCCGTCCCAGCAGGTAATAGCGTAGGGACTCCAAGGCCCACTTGATCGCCAGGCACTCCTTCTCCACTACGCTATAATTCCGCTCGGGAGGGGTGAGCTTCCTACTTAAGAAGGTGACGGGGTGTTCCTCCCCCTGAACCACCTGAGACAGCACTGCCCCCAGGCCGACCTCTGAGGCGTCAGTCTGTACTATGAACTCCTTCCGGAAATCAGGGTGTACAAGAACGGGCTGTCCGCACAGGACCTCCTTCAGGGCCCGGAAGGAGTCCTCGGCCTGCGGAGTCCAGCGCACCATGACGGACTTCTTGCCTTTGAGAAGGTCCGTCAAGGGGGCTGATAGTCCCGCAAAATCCTTTACAAACCTCCTGTAGTATCCCACGATACCCAGGAAGGCCCTAACCTGCTTCGTGGTCAGGGGTCTAGGCCACTTCTGGATCGCCTCAACCTTGTTAATTTGGGGCTTAATCACTCCTTGGCCTATCACGTAGCCCAAGTAGCGGGCTTCCGTGAGTCCCAATGCACATTTCTTGGGATTGGCTGTCAATCCGGCTGTTCGAAGCGCGTCCACCACCGCTTGTACCTGTTCCAAGTGGGTCTGCCAATCGGAGCTGTAAATAATGATGTCATCAAGGTACGCTGATGCATACGCCTGGTGGGGTTCCAGCACTAAGTCCATCAACCTCTGGAACGTGGCCGGAGCGCCATGTAACCCAAAAGGCAAGACAACATAGTGGAAGAGACTCTCCGGCGTAACAAAAGTGGTTTTCTCCTTGGCGGACTCCGTCAGTGGCACCTGCCAGTACCCCTTGGTCAGGTCGAGCGTGGTAAAATATCGCGCCTGTCCCAGCCTATCAATCAGCTCATCCACCCGGGGCATGGGGTAGAGATCGAACTTGGATATTTCGTTCAATCTCCTAAAGTCATTGCAGAACCTTAAGGAGCCATCGGGTTTTGGTATTAGGACAATCGGACTAGCCCATTCACTTCGGGATTTTTCGATGACCCCCAGGCGTAACATTGTCTTTACTTCCTCCGATATGGCTTGTCGTCGAGCCTCCGGTACCCGGTATGACTTCAGGCGTACCTTCAGGTGGGGCTCGGTGACAATATCATGTCGTATCAGACTGGTCCTACCGGGCAGCTCGGAGAAGACATCGCAGTTCTGCTGAACCAACCGTCTGGCCTCTCGCCTCTGAGTCTTGGTGAGGGCTTCTCCAATCCTTACTTCCGGTTCGTCCTCTCCGGAGGTCGCTGGAGCCGGATGTGAACGACCCGAAGAGGAGGGAGGTGGGGAAAAAACAGCCATCAGGCTTTCCCGTTCCTGCCAAGGTTTTAATAAGTTGACATGGTATATTTGTTCAGGTTTCCGCCTACCGGGCTGCAATACTTTATAGTTAACCACCCCGACTCTTTCCTTTATCTCGTAGGGGCCTTGCCACTGAGCCAGGAATTTACTCTCCGTCGTGGGGATTAATACCAACACCCGATCCCCGGGTTTAAAGGTCCGCACGGTGGCTTGTCTATTGTAGCGGCCGCTTTGCGCGGCCTGAGCCTCCTGTAAATGCTCCTTCACAATTGGCATGACCGCGCTTATGCGGTTCTGCATACCCAAAATGTGTTCAATCACACTTTTATGGGGGGTGGGCTCTTGCTCCCATGTTTCCTTTGCCAGGTCCAACAATCCCCGGGGATGTCGCCCGTATAACAATTCAAAGGGCGAAAACCCCGTGGATGCCTGTGGCACCTCTCGTATGGCAAACATCAAATAGGGAAGCATCATATCCCAGTCTTTCCCGTCTTTTGAAATCACCCTTTTGAGCATGGTTTTCAGGGTTTTATTGAAACGCTCGACTAAACCGTCCGTTTGAGGATGATACACAGACGTACGCAACTGCTTGATCTGGAGTAGCCGGCATAGCTCTTTGGTCACTTTAGACATGAACGGGGTCCCCTGATCCGTAAGGATCTCCTTGGGCAACCCCACCCGGCAGAACACAGCAAACAACTCCCGAGCTATAAGCTTTGCTGCAGTATGTCTGAGAGGTATCGCCTCGGGATACCGGGTGGCATAGTCAACGATCACTAGGATGTGTTGGTGCCCTCGAGCAGACTTTACGAGGGGCCCCACCAGATCCATCCCTATCCGTTCAAAAGGGACTTCTATAATGGGTAACGGTACCAACGGACTGCGAAAATGGGTCAGGGGTGCGGTAAGCTGACACTCCGGACAGGTTTCGCAGAACCGTTTTACCTCCCCAAAGACCCCGGGCCAATAGAACCTTTGCAATATTCGCTCCTGCGTTTTCTTGACCCCTAGGTGGCCACTCATCAGGTGTTTATGAGCCAAGTCGAGGACCCGCCGGCGATGCGGCTGGGGCACCACCAACTGTTCTACCCCCACGCCCCGTATTTCATCTACCCGGTAGAGTAAATCTTGCTTAAGAGCGAAATGGGGGTACCTTACCTGGGCACCGGGCAGCTGTGCCACCCCGTCAACTACTGTCACCCGACTCCGGGCATGTATTAACGTAGGATCCTGGAGTTGGGCTGTCCCAAACGTATCCGGGGACGCCTCCAACTCCGGGATGGGCTCGACCATCTCAGCCTCTCCTGCCAATACCTCTAGGGGAGACCTATCGGGTTCACACTCTGTCCCTATCATGGTGACCCCCTACGGCAGGCGTCCCGGATTCAGGATTGTAGGGCTCAGGTCCCGGACTGACCAATATCTGAGGGGACTTAGGGGGTCCCCTCCATAAAGTCCAAAAATAGGGCAGATCCCTTCCTAGGATCACGTCATAAGGAAGAGTGTTAAGAAGTCCAACCTCATGTTGCACCTGACCGCAAGGTGCTGTGATGGTGACAATCCCCGTGGGATAGTCTCGGCGGTCCCCATGTATGCAAACCACCCCCACGGTACGTCCTGTGGCCTTTACTTTAGCCCTCAAGGTGGATCGCACAAGGGTCACTAAGCTTCCGGAATCCAACAATCCTGTAACCGGACATCCATTCACTTGTATTTGGCACAAGTGGGGCTCTGTCTCTGGGGAGACCAGGTCAGCGGTACACACCACCTGAGCATACATTGAACCCCGCCGGGTAACCCCACAATCCATGGGCTCCGTGGTGAGTGGACACTGGGCTTCCATATGTCCCACCCGCTGGCACCGCCAACATCTAATGGGGACGGAAACCCCCTTGACGGGTTGTCGTTTAGGGTACAGAACCTTCCGGACCTCAGGAATGGCGGCCGCGGCCTCAGACGGGACGGTAGGGGACTCCTGCACCGTTGTCAGCGGTGGGTCCTTGGCCCTAGGCTTGGAGGGGCCGGACCGACGGGCGGTACGCAAAGTCTCAGTGTCCCATATCAAGTCCTGCGTAGCCACATGCCGCTCTACCAGGGACACTAATTGGTCCAGGGTACTCGGGTCACCCTGTCCTACCCACCGTTGAACGGTGACGGGTAAAGTGCGCACAAAACGATCCACTACTACCCTTTCCACCATTTGCGCCGGGCTTAGAGTGTCAGGTTGCAACCACTTTTTTACAAGATGCAATAAGTCATAGGCCTGGGAGCGTACGGGTTTGGCTTCCTCATAGAACCACTGATTTACCCGCTGAGCCCGTACATAGGTATTCACCCCCAACCGAGCCAGTATTTCGGCTTTCAGGGTCACATAGTCAATGGCGTCCTCGGTACAGAGGTCCAGGTACGCTTTTTGGGGTTCCCCCGTCAGATAGGGCGACAATACCTCAGCCCACTGGGGGGTCGGCAGCTTTTCCCGCTCGGCCACCCGCTCAAACACCGCCAGGAACGCTTCCACATCATCCCCCGGGGTCATCTTTTGCAACGCTTGTCTCACCGCTTTCCGGACGCTGCCGTCGTCACCCGGTCCCGGGGTTGTTGCTGCCGGTCCGGCACGGATCGACTTGGCCAAGAGGACCATCTGTTCTTGGTGCCTCTGTTCCTGCAATTTCAAGGATTGCTGGTGCTGTTGCTGCTGATGATCCAACGTCCGGATCAGGTGTGTATTCATCTGTTGTTGCTGTGCAGTAGCCTGAGCCAGCTGCTTTAGTATGTCCTCCATGGCGTTGCCGGGTTTGGGCTGTAGTATAGCCGCTTGAATCCAGGACATGTGCTACCGGGTCACCAGAAATGGAAGCTACACCTCACCGGGCTGGCATGCCCGCCGATTCTCCACCATATGTGAGGTAGCGTGGTCGGCTGCGCAGGGGTGCCAATACTTTTGGCCAGCACTGTATATGAGTGTGTGTATATATTTGTACGTGTGTGTGTATATATATATATATATATATATATATATATATATTGTGAGGTAGCGTGGTCGGCTGCGCAGCAGAAGACACGGGATCCAGGCATTAAGGTTCACAGCACACGGTTTAATGTCCAAACAAAAAGTCCACAACAATATACATGTGCCTCTCCAGCAGAGAACTCAGGGAGTTCTATTCACTCCGTCACACCCGGCACACCTGCCGTTGTTCCTGTTTCCATTTAACCCTTCCTTCAGCCTGTAGGGAAACAGCATTAACCCTGTAGTGGATTTACTTTCTATCATGGAGTGAGCACAACCGGGGCGAGATATACCGGCCGTCATAGATAACCCCGGTCACAGTCTCACAATATATACACACACATACACATACATATGAGTGTGCATATGTATGTATGAGTGTATATGCATGTGTGTGTGTATTTATACTGTATATATCTGTGTGTATATATATGTATATATATATATATATATATATATATATATATATATATATGTATATATTATATATGAGTGTGTATATTTGTCTGTTGATGTTTTTTGTATGAATGAGTATGTATCTGTGTACGTGTGTATGTGTATGCCTTTGTGTTTATGTATATGTGCTTGTCTGTGCATGTGCCTGTCTGCATTCTGTGTGCATGTATGTGCCTACGTTTGTGTGTCAACATACATATACACCGCATTCACTCCACATACACACACCACATACAGTGTGTGCAGGCTTGTGCCTGTGTCTACATATGTGTTCGTGTCTTTGCATATGTTTGCCCTTCTGCATGTCTACATATGTTTGTCTGTATCCATGTGCGAGCAAGTGACTGGCTACGTTCTTGTGCGTGTCTATGTGCGTGCGTCTGTTTGCATGATTATATATGTGTGTATGTCTGTGTTCATGTGCGTGTCTGTGAATATGTGCATGTGTGTCTACGTGCACCTATCTGCATGTATGTAAATGTTTCTGCATGTGTGCATATCTGTGTGCCTGCCTATGTGTATGTGTGCCTGTTTGTGTGTGTCAACATGTCTGTACATTTGTCTGTGTGTTTAAGTATATAAGCTTATATGTGTGTATGTGCGCATTTCTGTGTCTGGATATGCGGGTCCGTGTGCATATCTTTGTGTGTACATGCGAGTGTGTTTACGTATGTATGAGTGTGTGTGCTTGTCTGCATGAGTGTTCATGTCTGTGTGCATTTGTATGCATGTGTCTGTGTGCCTGTCTGCATGCATTTGTCTGTCTTTGTATATCTGTTTGTCTATGTATGTGTAGCGCCTGCCTGGATCAACAGACTCAGGTGGGATGTAATGGACAGACTAGAGGGAAGCCACTCACCAAGCAGGACCCCCAGAACCATGAAACCCTTTAACCCCTATACAGGGATTTGGAATTACACAGGGCCCTGGAGATCACTACCTGTGGAAGGCAGCAGTCCGATGAGAGTAGTCGTCAGGCAGGGTCAAACCAGGAATCGCAGAACAGGGACAGAATCGGCAGACAAGGACGTAATCAGAAAACGTAGCAGAGATCAAATCCGGATCGGGCAGCGAGGTACAAAAACAGCAGGCAGAAGGGTAGTCAGAAAACACGCAGAAGTCAGCACACAGGAATCACAAAACAGAATAGGGCGGACCAGGAGAAAGGAAATCAGAACTATCTCTGGCAGTGGTCATGTGACAGGAGGGGAAATAAGAAGGGTGTGGTGTCTTCCCATTGGCTGCAGGTGAATGTTGGCAACTTCAGCTGGAAGACACACGCCACCTACAGTCAGTCAGTGGTACTGCAGGTTCCAGGGAAACCCAGACTATTGGATGAGCGAAGCCTGTGCTCCGCAGAGCCATGGGCACCGACTCCTCTCCCATCACCAGCACTATCCATGGTGGGAACATGGCGTCGTCTGGCGATCGGAGCAGAAGTCGCAGGAGCGGACTCCGGTGGGGACGTGACAGTATGTAAGCGTGTGTGCATGTATGTGTGTCTACATACGTTTGCATGTCAGTGCATTTTCATGTGTGTGCATGTCTGTATGCATGTGTCAGTGTGTGCCTGTCTGCATGTGTATGCATGTATGTGGGCCTACATCACATCTTTAAACATCGCTGTTATGCGCTGCGCTCTGATGTCATCGTGTGGCCTCGGATGGGTTGCGTGGCCATTCAACCACACAGGATATGAAGCCGCAGGGTGGAGGGGGGGAGTGCAGGTAGGTGAGAAGAATCTTTTTGTTCTTCCCTCTGTGAATGGACAGAGTAGTGGATGTAAGAGCCCAGGATGGGGCAGTTTAGGGGCCTGGGATGGAGGAACATATGGGCCCAGGATGGGACAGTTTCGGGGCCTGGGATGAAGGAACATTGGAGCCCAGGATGGGGAAGTTTAGGGGCCTTGGATGGAGGAACATAGGGGCCCAGGATGGGAGACATTATTAAATATAGGGGGCCAGGAAGGTAGACATTATTAAATAAAGGGGGCTAGGATTGGAGATATTAAATACAAGTGGCGAGGATGGGGGGACATAATTACTATATGGGGACAGAGTGAGGAACATACATTATTGGTTTATAATGGCAAATAGTGGATAAAATTACTGGAGGGGCAAATTAGGGGATATTATTACTGATGAAATATAGTTTAATTTTAGGATACTATCTTCCAGGATGGGAATAAAAGTCTGATGTAGTGTAGAAATTGGGGAAATAGTGTGGAATGTGCCCTGGGATTGATCAGCTATAGGTGACCATGTCTTATTTTCTGCAGAGGCATATTCTGGCTGGAAGAAGTGATGGCGGTCAGCACCAGATGGAGAGGAAAAGCGAAGGTGAACAACGTCAGTTATAAACGTCACTGGTAAGTCAGTGTATTACATGTACACACACACACACACACACACACACACACACACACACTATATACAGAACTCCTTAGTATAATGTCACTGGTGATCACTGTATTACCTATATACAGATCTCCTGTCTATAAAGTCACCAGTGATCACTGTATTAGCAGTACACTATATACAGAATTCCTGTCTATGTCACCGGTGATCACTGTATTACCTGTACACTATACACATACACTATATACAGAGATTCTGTGTATAATGTCACTGGTGATCACTGTATTACCTGTACACTGACACTATATATAGAGCTCCTGTGTATAATGGCACTAATGGTAATATTAGTGTTATTAGTATTGTGTTTTTTATTCATGATCATTATTGTAGTATTATTCAGTCAGTATGTGGTCTGGTCATTGCCCCATGTATGTGGTTGTATTCGGTCACTATGTCATGTTAATATGTGGTCTGGTCACGATATAGTGGTATTTCTCTTTTGTATGTGGTATTATTGGTCACCATGTGGTTTAGTCACAGTGTGGTGGCATTTCTCCCTTGCATGTGGTATTATTCGGTCACTATGTAGTCTGGTCATAGTGTTGAACTATTTCTTCCTTTGTATGTGGTTGTATTCGGTCACTATGTGGTGGTAATATGTTGTCTGGTTATGGTGTGGCGGTATTTCCCCCTTGTATGTGGTATTATTGGTTTTGGTATAGTGGATTGTGTTTCTCTCTGATATCAATATGGGAAAAATTCTTTATTTCCAATAGAGATTAAATACTTGAATGTTTAACCCCTCCCTGTCCTGTGATTATTACACTGTAGCACATATGCACTTAACAGATGTTGTCTGGTGAAAACAGGTAATCGCCTCTTCATTTTACTATATGGAGGACTATCTGAGGCTCATTTTTCTCTTCTAAAACCCCGTGCACATGTTGAGTATTTGGTCAGTTTTTTACCTCAGTATTTGTAGCCAAAACCAGGAGTGGAACAATCAGAGGAAAAGTATAAGGCTATGTGCGCACGTTACGTTCTCTGCAGTGCGGAAAAGAACGCACCCTCTGGCAGACTGGATATTGCGTTTATAAAATAAAATTCATCCACAACGCATGCATTTTGGATGCTTTTTCCATGCGTTTTGGATGCTTTTTCCATGCGTTTTGGATGCATTTTTGACAGTGCGTTCCCATGGCAATTCAGCTCTGCTACATGCCGGCTGACAGCCGACACAGACAGAGTCGCGCGATGAGAATGAACTCGGGTGAACTGCACCCGACATTGTCATACCGCAGCTGTGTGTGGCGTCCCGATTATCATCTTCGCCGCACACACCCCGACATTACCGCTTACATCACCGCATACATCCCGACATTACCAGCTACATCCCAACATCCCCGCACACATCCCGACATCCCCGCACACATCCCGACGTTACCACCGACATCCCCGCACACATCTCGACATTACCGCACACATCCCGACAATACCGCCTACATCCTCGCACACATCCCGACATTACCGCCGACATCACCGCACACATCCCGACATTACCGCCTACATCCCCGCACACATCCCGACATTACCGCCGACATCCCCACACACATCCCGACATTACCGCCGACATCCCCGCACACTTCCCGACATTACCGCCGACATCCTCACACACATCCCGACATTACCGCCGACATCCCAGCACACATCCCGACATTACCGCACACATCCCAACATTACCGCACACATCTCGACGTTACTACCGACATCCCCGCACACATCTCGACATTACCGCCGACATCACCGCACACATCCCGACATTACCGCACACATCCCGACAATACCGCCTACATCCCCGCAGACATCCCGACATTACCGCCGACATCACCGCACACATCCCGACATTACCGCCGACATCCCCACACACATCCCGACATTACCGCCGACATCCCCGCACACATCCCGACATTACCGCCGACATCCCCGCACACTTCCCGACATTACCGCCGACATCCTCGCACACATCCCGACATTACCGCACACATCCCAACATTTCCGCACACATCCCCGCCAGGGCTGTGGAGTCGGTAAGCCAAACCTTCGACTCTGACTCCTCAATTTCCCTTGCACCGACTCTGACTCCACGACTCCGACATATATTGCTTATAGTTAGGTGAAAAATTTATTGTAGTACATGAACATTTGTATGTGAACATCAGACATTTAATAATTTTTAGGATACAATAATCAAGATATTTGGATAGAACATAAAATATATTTATTGCAATACAACTTTAGAACACAAACTGTAATAAATTGTAAATATGTAATACACTACGTAATATACAGTAGATTAAATATATATATCTTGTGTGTATATATATATATATATTACACATTGTATTACATATTTACAATTTATTAGTTTTTTGTGTTCTAAAGTTGTATTCCAATAAATATATTTTATGTTCTATCTAAATATCTTGATTATTCTATCATAAAAATTATTAAATGTCTGATGTTCACATTGCACTACAATAAAACAGTTTTCAACAAAAACATAGTAAATAACATTTGTGCTGTCTATGAATGTGTTGTAAGAAATAGAATTGCTTCCATCAGATCCTCCTTCGCAGATGACCTCAAATCTGACCTAATAATTTTAAGGCTAGAGAACAACCTCTGTACACTAACTTGGGTTGGAGGCAAAGCCGTGACCACATGGGCAACATCTCTAACAATTTCCGGGTATAAAGGAATTGCCTCATGCAGTCAGTTTTGTTGAACGGTTGAATTTTTCTATTTCTTTGAGAGCAAGTAAAAAATTTTACTGAAATCTGGTCAATCTGCTGCTATAGGAGACGGAGTGAAATCTGTTTCCTTGCGGCAACGCTTTGCCTGCTCCATGTCATCCAAATACTTGTCAAAGTTAAACTCCTCATCTGATGAGGATGAAGATATGGCAGCAGTATCACTGTCAGGCACCAAGTCCTCTTCCGCCTGGCAGTCCTGTAGCCGCTCATCCTAACTGCTACCTCACTCAAAGATTCTTTTCCTTTAGTAAGCTGTTGATCATAAAGCAGTATACGATGACTTGGGTCCACATAAACAGCTGCCAGAAGAATTTTATTTTCCAATAGCTGTGTCTCTCTCCGTTTCATTGAAGCAGAAAGGCTATCCGCGATTAAACTTCCTTATTGGGACAGGCAAAATAGCAAGTTCTTCCACTCCCTTATGAAAATGCCAGGAGTTAAATCCTCAGCTTGTAATTGTTTAGTCACGGTAAATGGGTGATTAAGCAATTCCTTCAATTCAGCCACCTGTGTCCATTGACCTTCATTTGATGTTACTTGAGGGTTCACCATATCTATAAGAAATGATTTTAGTTCAAGCAATCGCTCAGTCATTAAATAAGTGCTGCCTCACCGAGTGGCTTGATCAACAATTGCCCCTTTCCCAGCACGTCTCTTCATGATGGAATCAATTTTAGGGGTTCTGGTGGCAATAACCAACTTCCTCACTTTTCCAATTAGATTTCCAGCATGTCCGCCCAGTTTCACACATCTGGCTTTTCGACGGTTTGGCGGATGCAGCGCACGACAGTACAGTACTATACAGTACAGTGGCAGCGCCGCAACTTCCGGGTCACATGCTCCGGTCACATGACAGTATGTGACCGGTGTTTGTCGCGATGCCACTGTACTGTATACACTGTACTGGAGTGCGCCGCATCCGCCAAACCGGCGAAAAGGCGGATGTGTGAAATCGAGGTCCCTCTTGCAGACTCTCTCTTATTGCCAGCTGCAGCGTATGCACAACACAGCGCATGTGATGAATATGAAAGGGTTTTGAAGCAGCTTCAACAAGATCATCTAATTCTAAAGTATCATTTTGCTGTTCTACTATTGTAATATCTTTTTGTTTATCTCACACATACTGAATCCTAAATTTTCTTCTAGCTTTCTAGCTGTTGTTCACTACTCTCATTCATCAGTTTAATTGTACTTATCAAGTTTGAAGCATTGTCCTTTAAAATAACAAGAACCTGTTCTTTTTTGAGTTCGTAGTCTTGCAGAACTTTTTCCACTAAGGCCTGGAGAAACTGGCTGGCGTGATGAGCTTTAGTATCTTTTACTGCCAGTGTCGTGGTAACAATTTCATTCTTGTTACAAACATATCGAACATTGATGGCAAAATAATTCAGTAAAATGTAGTGACTCTGAGCATCCCAGCAAAGGCAATGGGTTTCAAGATAGGACATTCAGACATATCGTTTTGTGAGGATCCTCACAAAGAATGAACATGTCAGTTTGTGGCGTTTTTCTAATCTGTTTTTGCTATTGAAAGCATTATTTATGAGCTCAAAAACCTTTCAGGTGATGCAGTTTTTTAAAAAGCTGATCTGCTTTTGCAGCAGACAAACGTATCCTCAAAAAACGCAGCAAAAACGCTGTGTGAATGTAGCTTTAGATCTGGAATAGAACAGCCATTTATAGGACATTTCATAAGTTTCCCAAATTCCTATGAAAAAATAATCAGCACATTCTGCATTGCACTCCTGTCCCCAATTTATTATATATTTTAGGAGTCGGAGTCGGTGCATTTTATACCGACTCCACCAAAATGAGCTCCGACTCCACAGCCCTGATCCCCGCACACATCCCGACATTACCACCTACATCCCCGCACACATCCCGACATTACCACCTACATCCCCGCACACATCCCGACATTACCGACTACATCCCCGCACACATCCCGACATTACTGCCGACATCCCCGCAAGCATACCGACATTACCGCCTACATCCCGACATTACCGACATCCCCGCACATATCCCGACATTACCGCCTACATCCCGACTTTACCACCAACATCCCCATACACATCCCAACATTACCGCCTACATCCTCGCACACATCCTGACATTACCGCCAACATCCCCACACACATCCCGACACTACAGCCCTCATCATCACCACACACATCCCGACATTACCTCAGTGATGTCCCTGCTGACAGCGCGATTCACTTCAGTTGCTGCGTGGAGCTCACAGGAGCGGCGGTGTTCTACTGCTGCTCCTGTCATCTTCATGTAGCAGAGCTGAATGCGTCGCGGGACCTCTGGATTATGCCGGACCTGGAGGGATATATGGGAATTTTAATAAAGTGGTGAAAGAGGGTGTTTTTTTGTCTTTTATTCCAAATAAAGGATTTTTTCGGGTGTATGCGTTTATTTACTTTCACTTACAGGTTAATTATGGAAGGTATCTCGGGGAGACGCCTGTCATGATTAACCTAGGACTTAGTGGCAGCTATGGGCTGCTGCCATTAACCCCTTATTACCCCGACTGTCACCGCACCAGGGCAATTCGGGATGAGCCGGGTAAAGTCCCGGGACTGTCGCATTTAATGGATGCGGCAATTCCGGGCGGCTCCTGGCTGATATTGTTAGGCTGGGGGGCTCCCCATAACATGCCGTTCCCCATCCTGAGAATACCAGCCTTCAGCCGTGTGGCTTTATCATGGCTGGTATCAAAATTGGGAGGGACCGCACATTTTTTTTTAAAATTATTTATTTTACTGCACGATATAGGCCCGCCCACCTGCGGCTGTGATTGGTTGCAGTGAGACAGCTGTCACTCAGCATGGGGTCGTGTCTGACTGCAACCAATCATAGGCGCCGGTGGGCGGGGAAAGTAGGGAATACAAGATTGAATAATGAGCGGCTGGCATTTTCAAAGGAGGAAAAGCCGCAGTGTGAATGCCGTGCAGCGCCGCACCGGTGATCGGTGAGTATGAGAGAGGGGGTGGGAGAGCTGACGGACAGAGAGAGGGACAGACCGACAGAGCGACCAACTGACAGAGAAAGAGACCGACAGAGGGAGATTCACCGACATCCACAGACAGAAATTGACCGACAGTGACAGAGACTGAAAAGACCTGCGTTTTGCTTGTCAAAAAAGCATGCGGAACGCAACAAAAATGCAGTCCAAGTGCATTTAGGTTGCGTTTTGACCCACATCATTGATTTCAATGGGTGGAGAACGCATCTAAAACGCACAAAAGAAGTGACATGCTGCTTTTTTTCCCGCATCGATTTTGGGCATCCAAAACGCTGCGTTTACAAACGCAGCATGTGCATTGATTTTTTGGCTTTCTCATAGACTTTGCTGGGGAAGCTGAACGCATGCAATAACGCTTCAGTTTCCACAGGAAAAAACGCAGCGGCATTTATCACCCACTCCTGGATTTGGGTACAAATACTGAGGTAAGATACTGACTGTGTTTGGGGGACACTTTTGTTGCAATCATACTTTATGGCTGCAATGAAAGGGGAATATAAGAGGAAAATTACTTGGTAAGGGCTGTAAAGTTGTGAAATATGCTCTTCTGTGTCCCAGCTGAATATTTTTATTATTTTGTTTTTTTTTTTGGGGGGGGGCCCAATTAGAAATACAGCTATGTGGCCCCATGATTTCTATGAACATCCCCTGGCAAAGGGCAGCCTGTGTTTCCTAGTTGCCATAAAACAAGGTTGCTGTCATATACCGTGCATAGATAATATGGTACGTGCTTTACAATGCACTTATATTAGACAGTCCATATTCGTGCTTACTCACATAGCCCCCTCCCGTACAGGCGCATATAACCATTGGCTATGTGACCACACGTCCGTCCCGGACCCTCACCTAACCAACTATTACTAAACTGCTGAAGAACTTTTGGCGCGAACAGAACGCTTCCTGCCTCTGCCCCGCCCCCACGTGCCGAAATCTTCCTATCAGCAGAAAGAGTCTTTTCCGGGTGTGCAGAGCTGCCGGCACTGACCACGTGTACGTATGTGTATGTTGTGAATGGCGGGTATCCGCTGGCGGTGTAGGTAATGGCGGCGCCTGGGCATTGCTGGGACACCCGCAGCGTTGTGTAGGTGTTCTGTTGCGTTACTTGCATGCCGCATTGCTGAGGTCGCGCCCAGAGTAGTGAGTGAGGGGGGCATGCCTGCTACCGATCAGCCTGTCACGTATACACACGGGGCAGGGGTATGGCTTATTAGCAGCTTGTGTACGATCATCCGCCCCTCCACTCCTTGAATGGTGTCTGGTATCGGGTCACATGACTGGGATGAACACACAGGGGCACTCACCTTTTCAGCAGATCACTGGGCCCCTTAATAAACCACGCACACACTGAATTAAAATTGCCTGTTCTGTACCAGTCCAGTGCATATAAATATGCACGACACCATTAAATATAGTTAGAGCCCTGTGCAGCGCCCCTTATACATTGCGTCACCAAAATGTATTTATCCAAATTAAATGTAAAACTGTAATGTAAAACAATTGATCAATCCCGCTATTCTTTAAATGCTGTCTCTCTCCGCCATGCAATATCAACTATCCTCCATGCCTCTATTATCCACTGTACTCCTTTCACTCTCCTCCTCCATTATCCACTGTACTCCTTTCACTCTCCTCCTCCATTATCCACTGTACTCCTTTCTGTTTCCCCTCCATTATCCACTGTACTCCTTTCACTCCCTCCCCATTATCCACTGTACTCCTTTCACTCCCTCCCCATTATCCACTGTACTCCTTTCACTCTCCCCCTCCTTTATCCACTGTACTCCTTTCACTCTCCCCCTCCTTTATCCACTGTACTCCTTTCACTCTCCCCCTCCTTTACCCATTGTACTCCTTTCACTCTCCTCCATTATGCACTATACTCCTTTCTGTTCCCCCCTCCATTATTCACTTTACTCCTTTCACTCCCTCACTCTCCTCCTCCATTATCTACTGTACTCCTTTCTCTTTCCTCCTCCTTTATCCACTGTACTCCTTTCACTCTCCCCCCTCCTTTATCCATTGTACTAATTTCACTCTCTGTCCCCATTATGCACTGTACTCCTTTCACTCTCCCCCCTCCTTTATCCATTGTACTAATTTCACTCTCTGTCCCCATTATGCACTGTACTCCTTTCACTCTCCCCCCTCCTTTATCCATTGTACTAATTTCACTCTCTGTCCCCATTATGCACTGTACTCCTTTCACTCTCCCCCCTCCTTTATCCATTGTACTAATTTCACTCTCTGTCCCCATTATCCACTGTACTCCTTTCACTCTCCTCCATTATGCACTGTACTCCTTTCTGTTTCCCCCTCCATTATCCACTGTACTCCTTTCACCCTCCCCCTCTATTCTCCACCACCTCACCCCACAAATACCCAATGCATTCATCAAAGGAAGAATAAAAAAACCTCACTTTCTGACAATTCCACATGGCTCCATTTCCAATAACATTGTTTGACTTCCTTCTAAATGATGTAGATAGCACGTTAACATCATCACGTTGCCTGGGTCATAAAGATGGCGTCAGACAGAGAGCCATGATGGCTTTCTGCAACAGAGCAGTTAAATTTACATTCTTAAACGGGTACTTTAAAAATGTAACAACTAGACCTCTCTCCTGTAAATCAGCCTGCCCTATTCATGTGTCAGGCTACAGTCTGAAGAAATGCTGCTTTTGAGACCCGTGTCTTAACTGCCAGAAGAACCCTCTCCATAAGCACATATAGCAAAGCTTCCAGAGAAAGGCTTTCATAGATATCTTCTCAGGTGACTGAGTACAAAGGTTTTTTCTTCTCCAACAGGAGTTCAGTATATGTGCTTACAACACAGCTTCAGTCATTGAGACATGGGTCTAGAGCAGTGTTTCTTTAGGCCATGTGCGCACTTTGCGTTTTTTTTCTGCGTTTTGGCTGCGTTTACAACTGCACTGTGTCACTGACAAAATGCATGCGTTCTGGTTCCCCTGCAAAGTCTATGAGAATCATGCAAAATCTGTGTGCACGATGCTTTTTGAAACCCAGCGTTTTGATTGTCAAAAATTTGTCATCTCTGCGTTTGAAGAAGCAACATGTCAATTGTTTGTGCCATTTTGGCTGCGTTCTACACCCATTGAAATCAATGAGTTGTAGAGAAACACTGCCAAAATGTTAAGCAGTGCGTGTGCATTGCATTATTGTTGCGATCCGCATGTTTTTTAACATAACAAAGGCAGGTCTTTCATCTTCCTCTCTCGGTCGGTCGGTCTCTCTCTCTATGTTTCTATCTCTCTCCCTGTCCATGTCTGTCTCTCCCTCCCACCCCCTCTCTCATACTCGCCGATCCACGATCACCGGCGCGGCGCTGCACGGCGTTCACACTGTGGCGGCTTCTCTTTTGAAAATGCCAGCCGCTCATTAACCCATCACGTATTCCCTGCTTCCACCGGCGCCTATGATTTGTTGCAGTCAGACACGTGCTGAGTGACAGCTGTCTCACTGCAACCAATCACAGCCGCAGGTGGGCGTGTCTATATCGACCAGTAAAAAAAATAAATGATTTAAAAAAAAAGACGTGCGGTCCCCCCCAATTTGGATACCAGCCAGGGTAAAGCCACATGGCTGAAGGCTGGTATTCTCAGGATGGGGAGCTCCACATTATGGGGAGCCCCCCAGCCTAACAATATCAGCCAGCAGCCGCCCGGAATTGCCGCATTCATTAGATGCGACATTCCTGGGACTTTACCCGGCTCATCCCGAATTGCACTGGTGTGGTGGCAAACGGGGTAATAAGGAGTTAATGGTAGCAGTCCATAGCTGCCACTAAGTCCTAGGTTAATCATGGTAGGCATCTCCCCGAGATACCTTCCATGATTAACCTGTAAATTAAAGAAAATAAACACACACACACACATCCAAAAAAATCCTTTATTTGGAATGAAAGACAAAAAAACACCCTCTTAAACCACTTTATTAACCCCCTCAAAAACAATTCCAGGCCCGACGCAATCCACGCAAGGTCCCATGACGCTTTCAGCTCTGCTACATCGGAAGCTGACAGGAGCGGCAGTAGAACACCGCTGCTCCTGCGAGCGCCATACAGCAACTGAAGTGAGTCGCGCGATCAGCTGTGCTGCCACTGAGGTTACTCGTGGCCACCGCTCTCATGTGGAGGACTGCATCTGTGGCCGTTAGTAACCTGAGTGAAAGCACAGCTGATCGCGCAGCTCACTTCAGTCACTCAGGGGATTTGCGATCACAGGTGAGTCCTTCACGTGTTACCGCAAATCAAGTCGCGGCACACGCACAGAGCCGCGCGATCACAATGAAGTCGGGTAAAGTTCATCCGAGTTCATTTTGATCGCGCGGCACTGTCTCGGAGCCAGCCATTTTTGACAGTGCGGTCCCACTCGGCTTTGCTGAAAGTCTATGGGGATGCTGCAGAGCTGAGTGGGACCGCACTGTAAAAAATGTGCGTTCTGGATGCTTTTCCCACTCTGTCTATGGCAGAGAAAGCATCCAGAACGCATGAATTCTCCAGGAATGTGCGCACGTTGCATTCTGCCGAATGCGTCTCAGAACGCAGCTCTTCGGCTGCGTTCTGAGACGTACGTGCAGTGACTTACACGCTGCGGAATCAAACGCAACGTGTGCATATGGCCTTAGATATATGACTAGGACAAGCTGCCTTTATAATTACTTGATGGGGGACATTTTTGGAGAACCTTTTTTTAAAGGCATTGTCCGTTATTTGGACGACCGCTTCGTAAATGCTGTTTTTTGTTTAAAATAAGAAAAAAGATACCATCTGCATCGGTACCATTTCAGCAATGTTTGTGTCAGATCTCTATGCAGTTAATGGCTTCCATGTTTACACTTTCCCCGGTAGTCTGAGCTTTGTCCAAGGGAAATGTGAAAGAATCAGTCCATCACTGGCTGCAGAGCTCATGTGGCATGACAATTGAATGCAAGCTCAGGGAGATCCAGTGCCAACATCGTGTGAACAGCACCACTGCACAAGATTACTTTGTTTGTTTTACTTTAGGCCTCTCTCACACATACGTGAAAATCACGCACGTGCCGTGAGACACGTATTTTCCCTGCATGTTGCGTTTGGTAAGTACGTGTCTCCGGTACGTGCGGACCACGTGTGTTCTACGTGTGCTATCCGCGATAACACACGGAGAACCGGTAATTTGAATACTCTCGTGGTCCTTTCTGCTGTCCAGGGTACTGATCTTTGGCTCCAGCCCCGCCCACTCCCCGCTGATGCTGCTTCCGGCCGAGCGGAGGGTCGGAGATTACCACCGTGACATCATGCCCACCTCTCCTTAACACGCTCATAATGAGCGGCGGTCGGCAGCAACTGTTTGCAGCAGAAGATTCTGCAGGACTTATGGAGGTGAGTATGTGTTTTTTATTTTAAAATAATGACACGTGTTTCTCCGGCGCGTGTCTCACGGAACCGCATCCACAATACATCCGTGTGGTACGGGTGCGGGCCGTGTGAAACCCGTGATGCCTTAGAAAAACGGACATGTCGGCGTGAGAAACACACAGACACACGTAAGTACGGAACGGACTCACGTTCCGTTCCAAAATACTTACATGTGTCCAAACCATTAGGAATACATAGGTCCACGTGTGTATGTGTCTCCGGTGCGTGAGAAAACTGCCAAACACGTACCGGAGGCACGTACATGTGAAAAAGGCCTTAAACGGGGAATACAGCATTCTAGAAGGGGATATCCAAATATTCAATAACACTTTAAAGGGAACCTGTCAGGTTCTGTATGCACCCAGAACCAAAAGCGATTCTGGGTGCATATTGATAATCGCTGTCTAGCAGTCCCAGCCTATAGTAAGATACATAAAGGGATCTTTAGAAAAATAATTTATTAAGATCCTTTAGATATGCTAATGAGGCTAGCGACTAGTCACAAGGGGGTTAGTTCCCTTAGCTAGTCTGCCCCCTTAGCATGTAAGCACATGGACGTGCTAACATGCTGATGAATGTGCGGTGTCCAAGGCATGGTCGCACTCACCTCTCTGCTGCCAGTGCACCCGACACAGGATTTTGACTCAGTGCACATGATCACCAGACTTCAGGTTATGCGCACTATGAAGTTGGGTGTAGGCGTCCTGGCTTCAAACTGATGTAGTGCGCATGACAGGAAGTGTCGGGAACTTCTGACCACGTGCACTGACCCTATGGCCAGCGTTCTGAGGCGGTGCAACAGACCCAGATATGCGCATCACTGCTGATGACGATGCTGGGAGGGGGACATTGAATAGCATGTTAGCATGGATTGTGGATGTGCTAACATGCTAAGAGGACAGAATGACAGCAGGAATTAACGCCCTTGCGAATAATTACTGTCTCATTAGCATATCATAAAGGATATTTAGAAATATCTTTTCTAATGATCTCTTTATGTATCCTACTAGATGCAGGGACTGTTAGGCAGGGATTTGCAATATGCACCCAAAACTGCTCATGGTTCTGGGTACATATTGCACCTGACAGGTTCCCTTTAAGATCTAGATATAGTTGTACACACACTGACAAATTGTTGGTATCCTTCTGTTAAAGTAAAGGCCGCTTTACACGTTGCGATATCGGTACCGATATCGCTAGCGTGGGTACCCGCCCCCATCTGTTGTGCGACACGGGCAAATCGCTGCCCGTGCCGCACAACATCGCCCAGACCCGTCACACTACTTACCTGTCCGGCGACGTCGCTGTGACCGGCGAACCGCCTCCTTTCTAAGGGGGCGGTTCGTTCAGCGTCACAGCTGCGTCACTGAACCGCCGCCCAATAGAAGCTGAGGGGCGGAGATGAGCGGGACGTAACATCCCGCCCACCTCCTTCCTTCCGCATAGCGGCCGGGAGGCAGGTAAGGCGAGGTTCCTCGTTCCTGTGGTGTCACACGGAGCAATGTGTGCTGCTGCAGGAACGAGGAACAACCTCGTTACTGCTGCAGTAACGATTTTTGAGAATGGTCCCCCATGTCACCGATGAGCGATTTTGCACGTTTTTGCAATGTTGCAAAATCGCTCATATGTGTCACACGCAACGGCATCGCTAATGCGGCCGGATGTGCGTCATCAATTCCTGGACCCCAACGAGTTCGCATTAGCGATGTCGTAGCGTGTAAAGCCCCCTTAAGACAAAGGTTACTGAAATAACTTGAAAATGACAAAAGTACTGGTAATTTTCAGTTTAAATTTACTGAGTATCAACTAATGAAAATTAGAAATTGCTTTTGAATTGTGGTTCAACAGAAAAGTAAAAAAAATAATGAAAATGGCTTTTTCAAAAATGTTGGTACACTTAGAAAAGAATGAAAGCAATGTAGGGACACAGTAAATTAAGTTATGTCCTGTAATTAGCTTCACAGGTGTCTACAAACTTGCAGCCATCAGTCTGCCTACTAAGGCTACTTTCACACTTGCGTTGAACGGTATCCGTTGCATTGCGTTGTGTAACGGATGCAACGGATGTGTTGCATATAGTGACACAACGGATGCAACGGATGCTGCAAAACAACGCAATTCGTTTTGATTTTTTTTTTTTTTTTTTTTCCCGGTTTTACCAGCGGCAGACTATAGTGAACGATCAGCTGATCGTTCCCTGCAGCCGGCCGCTGGGTGATCAGCTGATTGCTCCCAGTAGCCGGCCGCCGGGTGATCAGCTGATCGCTCCCGCCCGCCGGGTGATCAGCTGATCGCTCCCGGCTGCCGGGTGATCAGCTGATCGTTCCCTGCAGCCGGCCGCTGGGTGATCAGCTGATTGCTCCCAGTAGCCGGCCGCCGGGTGATCAGCTGATCGCTCCCGCCCGCCGGGTGATCAGCTGATCGCTCCCGGCTGCCGGGTGATCAGCTGATCGTTCCCTGCAGCCGGCCGCCGGGTGATCAGCTGATCGCTCCCGGCTGCCGGGTGATCAGCTGATCGCTCCCTGCAGCCGGCTGCCGGGTGATCAGCTGATCGCTCCCGGCCGCCGGGTGATCAGCTGATCGCTCCCTGCAGCCGGCCGCCGGGTGATCAGCTGATCGCTGTCACTTGCCGGCGCCCGGGCATGCCGGCGGGCGGGCGCTCAGCTGAGCGCTGTGACTTGCCGGCGGCCGGGCATGCTGGTGGCCGGTCATTCAGCTGAGCGCTGTCGCTTGCCGACGGCCGGGCGCTCAGCTGAACGTTCAGCCACCGCGAGCCAAAATAAAGTTTGATTTAAAAAAAAAAAAAAGAGCATGCGCAGTGAAATCCAGAGGATTCCGCTGCTCAAAATAACGTTACATGCTGCGTTCCTTCCGCTGGGCGGAAGCAACGGAGCGTCGCCCAGCGGAAGCAACGCAGCTCCTTTTGGTACAATCCGTCAACCATACAAGTCTATGGGAAACAGCGGAATCCGTTAACGGATTCCGCTGTTTCCCAAAAGGGCGGATTGTAACGGAAGGAAAATAACGCAAGTGTGAAAGTACCCTAAGGCTAAGTTCACACATCCTGTGTTTTGCATCAGTCACAATCCGTCGCCTTGGGGAATTACGGTATCCTGCAAAATATTTTGCAGGAATCCTGTATTTCCCCATAGACTTCTATTAGCGACGGATTGCGACTGATGACCCTGCGTTGCATCCCCTGCGTCGCGGTCCGTCGTTTTTGACTGACCGCCGAGCGGGGAGCAACGCAGAATGTAACGTTTTTCGGGCCGTCAAAATTAACGCGCCGCGCAGGAATCCGTCGCCATCCGTCAAGCTTGTAATGCATGTCTATGGTGCTGGATTCCGTCGTAATCCGTCTTACAACGGAATCCAGCGCAGGATTCCGTCATGCTCTACTGAGCATGCCCAGCATGCTTGGCACGCCCACTGGGCTGTCCCAAACACAGACGGATCATGACTGATCCGTCAAAAAACGGACGCACAGCGGATGTAACGGACGCAACTGATCCGTTTTTTCACAGGATTCCTGTGAAAGGAATCCTGTGAAAAACACATCAGTTGCATCAGTTGACATCTTGAAAATGACTGATCCGTTGCTGACGGACCTGACGGATTGAAAACACAGGATGTGTGAACTTAGCCTTATGGGGTGAAAAGTAGTCGCTGTGCTGTTTGGTATCATAGTATTCACCACACTGAACATGGACCAAAGAAAGCTAAGGAGAGAGTTGTCTCAGTAGAAAGAAAAGTATAGACAAACATGTTAACCCCTTCAGCCCCCCTGCACTTTCCGTTTTTGTTTTTTGCTCCCCTTCTTCCGAGAGCCGCAACTTTTTTTATTTTTCCGTCAATCTTGCCATATGAGGGCTTGTTTTTTTGCGGGACAAGTTGTACTTTTAGGGTATGTGCGCACGTTGCTTTTTACTTGCTTTTTACCTGCTTTTTTGCTGCTTTTTCTTCTGCGCTGTTTAATGCCAAAATGGATGTGTTCTTCTATTCAAGCAAAGTCTATGGGAATTTGGGTTTCTTGTTCACACTATGTTGTTCAAAATGCTGCCTTTTTGTGGCAGAACTTTGGTCAAAAACTCAGCTTTTCAAAGAAGCAACATGTCAGTTGTTTTTGCCATTTGGGTTTTGCACTGCAAAGCTGAGTTTTTGACCAAAGTTCTGCCACAAAAAGGCAGCATTTTGAACAACAATAGTGTGAACAAGAAACCCAAATTCCCATAGACTTTGCTTGAATAGAAGAACACATCCATTTTGGCATTAAACAGCGCAGAAGAAAAAGCAGCAAAAAAGCAGGTAAAAAGCAACGTGCGCACATACCCTAAAATGAAACCATAGGTTTTACCATATGGTGTACTGGAAAACAGCAAAAAAATTCCAAGTGTGGAACAACTGCAAAAAAAGTGGGATGGCACAATAGTTTTTGGGATGTTTTATTCACGGTGTTCACTATATAGTAAAACTGATGTGTGGGTCTGATGCCTCAGGTCAGTACGAGTTTGAAGACACCAAACGAATAAGTTTACTTGTATCTAAGGGGTAAAAAAAAATTCAAAAGCTTGTCCAATAAAAGTGGCGTACGTTTTGCGCCATTTTCCGAAACCCATTGCGTTCTCATCTTTTGGGATCTATGGCTCACTGATGGCTTATTTTTCGCGTCTTGAGCTGACGTTTCTAATGGTACCATTTTTGCGCAAATGCTACGTTTTGATCGCCTGTTATTGCATTTTGCGTAAAACTTGCGGCGACCAAAAACGGTAATTTTGTCGTTTGGAATTTTTTTGCCACTACGCCGTTTACCAATCAGATTAATTGATTTTATATGTTGATAGATCGGGCATTTCTAAACGCGGCGATACCACATATGTATATATATATATTTAATTTTTTTTAACCCTTTACTTTTCAATGGGGTGAAAGGGGGGTGATTTGAACCTTTTTAGGTTTTTTATTTTTTTTTTTTTATTTTACTAGTCCCCCTAGGGGGCTATAGCGATCAGCAATCCGATCGCTCTTCCCTATCTGCTGATTACAGCTGTAAACAGCAGATACGGTCACTTCCTGCTTCACTGGCTTCCGGGCCAAGTGAAAACGAAAGTGACTCGTCATAGCGGCATGAATCTTCACGTGACCCTGTGCTACCATGGCAACCACCGAAAGTCACGTGATCACTCACGTGACTTCCGGTGGGGGCGGCGGTAAGTAAAAATCGTGACCGCGCGTATATACATCTTGCTGCCAGACTTTGGCAGCGAGATGTAAGGGGTTAATGTTACTGGTGGAATGCGATTCCACTCATAACATGCAGGCACACATGTCAGCTGTTGTAAACAGCTGATATGTGCACCGATCGCCGCATCCTGCCCGCGGCAGGGGGCGGGGCTTAGCGGCACACGCTCCATGACTGAAAGATCCGCCAATGGTCGTTAAAGGGTTAATAGTAGAGGTTTTATGATTCTCTCCAAACAGCTTTAGGATACTGTTACTTCAGTTGCAGATATTATTCAGAAGTTTAAGGCTCTGTGCGCACTACAGCTTTTTAACTGCGGATTTACCCGCGGATTTGCCCCGGAAATTTCTTGAAAAATGTCTGCAATCTTTGTGCTGACATTTCCCATGAAATTCAATGAGAAAAAAAAATAGCTGTGCGCACTGTGCGGATTTTTCTCAAGAAAATTTCTTGAGAAAATTTTCTTGAGAAAATGTTCATGTCCATTAATTTCCGCAGGTACCTGCGGTATTCCGGGGGTATTCCGCAGGTAGCAATGATGTGCGGTATACCACCGGAATAGCCGCAAATTACCTGCGGGAATGCACATCGCTGCCTGCGGTTTTGCAGGAAGCGATGTCATTATGCCAGGAAGAGGAAGCGGAGCAGGGTAAACACAGATGTCGCACTCCCTGGACGCCGCACAGAAGCACTTCCGTGCGACCTCCAGGTGCCCGTGCAGTCTGTGTCCTGCTCCGGCCTCGCGGCTGCCAGCACTGCAGGGTGTCAGTGTCTGCCCGCAGTGTCAGCAGCCTGTCACGCTGCAGCGCAGGCAGACACTGACATCCTGCAGTGCTGGGAGCCGCGGGGATGACGATCGCTGCTGTCAGGAGGTGAGATCATTACCTGCTGTGACGATCTCCTGCCTCCTGATGTCAGTGCTGTCGCATAGAAGTCAGTAACAGCGCTGACGTCAGCAGTACAGGAGATGATCACAGAAGGTAATGATCTCATCTATGCTCCTGATGGCAGCGCTCGTCATCCCCTGCAGTGACCTGAGCTGACCAATTGATGTTAGCTCAGGTCACTGCATTGCTCTCCCAGCCAATGGGGAACATTCTGTTCTTCATTGACTGGGACAGCGACTATGGTATGGATCGCCGTGCCCCCCCCCCCTTATTGGATTACGCCGGACGTGGAATTGATTGTGCTCTTTTCAATAAATTGGTTAAAGAGGGAATGTTTTGGGGAGTATTTTTTCAAATAAAACTTTTTTTGTCTATTTTTTAATTATTACTGACTGGGTTGGTGATGTCGGGTATCTGATAGACGCCTGACCTCACCAACCCCAGGGCTTGATGCCAGGTGACATTACACATCTGGCATCAACCCCATATATTACCCCGTTTGCCAACGCACCAGGGCGCGGGATGAGCTGGGGCAAAGCGCCAGGATTGGCACGTCTAATGGATGCGCCACTTCTGGGGCGGCTGCGGCCTGCTATTTTTAGGCTGGGGAGTGTCCAATAACAGTGGACCTCCCTAGTCTGAGAATATCAGACCCCAGCTGTCCGCTTTACCTTGGCTGGTGATCCAATATGGGGGGGGACCGCACGTTTTTTGTTTTAAATTATTTATATAATTTAAAATAACAGCGTGGGGTGCCCACTGTTTTGGATTATCAGCCAAGGTGAAGCTGCCAGCTGTGGTCTGCAGGCTGCAGCCGTCTGCTTTACCCTAGCTGGCTACAAAAAATGGGGGGACCTCACGTCGGTTTTTTTTAAATATTTATTTATTTTATGGCTAAATACAAGGCTAAGCACCCTTTAGTGCCACATGAAAGTCACTAAAGGGTGCCAGCTTAGAAAATGCAGGGAGGTGGAACATTATATAGGTTTTTCTCATTTATCTATCTATCCATCTATCCCTCTATCTATCTATCTATTCATCTATTCATCTATCTATCTATCCCTCTATCTATCTATCTATTCATCTATTCATCTATCTATCTATCTATCCCTCTATCTATCTATTCATCTATCCATCTTTCCCTCTATCCATTATCTGTCTATCGATTATCTTTATTATTTATTGCAGGGACAAACCTGCGGTAAATCCGCGGTAAATCCGCGGCAAAACCGCATGCGGATTTGGTGCGGATTTTTTCCGCAGGTCCGGAAATCTTTCACTGGCAGAAGTTTCTCAAGAAATTTTCTTGAGAAACTTCACATTTCTAGTGCGCACATAGCCTAAGGTGTCTGAGACAGTAGCCAACCTCCCTGGGAATGGCTGGAAGACGAAAAATGATGAGAAACTGAAGAGAGAGATAATAGGAATGGTAATCAAAGAGCTCCAGACCAACTCTCAATGATAATTAGAGATGAACTCCAAGGTCTAGGTGCATCAGTATCAGAATGCACCATCCGTTACTGTCTACTAAGGAGGAAATTACTGTTAAAAGCAAATCATAAAAATTCAAGACTGTAATTTGCCAAAAAATGTATATTGGCAAGCCACAAAGCTTCTGGGAGAATATCCTGGAGTTCTTTGGGTACAATGAAATCTCAAGACTATCAAGGCTTTCTGGAGATAAATTTGCTGCCCAACATCAGAAAGATTGGACTGAGTCACAGGTCATGGGTCCTCCATTAGGATAATGACCCAAAACACACAGCTACAAACATCCAAGAATGGCTATGAAAAAAAGCATTGCACTATTCTGAGGTGGCCTTCCTGAGCCCTGATTTTACGTCTACTGTGGAAGGAGCTGAAGCATGCGATCTGTAGAAGTAAAACATAACTTCTTACTTTCAGAAACCGTGCCACTCCTGGATGGTGCCTGGTGTCTTCAGCGCCATTCCCTTCAATGGGGTTGAGTTACAAGACATAACCTATAATCAGGGGTGGCGCTGTTTCTGAAAGAAAGCAGTGATTTTTTTTTTTTTACTACAGACTACTTTTTTTAACATTTAAATGTTGAGCGGTTTTAGACATTTTGCTCATTTACTAGTAGGTGGCCGTTTTAGAAAAAAATCATAAGATACCCCCATTTTCTTATTTTTCTGAAAGTAGACTTCTGCACCTTGTCAAAATGCCACTTTAGACGCATAAGAATGACATCTTCACTGCATCCCTCCAAGCCCCCTCTGCTGCTGAAACCCCTTGTAGCTGTGCAAGGGCAAAAGTATCACTTTTGGTAACAGTAAAAAAGAAAACCATAAAGACTGCACTGCGGACAGCCCCTTCTCAATCAGTGTTTGCCCACGTTAAAATAAAAACACTAAGGCCCTGTGCGCACACTGCATTTTTACTTGCGTTTTTGATGCAGAAATTTCTTGAGAAAATGGTTGTAACCTTTCTGCAGACATTCCCCAGCAAAAGCTATGGAAAAAAAAATAGCTGTGCGCACACTGCGTTTTTTTCTCAAGAACATTCTGCAGAATTTCTAGAGAAAAAGAATAAGCATATCACTTCTTTTCTGCAGGTACCTGCGTTTTTTGCCATAGATAATGGTAAAAAAATGCAGGGATCAACCTGCGGGAAAAAACGCATCAAAAACACAGTAAAAATGCATGCGTTTTTCGAGGCGTTATTGGTGCGTTTTTTGAACGCAAGTGTGCTAATCTTTCATACTCAATAAATTTCTTGAGAAAAATCCTTTTTCTAGTGTGAACAGGGCCTTATACTTGCCTCCTGTGCTTGCGCCATTCCAGTGGTGTCAGCACTTATTCTGGAGCTCGCTTGAGGTTGTTATGTTATGCCTAATCAGCACCAGCTTCACTTTATTGGGGGGGGAAGGGGTGATTGAGAAGAGTTTGTCTGAGGAGTGGACAAACCCCTTAAAGTGTCATATATCTAATACTGGATTATTTCCTCTTTTCAGGCAGTCCACATTGAAATGAGTTTATAAATTCTTTCTAATATGGCTCTGTCGCCCACCTGGCAATGACAAGTATACCAGTCCCCGAGGTACATATTGAGCCCTGGCTAAATAAAGTTGTGGAGTGGGGTAGTACAACCTCGTTGGAAATGCAGAAAGATGTCTGCTTACATTTAACTGAATTACATGGGTTCCTGTTGAAGATTTCTGAAACGCTACAGCATATGGTAAGTGACTTATTGGAATTAGCCTTTGTGTGTGATCATGGTGTTGACATTGACCTGATCTATTTTTATCAAAACAGCAAATATGGCTTTAAATGTCCATGGTAGTCTGTCTGCTGTCATTATTTATTGTTCATACTTATGTCTATTATTCCCTTAGCCTCACATGAAAAATATCTCAATATGGTAGCTGCAACAGATGTTTTACATCAGACTACAATTTTTTAGTGTTGTCCCTGGTCTAAGCTTCATTTTTCTTTTACTACCAGAACTGTGCCAGTCAGCATTGCTTCTAGAACATAATATAGCACCACATAGTGGCATACAGTCTGCAATACTTGTCTGTATTACTCCATGTATATCAATTACGGTAGCTATGTGTCAGATCTAAATGCACACAGAAGGGCAGGAACAGCCTTGAAGAGATGAGATGGCACAGTTTAAAAACAGACTTATAATTCAATGTTTAGCTCCAGTAGCTACAGACCTCTCTGTCCCCAAAGTGAGAGCAGCACGCCATGTACTGAATTCCTCGCATATGCAGATAGCGAAAGATGACAACTTTATCTTCCAAAAGGTAGAGGAGAAAACAAGGGGATCTGCTACCTTGGATCTAAGGCCCTGTGCGCACAAGATGGAATTTCCCGCGGATTACCCGCGGATTTGCTGCATGTTTCGCTGCAGAAAATGTTCATAACATCTCTGCAGTGATTCACCAGCAAATCCTATGGGAAAAAAAAAAAGCTGTGCGAACTAGGCAGATTTTGACAGCTGCATGTTTGCTGCGGGATTCCCGCAACAAAAACAATTGCATGTCAATTCTTTTCCGCAGGTAGCTGCGGGACTGGCTACTGGAGGAATCTCTAGTAATGCCAGTCCTGGCTGCGGTTACATGCACTGAACTCCGGAGCTGTCACCTGAGCTCCGGAGTGCAGCGTAGACTAAACTGCGAGCGCTGAGTGATTGTTTCCCCGGCGGAGTTTAGTTCAGGCTGGGCTGATCTCCGGAGCTCAGGTGACAGCTGTAGAGATGCCGGGCTGCACTCTGGAGCTGTCACCTGAGCTCCGGAGATCAGCCCGGCCCAAACTAAATGGCAATCGCCGGGGAATCAATCACTCGGCGCTCACAGTTTAGTCTAGGCTGCACTACGGAGCTCAGGTTGGGAGCCTTGGAGTTTGGTGCAGGTAACCGCGGCCAGTCCTGGTATTACTGGAGATTTCTCCAGTAGCCAGTCTGACACTGGCTGCGGCATTTCCACACCAAATCCACAGAAAAACGCAACAAACCGCATGCGGATTTGGATGCGGATTTCGGTGTGGTATTTACCCGCAGGTGCGGAAATCTTACTGAGCCTTCGGAATTTTCTTAAGAAAATTCCTTTTTCTAGTGCGCACAGGGCCTAATCCTTACAAACAGAGAGGAAATGGTTGAGTAGGTAAGGGTGGGACCCTGGGAAGCAGTGACCATGGTATCATAGAGTTTTGGATAACTAGAGGAGGAAGACATGGGAAAACTTAGACTTCAAGGCTGGATTTCAGAAAGGCAGATTTTAAGGGACTCAGAGGATAGCAGTGATTGAATGGCCGTATGTCTTTAAAGACAGAAATGTCCAGGAAGAATGTGACATCTTGAAAAATGAGATTCTCAAAGTGTTAACAATGCCTGCGCATTCTCAGAAGACTCCTGCGATTCAGACCATGCGCAGAACACGTCTGAAGCCAAAAAGCAAGCACCCGGATAACAAGGCTGCGGGAATGGTAAGTGCGCACGCGCGGGATCTCAAGGAGCGCCGGGGACGTCGCTCATGTAAATCCATGGTATCACGCCCACAGGGGCGTGATACCACGGAAACCATGCAAACGCCCACAGGGCGATGCGACGCCCAGGGAACTAGCGCCTCTGATCATCTACATAGAGAACATGTAAGTAATAAAACATATTTTTATACATTCATATTACACACTATTACAACACAGGCATGGGTAGGAAGGGGTTACTAGGCCACACATCACCCTGATTGTAGGTTAGAACGCATATGGGACCTGACAGGTTCCCTTTAAAAGTACTTCTGTAAGAAGCAGTGCTAAGCGGACCCGGACTGTAAACATCCGGATCCGCGAGGTTTCAGCGCTATCACCGGGCGCAGGATTCCGGCTGCACGATCTAGAATCGGCAATTAATAAAAATGAAAAAAACAATAAATAAACGTTTTATACTTACCGAGACTCGGTGTCATGGCGGCATACTGCTTCCGGGTCGTGCTTTCACTTCCTGTGCTGTGCACGCAATCGCACAGCTTTCCGTGTTTTCCCCGCCCACCGGCCGTCCTCAGCTGTGATTGGTTCCTGGCTGACGCGCCCCCAGCCTGTGACAGCTCTGCCGTGCAGTCATCGCTTATCGCGGCTCAGTAATAGGCTGCACTCAGAGCGGGTAGTCGTGCTCTATGGCTGCTCGCTCTGATATGTAGCAGAGCTGGATGTATCTCCGCTGGATCTCATGTGGATTACGTCGGAGCTGGAGGACTGTGTTGGGGTAATAAAGTGGTGAAGGAGGAGGCTGCGTGTGTAATTTATTCCAAATAAAGGATTTCTCTGTGTCTTGTTTATTTACTGTAATCTACAGATTTGTGATGCGGGTGTCTTACAGACTCCTGTGCCATCACAAACCGAGGGTTTAGTAACAGCCGTACGCTGTTATTAACCACTGCTATTACCTTGATTGCCACCGCACCAGGGCAATCAAGATGAGCCGATATCGCCCCGGAATGGTCACATCTAATAGATGCGGCTATACCGGGCGGCTGCGGGCTGAGGATATACCAGCCCCCAGCTGGCGTTATCATGGCTGGGGATGAAAATTGGGGGGGAGACAGCACGACGTTTTTTTAATTTAATTATTTATTTAAATTAAAACAAAAAAAAACCGCATGTGGTTTATCTTAGGCAGCAGTCACAGTGAGGGACTCCCACAAGTCTGACATCGCAGCACAGCCGCACACACATCTGACAGGAGCATGCATGTGTTTCTGCACGCTCATGTTCACACAGTGGCAGGCTGTGACGGGTGATGCCATGTCAGACCCGCACGAGTCTGACATATCATCACCCGGACACTTCTGAGGGCTCTTGTACACTTGCGTACCGCTTCAGATGCGACAGCATCGGAAGCGATATGCAAATGACCCTCTGATGCGAGTGTCAGCCGAGGGTCATGCGACGACTGTGATTCAATCTTGCAATCGCATCACAGGAGCGGAGAAGATAGAGGGAGCACTTTCTCCCCATTTCCTCCGCTGTCCACGTGCACCGATGCGATTTTACACTGGTGCGATCCCATCGCATGACACACGGCTCACGCTGGCAGTACAGCAGAGCAGAGTGTCATGCGAGTGTCCCTGCTACTGCGGGGGGGGCGGGCCGCCACTGAGGAGGGGAGGGGCTAGAGCCGGATGTGTCTCCATGGGATGTGTGGATTACGCCGGAGCTGCAGGGTGTCGGGGTAATAAAATGGTGAACGAGGCTGCGTTTGTACTTTATTCTAAATAAAGGATTTTTTGTCTGTGTGTTTATGTACATTCATTTTCAGGTTTGTGATGCGGGTATCTCACAGACGCCCGTGCGAACACAAACCTATTACCCCGACTGGCACCGCATCACGCCTCCGGGAAGAGCTGGTAATGTACCGGTATTGCCGCATGTAATACATGCGTCGATACCGGGCGGCTGTGGGCTGGAATACCAGCCCCCTGCCGGCATTACCAAGGCTGGGGATGAAAATTAGGGGGGACCGCACGTCAGGTTTTTTAATTATTTAAATATAAAAAACAAACAAAATAAGCCTGAGTCACACTTGCGACGGATACACTGCTTGCCCGCCCACCGGCCGTCCTGCCGCCTGTGATTGGTTGCAGTTAGACATGCCCCCACCCTGTGTCAATCTGCAACCAATGACATGCGCCGGTGGGCGGGGAACACAATGAATATTGAATTGTCGTCTCCGGAAGGTAACAGCGTGACCCGGAAGGAGTGTGCCACCATTACAGCGCCTCGGTGAGTATGCCGCACTCACTCCTAGCCCCTCCACAAACGTTTTTAACATCCGGATTCCGGTCCCCATTTACTTATATGGGCACCAGATTCCGTAGCGGATCGGACTCTTCTTTTTTTTTTTTTTTTTTTTTTTTTTTAAATCTGGCAGTGATCCGCCGGTACTGGATTATTGGCCGTTCGATCAGCTCTAGTAAGAAGACATTAATTGTGTTGTGTAGAGTAATATGAATAATGTTTTGCGTCTTTTGTAAATATTGTGTCATGTGGATTGTAATGTAATGTAGTGTAGTGTGTTTTCATGTCATGTTTAATGTAACTTGTGATATGTGATGCGTAATGTATAGCAAGTTTACATCTGGTTGTCAGACTGTAGGGTAAGAAGCAAAGTGTTGGGATTAGCCCACAGTGTGAGGGGTTAGTTGATAGGGAAAGAGACAGTGCCTTCTAGAAAGTTAGTCAAGACCCAGTGGGAAAAAGAGACGGACGTGTAGTCTACTGATTGTTGAGGCCGTATACAGTGGATGACTTGTAGAAAATAGATGTCCGCTCACCTAAAGCCGAAGGGGGAACCACTGCATCCAGGACTTGTGCACGGAATGGGAAACCAGCAATCCACGTAAGTAAAGGAAGGAACTCCAGCAGCAAAGTCCAAGGATAATAAAACCAAGTCCCCCAGAGACTGACTAAGAACCATCCGGTTCGAAACGCGTCCTCTGTTTGCATAGGACCCTGTCTGGATATTTAATTTTTAATATGAATCAATAAAGAATTTGGTTTTATTATCCTTGGACTTTGCTGCTGGAGTTCCTTCCTTTACTTAAGTGGATGACTTGTGGCAGGAGAGTAAGGAGACCTGTACGGAGATAGCGTGGTCCTCTTATATCAACTGGAACATCGAGCGGAAAAACTATGAAGATAGAGAGTGACCCTTGGATGGAGTGGCCACATACAATAGATACCAGTGGCCAGGCCCATAACCTTAAAAGGTAACGGGTCAATACTGACTGGCTAGTGAACATAGTCAGCTTCCCCTGGTTTATAATCCCCAAATGTTTGAGAACATGAGTCTCTGCACAGCCATCGTGGCAAACCCTCGTACCCTCTCCTCTAAGGAAGAAGAGACATGGAGTCGTAAAAGGGGAAGTGATGTCACAAACTACCGATGTGATGGACTGGGTTGCACTGATGCTCACAGGACCAGAAATATTGTGAGCAACTCAGTGGGAATAAAGACTGTGTGTGAGAATGCTTTGTACTGAAGAAACGATCTGGAAGTTAGGTGCCCACTATCTTATGTGTAATTATGTGTAACTTGTTACAGAGGAACTGATCAGTAAAGAGTTGTTTAAAATGAGCTGGTGGTCTCCTGAGTTATCATCTTGTTTTGGCCAGCTGAAATCAGTGACAGCATGCGGCCTGCGTGGGTGAATGGCCCACATGACACAAGTCTACAGACCCAGCCAGGGCTGTGTATTTTATATACGGTAACATGCTGGGGTGTACGGAGTAAATAGCTCACCCATGACCAGCACCCTCTTCCTTTATTCCTTTTATTTCCCAATATTAATTGTAAAACCTTCCTGCCTCCCAGTATTCAAAGCAACACCCCTCATCCCACAGTGTACTTATCTCTTGCAATTCCCTATCTCCAGGTTACATATAAGCCTTTTGCCAGGCCAAAGGATACTGATATAACAGCCTTGTATGCGTTCTCTGACCATCGGGAGCAGTCTGTGGCCACTTATGCCAGGAGAGATGAAGCTTGATGCTATAAGTGACTGCATCCAGCTCCATGCATTTCAAGGAAACCCGTCAGATGATTAATGCTGCACAAACTGGGTAACACTAATCCACCACAGGCTCCTTCATTACATGCATCTTTATTTTACTATGAAATGTTGTTGAGGACAGTCATATAGTTGTCTCACAACAAGCTTCACCCCACCTATTTGAAGATTGCTATAATACATATAATATATATATATGTGTGTGTGTGTGTGTGTGTGTGTATGTATATACACAGTGATGAAAAAAAGTATTTACTCCACTATCAATTGTACAGGTTCTCCTACTTAAAAAGATGAGAGGCCTGTAATTGACATTGTTGGTAGACCAGAACTATGAAAGGCAAAATGAGAAGATGAATCCAGAAAATCACCTTGTCTGATTTGGCAAGATTTCTTTTTGCAAATTATGGTGCAAAATAAGTATGTGGTCAATAACATTAGTTCATCTCAATATTTTGTTATGTATCCTTTTGTTGGCAATGACAGAGGTCAAACATTTTCTGTAAGTCTTCATAACATTGGCACACACTGTTGGTGGTATGTTGGCCCATTCCTCCATGCAGATCTCCTAGTTTTAGTTTTCAGAAGCAATGTAATCTACATTGTTCAACATTTGAAGGTTTTTTGTAAGGGGTACACCGTGCCACTAAAACAGTGTTTTTACAAAAGATCCAAAGTTTATCAACATAACACTTTTATTTTGCCCAAAACGTGATGATCAGAATTAGAGAACAGCAATGACTAGCACAGAAAAAGATAAGTACATTTTCTGAAGGTAACAACCGTCACCAATCAGTAGGAAGTGTACAGGCCTGTGCTTTGAAAAACTTCAGCACATCTGTGGCCATAGGACATCACTAGTCTCTCACACTGCTGTGGTGTGATTTTTGGTCAACTCTTCTTCCAGTATCTTCCACAGTTCTTTGACTGTTGTGGGTTTCTTGGCCATAACTTTGCCACCAAGGATTTTTCCAGAGGTTTTCTATTGGGTTTAGACCAGGACTCTGTGCTCGCCATTTCATTGTTTCAATGTTTTCTGTTTCAATGAACTGCTTTACCCATTTTGCTGTGTGACGGGGCATTGTCCTGCATGAAAATTGCTGGCTGGTTGATGAACCCAAGTAAGGAACCATGTTTTGTTGAAGAAGGTTCTAATACACACTTGCATTCACTCTGCCATGTAGCTGTATGAGAGGTCCAATTCCTGCTGTGGAAAACATTCCCCAAACCATGACACATCCTCCACCACCTTTGACTGACTTCTTAACTAGAGATGAGCGAACCTTTGGAGGTTCGGTTCACTGGCAGCAAACAAGTCTATCTCCATAGGCTCGAACTTGACCTGAACCCCAGAAACTGCCACTGATTGGCAGTTTGATTCTCCGCTCCGAGGGAGGGTGTGTGGGCTTTTTCCAACCTTTTTTGTTGTTGTGATTATGCTGTTGTTACCCCCAGTGTGCTCTGCTCAAACACTGCAAGCTCGCATGAGGTTTTTTTTTGCACGTAAAGTATCCAAACCTGAACCTTGGTTTTTAAATTTGCTGGTTGGTTCAAAAACTGAACCTCAGGTTTGCTCATCTCTATTCTTAACACACTTTTGGGTTTGGCTTTCCCCAATGTTTCCCATCAGACCCAAATAAATTAAACTTTCTTTCATCACTAAAATGAACTGTGGAACACTTCTCCTCTGTCCACACATGGTACTTTTGATTATTTATGCTAATGAGAGGTTTGGTCACTGCAGAGTGGGCTTTCAGTCAAAATGCTCTTAAACATTGTGACACTGTATGACGAGATAGATCCTTACCCTGTTCAGTGCTGAACTGGTGAGCAATTCCAACTGCAGTGTTGAAATGATTACCCATAGAGATTCATTATCCTGTCATTGCTTGCATTTGTCTTTCCAGGGTGACCAGTCTTCCTGGGGGACTTAAAAGAGTGTGTGATGTTGTAAAGATGCAATATTCTCGAAATCACAGACTTGAAATGACCAACTTCTCTTGCTATGGCTGATAGGGTTACCCCTTCGGCTTTCATCTGGACGACCTGCTGCTGGAGGGTTTCAGTCACTTTAACTGGCAGCCTAATTCTCCAATTTGAACTGCAAAGTTAGTGCAAACTGAAGAGTTAAGGCCGCTTTACATGCAAAGACATCGCTAACGAGATGTCGTTGGGGTCATGGAATTCGTGACGCACATCCGGCCTCGTTAGCGACGTCGTTGCATGTGAAACGTACGAACGACCGCTAACGATCAAAAATACTCACCATATCGTTGATCGTTGACATGTCGTTCTAATCTCAAATATCGTTGCTGCTTCAGGATGCAGGTTGTTCGACGTTCCTGTGGCAGCACACAACGCTATGTGTGACACCGCAGGAACAACATTGTACTTGCGGCCGCCGACAATGAGGAAGAAAGGTGGGCGGGATATTTTGGCCGCTCATCTCCGCCCTTCCGCTTCTATTGGGCGGCTGCTTAGTGACACCGCTGTGACGCCGAACTAACCTCCCCCTTAGAAAGGAGGCGGTTTGCCGGCCACAGCGACGTCGCTAGGCAGGTAAGTATAGTGTGACGGGTCCTAGCGATGTGCGCTACGGGCAGTGATTTGCCCGTGACGCACAACCGACGGGGGCGGGTGCTTTCACCAGCGACATCACTAGCGATGTCGCTGTGTGTAAAGTGGCCTAGATAGGGTTTGTCAGATAATTAAGGAAATTAGTGAAAGGCACCAGATTATCACCAATAATTTGCAGGTGTCTGAAAGTGTTCTCTAATTTTGATCAGTGATCTTTTTCATTTATCTCATTTACATTTTTATTATGTGCTTCATAATAAATTCAATTTATGAAATAAGCTTAAAATACTGCCAGTTTACTCATGGTAGGATGTAATCACATAGGACTGCACAATGACCTTAAGATGTAGGAAATTGTGTGTTGTTCTCCAACTTTGATCTCTATTATATGTGTATATATATATATATATAAATATGTATATGTGTGTGTATATATATATATATATTAGAAGGTGGCCCGATTCTGCGCATCGGGTATTCTAGAATTTACGTATTGTGTAGTTCATGTATGATTTTTGTTATTTATTTATATATATATATATATATATATATATATATATATATAATATAGATGTTGTTGTGTGTAGTTACAAAGTGTTTGTGTAGGGCGCTGTACATGTTCTGGGTGTGACGGGGGGTGAGAGCGGTGTTGTATGTGTGTTGCGTTGTTTGTGGAGCGCTGTGTGTCTGTAGCGTTGTGTGTGTGTGTGTGTGTGTGTGTTGCGCGGTTTGTGTGTGTGTGGTGTGTTTTGGGGGGAGGTATGTTTTGTGCAATGTGTGTGTTGTGCGGTATGTGCGTATATTTGTGTGTGCCACGGTGTTTGTGTGTTGGGTGTTGTGTGTGTGTGTGTGTAGAGTTGTCTGTGTGTGTGGGTGTCTGTGTAGGGCAGTTGTTTGTGGTTCCCAGTGTGTGTGTGTGTGGTGTGTTGTGCAGTGCGCGCGCGTGTGTGTGTGTTGGGGGGAGGTGTGCACTTCCCATCGTGCTCCATCCGCTATGCTGCGCACCCCCCATCGTGCTCCATCCCCCATGCAGCGCACTCACCATCGTGCTCCATCCCCCATGCAGCGCACTCCCCATCGTGCTCCATCCCCCATGCAGCGCGCACTCCCCATCGTGCTCCATCCCCTATGCTGCGCACCCCCCATCGTGCTCCATCCGCCATGCTGCGCACTCCCAAACGTGCTCCATCCGCCATGCTGCGCACTCCCAAACGTGCTCCATCCGCCATGCTGCGCACTCCCAAACGTGCTCCATCCACCATGCTGCGCACTCCCCATCGTGCTCCATCCCCCATGCAGCGCACTCCCCATCGTGCTCCATCCGCCATGCTGCGCACTCCCAAACGTGCTCCATCCGCCATGCTGCGCACTCCCAAACGTGCTCCATCCGCCATGCTGCGCACTCCCAAACGTGCTCCATCCGCCATGCTGCGCACTCCCAAACGTGCTCCATCCGCCATGCTGCGCACTCCCAAACGTGCTCCATCCGCCATGAAGCGCACTCCCAAACGTGCTCCATCCGCCATGCTGCGCCAGCATCAGCCTCTCTGCCCGCAGCATCAGCCTCTCTCCTCCCAGCATCAGCCTCTCTGCCCGCAGCATCAGCCTCTCTCCTCCCAGCATCAGCCTCTCTGCCCGCAGCATCAGCCTCTCTCCCCGCAGCATCAGCCTCTCTCCCCGCAGCATCAGCCTCTCTCCCCGCAGCATCAGCCTCTCTCCCCGCAGCATCAGCCTCTCTGTCCCCAGCATCAGCCTCTCTGTCCCCAGCATCAGCCTCTCTGTCCCCAGCATCAGCCTCTCTGTCCCCAGCATCAGCCTCTCTGTCCCCAGCATCAGCCTCTCTGTCCCCAGCATCAGCCTCTCTGTCCCCAGCATCAGCCTCTCTGTCCCCAGCATCAGCCTCTCTGTCCGCAGCATCAGCCTCTCTGCCCGCAGCATCAGCCTCTCTGCCCGCAGCATCAGCCTCTCTGCCCGCAGCATCAGCCTCTCTGCCCGCAGCATCAGCCTCTCTGCCCGCAGCATCAGCCTCTCTGCCCGCAGCATCAGCCTCTCTGCCCGCAGCATCAGCCTCTCTGCCCGCAGCATCAGCCTCTCTGCCCGCAGCATCAGCCTCTCTGCCCGCAGCATCAGCCTCTCTGCCCGCAGCATCAGCCTCTCTGCCCGCAGCATCAGCCTCTCTGCCCGTAGCATCAGCCTCTCTGCCCGCAGCATCAGCCTCTCTGTCCCAGCCTTCCCCAGGATCAGCCTCTCTCCTCCAGCACGCCATGCTCCTCTGCCGACACTCACAGATCCGATCGCATACACTCACACACACACCCGATCGCATACACTCACGCACACACACATTGACGATATTGCACATACGCGCTCATACTCACAACATCCGGAGATACCACATGCTTCTGGGCATGTGATCCTCCGGCAGGTCCTGGAAGGTCACAACAGCGCAGTATCGAGGCCGAGAAGCAAGCGATATCGCCGGATGCTGTGAGTGTGTGGATGCGATGTGATGTACGTGTGAGGTGTGTGTGTGAGAGTGAGTGTGAGCTGGTGTACACTGGTAACTATGATACACATCGGGTAACCAAGGGACCTTAGTTACCCGATGTGTATAATGGTTACCAGCGTTCACGGCCTCCGTGAAGATCCCAGCATCGCAGGGTTATGTCTGGCGCTGCTGGGATCGTGACGGAGCCGGTGTAGAAGCAAGCGATATCCCAGGATGTTGTGAGTGTGTGGATGTGATGTGTGAGGTGTGTGTGAGAGTGAGTGTGATCTGATGTGTGTGTGTACTCACCTGGGAGTTGGAGCTCCGTGTCAGTTGGGCCAGAGCGAGCGTGCATTGCGTGAGGAGAGCGGGGCCTGCAGAGAGCCGGGGCGAGAGGCCAATCCGTGTGGGGGGGCAGGGCCATGGCGAGCCCAGCGGCCAATAAGCTTTGTGTCACCGTAAGGACACAATTTTGGAGCATGACAGACAGACAGACAGACAGACACACAATCACACATATATACATATATGTATATATATTATATAATATATGTGTATATGTGTATATGTATATTATATATGTATATATATGTATATATATGTATATAGTCTCTACATTATCTAAAATATGTGCATAAATATCTTTACATAGTTACATAAGTTGAAAAAAAAACCTAGGTCCATCTAGTTCAATCTTCCACCTCTAATTATGCATTTTGGCACTAAATCATTTATAATTTTCTAGTAATAATCGTTTATCTTTGTGAATTAAACTGTATAGAAGGAGATTAATACAAAAGTGGGTTATGGATACATCACAGTAAGTTGTGATATGTCATTTGTAGTGATAAACCACAATAAGGAAATACTGAAGAAAGGCGTAAAGAAAAAAAGAAAGGTATAAAAGCCAGAATGAAAAATAAAAACAAAGTGGGTGAGGAAAAAAAAAAGAATGAGATGAAATGAGGTGTAAAATGTGCAATATTGCAATAAAGTAAAAAACAAATGCATGTTAGAATAGAGCGATGTAAAAACAATTCTTTTTTTTTTTTCTATAAAATTGTTTTTTTTGTATAAAAGCGGCTAAACATTAAAAACAATTATATAGATGTGGTATTACTGTAATCGTACTGACTTGAAGAATAAACCTGTCGCATCAATTTTACCAAACTATGAACTGTGTAAAACAAAAAACAACTACTTAATTGCTGTTTCATATTCAATTCTGCCTCCCAGAAAAAATAGAAAACATAGCTCTCAAAATACGGTGATGCAAAATCTTTTTTTTTTTTTTTAAAAAAAACCCAAAACTCACAAAAAACCCCCATTTTTTTTAGTCTGACAGCCAAACATCCAAAGATAAAGCTGTCTAATCATTATTACCACATGGTGAGCGGCATAAAAATAAATTAAAGCTATACTTTACCTCTTCATTTTTTTCATTCTTCCTCCCAAAGGCTCAACTAATTTACCCTGCATTCTACGCTAATTGATTATTCTGAGGTTTATATGTAAATCTAATGAAATGTGATTCTGACAGAACCCCCAACAGAAAACTCACTATGATGAGGCAGATGGTGTAATTTTTGACTGTCGATCTGTCTTGTTTGTTTTTTAAGTGTGCATTAAAGCACAGTCTGCCACAGTTTTCTGCACTTCTGAAAAGAACAACCCTGAACTGAGTCCATAGCAACTTTGCTGCCTCATTATAGTTAATGGAACCATTAGGGGTTTCATCTGAATCATGTACTTTGGAGATGTAAATGGAAACCCTAATGTAAGTGCTCAGCGCATAGAGCACAGGATAAATGTGAACTGATATAAAATGTTCTCTACCTAAATTGCCACCACATAGCATTCAACTCAACCCACAAAAACACAAGTACCCACTAATTTCTGTCATCTGTTAATGGAAATAAAGGGGGCTTCCACCTTACTGGTAGCACAAACTGACACTGGTCGGAATTGTAAAGTTTGGCCTTGTCAGGAAGGTGAAAACTGGCTTCGGGGTGAAGGGGTTAAGCATGGATGGTACATGAACTGCACACTGATGCCATTTGTGTGCTATATATGTTTTTCACTGACCCATACACTTGTATTGGCACTAGTGTTGAGCGAGTAGCTAACTATTCGTACTCGCTATGTAGTTAGTGAATACTGTCCTCTAGTCACATATTCGTCACGAGTAGCGGGCGAAATGTAAGTCAATGGTAAATACTCGCTAATTAGTGAGTAACACGAAAGTCGTACTTTTTTTGCGAATAGCGAATAATACGGCTTTCGGGTTACTTGCTACTTAGCGAGTATTTCCCATTGACTTACATTGTGCCCGCTACTCGTAACGAATATCTAAGTAGCGGACAGTACTCACTAACAGCATAGTGAGTACGAATAGTCAACTACTCGCTCAACACTAATTGGCGCTTGTCATCCATGCTGTCAGAAAAAATGGACATGATTCTGCATGTTTTGTACGGACACATGTGTAAGGGCCCAGGGACAGAGGACCTCAAATGTTCTATATGTCACAGTTGCTGTTCTGGCACGAGGTTGCAGGGGCCGTGTTCCCTGGGTGGTCTACCAGGCCCTGATGTTCCCTGCTATCCACCCCCACACAGTATCCACAGCTGATGGACAGTCCACAGATACGGTCTTGGGGATAACAGTTGCTTTAATACAGCGGGAACAAAGGAAAACAACACGGAATATACTGTATGTTTCAGTCTTTTGTGGGTAGGCCACGGCAAATGCAGCTTGGTGTTGAATGCTGAAGTGCAATTAGGGTTCTGGAACTTTTAAGAGCACGATTTGTTTCAGATTTAATTCTGGTATGCTTTTAGCAGGTTCAGAGTCTCTTGAGCTTAGAGGATAGATATGATAATAAGATTGTACAGACCTGGAGTCCTGGGGTTAATTTCACTGCTAGTTCAGACACGTGCAGTACTTGTAAGCAAATATAGAAAGTTGCCCAGCGCGCTACGGGGAGCGGACGGCTGGTGAGTGGACAATGGTCTGAAAGCCACTAATATTGCAGTGGGGTGGGAGACCCTCAAACTTCCCTAATCTGCGTGCAGTAGGGTCTGGTATATACTCAGTATGCCCTACTGTCTGAAGAGATGCATATCTGGCCAGTGAGGCTTCAGGATAGGAAGCCTTCAGCATATTGGCTGTAAAAATCAGGAAATGATGAAATTCTAGGCCTCGGGCCTAGCAGGAGTCTTGTGGTGAAGAGAAACTCCACATCATGTCTTCCCTCAGAGGAGACTCAGCCAGAACCAGAACATTCCAGTTCTTTCCAGACAGAGGCTGGAGAATAGCTTCACCTGTTGAGCCATGTGACCAAGAACTGGCCAATAGGAAAACACCCAATGCACACTTCAGATTCTTACAGTTTTCACCAGTAGATGGTGCTAGAACACAGCAAATGAAAAAAGCTTTACTTATAACATATAACATAATATTACATATAAGTAAATGTACTTAAAGAAACAGTCACAATCTGGACCGGGCCACTACACATGGTCCGTAAAAAATACAAACATGCGAACAGCACCATAGGTTATAATAGGTATGTGTAGTATCCGTGAAAAACGGATGCCAGTTGGACTTCTAAATGAGGTCTTCTAAGTGTGGTATTGCTGGATTCAGGGTCTCAGCACCTACATTATGATGTTCTTAAATTAAATAGCAAAAACCTGCAGACAGATTCCCTTTAAAAATGTCACATGACTAAAGTTGGTGAATAGCCTCATCCTAAGGGTGAATGTAACGGTATTATGCCACACGTGGCGAAAATATTTTTTTTATTTTTTCAGCTAATTGACAATATTGAGCACGCATGCACCTAAAATCTTAAATCTGTACAAACTGGAGGATGTATTTATTCCTTTTTTATCTGAATTTCCTAATATTGTTGATTATGTGCCTCTATTCCAGAGTTGGACTTTATAATATTTTCTACTTCTTCTAGGCATTGTTGGCAGTGCTGTTAGTACCGTTGCCTTCTGCTAGGTGAGATTGCTGGCATGCAGCAGGTCCATATATTTAAGGTTAATGTGGCTTGTTAATAGCAATAGTAAACAACATCATCTCTGGCCTGCTGGTAGTCACCGCTGCAGCATGGCAATAACTCTGATTTATCACTTGCTATAATGAACAGCCTATACCATTTTGTGATTTGTTCTGTTGCCTTGGTACAGTTATTAGGTTGGCTCTCAGTGGACTGTCTCTGTGCATGGCCCCAGCAAGTCTAGAGTGAGCTGCGCATGTAAAACAAAGATGTTATGTTTATTGCAACAGCAGGAGATGGTTAGCAGGTTTTTTACATGTGCATTATCCCTGTTCAGCACCCACTTTGGAAGCCTATGATGTAGCTATAAATTGTATAAGCAGGTAGAGAATAGCCATCGCATAAAAAAGGAAGAGATAAGTAGTTCTTTGGCGGTCTGTTATGTTTTTACTGTTATTTCCTTTCCTGCACAACATTGTTTATCATTTTTATTTTGTAATTTGCTTTATTCTCCCTTTTCATACTTTCCGTTTCCTAAACAATATTTTCACTTTGTGAAGCTACTTTCAATACAAAGCTTGAAAAAGCACAAGCTAAACTTCAACCCATTTATAAACATGGACGAAAATTAACCTCATGGTCCGTTTCTAGCTTCTTCATTGTGACGTATAGCGTATTTTCATTATGACTTGTGAACATGTGGTGACAGGACGATGTCAATGGCCGTCATCGACATCTGGACCACATGGAGCTCAATTGTGGAACCAAATACAGCAGTCCCACTCGCTGACCATGGTTATTGATTAGTCACAAGATCAATGACCAATCGTAGTGTAATAATCATAATGATAGAAGAAAATTCAGTTCCAAGATCTGACCTCACTTTGGTCAGTGATTTTGAGGAGATCATCACTCCGATGCATTGTCAGCAAGTAAGAAAAATTGTTTTAAAGGGAACCTGTCATCAGAAATTTAGCTTGAAACCTAAACGTTTCCCCCTCTACAGCTCCTGGGCTGCATTCTAGCAATGTTCCTGTTGTTTATGTGCCCCCTTTCTGAACAAAATAAAGACTTTATAAAGTGGTACCTTTTTGTATTCAGATCTTGATAATGGTACACGGGGGCGGGCTCGCTGGTGTCCGTTATTCTGCCTCCTCTCGCTTTAGGCCGTCCCCCATCGCTCCATCCATACTTCAGGACGCCGCCCACTGCGCCCGAGGTGCCGCGCACGCGAGGACCACTGGTCACGTGTCGCAGGCACGTGGCGCTGTGATTGCATCGCAAGTGCCCGCCCATCATCTCGTGCCCGCCCTTTCCCCTCTGCCTCCAGCGTTCTGCGCAGAACGTTCCAATGTTGGGTCATCTGGCCAGTGCTTGCGCAGAACGCTGGAGGCAGAGGGGAGAGCGTGGCCACGAGATGATGGGCGGGCACTTGTGATGCAATCACAGCGCCGCCCATAACCTCATGCCTGCGCACACGTCACCAGCGGTGCTCGCGTGCGCGGCACCTCGGGCGCAGTGGGTGGCATCCTGAAGTATCGAATGGAGCGATGGGGGACGGCCTAAAGCGACAGGAGGCAGAATAACGGCCACCAGAGAGCCCACCCCCGTGTACCATTATCAAGATTTGAATACAAAAAGGTACCACTTTATAAAGTCTTTATTTTGTTCAGAAAGGGGGCACATAAACAACAGGAACATTGCTAGAATACAGCCCAGGAGCTGCAGAGGGGGAACCTTTTAGGTTTCAAGCTAAATTTCTGATGACAGGTTCCCTTTAACCACCTCAGTTCCTCTCTTGATCCTCCTAGTCCCCCAAACTTCCACCTTCCTGCTTGACGTTTATTTTTACGTTTTCTAAAAACTGTTTAGGTTAGACTCTAAAGGCCCTGTCACACACAGAGATAAATCTTTGGCAGATCTGTGGTTGCAGTGAAATCGTGGACATATTGTTCCATTTGTAAACAGCCACAAACCTGGCACTGATTGTCCACAATTTCACTGCAACCACAGATCTGTCGCAGATTTATCTCTGTGTGTGACGGGGCCTTAAGATGCAGTTTTTAGCAAGCAAAAAAATCTGGGTAAAAAAAAATGTGCCTTTTATAGCCCTATGGACGTTTCCCGTGATCAAGGAGAACACTGACACAGCGTCTTTCCCAAGCACTGAAATAACAATGTAGCATCAGTTCTCGTCTTCACTCCAATAATGATTGGTCTGATCGGCGCAGGACAGAAGAGAAAGCTGATAGGATATGCACATCACTAAAGCTGCATGGATGCGGGAGGTCTTGACTTGATGAAGAACTTTTCAGGTCATGTGATCAGTCCCATGCCTGGAAGGAACTTGAAAATGTGATAGCATATGTATCTAAATATCTCAGTATACAGCTGCTGGCGTGTGGAATGGACTTGCTGTATATACAGTTAGGCCTTGTGTGCACTAGGCGTTTTTGCCGCGTTTTTTACCGCGTTTTTGTGCTGAAAACGCAGTGACATTGCTTCCCCAGCAATGTCAATGGGTTTTCATAAGTGCTGTCCGCACACAGCGTTTTTTTTTAGCTGCGTTTTTGTGGTGACCACAAAAACGCAGCATGTCAATTATTTCTGCGTTTTTCACTGCGTTTTTCACCCATTGAATTCAATGAGATGTTAAAAACGCAATGAAAAACGCATATAGCCGCGTTTCTATGACTAAAAACGCAGCTATAAACGCAAGGGGTGGGTACTACAGTGACGTGTACAGGAGGAGGATTCCTTCTGTTGGTAAACACAGAAGCCGGAATCCTCCCGTTACCGTCACCGCTGCGTCCACCTCCCGTCCGGTGCCATGTCAGCTCCGTGCGGCGCCATGTCTGGGCGGGAGGTGGAGGCAGCGGCGAAAACAAAAGTGAACAGTAGAAAAAAAAAAAATGTCATATATACTCACCTGTCTGCAGGGTCCCGGTGCCATGCCCGCTCCCATCTCCTCCCGGTCCCGCCGCTCTTGCTGTGTGCAGTCTCCCCGGGGCAGGACCTTGCTTGCAGGACCTGGCGGTGGATCACCTGATGCAGTCACCTGACGCATCAGCTGATCGCGGTGACGCGGGCGCCCGGCCGGCTATCGGCTGATCCTGCCGTCAGGGGACTTCATCAGCTGATTACCGGCAGCTCCTGCTGCGATCGGACGGGATCAGACTCCTGTCCAATCGATCGCTCCAGGAGCTGCCGGTAATCAGCACAGCACATAAGTGAGTATTTTTTTTTTTTTTTTGCACCGATGCATCTGCTGATTGTATAACCGGCTTTTATACAATCAGCTGATGTATGATGTGATTCACGTAGTTTAACCTGACATCATCTGATCGCTTTGCCTTCCAGCAAACCGATCAGATGATATTGGATCCTGATTGGACGGCGCGGGACCCTGACCCAGGATTACTGCGGAGGGGGGTTTATTTCAATAAAGATGGAGTCACTAATTGTGTTGTGTTTTATTTCTAATAAAAATATTTTTCTGTGTGTTGTGTTTTTTTTTTTATCATTACTAGAAATTCATGGTGGCCATGTCTAATATTGGCGTGACACCATGAATTTCGGGCTTAGGGCCAGCTGATAATATACAGCTAGCCCTAACTCCATTATTACCTAGCTAGCCACCCGTCACCAGGGCAGCTGGAAGAGTTGGATACAGCGCCAGAAGATGGCGCTTCTATGAAAGCGCCATTTTCTGGGGTGGCTGCGGACTGCAATTCGCAGTGGGGGTGCCCAGAAAGCTTGGGCACCCTGCACTGTGGATTCCAATCCCCAGCTGCCTAGTTGTACCCGGCTGGACTCAAAAATTAGGCGAAGCCCACGTAATTTTTTTTTTTTTAATTATTTCATGAAATAATTAAAAAAGGGCTTCTCTATATTTTTGGTTCCCAGCCGGGTACAAATAGGCAGCTGGGGGTTGTGGGCAGCCCGTACCTGCCTGCTGTACCCGGCTAGCATACAAAAATATGGCGAAGCCCATGTCATTTTTTTTTTTCTTTTTGGGCAAAAAACTGCATACAGTCCTGGATGGAGGATGCTGAGCCTTGTAGTTCTGCAGCTGCTGTCTGCTCTCCTGCATACACTAGTGAATGGAGGATGCTGAGACTTGTAGTTCTGCAGCTGCTGTCTGCTCTCCTGCATACACTAGTGAATGGAGGATGCTGAGACTTGTAGTTCTGCAGCTGCTGTCTGCTCTCCTGCATACACTAGTTCTGCAGCTGTCTGCTCTCCTGCATACAATGAACATTTTGAAAAAGGAAATGACATCAGACCTTTTTTTTTTTTTTTTCATCAACAATCTTTAATGGCATTGTGCACTGATTAAAAACGCAGTGAGCAAAAACGCAGCAAAAAACGCACCAAATCGCGGCAAAAACGCATGCGTTTTTGCCGCGTTTTTTTAGCCGCGGGTGCGTTTTTTAGACAAACGCACATAAAAACGCAGCGTGAAAAAAACGCCTAGTGCGCACATACCCTTAGGGCTAGAAATTTTTGGACAGCGACTGAATCTTGGTGATTTCAGCTCTGCATGCCGCTATTTTTTATTTAAAATGAAACAACTGAGATGCAATTGAAATGTAGACTCTTAGGTGGTCCTGCAGCCTGAACAAGTGATGTATGTTGAAGTCATGAGAACTACATTTCTCATGGCCACCTTTTGAGAGAAGCTTTTTCACTCAGGACATATGCACCTGAACTGTGCATGCTCGCCCTGTGCAGTGAGAATGACATTGCATGCGCCATCTTACTGCACAGTTTAGATAATCCAGCTGTGAGCTGGGAAGATGTGTACACGCACAACCACGTGTTTTAGGTTACTGTCTGTGGCTCAATCGGGACTTATATCTGAAGCCCTTGAAAACAGGATTTCGCCATTTGTGCTGGTGTGGCTAGTGGCTTCAATGATGCAAATGGAGTCAGAGTCACATTGTGCTTTTGGGTTTCATTTTCTTCAGTATTTGCTTATTCGAAACTGCCACCAAAGTGTGGTCGTCCATGTTTTGGACATGCCCATGGTCAACCAGAGGAAGACAGTTGCGGATGATGAAGTAAGAACTTGTGACTGCCTTTCTTTTAAAAAAATTACTGTATTTATAAAAAGGCTCATGTGATCTTGGGGCAATAGGCAATAAATGTAAAGTTGATACAACTCCTTTAAAGATATTCTGTATTTTGTCTTGTTGCTTCCAGGAACCTTCTACGGCAATAGAAAAGCTTCCGATGCTGGGTCAGTTTCTGGGTCGTCTTTGCTGGAACCCTTTTGTTATTGGGCATGGTGAGTACAGAAACTTTCTTCATCACTGTTTTGTTTTGTTTTTTTTTTTTACTTGTTGAAAATCAACGTCTTTTTATCAGGGCCAGTGTCACTTTGGATTGTGCTTGAGGCTACTTTCACACATCAGTTTTCTGCATTCAGGCACAATCCTTTTTTTTCCTGATCCAAAGGATCCGGCAAAAAAATGTAAAACCGGATCCGTTTTTTACGGATCCGTTATGCCGGATGCGTAAAAAAACGGATCCGTTGGATCCGTTTTTGCATCCGTTTTGTCAGTTTTTTTCATGGATCAGTTTTTTAAATTAATTTGGTGCATGCGCAGTTTACAAAAACAGATCCGGCAGCCGAATCCATTTTTTACCGCATTGCGCCGGATCCGGCGTCCATAGGCTTTCATTGTAAAACACGCCGTATCGTGCCGGATTCGGCGCGATGCGTTTTTTTTTGCCGGACAAAAAAACGTTGCAAGACACGTTCCCTCCGGCCGCCGCTTTAATTAATTTTGCCGCATCCGGAAAAAAACGGATGCAACGCAAAGCCATCAGGCACAATACGGTAACAATGCAAATCTATGGGGATAAAACGGATGCGGTACCGGATCCGTTTTACCCGTTTTTTTTCCGTATTGTGCCTGATTGCAAAAAACTGATGTGTGAAAGTAGCCTTACACAGTACTTTTTGCTGGAACCTCTTGTACAGCACTCTGTCATACAGGGCTAACTATCAATATTATAAATGACAGAACTGAAATAACAATGACACAAGTTGGCCACATAAAATCCTTACATCTCCTTGTGTAATATACAGTCAGGTCCAGAAATATTTGGAAAGGGATCAAATCTTCATAATTTGGGCTTTGCATGCCACTACTTTTTATAAAAAAAAAAATGCAATTCAAGTGCAGACTTTAAGGATTAATTAAAGGAATTCGACAAAAATGTCCTGTGAAATGTTTAGGAATTGCAACTATTTTTCTACAAAGTCTCCTCATTTAAGTGTTTCAAAAGTAATTGGAAAAGTTAACGGTACCATAAATAAAATGTTCATTTTTAATACTTTGCAGAGAATCCTTTGCAGGGAATTGCCTGACGTCTGTAACCTTGGGCATCACCAAACCCTAGGTCTCCCTCTTTGATATCCCTTGCTGGGCTTTACTGCACCTGTATTCCGTTGTTGCTTGTTTGTGGGTCTTTCTGCCTTAAGTCTTGTCTTAAGCATGTTAAGTGCATGCTTCAGGAGGTTGAGATCTAGTGATTGATGATACGGCCATTGCATAATATTCCCCTACTTTGCCTTAAACTCCTGGCTTGCGTTTGCAGTATGTTTTGGGTGGTTGTCTCTCTGTATTGTGAAGCGCTGACCAATCAACCTTCCTGCATTCTGTTAAGTCTGAGCAGAAAGTATAGCCATGTACACGTCAGAATTCATCCTGCTGCTTCTGTGTTCAGTCACATCATCAATAAACTCTAGTGACCCGTTGCCGTTGGAAGCCATGCAGGCCCTTTTTACACTATTTTTTACGGCTGATTAATTATTAACACTTTGGGGTGAACCATCCATATTTGTTCTCATGAAGTCTCTCTTTATGGTAGACTTGGATACTGAAACACCTACTTCCTGGAGAGTGTTCTTCACTTGGGTGGTTGTTGTGAAGGGGTTTCTTCTCCATGGAAAGGGTTCTGAAATTATCCACCTCTTTTGTCTTCCATGTACATCCAGGCTTTTTTGAGTTTCCAAGGTCACTATTGTGCTATTTTTTGCAGAATGTACCAATCTGTTGATTTATCGACTCCTATCATTTCTGCTATTTCTCTGATGGATTTCTTCATCTTTTTCAGCCTAATGATCGTTTGTTTCTCTTCCATTGAGAGATCCTTTGATCGTATGTTGTTGGTACACAGCAACCGCTTCCAAATGCAAATGCCACACTTGGAATCAGCCCCAGACCTTTTACTTGATCAACCCTGCTTAATTGATGCGGCAATAACAAGGGAATAGTCCATGCAGCCCATTCAAGAGCTTTTGAAATAACTGTCCAATTACTATTGGTCCCTTGAAAAAGATGCAGCTACAAATTAAAGAGTTGTAATTCCTAAACCCTTAATCTTATTAGGATTTGAATACCCTCTAATTAAAGTTGAGAATCTGCACTGTAAACCCAGATTGATTCTATAACTGTATCTTGAATATATTTTGCTCCAAATGAGAGAAGAGAAAGGCAGCAATCACCGTATCTTCAAACAGTGCGAAACGGCCAGCCGTCGTCCTACCCCATTGCCTCTCCTCACCTCCCCCTCCCCCCTTTTTGTACCTAATCCACATGTAAAATAAAACCCACGTATGAAGATACGGTGATTGCTGCCTTTCTGTTCTCTCGTTTGGAGCTTGCTGTATGGACTATTTTTGGATTGTGCACCCGTATACTTTGTGGCTTCTGAAGATCCATGCACAGCGACTGACCAGGAGGATTAGAAGTGCCTGGTGAACCCTTGTTATTCTCTTATTGAATATATTTTGGTTAACAGCTAAAATACCAAAACTTGTGTCACTGACCAAAACTTTGTGGACCTAACTATATATCCGTCAGAGTACGGAACTGAAAATATTGTATGGAATGATCAGATAACATAATTCTGTTTTAACACCCAGAAATGTTTTGCTTGAACTTTCCTTACCTTTTCCTAATTTCTAAATACAGATGGTCCATTTATGTGTCACCCTTTATATCATAGTACTATTTTTTCGTAACATAAACCTACAGCCACTTTTCAGGGGTCTCAAACAGCTGGAATTTATCTTATTTTGCTTAGAAAAATAAAGAATGGAGCAAACTTCTGAGGCCTTTAATTCTTCTTCTTATATTTAGAAAGGCCAGAAACCCCCCTTTTTTCTCCTTTAATTACAATGCTCAACATATCCCCTGCTTTATTATGCTGAGCATGCATTTTGTGTGTGGGGAGCAGAGCAGGCAGTTAAAATCGATTTTACTACTGTGGTATAGTGGTTGAGTTATTTTCTCATTGTGAAGCAGGAAATCATAATCATATTGTTTAAATGTCTGCTGTTAGAATAGACCTTGATTTGCAGGGTTTCCTGGTTAAAAACCCCTAACTGACCACACTGGACGGCCAAAAGGCAGTAGATTAAGAAACTAGTTTTTACCCACTTTAAAAGAATATTACCGGTATATTAGAAAATGAGGTTCATTCTTTATTTCCTTTAACACTGTATCTTTCTGAATTAATGTCATAGCAGACTAACTAAAGGAATATAAATATAATACATGGTCGTCGGCTGAAAAAGCCCAAACATTAGTGATTTGTAAAGATGCTACCAGCAGGAGGTCACAACAGGCCTACAGGCCAGCTAGACATTTATTACATGAGGCTGCTTTACATCAGTATTAACATCTTTAAGCACCTGATAAAAAGAAAAGACTTCAATTAAAGAAGCTTGCCATATACCGTTATGGCCCGGTAATTTCTATCTTAGTTACATGGATTGGTTGTGAAAGAAAAAAATAAATGGATGAAATATTGTAGCGGCTACAGTCCCTTTCAGGAAATTGTATATTTTCAATTACTTTACTTAATGGCTTTAAAATACTAAACAAATTGGATGAAATAGCACCAGTCCTTACCTTCATAGTTTGCGGAGATTCTTCTTCTTTTTTTTTTTTTTTATTTTTATTAATGCAAAATGTATTTTAATTCATAAAATGTCCTAAAATGCGCTTCATGAGTTATTTTGCACTTCCTCTGCGTATGTTGGCATTAAAATCCATCGCTATGCCATGGAGTTTAGTGCTGATTTTATAAAAACATTTTTTTTAACTAAAAATAGACCCTAATAATTATTTCAACTTCAAAACCCAGGACATTTTCATTTGGCTTTATGTTTTCAGTATTATTGGTTTACTCCACAGAGACCAGTACATCATATATCAGTAATGGGTAAAAGAGAGTATTGAGCCATCAATGTACACTACGTTTTTTAACATGCATCCTGAATGTTTTTTTGCTGCAAAAGCAGATCCTGTTTTTCCAAAGAGAAACGCATGCAAATGCATGTGTTAGTTTACAGGATCCTGTCACTTGAAATTATGGGCGGGTATTGGAGTCGGAGAGAGAGAGAGACGCAGGCACTACCGCCCCCATCATCACCGCAGACACGCAAACCTTACTGCACCCATCATCACCGCGCACACACAGGCACTACCGCCCCCATCATCACTGCACACACGCAGGTACTACCGACCCCATCATCACCACACACACGCAGGCACTACCGCCCCCATCATCACCGCACACACGCAGGTACTACCGACCCCATCATAATCACTGCACACACAACGGCACTACCGCCCCCATCATCACTGCACACACAACGGCACTGCCGCCCCCATCATCACTGCACACATGCAGGTACTACCGACCCCATCATCACCGCACACACGCAGGCACTACCGCCCCCAACATCACCGCACACACACCGGCACTACCTGAGGGATGTCTCTGCTGACAGCGCGACTCGCTTCAGTTGCTGCATGGCGCTCACAGTCAGCGGCGGTGTTCTACTGCCGCTCCTTTCAGCTTCCGATGTAGCAGAGCTGAAAGCGTTGTGGGACCTCTTGTGGATTACCTTAAGGGGTATTTGGAGATTTTAATATAGTGATGAAAGAGGGTGTTTTTTGTCTTTTATTTCAAATAAAGGATTTTTTCGGGTGTATGTGTTTATTTACTTTCACTTACAGGTTAATCATTGGGGGTGTCTTATAGACGCCTGCCATGATTAACCTAGGACTTAGTGGCAGCTATGGGCTGCCATTAACCCCTTATTACCCCGATTGCCACCGCACCAGGGCAATTCGGAATGAGCCGGCTAAAATCCCGGGACTGTTGCATCTAATGGATGCGGCAATTCCGGGCGGCTGCTGGCTGATATTTTTAGGCTGGGGGCTCCCCATAACGGGAGGCTCCCAATCCTGAGAATACCAGCCTTCAGCCGTGTGGCTTTACTTTGGCTGGTATCAAAATTGGGTAGGACCGCAAGCCATTTTTTTTTTTTTTTTTATTTATGTATTGTACTGCATGATATAGACCTGCCCACCGGTGGCTGTGATTGGTTGTAGTGAGACAGCTGTCACTCAGCGTGGGGGCGTGTCTGACTGCAACCAATCATAGGTGCCGGTGGGCGGGGGAAGCAGTGAATACGAGATTGAATAATGAGCGGCAGGCATTTTGAAAAGAGGAGAAGCCGCCAGAGCAGGCAGACAGCTGTGAGTCTGTGAGTATGAGAGAGGGGATGAGAGGGAGAGACCGAGAGAGAGAAACCGACAGAGAGAGAGAGAGACTCTGTGATCACGCCAGGCTGGTTTCTGTCCAACAGGATCCTGACGTTCACATGCGTTTGCGTGCGGTATAGTCAGGATCCAGTGACAAACAGTATTTGGACGCAGTTTAAAAACGCTACAAGTAGCGTTTTTGAAAAATGTTAAAATACTGCAACTCGCTGGATCCTCACTACACCACACGCAAACGCATGTCAACGCATGTTGACACGCATCCATTGCAAATGCATTGAAATTAAAACGTCTTTGCACTGGATCCGCTTTTGCTGCAAAAAACGTTCAGGACGCATTTTAAAAATACGTAGTGTGAAAGCAGCCTTATGGTGGCAGTGATCTGACTATCAACACACTATCCGATCAATTGGCTTATCCACAGGATTAGCAATCAATTTGAAATAGATGAATAACCCCTTTAAGTTATTATCAAAACACCAATGACATAGCCATGTCGTGAGTGCTGTAGAAAATAAAATATTTCTTTGCAAAGTTACCATCAGTGCAATACTGCCAACTCTTACTAGGGCTTCCATGGACAGATTTTGCACTAACCATTCCATCTAGCAGGTCCCAAGGGATGTCCTGGCCTTCAAACTATAAGCCCTCTACTGGGATCTGGAATTACTCAGTGCCCCCTGGTTTAGCTCTATCGGGTGGCCGATTGTGTGCTCTGGCAGAGTGTTGTCAGAAAGCTGTGTCAGTACTAGTGGGCCGAGAAACGGGAACAGAATCTTTCATCAGAAGGACAGTCTAACCATCTATACATGAGTCAATGTAAAAAGTGGGAAAAACAGGCTGAACAAAAGCTGAATACGAGGAAGAAACCAGAGCAATTATACACTAAGTGTCAACTCCCAGTAGTATGCTGCAGTTTAGGTAGGGTGTCTTGCGGTCACATTGGCCCAGCAGGGAACAGATTACTCTTGCTGGACATCACACACACACATGCTGCCAGACTGGGTAACATTACAGGGTACATCCACACTAATGTCTTTGGCTGGACAGAGCCTGCGCCACCCAGGGGTTCTGGTGATGTCTCCTTCATCGTGAATGTTGCCCACAGAATAAATACGGTGGCGATACCGCTTCTCAGAAACGGACGTCACAGAAGATCCAGATGGTGATGTGAGAGATACTTGATATACTTATCCCGATTAAGAAAATAATAGACCTGGCACTATTGTGGAATAGCAATCAAGTGATTGTGGCTACAGCCTATCCTCTATGGCTTCCATAAACCAGGTGCTGCTCACTTAGTGAGGGCAAGGTGAAGTTGCATCCAAAAACAGAGCAGCAGCACTCACTAGCAGGGCTGTGGAGTCGGTAAGCCAAACCTTCGACTCCGACTCCGACTCCTCAAGTTCTCTTGCACCGACTCCGACTCCGGCTCCGACTCCGGCTCCGACTCCGACTCCTACATATATTGCTTAGTTAGGTGAAAAATTTATTGTAGTACATGAATATGTGTATGTGAACATCAGACATTTAATAATTTTTATGATACGATAATCAAGATATTTGGATAGAACATAAAATATATTTATTGGAATACAACTTTAGAACACAAACTGTAATAAATTGTAAATATGTAATACACTATGTAATATACAGTAGATTACATATATATCTTGTGTGTGTGTATATACACTGTGTGTGTATATATATATATATATATATATATATTACATATTTACAATTTATTAGTTTTTTGTGTTCTAAAGTTGTATTCCAATAAATATTTTATGTTCTATCCAAATATCTTGATTATTGTATCATAAAAACAATTAAATGTCTGATGTTCACATTGTACTACAATAAATTTTTCACTTAAATATAAGCATTATACTAAATGTTATTATTTAGTAAAATATTCAGCACATTCTGCATTGCACTCCTGTCCCCAATTTATTATATATTTTAGGAGTCGGAGTCGGTGCATTTTATACCGACTCCGACTCCGACTCCACCAAAATGAGCTCCGACTCCGACTCCGACTCCACGACTCCGACTCCACAGCCCTGCTCACTAGTGTTGAGCAAGTAGTTAACTATTCGTACTTGCTATGCTGTTAGCGAAACTGTCCGCTACTCGCATATTCGTTACGAGTAGCGGGCACAATGTAAGTCAATGGGAAATTCTCGCTAAGTTGCAAGTAACCCAAAAGTCGTTATATTCGCTACTCACACGAAAAGTACGGCTTTCGGGTTACTCGCTACTTAGCGACTATTTCCCATTGACTTACAGTACATTGTGCCCGCTACTCGTAACAGCATAGCGAGTATGAATAGTTAACTACTCGCTCAACACTAGCACTCACCATTTGGAGGAAAACAATTTTTTTTATTCCAAGTATGTTAAAACATTGTTGTCCTAGAAGTTGCGTGGGAGAGAAGTCTGAACAGGGTATGACGTAAGAAGTCTTCCTTTATACCTTTTGTTTAACATAACATCATCAAATGCATAAAAAAGATTCAACGTTAATACAAAGGTACGGCAAACAACCAAATAAAACAGTTAAAAATATGTTCTTGTCGTGTAACCCTAAGGGTCCCTGCGCATTTGTCCATTGATGTCCATGCAGCCAATGAAGGTTGTTCTCAAGTTTGTGGGATTAGAAGTCAGAAAAGGAAGGGAATCATTATAAATTACTATAACAAAGGGAAGATCTATGGATATCAATACGAATGTGCAGAAAACGACAATAGCGATCTATCTTTTTTCATGTAATTATGTATTTTTAACTGTATTATTCCGTTGTTTGCTGTATTTTTGTATTTGAATTGCATGTTTTCGTGCATTTGAGGATTTTGCTGTTAAACAAGAAGTATAAAGGAAGACTTCGTACATCATCTCCTGTTCAGACCTGTTAAAGCGCAGTTGAGCCCCCGCTACTTCTTGGACAATGATGTTTTGATGTAATTGGTATGAAAGAGATTGCTTTACTCCTAACGATGAGTGTCGCTTCTCTTTTCTTTGTTTGGAAGATGCTTGATGTACAGTTGCGAACAAAATTATTGAGCTTTCAATAGACATCTAGCTGTTGTTTTCAATAATAGCAAAGTGAACAAGAGCAATTACGCCTAAAATATAACCTTTAATATTTCCAAATAGTAAAAAGGTCAGAAAGGGACCTATATTAAAAGGACAAGACAAATACAAATACGAAGAAAATAGCCAGAAACCATTTATCATGATCCTGCAATCAGACCAACTGGCTTGTTTTGAATCACCTTAATGTTAATGATGTAGATACTGTATCCAGTACTGACAAAAGCCGCAAGAAAAACGGAAATGACAAATTTATAGGAAAAGGAACGGTCTTACCCCATCTGCCGTGTAACCTAATCCCTGGTTGGTAAAACACTGGTGCTGGATGCTTCTGGCTATCAAGGCAAAATAACCTGGTCCTTAACTGTATGACTCAGGATCCCCATAGGTTCCAAACATGCATCCAGCGGTGTGCATATTTCTCCCAACGCGTTTCTTTACATCATCAGGGGAGAGAACTCCAAGTTTCTGGTCAAAAATGACCCACACAATCTGGCACAATTACTGTGGAACAAATAAACTCCATCACAAAAGGGCCCACACCAAAATGTGCCAGATTGTGTGGGTCATTTTTGACCAGAAACTTGGAGTTCTCTCCCCTGATGATATAAAGAAACGCGTTGGGAGAAATATGCACACCGCTGGATGCATGTTTGGAACCTATGGGGATCCTGAGTCATACAGTTAAGGACCAGGTTATTTTGCCTTGATAGCCAGAAGCATCCAGCACCAGTGTTTTACCAACCAGGGAATAGGTTACACGGCAGATGGGGTAAGACCGTTCCTTTTCCTATAATTTGTCAGTGCCGTTTTTCTTGCGGCTTTTGTCAGTACTGGATACAGTATCTACATCATTAACATTAAGGTGATTCAAAACAAGACAGTTGGTCTGATTGCAGGATCATGATAAATGGTTTCTGGCTATTTTCTTCGTATTTGTATTTGTCTTGTCCTTTTAATATAGGTCCCTTTCTGACCTTTTTACTATTTGGAAATATTAAAGGTTATATTTTAGGCGTAATTGCTCTTGTTCACTTTGCTACTATTGTCCATTTTCTCAGTGAATTATTACCCAGTAGCTATTTACTATGTTTTCAATAATCCAATGAAATAAAAATAATTTAAATATCTCAACACAACTAATATGTTGTTTTCTAAGTTCAACACAAAATGCCACTGTTAGTGACTACTTCACTCTATTGTATTCTTTTTCTTCATGACTAGCCTCTTTATTACTTAGTAGAGTACCCTTTGACTGCTATGGGCTGATGCATAGGAGACAATCAGGATAAAATGTGGTTCCTCTGCACTGCCTCAATAGAAGTGAAGCACTCTAAATAGATTTACGTTGAACATGGTTTATTTGTCTACATGTTTCAAGGCAATCTAGCCCTTGCATGGATATCTGCAGTGAAGAAATCCGATCTTTGGTTGCTAAATAATCTTATATGGGCGTTCTGCAGGTCTTCAATAAAATGCAGTCGGACGCAGCACAAATGTGTTGCCCCTGACCTGGTCAGGCGCCACTGAGTACTGCACCCATGCTGGGTGAGTGCAAACAGGTAATCCCAAAGGCTGAGTAGGGTGTGTAAGCACAGACACATAGTAACGAGGTCTCACACACACCTTAGAGGGGACCCCTGAGCAGACCCAGGAGGGGGCGTCGCCTCCACATCTCAGCTAGTGGTGCGGTAGAGAGGCTGGAAGCTAGTTGTTGCAGTGGCAGTCAGAGAAGGAGTAGGAGAGGAGCAAGCCGAGTCTGAAGCGGGGAGCGGGCACGCAGACACGTTAGTCAGACCCTGCAAGTGTAGTGGCTGTTGGCGGGGGATAACGGTCACCAGAAGTTGGACAGAAAGATGCTGAGGAAGCCAGTTGGTCACGAAGACACTGAGGAAATCAGCTGGTCGTGTACGGAGACTTCTGGAGGGGTAGGCACGTACAGGGAACAGGTCCCTAGAGCCAGACATCCATTTAGTGGTCTGCTAAACCTGCTAGTGGGGTGGACAACAAGTCCCACACCAACCAACACAGAGTCCGAGCATCAGCAGCAACGAGGGGGCCCATAAGGAGGATCGAGCCTGGAGCCATCTTCCTTGGTCCACGCTGCCAGTAAACGGGCCAGAAAGGGGAGAAAAGGCAGTTGTGACTTCCCTGGATGAATCCCACGGTACTTTTACCCCTTCACGGCCGCGGGCAGTAAAATTACATCCTATTTTAACGTGACTTAACGACCAGGGACGTAATTTTACTGCCTAAATTTCATTTGATTGCCGTGGCCATAGCAACGGCTTTCAAATGATGTCCCCTGCTGTTTCTTACAGCAGGGGACCTTTGCTTGACCCCAGGGGGGGCGGCATCGCCACCCCCTATCGACGATCGATGTGATTGGCTGTTCAAATCTGAACCGCCAACCACATCGTTCGCACTAGTTTCGGCAAAAATAATGCCGGAAATAGTGCGATACTGTGAGATCCAGCTATGAGATGCCGCAGCTGCTGCAGCATATCATAGGTGGACCTCAAACATGTCGCCCCCAGCCCCTGCAGCACTGATTGGTGCGATCGTGCTATGACGCGCAATCGCTCCAATCAGTGTGCAGTGGGGCGGTCTGATCTGCCGGTGGCCGCCCTCCCCCAACATGTCTGCAGCGTGCAGTGGCTGGTACTTGTGGTACCACGCCACCGCTGCTGCTGCCACCGCCGTAGCTGAGGTCACCGCTCCTGCTGCACGTGAGTACTGTGCTCACCTTGCAGCCCGTGCGCGCTCCCGTGGTGCACCTGCGCGCTCCCGTGTTAGCCCCTGCCCCCCTGCGATCTGCCCCCCCGACATCCCGATCTGCCCCCCCCCCCGACATCCCGGTCTGCTCCCCCCGCGATCTGACTGCCTCCCCCATTATCTCTATTCTGCTTCTGCAGCTCCCTCTCCGGTCTCCCCCTCTGCTCTCCCCCCTCCCCCTCTGCTCTCCCCCCCACCCTCTGCTCTCACCACCCCCCCTCTGCTCTCACCACCCCCCCTCTCCCCCTCTGCTCTCCCCCGACGTCCTCTTACCTGTCTTCACCGGCCCGATCACATCTGCCTCCATCGCTGGGTCCTTCCTGGGCATTCTGCTGATCTGCCTGCTGCTCCTGTAAAGCTGTCCATCTCTCTGCCATCTGTTCCTCTGCAGCTCTTCTGGTCAGTGATCCTCTGGGTACTGTGAGTATAACTTTTTTTTTTTTTTTTCTGTATCCCCTGTCCATTTTTACACCTCATCTGTCCGTGCGTCCCGCTGAGCGCTGATCAGGGATGCAGATAACGTATCTGGATCCCTGCTCAATTTTTGGCGTGACTTTTTTTTTTTTCTGTATCCCCGACACTTTTTGTATGGCATCCGTCCGTGCGTCCCGCCAAGCGCTGATCAGGGATGCAGATAACGTATCTGCATCCCTGCTCAATTTTTGGCGGGACTTTTTTTTCCGTATCCCAGACGCTTTTTGTATCCCATCCGTCCGTGCGTCCCGCCGAGCGCTGATCAGGGATGCACATAACGTATCTGCATCCCTGCTCAATTTTTGGCGGGACTTTTTTCCGTATCCGCAACGCTTTTTGTATCCCATCCGTCCGTGCATCCCGCCAAGCGCTGATCAGGGATGCACATAACGGATCTGCATCCATGGTCAATTTTTGGCGTGACTTTTTTTTTTTCCGTATTCCCGACGCTTTTTGTATCGCATCCGACCGTGCGTCCTGCAGCGGCCGATCAGTGCACTGCGTCTGTGCGTTTGAAAAGTCAAATGGCGCTCCTTCTCTTCTGAGCCCCGCCATTTGCCCAAACAATTACTTTCCACCACATGTGAGGTATCTACGTACTCAGGAAAAATTGCACAATACGTTTTATGGTGCATTTTTTCCTGATAGCCTTGTGAAAAAAAAGCTACCTAGTTGAAGCAACCGTTTTATGGTAAAAAAAACAATTTTTTCTTTTCACGGCTCAACGCTATAAAGTTCTGTGAAGCCCCCAGGTGTTCAAAGTGCTCACCAAACATCTAGAAAAATTATTTGAGGGCTCTAGTTTCCAAAATGGGGTCACTTGTGGGGGAGCTCCATTGTTTAGGCACCTCAGGGGGTCTTCAAACCCGACATGGAGTCCGCTAACAGGTGCAGCTAATTTTGCGTTCAAAAATTCAAATGGCGCTCCTTCCCTTCCGAGCTCTGCCGTGCGCCCAAACAATTGATTTTTATCACATATGGGGTATCAGCGTACTCAGGAGAACATGCACAATAAATTGTATTGTGCACTTTCTCTTTTCTCCCTTGTAAAAATGAAAATTTTATGGCTAAAGTAACATTTTTGTGTTTAAAAAGTAAAATTTTCATTTTTTCCTTCCACATTGCTTTGGTTCCTGTGAAGCACCTAAAGGGTTAATAAACTTATTGGATGTGGTTTTGAGCAGTGTGAGGGGTGCAGTTTTTAGAATGGGGTCACTTTTGGGTATTTTCTGTCACCTCGGCCTCTCAAAGTCACTTCAAATGTGATGTGGTCCCTAAAAAAAATTATTTTGTAAATTTTGTTGGAAAATGAGAAATTGCTGATGACCTTTGACCCGTTCTAACTTCCTAACGAAAAAAAAATTTGTTTCGAAAATTGCGCTGATGTAAAGTAGACAAGTGGGAAATGTTATTTAGTAACTATTTTGTGTGACATATCTCTCAGATTTATGGGCATAAATTTTCAAAGTTTGAAAATTGCGAAATTTTCAAAATTTTCGCAAAATTTCCTAAATTTTCACAAATAAACGCAAAAAATATCGGCCTAAATTTACCACTGACATGAAGTACAATATGTCACGAAAAAACAATCTCAGAATCGCCAGGATCCGTTGAAGCGTTCCAGAGTTATAACCTGTCAAAGTGACACTGGTCAGAATTGCAAAAAATGGCCCGGTCATTAGGGTGTTTTAGTGGCCGGGGGTGAAGGGGTTAAGTCAGGGGTTGTCCGAAACAAGAAGTGCTAGGAAGGCGAGTCAGCAGCTACCCCTAAATCAGCCTGAAGGATACCTGGTTCCACCTGGTGTATCTCAGCATCGCCCGGGTTACCTCACCAGACCAGCAGAAAGTGAGTAAACAAGTTGAAAGACACTTTGGACTGAGACTGAGTTCTTCTGCGACCTGTCGTTCCACATACACCCGAGCCCCTGAGGCCAGCCTCACTCACGGGAGGCCACACCATCCAACTTCAAATCCCATCAGTCCCAGAAGCTCGTTAAACGGCAGTGGCGGTCATTCCTAATCCTGACCGCATACAGAGAGTGGCGTCACGACTCAGAAGTAAACAACCTGACATACCTGTTGCCAGTGGTGATCAAGTGGAGTCCCTGTGGCGTCCCAGAAGGTGGAGTGAAGTCCCTGAGGTGGCCGCTGAAGGTGGGCGACACACATACGCAGACCAAGATTTCAGCTCAATGACTTATTCATTAAGCCGAAATTTCACTCTTTGCATGCGCTGCATCTGGCGACACTTTAATAAAAAGTCTGTAGAATCACATTGTGAATGGTCATACGGCGCATGTACAGATCAAGATTTTGGCTTAATGAAGATTGAGTTGAAGTATCCATCTGCGCATATGCCGAATCCGGCGCCATTTTATTGAAGAACTGCAGACTGCCCAGATAATCATATTGAGCAATCAAGACGATGGTGAGGAATTTAAGAAAGAGCACAGGTCCCTGAATCATCTGTGAACCTGTAGAAGAAACGGATGAGGGAGATGGAGGGATGGAGAAGTCCTGCTCCGATGCACGGATGACATCATCATAAAAACTTTAGAGCAACATTAATTAGCAACCATAGATCGGATTCCATCACTGCGGGTATCCATTTAATCAGCATCACAGTGCCATTATGGCCATAAATTTAATTTATAGCGCTAAATCTTGCTCACAGGTTCTCTTGAAAACGTATCAAATGAAGAAGCTGTCATAGGGGTTTAAGGCCCTGTCACACACAGAGATAAATCTGCAGCAGATCTGTGGTTGCAGTGAAATTGTGGACAATCAGTGCCAGGTTTGTGGCTGTGTACAAATGGAACAATATGTCCATGATTTCACTGCAGCCACAGATCTGCCAAAGATTTATCTCTGTGTGTGACGGGGCCTTTACACTAAAGATTTGTTAGGCATGTTGTTCAAATAGCTAAAACTGCAGTTTAATTTGCTTAAATCTGAATTCTTTAAATACTTGCAATTAAGACACAATACGGGCTCAGTCAGGAAGCCATCTTTGATCTCTCTATTTCCAATACTTCGTAGTGCAGGCAAGACCAACGGAGGGAATTATTTCTCTAGCATGTATATAAATCGTTGTTAAAGATTTTGGGTGATCCAATGGCTCAGGTTCAGAGTAAATGGGTAGATTTTCTACAAAGGAATGGGAAGCGGTGCTGGAGTCTCCAGTGGTTCTTTCAATATACACGATGCAAAGAAGGTCTCAACTGTTCCTAGTTCATAGTCTATAGGACCCCCAAGGTATTGAATAGATTGAGCCTTAGGGCAGGTGATTGTTGTTTGCGTTGTGAGAATGAAAATGCGAAACTGATGCACATATTTGCATCTGTCCTATAATGGTAGGGCTTTTTTGGGGAGGGTGGCTTTGAGGTGTCCGTACATTAATTGCAGAGGTGTTTAAGATTTAAACCATGCTTAGTGTAAAAACCGGTATGTTAAGTTTAATGGGGCAGATGGGAGGTTCTCCCCAAGTATGGCTTACTATTGCAAAAATACTCTTCCAGTCTAGAAAATCCATAGCCACACATTGGCAATCAGACCTTCCTGTGTAGACGATGTGGTCCAAGTTCTTAATTCTACTATTATAATGGAAAAAAAGTTTATATAAAGAGGGGGATGACTTATAAATTAGGTGAAGTGTTCGTAGAATGGATTACGTGTGCAGCTGCGGTTTCGGAGGACAAGGCTAGCGATGCCCTATTTAATCTACTAATTCTGTCAATTATGAATTTTGCCTGTCTGGGTAGGTGGATGAGGTAACTGCTTAATTGTCCAAGAGAAACACCTGTTTGTGTATGAGTATGGTTTTACTGTAATGCACACTATGGGAAAGGGGGATGATAGTTCTGGGTTGAGAAGGAATATACAGCAGTTATTTGACCGTCATTGAAGGAACAATTGGTTTATATTATAATAACTAGAAGGTGGCCCGATTCTACGCATCGGGTATTCTAGAATTTACGTATTGTGTAGTTAATGTATGATTTTTGTTATATATATGTGTTGTCTGTAGTTACCAAGTGTATGTGTAGGGCGCTGTACATCTTCTGGGTGTTGTCTGGGTGTGGCGGGGGGTGAGAGCGGTGTTGTATGTGTGTTGCGTTGTTTGTGGAGCGCTGTGTGTCTGTAGCGTTGTGTGTGTGTTGCGCGGTTTGTGTGGGTGTGGTGTGTTTTGTGCAATGTGTATGTGTTGCGTGGTATGTGCGTATATTTATGTATGCCGCGGTGTTTGTGTGTTGGGTGTTGTGTGTGTGCAGCGTTGTCTGTGTGTGTGGGTGTCTGTGTAGGGGCAGTGTTTGTGGTTCCCAGTGTGTGTGTGTGTGTGTGTGTGTGTGTGTGTGTGTGTGTGTGTGTGTCTGTCTGTGTGTTGGGGGGAGGTGTGCACCTCCCATCGTGCTCCATCTGCCATGCTGCGCACTCCCAAACGTGCTCCATCTGCCATGCTGCGCACTCCCAAACGTGCTCCATCCGCCATGCTGCGCACTCCCAAACGTGCTCCATCCGCCATGCTGCGCACTCCCAAACGTGCTCCATCCGCCATGCTGCGCACTCCCAAACGTGCTCCATCCCCCATGCTGCGCACCCCCCATCGTGCTCCATCCCCCATGCTGCACCAGCATCAGCCTCTCTGCCCCCAGCATCAGCCTCTCTGCCCCCAGCATCAGCCTCTCTCCTCCCAGCATCAGCCTCTCTCCTCCCAGCATCAGCCTCTCTCCTCCCAGCATCAGCCTCTCTCCTCCCAGCATCAGCCTCTCTCCTCCCAGCATCAGCCTCTCTCCTCCCAGCATCAGCCTCTCTCCTCCCAGCATCAGCCTCTCTCCTCCCAGCATCAGCCTCTCTCCTCCCAGCATCAGCCTCTCTCCTCCCAGCATCAGCCTCTCTCCTCCCAGCATCAGCCTCTCTCCTCCCAGCATCAGCCTCTCTCCTCCCAGCATCAGCCTCTCTCCTCCCAGCATCAGCCTCTCTCCTCCCAGCATCAGCCTCTCTCCTCCCAGCATCAGCCTCTCTCCTCCCAGCATCAGCCTCTCTCCTCCCAGCATCAGCCTCCCCCTCCCAGCCTTCCCCAGGATCAGCCTCTCTACTCCCAGCCTCCCTCCTCCCAGCCTCCCCCAGCATCAGCCTCTCTCCTCTCAGCCTCCCCCAGCATCAGCCTCTCTCCTCTCAGCCTCCCCCAGCATCAGCCTCTCTCCTCTCAGCCTCCCCCAGCATCAGCCTCTCTCCTCCCAGCCTCCCCCAGCATCAGCCTCTCTCCTCCCAGCCTCCCCCAGCACGCCGTGCTCCTCTGCCGACACTCACAGATCCGATCGCATACACTCACACACACACACTCACACATCAGAACACACTCACACACATCCGATCGCATACACTCACACACACACTGACGATATCGCACATACGCGCTCACACTTACAACATCCGGAGATACCACATGCTTTTGGCCATGTGATCCTCCGGCAGGTCCTGGAAGGTCACTCCACAGTATCGCCGCCGAGAAGCAAGCGATATCCCAGGATGTTGTGAATGTGTGGATGCGATGTTATGTGTGTGTGTGAGAGTGAGTGTGATCTGATGTGTGTGTGTTGTTGTTATGTGTGTGCGTGTGTATGTTCCGCCGCTGCAGGACCTTGATGCGCTGGTAACTATGCTACCATGGTTACCAGCGTATCCCGTCCCCCGCTCGCACGGGAGCCCACACCAGCATACGGCGGCAACCCCAGCAATGCGAGGGTATGTGTCGGCTGGGTTGGCGGCGTACGCTGATGTGGGCTCCCGGGGGTACAGTACTCACCTGGGAGTCGTGGCTCCTTGTCTGTTCGGGGAATGCGTGCGGGGGGCGGGGCCAGAGCGAGCGTGCCTTGTGTGAGGGGGGCGGGGCGTGGCCGAGTTGCCAATGCGTGCCGGGGCGAGAGGCCAATCCGTGTGGGGGGTGGAGCCTGGGCGAGCGGCTGGCCAATCCGTGTGCGGGCGAAGCCTGGGCGAGCAGCCAATCCGTGCAGGGGGGCGGGGCCATGGCGAGCCCAGCGGCCAATCAGCTTTGTGTCACCGTAAGGACACAATTTTGGAGCAAGACAGACAGACAGACAGAATAAGGCAATTATATATATATAGATAATAATTAAGTTTATTGTTATAGCGCCAACATATTCCGCAGCACTTTGCAATCAGGCAGGGGCTTGTACAGACAATAACAAAATACCACATAGTTCAGCAGCTACAAGAGGATTGAGGACCCTGCTCGAAAGCCTACAATCTATGGGAAAAGAGGGGGACATAAAAGGTAAAGTACTTGTAGTATCTGGTTTGGCCATTGTTATGATCATTTATTGGTTACATATAAAGATGAATGAGCCGATCATTAGACAGTAACCTTTTAGGTGCACTTACTTGCTATTGGTTGTATGGAGGAGCTGAGGACAGAAATAGGACAGAGAAGGTTACGAGTAGCATTTAGAATGTGGGACGGAGGAGAGTTAGGTTGGTAAGTTATGATGGTAAGCTTGTCTGAAGAGGTGTGTTTTTAATGCACGCTTAAAAACTTGGGGGCTGGATATTGGTCGCATTCTTTGGGGTAGTGCATTCCAGAAAACTGGTGCGGGACGAAAAAAATCTTGAAATGGAGGTGTGAGGTTCGTATTATGGAGGATGTTAGTCTTAGATCATTTGCGGAACGGAGGGGCGGGTAGAATGATAGACCGAGATAAGCGATGAGATATAAGGTGGTGCAGAACTGTGGAGAGCTTTGTAGGTGAGAGATAGGAATTTGTATTGCATTCTGTAGCTGATGGGTAGCCAGTGTAATGACTGGCACAAGGTGGAGGCATCAGTGAAGCCGCTGGACAGGAATATGACCCTGGCTGCTGCATTCAGCATGGATTGGAGAGGAGAAAGTTTGGTCAGAGGGAGACTGATCAGTAAAAAGTAGCAATAGTCCAGACAAGAATGAGTAAGTGCGACAGTAAGGGTTTTTGCAGTTTCGAAGGTGAGAAATGGTCAGATTCTGGAGATGTTTTTAAGATGCAGGTGACATGTGTGAGTGAGTGATTGTATATGGGGAATGAAGGAAAGTTCTGAGTGAAATATAACCCCAAGACAGCGAGCATGCCATTTGGGAGTATATATAGTATTATTCATGTACCTGCTTTGTATGACGATATGTAAAATAATTATCCTGCTAAAAAATGTTTTTTGTGGTGTTCAAAAAAAATTGGTCAGTCCTGGAAAGGCATGGATGGCTGATTAGATTAGCAAATAGTATTTTTTCATAGAAAAAGACATACTGTACTTCCACATAGGCTAGGCTCGCTAAGGCTAAGTTCACATTTCCGTTGTTTTGTATCGGTCACATGCGTCGCTTGACGCATGTTACTGATGCGCTGTACAACGGATGACAAAGAACAGAATTCTTTGTCGGATTCCATTGTGTGCGGGGGGCGGAGTTCGGGGGGTGGGGGGGAGCCGAGCGGGTCCGTGGCACTGAGGACGTCAGTGCCGCAGGGACTGCAGGACAGATGAGTGTGTGTGTGTGTGTGTGTATACACATGCTGAATGCGGGAGGGGGCGGAGCCGGGCGGGGGGCGGGGCCAGGCGCTGAGGATGTCAGTGGCAGTGCTGCGGTCTGCATGGCTGGGGACAGGTGAGTGTATGTGTGAGTGAGTGAGTGTGTGTACATGCGGGGGGCGGGGCCAGATGAGGGTGTCAGTGGCAGTGCTTGTCTGCATGGCTGGGGACAGGTGTGTGTTTGTACATACATGTGCGGAGTGCGGGAGGGGGCGTGGACCGAGCGGGGAAGTGTCGGCCTCCCTGCACACGTAACCAGACTAAATATCGGGTAACCGCAAAGCACCCGATGTTTACCTTGGTTACCCGATATTTACCTTGGTTACGGGCCTACACCGCTTAGTGCTGGCTCCTTGCACCGTAACCAGGGTAAATATCGGGTAACCAACCAAAGCTGGTTACGTGTGCAGGGAGCCAGAGAGCATGCGCAGCGAAATCCGACGGATCGCGCTGCTCAAAAAACGTTACATGCTGCGTTCCTCCCGCCCGGCGGTCAGTCGTTCCACGACTGATCAGTCGGGCGGAGGGTGCAACGCAGCATCATCAGTCACAATCCGCTGCTAATACAAGTCTATGGGAGCAACGGAATCCACTAAACGGATTCCGTTGTTTACAAGAACAGCGGATTGTGACTGATACATTTTAGTGGAAATGTGAACTTAGCCTAACTGTTTCATGTTTCAACCCCCTCGGTTCACTGTAAGACTGTGGGCCCATGTGGCGGTTTTGCGGCATCTTTTCATGTGTTTTTTCTTGCATATTTTAATCAATACTGCAAGGGAAAACTCATCCCAGCATAATCTAAGGCTATGTGCGCACGTTGCGTAAATTCATGCAGTTATGCTGCGCTTTGTAGCGCAGCGTAACTGCATGCGTCCTGCGTCCCCTGCACAGTCTATGAAGATTGTGCAGGGGCCGTGCGCACGTGGCGTTTTAGAGCGCAGCGCTTCGGCTACTGCTGAAGCGCTGCGCAAAAAGAAGTGACATGTCACTTCTTCCGTGCGCTTTGCCGGCAGCTCCTGCTCTGTCTATGGCAGGAGCTGCAGGCAGAGCGCACGTTCTCGCCAGCACCATGCGCTTCAGAACGGAGCTTTTCAGCTGCGCTCTGAAGCGCACCTTTTACGGTGCTGGGCTAGTACGCAACGTGCGCACATACCATAAGAGAATTGTTAATTGCTGTGCACATGTTAGAGAAGAAAAAATGTCCAGCTTCCGGAATAATAGTAAAACTGCTGCAATTTTATTTAAGGACGTAAAAATTGACACAATGACAAAAATAGGGAGCCTATATGTGGCATAAGGCTACGCGTTTCGAACGCTGCCTGCGTTCTTTGTCAAGCCTAAGTGAATAGATCTCGCTCACAAGTATTTAAACTCACTCCTACCAATGGGAGGAGTGTGCTTAATCAGAAAACACATGTGCCAATATGGGGTAGATAACATACAAAACAACAATACAAAAATTCAACAATAAAAAATATATAAATCTCATATATATATATATATATATATATATATATATATATATATATATATATATATATATATATATATATATATATATATATATATATATATATATATATATATATATATATATATATATATATATATATATATATATATATATATATATATATATATATATATATATATATACACACATACACAAAAAAGAATTTTTAATATTAAAATTCCACATAAAAAAGAAATTTTTTTTTAATTTTTTTCTATCATCCGAAATGTACATGTGAACATTATCTACCAAGATTTAATAAGATTTAATAATGAAACATGACATCTCGTCTCAGATTAAGACCATTGGGTATTCTAGTTCCCAAATGAAATATCCAGAAAGCCTCACGTGTGAGAACCTGATGTTGGATATCACCACCACGAGGAGAGATTTTAACTTTTTCTAAACCAAAAATACGCAGGGAATTAGTATTGCAATTATGATGTGAAATGAAATGTCTGGATGCCGATGAGAGATTTCTGGTTGGAATAACAGTACCCTTAGAATTATAAATATCCCGGATATGTTCATTAAAACGCACCTTGAGTTTTCTCACTGTGCAACCAATATAAAGTAAATTACAGCTGGTGCACTTATAAACCACATTAGTGGTATTACAATTAATGTATCTCAAAATGGAATATGTGGCAGTCTCACCAGCATTTGAAAATGAGCTATAGGGTAAAGCAAATTCACATGTGCGGCAGCGTGAAGTGCCGCACTTAAAAAATCCCTTGTGTTCAAGCCAGGTGGAAACAGGTTTATTTTTTACAAAAAAACTAGGTGAAAGAATGTTGCCCAGTGAAGGTGCTTTTTTAGCAACCACTCTGCAACCAGATTGCAGTATGGTTGCAAGAACAGGATCCTCATTTAAAACGGGTAAATACCGTTTAATGATGTTTTTAATGTGATTAAATTGTGTGCTGTATTGTAAAGAAAGCACTATTTTATTAGGCAATTTCGTATTATTCTTATTATTATTTTTACATTCAGAATTTTTATTTGAAAAATCTATCAATTGATCACTTTTTTTATTATCTACTATCTTGCGTGCTCTCTGAAGTGTCCAAGATGGATAACCCCTTGCATTTAATCTGGATTCAGCTGACCTGACTTCATTGTTATATACAGAATGCTCACTGCAATTACGCAAAACCCTAGTAAATTCACCCACTGGTACAGCTTTGATTGTATGATTGGGATGACTACTCATAGCGTGTAAAATTGTATTTCCAGCCAATGGTTTACGATAAATACAAGTAGATATAATCTGATTAGGCATGCCTGTGAAAGTCAAATCCAAAAAATTAATTTTATTACTGTCACAAAAATGTGTAAATTTTAAATTGAATTGATTATTGTTTAATTCATGAACTCCGGAATTAATAAGGTGGGACCATTCCAAATGAATAACTGGTCATCAATAAATCTACCGTACCAGTGGATGAATTTACAGTAAGGGTTATTAATATCATACAAATATTTTTCCTCCCAATGAGCCATAACCAAATTTGCATTTGAAGGCGAAAATTTAGCACCCATAGAAACTCCGTGGTACTGTAAATAAAACTGTTGAACACAAAAAAATTATGCTCCATCAAAAATTGCGCAACTTGTACGATATAATTTTGGCTCAGGTATCGGCTCTTCTAATGAACATATGAGTGAATGGCTAGATTCAATACTGCAGCCTTTAACCCATAGAACTCCAGGGTACATCAAAGATAGTATTGACATTCTTGATCAGTTCTCTAACAAAATTTGGCAGTCAGGCTTTAGCTGGCTTAGTTGCGATGTTATATCACTTTACACTACCATTCCTTTATCTGTAGCTATACAAGCTTTGATTTTTCATTTGAATAAATATAGCTCCTATTCTCTAGCGTTTCAAAATTATATCGTACAAGTTCTGAGACGAGATGTCATGTTTTATTATTAAATCTTATTAAATCTTGGTAGATAATGTTCACATGTACATTTCGGATGATAGAAAAAATAAAAATTTTTTTTTTTCTTTTTTATGTGGAATTTTAATATTAAAAATTCTTCTTTTTTGTGTATATGTGTGTGTGTGTGTGTGTGTGTGTGTGTGTATATGTGTGTATATATGTATATATATATGTATATATATATATATATATATATATATATATATGTATGTATGTATGTATGTATGTATGTATATATATATATATATATATATATATATATATATATATATATATATATAATATGAGATTTATATATTTTTCATTGTTGAATTTTTGTATTGTTGTTTTGTATGTTATCTACCCCATGTTGGCACATGTGTTTTCTGATTAAGCACACTCCTCCCATTGGTAGGAGTGACTTTAAATACTTGTGAGCAAGATCTATTCACTTAGGCTTGACAAAGAACGCAGGCAGCGTTCGAAAAGCGTAGCCTTATGCCACATATGGGCTCCCTATTTTTGTCATTGTGTCAATTTTTACGTTCTTAAATAAAATTGCAGCAGTTTTACTATTATTCCGGAAGCTGGACATTTTTTCTTTTCTTTCATTGGACCCTTGCACTGTCAGAGTGTATCCGTGCATGCCGGAGTTTGCCCCAGTAGAGCTGGATCACCTGGTTTCCTCAGCTGTGCACATGTTGCAGATTTTGGTGCACAAAAAATCTGCAGCATGTCAATTCTTTCTGCGTTTTTTCCTCTGACTGATCTAATCCACTGCAGTGCTCATGTTTGATCACTGCAGTGGATTAGATCTGTCAGCACTGACACTTCTCCTCACACACCATGCACCCGGAATGATCTGTAAGGCTGCTTTCACATATCCGTTTTTTCCTGTGCGGCACAATCCGGCGCTTTGCAGAAAAACCGCAACCGTTTTTTTTTTTTTTTTGCCACCGGTTGCGTTTTTTTTGCATAGACTTACATTAGTGCCGTATTGTGCCGCATGGGCTTGCGTTCGATACGGTTTTTGCCGCATGCGGCAGATTTAGCCGATGGAACGCTGCCTGGCACGTTTTTTTCGTCCGGCAAAAAAAACCCGCATCGCGCCGCATCCGCCCGATGCGGCGCGATTTGCAAGGCATTCCTATGGACGCCGCATGTGGCGTCCTGCGGCAAACACCGCATCCGGCCGCCGCATGTGTTTTTTTTTCCACTGCGCATGCTCAGTAGCCTGCCACAAGCGGCAAAAACCGGACGGGCCGCATGTCATGTCCAAGACTTCTCCCGAGCATCCCCAGTCTCCTGGAACTCGCTGCCTCAACACGTCAGACTATCCCCTACCCTTGCAAACTTCAAACGGAACCTGAAAACTCATCTGTTCAGAAATGCCTACAATCTACAATGAACTCGCTGCCGCCCGACCACCGTGCGGAGCTGCCGCCCGACCACCGTGCGGAGCTGCCGCCCGACCACCGTGCGGAGCTGCCGCCCGACCACCGTGCGGAGCCGCCGCCTGACCTACACCCCACCTATTGTCTCCTCCCCATAATCCTATAGAATGTAAGCCCGCAAGGGTAGGGCCCTCTTCCCTCTGTACTAGTCTGTCTACTGTAACTTGTATACGTATTTTGTATGTAACCCCCTTCTCATGTACAGCACCATGGAATTAATGGTGCTCTATAAATAAATAATAATAATAATAATAATAATAATGTCAAAAACTAATGCAAAGGATGCGGTATTGTCGCCGCATCTGTTGCATAGGTTTTAGAGCCGGATTGGCCGGCTCTGCTAAAACCGGATGTGTGAAAGCAGCCTAAGGCTATGTGCTCACGCTGCGGAAAATGCGCGGATTTTGCCGCGGATTTCTCGCGGAAAAGCCGCGGATTTTCCAGAAATCTGCAGCACAGCTACTCCCCAGCCATTTCTATGGCATTTGGGAAATGCTGTGCCCACGCTGCGAATTTTTCCGCAGCATGTCAATTATTGTTGCGGATTTCTCCGCAGGATCCCATATACTTACCTGCCTTGATAGAGACCCGAGTCACTTTCTCCGTCCAGTGTTGCGGCAGCAGCGCGGTGGATCCAGCCAGGTACAGGAAGGAAGAGGTGGGCGGGGCCTGCACGAGCTCCGGTCATGTGGCAGCCGGAGCTAGTTCAGGCCCGCCCACCTCCAGCACAGTGAACCAGACGCTGCCTGACAGTGACCCGGCTGCCAGAAAGCGAGGTGCTGCATGATGGAGGCAAGTATGAGCACCCCGATCACTGCAGCACTTGTTCTGCATTGAGGATGCAGTGTTGAAGCCATGGTACTGTATCCTCAATGCAGAATGCCTGCACCATATCCGCACGACATTTCGCTGTATATCCACAGCATTGAAACAGAGAAAGTTCTGTTGCGGATTTCTGGGAGCACCTGCGGAATGTCTTGCGGATATATCCGCAGGACAATGTCCCCGTGGGCACATAGCCTAAGGCGATCTGTAGCTCAGTAACCTGGGGTTGTCGTGATGACAACCCAGGGTTGAAATGGCAGCGATCAGGTCCTTGATCACGTTACAGGGACTCGATCGCCAGGGATAGGTAAGCGATTCCTCTCCCTGTCTTCTGAATGCTGCAATCACAATTCATCCCAGCGTTTAGAAGTTAAACTGCCAGGAACGGTGCGGGCACAGCGCCTCAACCCCCGTGATCGCCATTACCTAAAAAGTCAGGAAAAAACACACAAAACCACCCCCAAAAACGTGATAAAAATGTGGGTTTTTTTCTGCTGCGTTTTTCCTGCCAAAACATGTGATGCTGCCTCTACTTGATCCTACTACCTGATTTTCAGCACAGCAGGTTCCAGTGGCTCCCCAGCCTTGCATTGTCACTGCATAAGTGAGTTGTTTAATGCAGAAGGTCACATAAAACCACAGCTACAGTGACTCTGACATTGTAGGAAGCCACAATAATTTTGAATAATTTGTTTTTAAATCTAAAAGTAATTTTTAAATTTACACTCAAATATTATGAATTAGAAATATTTGTAATGCTAAATCAAACTGAATAAGCATATTTACCTAATTCATATTTTTATTATCATCCCTTAGCATTGATTACATAGTGTAGTTTATTAAAAAATACAGTATAGCAGATAAGCTACAAAAGAAAGAAGAACCCCCTCTGAACCCCCCTCAAAGAAGCTTACTATGTATGTACAAATTACAGCTTTCAGCGCTTATAATCACCTTGTATAATGGAATCATTTATTTAATGGAACACTTTCATTCATTTACGTAAGAAATGATGAGAGTTGAAATGTCACTTATGTGAATAAACATTTCTCACTTTGAAGTCGAGTGCTGTCATAACGTGTGTATATTGTATAGCCATATATAAAATAAAATCTCTTTTGCAGAGGACACTCGACAGATGCTGATTTGTTGTCTTTGCTGCTTGACCAGCAGTGAACCGCAGAATGCCATAGAAAAAAAAGCCAATAGCTGGATAAAGGTAAGACAGCACACTTGGCTGCAGTATGAGGACTCATGTAAACTAATTCTTGTAAGCGCTCAATTTCTAAACTTGAGGTATCTGATAATGACATTATACTGTACGTGGACTTGATGTGTTCCATGCTGCCTTTCATATCATACTTCTCCAGAGTTGTTTTACACAAATTAGAGCTAATAAAATTAGGGGTTCAAATGGAATCTGTCAGCAGAGTTTTGCTATGTAATCTGAAGACAGCAGGAGATGGGGCTGAAACAGATTTCAGTGATATCATTTATTAAGCTGTGTGCTGTTGTTTGTTTACAGTGAAGGTTTTATCACTGGGACATTATCATTGCTGTGACTAGGTGCCAAATCATCTGACCACGCCCCCTCCTCTGATAACCAGTTCTTTCTCAATAGACAATGTACACAGCAAAAAAAAACCCTTACATGGGTCTGTTAGCATAAAAAGTACTCCGTATGAATAATGTTACCCAAAGAAAAAATTGGAAGCATAGAAGTCCAAGTAAAATAATGCATTTTATTTGTTAAAAATACACAATGTAAATTCCAGTAGAATAAGGGCGGCGTTATACAGTACGATATATCGTGTGATATGTCGTCGGGGTCACGGAATTCGTGCCGCACATCCGGCATAGTTAGCGATGTCGTACAGTGTGACACCTCCGAACGAGCAAAAATTCTCACCTTATCGTTGCTTGTTGACACGTCGTTCATTTCCATAATGTCGTTCCTCCTTCTGCACGCCGGTTGTTCATCATTCCCGAGGCAGCACACGTCGCTACGTGTGACACCACGGGAACGACAAACAACTACTTACCTGCATCCCGCCGGCAATGCGGCAGGAAGGAGGTGGGTGGGATGTTATGTCCCGCTCATCTCCGCCCCTCCGCTTCTATTGGGCGGCCGCTGTGTGACGTCGCTGTGACGCCGAACGTCCCTCCCCCTTCAGGAAGAGGATGTTCGCCGCCCACAGCGACGTCGTTAGGGAGGTAAGTACGTGTGACGGGGGTTTAACGACTTTGTGCGACACGGGCAATGAATTGCCCGTGACGCACAAACGACGGGGGCGAGTGTGATCGCACGATAAATCGTTGCGTGTAACGCCGCCCTAAGAGAGGAAAATATATCCAGGGTAGACTATTATATCAAATATCAAAGCTGCATTGACTACAGATAAGAAGTAAGAAAATCAGTTTCTGGACAAGGATTTAATGACACATCAATCAACATGACAACCATAATTAAAATAGAGATAAAGAAGTGCTCAAATCAATAAATGTATACAGAAGTATGGTCTTAATACAATTTAATAAATTGATTATTTTTCTTGGGCTTCTATGCTTCCATTTTCCTCCTTGTGTAACAAAATTACACAAAAGCTGTGGTGTGGGCGAGGTTAGATTTCTGAGCTCTGCTACACCTACGGTAAGAACTCTGATTGTGTCACAGTTGCTGCTGGAATCAGGGTCCTTTTTCCTATATTATGCTGCTGTCAGATGAGGTAGCAAAAACTTGGTGACAGATTCCCTTTAACCCCTTCACGACCGGCCGATTTTGCGCTTTCCGTTTTTTTTCGCCATTCTTCCAAAAGACGTAGTAACTTTTTTTATTTTTTTGGTCAATATGGTCATGTGATTGCTTGTTTTTTGCGGAACGAGCTGTACTTTTAAATGAAGCTATGAGTTTTACCATGTAGTGTACTGGAAAATGGCAAAGATATTCCAAATGTGGAAAAATTGCAAAAAAAAAGTGCGATGGCACTATTGTTTTTGAGATATTTTATTCACAGTATTCACTATATGATATGTGGGTGTGATGCCTGAGGTCGGTGCGAGTTCATAGACACCAAACATGTATAGGTTTACTCGTATATAAGGGGTTAAAAAAAATCAGAAGTTTGTCCGAAAAAAGTGGCGTACGTTTTACGCCATATTCCGTGACCCGTAATGTTCTTTTTTTCGGTATCTATGGCTCATTGACGGCTTATTTTTTGCTAAGCGGACGTTTTTAATGGTACAATTTTTGCGCTGATTCTACGTTTTGATCGCCTGTTATTGCATTTAGTGCAAAATTTGTGGCGCCCAAAAAACGTAATTTTGGCATGTGTAATATTTTTGCTGTGATACCAAATGTGTATTTTTTATTTTTTTAACCCTTTAATTTTCAATGAGGCGAATGAGGTAGTGATTTCAACTTTTTAGGTTTTTTTTGTTTTTTTTATTTTTACATTTTTTTAAACTTTTTATTTTTTTTTATTTTACTAGGTCCCCAAGGGGACTATATGGATCAGCAATATGATCGCTCTGCCATATCTGCTGAGCACAGCTATACAGCTATGAACAACAGATATTTTCTGTCTCGCCCAGCTCTAGGTGGGTGAAACAGTAAGTTAGTCATGTGAGATACAGGAGTCCTCACATGACGCTGTGCTACCATGACAACAACCAGAAGTCACGTGATCACGTCATGTGACTTCCGGCATCGGCGGTAAGTAAATGTTCACCGCACTCGTGATTATAATAGCGCTGTCACTGACAGCGCCATTTAAGGGGTTAAACGGCACGAGCGGGTAACGATTCCGCTCGTGTCTAGCAGGCACACATCTCGGCTGTATAAATCAGCTGAGATGTGCGCTGATCTCCCGCTGCTGCCGCGATTAACCCTATGACCGCTAAGACGTAATTTTTCCGCCCGCTGTCGTTAGTAGGGGATGTTTCTCTTTGTGGAGACTGCCAAATTGGTGTAAGATATATACTTGTAGGCCATGTACAATGCTTCTCTGGGAATTAAAATATGCAAAAAAAGAAGAAAACCTGCTCCCTGGTTCCTGCTTTGCACTGAGGAGGGGCAACATCTCAAAACACGTGTCTGCAAATGAAGTTTCTGGTATGGCTTGTCATCATAAGTCATGTGTCAAGGAACGTTAAACAGTCAATTTTGATTTCTATGATTGCTACAAGCAATAGGTGGTGCCAGAGGTCTAGTCCTCTTCCTTCTGAAGAGGCTATTTGCATATGTATGAAAACTGGCATTTAATGCTCCATTTAAGAAAAAAAAAAAAAAGGTCATTTGAGTACATTGTTACAAATTTATTTACATGAAAGCTCCGCTTAATAAATTCCGCACATTACTAAACTATCCTAAAGTCGGAAATTAAATCTACAGATCCTATTCCAAAATTTGTGAGCCTTGTTGTTTAACCTCTAGATATCTTGGTCAAGAGCGACAACGGGATTTAGTGTAAGAACGAGCTGGTGGTTGTGCCCTCTTTCTTTATATTGGAGACCAGACTATTCATTCATTATCTCGCTGAATGAATGTATGAAAGAATAGTCTGATCTCTAAAATACAAATAGTGAGACAAAACCTAATACTTCCAATATTCTTATGTGCGCACTAGAAAATGGTCTTTTCTTAAGAAAAATCTGCACCCTCTGGCAGAATACCGCACCCACGGCAAAAACCGTGGTAAAACCCACAACTGCGTTTTTGCCTGTGTTGGAAAAAAACGCAGTGTGCACCCAGCATTTATTTTTACCATAGGTTTTGCTGGGGAAGGACTGCGGAAACGTTATGAACATTTTTTGCAGCAAAACTGCGAAAATCCACGGCAAAAACCACAGCGTGCGTACAGGGCCTTATAGTAGTTTTAAAATGGCTGCTGTTGGTTGCATTTGTGTTCAGCAGAGAAATATAATAATGGTCCAATAAATAATAATTAAATGGTAGTTGGTGGATCATTTGCTGAACAGACCTGTATATGGAGGCTACTTTACACGCTGCATGAAAGCACCTGCCCTCGTCGTTTGTGCATCACGGGCAAATCGCTGCCCGTGGCGCACAATATTGCTAGGACGCGTAACACGTACTTACCTTCCTAGCGACGTCGCTGTGGGCGGCGAACAACCCCTTTTTTAAGGGGGAGGTTTTCGTTCACCGTCACAGCGACGTCACACAGCGGCCCCACCAATAGAAGCGGAGGGGTGGAGACCAGCAGACCATTAACGACACTCCCACCTCATTGCCGGAGGAACGGCAAGGAACGCTGTTGTTCGTCGTTCCTGGGGTGTCACACGTAGCGATATGTGCTGCCTCAGGAACGATGAACAACCTGCGTCCAGCAACGATATTTGGGAAAAGAACGACATGTCAACAATCAACGATTAGATGAGTATTTTTGATCATTAGCAGTTGCTCGTAAGTGTCACGCAACGACGTCACCAACGAGGCCCGGATGTGCGTCACGAATTCCGTGACCCAGTGATATGTCACAACAAGAAAAATGCTCCATTTCCCCATTGACTTGCATTAGGTGTGTTATTTGTAACGAATACCGGAATAGTACTTTCAGATTCGTTACGAATAATTACTATCTGCGCATCACTAGTAATAATAAGAATATTATTAAATACCTCCTACTAGAAATGTATTATTGTTCTTCTGAAAAGCTATATCACTTAACTTATGGGCAGGGCATTACAGTAGCTTAGGTATCCAACGTTACCATCCACGCATGTAGGGACTGTTAGTTGTTGTAACTACGGAAACGTAAGCTACTGCCTTACCCAGGGCTGTGGAGTCTGAGTCGGTATAAAATGCACCGACTCATAAAATATATAATAAATTGGGGACAGTAGTGCAATGCAGAATGTGCTGAATATTTTTTCATAGGAATTGGGAAAGTTATGAAATGTCCCATAAATGCTGTTCTACAGTATTCCTGATCTAAGGCTACATTCACACACAGCGTTTTTTGAGGTTACGTTTGTCAGCTGCAAAAGCAGATCAGCTTTTTAAAAAACCAGCATCACCTGAAAGGTTTTTGAGCTCATAAATAATGCTTTCAATAGCAAAAGCAGATTAGACAAAGGCCACACAAACTGACATGTTCATTCTTTGTGAGGATACTCACAAAACGCTGTGTCTGAATGTCCTATCTTCTCACCCATTGCCTTTGCTGGGATGCCCGGAGTCACTGCATTTCACTGAATTATTTTGCCATCAATGTTCGATATGTTTGTAACAAGAAAGAAATTACCAAGACACTGGCAGTAAAAGATACTAAAGCTCACAGCAGCCAGTTTCTCCAGGCCTTAGTGAAAAAAGTTCTGCAAGATTACAAACTCAAAAAAGAACAGATTCTTGCTATTGTAAAGGACAATGTTTCAAACTTGATAAGTACAATTAAACTGATGAATGAGAGTAATGAACAACAGCTAGGAGAAAATTAAGAATTTAGTATGTTTGAGATGGAGCCACAGTGCTGTTCATGTAACTGACTCACAAACAGATATTACAACAGAAGAACAGCAAAATGATACTTTAGGAGTAGATGATCTTGTTGAAGCTACTTCAAAACACTTTCATATTCATCACATGTGCTGTGTTGTGCACACACTGCAGCTGGCATTAAGAGAGAGTCTGCAAGAGGGACCAAGGTTTGACACATCTGGCTTTTTGCCGGTTTGGCGGATGCGGCGCACTCCAGTACAGTGTATACAGTACAGTGGCAGCGCGACAAACGCCAGTCACATGCTGTCATATGACCAGAGCATGTGACCCCGGAAGTTGCGGCGCTGCCACTGTACTGTATCGTACTGTACTGGCGTGCGTCGCATACGCCAAACCGACGAAAAGCCAAATGTGGGAAACTGGGAGGACATGCTGGAAATGTAATTGGAAAAGTGAGGATGTTGGTTATTGCCGCCAGAACCCCTAAAATTGATTCCATCTTGAAGAGACGTGCTGGGAAAGGGGCAATTGTTGATCAAGCCACTCGGTGAGGCAGCACTTATTTAATGACTGAGCGATTGCTTGAACTAAAATCATTTTATAGATATGGTGAACCCTCAAGTAACATTAAATGAAGGTCAATGGACACAGGTGGCGGAATTGAAGGAATTGCTTAATCACCCATTTACCATGACTAAAAAATTACAAGCTGAGGATTTAACTCCTGGCATTTTCATAAGGGAGTGGAAGAACTTGCTATTTTGCCTGTCCCAAAGAGGAGATTTAATCACAGATGGCCTTTCTGCTTCAATGAAACAGAGAGAGACACAGCTATTGGAAAATAAAATTCTTCTGGCAGCTGTTTATGTGGACCCAAGTCATTGTATACTGCTTGATGATCAACAGCTTACTAAAGGAAAAGCAGCTTTGAGTGAAGGACTTGGGGCCTGACAGTGCTACTGCTGCCATATCTTCATCCTCATCAGATGAGGAGTTTAACTTTGACAAGTATTTGGATGGCATGGAGCAGGCAAAGCTTTGGCGCAAGAAAAAGATTTCACTCCATCTCCTATAGCAGCAGATTGACCAGATTTCAGTCACTTGCTCTCAAAGAAATAGAAAAATTCAACCGTTCATCAAAACTGACTGTGCATGAGACAATTCCTTTATACCCGGAAATTGTTAGAGATGTTGCCCATGTGGTTACGGCTTTGCCTCCAACCCAAGTTACTGTAGAGCGGTTGTTCTCTAGCCTTAAAATTATTAGGTCAGATTTGAGGTCAACTGCGAAGGAGGATCTGATGGAAGCAATTCTATTTCTTACAACAAAATTAATAGACTGCACAAATGTTATTTAGTATGTTTTTGTTGAAAACTGTTTTTTGCCACTTACATAGTGTATTACATAGTTTATTATATAGTGTTATATATAACACTACGTAAGTGTCAAAAAACAGTTTTCAACAAAAACATACAAAATAATAACATTTAGTATAATGCTTATATTTAAGTGAAAAATTTATTGTAGTACAATGTGAGCATCAGACATTTTAATTTTATGATACAATAATCAAGATATTTAGATAGAACATAAAATATATTTATTGGAATACAACTTTAGAACACAAAAATCTAATAAATTGTAAATATGTAATAAAATATGTAATATTATATATATAAACATGCACACACAAGATATATATGTAATCTACAGTGTATTACATATTAACAATTTATTACAGTTTGTGTTCTAAAGTTGTATTCCAATAAATTATATTTTATCTTCTATCCAAATATCTTGATTATTGTATCATAAAAATTATTAAATGTCTGATGTTCACATACACATGTTCATGTACTACAATAAATTTTTCACTTAACTATAAGCAATATATGTAGGAGTCGGAGTCGTGGAGTCGGAGTCTGAGTCGGTGCAAGGGAAATTGAGGAGTCCGAGTCGAAGATTTGGCTTACCGATTCCACAGCCCTGGCCTTACCTGCATATGAGGTAAGTGACATGGTTTATCAGAAGAACTATACTACCTTTCTAATTGAAGGTATTTGCTAATTTTATTACACCTACTACATATTGGGATAGAATCTTGGAGATGGGAATAACCCTTTAAGCAGGTTCTAATTGGCCGTGTGTCAGTGTGAAATTGTCACATCTAATAGTTTGTAATATATAAGTATTATTACTGCTCAAGTCAAATTTTAAATAAAGTTTGTGAAGATATAAAATAAAAACAAAGCGCAAAAAAACAGAAAAATGTTTCACTCTAAAATATACAAGTTTTTAATGTAAAAATAAACCAAAGTACTTAGTTCCTAACAGAGCAACACCAATTATCTGAGCTAGAAAACTAACATTATATTTACCACGCGTCCTGAACTAAAATAAACTGAAAATGCCAAAAAAAAACCCCACCTGTGTTGTCAAAATGCTCTCTACACTGGAAATCAAATTCCGTGTGAAGTGACACTTCCGAAATGGGGTTGCATTATGGAGGTTTTCTGAGGTTATGGCGGCTAAGGCTGCTTTCACACATCCGTTTTTTGCAGTGCGGCACAATCCAGCTCAAATCCTATGCAACGGATGCGGCGAAAAAAACGGATCCGTTGCATACGTTTTTCCATGCGGCCCGGCCGGTTTTGACGGACGCGGCTTGATACTGAGCATGCGCAGTTCAAAAAAACGCATCCGGCGGCCATTGGCTTGCATTGTAAATCGCGCCGGATACGGCGCGATGTGGTTTTTTTGCCGCAGACAAAAACGTTCACTTGAACGTTTCATCCGGCCGCCGCATCGGCTAAATATGTCGCATCCAGCAAAAACTGGACGCAACGCAAGGCCATGCGGCACAATCCGGCGCTAATAAGTCTATCTGGAAAAACCGCACCCGGTGGCAAAAAAAACGGATGCAGTTTTCCCGAAAAGCGCCGTATTGTGCCGCACAGCAAAAAACGGATGTGTGAAAGCAGCCTAAAGAGCTTTGTAAATGGCACCCGCAAACTATTCCAGCAAATGCTAAATATGGCCTTGTGCGCACTAGGCGTTTTTGCCGCGTTTTTAGCGGCGTTTTTTACCGCGTTTTTGTGCTGAAAACGCAGTGACATTGCTTCCCCAGCAATGTCAATGGGTTTTCAGAAGTGCTGTCCTCACACAGCGTTTTTTTTTAGCTGCGTTTTTGTGGTGACCACAAAAACGCAGCATGTCAATTATTTCTGCGTTTTCCACTGCGTTTTTCACTCATTGAATTCAATGAGATGTTAAAAACGCAATGAAAAACGCATATAGCCGCGTTTCTATGACTAAAAACGCAGCTATAAACGCAAGGGGTGGGCACTACAGTGACGTGTACAGGAAGAGGATTCCTTCTGTTGGTAAACACAGAAGCAGGAATCCTCCCGGTACCGTCACCGCTGCGTCCACCTCCCGTCCTGTGCATGTCAGCTCCGTGCAGCGCCATGTCTGGGCGGGAGGTGGAGGCAGCGGCGAAAACCAAAGTGAACAGTAGAAAAAAAAAAAAATGTCATATATACTCACCTGTCCGCAGGGTCCCGGTGCCATGCCCGCTCCCATCTCCTCCCGGTGCCGCCGCTCTGGCTGTGTGCAGTCTCCCCGGGGCAGGACCTTGCTTGCAGGACCTGGCGCTGATCACCTGATGCAGTCACCTGACGCATCAGCTGATTGTAGTCTCGCCGGCTTCTTCGCGCTCGGCCGGCTATCAGCTGATCCTGCCGTCAGGGGACTTCATCAGCTGATTACCGGGAGCTGCTGCAGCGATCGGACGGGATCAGACTCCTGTCCAATCGATCGCTCCAGGAGCTGCCGGTAATCACCACAGCACATAAGTGAGTATTTTTTTTTTTCTACTGATGCATCAGCTGATTGTATAATCGGCTTTTATACAATCAGCTGATGTGTGATGGGATTCAGGCACTTGATCCTGACACATCATCTGATCGCTTTGCCTTCCAGCAAACCGATCAGATGATATTGGATCCTGATTGGACGGCGCGGGACCCTGACCCAGGATTACTGCGGAGGGGGGGTTTATTTCAATAAAGATGGAGTCACTAATTGTGTTGTGTTTTATTTCTAATAAAAATATTTTTCTGTGTGTTGTGTTTTTTTTTTATCATTACTAGAAATTCATGGTGGCCATGTCTAATATTGGCGTGACACCATGAATTTCGGGCTTAGGGCTAGCTGATAATATACAGCTAGCCCTAACTCCATTATTACCTAGCTAGCCACCCGTCACCAGGGCAGCTAGAAGAGTTGGATACAGCGCCAGAAGATGGCGCTTCTATGAAAGCGCCATTTTCTGGGGTGGCTGCGGACTGCAATTCGCAGTGGGGGTGCCCAGAAAGCATGGGCACCCTGCACTGTGGATTCCAATCCCCAGCTGCCTAGTTGTACCCGGCTGGACTCAAAAATTAGGCGAAGCCCACGTCCATTTTTTTTTTAATTATTTCATGAAATAATTAAAAAAAAAGGGCTTCTCTATATTTTTGGTTCCCAGCCGGGTACAAATAGGCAGCTGGGGGTTGGGGGCAGCCCGTACCTGCCTGCTGTACCCGGCTACCATACAAAAATATGGCGAAGCCCATGTCATTTTTTTTTTCTTTTTGGGCAAAAAACTGCATACAGTCCTGGATGGAGGATGCTGAGCTTTGTGGTTCTGCAGCTGCTGTCTGCTCTCCTGCATACACTAGTGAATGGAGGATGCTGAGACTTGTAGTTCTGCAGCTGCTGTCTGCTCTCCTGCATACACTAGTGAATGGAGGATGCTGAGACTTGTAGTTCTGCAGCTGCTGTCTGCTCTCCTGCATACACTAGTTCTGCAGCTGTCTGCTCTCCTGCATACAATGAACATTTTGAAGAAGGAAATGACATCAGACCTTTTTTTTTTTTTCATCAACAATCTTTAATGGCATTGTGCACTGATTAAAAACGCAGTGAGTAAAAACGCAGCAAAAAACGCACCAAATCGCGGCAAAAACGCATGCGTTTTTGCCGCGTTTTTTAGCCGCGGGTGCGTTTTTTTAGACAAAAACGCACATAAAAACGCAGCGTGAAAAAAACGTCTAGTGCGCACATACCCTAACACTCCTTCCCTTCTGAGCCCTCATGTGTGCCCCAATAGCAGGGATAAATTAGGGGTTAGGTTTGTTTTTTTTATCTTTGTAAAATGAAAGTCATTGTAAAATGAAAAATGTTGAAATAAATCTACTTATTATACCAACTGTAATTTGTGTTAAATATCCAAAGTAAATAAATCAGTGAAATTCCAGTGGGTTAAAAATTACCCAATTCACCCTTAGATAAAGTCGAATTTGGCAAATCACTCAAACTGGACAGGGAAATTTGATTTGCATCGAAGTTAGTCGATGATAATGAATGTTCATGATTATGCTCGTGTCTTTCCAGATCACAAAACACAATAAACATAGGATGTTAAAAAAATAAAATAAAATTAGTAAAATAATAACTCACATCTCTCTAACCCTGCCCCCGAAGTCTACTTTTCTGTCCTTAAGACACTTCCCCATTTTGTTTTTCCTCGTCGCGTGCCTGTATTCTGTAACATCCCGCTAGGGCCGTTGAGCTCACTGGCTGCTGTGCTATCGAGGTGAAAAAAAACCCCAGCCATTCCAATATCAGGTGAGATTAGCAATGTACTAGCAGGCCCCATGATAAAGACAGGGGCAGCACAGGTGCACAATACTGAAACAACCACTTACAACCAACTAAAGGGTGCTTTACATGCTGCGACATCGCTAGCGATCTCGTTAGCGATGTGACACGCCAGATCGCAGATGCGATCTGCCGAGACCGCACATAAATCGATTTTGTAGCGCCAGTCCCATGCGATCTCGGCAGATCGCATCTGCGATCTGGCGTGTCACATCACTAACTAAATTGCTAGCGATGTCGCAGCGTGTAAAGCACCCTTAATTCACGGAGGAGGTGGTTGCTAGTATTAAGTATGCACACAGATAAGGCTTGCACACAAGTACATGTGATAAGAAGTGTCCGGCTTACAGCCTATTAATGATGCCCATTCTATTAGATCAGGCGGGGGGCTGCCCAGCACTATGTATAAGTGCATCCCACAGAACAGACACCCCAAGTCACCCAACCAACACTAAAGGGCCAGTGTCACCCTAGGTATGCGGAATCACAAAGCAAGCGGTGAAAGGTAAGGTAAGGGGACCTCTGTGTCTGACCAAACATACAGCTGGTCCCTGGGATCCCTCACCACCGTAGAGAAGTTCTGCACCTATTTGCCGAACCGGATACCTGACCCTATGTATCCCTAGTGCTGGACCCTAATAGGGAATAAGTGGGATGAGCTCTTCATCAACCCCACTAAATGCTAAAGGAAGACACCAGGGGGAAAAAGCATGAACCACTTATTCACAGATGACACAGGCAGGAGTTCTGCAAGCTTCAGCAACGATACTACAGATTAGAGCAAGCCATCTGCTTGCAACCAGAGCTAGAATGAACTGTATAATAGCTCCAGCACCAGTCCAGGAAAAAATGGGGTATTTAAGCACCAAGAGAATACTGATGCTTAGCAGTTGTGTGAAAGGCGTGCTCCTACTGGGTCCAAAAGGGGAAGAGCTGAAAATCCAACAGAAAAGCTACCTATTACAATAAATACTGACAACAGGAACAATAGAAAGTCAAAGTATTTTGTGCAGCCAAACGTTGTGACCTTCTATTGCCAGAAACCACATAATTGTGTGTCACCTGTGACACACCCCTGACAGTCAGTCTGCATCATGACTAGAGTTGAGCGCGGTTCGTGGTTCGAGGTTCTCCAGTTCTAGGCTCGAGTGATTTTGGGGCCTGTTCTAGATCGAACTAGAACTCGAGCTTTTTGCAAAAGCTCGATAGTTCTAGAAACGTTCGAGAACGGTTCTAGCAGCAAAAAAACAGCTAAATCCTAGCTTGGTTTCCGCTGTAATAGTGTAAGTCACTCTGTGAATCACACTATTATGACATTTCAGTGTATAGTGTGCGTGAACAGCGCCTTCAGATCACTGCTGTTTCTATAATGGCGATCGCCATTTTTTTTTTTTTTTTCCTTGTCTTCCTTCCCTAAGCGCGCGCGTGTAGTGGGGCGGGCCAGCATGTCAGCCAATCCCAGACACACACACAGCTAAGTGGACTTTTAGCCAGAGAAGCAACGGCATGTGTGATAGGATGTCCATGTCACATGTCCCTGCATTATAAAACCGGACATTTTCCTCCAGGACGCCATTATCTCTTCTGCGTCTTTGGTGTCAGACATCACTGTCGCAGCTCCGTCCTCCTGAGTCATATCGCCGATACAGCTGTATGCGCTGCATACACAGCGCTAGACAACTTAGGGAGAGCACTTTCTAGCAGTCCTTTTAAGGGCTTAAACCGGCAGGGTCAGAGCCATAGGTGACAGGTCCTGAAAACAGCAACAGCGTCTGTGTAGCCAAGGTCAGGGATTTCCTCCCTGCATTTCACCATTAGGAGGGAATAGAAAGGCAGGCTTCCATTCCTCTACCCAGAGCCCCACAATCCTGCCACTGTACCCTCCTGTCCTCTGCACACTCCAACTCATTATAACTAAGCCATTATACTAGCAAACACTCAGTGTACCTAGTGGCATCCTATACGTGGCTATTGGACTTTGCTATAGTCCCACTAGTGCAAAAACATTTGCAGAGCACGTCTGCCTGCATTGCATACTACAACTCTTTTTAACTAAGCCATTATACTAGCAAACACTCATTGTACCTAGTGGCATCCTAAACGTGGCTATTGTACTTTTGTCTATTCACACTACTGCAAATCTATGTGCAGCACCTCTGCATGACAACCTCCTGCTCTGTTTTTAATAAGCTATAATGATAGCACAAAATACTGCCATTTAGTGGCATCATAGAACTGGCTGTTGTATTCCATTAGTGCCCCACTGGTGACAAGCTATTTCTAGCACCTCTACATGACATCCTCATGCACATTTTGCTACGCTAATGTTATAGCAAACTCATGGAATTCATTGCTGCATTTCATAATTCGGAGGGATAGAAAGTCAGGCTTCCTTTAGCTTTTCCTTCTGTTCATAGACAGCATCTCCAAGATCAATTTCCCCTCCACGTCTAAGTGTGGAGAGGCAGCTAGTGCGCATGCGTGTGCCGATGTACCCCAGCTGCAGCATAATTACAGTGTTTCGCCTAGAGAGTATGCTCAGCCTGACTGTGTTATTCCTGACGCTAAGTCTTCTTTTCGGGATACAGCGCATGCTCCCACACTAAGTGTGAAAAGCCTCTTTGCACAGGTGCTTGTATTCCGTGCCGGGTCTAAGTCCTGTTTTGTGCCTAGACACCATGCTAAAGCTGATAGTCTTTTTTCAGAGACTGTATTTCATGCTACTGAGCATGCTCAGGCACTTCCTGCATCAGAGACTAGGTCCGGTAATGAACTCTTTGGCCCTGGCCCTGATGTGGGGGTCCCATATAGACCAGAGGGCATCAGGTGTCCTCCCAAATGGCTTGCAGAGGCCCACCCCTATGACTTGTCACCGCATTATTGATGGTCAGACGATGACTGGTGAGGTGTTTGGGTCATGGCAGCCATGAGGTCATCATTGAAGTTGCGGTTCCAAATAGGACGCTAGTTATGCCACTCATGACGTGTCACTCTACTTTTGTCTCCAGGAGGTGCATTGTGGTTCACCCTGGTTTGGGGCGGACCCAGGTTATAAAATGGGCTGGAGCCAACAAGGAGGTGCGCAGTCTTCTATTATGCTCCGAAAGAGCACACCTCCATGTGTTGAACCCATTGCGGCTTTAGGCCAGAGGTAGGCAGGGATAGGGTGTCGATGCAGGCCACCACCACAGTTGGTAACGCACAACGGTTAAGACCAGCTCCTGTCCTACCAGTCCTGCTTGTGCAGCCCAGTGGCATTAACAGGCCTGCTGCTGCTGATGCGCCTGCTGTCCACAGGTGTGCCCCTACGCACACGGTCAGCGTACTCAATGGCCTCTGTGTTGTTAACAGGGAGTTCCTGGGCTGGGTGGGCATGTGGACCCTGTGACGCTAACAGGGCTCACAGTCTCCAGATCCGAATGGCGTCTAACTCGGTTCAGGCTACTATTAGTTTCATAGCCACACAGCTCTGTATCCTCCACCAAACCTTCCAGTTGCCAACCTCTCCTTTTCCAACTGGGAGCACGGTGGACACTGACTGCTGATGGGGATATATACCTTTCTCTTTCTTTTCTTATTAATTTTCGTTATATAGCGGTCACAGATTATATACCACTTTATCCAAATCTGCCAGTCCCACTGTAACAGATGGTGTTTCTTCAGCAAATGTTACAGTTGCTTAACCACCAAATCCACGGACCAAAACTTTTTTCCCCTTTCCAACACACCTGTTCCCCTTTCCAACAGCATCTGTCCTTTTTCAACTCATTTTGGGATATGACCAAAAGTGCAACTGTGCAGGGACACCGTACTCAACGCCATCTCAGCACAGCAGCCATCCCTCGGTCCCTCCGATGTGGACAAGTAAAAAACCATTTCCTCCTATCCATGACAAAGTGTTGAGATTCACTCTGTGCAGCACTGGTGTTTAGTGGAAAAGTAGATCTAAGATTGCGTACCACATTCTGCAGATACTCCTGTATACGTGCGTCCATTTCTATGGCAGGAATTAGTTCGCCAAATTTTGTCTTGTACCGGGGATCTAACAGTGTGGCAACCCAGTATTCAGGATTACTTCAAATTCATACAATCCGAGGGTCATGTAGGTAGTGCAGCAAGAAGGCGCTCATGTGTCTTGTGCATCCAGGAGGACCAAGTCCTTGGTGTGTTGGTGGCAGAGAGGTGAGAATCATGCATCCTTCCTCTGCCCTCTCCCCACAACCTCGCACAACCGAAATGTGAGCAAGCTCTCACTCATCTGCTGAGTCTTCCATGCCCATCGCCAGTTCGTCCTCCATTTCTTCATGGGCTCCTGCACTTTCATCAACACTTTTTGCTGATACTATGCGCCCTTGTTAATCCCTCTCCCTCACCATGAATGCCGCATAGGTGCCGCTGACCATCTGGACCTCGTAGATCTTGTTATCCCTTCCGCATATGACTCCTCCTGTACTTCCTCCCCTTCCTCTTGTCACAACACCTGACTCCGAATAATAATTACAGTGTGCTCCATCATGTAGATGACCAGAATTGTCACGCTGAGAATGACATTGCCAGTGCTAAACATCTTCGTCGACATTTGTAAACTGTGTAGCAGGGTGCATAGGTCCTTGATCTGACACCACTCCAGCAGCGTGATCTGCACCACCTCTTGATCAAGTTATCCCAGGCTATATGTCATACCGTATTTCAGCAGGGCTCTGCGTTGCTGCCACACACGCTGCAACATGTGCAGATTCCAATTCCTGCGTGTCGGAACATCGCATTTCCGGCGTTTAACTGCCAGACCCTAAGACTTCCGGAGTGCTGAAAGTTGTTGAGCTGCTGTGTGCGCACGATGGAAGTGAGCACATAGCGAGCGTGCACGCTGCACAAGGCCATGTAGGCCGTGATGGTGTTTTAAAAATTGCTGGAGAATTCGGTTCAACACGTGAGCCATACAAGGCACGTGTGTCACATTGCCCTGACGATGGCCCGCAGCCAGGTTTGCATCATTGCCGCACACGGCTATTAAGTCACCAACGGAGTCCGCTCCGTCAATTTGTACTCCGGTCGCCAGGTGACAACGTGTTCCTTTCATGAATAGTGCTGATGATGGGAGAGGAGTCGATGCCAGCGGCGCAGGTGGACGCAGGTTATGCTCACCCACTGGGCTGCATTACCTTGACAGATGCAGAATCTCTGGCTGAATGTAGCTGGTGGGTATCTCACAGATGAAATACCATCATTCAGCTACAACCAATGGGAAGACACCACACCCTTTTTTATGCACATCCTGTCTGCAGACCACTGCCAGACATAGCTATGAACCTCTGGTTAATTTTACCCCCAGTTCAGTTTTATGATTTTGTGTGCTTGTTACCTGACTACTTTTCCTGCTTGCTGTTTATGTACCTTGTTGGCCGATCCGCATTTCACCTCTGCTTGTTTTCTGATTCTTTCCTGGCCGTCCCATTCTGTTCCTGTTCCTCAATTAATGTTTTGACCCTGCCTGACTACTATTCTCTGGAATAGCGGTGTGACTCACATTTCCCATACATTTCAAAGTAAAACTTTGACCGCCTGATGGCATTGAGCTCTGCTGCCAGCATAGTAAGGAGGTGTGTGGTAGTCCTTGTGCGCAGTTACAAGGAAGGGTGGCCTGACCACACAGGGTTTGCGCCAAGGTGGAGGACCCACACGAGGTTGAAGAGGCAGAAGCAGTGTATTAACTTCTACATACAGAAGAAGGATTGAAACAACTCGTGGGGACGGCAAGACTTGTACAGCAGACCCTTTTCTATCTCTCACCATAGTTTGCCAGTGCCCAGTCAGTGACATGTAATGACCCTGTCTATGCTTACTGGTCCAAGTATCTGTGTTGAAATGCACCCTGTCGCACACAGAGTTTCTCAAGGAAGTGGTGATGTTGTGTGCGACATGCTGGTGTAGCGCGGGCATGCTTTTCTTGGAGAAGCAGTGGTGATTGGGCATCTGGTACTGGGGCACAGCGACAGACATAAGGTCTCTAAAATCCTGTGTGTCCACTAGGCGGAAAGGCAGCATTTCGGTAGCCAACAGCTTACAGAGGGATAGAGTCAACCACTTAGCTTTGTCATGGGTCGCAGGAAGTGGCCTTTTATTTGACCACATCTGAGGGACAGAGATCTGGCTGCTGTCTGTAGACGGTGTTGAGTAGGGTGTCCCTGGAAAAATGCAGGTTTGTGAGGAAAGTGCAGGCGGAGACATGATGTTGCCTTCATCTTGCCTTCAGATCTGTTCATCTTGTATCATTTTTAAAAAACACAGCAATCAAGGGTTACTCCAAGCGGAGTCTCCCTTTTTTCCAAAAATTGGGCACACAGACACCCCATCAGTGGCAGCACTTGTGCCCTAGTTGCAAACAGGATGTTTTGATTTGCATCAAGCACATTCAAAAATACGCCATAATTAACCGTCCCCAGCATGACACCGGGGTAGGTAGATAAAGTCTTTGCTGAACCATGACTTGGTCATCTTGGCTCCTTTTTAAAAACAATGTAAGCAAGGGTTACTCCAAGAGGAGCCTCCCTTTTTTCCAAAAATTGTGCCCCACACCCACCCACCCATTCAGTGGCAGCAGTTGTGCCATAGTTGTACACTTCACAGCTAGATTTGCATCAAGCACATTCCAAATCCACAAGCATTTACTCTCCCCAGGATGACACAGGGGTTGGAAATTCCTTCTGGATCCATGACTTGTTAATTTTGATGAACGTCAGTCTGTCCACATTGTCACTGGACAGACGCGTGCGCTTATCTGTCAGCACACACCCAGCAGCACTGAAGACACGTTCAGAGACAACGCTGGCAGCTGGACACGACAAAATCTCCAAGGCGTAACTGGATAGCTCTGGCCATTTTTCTAGATTTCAAGCCCAAAATGAGCAAGGCTCTATTTGCAAAGTCATGGCATCGATGTTCATTTGTAGATACTCCTGTATCATCCTCTCCAGCCGTTGACTATGTGTCAGACTTGTTGTCTCTGGTGGCCTTGCAAAGGAGGGTCTAAAAAAATTATGAAAAGATTCCATTAAATTGCTGTTACCAGCACCAGATACGGTCCTACTGGTACGTGTAGACTGTTGAAGATGACGAGACCGTCCCATGTTTGTCAAGTTACAACTGGGAGATTCACTCCCTGCACCTGCACGGTTGTTTGGTGGAAAAGCGGATCTAAGATCAAGTAACAGCTTCTGCTGATACTCCTGCATAAGTGCGTCCCTTTCTATGGCTGGAATTATGTCACAAAATTTGGACTTGTACCGGGGATCTAATAGTGTGGCAAGCCAGTAGTCATCATCACTTCTAATTTTGACAATACGAGGGTCATGTTGGAGGTAGTGCAACAAGAAGGCACTCATGTGTCTTGCGCAGCCATGCGGACCAAGTCCACGCTGTGTTTGTGGCATAGAGGTGCTAACCGTTCTTTCTTCCTCTGACATCTCCCCCCAACCTCTTTCAACTGAAATTTGACCAAGGTCCCCCTCATCTGCTGAGTCTTCCATGTCCATGGACAGTTCGTCCTCCATATCTTCATGTCCTCCTGCACCTTCCTCAACATCTCGCCTGCTACCATGCGCCCTTGTTGATCCCTGTCCCCCATGGTCCCATGCCTGGCGCCTTGGTGATGATGAACGTCTGGACCTTGGCTTCATCCAACTTTGGTGCTATCGATGTTTGAGAGAGCTGTACACAATCACTTGTTTCCCCTTCCAAACCAACTGACGACCTACCAAGCAAACTGCCTGTTGCGGTTACAGTGGTGGAAGTTGTGGGTGGAAAAACAGGTGTGACAGCTGTCCCCACAGTCCTAGAAGATGACGAGCGCGCGGATGCACTGGAAGGGGCAGGCGGTGGATGGTTGGCTCCGCTAGGCCGCATTGCAGCACGGTGAGCTTCCCACCAGGCCATATGATATTTATTCATGTGACGATTCATGGAAGAAGTTGTCAAACTGCTGAGGTTTTGACCTCTACTAAGATAACCATGCCAAATGTTACAGATCACATAAGTTGGGCGATCTTTTTTTATGTCAAAAAAGGACCAGGCTAGGCAAGGCTTAGAGGCCATGCAACCTGTTGATCCACCCCGAATAATGCTCAGAGGCAGAGTGGTGGCTGAGGATGCAGTTGTAGACGTGCTACCAGTGCTCCGACTGTGTCCAGGAAGGCGCAAGGTTACTTCGTCGTCGGTTGCATCCTCCTCCACCGCCTCTGTTGACCTCCTCGAGTGTCTGACTGTGGGTTGACAGTAGGTGGGATCTAGAACTTCATCATCAATTGTTGTGTTTGCACTCCCCTCCCCCTCAGACCGAGCCTCTTCTTGCCGTGACCGAATATTTAAGTTGTCATCCCAATCGGGTATCTGCGTCTCATCTTCATCAGTATGTTCCTCATTGTCTATAACCACAGTTGTTGGAAAGGCAGCATTTTGGTAGCCAACAGTTTGCAGATGCTGAAAGTCAACCTCCAAGCCATGTCATGCCCTTCTAAAAGCATGTAAAACACAGCGAGGGGACTCCAACCACAGTCTCCCTCGTTTACACTAACTGTGCCACACACACCCCACTTGACTGGCATCGGTTGAGCCCCTTTTGAAAAAGAAAAAGATGCTTTGCATGAAGCACTCTTAAAAATACGCGTGCCTTTCGCCTCCCCTGGCTGACCCAGGGGAAGAAAAGTCCTCTGAGAGCCATGATTTGTTCATTTTGGTTCTTTTAGAAACACAGCGAGGGGACTCCAACCACAGTCTCCCTCGTTTCCACTAACTGGGCCACACACACCCCACTTGCCTGGCATCGGTTGAGCCCCCTTTTGAAAAAGAAAAAGATGCTTTGCATGAAGCACTCTTAAAAATACGCGTGCCTTTCCCGTCCCCTGGCTGACCCAGGGGAAGAAAAGTCCTCTGAGAGCCATGACTTGTTCATCTTGGTTCTTTTAGAAACACAGCGAGGGGACTCCAACCACAGTCTCCCTCGTTTCCACTAACTGGGCCACACACACCCCACTTGCCTGGCATCGGTTGAGCCCCCTTTTGAAAAAGAAAAAGATGCTTTGCATGAAGCACTCTCAAAAATACGCGTGCCTTTCCCGTCCCCTGGCTGACCCAGAGGAAGAAAAGTCCTCTGAGAGCCATGTCCACATTGTCAGTGGACAGACACGTGTGCTTATCTGCCAGCAGACCCCCAGCAGCACTGAAGACAGGTTCCGAGAGAACGCTGGCTGCAGGACATGACAAGATCCCCAAGGCGTACGTGGCGAGCTCAGGCAATTTATCAAGATTTATACAGGTTCTAGAGGTGGGGAGACAGAAGGCGCAAATAGGGTCTTACCCGGTAAAACCAGAAATGACGGAAAGTTATAATAACACTCACCTGATCAGGTTGTGCCAGTCACAACTCCTGAAATCGCATGTGAGTGTCAGCTTGGTTAAAAAGCAGCGGCCCCGTAAAACAGCAAAAGTCATATATAAATATAGGAAAACGGGTTTTAGCCGCGCTGAAAAACCACTGGTGCAGGATTAATGAAGAAGTTTCTTTTTTATTACAGCATTTCCAACGCGTTTCAGAGACTGGAACCGTCTCCTTCCTCAGGGAAAAAAGAAATCCTAGAAAATCCAGAAATTGGATTAAGAAATCCATTCTTTTTTCCCTGAGGAAGGAGACGGTTCCAGTCTCTGAAACGCGTTGGAAATGCTGTAATAAAAAAGAAACTTCTTCATTAATCCTGCACCAGTGGTTTTTCAGCGCGGCTAAAACCCGTTTTCCTATATTTATATATGAATTTATCAAGATTGGAAGCCTAAAATGAGCAGGGCTCAAGTTGCACAATAATGGAATCGATGTTTCCTTGCATATACTCATATATCTGTGTGTCCTCCTCTTTTTCCTTGTCCAGCTCTTTTGTTTTTGCATGAGTATATGTCCTTGTCACTTTCCCATGTGTTTGTGTTGTGTTGTGAGTTGTTTGTCACCTTTTGGACACCTTTGAGGGTGTTTTCTAGGTGTTTTTCTGTGTTTGTGATTGCCTGCCATTGTTTCCTATGCAGTTCGAGTTCGGTTCATCGCACGTTCGACGAGCCGAACTCGAACGGGACCTCCGTTCGGCGAACCGGCCTCGAGCCGAACCGGGACCGGTTCGCTCATCTCTAATCATGACTAAACATGAAATATTTGCAATAAAAAGATAAAAATGATGTATAAAATGCAAGAGGTATTTGTCCATATTTTGGCCAAAATACGCAAGCTTGCAACCCACGTCAATACTTGTGAATATCTACACCTAATTCAGAAACTGCAAACAGCTGTCAAGGTGACGTCCACTCCGCAGTCAATGCCAGACACCAGGAATAGCGGTGGAGACTTGCCAGTGAACCCAGAGAAGTTGTGTACAGCCTGTTTTTTTTGTTTTTTTATTTCAAACTTCAGCTAGGGAAAAATGTAATTGAAAGGGAACAGCCCCTTTAACCCCTTCACCCCCGGCCACTAAAACACCCTAATGACCGGGCCATTTTTTGCAATTCTGACCAGTGTCACTTTGACAGGTTATAACTCTGGAACGCTTCAACGGATCCTGGCGATTCTGAGATTGTTTTTTCGTGACATATTGTACTTCATGTCAGTTGTAAATTTAGGCCGATATTTTTTGCGTTTATTTGTGAAAATTTAGGAAATTTGGCGAAAATTTTGAAAATTTCGCAATTTTCAAACTTTGAAAATTTATGCCCATAAATCTGAGAGATATGTCACACAAAATAGTTACTAAATAACATTTCCCACTTGTGTACTTTACATCAGCGCAATTTTCGAAACAAATTTTTTTTCCGTTAGGAAGTTAGAAGGGGTCAAAGGTCATCAGCAATTTCTCATTTTTCCAACAAAATTTACAAAATAATTTTTTTTAGGGACCACATTACATTTGAGGTGACTTTGAGAGGCCGAGGTGACAGAAAATACCCAAAAGTGACCCCATTCTAAAAACTACACCCCTCACACTGCTCAAAACCACATCCAATAAGTTTATTAACCCTTTAGGTGCTTCACAGGAACCAAAGCAATGTGGAAGGAAAAAATGAAAATTTTACTTTTTAAACACAAAAATGTTACTTTAGCCATAAAATTTTCATTTTTACAAGGGAGAAAAGAGAAAGTACACAATACAATTTATTGTGCATGTTCTCCTGAGTACGCTGATACCCCATATGTGGTAAAAATCAATTGTTTGGGCGCACGGCAGAGCTCGGAAGGGAAGGAGCGCCATTTGAATTTTTGAACGCAAAATTAGCTGCACTCATTAGCGGACGCCATGTCGGGTTTGAAGACCCCCTGAGGTGCCTAAACAATGGAGCTCCCCCACAAGTGACCCCATTTTGGAAACTAGAGCCCTCAAATAATTGTTCTAGATGTTTGGTGAGCACTTTGAACACCTGGGGGCTTCACAGAAGTTTATAGCGTTGAGCCGTGAAAAGAAAAAAAATTTTTTTTACAACAAAACGGTTGCTTCAACTAGGTAGCTTTTTTTTTCACAAGGGTAACAGGAAAAAATGCACCATAAAATGTATTGTGCATTTTCTCCTGAGTACGCAGATACCTCATATGTGGTGGAAATCAAATGTTTGGACACACAGCAGTGCTCGGAAGGCAAGGAGCGCCATTTGAATTTTTGAGTGCAAAATTAGCTGCACCTGTTAGCGGACGCCATGTCGGGTTTGAAGACCCCCTGAGGTGCCTAAACAATGGAGCTCCCCCACAAGTGACCCCATTTTGGAAACTAGAGCCCTCAAATAATTTTTCTAGATGTTTGGTGAGCACTTTGAACACCTGGGGGCTTCACAGAAGTTTATAGCGTTGAGCCGTGAAAAGAAAAAAATTTTTTTTTACAACAAAACGGTTGCTTCAACTAGGTAGCTTTTTTTTTCACAAGGGTAACAGGAAAAAATGCACCATAAAATGTATTGTGCATTTTCTCCTGAATACGCAGATACCTCATATGTGGTGGAAATCAAATCTTTGGATACACGGCAGTGCTCGGAAGGCAAGGAGCGCCATTTGAATTTTTGAGTGCAAAATTAGCTGCACTCATTAGCGGACGCCATGTGGGGTATGAAGACCCCCTGAGGTGCCTAAACAATGGAGCTCCCCCACAAGTCACCCCATTTTGGAAACTAGAGCCCTCAAATAATTTTTCTAGATGTTTGGTGAGCACTTTGAACACCTGGGGGCTTCACAGAAGTTTATAGCGTTGAGCCGTGAAAAGAAATTTCTTTTTTTTTTACCACAAAACGGTTGCTTCAACTAGGTAGCTTTTTTTTTCACAAGGCTATCAGGAAAAAATGCACCATAAAATGTATTGTGCATTTTCTCCTGAGTACGCAGATACCTCATATGTGGTGGAAAGTAATTGTTTGGGCGCATGGCGGGGTTCAGAAGAGAAGGAGCGCCATTTGACAGCAAAATTGGTTGGAATCATTAGCGGACGCCATGTCACGTTTGGAGACCCCCTATGGTGCCTAAACAGTGGAGCTCCCCCACAAGTGACACCATTTTGGAAACTAGAGCCCTCAAATAATTTTTCTAGATGTTTGGTGAGCACTTTGAACACCTGGGGGCTTCACAGAAGTTTATAGCGTTGAGCCGTGAAAAGAAATTTTTTTTTTTTTACCACAAAACGGTTGCTTCAACTAGGTAGCTTTTTTTTTCACAAGGGTAACAGGAAAAAATGCACCATAAAACGTATTGTGCAATTTCTCCTGAGTACGCAGATACCTCACATGTGGTGGAAAGTAATTGTTTGGGCAAATGGCGGGGCTCAGAAGAGAAGGAGCGCCATTTGACTTTTCAAACGCACAGACGCAGTGCACTGATCGGTCGCTGCAGGACGCACGGTCGGATGCGATAAAAAAAGCGTCGGGGATACGTAAAAAAAAAAAAGTCACGCCAAAAATTGACCATGGATGCAGATACGTTATGTGCATCCCTGGTCAGCGCTTGGCGGGACGCACGGACGGATGCGATACAAAAAGCGTCGGGGATACGGAAAAAAGTCACGCCAAAAATTGAGCAGGGATGCCGATCCGTTATCTGCATCCCTAATCAGCGCTCGGCGGGACGCACGGACGGATGCGATACAAAAAGCGTCGTGAATACGGAAAAAAGTCACGCCAAAAATTGACCATGGATGCCGATCCGTTATGTGCATCCCTGATCAGCGCTTGGCGGGACGCACGGACGGATGCGATACAAAAAGCGTCGGGGATACGGAAAAAAGTCACGCCAAAAATTGAGCAGGGATGCCGATCCGTTATCTGCATCCCTAATCAGCGCTCGGCGGGACGCACGGACGGATGCGATACAAAAAGCGTCGTGAATACGGAAAAAAGTCACGCCAAAAATTGACCATGGATGCCGATCCGTTATCTGCATCCCTGATCAGCGCTTGGCGGGACGCACGGACGGATGAGGTGTAAAAATGGACAGGGGATACGGAAAAAAAAAAAAAAGTTATACTCACAGTACCCACAGGACTAGCAGGAGGATCACTGACCAGAAGAGCTGCAGAGGAACAGATGGCAGAGAGATGGACAGCTTTACAGGAGCAGCAGGCAGATCAGCAGAATGCCCAGGAAGGACCCAGCGATGGACACAGATGTGATCAGGCCGGTGAAGACAGGTAAGAGGACGTCGGGGGAGAGCAGAGGGGGACAGGGGGGGGAGAGCAGAGGGGGGGGTGAGAGCAAAGGGGGGGCTGAGAGCAGAGGGGGAGGGGGAGGGGGAGGAGGGAGAGCAGAGGGGGAGACCGGAGAGGGAGCTGCAGAAGCAGAACAGAGATAATAAGGGAGGCAGTCAGAGGGGGGGGGGGGGGTTGGGGGGAGCAGATCGCGGGGGGGGGCACGGCAGGGGCTATCACGGCAGCGCGCAGGGGCACCACGGGAGCGCGCACGGGCTGCAAAGTGAGCACAGTACTCACGTGCAGCAGCGGCGGCGGCAGCAGCGGCGGCGGTGGCGTGGTACCACAAGTACCAGCCACTGCACGCTGCAGACATGTTGGGGGAGTGCTCGCAGCGGCAGGGGGCATATCGCAGCAGGGAGGCAGATGGCAGCAGGGGGCAGATTGCGGCAGGAGGCACATCGCAGCAGTGGGGCACATCATGGCAGAGGACAGATCGCAGCAGGAAGCAGATTGCAGCAGGGGGGCACATTGTGGCAGGGGGGCAGATCGCAGCAGAGGGGCAGATCGTGGCGGGGAGCAGATCGGGGGGACACATCGGCAGGGGGCAGGGCCATCACAGGAGCGCGCAGGGGCTATCAGGCGCGCAATACTCAAGTGGGGCAGGAGCGGCGATCGGGCGGCGGCAGCAGCGTTGTGTGGTACTACAAGTACCAGCCAGTGCACGCCGCAAACATGCTGGGGGAGGGCTTCCCAAACCAACACAGGCCTGGGGAGGGCGGCCACCTCCAGATCAGACCGCCCCACTGCACACTGATTGGAGCGATTGCGCGTCATAGCACGATCGCTCCAATCAGTGCTGCAGGGGCTGGGGGCGGCATGTTTGAGGTCCACCTATGATATGCTGCAGCAGCTGCGGCATCTCATAGCTGGATCTCACAGGATCGCACTAATTCGGGCATTATTTTTGCCGAAATTAGTGCGATCGATGTGGTTGGCGGTTCAGATTTGAACAGCCAATCACATCGATCGTCGATAGGGGGTGGCGATGCCGCCCCCCCTGGGGTCAAGCAAAGGTCCCCTGCTGTAAGAAACAGCAGGGGACATCATTTGAAAGCCGTTGCTATGGCCACGGCAATCAAATGAAGTTTAGGCCGTAAAATTACGTCCCTGGTCGTTAAGTCACGTTAAAATAGGACGTAATTTTACGGCCCGCGGTCGTGAAGGGGTTAAAGTGAACCGGTTAGGTGCAATATGCACCCAGATCCAGGAGCAGTTCTGGGTGCACATTGCTAATTTCTACCTAACCGTCCCTGTATACACTAGCATAGATAAAGAGATCTTTAGAAAAAGTATTTCTAATGATCTTTTACTGTATGCTAGTGAGCGAGTGCACTAGCCCCCTGGGTATTAGTTCGCTGGCCAGTTGCCACCATTTGCATGTTAGTATGCCCCTTTGGGTGTACTAACATGCTAAAGAATGTGTAGCATCAGACGCTGGATTTCAGCTCAGTGCGCATGATCCCGGAGTTTGGGTCAAGCGCACTACTTCAGTTTCAAGCCAGGATACACCCGGCTACATAGTGCGCATGGCCCAAACTCCGGGGTCATGCGCAGTGAGTCGAAATCCCCCGTTGTACGCTATGACGGTGGAGAGGTGAGTCAGATCATCCTGTGACGCTGTGTTTTCATTAGCATGTTAGCACGCCCACAGGGGCATACTAACATGCTAATGGGGGCGACTGATAAGGGAACTAACACCCAGGGGACTAGTCCCCGCGCTCATTAGCATACGGTAAAAGATCACTTTATCTATGCTAGTGTATACAGGGACAATTAGGCAGGGATTAGAAATATGCACCCAGAACTGCTCATTGTTCTGGTTGCATATTGGACCTGCCAGGTTCCCTTTAAATGTACTGTATATGACATGAAACTAGAAAGTTAATTAACTATTGTGGACTACGACATCTCTCAAAATTTATCGACGGTCCACATTGTTCATCTACATTAAAACAAAGCAGGCTATCAGCAGGTTGGAGTCTTCATAGGGGAAGGCTTGCACCATAATGTGTTCATATGGATAGGTTTTGCAGTTTACCTTTTTCAATGTATCTGTCCATCTAACCTACAGTTCCATCACTTGAGTATCTGCTTCTCAGTAGATACATGACATTTGCACTGTATATTTATATTCTTTACACTGTGCTATGTTTATTTTTGATTGCTTTCTTTGTAACTAACCCATGTACTTTGACACATGGTCATTGTCTATTATGTTTTGATACTGATCATTTACTTTAGGCTACCGTATGTGCTCTTATTCTCCTCCTGCTTTGTTTGTCACCCCCATGTGTGATCCCCCTACTTTTTAACTTTTAATGAATAATATATTAACAAATTATTTAGATTTTCAATTTGACTACATACCATTTTATTTTTTATTATGCCTTCCTAGCCATCATTTCAAATATGCTTGATTTAAATACATTATTTATTATTACTGCTTAATTTTGAGACTGCACCCCTTATACTTTTTGTTTTACTCTTTGCATCATTTTGCTAGCTGTACTTTTTGTACATTTATTCTCATACACAAGGCAGAAACAGTTTAACACTAGAAGTCTCAGAAATTTCAAGCTCCCCCCTGAAGTCCCGAAAGAGGGTCAAATGACCCTTAGTCTAAACTGAATAGAACTAACTAGAAAGTAAATGGCTAAACTCAATGGAAAACAACAACCTCCTGTGGTGCGACAGTAATGGCCTTAATTACAGAACAAAAGACGGTGATTATAGGATGTTAGCTAAAATCCTTCAGGTCATTCGACCCGTCTCGGGGTTCCAAAGGTAGAAATGTTAAATGACCCCTCTCTGGGACTTCTAATGTTAATACCATCTCTGCCATGTTTGCTGTATTCCCAGTATTGAATAAGTGCGGCATGTACAGTTCACAAAGCAGTAATGCCACATAATGCTAAAGTCCCAGTTATTCTATGATCACTGGGTAGCTGGAGAAGCTCATAAATTATCTCCACAGTGCAGTTTCGGGTTAAAATGTTCCCCATCAGGTCACAAGTGACCTTTTGAAATCATTTTAGCTTGATATATTTTTTTAATTACTGATTTTTCTTGTAACTTGTTCAGGCATATAAAAAGAAACTAATACAATATAAAAAGATACAAAATCTAAAAACACAACTCTATCTAACTGCTATTGTTTACTACAGCACGACCCTCGCACAATAACATAAAGCTGTAAATCCTTTATATAAAAATGGCCATCATCAAAATAGAGACACTGCTTAATTATTTTGGTTGCACTTTGTGTTATTTTCAAAAAAGAGAAACATGAGAAAAATGTATCCATAATCTTTTTTTAAAATGATTTAAGTAATTTAAAAAAACATCGTGGGATACCCTCTATTTTTGATAACCAGCCAAGGTAAACCACATAGCTGGGGGCTACAGCCCCCAGCTGCCTGCTTTACCTGTCCTGGTTATCAAATATCGGGGGGACTCCCCATCATTTTTTATTTTTTTATTTATTTTGTTCGCAGCAGCATATAGGCATCTTCTTTATGCCAAATAGCTTGTTGATTAGCTGCCCTGCAGTCTTTCAACAAACTTTATTACCATATGAACAGCATTCGAACTCCAAACGTGGACATGTACTTCCCTGAAAAGTCTGTGTTCAAGTTCGAGCCCTGTTCAGGTTTGCTGATCTCTACTCCTGACCTGAAACGAAAACACTGCTGATTAAGGAAAATGATTCATTTCTACCTTCATCACACATCTGGTGTTTACTGAGCTGCACTAGAAGCTTTTAAATTTGACAATTTATTTTGGAATTTTGATTGTAAGACTGCTTGGTAGTTTTTTTTGGGTTTTTTTTTTGAGTACACTCTTATTCTACACTCTTCAATGTTGAAATTGCAATACCAAGAAGGAAAAGTCGTTGAATAAATCGCAATGTTTTGAACATGTTTATTGTTTTCATTTTTAAAACATTTGCATATGATTAACATATCTATCGATCCTCTGATTTCAATAACTTCACACCTTTTTTGTCTTGGAATTGTGATTTCAATTTTGAGGAATGTAGAAGTTTATAGAAAGGTGAAGTCTAAAGCCTGCTTTAGCTTTACATGCTTCAATTTCTCGTGCGATCGCATTTGCGATCACACCCGCCCCATCGTTTGTGCGATATGGGCAATTTGTTGCCCGTGTCACAGTCGTAAACCCCCGTCACACGTACTTACCTTCCAAACGACCTCGCTGTGGGCGGCGAACTTCCTCTTCCTGAAGGGGGCGGTTTTTGCGGTGTCTCCCCGACGTCACACAGCGGCCGGCCAATAGTAGCGGAGGGGCGGAGATGAGTGGGACTTAAACATCCCGCCCACCTCCTTCCTTCCGCATTGCCAGCGGGACGAAGGTAAGCTGTGCTCAGCGTTCCCGGGTTGTCACACTGAGCGGTGAGTGCTGCCCTGGGAACAATGAACAACCAGAGCAGAGAAGGACATGCGATTTTTAGAAAATGAACGACGTGTCAATGAGCAACGATAAGGTGAGTATTTTTGCTCGTTAACAGACGCTGGTAGCTGTCACACGCTACGATATGTCAAACGATGCCGGATGTGCGTCACTTACGACGTGACCCCGACGACATATCGTTTGATATATCATAGAGTGTAAAGCCCTCTTAATTCATGCTATTAGCATTATAGGGGATAGATATGTTAATGCTATGCAAATGATGAAAAAAGCATGACATCAGCAGTCCCATCCTGCAACAGAGCAGAGCGGGGAAAAAAAGCTGCCGCTCTATTGACTGCTCTGTGCTAGTGAAGGTTTTTTTTTTTTATAACAAAGTCTCGGATATCCCCTTTAAGTTGGATAAACATATAGCTAGTATGATTTAGGAAAACCTGCATTTGCAGGGGGTTGGACCAGATGGCCCTTGAGGCCCCTTCTAAAGGCCACGTCTCACTAAGCGACATCGCTAGCGACATCGCTGCTGAGTCACGTTTTTTGTGACGCAACAGCGATCTTGCTAGCGATGTCTCTGTGTGACATCCAGCAACGACCTGGCCCCTGCTGTGAGGTCGCCGGTCGTTGTTGAATGTCCTGGACCATTTACTTCAAAGGCGATGCCCTGCTGGGCAGGACGCATCGCTATGTTTGACACTGTGTGATAGGGTCCCAATGACAGCAGAGATCGCTGCTATACAGGTCGCTGCTGCGACCTGTATCGTTATTGAGTCGTTGGTACGGTCTGACTGTGTGACATTTCACCAGCGACCTCGCAGCGATCCTTATCAGGTCGCATCGTTTTCGGGATCGCTGGTAAGTCGCTAAATGTGACGGGTGCTTAACTCTACCATTCTATGAAGTTTAATTCAATCTGTCACCTTTTATAAATGGGGAATCCACCATGTTATCTCCATGTAATCTCCCCACAATCTCCCCACTCCCCACTTAACTGACTTGGTGAGTGTACACCTCAAATACTCAAAGCTTTCCCTATATACTAAAAAAGTCATGATGGCATTCTTTACAAAAATCTCTCCAAGAGACTCCAAAAGCAGTAATCCACACAAGGTTCCATTATCTTATTTGTTATTCTCACCTCACATATCTCACTTGCTATTCCCAGGCACATTTTTTTTTCTAGAAAATTCTCCAGCTTCTTCAGTGGGATACAGATTGAGACTGATGTCAGAGTCAATAGTCTGAAAGGTAAACCTATCACCATGATAATGCCGTTCAATCTGCAGCCTACATGCTATATAGCAGGAGTATCTGAGCAGATTCATATATTGCTTTGTGAGAAAAGATTCAGTATAACCTGTGTTTTAATAATTTAAATAGTACTTTTAAATTGATGGCATATCTTTAGGATAGGACATCAATGTCTGAGCAGCACCTCCGCCGATCATCTATTTTTAATGACCGCACCGAGTCGGTAATCTATTGAAATCTAATTTCAATGACCGCACCGAGCCGGAAATGCTTACATCTGGAGCTGACCCAGAAGCTGAGAGCAGCTGCAGTCGGGTTCTGCACATTTGCCTTCCATTCAAGTCAATAGGAGGTGGACGTGCAATAACTGGCCGCGGCCGCTATCAGAAGACAGGGCAGCTCCGGAACTGAGCACTTATGGCTGCTGGTGGCTGCACCGAAAACAGCTGATCGGTGTGGGTGCGGGGTGTCGGACCCCGGCTGATCACACATTGATGGCCTATCCTGAGGATAGGCCATCAGTGTAAAAGTACTGGATAACCTCTTTAATCCTCTGCTCTTTCTGGGTTTCTCAGTCCAGTGGGCAGTCCAATCAGTGAGTCCCAGCTTTCTTTATAATGTGTGAATTAAAGGTAGGGTGTCCCGTTTTTTTATTTTTGTATTAATAATAGTGATTATGAAATAAAGTATTTTTAATACAAAATTAAACTCACTGTTTATTTAGTTTTTATTTAATTCTAGTTTTACTGAAGGCACTAGGGGCTGCCATGCTGGATTTGCTGTGTGTAACGACAGTTACTCACCTCCTTTTTGGCAGCCCTCTGTGCATTCACTCTGATAGTCAGACTCCAACCCCCTAGGCTTATTACAGGAGAGCTCCCTGCTGTGACCTGGATGCGCCCCCTGGGCTGTCCAGATCACAGCAGAGGGAGGAGATCAGCACAATCTTTCTGCAGCTCACAGCGGTCATGCTGTGTGCTGAACTTTTCCCCCTGTCACCCGTTCGGCCTGTGAGTAGTGTACCGGCGCCCCCCCCCGCCGCCGCCGATGTACCGTCTCCAATGACACCCCCACGCTCTCCCCCTATGGCCTGTCACCTCTCGGCCTGTGTGAGTAGTGTCCCGACCCCCCCCCCTTCCCCCCGGCCGCAGCGGGCGTTCATGCAGAGCATTGTGTGTGTATGTGTGTGGCAGAGCATTGTGTGTGTGTGCGTGCGTGCGTGTGGCAGAGCATTGTGTGTGCGTGCGTGTGGCAGAGCATTGTGTGTGCGTGCGTGTGGCAGAGCATTGTGTGTGCGTGCGTTTGGCAGAGCATTGTGTGTGCGTGCGTGTGGCAGAGCATTGTGTGTACGTGCGTGTGGCAGAGCATTGTGTGTACGTGCGTGTGGCAGAGCATTGTGTGTGCGTGCGTGTGGCAGAGCATTGTGTGTGCATGCGTGTGGCAGAGCATTGTGTGTGCGTGCGTGTGGCAGAGCATTGTGTGTGCGTGCGCGTGTGGCAGAGCATTGTGTGTGTGTGCGTGTGGCAGAGCATTGTGTGTGTGCGTGCATGTGGCAGAGCATTGTGTGCGTGCATGTGGCAGAGCATTGTGTGTGCGTGCATGGCAGAGCATTGTGTGCGTGTGTGGCAGAGCAGTTTGTGTGTGTGTGGCAGAGCAGTGTGTGTGTGTGGCAGAGCAGTGTGTGTGTGTGGCAGAGCATTGTGTGCGTGTGGCAGAGCATTGTGTGTGCGTGCGTGTGGCAGAGCATTTTCTGCGTGCGTGTGGCAGAGCATTTTGTGTGTGCATGAATGGCAGAGCATTGTGTATGTGCGTGTGTTGTAGAGCATTGTGTATGTGCGTGTGTGGTAGAGCATTGTGCGTGCGTGGCAGAGCATTGTGTGTGTGCGTGTGGCAGAGCATTGTGTGTGTGCGTGTGGCAGAGCATTGTGTGTGTGTGCGTGTGGCAGAGCATTGTGTGTGTGCGTGTGGCAGAGCATTGTGTGTGTGTGTGTGGCAGAGCATTGTGTGTGCATGTGGCAGAGCATTTTGTGCGTGCGTGTGGCAGAGCATTTTGTGTGTGCGTGCATGGCAGAGCATTGTTTGTGCGTGCGTGACAGAGCATTGTGGGTGCTATATAAGGATAAGGCTGCACATCAAACTTGGATAATAGTATAATGCCTCAAGCATATGGAAAAATATTGGAAAATACAATGAAAAATGCTACTTGCTAATTTGAACATGTGAATAATGAATTGCATACCTGCCATGAATATTAAGAAAAAGGAGATATTTAGCAATCGCATTGATCAATGTAATGCAAAGTAGAAAAAGTATAGCACTCACCGGTTAAATTGCTGTGCAGAAAAACTGTTTATTTAAACAGCGGAGGTTACATGTGCAGAGAGGGCTGGTGGGGAGAGGGAGTGTGCGCTGTAGCAGACGACGGCCGTTTCGCACCTGTCCGGTGCTTCAGCTGAGACCAGCTGAAGCACCGGACAGGTGCGAAACGGCCGTCGTCTGCTACAGCGCACACTCCCTCTCCCCACCAGCCCTCTCCGCACATGTAACCTCCGCTGTTTAAATAAACAGTTTTTCTGCACAGCAATTTAACCGGTGAGTGCTATACTTTTTCTACTTTGCATTGCAAGATTTGTTATCTATTGATATAAGCACCCCGGTGTTTGCTTCCAGCCTCTGAATACAGGACTTTCTTTGTAATGGACAAATAGGCTTGTTGAATACTGAGTAGTGCCCTGGAATTCCTCCCTTTTTCTGCATTGATCAATGTAACTGAGCCCCAAAACCTCGTCAAGGTATATCTCTATATTGGGGTCCCTAGCTCTGTGACCCTAACTGTGTGTCATCTCATTGCAATTAAAAACTGCTGTGGGTGGAGAGGGGTAACTAAGGACTTTCTTATATAGGAGATGGAAAAAACATGGCCGAAAGGGGCGGAGCTGTGTTCCCATTCAGAAAAAAACTACATATAACTGAATAGGATAACTGAAGTGAGCACTTATATTTTCCAATATTTTTCCATATGCTTGAGGCATTATACTATTATCTAAGTTTGATGTGCAGCCTTATCCTTGTATAGTATGTATTTTTTGGCTTGCACTCCTAATATTTATATTAGTGCTCACTTCAGTTATCCTATTCAGTTATATGTAGTTTTTTTTTCTGAATGTGAACACAGCTCCGCCCCTTTTGGCCATGTTTTTTCCATCTCCTATATAAGAAAGTCCTTAGTTACCCCTCTCCACCCACAGCAGTTTTTAATTGCAATGAGATGACACACAGTTAGGGTCACAGAGCTAGGGACCCCAATATAGAGATATACCTTGATGAGGTTTTGGGGCTCAGTTACATTGATCAATGCGATTGCTAAATATCTCCTTTTTCCTAATATTCATGGCAGGTATGCAATTCATTATTCACATGTTCAAATTAGCAAGTAGCATTTTTCATTGTATTTTTCAATATTTGTCCATATGCTTGAGGCATTATACTATTATCTAAGTTTGATGTGCAGCCTTATCCTTATATAGTATGTATTTTTTGGCTTGCACTCATAATATATATATTAGTGCTCACTTCAGTTATCCTATTCAGTTAGAGCATTGTGGGTGAGCGTGCGGCAGAGCATTGCAGGCGTGTGGCAGAGCATTTCGGGTAGTTGTACATGCAGAGCATTGCACTGTCATGCTGCTCGGTCACACACACAGTATATACACAGTGTTCACATGGTATATAGTATATACACACAGTATATAGTAAATGCACACAGTACATGGTATATAGTGTATATACACACGCTGGCTCCGCCTCCTTCATGCTGCTCGGTCACACACACAGTATATACACACTATACACATGGTATATAGTATATATACACACAGTATATAATATATGCACACAGTACACGGTATGTATTCTATTCACGGTGGCTCCGCCTCCTTCATGCTACTCTGTCACACACACAGTATATACACAGTGTACACACGGTATATAGTATATACACACAGTATATACACTCAATACACGGTATATATTATACACACACACGCTGGCTTCACCTCCCTCATGCTGCTCGGTCACCCAGTATATACACACTGTACACACAGTATATAGTATATACACACAGTACATGGTATATAGTATATACACACGCTGGCTCTGCCTCCTTCATGCTGATCGGTCACACACAGTATATACACGGTGTTCATACGGTATATAGTATATACATACAGTATATAGTATATACACACAGTACATGGTATATAGTATATACACATGCTGGCTCTGCCGCCCTCATGCTGGGTGCTCGGTCACACACACAGTATATGCACAGTGTACACACACACGCTGTGTGCGTCCGTGTGGCAGAGCATTGTGGGCGTGTGTGTGGCAGAGCATTGCGGGTGTACATGTGACAGAACATTGCAGGTGGGTGTGCATGTGGCAGAACATTGCAGGTAGGCGTGCATGCGGCAGAGCATTGCTGCACCTGGGTGTGCAGAGCGTTATGCGAGGAACACAATGTAGCTGTCCTTGGTGACACTTTAGACATTTCTGGTCACCAACAAAATGGCTCCGCACTGTGTCCCTACATTTCATTCTCTGTTATCCTTTGGAAACACCCAGGTTGGGAGGGGAGGTGACATCACATACAGGAGAGCAGATTCTGCCCACTTTTACTGGAGCTGTAATCCAGGCTATTTCTACAGTGGGATTTCTGTAGGATTTCAGCAGCTGCTCCCCCTAGTGTTTAACACTGGAAAATATCAAACTTTTAATTTTTTTTTTTATATTTTGCTCAATTAAAACAAATAATAATATTTAAACAGAACATTAAAACATTAATATTTTACATTTTTTCAGTTATTGAATTTTTTTTTGGGCTCGACACCTTCCATTTAAGCTGGCTATCAATCACTGATTGGACCTCTCATTGGACCAAGAAAGGGCAGAGGTTTAGATGATTGAAACACAAGTTGTATAATGGGAGGGATGCAGGAAAATGATGCTCGAAATTCATTGAGGCCACCACTAATAATGAATTTGACGTGTCATGCCATAGCTCCTCTCCAGCTCTGTACATTATTGCAGAACTGACCGAAACTGGTATGAAAATGCCAGTTGCAACATTTTTCTACAACCTCCAAATTGCACACAATTTTACTACTTTCCAAAGCGATTCACTCCAGTTTTCTGGCATAAATGCTTTGATGGGTCTTATGTCTACATGTTTGAGCAATTTTTGTATAGTACGGTGCTTTAATATGATGACTCCTCACTGTTCATCTAGAGAAACTTCAAGAAAAATGCTCTATTTCCCCATTGACTTACATTAGGTTAATTATTCATGACGAATATCAGAATAATACGTTGGGATTCGTTAGGAATATTCTAATCACGAATAGTTACTATTCACCCATCACTATTAATGACTTCTTTGTAAATTTGGAAAATGGCTGTACAAGTGCACTTTGTTGTATTCTATGTATGCACTTTAAGGCTATGTTCACACTAGAAAAATGATTTTTCTTAAGAAATTTCTTAAGAAATTTCTTAAGAGTGCACCTGTGTTAAAAAACGCACCAAAAACGCACCTGCGTTTTCGGTGCGTTTTCGGTGCGTTTTTGGTGCGTTTTAGGTCCGTTTTAGGTCCGTTTTTGGTGCGTTTTTACCGCTGGTTGCTCCCTGCGTTATTGTGCCAATTATCTATGGCATAAAACGCAGTTAGCTGCAGAAAAGAAGTGACATGCTCATTCTTTTTCTTAAGAAAATCTACTGAAAGAATTTTCTTAAGAAAAAAACGCAGCGTGCGCACAGCTAATTTTTTTTGCCATAGGTTTTGCTGGGGAATGTCTGCAGAAAGGTTACAAGAATTTCTCAAGAAATTTCTGCAGCAAAAACGGACCAAAAACGCAGGTAAAAAACGCAGTGTGTGAACACAGCCTTAAAGTCTGAGATGAGATTATGTTGAGCCAAGCATTACATGTTGTACATTATACTGTATATCAGAATGCAGCATATGCGCTAAGAAGGATAATATGTATGTAAATGTATCGCTCCTGAAGTTTTTAAAGGCAATATTTGCTGTAGTTCAGGAGTTAAATTGGAGGCCGACTTTTCACGTTGGTTTATACTTTTGCAAGCCACTGTTGTTTTGAGTCTTTCAAAGGGCTGCAGCAGGCCAGATGAAATCATTTACTGCCAATTAAAAGCAGGATGTTTGAGATTTTAGTGATGTTCTCCGGATGACCTGTTTTTTATGATCACCTTGACTTTGCCATTGACCAAATGTCTTTTTGAGTGGGTTTGTTCTATTGCAGAGCAAATCATGATGTTATGATACAACCTGTTGATCTTTTGTGGACTTAATTTTCCTGTTCTCTTATCGCATCCAGTAATTAAAATATAATGCTTTAATTTCCCTTCTCCCAGGGCCATTTAGAAATCTGTACTTTAAGGCTATGATCACACTATTCACTTATTTAATGTAAAAAAATTGATTAAGAAAGGTAAAAATCCCATTAGGCAGAAGACAATCTTTTTCATCTTTGGGGAAATACATTCTTGACTCCAAATATCCCTGAATCTGTTGCCTACAGTAGGGAAAATAAGTTTTACACTTCCAGTTTTGGAAGTTTTCCCACCTACAAAGACTGGAGAGGTCTGTAATTTTTATCGGAAGTACACCTCAACTGTGACAGAATAAAACAAAACATCTAGAAAATCACATTGTATGATTTTTAGATAATTAATTTGCATTTTATTGCATGAAATAAGTGCTCAATCACTTGCTAACTACCAAATAGCAAGACTTCTGGCTCTTACAGACCTGTTATTTTTTCTTTAAGAATCTTTCCTACTTTTACCTGTATTAACTGCACCTGTTTGATCTCATTACCGATACCGATAGAAGAGACAACTGTCCATACACTCAATCAATCACACTTTAACTTCTCCACATTGGCCAAGACCAAAGAGCTGTCTAAGGACACCAGGGACAAAATTGTAGACTTGCACAAGGCTGGGGTGGGCTAAAGGACAATAGGCAAGCAGCTTGGCGTGAAGGCAACAACTGTACGTCATCGGCCATGTCCCTGCCTTTGATTTGGGCTCACACTTTGAGCCCGCATCTTTCCCAGCATTTCACAGCTGATTTAACCCAAGAGCCACCTGTGGCTATTAATAAGTTATCTGCCGCAATTTAACACACGCTGACAGGAAGCTTCTCACTGATCCCGCCTGGTGCACTGCTCTGTATAAGGCCGGCTTCTCACTTGCGATTATCTCGCACGAGTGCAATGCGAGAAATTCTCACATTGCTCTCGGACACATGTTAATCAATGAGGCAGCTCCCATCCCAAATCGGACTGAGAAAAAAAAATCGCAGCATGCTGCGTTTTGGTGAGTTTCTCGCGCGAGTCTCTCCAATGCAACTCTATGGGAGCGGGTAAATAAACGGATGTCACACGGACTGGCGCACACACCATCCTAGTGACATTCGTTTTTCTAAATACATTTATCGCATGTTTCAGAAAACACTGGAAATGAGTGAGTTCTCACAATGTCGGTCAATCTCTATCTCTGTCAGTCGGTCTCTCCCTCTCGGTCTCTATTCTCTCTCTGTCGGTCTGTCGGTCGATCTCTCTATCTCTCTCTCTGTCCATGGTGGTCTATCTTTCTCCCCCCCTCTCTCATACTCACCGATCCCCGATCACCGGCGCGGCGCTGCACGGCGTTCATACTGCTCCGACGGCTTCTCTTTTGAAAAAGCCGGCCACTCATTAATCCATCTCGTATTCCCTGCTTTCCCTGCCCACCGGCGCCTATGACTGGTTGCAGTCAGACACGCCCCCACGATGAGTGACAGCTGTCTCACTGCAACCAATCACAGCTGCCGGTGGGCGGGTCTATATCATGAAGTTAAATAAATAAATAAATTTAAAAAAAAGGTGTGCGGTTCCCCCCAATTTTGATACCAGCCAGGGTGTTCTCAGGATGGGGAGCTCCACGTTATGGGGGCCCCCCAGCCTAACAATATCGGCCAGCAGCCGCCCGGAATGGCCGCATCCATTAGATGCGAAAGTCCCGGGACAGTACCCGTATCATCCCGAATTGCCCTGGTGCGTTTGCAATCGGGGTAATAAGGAGTTAATGGCAGCAGCCCATAGCTGCCACTAAGTCCAAGATTAATCATGGCAGATGTCTCCCCAAGATATCTTCCATGATTAACCTGTTAGTTAAAGAAAATAAACACACACATCCAAAAAATCCTTTATTTGTAATAAAAGACAAAAAACAGCGACCTCTTTAACCATTTTAATAAAGTCCCCAAATACCCCTCCAGGTCCGACGTAATCCACAGCAGTCCCACGACGCTTTCAGCTCTGCTACATCGGAAGCTGACAGAGAGCGGCCACAGACCACAACCGCTCTCTGTGAGCTCCACGCAGCAACTGAAGTGAGTCGCGCTATCATGATGACGTCACTCAGGTTAACCGGCCACAGATCTCAGCGGGAGGACTTCAGCTGTGGTAACCTCAGTGACGGCACCGCTGATAGCGCGGCTCACTGTGGTCACTCAGAGGATTTGCGGTCACCGGTGAGACCTTCACCGGTGACCGAAAATCAGGCCATGCCACACAGACAGAGCCGTGGGATGACAATGAAGTCGGGTGACGTAAATCTGACTTAATTCTGATCGCGCGGCTCTGTCTGTGTCTGCTGTCAGCGGCCATTCAGCTCTGCTACATGGCTCTGTCTGTTTCTGCGGTCAGCGGCCATGTATCAGAGCTGAATGGCAGATGACATAGTAAAAACGGATCCCATACGCATCAAACACGCATTGCACACGGAATGCAGTCATGAGAAAAATCTCAGGATCGCATTGCAGTTGCATTGCACACTGATCTTAACGTTAACTAAAATCGTCCGACTTTTTATCATGCAACTCGGACCGATTTTACACGCATAAATGTGTTTCCAGCCTAACACAGGCAATTGGATGGTCGCAGATTGAAGTCCCCTAACGGGACTATTAAATTCTGTAAAATGAAAAAAAAAAAATTTGAAAAATATTAAAAAAATAAACCCCCCAAAAATGTTCATATCCCCCCCCCTTGTTTCCCTTTAAATATAAAACAATAAAAAAATACACATTTTGTATTGCCGCATTCAGAAATGTCCTGTCTATCAAAATTTTAAATAATCTGATTGGTAAACGGTATAACAAGAAAAAAAATCAAAGCACTAGGATTACGTTTTTTTGGTCTCCGCAACATTGCAAAAAAATCCAATAAAATGCAATCAAACATTGTATCTACCCCTATGTTGTATCAGTAACAATATCAGCTCAGGGTGCGAAAAATAAGCAGTAGTAGTAGTAGCAGCTCCCAAAAAAATTAGAATGTTACTGGTCTCAGAAAATGGCAACGAAAGTGAAATTCTTTTTTTTTGACAAATTTGTTTGGTATCTACATGCTAGTACTGACCTAATGAATCATATTGACTGGTCAGTTTTAAGATATAAGGAACATGGTAAATAAAAAAGAAAACAAAACATTGTGGAATTGCACTTTTTTTTTACAGTTCACCACACTTGGAGTTATTTTTACCAATTTTCCAGTACACTATGTAGGAGAATGAATGGTGTCATTCAAAAGTACAACTCGTCCAGTAAAAAAACAAGCCCTCATGCAGTAGTACCTTGACTTACAAGTTTAATTCGTTCTGTGCTCTTATCTCAGTTTGCTCTTATGTCAAATTTTCCCATTAAAATATATTGAAATGCTATTAATCTGTTCCAGCCCCTACTTATGACCCCCCCATCCTTGTATATGGACTCCATACTGGTACTCTATATGAGATCCCCCAACCTGGTACATGGCCCCCATCCTGGTATATATGATCCCAATCCTGGTACATAGCCCCCATCCTGATATATGTGATACCCCATCCCGGTATATGGCCTGCCATCCTGGTACATGGCCCCCTTCCTGGGATATATGATACTGGTACATTCCCCACATCCTGGTGCATAGCTTTTGGTGAATAGCCTGTATCCTCGTACATGACCCCCATCATGGTATATATGATCCCTCATCCTGGTACAGACCCTCCATCCTGGTACATGGCCTGCTATCCTGGTACATGGCCCCCATCCTACTATATATGATCCTCCATCCAGGTACATAGCCCGTGTCCTGGTGCATGACCCCATCCTGGTATATATGATCCCCCATCCTTGTACAAGGCCCCCATTTTGGCATATATGATTTCCATTCTAGTACATGGCCCCATCCTAGTTTATATGATCGCCCGTCCTGGTACATGGCCCCCATCCTGGTATAATAACCTGTATCCTGGTATATATGATCCCCCATCCTAGTATATATGATCCTCCATCCTGGTACATGGCCCCCATCTTGGTAGATGGCCCCCATCCTGGTATATATGATCCACTATCCTGGTACATAGCCCCCATCCTGATATATATGATCCCCATCCTGGTACAAAGTCCCCATCCTAATATATATGATCCCCCATCCTGGTACATGGTGCACTACCTTGGTACATGGCCCTCATCCTGGTATATATGATTGCTCATCCTGGTACATGGCCCTCATCCTGGTATATATGATCCCCATCCTGGATCTCTGCATGCAGCTCCCATCCTAATATATGATCCCCCATCCTGGTACATGGCCCCCATCCTGGTATATATGATTGCTCATCCTGGTACATGGCCCCCATCCTGGTACATAGCATGTATCTTGGTAAATATCCCCCATCCTGGTATATATAATCCCCATTATGGTATATCTGATCCTCCATCCTGGTACATGGCCCGGAACCATGGTACATGGCCCCCTTCCTGGTATTTATATATGATCCCTCAACCTAGTACATGGCTCCCATCCTGGAACATGGACTCTCTCACACTTAAACCCAAAACTATTATACTTCGTCTCCCTCCAGTGCCCCGCAGCACAGCATCCTCATTTCATGCAGAAAGAAATGCAAGTCTAGCAAGGTCACAGAGTGATGGTAGCATCTTCTCTTTCAATATAGAACAGTACATCTGTGAAATCATGATCCTATCAATGAAAGGCAGTTCTCTGACATCAGGAGCTCTCATGCAGAACTACATAAGGACACCACCACTACCAGGTTTCACTGAATTCTAATACAAATCACATTGATAAGTCACAATTTTTTTTGCACAATGCAGAGTTGCGATTAAAAAATTTGACTTTTGAATTTTTATGTTAGTTTTGCCCAGGTCCACCAAAAATGTGCAGAATGGGGGTGTGACACCATAGATCAGACCTGGGCAAGGGGCGGCCCGCGGGCCACATCCGGCACGCCTACTCTCTGTGACCGGCCCGCCTGGCTCAGGGCGTCCTTGCTGGCCGGTCACTGATTAGAGCAATCTGACCTGTTGTCCGGAGCTCCAGGCTCCGGGAGGCGCGTGGTCAGATTGCCCTCATCAGTGCCCGGGCAAATGCCAGGGCCCTGGAGAGCCGGGGGGGCCCACTCGGCCTCGTCAGTTCTGGTGACCCTTGGCCAGGGCCCACTCGCCTTAGTTCTGCTGCCCCCGGGCCGAGTTCCGGGGACCCCAGTCCTCGGCAGGAATCTGCGGCGCCGTCCCTTTAAGGAGCAAAGACTTCCTGGTTGAACTTAATCTGTGGGCGGAGCTACCGGCCGGCGTCCTGCTCATCCCACAGATGAGAGTTGCAGTGCCAGCCAGCGACCCCCAGCACAGTGCTTCCTTCCGGCTCTGTGTGGGCCCCCTCTCCACCGTGACTTGAGCGGTATGTGCCCTCCCCACCCCCCGATTTATGGGCCCTGGTGAGCTGTATGGGCTCTTCTCCCCCCCTAGGTGTATTCCCTGCAAACCCCCGCCCCCCCTCCCCGGTGCCGTATGTGCTGGGCCCCAGAGCCGCGTGTGTGTCTGTCTGTATGTATATATGTAGCAGAGCTATGTATGTATGTATATATGTAGCAGAGCTATGTGTGTATGTATGTAGCAGAGCTATGTGTGTATGTAGCAGAGCAATGTGTATGTATGTATATATGTAGCAGAGCTATGTGTGTATGTAGCAGAGCTATGTGTGTATGTAGCAGAGCTATGTGTGTATGTAGCAGTGCTATGTGTGTATGTATGTAGCAGAGCTATGTGTGTCTGTATGTAGCAGAGCTATGCGTGTCTGTATGTAGCAGTGCTATGTGTGTCTGTATGTAGCAGTGCTATGTGTGTCTGTATGTAGCAGTGCTATGTGTGTCTGTATGTAGCAGTGCTATGTGTGTCTGTATGTAGCAGTGCTATGTGTGTATGTATGTAGCAGAGCTATGTGTGTATGTATGTAGCAGAGCTGTGTGTGTCTGTAGCAGTGCTATGTGTGTATGTATGTAGCAGAGCTATGTGTGTTTGTATGTAGCAGAGCTATGTGTGTCTGTATGTAGCAGAGCTATGTGTGTCTGTATGTAGCAGTGCTATGTGTGTATGTATGTAGCAGTGCTATGTGTGTATGTATGTAGCAGTGCTATGTGTGTATGTATGTAGCAGTGCTATGTGTGTATGTATGTAGCAGTGCTATGTGTGTATGTATGTAGCAGTGCTATGTGTGTATGTAGCAGTGCTATGTGTGTATGTAGCAGAGCTATGTGTCTGTAGCAGAGCTATGTGTGTATGTATGTAGCAGAGCTATGTGTGTCTGTAGCAGAGCTATGTGTGTCTGTAGCAGAGCTATGTGTGTCTGTAGCAGAGCTATGTGTGTCTGTAGCAGAGCTATGTGTGTCTGTAGCAGAGCTATGTGTGTCTGTAGCAGAGCTATGTGTGTCTGTAGCAGAGCTATGTGTGTGTAGCAGAGCTATGTGTGTCTGTATGTATGCAGCAGAGCTGTGTGTCTGTAGGCATGTATAATGTGTATCTATGTATGTCAGTGTATATGGCTGTATAGATGTGTCCGTTCTATATGTATTTTTGTGAGTTTGTCTTTAAATATGTATGTGTACGTATGTGTGTCTGCGTGTTGATGGGGCCCACTGGGACTCTTCCGCCCGGGGCCCACAAAAACCTGGAGCCGGCCCTGACCCTCATCACACGCTGCGTGTCGGGTAGGAAACAGAGGACAGATCCTGAAGCTCCGCACAGTGTAGGCAGCGGAACGCAGGAATCTCTCCTCTGTTCCTTGCCCGACACTTTTCTCTGTGACACACGCGCGCCCTGATATCGTCAGTACGGCGCGCGTGTGTCATTTGAAAAGTTCCCGCCCGGCAGGAGAAGCTGCAGAGGCGGGGGCCGTATGGAGAGAGGCAGCGGCGGGGGCTCCTAGGAATACAGCGTCGGCGCAGCCTGGCCATGTGAAGGAGAAGCAGCTCAGCGGGGGGCTCGTACGGAGGTGTCTGAGGACGGGAACGATAAGAAGAGAGGTGAGTGGTTACTAGTAACCTGCGGGGACAATGGGGGCGGGCAGGCGGGGGGCTGGGGGAGAGGGGTAACTTTTGACAAATATTTGGGGTGTAGTGGTTTAGTATATGGGAATGTAGTTTTACAGGTGTGGTATATGGGGGGGTGTAGTGGTGTAGTTTTATAGGTGTGTAGTGGTGTAGTATAATACAGGTGTATATAGGAGTGTAGTATAATACTACACCCCTATATACACCTGTATTATACTACACCACTACACCCCTATATACACCTGTAATATACTACACCCCTATATACACCTGTATTATACTACACCCCTATATACACCTGTATTATACTACACCCCTATATACACCTGTATTATACTACACCCCTATATACACCTGTATTATACAGGTGTATATAGGGGTGTAGTATAATACAGGTGTATATAGGGGTGTAGTGGTGTAGTACATTACAGGTGTATATAAGGGTGTAGTGGTGTAGTATATTACAGGTGTATATAAGGGTGTAGTGGTGTAGTATATTACAGGTGTATATGGGGTGTAGTGGTGTAGTATATTACAGGTGTAGTATAATACAGGTGTTTATAGGGGTGTAGTGGTGTAGTATAATACAGGTGTAGTATATAGGAGTGTAGTATAATACAAGTGTAGTATATAGGGGTGTAGTGATGTATTATACTACAAGTGTAGTATATAGGGGTGTAGTGATGTAGTATAATACAAGTGTAGTATATAGGGGTGTAGTGATGTAGTATACTACAAGTGTAGTATATAGGGGTGTACTGATGTAGGTTATCACAGGTGTAGTATATAGTGATGTGCTGCAATTTATTACAGGTGTAGTATATAGTGATGTAGCATATTACAGGTGTATATAGGGGTGTAGTGATGTAATATATAGTGGTATAGTATATAGAGGTGTAGTTTATTACAGGTGTAGTGTATACTGATGTATATTACAGGTGTAGTATGTGGCGGGTGTAGTGATGTAGTATATGGGGATTGTGTGTGTATGTATACATTGTGTGTATGTGTATATATATTATACACGCACATTATATATATGCGTGTTTGAGTGTGTATATATATATATATAATATATATATATATATATATATATATATATATATATATATATATATATATATATATATATATATATATATATATATATATATATATATATATATATATATGTAGAACCGAGTTAATTATATTAGTCCGGCCCTCTAAAACCATCCCAATTTCTCATGCGGCCCCATGGGAAAATTAATTGCCCACCCCTGCCATAGATCATCCAATTCATATTGAACTGTCACTTTCTTTACGCCACAAATTTTACTCAAGTTCCTGACTGAGGTAAGATTTGTGACAAGTGACGTGGAGTATGCTACTTGTCAGACAAGCCTGATTCATTAAGAGTCGTGCATATCAGTCTTGATTAATTGAGGCTATGTGCCCACGCTGCGGAAAATGCGTGGATTTTGCCGCGGAATTCTCGCGGAAAAGCCGCTGATTTTCCAGAAATCTGCAGCACAGCTACTCCCCAGCCATTTCTATGGCATTTGGGAAATGCTGTGCTCACGCTGCGGATTTTTCCGCAGCGGAAATCATGCGGATTTTCGTGCGGAAAAATCTGCAGCATGTCAATTATTGTTTCGGATTTCTCCGCAGGGTCCCATATACTTACCTGCCTTGATAGAGACCCGAGTCACTTTCTCCGTCCGGTGTAGCGGCAGCGGCAGCAGCACGGTAGATCCAGCCAGCTACAGGAAGGAAGAGGTGGCCGGGGCCTGCACGAGCTCCGGTCATGTGACAGCCGGAGCTAGTTCAGGCCCGCCCACCTCCAGCACAGTGAACCAGACGCTGCCTGACAGTGACCCGGCCGCCGGAAAGCGAGGTGCTGCATGGAGGTAAGTATGAGCACCCCGATCACTGCAGCACTTGTTCTGCATTGAGGATGCAGTGCCGAAGCCATGGTACTGTATCCTCAATGCAGAATGCCCGCACCATATCCGCACGACATTCCGCTGTATATCCGCAGCATTGAAACAGAGAAAGTTCTGTTGCGCATTTCTGGGAGCACCTGCGGAATGTCTTGCGGATATATCCGCAGGACAATGTCCCCGTGGGCACATAGCCTTAGATTCTAGTCTAGTTAAAAAGCAGAACAAACATTTTTTTTTTTTAACTTCTATTTAGATATTTTTGCTTTTCCTTCAGCATATTCCTTACAGGGTGAAAGTGTTAATATTTATAATCCTTACACTGTAAACCAAAGGCTTGTGCATAAGCTATAATCAGCAATGGCAGATGAGCTTTTGGGGAAAAACCTGGCACCGTCAAGTGCATTCCGACTGTATAAATATTGTGGTACCAACCAACTGAAAAGCATTTCTTTCCAAATCTCCATCATTTTCCATTCATTCTAGAGTAAGAGCCCCGTGGGTGGTTAAGAGCACCCAGGGTGTGAGTTAATAACTTTTGGAATGCTCTGTGTGTGGTGTTTCTCGATACTTATTTAGGACTCTGACAAGAGATGACTTTGTGACTACACTAAACATGTATTAATATGTCCACTTATTTAAAGGAACAAACACAAACTCTACTGACTTTCTCTGTATATTTTTAACAGTATTGTTGAAGAGTTTGTATTAGCAGAATATAAGGACAATAAATCAATTCAACGTTTAGCCCATTCTGAACCAAAAACTAGATATCAGAATGTCCATAGCAAAATTTCTCTTCTTTCAATTACAACAGGAAGGTCGTTTCCTGTGTTCAGATCCCAGTGCTTTACCCACTTCTAAGGCCAAGTTCATATGGTCAGTATTTTACATCAGTGTGAGCCAAAACCAGGAATGGGCCAATCAAATGAAAACTATAATCGAAACATGGGCATCACTTCTGCATTTATCACCCACTCCTTGTTTTGGCATACAAATACTGATGTAAAATACTGACCAAATGCTGAATGTGTGAACGTAGCCTAACTTTGAGTGCAGTTATGTTTTGTGTGAGATAAAGCGAGATCATTTTGGCTATCACCTGAGATGCATCAAAATGACATGTTGTCAGCCAAACTTCTTTCATGGCTTAGTACTATACAACAGCATAAGATAAACCAGTGCCTGAGGAGTCTGGTAATCCCCTAGAGTACAGAAGAGCCCCTGACCCAGCCAATCAATTTTTGGCTCTGGGTAAGTTTGAAGAGATAACAGTTGGCTGAATGATCATTTGGCCTACAGCTATCTAATATCTATGGCCAGCTTTAGTATTTAGGCATAGTCAGCAGTAAGGTACCATTCGGCCTACAGCTATCCAATATACAGTATATGGCCAGCTTTAGTATGGTGGCATAGTCAGCAGTAAGGTACCCTTTGACCTGCAGCTATCTAATATCTATGGCCAGCTCTAGTATGGTAGCATAGTCAGCAGTAAGGTACCATTTGGCCTGCCAGCTTTAGTATGGAGGCATAGTCATCTGAAAGGTGTCATTCGGCTGCTACTATCTAAGGCCTCTTTCACACATCTGTGTCTCTGGTACGTATGATGTCCTTTTTCACACGTATCGGAGACACAGACTCAAGTAGACCCATTAAAATAAATGGGTCTGCTCAAACATCCGTGTTTTGACATGGACTGTGTGTCCATGTGGAGCACACCCTTGTCCGTATGCACCATATGGTGACGTGTCCGTTTTCTGCCGGAAGCATGGGTTTAACACAGACCGCACACTGATGTGATCCGTGTGACATCATTGTGACAGGTTCCGGTGCAAACAAAGGTGACATAAAAATAATGAATTTTTATACTTGCCTGTCTCCAGTGCTGCTGTCTCGTCTCTGCTGGTAATTCCGGGCCCACTCATCATGATCACCACATATTCACTGCACTCACCGCAGACCCGGAAGTAACAGAAGCACGGGAGACAGGTAAGGATACCATCTCTACTGTCTGTGTGCTATCCAGATGTCACACCGGTAACAGAGACAGCAAACGTAAAGCACACGCACGTACACACTTACATACTGTCACCACGGACAGTGCAAAACGTTATTGAAGGAGGCCTAATATCTATGGCCAGCTTTAGTATGGCGGCATAGTCAGCAATAAGGTATTTCTGCAGATAGGCTGTAGGAAGACATTAATAAATAGTTATAAACTTTACTGACTACTATATTCTGCATGGCACGTAGTTAAGATTTTTGTGTCTAGAAATGTAATACCGCAATTTTACAAATGTTATAACTAAGTTACATTGTAACAGATATGACAGTGATATTGTGTATCTACAATATCAGTTTTTATTTTACATATTAACATATCTTCCTTTTACTGCTAATGTAATCATTAGGTATTACATAAGTTAAAGCAGCCTCAGCATATTGTAAACAGAATAAAGCTGGCCATAAAGGCAGAATATGCAAATAAGAAAGCCGCGGAGACACCATCACGTGTTTCTCAACGCTAGCAGGAAACTAGCCAGGTCTTTCACCGGGAAGGAACAACCACGGGAAGGGCAGTCTCCAGTCAAGGAGACCACCTATACCAAACATGGTATCCATCCACAGACAGCCGTTTCGGGGTATTTGCCCCTCATCAGTGTGGAGTAGGAATCTGGCTAGTGGGGACAATGCCTAGTAAAAGACTACTTAAGCAAGCATTGTTGACCTTAGGGAGATCAACATATCCACTGCGGAGACACCATCACGTGTTTCTCAACGCAGTGATTCTAGAGCATTGCCCCCTGGGAAGTATGCAAATAAGAAAGCCGCGGAGACACCATCACGTGTTTCTCAACGCTAGCAGGAAACTAGCCAGGTCTTTCACCGGGAAGGAACAACCACGGGAAGGGCAGTCTCCAGTCAAGGAGACCACCTATACCAAACATGGTATCCATCCACAGACAGCCGTTTCGGGGTATTTGCCCCTCATCAGTGTGGAGTAGGAATCTGGCTAGTGGGGACAATGCCTAGTAAAAGACTACTTAAGCAAGCATTGTTGACCTTAGGGAGATCAACATATCCACTGCGGAGACACCATCACGTGTTTCTCAACGCAGTGATTCTAGAGCATTGCCCCCTGGGAACTAGCCAGATTCCTACTCCACACTGATGAGGGGCAAATACCCCGAAACGGCTGTCTGTGGATGGATACCATGTTTGGTATAGGTGGTCTCCTTGACTGGAGACTGCCCTTCCCGTGGTTGTTCCTTCCCGGTGAAAGACCTGGCTAGTTTCCTGCTAGCGTTGAGAAACACGTGATGGTGTCTCCGCGGCTTTCTTATTTGCATACTTCCCAGGGGGCAATGCTCTAGAATCACTGCGTTGAGAAACACGTGATGGTGTCTCCGCAGTGGATATGTTGATCTCCCTAAGGTCAACAATGCTTGATAAAGGCAGAGTAAACTGGGGGGGGGAATTACCATCCAGCTCATGTCAGCGGGATAGGTGTTGTTTAGTGTTGAGGCCAGAAAATATCACTGCACTTGCACTGTGCCCACTGTTCCTGCTATTGGGGAAGGACGTAGTACTGATCAGTAACAGCTGTTCTGCAGTACATACCCATTGTTCAGTTGATTGACGTCCCGTTCAGAATTGTAAAGCTGGATTCACACATAGCGACAGCGACAACGACGTCGCTGTTACGTCACCATTTTCTGTGACGCAACAGGGACCTTGTAAGTCGCTGTTATGATCGCTGCTTAGCTGTCAAACACAGCAGACGCAGCAGCGATCATAACGACACGCGTCACTGTGCTACATGTGCAGAGAGCAGGGAGCTGCGCACACTGAGCGCTGGCTCCCTGCTCTCCTAGCTACAGTACACATCGGGTTAATTACCTGATGTGTACTGCAGCTACATGTGCAGAGAGCAGGGAGCCGGCACTGGCAGCGAGAGCGGCGGACGCTGGTAACAAAGGTAAATATCGGGTAACCAGGGAAAGGTCTTCCCTTGGTTACCCGATGTTTACCCTGGTTACAGCTTACCGCAGCTGCCAGATGCCGGCTCCTGCCCCCTGCTCGCTTCATTTCGTCGCTCTCTCGCTGTCACACACAGCGATGTGTGCTTCACAGCGGGAGAGCGACGACGAAAAAATGAAGCTGGACATTCAGCAACGAGCGGCGACCTCACAGCAGGGGCCAGGTCGTTGCTGGATGTCACACACAGCGATAGCGACAGGACGTCGCTGCTACGTCACAGAAAATAGTGACGTAGCAGCGACGTCGTTGTCGTCGCTGTGTGTGACACCACCTTAAGACTGAGTGGGACATTATTGGAGAGTAGACATTGAGCACTGCAATTCTCCCTGATGACCTGGACGGAGCAGGGTAATTTTAATGTTGTTTTCTTGTTTCACCTCTGAATGCTACCTATGACACAGACATGATCTCTATGTTAAATATAACTGCTAGCCTGTTATGGCTGTTAGGAAATTCTGATCTGACAGAACTTTTAAGATGAGGATCAGCCAAAATATACTGGATTAAAGGATCAAACGTACATTGAATTAATCACATTAAGCATCTATATATATAATTGCCTTATTCTGTCTGTCTGTCTGTCTGTCTGTCTGTCTTGCTCCAAAAAATTGTGTCCTTACGGTGACACAAAGCTGATTGGCCGCTGGGCTCGCCATGGCCCCGCCCCCCGCATGGATTGGCCGCTCGCCAAGGCAACTTGCCCACGTCCCGCCCCCCTCACGCAATGCACGCTCGCTCTAGCCCCGCCCCCCGCACGCATTCCCCGAACCAACCGACACGGAGCCACGACTCCCAGATGAGTGCTGTACCCCCTGGAGCCCACATCAGCGTACGCCGCCAACCCAGCCGACACATACCCTCGCATTGCTGGGGTTGCCGCCGTATGCTGGTGTGGGCTCCCGTGCGAGCGGGGGACGGGATACGCTGGTAACCATGGTAGCATAGTTACCAGCGCATCAAGGTCCTGCAGCGGCGGAACATGCACACACACACACATCAGATCACACTCACTCTCACACACATCAGATCACACTAACTCTCACACACACCTCACACACACATCACATCACATCCACACACTCACAACATCCTGGGATATCGCTTGCTTCTCGGCGGCGATACTGTGCAGTGAACTTCCAGGACCTGCCGGAGGATCACATGGCCAGAAGCATGTGGTATCTCCGGATGTTGTGAGTGTGAGCGCGTATGTGCGATATCGTCAATGTGTGTGTGCATGAGTGTATGCGATTGGGTGTGTGTGAGTGTATGCGATCGGGTGTGTGTGAGTGTATGCGATCGGGTGTGTGTGAGTGTATGCGATCGGGTGTGTGTGAGTGTATGGGATTGGGTGTGTGTGAGTGTATGCGATCGGGTGTGTGTGTGTGTGTGCGATCGGATCTGTGTCGGCAGAGGAGCACGGCGTGCTGAAGGAGGCTGGGAGGAGAGAGGCTGATCCTGGGGAAGGCTGGGAGGGGGAGGCTGAGAGAAGAGAGGCTGATGCTGGGGGAGGCTGAGGCTGGGGTAGGCTGGGAGGAGAGAGGCTGATGCTGGGGACAGAAAAGGCTGATGCTGGGAGGAGAGAGGCTGATGCTGGGAGGAGAGAGGCTGATGCTGGGGACAGAGAGGCTGATGCTGGGGACAGAGAGGCTGATGCTGGGGACAGAGAGGCTGATGCTGGGGACAGAGAGGCTGATGCTGGGGACAGAGAGGCTGATGCTGGAGACAGAGAGGCTGATGCTGGGAGGAGAGAGGCTGATGCTGGGAGAAGAGAGGCTAATGCTGGGAGGAGAGAGGCTGATGCTGGGAGGAGAGAGGCTGATGCTGGGAGGAGAGAGGCTGATCCTGGGGAAGGCTGGGAGAGGGAGGCTGAGAGAAGAGAGGCTGATGCTGGGGGAGGCTGAGGCTAGGGTAGGCTGGGAGGAGAGAAGCTGATGCTAGGGACAGAAAAGGCTGATGCTGGGAGGAGAGAGGCTGATGCTGGGGACAGAGAGGCTGATGCTGGAGACAGAGAGGCTGATGCTGGGAGGAGAGAGGCTGATGCTGGGAGAAAAGAGGCTGATGCTGGGAGAAAAGAGGCTGATGCTGGGAGGAGAGAGGCTGATGCTGGGAGGAGAGAGGCTGATGCTGGGAGGAGAGAGGCTGATGCTGGGAGGAGAGAGGCTGATGCTGGGAGGAGAGAGGCTGATCCTGGGGAAGGCTGGGAGGGGGAGGCTGAGAGAAGAGAGGCTAATGCTGGGCGAGGCTGAGGCTGGGGTAGGCTGGGAGGAGAGAAGCTGATGCTAGGGACAGAAAAGGCTGATGCTGGGAGGAGAGAGGCTGATGCTGGGAGGAGAGAGGCTGATGCTGGGAGGAGAGAGGCTGATGCTGCGGGCAGAGAGGCTGATGCTGTGGGCAGAGAGGCTGATGCTGGTGCAGCATGGGGGATGGAGCACGATGGGGGGTGCGCAGCATGGGGGATGGAGCACGATGGGGAGTGCGCAGCATGGGGGATGTAGCACGATGGGGAGTGCGCAGCATGGGGGATGTAGCACGATGGGGAGTGCGCAGCATGGGGGATGTAGCACGATGGGGAGTGTGCAGAATGGGGGATGTAGCACGATGGGGAGTGCGCAGCATGGGGGATGGAGCACGATGGGGAGTGTGCAGCATGAGGGATGGAGCACGATGGGGGGTGCGCAGCATTAAGGAATGTAGCACGATGGGGGAGTGCGCAGCATGGGGGATGTAGCACGATGGGGAGTGCGCAGCATGGGGGATGTAGCACGATGGGGAGTGCGCAGCAAGGGGGATGTAGCACGATGGGGAGGTGCGCAGCATGGGGGATTGTAGCACGATGGGGAGTGTGCAGCATGGGGGATGTAGCACGATGGGGAGTGCGCAGCATGGGGGATGTAGCACGATGGGGAGTGCGCAGCATGGGGGATGTAGCACGATGGGGAGGTGCGCAGCATGGGGGATGTAGCATGATGGGGAGTGCGCAGCATGGGGGATGTAGCACGATGGGGAGTGCGCAGCATGGGGGATGTAGCACGATGGGGAGTGCGCAGCATGGGGGATGTAGGACGATGGGGAATGCGCAGCATGGCGGATGTAGCACGATGGGGGAGTGCGCAGCATGGCGGATGGAGCACGATGGCGGGGTGCGCAGCATGGGGGATGTAGCACGATGGGGAGTGCGCAGCATGGGGGATGTAGCACGATGGGGAGTGCGCAGCATGGGGGATGTAGCACGATGGGGGATGTAGCACGATGAGGGATGTAGCACGATGGGGGGTGCACAGCATGGGGGATGTAGCACGATGGGGAGTGCGCAGCATGGGGGATGTAGCACGATGGGGGAGTGCGCAGCATGGGGGATGTAGCACGATGGGGGGTGCGCAGCATGGGGGATGTAGCACGATGGGGGGTGCGCAGCATGGGGGATGGAGCATGATGGGGAGTGCGCAGCATGGAGGATGGAGCACGATGGGGAGTGCGCAGCATGGGGGATGGAGCACGATGGGGGGTGTGCAGCATGGGGGATGGAGCACAATGGGGAATGCGCAGCATAGGGGATGGGGCATGATGGGGGGGTGTGCAGCATGGGGAATGGAGCACGATGGGAGGTGCACACCTCCCCCCCAACACACACACACACACACACACACACACGCACACACAGGTAACCACAAACACCGCCATACACAGACACCCACACACACAGACAACGCTGCACACACACAACACCCAACACATAAACACCGCGGCATACATAAATATACGCACTTACCGCACAACACACACATTGCACAAAACATACCTCCCCCCCAAAACACACCACACACACACACAAACCGCGCACACACACACACACACAACGCGACAGACACACAGCGCTCCACAAACAACGCAACACATATACAACACCGCTCTCACCCCCCGCCACACCCAGACAACACCCAGAACATGTACAGCGCCCTACACAAACACTTGGTAACTACACACAACATCTATATATATATATATATATATATATATATCTATATATATCTATATCTATAACAAAAATCATACATGAACTACACAATACGTAAATTCTAGAATACCCGATGCGTAGAATCGGGCCACCTTCTAGTCTATATTATATAATTGCCTTATTCTGTCTGTCTGTCTGTCATGCTTCAAAATTGTGTCCTTCCGGTGACATTGTGTCCTTACGGTGACACAAAGCTGATTGGCCGCTGGGCTCGCCATGGCCCCGCCCCCCCCACACGGATTGGCCGCTCGCCCAGGCTGCGCCCCCACCACGGATTGGCCAGCCGCTCGCCCAGGCTCCGCCCCCCCCCACAGATTGGCCTCTCGCCCCGGCACCCTGCAGGCATTGGCAACTCGGCCACGCCCCGCCCCCCTCACGCAATGGACGCTAGCTCTGCCCCCCCCGCGCATTCCCCGAACTGACACGGTCACGGCTCCCAGGTGAGTACTGTACAACCCCCCCCCCAACGGGAGCCCACATCAGCGTACGCCGCCAACCCAGCCGACACCCTCGCATTGCTGGCCTTGCCGCCGTATGCTGGTGTGGGCTCCCGTGCGAGTGGGGGACGTGATGCGCTGGTAACCATGCTAGCATAGTTACCAGCACATCAAGGTCCTGCAGCGGCGGAAGATCCACACGCACACACATAACAGCACACACACACACACACACACACACACACACATCAGATCACACTCACTCTCACAAACGCCTCACACACACCTCACACACATATCGCATCCACACACTCACAGCATCCGGCGATAT